>NC_059473.1:25930170-27171420 GCF_018139145.2 Gymnogyps californianus
TGATTTATCATACTGTGAAAGAGAGAATAGTAGTCTACATAAGCTATTCAATCTGTATAAGGCTAAAAGAATTAAAATGCTGAATTACATTTTCAGTGATAATGTATGGTGATAGCCTTTGTCCAAGAAGGAGAGCTAATTGAATATATTAGATTCTGAATTATTTCAAAAAGCTGCTGTTAGAGTGATACTTACACTGCATACAAAGGGAAGCATGTTTCAGAGACGGGGTTCAGTTACTCCGTTCTTTTTCCCCCGTTCAGCATACTTCTATCGATCTGAGGCAGAAAGTCAGATGAGACGGCAAAGGGTATTTATTTGAGTAGCTAAATGGTTGCTTTATAGTCTATTTCATATTAGGGATTGGATTAGAATTGGAAAGATGGAGTGGTATTAGATGCCAGTAACACTAAATCTTATTTGTGTGTTTTGCCTCTTTGAGATAAGTAAAAAGCTTCTGGAACTGATGGCTTCTTTGAATCAGAAGCATTGGGAAGCAGATTGCTGTCTGTCATGGGTAAATTTTTTATTTGATACTGTGGAAAGTGGGATTTCTTTAGATTACTTAACATGTTATCTTTATCCTTGTTCTTCCTCTCAAAGTAAAAAAAAAAGACTTTGTTTCCTGGATTTGTTGGTTTTCTGAGTATGCATGTTTGTGTGTAAGGCAAGCATGGACATAGTTTTATAAATGAAAAATCAGCCTTTCCATCTCTTCTCACGCCCTGTGCTCCTATACATGAATTATTGCTGTTTCTCCCTCGATTCTAACCAAGTTTGCAGATGTCTGACTAAAATACGCTTTGTGAGTCTAGAGATCTGTTTTCTTCAGTTCTGAAAACCACAGCAGTAACCAGAGTGTTTAGATATTGATTTTGACCTGTGCGCATAACGCTATCTCATCTGTTGGTTGCTAACTATGGCAATCTGTAGGAAAGGTCATGTTCTCAGACCTAATTAAGTAAATCAGAAGAGGCAAATAACAGTAATGAGAAGTCCTAATAATGACCTGACAGGGCTGCCATGTTACTGCAGATAGGCAGAGCCAGGCTGCGGCACAGCTGACTTCAGAATCAAATGTCAAGAAGGCAGGCAGTGCTTTCCATGGCTCTTGCGTCACTTATGGTAGTGATAAATTTGGTTCATTGCCTCCCTTTTTTGGATAAATAATTAATTTATTTTTTTGTTCTGTTTCATTCTCATTCTTTTAATGGTTAGCTTTTAGTCTCCTGCATCTCCCTTTAACTGAGATGAAGCCTGAACTTTAGCAGTTCCATATGAGCGGAAAGTGCTGGAAAACTTAGAACAGAACTGTACCAATACTGAATATTTCTCTTTTTTAAAATAGATAGTAAGTAGGAAGTAAATTATACTTCCTTTAAGCCTAGAAAAAATCTTAATGCTTGGGTTAAGTGCATTTTCTTTCTGTACACGTTAAAAGTAAATAATGGCCTAAAAAGTGAATACTGTCATGCAGATTGAATCTATTACTAAAGTGCTAGTACTACTACAGCTGTAGGAGGTAGGATGAAAGTTGCATTTTAGTTCTTTTCTAAAGTTGTTCATCCTACATCTTGTTTGGGAGGGAAAATGAATTATTTCTCACTTTTTTTTTTTTTGGCTGTAGTTAATTTTTATTGCTGTTCTTTAAACAATTTGTATTTTGTTTTTTCTAGGTGGAATTTTATTATTCGATGAATTGAGTTGAATCTAATTTTGCATGGCAAATGAACAGCAACTGTTTTTTATTTGTAGAGCATCTAACACTGTAGTGTCCACTGTTACTGTTCTTGGGGACCATAATGACACAAGTAACTAATAATTACTCTGCTTACAGCCCTTATGTTTTCAAAACACTTCACAAAGTACTTCATCACAGTGTCTCTTCTCTGTTTTTATGGATATTGAAGTAATGGCACAAATCTTACATTGTCTGATGCAAAGCTAGAGCCAAAACATGGATATCCTGGATCCTATGTTTGGAAGGAAGACTACTTACATGACTGAGATACCAGTGTGAGACAAGGGGTGCACTGACAGTAGATCATGTCTTGCAGAAAACAAGGAGGTACAGAAGAAAATCTGTGTAAATGTGCGCAGTATCTAGTGTGTAGGTCTAATGACAAATTATACATGGAAATTTACTTTTGGCAGTATTTCATGGACAAAATTATGAAGTATTCTCTTTGAATTTAAAATGTGGGTCCTGCTTTCCTCTAGGACTGAGGCTGGTCTGTTTTTCTGTTGTGTTTGAGATGCAGTTCCACTCTTCAAAGATTACATAGGAGGAGAGGAAGGGGGAGTGGTTGTATTTATTATTTCAAGGGCTTTTGACATTCAGGTTTGCTCAATCAGCGAATACAGAGTTATTTCTTCTGGCTCTTGGTGCTTTGAGCTTGCCCTTTGGTTTGGAGGGGACTTGCTACAGATTCTTCCATTTTTATGCATCAGTCGTCACCAGCAATGAAAGTAAACCTGCCAACCTATTAAATATTTGTCAACAACTAGATGCAGGTATCAGCAGTAGAATCTTTATTTAGTGTCATTCAGTTACTTCAAACAATTTGAAATATAAGTTTGTGTGAAATTCAGCATTTTCTGCCATGTTTGACTAAGTGCTGCATATTTAAGTAAGTGCTGCGCGCAAGTTCTCTCTGTAACAATATATGGTAAAAATGTACTATTTGTCTACCCTGGCCATATAACAGATTTCTTAGCTTCTGCATACCCCCAAGGGAAGGTTTCTGTGGGATAGAGTACTAATAGTTGGAACTGTGTCTGAGTAAATCAGGCGCAGGTAGAACTTTGCGGGATATTACTTAGTCTTGTCCTTTCCCTGACTGCCACACAGATGTTCCTTATGGTGATCCTTTAGAGCAGAGCATCTGGAGGTGCCTGTTTGGGACCTGTAGTGCAATTTATAGCTCTTTATGAACTGAGGTTCATCTGTTTCCTTTGGGCAGAAGGAGCTCTGGGTGTCTCTTAATCTGCCTCTCAAAGGTTATAGGAACAGCAGAGCTAAGAGGGTGGGACACGCATCAAGAGGAGTAAATTGAGTTCAGGCCCTTTTGCGTGACATCGTGGAGCCATCTGTATGATAAAAGCATAAAAATAATCTGCACTGATAAGAGCATTAAAATGGACAATAATCTAAAAGTACAGTTCTATTTTGGAAAGTGGTAATCTAAAAACATCAATTTTGAATCCAGAAGATCAATTCCTGGGAGTATTAAAATACTACCTGCTAAATTTAGTGACAAAAAGTACTGTTTTAAAGTATTGGAGAATGATCTGATTTTTTTCTACTGTATCATCTATGAAACAGTCTATTAAGTTTCCATTGTTTATACCCATTTGAAATTCTGTCACTTAGAAATTTTTAAGAGAGTTATATGAATAATTATTTCCCTGGGCATTTCATCCTCTTGATATTGATCCATTTAGAATAGACAAATCCTTTCCTCTGAGGAAATCAAATAGAAAATACTGTTAATGCTGAAGTAAAAATAAATTATTTTTTTTTTTTAGCTTTTTCTGAACTTTTAAAATCTTATTGGCAATGCAATCAGGTGAAATATTTTGACTAATTTGAATATTAAATGCATCCTTTCAACGCAACCAAATCAAGTATTTATTTTCTGTTCTAGGTACAAAAGACCTACTTCTGGTCAGAATTTGGTAGAATCACTTTCTCCCAAATGATGCAGTTCTATCACATTTTAAATATTTTTACAAAATTTCTTTTTGTGAATTTCACAAGGGAAATTAGGATAAGAGTACTCTGAAAGCAAAGTAATTTGCCTTAAACATTTTAAATCTAATTTCAAATATTTTATTTTGTATTCCCATTTTTCATATCCAGTTTCTTAAACTCCCCTTCTGTGATTTTGTTTTTCCCCAGGTATTTCTAATCCTTGACTTTTTTTTCAATTAAGAATTAACCAAATTCAAAACTTTTAAGTCCTTCCTGAATCATTATTATTTTTGTCTTTGGTAGGACTCTCACTGACAAACAACATTTATTTTTTTAAAATCCCAGTGATGAGGTTTAATTTTAAGAACAAGTTTTGCACCACTATTTTTGAGCAAAAATAAAACTGTTTTTTAGAATGTTGAGATGGAAAAATTTCCTGCCCTTGCCTGAGACTTGTAAGCACTGTGTGATTAAAAAGCTTGGCTTTGAGACTGAAGCTAAAAGCAGGCCATTACTGGAGACCTCTCAAAATGTAAACCATTATTGTTTTGCTGTTAAAGTTTGTAAAGAGGAAAGGGAGAAATGGGCATTGGTCCTGAGGAAAAAGGCCAGAAGGCTGTGTTGTAACGTCAGAATGCGGATATTTAGAATGTAGAGACTATATGTGCTTGTCACTCAGGGACTTGCATATCCAGTTCTAAAATATGATTATCATGTTATAGTTTTTCATGTTTTCCCCTTTGCTTTTCCTTTCCATACTGAGTGTTCAGAAGTACCTGCTTTCCCTCCCCTGGAAATGAAGGCTTTATGCTTTCTGTGTTGTATTCTCCGAATTGGCATCAAGGCTTTGCTCCATTGTTTATGAAACAAAGCTGGGTATGGAATGAATGGGAAATGGAAGTTAACTTTTACTTTGTGAATGAATTTTTACATCAGTGACTTGAAAAGTTTGGCATAGATAATTATGAAAAGAATAGATCACTTGGTCTCTTCTAGGTCTCTGCAAATATCTCTGATTTAAAGGAAGGCTGCTTTTTTCTCTTTTTGTTCTTCCTTTTTACTCCCCTTCCCCTTGTTGTGTTAAATCTTGTCCAAATACTTAATAGAAATTGATAGTGTGTTCCCAGGTAACAAATTACATCTGCCTCTGAAAATGAGTCAATGTAATCATGACAAATTCATGAAATAAAGGGGAAATACATTGCTGCAGTCCTGGGGAACATGAGTCAATATACTTTATGTAATTATTTAATAAAACATCTCTTCTAGTGCATTGAACCAGCCTAAGATACTGAAGCAGTTGTATTTATGCAGGAATAAACAAACTTCCAGTAAAAGCTGGTGACCAGAAGTATGCAATTATGCATTTCCAGAAATACTCATTAAACCAGTCTGCTTAAATTTTAATCAGACTTCTATGTATGAAACAGTCTTGAGAAGAGTGAGTAGAAAAAAAAAAGAAAGGATTTTTATGAAAGGCTATTTAGATCTTCTCGTGCCCCAAATGGCTTTGAATTTTTTTATTTAACTTCTTGTGCATGGAATCGCAAATCTGTCTAAAAGTTAACAATACAAAATCCTGCATGCTGGCTTAATTCTCTTTTATGGGAGCCATATTAGTATCAGCACAGAAATACTACATTGATAACAAAGCTGTCATAAAAAGAATATGATGTGGGGATTAGACAGTGAGATATTTGAAATAGTTAAGCTTTGTGCAGTCCATGTGAGAAATGTCAGAGAACTGATTATCAGTGTGTGAATTCTTACATGAAAGTAAAGTCATAGGAAATGTGCTGTTACACTGAAAAATTACAGATCACCAGGTACTTCCAGTATTTTTTGGCCTTCCTTATTTATCTTCCTGGTATGTCTGAGCTAAATACTGCAAACTGTGTTACATCTGAGACATGAGAGGACATGTGTTGCCCAGGATCATAACAAAGTCAGGAATAGCCATAAGAGGTTCATGACTCCAGATGCTGGAGTGAATTCAATAGGTGTCTGGTTATTAATTACATTATTATTAATTACATAATTATTAATACAACATTAGATTTGTGTAGTTTAATGGTCAGTGACTTCCACATTTATTTTTAGTCAGCCTGAAGTTGCATCAGGATGCTCAGGGACGGTCTACTTGCACAACTGGACGTGCAATAAATAGCCTGTCATTTGAAGTCTTAACAAATGTATCTGTAGACCTATTGAAATAATCTGAAAGGGGAGTTTAGAGAGCAACCCACAAAATGTTAGTGGATGAAGACAAGAGTGCATATATCCATCCCTGAAAAGGGTCACTAACCTTTTCATGTTTCACAATCTCTCTTTTCAGGTGTTATCTAATGACCGCCTATTTGTTATGGATCAGCTCATGCCTTTGGAAACTGCAGTTATGAATATTGTTGCTTTAATATTAAATTCTAATGGTCACTGTGCTTTATCCTTCTAGGGCATCAGTAGCCTCTTCAGTTCACTTAAAGTGGTCAGGCTACTTCGGCTGGGTCGCGTAGCTCGGAAGTTGGACCACTACATTGAATACGGAGCAGCAGTCTTGGTTCTGCTGGTGTGTGTGTTTGGTCTTGCAGCACACTGGTTGGCCTGCATTTGGTACAGCATAGGAGACTATGAAGTTATCGATGAGGATACAAACACGATCCGAACTGAGAGCTGGCTCTATCAGCTGGGGATGTCAATAGGAACACCTTACCGCTTTAACACATCAGGCTTTGGAAAATGGGAAGGTGGACCAAGCAAAGATTCAGTCTACATCTCCTCGTTGTATTTTACAATGACTAGCCTCACCAGTGTTGGATTTGGGAACATCGCTCCGACTACAGATGGGGAGAAGATCTTTGCTGTTGCTATGATGATGATTGGCTGTAAGTATTAGAGATTCTGTCTCTCACACACACAATGCCGAATAGCTGTGTGTCATGAATACTGATATCATAAGAACATCTGGAATCGTGTCAAATATTATTATGCAGCTTAAAATATTTTTGGTGGCAATATAGGTATTACTTTCTTACTGGTTAGTTTTAAAATCGCAAGTGGGAGTATTGCTGTGACTAGCAAAAATTCAGTCATTTTGGAAGCAATATTCTGTCAATACCCTTTGAATATTCTCTTGCAAGTAAACCATAAAATGTGTAAAGCCTGAAGTATTAAAAATTAATGCACCACAGTGGGCACAGACAACCTTTGTGCCTCTATTTGGTATGTGGCAAAATCTTTGTATGTCTGAGATCTGTATATATTGGACAAGTGGGTTGATGAGTGGGAGGAGATCCAGGAACATCTTGTAAGGGAGAGAGAACAGTAGCTCTCCAGAGGCCACAAACTCTGCTGTGGGCTGAGCATACAGTCAGATCCTAAAGCAATCGGGGTGATAATGGCCTTGGGCATCTCTGGCTCACATTTCCTTGTCACAAGGGATTCATATTGCCAAGCAGTCCAGCTTTTGGCCATGTTATCACTTCAATGAAGGATCTGCACTCAAAGTGCCTTGATTGCTACTTGGAGTTAAGAACCATGCGGTGGCCACTGTTAAACTACATCATGTTTTTCTAGATAAGGGTGGAATTTGAACCAAAATAAGGAAAAAAAAATCTACTTTGTACATGGAAGAGCATATCATTATATAGAGAAAGAGAGAAGCTTCTGTACAGTAATATTACATCTAGAGGAGAAAAAAGTCAATCCTTGCTAAGCAGAAAATTAAAACCAAATATATAATGCAACTCAATTAGCAGCACAGTGCCTGTTATGATAGAAACGTGAAGCTTTGATTCTGATGTGTCATTTTACAGCAACACTGAAATCACGTGCCGAGATTACGTGTGCAGTGTTAAGCAGGCTGAAGGTTAGTGAGAAGTATAAAGACAAGCATTCTTGATCG
Organism: Gymnogyps californianus; assembly: GCF_018139145.2. Taxonomy (NCBI): domain Eukaryota; kingdom Metazoa; phylum Chordata; class Aves; order Accipitriformes; family Cathartidae; genus Gymnogyps; species Gymnogyps californianus. Next base: position 25,937,766 of record NC_059473.1, read on the forward strand.
CATAGAGATTGGGATATTTTAGCTATAAAAATTGTTAATTTTGTTCTTCTAGCTTTTTCCACTGCTAAGAGTCCCATCATCCTAATAAAACGCCCACGTAGCAGAAGGGAAATTTATATAAAACTTGGAGAAAATTACGCGATTTCCTCATGAGAAGGTGCATTAGACAATGTAGCAGTGTAGTACAAAACAGGATTCCAAATATATTTCCTGATGAAGGTACCTGTTTAATAGGAAATATCCTGACCTTTGGCTTATTGTTTATTGGGTTATGCACATGATACTAGCTAGTCAAGAACAGCTAGTATTATTCAGTATTATTATTTAGTACTATGAATACTGAATGAACATAACCTTCATAAAATCAAGAATGTACATGGGAATATTTTGGAGTTGTACCTGCTCCAGACTCTTCGTTTGGAAATGTGGTGGAAAGAAACTGAATTTATACAACATTAATGTTGATAGATATCTGCTCTGAATTCTAAAATCAATTTTAATTTCAGCAAGTTGTAAAAAAAATAGTGTTCTGACAATTTTAAGTCTCACGAATGCAATCACATTTGAGGGAAACAATTTTGTTTGTGTTTGGACTTCTGGAACCTTACATTTCTGACCCTGTAACTGTCTGTGTATCTGAGCACCTTTATGCTGTGAACAATTACTTGGAAATCATTAGGACTATTCACAATATGTGTTTGCAGGAATGGCAACTAAGTAATCCAATCTTTGAGTTTACCTCTCTGGATTTTGTAGGATCTTGATTGCTTTTAACATGCTGAAGTTTTGAGCTGTGGTCATTCCTCAGGATGGGAGGAACAAAACTGATTTTTTTCGTTTGCAGCTATTTAGAGCTTAATTGTTGATAGACATTCTTCCACCATAAAATTTTATGTTAAAATAACACTACTTTGCCTGTAGAATTAAGCTCTCAAACATTGATCTGAGCTTGAACTAGGGCTATTTTATAAGAATTTTGTCTGATCTGTTGGGAACCTGAAAGGTACATAGCAAGTGTATCAGGGATAGATGTGAAGTTCCTGGCTAAAGCTTTTGTACGTTACTCAGCAAAATTCATATTTGTCCCTGACCAAGTAACGTGTTTGTTGTGAGCTGAGGTACTCACTCATAACACAGTTAGTGGCTACGTGTTCCTGTCATGGTCCCCATTTTGCAGATGTCAGATCACATAGATTTGTGCATGGGATGGATAGGGGCTGTGGATGTCCAAAGCATCAGAAATAAGGAATTTCAAATCAATTCTGCTAATGTGTTACTGCCTACTAATGAAAGGAAAGGGTATGTGATTTCTCCTTTACACTTTGCCGTTAACACTGCATTTATTTTAGCACCTACCTAGTGATGCATTCTCAAAAGCTACTGCTATCTTTCAGTAGCACAGGGAATGTCATTTTCTTTCCATGAAGCATGCAGAGAGCACCTAATTGTTTGACTATCTAAAACTCCAATTGAAGATAGGTGGGATTTGCTGAGTCCAACCTCAAACTTATCACTCCGTTAAAGACTTTTCCTCTAGCAGGGAAGAAGTTAAGAACTGTGTGAATTTATCTTGATTTTGAAGTGGCTAGGTATAGTCTGGGCAAAAATACATACCTGTATATTTAAACAGTCCAGTGAAATAAGTAAAGTTATTTTACAACCTTTTCTGTATGAAATGGAAACAACACTGTCACTTTTTCTTTGAGGATGTTACCATTTTCGTTTAGTTGAGTAAGATGATATGTTAATAAGATTGGTTTTGAGATTCCAAAACTGCCACTATAGTGTCATCAGAAAAAAACGAGTATTGGGGGACAAATGTATAACAGCCAGCGTTAATATTTCAAAGTGATTCCAGCAAAATTTTACTTTAAATAGGCTGGAAATTTTTAATAGGATGGTAATTTTTTCCCCCCCTTAGGCTAATTAACCTCCTGTGAATAAATAGTAAAACTTCCATTAGCCGGATGGGGACAGATTTAGATGAGCGGAAAGAAAATGATAACGTTTCCTTCTCCTTGTGTGTTTTATCCTCTGCTCTTTTTGAATAGCAATAAGCGCTGTGTCAAAAAACTAGTGGCTGCTTGTACTGTGGCCAGCTAAGCTTACAGTCGCAATTTCTCATTAGCAAGATCACCTTTGAAATTTTGATCTTCTCTTTTTATTTGTAAAAGAAACTGAATTTTCTTGAAATGGAGGTGGTGGTCAACATATGTGAAAATGTCTGCGACCCCCACCTTCCTTCCATGGGCTGCATGTGTAGCTACCCTACAGAAAGTTAGGGTGCAGGTACCACTTCAGAGCACGGTGAGCACTTGCCTCCCACTGGTGGCTGACCGAGAAACTACAACAGTGTGGTGCTTGCTCGTTCCTGGATCCAGTTTCGAGTCATAGCACTGCCTTTGCACCCTCCCTCTGATTTTTGGTGTCAGTGGTCTTGACTTCAGTTTGCTCTGTGAGCTATGCCACCGTAATTTGGTAGGGGCACTCAAGAACTGCTTCCCTGGGGCACAGATGTTGGCATCAAGCGGAGGGAAAGGAAGAATTTACTTTTAGAAGTGTGAACTCTTCCTACTCAGTGAACTTAAGAATAAATAAATTATATGTATACATACATACATAGCATATGTGTATGCATACACAGAGAGTGCACATGTATTATGATGCTTAAAAGAAGAAAAAGAGAGCATATTTTTTTTCCCCATGTTTGATATTCTAGACTTATTTTTAATAGAACGGATTTGATTGTGCAAAGTTCTTGTATCTCTGGGGAAGACTGGACATGGTGTGTGCTACCCTGAGGAGCATTGCCAGGTGGTGCAGTTTTGCAAGGCTTTCTGGTCCTTGTTTCTAGCAAACTTAGTTTTTAGTTTTCTTTTGGTTTACTTGATTTACTGGCTGAGTATCTTAAATAGTTTCTGGGGAGGAAAGTAGTGAAGAGCAGCAATACTTTTTTCTTTGATCTTGGAGTGTTGTCTGTTGAGCCTCTCTGTTTCAGGAGAGGAGTTACTGTGTAAACAAGTGATTTTAAGACATGTATTGCTGTCTTCCCCAGTGGCAAACTAACTGAAAGGGTTGTGGTACAGTCAGCACAGGACTATGGTGACATCCAAACAGGACGTTTGTGTCAGAAGGGCTCAGGATATTACAGGTATTTGAAAGCATAAGCAGATCAGAACTAGTGTCCTTCCATGTGTGTTCAGTACGCTTATGCGCAGAGAGATGGAATTAATACTCTGTAGTTGTGTTCTATCTTCAGTAAGACAAAATTTGGTTTTCTCTGCTGCTCAGCCACTGATATATCTCCTTCTGCTCACTGCTTACTGACTCTGTAAAGCTGATCCTGTGGCAGAAATACATTTGTGTTACATTAACTCTTTGTAGACCTATTGACCACTAGTAATAGTACTTTGCTGTAATGTCAGATAGCTTTTTAAAAAAGTAGATAAGGCCACTTCCATTTTCTTTTTTATTCAATCTTTCATTATGGTAAATAATAAATCCAGGTAACTTTTAATTAAAAATGTAGAGATATGTTAGTGAAGCTATCCTGGACCGGTGGGAATTTTGGCTGAGTTGTGTGCAAATGTTGGCCTAGTAAAAAGTTTAAGGTATGTGAGCTTGTAGAAGGAAGGGTGGGTATGTCACGTTAGCAGTGCATAGACACTGGGAAGGGGTGATTGAGGTGAATAAGCTGTGTGTGGGTATTGAGCCTGTGGGGCTGCCTGGGTTGGTTGGTTTTACACTTGGGGCAAAGTGTAAGAAAGCATGGCTTGGTCTCAGCAGCCCTGGTCTCTGCTTCGGGGCCACCTTCTGCAGTGAGGTGTTCTTGTACTCTCAAATGCAATGGCTGCACATGCTGTCCTACTGACCTCATTGTGGCTGTAGTTTTCGGGGAGAAAGTGTTTTACTGTTGGTTGTTTTGACATGGGTAGGTGCAACCCCTCTTTACATTTGTGAGGGACTGCAGCACACTCATCGTGTAGCCCTGGGGATGTATGGTCCGTTGGTGAGCTCCACCGAAGGGGGACGTGGGTAGGTGAAAAGTGCTCTTGATTCTTGACCTCAAATAATGCACATCTGTTTGGGAAGAACTAATTATTTTAAAATAGAGATGAAGTATCCAGTGGCTGCTCTTAAGGATTTCTGTTCTGTGGAGACTTGATGCTTCTAATAAGGTACGCAATTCATATTATGTTCCTACATAGCTGTTTTTCCTGAACATACGGTAAATTATAGTTTTATAAAGCAAACTGTCTTCACATCTGTCAGTGAACTGACCTGCATGGTTTTGCCTCACTTTATTTATTGAGTGTATGTGTGTATATATATATAGGGAAGTATGAGTGTTACTACTGGAAGTAAAAGCAATTAACTCCTCAGCTTCATTTTAAATGAATCAAAACATATTTGCTTATCCCTTTTCACAGATGACCACTAAATTGCTAATTAATAGGGAATACATCTACAGACAGATTTTCAGAGAGGCTGATGTTACATAAAATCAGGTTTAAAACCACTCTCTGGGTCTGTGGAAAGACGTATATTTTCCATTTTTAATACTTGGGGGGGGGGGGGGGGGGAAGGTATTTCAATTTTTAGTTTCTTCCCTGTGGAGACATATGCCTCGAAATAACAATCCTTGTATATTTTGTTCAGTGAAGCTGTCAGGTTGGGTTGCATATTGTTTATTTTTCCTAAGTAATAGCAGAAACCTGAGGACTTCCATTTGCAGTTTTCGTATCCGGGCACTGTCAGCAAACCCCTTGCTGTGCAGATGGAGTAGGGATGAACAGTTATAAAAATGATTTTCATTTTGCACTTTTAACATACCATAATACTGACGGATACTTGTCTATCTGGATTTTGAGCAACTGAGCAAAATCTATAATTTCAGGAGCCTTTTGTTAGTGTTCTCGATTGCACTGAAAGATCCCAAGGTTTTGGTACCTGTTCATGCTAAATTCTCCTTTTTAGGTAGAAACTTCCTGGAACTACAGGGCTTGACTCATCCAAAGTATGAAGTTCCCTGAGGAAAAGGCACATGTTTGAATGCTAAATTAAATCATAAATTCCCCTATGAACACTATAATTAGACCAGATAGTGAGAGGGATCATGGAAAAAGAACAAAAGTAGGAGTTAAAAGGTCAGACTCGAGGACACGCATGCTCACATACTGTAATAAATTTTCAGCCACTGAGTTCATTAATCAAAACAGACCAGAAACCAAACCCACTCATCTTCATTGATGTTGCGCAACACAAGCATCATGCAGTCTGCAGCACTTCAGCTGTTGTCTCTGTTTAAGGTAGACACAGATCCCAGGAGCGTGGAGTAGCTGTCTCAGCTTTCTTCAGCTTTGTCTGTGAATAGCTTCTTTCTCATTAGACATAAAAACAGGAACGAGGATAATATTAAGTAAATTTGAAAACATAATTAGGTAGTTTTATTTACGGCACTCTTGCTGAAAGGAACAGAAATCTGCCCTAGTAATGTGAACATCCCTCTGAACTGTAAGATCTTGGTGGCTGGTATCATGACACATGGGTCAGTGTTGCTCCTTCACAGCCTCACAGAGGACTGTAGGAAGTGTTCAGAGGCTTTTGTGTACAAGGATAGGCAGCAACTGGTGAAAACTAGACTGTTATCATCAAAATACCTGAACAAGATACAGATGCATTGCAGCGTCATGTTTGATGATGTTCCTGAGGCATGACTTTCTCCTCACAATGCAGTTAATCAGTTGCTAGAGCAAATGGATGTGGCCATGCTGTGTGTGTACTTACCAAATGTATCTAATTGTAAGAGAAGCATGTGTACCCCTAGTACCCCTTTTAGGGGATGGGGGGTAGGGGCATGTTGAAACTGGTTTTGCTTCAAGTTGGTGGCCTGAAACTGAGGGCCAGTCACGTGCCAAGTGCTGGCTAGGTTTGCTGAGGATGTCATTCAGGGGCTGAGCACAAAGGCCTATGAGACTTCAAACCCAAAGCAAATTTTCTGTATTCATGGTTATTGCAAGTGCAATGTTTTGATTTGGGGACATGCTGGGAAAGGAAAAAGAAACCTTGCCTTGCAAAAGTAGTCACTTGGATACCTGCTCTTTGTCACTAACCCTGGCAAGATGACAAAAAAATCTCTTGGATGCCACAGACTTCTTGCTAGCCACTGAGGTTGTGGTTGGCATGCTTTCCATATGGCTGACAGTTTTGCGTTGCTTTTCATTCTCATCTATCTTAGCCACCAGCAACACTACTCAAGCTAGTAATTCCTAATTTAAAGGCCTGGATTTATTTTATTTTATTTTTATTTCTTTTTAATAAGTAGGGACAGTCTTTGCAGATCTATTCCCTCACCCCTCTCTGCTGTGCTTTATTACTTCTTGTTTGAAGCTAGTCATGATATTTGAAGAGCTGGTGTGTTATTGCTATAATTGTTAAGCAACTGTTCGGGATTTCTGAATGTTATTTTGCTTGGATGCCTTCTCCATTAGGATGAACCACCAGAAGTATCATGGATATGTTTCTCAGCTACACCAAGTTTTAGTGAAGAAGTAGGGCCAGCAGAAAATTCGGATAGAGTTTCTCTGAAGATTAGAAGGAGGATTTGGCTATTAGGGCAGTATTTGGTCTGGTTATCTCTAAATGTGAAAATACCTCAATTTTTCTTGTTAAGAGTAAAGAATGAGTAAAAAAAAGAGTAAAACCCTAACCAAACCAAAACAAAAAAAACCTCCAAAAAACCACCTACCAAACCCCCAAAGTCATTGTGTTTAAAAAAAAAAAATAATTGATAGACAACATTGTTTTAGGCTTTTTGGCTATATGAACAATGCTTCAGACAGTTGAGTCCTAAGGGATGCAGTTTTCAGTGAAGTGCATCGGTATCTCTCATCAGTAAGCGTGGGACTGCACCAGGTCATGGTGGCATTTTCAGACCCACCGATGAGCCAGAGCATCTGGCCCATACAGAGTTACATCATTGATATTCAGTACAGACAGGGCATGCTGGAGAGATGCGGTCAGTGCTGACAGACTTCACGACATAGCAAGCTCCAAACCCTGAACTGTAGCTCTTAAAAGTTGCCTCCTCTTTGGATAAGGACGTCCAAGGCCTGCAGATTTTTTAAGGATTGCTTCTACTGAAACATAAAACACTGGTGTCAAAGCCAGCAAAAGGGCAGACTTCAGGTGACACACATCCTACAAAATCCTACAAAAATCGTCTCCAGGCTAAGATGGACTGGAAGTTTTTTTCAGGTTCACAATACCAGTGCTAATGCTGTAATAAATCTGAGCTAACGACCATGGCTATATGAGGAGTGGCCCATTCATATGGGGTTAGTCATCTCCTCACCACAACACACCTCAAAGCAGTATTTATAGAAGAAACAAAAGGGGTTTTGTGAGTACATTAATATGGTACCTGGTTTGGGAAACATAAACTAACTCTGTGTGAGATGTTATTTCTTACTCTGCAAAAGTGAGTAAGCAATATTTTTTTCTTGTTATTTAAAGTGTATATGACCAGATTAAAGCTAGATTAAATTACTGCTATTAAATTTCCCACAAAATGCAATTTGCGAATGGAAAGGGTAAATTGCCCATATACTTTTGGTTGTGGGGGGAAAAAAGAAGATAAAAATTCCAGAGCTATATCACATATATATGCTTGATGAATCATCTCATGTGTCATCTTGCCTTAATGACTTCAAAAATTTCAGGCTCTACTTCAGCCTAATGGATCTAGGGAATGGCCCTACCTCAGAATATACTAGAACTTAATTGCTAGGATAGTGCCAGGAAATTTTACTCCAAATCACTGTCAGTATCATGCAAATCCAATCAGGATAATTTTTGAAGTGAGATTTTTGTAAAAAATTTTTAATTCTCAAGGTTCTTGCAATCTCTTGTCTCATGCAGAGCTTAACCTTGCTCTCCAAGACACTGGACAACTTTTGCAAGCACTGTAAATGCAAATGGAGAAAAAATAGTTCTGTTTGACAGGAGAAAAGATGAAAGCTATAAAGTGTTAATGGTTTGGGTTTTTTCGGCATATGGGGGAGAGCTCACACTACAGTAACGTTACAGATAATTGCCTTTTTTCTCTTTGTTGCACAGTGTTTCTAAATTTTTACCTTGAATTATTTAATAGTAATGAGGAGGATAAGGAAAATAAATAGGTATCCCAGCTGTGGGTGTCTCTCTTTTTCACCTAATGTCTTTCGTATCACATGCTTATTAGTGCAGAATTTTGCTTTCTTTAGGCCATTTCTAACGTTTCTTCCTATAAGTAGATTTAAAACACTGAAATGTGCTGGCTTTTTCAAACTTTCATCAGCATGCGCAACCAACTTGTTTTGAATTCTAAAGGAACATTATTAACTCAAGTTAATGTTTGAGAGGGAAGTGCCTGATGCATCCAGAACATGGACTGAGAGGGCAGAGGAGCGTAAAAGGAAGAAAGAATATTTCAGGCAGGTGAACCAGGGGATAATATACAAGATGAGTGTTTTGTTCCCTACGGAAAAAACTTAGAGAATCTGCAAGAGACGTTGAGTTTTGAGATGCAGGACAGCAAAACTGGGCGTTCAGTTTATAATTTTATTCTTAAATTACTGAGGCACACAAGTGTAATCTAGAAGAGCATGGTTCATCTTGTCAGAATTTTATTCTGGATTCCCACCTGTGAAATTGGCTAAATACCTATAGCACACAAAAAGCGTGACAGATTTTTCTTTCTCTTTGCAGTCCTGGGAGGCCTTTCCTTAAGTGCTAACTCTGTTGCTGAAGGATAGAAATCTTGGGCAAGGATTTGATTTTACACAAGAATAATCTGTATTTCAAAGCCCATTTCTGTGTAAGAAAAATCCAGTTAGATAGGCATGGGAAAAAATAGCACATCCACTGATATGACACATCGTGCCACTTGTCATCTAATATGTGGAATATGACAGAAGGTCTGAAGCATCTTCTAAGCACCTTTCACTTCTGCATCAGCTTCAAAAATGATATAGTTATTTTAATATCGAATTGCTACTGGACTCAAACAGGCCTGCTGTAGGTTACAAAATGTTGGAGTAGAAACAGCTTGCCTAGCTGTAATATGTAAGTGTTTTATGGATCATGATATGTGCCTAACCACTCGGATGAACTATCTCATGACATCTTGAGAATGAATAAGGTTTAGTTGTGCTTGCCAGATCAGTGAGTTTTAATGCATTTGGCTGCTTTTATATTTTAAATAAAGGTTTGTCAGTTTATAAACATGATAAGTAATGTTCTAGAGGATGTAGATGCTGCTGTGGGTCATGTGCAGTTTATTTCTTGGAGATGAGAGCTCTGAAATATTCTAGATCTGAACTTGAGTTACTATCTGAAGACATATTCTATCATAAGCAGCAGCCTGATAGAAGAAATTCTGATCTCCTGAGAAAATATGGAATATATGTGAAAATGTCAGTATCTTTTATCTACAATACAGCAACTCTTGCTGCAACTGGTGTGAAAAATGTGGAAGGAGATAAGTAACTTATTAATAGGTCATCTTGCCTGGAAGGAGAGTAGAAAATTTATTCTTCTAACCGAAGGGTTTCGACAGCCAGTAGGGTCTAAAATCCTAAGTACCTTATGGTAAAGAATGAAATAGTTGAGGTATTAAGGCCTGACTATTCTTACCTCAACATGAATTGGGAATGCTTTTTTCCTTCTTCTTTGAAATCAAACCAGTAACTGTACCAAGTGGTGTGGAAGTAAATTCTTCTGGTCAGATAACAGGCAAACCTTGCCCTCCTCTGTCACCATCTCAAAAGCAAAAATGGGTTGCTTGATAAGTGCAGGTGAGTGGGATCATTTAGGGTCACGGTTTGGTAGTTCTTCAATGTTAAGAGAAAGATCCCGAGGGATTTTCACTACAAAATAAGAGGGAGCTGGAGACTGGTAACATCTTCCAAGTGTTCAGAGGCCAAACTGAAGGAGAGAAAATTGGACTTAAGATAAAGAATTAATTTCTGTCTTTGAAATTGAACTTGAATGAGGTTTTTTTGTGAGTTATTCTCTCATAAAATTATGATTTACTACAAAAGCATGGAAAATAATGCCGGGTTTTTGGATCATCCTGATCCATGAAGACCTTAAACAATGTCTCAGAGCTTCTAGGTAGTTCGCTAAGTGAATTCTGAAAACCGTAAGCGTAGTTATTACAGTTGTATCACTTATTGACAGTTTCTACTTTTAGTACAACTTTTGTAAAATATGAAGTAGCACACTTGCTCCAATTTTGAACCAACCCTATCTTAATTTTCCTTTTTCAAAATCTTTCACCCCTTTCATACTCAGAGGGCAAATGAGTGGAATTCTACCTCCTAATGATCAGGTCTGCTGTGGCACTTTGTGTGTGTGGTCCTGGACAGAGTGCATCCTTTTGCATCAGACACACAGGTTTGGCAGTGATTTTCTGTTGTTGGAAATAACCCAGTATCCACTGAGAATAGTTCATAGAAGTGCACCTTAAATCTGATGTGGCCATTCTCCTATTTCCAGTTCTCTTTCTTATAATGGACCACCAGTTCCTTCCTCCTACTTTTCTCTCACTTCCCTGCATAAACCTTAATTTCTGGGCCTGTCACTGCTCTGAGCTTTGCCATCCCACACTAGCAGCTTCATCCTGTTGGTTTTGGTTTTTTTTTTTTCACAGAGAGGATTTCATAAGAAACAAGGAACTGGGGAAAAGATACTCAACTTGCCTTGTTCTGCCCCTTTGCTTTAATTATAAGCTGTAATTCCTTGAACGTCTTATTCCTTAAACATTTGTTGGACTTTAAGCCTCTCATTCAGTTTGCTGCATTTAAATACAGAGGGAGGGGAAAGGAAGGTGATTTCCTGTATTGCAAAGATGCAAATAGGCTTTGATTTCTTGATTCACTTTTGGTTTGAATATTTTTGATTCTACTTATTCTTTCTTCATAAAAGCCTTTCTTTATGAAGAAGCCTTTCTTTATAACTGGGAAAATTATAAAATCAATTTTATCAGGAACTAAGTATGCCAAAACTAAAATTTCCAGGAACTGGCTTTCTCACACTCCTTGCAAATAAGTTGACTGCAGGTTAATAATGAGGTAACAGCTACAGAATGTGAGAGGGGAAAATGAGCATTTTTCTGGAAGGGAGCCTTATTCCACATAAAGTTAGCAACCTCCTGTGAAAATCATAGAAGAATTACCAAATAGGCAAATCACTTTGAGCAAACCCCTGTGTCATGTAGGTGCCACACTGACTGTGGGCAGCTAAGAGGAGGAGAAGACCTAGCTATGTGCCACCTTTGGCCTATTATGCTGTTCTGATCTGCTCATGCAGAGAAAATATGTCTGATACTGCTTTGAACCTTCATATGTGTAGTAAACTTAAGTGACAGGAAGCTGTGCGAGAAGCTGTCTGGAAGAGGCATTGGGATCCAGTTGCTAGTGTCCTGTAGCGTGACGCAGGGGAGCTGAGTCCCGTACTCAGCTGAGGTGTTAACCTGTGGCGTTACCTGCCATAACCTATTTTCCCTTCTTTGTCCTTCTTATGTATTTAGACTTTGTGCAGGGAGGCGGGGAGGGACCTGCCTCTCAAAAGAGCATCAGTCTTAACTTGAGCTTGAAGTTCTGCTAAAATGCAAATAGGTGTTACTACAGATACCCACTACGATGGCACCTGTGTTGGTCTACCCACTAATCATGACCCATAAGTTCTCGACTGGCTCCTGAACCATCCCCAGGCAGAGCTCCATGCATCCAGCTGCTCTCTCAAATAAAGGGCAAGTCCCCTGCTCTCCCAGCCTGCCCTTCCTGAAGAGCCTGTGTCCATCCATTGCAGGGCTTCAGTTGTGTGAACCATCCCACCATGTCTCCATGATCCCAATGAGGTCATCTCCCTGTAGCTGTACATAGTCTTTCTAGCTCCTCCTGTTTGTTCCCTAGCTGCTCCTGTTTGTTCCCTATGCTGCCTGCATTGGTGTAGGTGTTTGCGAGAGGCACCTGAGGATGCTGAGTCCCCAGTACAGGCTGGGAATGGCACTGGAATATGTTGTCTGACCACAAGGGGAGCTTTCTGGAAAAACAGGAAAAGGAGAGAGGAGGGTGGGTCAGAAATTTTTTTTCTCACTGGTATAAGAGAAGACAGCACACTCCTTCTGAAAACTACAACAGGCAAATCAATCAAAGCTTCTCCACTTGTGTTTAGAGTATGGGAACAGCAGTACCTGCAAGGCAGAGATCTGTGTGATGCTGCCAAGCATCTTCTGGGGTATGACTGGAAGCTGCCAAGTGGATGGATGCTCCTGTTTTCCAGTGATGGCATCAGAAGGTTGTCCTTTCAGGGTAGTACAGCTGACCATCTGCTTTTTGGGCTCCTGCTGGTCTGTTAGTAAATGCGCTGACAGATGTGAGATGGAAGCGTGTAGCTACTGAGTTTCTCTTGCTTCTTTTGCTTTCATGCTGGGGTGTGTGTGGGTGGACAAAAGAGGGAGCAGGCGTTGAGGGAGAGAGATAGAACCTGAAGTTGAAACTAAGGTTTCTTCTCTTTCCTTTTCAAACTCTTAAATTTCTTTTTTGACTGCTTCCCAGAATAAACAGAATCTTACATGGTGCATGTTTAAGATAGTTGTTTCCTCGTACTAGTTACAGACCTGTAGTCCAACAGATGAGCAATATTTCTCTTCTTCGGTCTTTGCGGCTGAAAGAGCATGGTTTGAAGCATGATGCTTTGAAGCAGACAAAGACTTGAAAAGGGAATTTGAGATACTTATTTACGTGAGGAAGAGTGCATGCTGGGGGCATGAGGCAAGTATGGCCAGTTGACTGTACTGATTTTATCAGGTTTGATTATTGTACTGTACAAAGTGTATGAGATTCTGATTGCGATTATGCCAACATAAAAGATATCTTCCTTCATGAGGGTGTAATTCAGATCCAGAATGGAGTTCTCTTTTATTCATACACAGACTTCAATAGTACAGAAGACTGGAGGGAAGACTACTGTTTTATGGGACTGTTGTGTTGTATCATTGGGTAGCCAGACAGAAGAAAATGCTCTGAGTCATTACCAGTTTGGGTTGAAATGGAAAATATGATGCAGCAGACAACTATAGCAGAAAGGTATGAATGGTTCAGTGCATGGAGTACTGGTATGATTGCAAGGGTCCACAGTGCAGCGAAATGGGCAGTTCAGTGGCCAGTGAAATAGTGGGGCAGATAAGACATTCACAAAAGCAGGGAAGATAAGAGAGCCTGAGGGCAACCACACTTCTCAAGCTATTCACCTTCAGTTGGGAAGGACAGCAGTCTGCTATGAAGCTTGTCTTCTCCTGATGCATTGGGGGAGTAGCTGTGGTAGAACTGGTCAGGAACAGAACTAACTTTCTAGCCTTGCACACTCTGCACAAACATGCATAAATCAGTGTTGATGACATAAATACTGTCCTCGTAGTAGTAGTAGTTATGCATTTTCCTTCCTACAGCTGTTCTGTAAGCCACATCATGGCTGTGCTTTCTCTTCAGCAGAGATTTAATATGAGAGAGTGTCAGAAGTGGAGAGCAGTGGGGAAGGAATCTGGGAAAGCATTTGGCAGCTGCACATGAATGAGAAATGCTGTTTCCTGTAAGCTTTTGATGTTGGGTATTGCCAGATATCCCATACGATATACAAAGGTAGTGTACTGACCTGGTAGGGCTTGGGAGGGGTTGGGGCCAGTGTCTGTAGGCCAAGGCTTTAAGGTAGCACTGGAGATGGCTGAAGAGTTTGATTAATTTTGGGTAAATGGGCAGTGGAAGAAGCTGCTTCCCAGAAGAAGGCAGTGTGGGTGGAGAAAAAGAAAGAACTTAAATCCGAGACTGCTATGTTTGTGCATGTATGTGTGCTGCTAGTATTGCTTTCCTCCTGTAATTGCGGTCTCTAACCCAATACTGCCAGAGAGTACTGCTTTATACTTTTAAGAGGAAATTATCTGGTTTTGTACCATTTTCTATGCAGCAATGCACAAAATGGTTGATACGCAGTAATGTTTGCCTGAGGCCGCACAGCCAAATTCCCCACTGGTTGCTAACAGGAAAGTTTTGTCGTTCAATAGCTATACAGTAGTATTTCTGTTTTAACAGCTTTGGAGGACCTTGCCATCAGTGGCTGGTTGCCTGGTGGACCAAGTGCATTCCGGTAAAGCAGGGCTACTTTCCCAAACAACCTGCTGTTTGAAATGCCCATTAATTGCAGGTCATTTTAAATGCTGCAGGATTGTTTGCTTCTCACAGTTCAACAGGCTGTGGATTCATCTAAAGTGAAAAAAGAGCACTTGCTGTCACTATAGCTGAGAAACAGCAAGTTTTCTCCAGAGTCTCTGCTGAGCCTGTGTCCAGAGTGGGCAGAGAAAGCAAGCTGCTCTTCTGTGCCCCAGTTCTGAATGATTAGGTCCTCTGGGAGAGAGAGGTCAGCATATAAATGTGCCCACTGAAGGAAATAATCAACACACAGTCCACAAAACCTGTTTACCCTAAGGATCAGATTTTACTTTTGGACAGATTTCTTCTCTGCTGACTCCAGTGGTGCTGTTCCTGGAGTGTTCTGGGAGGAGTTTCAAAGGCTTTGACCCTGCAGGAGCTGCCAGTGTTTTGAGAGCTTTTGCATAAAGGAAGGCAAAACATCTTTCATCGAAGGGTTGGATTTCTTCTGAGGTTGACTCAGAATCTCTGCTTGTAAATGCACTTACTCTTCCTCATATAATGTTATTGGGGCAGATTTTCGAATTATGTCAATTTTGAATGTTCAAACAAAAAATTGCCTGTTGACAGAATTAAAGAATATCTCGCGTGCTGTCACATCATTTTTCTGTTAACCCTTGGCAAGTTATTTTGACCAATGTTTTTGTGGGTGCTTGATAATTTGTGTTTTAACTTCTGATTTTTCCCACTTGGTACATGGCAAACCTGACTTTGTGTTGCTAAGCCTCTGACGCAAAACAGAGCTATGAGTACTTAGCACCTGTAAAAAAAACAGTGAACCTGGCCTTAAGAATTATAACTATCTGTACTGGTGACCCACTGGAAAACTCTGACCTTGGACAAGAGGAGGTAAGACAGGCATAAGAGTATATGATTTTTCAAGTTAATGATGTACGTACCAAGATGTCAATGGCACCTAAGCAGGAGGTTTAATAGAGAAAATCTAGATGGGACTGTAAAAGTTAAAATGTGAATGAAAAACTTTAATAGAGAAGCCTAGTAGCATAGGCTAATTCTGCCAGCTTAAACCCCCTAGTTATTTGTGGAAACAACTGCACTTTCAATGCTGGTATTAATTTTTCTGGTCCTGTCAGGAAGGAGCTGCAACTTGCAGATATGCAGTCTCTCTAGTGAGAGAGATGACTGCACCTTCCCAGTATCAGCTGATAAGCTTAGCGCAGATATCTGTGCAACAACAAAACCATGCTGTGCTTCTGTATTCCTTGCGTGATCTCTGTGCTGTTTCTGTGTTGTGTCATTGTGTAGTGAATACACTGCGTATGCTGTAATTCAGACTGTGGACTTTAAAAATTACAATCAGACAAGTAAACAGAGCATAACAACTATGATCATCAATTCAAAACAGCTTGATTGGATCAGTGTCTTTCCATTAGAAAGCGAAAAAAACTCAACCCCAAAACAAAGAGCTTTTTTACGGATGGCTTTGTGCCTTCCACCGGCTGATGATATGTTTTATGTTATTGCTTGTGTTCTGAGTCCTTCCTACCACTTCTGATTTTACTGCTATTATCTGTCTGCTGCCATCATGATAGTATTAGAAACACAATGTAGCAACATCTATAATTAGGGTTGTCTACACACGTTCTTTCTATTTTCCATTTGACTCGTGTTCCTAACTTTCTAAATCTTTCAATTTCCGAGTTGAGATAATCAAGGTCAGCCATTTCTGAGAGCAAGGGTGTTTTTTGTCCATTTAACAAAGCAAGATTTTGATCTTCAGAGCAGATATATAAGAACAGCAGGGCTGGAAACTGAAATTTGGCAGCAAGAGAATACTTGTAGAGGAGAATTCTTAGAAAAAAACCAAGCCTTCTTTCAAGAAAGATACCAACAATGTAAGGACCTTTAATAGTGACCCATTGGAAAATGCTGGCCTTGAAAGACACACAAGATTATGCAGTTACTGAGCTAGCCATATACATATGTTAATGTCAGTGGAAGTGCTGAATAGACATAAAAATTATATGTATTGCCTTCTCTGAATGAATCACAAGAGAATGAATCATGGAAGTGACAGGGAGTACCTGACTTGAGTGTGACTCAGGAAAAGATAGGCACGTTTAGCTCCTGAAAGCCACTGCTCTGAGGACAAGCTAAGACATATGGGCACCCTTTAGCTGCCAGTGCCTGCAGCCCAGCCTGGCGTGCTGCGGGGAAGCACCCACTGGGAGAAGCAGTGTGGGCTGGCTACCCAGCTGTGGCAGCAGTAGCATCTGGCAGAGGAGTGGTGCTGCCGGAGCCCAGGGCACATGTGAAACTTAGCAGCATCTGGGAAAAGGTGATAGGTGAGGGACAGATTGAACTTTTAAATACCGGACAGTATGTACCCACTGGGTTAGCTAAGCCGATCTTTGGTACCTGTGTCTTTGTAAGCTTGCCTCAAAGAGCACAGATGTGGTTTTCTGCAGTCAGTTCTGTGCTAGACCTTGCCCAAGCTGTGTTGCTATGCACAGGTGTTTGTTAGCATGTCTGTTTGTCAGCCAAGTGTGACTTGTTGGTGTGTTTTGTATTGTCTAAAGTTGGAGCTTTTTGCATTATTTTGTTTTCTGAGATCCTTAAAAGCATCATCCTTTGTATCTTCTTTTGGGGAGTAAATTCCCTTCTGCTATGTTCCTCTCTAGCCCAATGTGATATAAGAAAGTGCTGTGTGTGCTTCATTTCAAGCACTGATTTTTAGATATGTGGGACTGGCAATTTGTGAGTTAATTGGTGATGACTGTGTGCTGCAATTAACCTAATTATGGGTTTGATTACATTAATTAAACTCTTGTCCCAGACAGCAGCTTTTTAATCATTTGCCTTGAGGCTCCCCCTCAGTTGGGGTCATTCTGAAACCTGCTGTTTTGGGTTAGCAGAGTTGAGTAGTGAGTGTGTGATACCGACACAAGTGTGACGGCACCAACACTGTGCTGACTTTTTTTCCCCTTAATCTTAAACTTTCTCTTATTAAAACCCTGTTGTAAAACGTTAAATGTCATTGATCAACTTCTATACTGCTGTTCTTTGGAAGCTCTTGAAAGTGTGACTCTTCTCCAAGGTGGTGGGAGAGAGCACCAGTTTACACTAATTTGCCTTTTGGTGCGTGTGTGCACTTTATGTTACGCTTATGGATGCTGTACTGGATGCACAGACCCTGAGAGAAAAACTAAGTCTTGCTTTGCTGCTGTAGCATTAATTCCGTGCCCCCCCCCCCCCCCCCCCCCCGCCCCGTACAGTTACCTGTTTTGCATCACAGCTTGTTTTGGAAAGCTGTTGACTTGTAAAGGGGCAGGATTTGGGAGCTGAGCTATAACGAACTCCAGAATCAGCTTTGGCAGAACCAGCAGTGGCATAGCATGATAGGAAAGTGAAGGCACTGTTTCTGAGCTTTATGAGATATTCCCATCTTTGGTAGCCATATGGAAATGAGCAGCGAATTCGGGTGTTTCTGCTGTTTAGAAAGTCTGCAGAGGTCTGGTGCAAATCAGTAAGGATGTGGATTTTCAGTGGAAAGCACTTTTTAAGTTTACTTCAAGGTAGAAAAGAAATGTAGCATCTTTGACTTCTTGGAAGTAGATAATGGCAGAGACTCACTGATTAAATCTTGTACTCTTCAATTCTGGTTGCTTCTCCTTTATCTTCTGCACAGAGATATTGCAGTGGCTATTAATTCCTATTGCAGAAGAGTCAGTGTCGTGGTTCAGTGTTTGTCAGCTGAGGGGTGCCTGGCTGATGTTCTTCTTGAAGTACCTATGAGGGAGAGAAGGACTTGGTCAGTGAAGAAACACCTTTCCTTCCCCACTCATCATGTTGTCTAGTTGTTTCTCTGTGTGAAAGCTCCAGCCCTTGGACTGACTTTTTAGACCAAGCAACAGCAATTCAAACACACTGCAAATGTTGGGCTGTTGAATGGGAGCCTGGTGACAGACTGTGTTATTTAATGACATGGTGGTTTGTGTTAGTTCTTCTTGAATTGGGTAGCCTTCATCAGGGGTACTTTGGCAGTAACTTAGAGGGATAAGGAGGTGTGGACATGGGGAGGTAGTACTAGTTTTAGAAATGAGATGTGTTGCACATAGAGCCAATGCAAAGGGTTTGTGCCTAGAAGCTGAACATCAGAGATGGTAGCTAGGTTCAGCTCAGCCGAGCACCTGTAATCCAACCACACTTGTGTCCCCTCACAGCAATTCATTGAACATACAGCTGGGAAGGCTGGGCCAGATTGTGGCTTTCCTGAAAGCAAGGAGAAATGTAGGTCTTCTGTATGGATTGTTAGCTGACAGAAAGCAATGAAGAAATGGGTACTTTAGCAAGAAAAGACTGTAACTCTGGTGGAGTGACTCCTATGGCAACATTGATGCTGCTACACCTTTTTCAGAATAACTCAGATCTTTTGAGTACTTAAGCGCATACCTAGGACTGGTTTGTCCACAGCCTTGTAGCAATTGTAATAATTTATATGCTTATAAAAATTTCCACGCTGATTTTGTAGCGTGTTTTCATCCAGTCTGTGCAGAACGGTCTAAGTGACTGTAAATGCAGTGAAAAGGAAAACTGGCCAGTTCTGTGCAAATGTATATTATATGGAAACATAGACTTGCCTGACACTGCACCACTAGCTTAGCTTTTAATACTCAGGGAATGAGCAGAAAGAACTAATGCAGAAATTATGTTGTCTTAATGGTGGATTATTGGAATTGGTGACACACACACAAAAAAGGAGGAATTTAGCTTTTTGTGTGTGTATAAAACAAGTATTTCTACTTGCTGAATGCTTCAGTTTGCCCCTATTTTGGGGTTCTGGTCTTTTGGGGCACTCAGAAGCCCCATGTCATTTATCTTGTTTCAGCTGAGGTTGCCCTGCAGCTTGAAGTATCAAGCCTCAGGTTAGAAAGATTGCTTTTCAGAACTGAGAAGCATTTTAAATGGATGGCACTTTTACAGTGAATACCTTTCCAGAAGACTGAACAGCAGCAAGCCTACAGAAGCCAATTCCTTTATACATTGCCTTATCCCTTGTGATTGCTGTGACGATTAAATAAATTCAGAGTAGAAAAAGTTTAAATGGCATTTGCCTTGAGCATTCTTGTGCAGTGCTTTTTTAATGAGGTCCCACACTTCCATCTTGCAACTTCTAGTATTTAAAGCCTTCTCTGTGCTTTCACTCTTATTGTAATGTTGATGAAGTGTTTTTTTTAAAGACTTTTATTAGCAGTTGTCCTTTTTGTGTGGAGTATGAAACCATGGATTAAGGCAAGTAAAGGTTTTATATTCATTACAACTTAATTCTGTTCTAACTTTAGTCTAGCTGGAAGTATAAGTCTATCAGACTGTAAAAAGGTAGTATAATACAGGAAGGAAAAAACTCCTGATAATGAACACTCAAAGATTCCAAAGTGTTTTTTTTAAACACTTAACAAAATATTTATAAATTTTCATGAAACTGCTGTGACAACACATTCCCACTATCACACTGCTGTTGCAAACACTAAAGGACATTAATCCTTTTCTAAGGCTGAGGAAGAGGACACTGTGTGCAAGTACCAGCAGAGGGAGTCAGGACTGGGCATTAACTGCTGGAGATTTTCAAATCACAGTGGTCATCATGTGGAAGGGGAAACATTCTTAATGTGTGGAGTGAAGTATAGAAAGACTTCCTTTAAAAATCTTCTGCCTTCTGTGTGATACACATATGTGTTTTCTCCCTCCTGCACTTGGATTAGGAACATGAAAACACGGTCCTGAGTATTCTGGTTTGGGAATCCTGATGGTGATTCCAGTCAAAAATGGTTTACTGAGCAATTTCCCTCTTTCCTGTGCCCTTCTCAGACCACACTAATATGAAGCATGGAGAGGGGTAGTGTTTAGAATTGTTCAGGATTTCACATCTCTACCTTGTCCGTGGTAGAAAAATAATGTCAAATAGGAAAGGCTCCTAGCAAAATAGAGCCACACAGCTGGAGAGGAAAAATGGTTCAAGATGTTGGCAGCATGCTCAGAAGGACCAGTATCTCCTCTCCTTCCAACTGCGGAGCAGTGATCTCTAGATGGATGGATGCTGTCCCTGATGGCAATAGCACAGTGATGAGGAGAACTTGGGCAAGTGAAAATGCTGTGAAGAGATTTGTGGCTGTGCAGAAGCTCTTGAAGCTCTTTTCTGCCAGTCTGCAGAGTAGCACAAAGGACTTTATCCCTCCCTTTCACACCCTGCTTGTGACAACCTGTTTACTTAGGCTTTGTATTAAGGATACTGTTAGGACCCAACATTTTTGTTCTCTTTAGTGCCCTCTGCAATAATCTCTCTGGATTTGTTGTCTAGTCCCCATGACTTGTTCTAAAGTGTTTATTCTTTCATCTTTCTGGCTTATTGCATAAGCTTTCAGCATTGAAAAAATGGAGAAAAGTAAATAAAAATCATAGAGTATTTGCTTTAAGATATAAAAAATGAGCTATTTATTTTCATTAGCCTCTAGCAAAGACAACATTCTCACTGTACTATTTGTTATTACAGGCACTGTGTTTCTCTGGTCTGACTTGCACAGTCTAAAGTGTCTTGCATTGCAGTCACAATGCCAACACTCTTCAAACAAAGCTTTTAGGGATGCTTGTTAGCCACAGCTCAGCCTACTACTGCTGCGTTTCACTTACTGATCTTAGTGAATGTTGTCCTAACTCAAACAGTTTCTTCATTAAGCAGGCTTTTGGTACGATTTCTTTTTCCTGGAGAAATGGAGATTCACCCAGAGACAGTGTTTCTGTTTTCTCCTGGGAGCTGGTTACCAAACGTTCAGAGAGAATCGGTGCTTATTAACCTCTAGAAGATGCAGAAGGTTCTGGACACAGAAAATGGATGTTATGGCCTGCAAAGGAAATAAGCTGATAGGCAAAGGGCAAAGCAAAAGGTGAAAAAAACCTGCTGCTTATCTCATCAGTGCTGAAAAATACTGCAAGTGCAGTGCGGGAACCAGTGGGGGCTAGTGCATAGGGGAGAGGACCTGAGTTGGCAGGTTTGGGCTGAGTTCCCAGCTCTGTGACACACTCTCCCGTGTGACCTCATGCAAACTGCTCCGTGTCTCTGCTTTGCCTGCCTTGCCTTTCTAACTCTTCACATCTTACTAGTACAGAATGTCTTTTACTGTGCTCTGTACATACCATACCACTGTGTAGCTATTCCCTCCCTCTGCAGTCCTACTGAAGTGTGTCTTTTTGACTTCAGGGGTATTGGTATCAGTAAAGGCAAGCCTGTACAGAAAACTGGACATTTAAACTCTCTCTGTATTTTTCACCAGTTCAGCTATCATCTGGTGCTTTGTGTTCCACGTTCCTAACCTCACCTACACTCCTTTTCTGCTCCTCCATCCCTCCTCTTACTTATTTAGGCTCGCATCCCTGTCCCTCCCCTTCCTCCCCTCCTCCAATCTGTGAAGACTCCCTGCTCTCTTGACCATCTAATTTAACTTTGATTCCCTCCTAGTCATTAGGCTTCTCTATTGAGGCCAAGAAGGTCTGGCAGCCTCTTTGATGGGTCTGCTAAGCTGTTGATTTAAATTTTGCAGGCTCTGTGATGCAGAGAGACTGCTAAATCACTGCTCCCATGACAGGTTTCTGAAAGGCTGGAGGAAGACAGAGTATTGAATAGAAAATTGGAAGAGGTGAGAGAAAACAGGAGGGCAGAACTTCTGGAAGGAAGCATGAAGAGTAATTTTGGGCCAGGTAGATGACAAGAATTTGACAGGGGGAAATGGTTTAAGAAGAGTGTGTGTGTGCATGTGTAGATGGAGAAAGGCAGGATAGATGGTTATCTATCAGAGGGACATTTGTCAGAGGGAGCTGAAACCATGGTTACCGGATCCTGAATGCTCAACATCAGGAGTGATATTTAGGGACAGCTTCAAGAGACGCTTACCCAGAAAATCTAGCTGTGTGGTTTGCAGGTAGACTCTCATTTAAAAAAAACCAAAAAACCACAACAAAACAACAAACCAAAAACCTAAAAAAAACCCAACCCCAGCACTGAGGCTGTGTACCATTCAAAGCATGTCAAGTGAGCTTGACAGAAAAATATTTTAATAGCCTGGTGCTCATGTGCTGATTGATTACAGCAACAGATCAAAGATAAGTATTCTGTCAAGAATCATTAATATCTTTCAGCCAGTAGTAGCTATTTAATATCAAAAATTCGAGCTGTTGAAAAGCATTCTTTCCATGCCTTGTTCCTAAGACCAGTAAATGAATATTCATGGTAGCACACACAGCTTACAAACGGTTCTTCACTTTACATAGCTTTTAAAAGATGAGCATGCAGGTTATTACCACAATTTGTTAAGTGCTAAAATGAGTTCCTGCATTTTTACTTCTTTATAATTTGATAACTTCAATGGCTGTAAATGCCATGGAATATATTTACCACAATCGTTTGCCCAACTCCTACTGTTAGTCTCCAGTTACTGTATGAGCTCTAAGATCTTCTTGTTGCCTCCATCAGTGGGAAGGAAGAATTTAAGAAGATCGGGTAGATGCTACTTAGGTGATACTATATGTGGCAGAGAATTACAGAAGGCAAGTTCTTCAGTGCTTAAACGCGGGAAAGACTTGTGATAACTGCAAAAACTCTTCTGGAAGTCCTCTGATGTTGTGAAAGTTATCCCTGATCTGCAAGAATTACTAGGGAATACTTCCTTAATGGCTGCCTTGGGACTGCTGCAGGATTAGGCTAGATCCAGCGTTGTGTCAGCAGAGAGTGGGGATCTGAACTGTCAGGACTTTTCATTTTGGAATCCAAAGATCAGGATTTAAGTTCAGGAGGAGCCATTGTTCTCATATGATGTGCTGTGTATCACAGTGATGAACAGTTTACTCTGAGGTTTGACTCCTGATGATGTGCTAGGGCTAACTTAGATTCTGGCTACTTTTACCAATTGCTGCAGCCATCTTATATCCCTGTGGTTCCTAAGACTTTGTTGATGCACACATGTGAAATCACTTAAACCAATCTTAGAAATTACCTTTTTCCTAGGATCTTTTGGGAGTGCTAGGACAGTAGGTGTTCTCCACCTGCTGGGGCTGGCCAAGTAAAGCTTCCCGGAGCATGCCTGCCAGAAAATGCATTACTCTGTGGAGAGGTGAGAGCAGAGAGGTCTGTGTTTATGGCCAGAGATATCTGCCTCTCCCATTCTAATAAATTATTTCATGGTTAAAAGGCTCGAAGGACATGGAAATGTTGGGTTCATATCCTTGCTGTATTTATGGAGACTGGAACAGGTCTAACAGTAAAAACTCTTTTCTTCTCCTTTCTCTCAAAATACCCAGTCACCTTTAGGTGAAGGAACTCTACAGGAAAATGGGAGGCCTGAGTTCAGGTCTCTGCTTCTGCACTGAGATTTGAAATGCAGGCCTGTTGTATCCCAGATGTACATTGATTGCAGGGGAGTATAGTTGCAGTCGTCCCTAAGTCATTCTTCCCTAAGCAAGAAAAAGCTTTGTGTGCCTAACTACTGGATGAGGTTTGTAGCTGCAAATTATTGACAGAGGTATTTCATTACCTTTGAGAGTCCTCTGTACTTTCTGTTGGCCAGCTTCAGCTTATTAGCATCTGCAAATGCCATTCTTGTGTGCCTCACTGGTTCAGGCACTGCACAAGCAATATAGTTGTCTAAAAACGTCCCAATGGGATATTACTACATCATTACTGCTGACTGTTTAAGTTTGTATATGTGCAAATATATTTGCATTTTGTGCTGGCTTGCTAACAAACTCACCAAAGCACAAAATGCAGCTACCTGACATTTTTTAGATGTCGGATGATATCTATGTAAAGTTTACTTCAAAAAGAAATTAGGCAGTATCTCTTATGCAGTAACATCAACCCCTGAATATAACGATGTATCTTTTTTAGAAGTTAGGTGTGGAACTCCCAGCTGTTTGCATGCTTACCTTTACTGCTGCTTTTAGTCCTGCTGAGTTCTAATAAAACAGCAGAGTCAGCCTGGAAGACAAGCATCTTCAAGATTGGAGCCACAGGAACAGTAATGATTACCAATTTCTGAAAGTTAGGCTATAACCCTCTTCACCACTCCAGAGAAACGTATTCTTCTCACATGCAGTCGTCCATGGTTTCTCATTAAGAACCCAAACAGTTGTTTCAGTTATTTTTTGATAAGCCATATGTGTCCTCACTAACCTGTCCTTTCACTTGTCAGTAAAGCAGGCCCCCTAGAGAAGCCACTGGCTATGAGCTTTTCCTGTTTCACATTCCTGTACATACTGTATGCACCTATTGATTTTGGTTTGCAAGCACATCTGTGATTAGTGTGTGGGAGGAGCATGACTCAGACCTAGTCATTCCAGTGACAGTTATTCTTTAACCACCTCAAATTAGTCTTCATCTGTGAATGTCATCTTTATCTCACACCTCATTGGTTTACTCAACATAATTAAAAACTTCACTGTTCTTATTTGTGTTATAAACACCATTAAATATTTGTAACTATTTAATGACACCAGAAAAGGAAAGCTTTTGGACCAGTTTGTCTTTAGGTTTGGGAAGTGTTTGAAAACCCTGTGTGGAATATAGTCACGTAACTTGTTTGTACTTGTTGCACCCAGAAGTAAAATATGTGCATGTGCAAGATGGGATTGGCAGGTCACTCAGTGTCGGCTGAAGAGCATCTTGCAGTCTTTCTGTGGTTATTGAAGTAACAACACCCTGGGAGCCTGGCTTACCAAGGTTATTGCATCAGAAGCTTCAGACTGAGCTGTGGAGAAGCAAAGCAGTCAGATATAGCACAGTCCAGTTAAGTGCAATAGCTTTAGGGGCTTAATTTCACAGTAAAGTTGATCTGAACTGAGAATTAATTGTTGTCCTTAAGTCTGGTATCCATTCATCCTGTCAGGTGCAGCCACGCTCTTCACTCTAGCTGGCTGGCCTGTCAACTGAACAGGCTTATCAGGTCCTCGGTGATTAACACAACTTCTCCGTGCAGCCAATGTATAGATCACTGGTTGTTTTGCAGTGTGGCCACTTCGAGCAAAGTCAGCTTGAAGGGTGCTAGTGAGTGTAAGCCAGGTAAGCTACAAAAGACCCGGGCTTCATCTCAATTACACACTTTCTGTTGTTTTAAGGGGTTTGTTTAACTAGCTTTTGGTTTGGGACAATGCAGTTAATCCAGAGAATTTACTTCTCTCTGGAATCTGTGGGACAAGGGATGTGCAATTTTTACGTCAGCTGGCTGGGTGAGGCCAGCACTCTACCACCCACTGCTAGTTCACTTCACAATGAAACCATAGTAGCTACATCCCACTCTGCTTTTATATTGGGATAATTTATAGGCATTAAAATTTTACCTTTTCTTTTGTTCTCAGAGAAGACAAAGCCTAAAAAAAGACTGTTATGTACTTGCTACATAGACAGCAAAAGCTTTTGTAAGTCAGTGGATGAAAGCTAGAGGTCGAAGAGAGCTGCTTTGTCTCAGTATTTCTCCTAACTGTGTCCTTAACTTTAATCACAGGCATACATGCTCACACCTGTGGAGTAGTGTTTAAAGCCCTTGTTTAAGTGCATAGCTGAGTTGAGGTTTTAAGCCTAATGAGAAGTGAGATCACTGCAGCCTCAGGGGAGGCCTTGGGTCCTTCCTTCTTGTAGTCTTACTGGTGGATTCAGATCTGAACATATTCAGCAAGAAATGCAGCCAGCTACCAACTTCCCACATGGGCGCTCTGGTGGGAGTAGAGGGAATCTACCTGAATCCATTTATCATTGGCAACAAAGGATCAGTCTAAATATCTCACTCGAATGTAAGATACCTTAATTAAATGAGGTCTGGAGCAATGACCAAAAGGAATCACACTGGAGAATGCTGCTTGAGCAGTTGTCAGCAAGTGACTTTAGCCATTGAATTCTTGTGTTGCATCAACGATGGGGGGAAGCGCAGTCCAGAATTCAGTATGCGTAAGTGCTGGATGATGGATTTGGTGTGCAAAATTCAGATGCAGTTCTGAACTCTCAAAGGCCACAGGTAGGTTATTGCAAAATCAGGCTCAGGAATTGCCAACAGGAATGGGCCTGAGCCAGCAGTACAAAGCCCAGCAGAACGTGTGGTAGCATTGTAGGGAAAGGGCCAGAAAGTTTGGATAAAGGACAATCTCCTTGAGCCTCTCTAGATTTCCCTCCTGAAAGGCTTTGTGGAAAACATCATACAAATCATAGAGGAAATAGGATAAACAGAGGAACCATAAAAACCATGTATGTAAGCAGTTTCACATGAAAAGAGAACAACTTTTCCTTTTTATTCCCTCCTTTCTTTAATCTTTTCCTAACTTTTTTTTAATGTGTAGCTCTATTTCAGTAATAGATTTTTAAAAAATGAGAGTTTGCCTCTAATTGGGGGTAACCATTTCAGATAAGTTGAGTGTAGATAAAAAACAGCTTTCAAAGCAAAAGCCTTCATATTGGTGCAAGTCAGTAAAAACCTAGAAGCGGTATCTGGAGATTTAATTTTAACCAAGTAATTGAAAATGACCATGCATTACCCTGTATAAATTGTAGAAGAAAAATGATGCCCTTAAATGGCTCAGTCGTCATTTAAATGGTGATCTGTTCGTTAGTGCTGGGAAATGAAATGGAAATACATTTCAATTTTCTAGACAATTTAAATTTTATTGTCCATAAAATTCTACAAAACAGTAAAATAGTGTCCTTTCTTGCAAATTGCAGAGGATTTAATCAGATTTTGCCATTTTAATAATTCTCGTCATGGTAAAACCTACTAGTGAATACACTGAGCTGAAGTCATCCCTTGTTGATAAAAGTTTCCCGCTGGTGAGTCTGGCCTCGCATGTTTGGAATACAGATGGTTTTTGCAGCTGTAATCTGTTTGTACAGTTAGTTTCCTCTTGATAATCAAATTGGCTTAGTCTAGAGCAAGGCTTAGCATTCACTGAAGTACACATGCTTGAAACATAGAGCATCATCAAGATCCTGCTCCACATTTAAAACCCTTTATGACCCTCCTGAAGATGTTCTGATAAATATCTTGTTCTTTACAGGAATTGTAGTTGTTTTAACTAGTTGTGAAAATCAGTACATTTCCTGGCCATTCTGTCTTACCTTATCAGAGATGAACCTATCTTGTGGGGGATAAAACATGGAGAGGTAACTGGAAAGTGCCATTTCTGTGGAATTATCTTCCTTTTTCTCTAGTCTTACCTTTGAGTAATCATGCTGACGTTTCCCCTTGCAAGTCTTCTTGCCTGTTGCTCTTGTTATCCCATATTGTTGTATTTTGACTGGAAAAAAATTTGATTCTGCAAGGAGCTTTCTGTGGACTCATTGATTAAACTGTAATGGTTCTTTGAAAGTCTTTCTGGTATCAAGGACTAAGGCCCTAATTTCAATTAATTACTAGGCACTACTGTGTTTGCAGTTAGTCATGGCTATCTGGCAGGTTTAAGAATTTACCTGTAAGTTGAGGCAGAACATATATTTTCATATCTGGTTTATGATGGACCTTTGGATGTAAAATGATGTTACCTCATTGGGACTAACCAGTCAGTGGAAGTACAGGGCCTTGCAGAAATATTGATGCCTTCAGATAATTTAAGTGAGAAGAGTCAGGTGAACTCATTGGTCTGCAAGTGCTGTTTGTTTATAGAATAAGAACATGCAGCCCTGTTTTCCTGAAGATGAGAGAAGCTCGTGGTTAGGGATTTCAAAGTCTACCAGCTTGAAGTCTCTCTGTATCCAGGATTCTCTTCTCTTTAATTCCTTTCAGTGTCATACTTGTGTCATCTTTTGTTGGCTTCCCTTTACAGCACAAATGTAATGTACGACCAGACTCTTACTCCTTAATTTTGCAAGCAAGAGCTTTCTTGCAGGACTGACGCTGAAGTTTGTTTTATTGGCTTTTATTCACTTTGACTCTGATCGCTCCTCCGATCAGTTTTGATCTGTGTGTTTTCCCATGCTATTTATCTCAGCCCAAACATGCTGAAGGCAAAAGTAAAACCTGTTAGAGATTTGTGCTGCCCATGATGCCCAGGCTTGTGAAATTCTTGTGAGCCAAAACACCTGCGATTGCTGCTACCAGATCAAATCGAAATAAAAAAACTTCAGTTTTGAAGCATCCTTAGGGATGCTGGAGTTCAGCATCTTTGGAAGATTTGGTGTTTTACCAACACTTACCTCTCTTCTTCCATATTAAGCCTTAAACTGGCAAAATGTAAGTGGTTTCAAGTCCCTGAGATAACAGGAGGTTATTCACCTGGGGGTCTGTGCTGCTGTAGTAGCAGTCTGCTTTTATTTTGTAGAGTTAGGAAACAGTGTGAGGAGAGGAGCAGTGAGAGCTGTTTGTGGTGTTTGTTCCATAGCTGTTCTTAACTCTTCCCTTTCTGCCCTTACACACTGCAGACAGCCTATTTTAAGGTGCACAGATGTTTCTGCTACTCTAGTCCTTGGTAGTTGCTTAAGTGGCTTCTTAGAGCAGCTGTTCCCTTGTTTATGTCTCTGACTTTAATTTCATTGCAGTTCTTGGTTTTTTTGGTGATCGGAAGAGAAAAAAAAAAAATCACATCTGATTCTCTGTTGTTTAGCCCTTACCAACTGTGTCCACACTGGTGGCCTACCCTTCTGCAGGGGAGACATTTCCATTGTAGCTGGAGCCCAGTGTGGTCCTTCTGTGTCCCATCTGTCATCAGCAGGGTGATTTCTGCAAATGTGATGATGAGTGTGAGAAGATTTGCAGTAGGATTTGACTAAAGGTTTCATAAAATTTGCCTGTGGTCTGTCATCTTTCATCCTAGAAGTCAAGTGGTTCTGCCACATAGCTTGATGCTCATGTCCCTTATGGCCTATTCAGGCTTTCCGCTTTGCTCTTTGCCATTGAATTGATTTTCAGACTTACTCAATTGATAGTAGTGTGCCAGTTCTTTATCTTTGCCATTGCTACTGCCTTACTTTTGCTTGTGGGGTACCTAAGCTGAGGTGCAAAATGTGGAGTGAAAGAGGAGGGAGGTGGAGCAGTGTATCGGTGCAGTCCAGGAGAATAGAGAGCTGTGGGAAGAGCAGGATCTAACAGTCACTGGAACAGCATGAGGGAGAGCTCCTCTAGGAATTTAGTTTCACTTCAAAAAATGTCTTTTTCCACCAAGTTGTGAAATTCAGAAATTGATGTACATGCTAAGAAGATAGTAGCAATTGTAATTTGTTCTATACCATGTGAAAATGTTATGTAAATATATTGTGAAAATTCAAGTGCATAATATTGACCTATTAGATTATGGCTAAGTTGTTTACATTTATTCTTTACTAGCTAAATGAAATCTCTATACATTGTATTAATAAAAAATAAAAGATAGATAAAAGATTACAAATAGGAAACTTTATAATGTACAAAGCTTCCTAAGAAGTAGCAAATTAAGCAGCTCTGCATCTGCCTTGATAGAAAATGGGGCAACCTATTTAAAATCTGTACTGTTCTAGAAGGTAATATAGATACTTGATAAGTAAATCTTACTTTAGATGCTTTGGTTTCAAGTTGCAAGACGACAAATAACAATTCTATTGAAACTAGTGCTGTAAACAATTCGTTGATAGATACCTGTTCAGTTTGGTATTTGCTTGCACACTGTAATTAACAGTTCAGCATTTTCCTTTTAACTGCATGCTCTCTACCCGTAAGTAGGCATAATTACCACTAATCAAGACCCCTAATCTCAAGCAATTATAAGCTCTTACATTGTTCTAATTGCACATTTAAAAACAATGTGTTTTTCTCATATAATTGTTATAATCCATACAATTATTAATTTCTGCTTTTCTTTTTATCTGATCAATGTTAATTTTGTGTGACCTCACAACGTATTATCTGAAAAATGCCTTGAGGCATGCAAATTTTGTGGTTAATTTACGGTTATGTTTCGTCTTCAGTGAGAAGTGATATAGTGCAACAGGCTTTCAAGGCTGTGCTTTCTCTCAGCCACCTATGAACTTAATAATTTTTTGTAAACTAGGAACTTGTTAGTGAAACAAAAGTGCAATTATACATTTAAATCGTCTACTATTTGTAAATCCAGGTGCTTGCTCCTTGAATAGTATTTATGTTAGCACAGGCTACTCCTTAAGTATGTAAAAGGGGTTTGTTTTGCTTTTTTAATTGTTAAGTGGAACTTATGCAGACAAACAGACTTTCTGGATCAGCTTTCCAGAAAGTGAAAATGAAGGCAGTTCAGTTTTAGAAAGCACTGCAAGTCTTGGGGGCAAGATGTAAAAGGTTGTTCACGGGTTGATGTTGGTCTCACTTGTTGCTGTATAGTTCTTATGCACACATTTTGTATGCAAGGGCTTTGGATGAGTGCATTTTGAACAAATCATCATCAATCTGATGATTCATCTCAGGAACCGCATGCAGCACTTACATCTGTAATTGGGGTAATTGCAAACCTCTCATTCTTACAGATAGAAATTCTTCCTCTTATAATTCTAAAATCAGATCCCAGATCTTTTACTGTGGTAGCTGAGACCTACACTGACTTGTATTTATTTCTTTATTCTTATTTGTTACATCATTAAAAGTAGCAGATGATTTGGTGACCTTTCCAACCTGTGTCTGACCTTCATGATTCACTTGTGCGGGTAATTGGCTATTGAAATTACTATGCTTTTATCTTTGACGTTATTTAAACACTGGTTTAAATGGGGTGACACAGACTGCATTGTAAATGGGTAGCCACATTGTTGGGGACAATGAGTTTTTCTTTATCTATTGTCAGAAAAGAATATTAATGTCGGGGGGGGGGCTCTGTTTTCTGAGAGATCTTGACATTCATGGAGAGGACATGTTGGAGATTTTGCTCTGTCATAAATTGCCCAACTCTCTTCCTGTAGTAGAGTGTGTATTTCTGAAATCTTTCTGGGGCTGCAGTGTACTGCAGTGGGTTCATTTCATTATTCCTTTGAAAAGAAGGAAAGGCACACAGCTAGCTATTTCTGTGCAGAAGAGGTCAATGTTTAATATGCTAACGTATCTACCCAATATTAGGCTGGAAAAATCCTTGACTTTAATATGTCTTTAATAGTAATAGAGTGGTTAGCTAATGATAAATTAAGGTTTGTAAGTTTGAGGATTTTTTTAAAATAAAAAATTAATGTAGGCAGGAATAATTTTTCTAGCCAAGATAATTGTCATACTGGAGCATAGTAGCTGCAATTTGCAGTGGAAATTGCTCTAGAACTGCTCGCCTCATAGTAATCAAAATGAAGAACCAGATTTCTGGTTTTTCTTTAGGCTTCATGTAGCTGGACAGTAATGGGACAGAGCGGGGACTCCATTTTACCTTTGCTGGCATAGGCTATACATCCCAAGAGCTATACTGATCCCTAGGTCTCACTGTTCGCCAGAGAGCAAGAGATAGTTGTATGCACACAAGTGTGGTTGCCCCGAAATCTACAGATAAGAATTTGCTTGTGACCCTCTTACTAATCTGTCACCTATTTTCGGCACTATACTGGCTGGCAGAAGAAGGATGTTTGTGGATGCCTTGCGATGATGCAGTGTCCTGCCAGTGGGACTTTGCAGTTTTGGAGGTCCTGGGTTCCGTTTCTCATAGGGAACCTGGTAAAAGTCCATGTAAGTAGGGCCTAAGGTAGCAATATTGTAGGGTTGTGTTTGCATCTGTGTAACAGAGAGCAAAACAGGACATAGTCAGGGAAAAGTAATGCTGTTCGAATACAAAATACTCATGGATTAAGGAGCATTTATAGTAAATTTGTTTTTTAAAGCATTTCTTCATTCTTCAGAACTCATTACATCAGACTTCCCAGTATGGTTTAGCTCAGGCACAAGTTAAGGTTAAACAGAGAAATAATCTATACATTTCTGGTGACTGCATCCCTATTCATACTCTCCACTTTTTTTTAAACTGAGTTTGCACATTTTTATATATATTTTTATACCCATCTGTACAGAGGGGTAGTTTGAAAAGGGGAGGACTGGTCTCTACAAGAACTCGTAAGAAGAAAAGAAGTCATACAGCATCAAGAAGGAATTCTGTAGAGAATCAGCAGTGTAAAGGCCTTGAGCAAGTCTAAATTTAAATGGCATCTCTCGATGATCAGGGAAAAGACAGTCCTGTAAGTTTCTTTTGCACATTATCAAAGGTTTTTTGTTGGTCATAAAACCCTAAAGCATCTTAGTTGGCTTAAGGATATCTGTCTATAACACTGACCTGAATAAATAGCTGCATTTTCAAAGGAATGAATGAGACGAGGAAATTTTTTTTTTTTTTTTTAAGAGGGGGTGAGGGAGGAAATAAACAGCAAAAAGGGGTATTTGGATAAGACAAAATATTGTCTTATTTTTTATAAATATGAATTCCCGATTATTTATTTTTATCTGAAATGAAGAGACACGATACTGGCAATTTGGTGCCTGTTTTGGGGGACAGGAAATGATAAAGAGGAAGAACTTCCTCAGCAAGCCAGAGCACTTATTGGTGGTTATCGGTGCATCTGCTGTCTGACTGTTCCTCTCCCTGTACAGCCAGCCTCTCACATATCACTGACCTGATTCACAACACAGGAAGGCTCCCCTTGAGGCTTCCTGTCCTTCCCTTTCATTCAGGGCTGCAGTGGCTGGAAGAGCCCCAGCCTCTGCAAGCCATCAAAACATGACCATTGAGACTGCCACCAGCCTGCTGTTCTGTCTTGGGCTTTGGCAGGCGGATCTTCTGAAGTCCTGTGTGTTTTCATCTGCTTCTCTTCACACCTGGAAATACTGCCTTTTTTTTTTTTTTTTCTTTCTCATGTTTATTCTTAAACCCATCTTGATGAACCAGCTGGCTTCATAACTGTGTTGAATGAAGTCAGAAGGGCTGTGCAGCGATCTGCCTTTGAGGGCTCTAGCTCTTGCCTCAGGCCTTGCTGTTCTTCTGCCTGAAGAATATAAAATATAATGCGAGTTTTTATGTATTATTAAACTTACATCTATAAATCACTGACCCATGGTAGCTGTTTATTACATATTCCATCTTCTGCTTTGATGCATTGTTGTTGTCACACTGAGGTGGGTAATGATGACTCGGCTTACTACTGTGGTAATGCACTTAAAGCTTGGAAATCTGTCACTGATGGCATTTCAACACATGCGCTATAAGCCAGAGATGAAATTTTAAAGTATTTGTTGTCAAGCTATTTGTCTTAAAATTCTTGTGTCTTCTATTGTGGTTTCATAAAGGTTTAGATACTAGTGAATTGTTTGATGTACAATGACAAATAGATGTGTTTCAGGAGCTCTGTGTTGCAGGACTCGCCATCACAAAAGTAGGTGGTGGTCCTCAATTTGTAGTGCTGAAGGTGACCTATAAAATGTCTGTGCTCATCAGGCCTTCTTAATGAAGCACCGATATTGCATGCATTTCTGTGGGCCTGGCATTTCCTGTCTTACAGCACAGTGGAACACAGACTGATCATCACAACTTATTATGTATTGTTTTTCTTCTTTTTTACAGCCCTTCTGTATGCAACCATTTTTGGTAATGTGACAACCATATTTCAGCAAATGTATGCTAATACAAACAGATATCATGAAATGCTGAACAGTGTCCGGGACTTTCTAAAGCTCTACCAGGTCCCTAAAGGACTGAGTGAACGTGTGATGGATTACATCGTTTCCACCTGGTCAATGTCCAGAGGAATAGATACTGAAAAGGTAAGTAAATTAAACTGCAAGGAAAGAAGTCACATCCTGAAAGTATTTCATTAAAATAAACAGGAGGTACTTCTCAGTAAAGAAGACAAATATTCTTTAAATAGTTCCAAGTAGTAGCTTCCCTTCATTTTAAACTTTCAAATACAGTATTTCAGCTATTCTGTCATACTGACATATGTTAGTGGTAAAAGTATGTATGTTTTGCTGGTGATATGGCATGAAATAGTATAAAAATGATGAAGGACAGAGCTTGGTTTTCAGTAAATAAAGAAGATAACTAAATAAAAAGTTCCAAGTTCTGACACAACCTCAGAATTTCTTCAAATGAGATTTTTTTTTTTTTGCAGTATTTCTGTTGTGTGAGGTTGTTTGCAGCTCTGTGGGCCTGAATACAAAGTAAAATTTGTTTTGTTTTTGTAGAATTTGAATGTAATATTCTGTGTGCAGGTTAAAGATATTAACGAACTACTTGCCGCTTTCATATTAGTTGCCAGCTTTTATGGAGATAGATACTGTTTTTCTTCTGCTTGTAAAGAGATGTGATTTGTCGGGTGGTTCATTCAGGAAATCATACCAATGCTCTGGTCACCAGCCTTCTGGTTGGTGGCTTAATTTAGTATTCTAAACTGTAGATGATGTAGTTAAAGAGCAAACAATCTCATTTCTGTCTAGCTGTTAAGCATTGTTACGAAAGAGTACAACAGATGTGGCCTTGCACTGGGCTGTCTGGAGACCAATGGGTACACAGGGTACTGTTTGCTTTCCTAAATGGTCTTTAGCGTATCTGCCATTTAGATACCAGATCATGATTCTGGGAAGCACTGTCTGTCATACTAGCTTTCAGAAAGAAATGGTATTTTAGTACTGGATAGTGCTGATTAGAAGCCGCTCTGCCTGTTTTCTCACAAAATATCTTTGTGCGGGGTTATAGGTTTGAGGTAGGTACATTTGGGGAAGGTAGAGAGACGACATCTGAGGATACATAGTGTAATGAATGCTGGTGCTTTCATTCACCCCCCAATACAAGCTCCTTTCATCATTTTAACAAAGCAACAAGAAAAAATTGCTACGTAAACATGTTTGGT
Organism: Gymnogyps californianus; assembly: GCF_018139145.2. Taxonomy (NCBI): domain Eukaryota; kingdom Metazoa; phylum Chordata; class Aves; order Accipitriformes; family Cathartidae; genus Gymnogyps; species Gymnogyps californianus. Next base: position 25,972,800 of record NC_059473.1, read on the forward strand.
TTAGCTTATCTTCAAAGTTCATTCTTGGCTTCCTCTGATAAGGAGAGAAATGCTTTAAAAATGCCTTTGGAGACAGCAGGATAACCAAACCAAGCACAACTCACTGTAGCCTTTGAGAATTATCTTAATAAACAGGAAAAGAAGTCTCCAATTATCAGGACATCAAAGAGCTTAATATGGTGTTGTTTTCAATAACTGGTGTGTTCATAGCTGAACTGCCAGTAGTGATGACTGTAAACCCAAGAAATCAACTTTCATCTGCATAGCAAAAGCTAGCAGATATAAGGCCGACTAACGGCTCTGCCAATCCATAAACTCTCAGGTCTGAGCTCCGTTGGTTTGATGCCTGTGTATAACTTCTGGGATGTCATGAAATGAATAAAACATGTATTGCTTCTGCGACAGAACAGTGGTAGTTGTGCTGCTGTGTAATGCAGTGCAGCTTTCTACAGATGAGGCAGATATTTAAAGATGAACTTAGCACAGAATCAATCTTCTCACTATTTTGTAGGCCACAAATTTGTCAGTTCAGTGTTAACTGCAGGCATGCCAAGGAGTGAATAATCAGCTGAAAGCGAAGTCTGTAAGTCTAGAAAATGCCAGTATAACAAAATTTAACCAAGAGCTGCTGAAAGATTCTAAAATTAATCCATGAAGATATGTTTCTTACCTCCCATACGAACGAAAGTCTTTTGCCATTTGTCCGTAACTCTCAAATGTCTTTAATGCCTGTAATTTTTGTGAAGTCTGGAGACAACTTCTCTAAATGGAGAATGGAAAATGAGTTAACTTCCTCTTAGACTGGGAAACCAAGGGGTTTTTGGATAGGAGCCTCATTTTAAATACTCTCTTGTATATTCAGGTTTTCTTACTATTAATTCTATTACAACAACACTTTTTGTGTGTGATATTCAAGTAACTGTGAAGTGTGTGTGTGTGTAATTCCAGAGGCAAAGTTTGGCAAGCACCTGCAAATACAGAATGTTTTTGTTGCCAGAGTAAATGAGATAATTGCAAAGACAGGTATGGCCGCTGCCTGTGTTCCATGTTAAATGCTGGTCTTGCTGCCCCAACCCATTTCTGTGAGCCTGGAAACCTGAGAACTGGCAGGTTCAGCTGCTGCTCCCTGTGGGGCAGCCAAGAGAGGTCATCCATGAGTGCCCTACACTTCAGTGCTATAGAAATATATCTCTTTTAGAAATAATATCTGTAATAGCAGGTCTGCTTGGAAGTGGGCCAAAGATGATGATATTGGTGGTAGAGTCATTTGTCTTATAGTAGCAAGCGTAATATCTGGGACCAGTGCTGTGCACAGAGTTATGAGCTTGGTTCTCTGCTCAAATCTTGCACAGAGTGCACTGCAAGGTGTAGGCATAGCCATAGTGCTTCCTGTGTTACCCGTACGTTTTCCAGGAGTGTTTGCTTTGAAGCAGCCATCTCTTTCCATCCAGGAAAATGTGTGGGAGTAACTCTGAAGCTCACCTGGAGTGCTTCTTAATTGGATGGAATAGTTATTACTGAGGAAAAAAAAAAAAATGAGGCAGACTTATACTACTCAATGTTTTTCTCAAATAATATGTCCTGAGATGTACTTCATCACAGACTATGCTCCAAGGATTTTGTCATCCCAAAACCCTGTTCATGTTATGTATTTCCAGTGTTTTTGCCAGGAACTTTTAATCTGTACATGCAGTAGTAATTCTGTATTCTTTCCACTCGGCTGTCTGTATTATATTAAAAACCTTCAGAAATGGCCCTGACTGGTACCCGCTGTGCTAAGCATCAGTTTGTGTACCCTTAGGAGCACACATCATGAATTGCCATGAGGAACGTTGCATTTGGAAGACCAGAAGTTGCCCAACACAGTATCATACCTTCAAGTCCCTGTCTTGTGTGAACAACAAACTTGTTACTGCTACTGAGGGGTGAATTTGAATACCTGCAGATCTCAGTATTATGAGTTAATGAAACTTTTAATAACTTTTTTTTTTTCCTAAAGGGTTATGAGATTACACTTCTCCTCTATACAATATTCTCTCACTTGGAGCATATAATTTGTGCAGGCTTTTCATGGAACCTGCCTATCAAAAGAGTGACCTACCCTCTAGAAACAATCCTTCAGGAAGCTTTTCTCCACCGCTTTCTGTGCTGCTGTGCTCTCAGTTTTATTGTCTTAAAAACCTGAGGCCTTATTCTGGTAATTCAATATCCAGCAGAGCATGTTGCTGAGATGAAAACATTATTTTCCTTCAGGTATTGTAGACTAAGTTAGTATTGTGGCTTATGTGTATAAATAATATAAAAATAAATGTACGGACTGAGTTTAGAAATTTTATAAGGAGGAAAGTAGTTCTGAAACCCTGTGTAGTAAACTAGGGATAATAGGCACATATAAGCCATGCACAGGAATTGATTGCCTGATTTCCTTCTCAGGTTTTGCAGATATGCCCTAAGGACATGAGAGCAGATATCTGCGTGCATCTGAACCGCAAAGTTTTCAAGGAGCACCCAGCCTTCAGGCTGGCGAGCGATGGGTGCCTTCGAGCACTTGCCATGGAGTTTCAGACAGTGCACTGTGCCCCAGGAGACCTCATCTACCACGCCGGCGAGAGCGTTGACAGCCTTTGCTTTGTGGTTTCAGGGTCTTTGGAAGTAATCCAAGATGATGAAGTCGTTGCTATATTGGGTGAGTTTCACAGTTGATAATATGCATTGTGCACAAATATAGATGTGTAGAGCATTTTTATAGCCTCTTCTACTCAAGCACTTAACTCATTCTTTAAAAAGCTTCAGTCAAGTTAGCTTTACCACAGCCTGGTATGGTATATTTTATTGTCCTTCCTGTTCCACATAGGTAAATAGGAAGGGCAATCATCTAATCTCCAGACTGCTTCAACCCTATTTCTTCTGGTCAATGGCAACTCTACTTGAGCATTGGGATCCTGGTCATTGTTGGGGTTCTCCCTGTCTCGCCACACCTCCTTTTCGTTAGAAATTCCATTGAAGATTTCAGAAAACTTATTTTTAAAGTGTCTGGCTTCCCTGCCTCCCTCCCACCCCCCGATAATAATCCACTTCTGCTGAAAATTTTCCGATTAGATGTATTTAAGATCTCATGTTAAAATAATATTTATCTCTTTTAAAGTCAAAGTAACATAAAAATTTAGAGCTGATTTGTGTTAACTTGGAATGACAGCTTTAGATTGCAGGCATTAAAAAGAAGCTGATAGTGGTGTGAACAACATTCTGAGGCAAAGCTAGGAGAAAAGAGTGTGATTAATCCAATAGATGTATATAAATAGTGGGGTGGCTGGAGCATTGAGGAGGTGATACTTATCATTTGATTCTGTCAGACCCTTTTGTGATAAGGTAAATTCTCATGGTGGCTTAATCCAGTACCTGTCACTCATAGCAGCCTGGAAAAAGAGAAGAAAACAGCTTGGTAATCTTACTCTTTCTGAACACATACACCCAACACTCCTAAGAGGAATGTCTACTTGAAAATGAGAGAGCTAATCAATATACTGAGTTCAGTTTTTCTTTACTTCTGAACAGGATTGCGTATGTAGCATAGGGTGAATTTAGCGTCCTGGCGAATCAAGTTCATGATACTTTTGTGCCACACAAGAAACTAAAATGGTGAAAAGTAGGGGGATAACTGATTCTTTTTTGTTCTGGAATCACCTGTGCTGTTTAGTGCTCCATGATACTAGCAAATTCTGCTTTTCTAAGTTGCACATCAAGATCTTACTACCTTTTGCCACATTGAACTCTCATGAATTAACATGGCAAATGTAGAACAAACTAAAGCCTCTCAGTCTTATTCAATAATGCCTCCTCCTGTGTCCATCACAAGAAGAAAACTTCAAAACATCTTGCTGCTCTATTTAATCAGTATAGGTAAAAAGCACTGAAATAGAATTTTTAAAAATGTCCTTTAAAGATACCAGTTTTTTCCTCATCTTTACCAGTAACTTTCGTGTTTTATCGTAATAGTCACTTTAGAAAACACTCGGCCTAGATTCCTTGAGAAATCAGTGTTAAGGAAACCTGAACCCCTAATCTCTGCTGCTGCAGAGTGATAGCTACAGATAAATGAGGCTGATCCCTTGGTATCTGAATGAATAGAAATATTTTATTATTGCTGTTCTCCTGGGATGGTAACTATTGATCCTCTTCCCTCCACACCTTTATTTTTTTGGAATTTGGAGTCAGTTCTCTGGCTCGCACTAAAGTTGATGAGCTCCATCATTTTCTTTGTGAATATTGTAATCAGAGAGGAAAGTAAAATGAAGTGGGATCTGTTTGTGACTCTCTGAGATTTCATTTTGGATAAATGTGTATCAATTTTTGTGCTTCAGTTTCTGGACTAAGGAATCCCTTTCCTTCCACATGTGTGTGTACCTTGCTTCCCCAGGCTGTGAAGCCTTCTGTTGAAGGTTTCTCTATCCTGATAAGAAATGATGTGGTTAACTAAGGTTTTCACTATTCTAAATCAGTTGAATTTTCTTCTCCTTTAGCATTGCATAATGTAACCACCACATTACTGAACCATGCTGCAGGAGATGGGTCAGGATGTCCTCCCTAACTTCTTTGTACTATCAGTTTTCTTATCTATAGAATAGCAATGATTTTTTTTTTATTTAATTGTTCATGTTCAGCTAAACTTGTCAAGTTCTTGATAAAAGTACACCAGATAAAATGAGGCACTACAAGGAAAAAAATGTCGACATTGCACAAGAAACATGATTGTTGCTGATCATCCAGCCAGAACAGCCTGTGCCATAAGTTTTGTTTACCAATCACAACTAAACATAGCTATGAACATCAGGCATGTAACAGCAAACCATGTGAGGAATTCTGTAGGGTAACTTCAGTTAACAGGTCTGTCAGAGAGACCGTAATCCTCTCTCACACATTCTTGAAATAAAAATAAAAAATAAGTGCATAAATTATTCAAGATGAATTATTTATTCAGCTTTAGCTGTCCCTTTGCAAATTGCAAAGGCTGCTTTATTATGTGGCCTGTGTCTTCCTTACGATAGAGAAATAAATTGTATCTCTAAAAATCCTTAAAGGATCCATTTTCAAGTTCTGAAATCATTTAGCCTTGCAGACTAGCATATAAAAGTGTATTGTGTAGCCCTGCAATTTGGAGTGTATTGTGTACACTTGCATAATATCCTTCCAGATCAGTTCTGTGTAGTACCCAAGAGACAGGTATATTCTCAGTTCAGGCTTATGTTCTTATAACAAAGCATTGACTTTGATTGACTTGGATTAATATGAGTGCTGAGTTGGAAGAAATTGCACACAGGCCAGCAGTGAAAAAATGTACATTTTTTTGTGTCCTCTAAGATTGCCTTCCCCATTAATTTGACCTAGAAATAAATACAAAAATAAGTAAATTTTTAAAAATAAAAATTCTTTGCAGTGTTTACAGTAAAAATTTAAAGAAATTGACGTATTTTGTATGAAGATTGATTTGTTGGGATGAAAGACGTATTTTTGAATTCTATCAAAAATTTCTGCTGAAATAAGGAAATTACTGATGTTCATGCAACACAGTCTTTGGATTTGATGTGTCAGAAACAAAACCAAAAAAGTAGAAAATTACCTTTAAGCCAGGTGATTTATTTATTTGTGATTCATTCTAATACAAATGGGTCAGAAAAGGAAGACATAGCAAGAAAAGCCACTGTATTACTATGGTTTTTGATGTTAATGTGTAAGTATATGAGTGGGATTATGTAGAAGTAAAGTTTAGCTAGTGGGAAGCTGCTTGGATGAAATACAATTCTGTTTTCTGTAGTTCACTGTTCTTCCATTTACACCGTTGCTATTGCGTAGGGTGAAGCGCTGACGTACACTCAGCACTTTGTGGAAGGTAGAGACAAATCAAATAGTCCCTGCCCTGAAGAGAACTGAGCGAAGCTCAGGTCATGCAGGACTTCCGTTAAGAGACTGTTTTCAACTTGGCTTTGCTTTTAACTTCTCTAAGCCTTCCCATTTGGGCTGATGCTGCTTTATCCATCTGAGACTGACATACCTCTTTGAACTACTCTTGCTTAAAAATTTACCCATTTATCCAAATGTGGTTAGAGAAAATGGGTTGGTTTGTCACTGTTAAAAACAATCAACCATTTACATGCACTTCATTTGGCAGCTCTAGTTTCTCTGCTTTGGAGCAGACCCTTCAGGCTGAGCCACTGGCCATCTGAAAACCTAACCTTATTGCAGGTCTTTGAAAAGTTAAAATTTATGCATACTCAGGAGAGATTTGCTACATTTTAATTTAACGAATATCGTCTTAAAAGATTCCTCCTCAATTAAATGTGTTCCAGGCAGGGACCATAAGGTCTGGCTGCAGCTTTCTTTGAAATATGCAGGGGAAAAGCGATTGTAGTAGAAGTGTGAAATAAGCCTGCATAGCTAGTTGTTGTTTCTTAATTTAGGGAAGCTTGAAGACCTAAACTGTCATTCAATGCACTTTTTATATTTTTTTTTTACACTATGAAGGTACGCATTTCCTTAGTGCAGTGTGAGAATGTAGATTGTTTGGAACTGCGGTAATCAAGAAGCTAATGTTAGAAGTCCAGCTGAGCAGATGATATGCCATTGCTGGGCCTAACTGGGTACTTCCCTGGTCCTCCAGCCTTTTAGTCTGGACCTTTTTAATCTCTCCTCACCATTGCTAGAGGAAGTGCTAGTTCTTGTGTTACATCTCCAATTGCATGTGTGCATAGATAATTTAATGAAAATTATAGAAAATAATGGCATAGTAGCAAAATTAACTTTTTCTAAGTATTGTCTGGAAATACACAGAAGGAGTGGATAGGAGGCCTTGTTAGAAAAGGATTTATGTTGTGTTAATGTGTATGTACAAATATCTGAATTACTGAGAAAACTATTTTTGATCTTAGTAGAAAATAATCAATTCTAAGTTAGATATGACTGACATAATTGTACTCCAAGATTGAACAGAAAATCCCTCTTCTGTAGGAAGTCTGAAGGGAGCAAGTGATTCTTGGACCCAGGTTGGTTCCAACCCTTTCTGCTTGAAATTGGGGTAATCTTTGAAATTTAGGAAAACATTCCAGTAAAAGGCTAGAGAGAGGAAGGAGAAGACCCTTGAAATTAGGGTGACAGGCTTTTTTTACCTAGATAGCAGTGGGGAAAGCAGTGTCTTGTCCTTAAATTTTCAGACTGCTGCAAAATTTGCCAATCAATGACTCCTAGAGGGCCTGACTGAGCAGCAGATCTTCACTTATGTGAATTGTTCAGAGTTGCTGAAGTGGTCTTGATGATCCCTGCAAGAAGGCCCTGTGTGTATGGATGGTAAGACTGGAGGTGTCTTGTGGATTTGATTAGAGACGGGGAGCCTTTAAGCCTTTACTTAGCAATTAAAAAACAAAGCCTTGAAAACCACTGTGATCTTCAGAGCTGAGCAATGGATGAGAAAAATAACATTTACTAGAAGGTGTAGTTAAAAAGAAAAAACAAAACCCCCACACAAAACAGTTTATCCCAAGAGTAAAGCAGTTTATCCCAAGCGTTGCATCCCAGCTGTTCTGCATTTATTATGTTCTTGCTATCCTTATTTGAGCTAAAAACTTTCAAAAGAATAAACGTTTTTATTGACTGTTGATTTAGCAAAGAGTATTAATCATAGAATCATAGAATATCCTGAGTTGGAAGGGACCCACGAGAATCGTCGAGTCCAACTCTTGACTCCACAAAGGGCAGGTAAAGTGAATGAGATAGGAAGGGAAATCAAGGCAGTAATTTATTGCGAGCAAGGAAGATCATTGCCCTGCACAAGGACAGTTTGTTGTTGCTATTCCTTTTGCTGCTATCAAAGCTGAAGGGAAGTAACAGAATGTAGATATTATATTAGTATGAAAGTATGCAGTAAACTGTCAAGAATGGGAATTTATAGTCTAGACCTGGCTGCCTTCTTCACCATCAGGGGAAGTGGGGTATATCACTTCTTGGGGGGGTAGAGGGGGAAGTGTGCAAAGGGTGCACATAGATTTACTTTTAAGATCACATGTAAGTTGAAGTGAAAATTGGATGTCCCTGAAATACAGATATTTTATTGTTATTTACAAAGCTATAACATTGACAAGATTGGAAACTGGTTTTAACATGATATTGTAGGAGAGCTTGGTGTGCCATGTTTTGTTTCAGCAGGATATTAAATGCTCCATTTGCTTTGTGTGGAGAAATTCCTGCTGATTTAATTTGATTTAATTGCAATCTTAAAGGAACGTTATAAGAATAATTGTTTGTTTTCTTTACAATTGCTTTAGCTTACTCATTTAGCCATAAGCATTTCATTCAGATGTAGACACAAGAGGTTTGATTCAGATTTTGGTGGGACAGATTTGCATCCAGATAGGACGGTGCAAACTGCAAGGGCAACTGCACCACAGGGATGGTTTATTTTAGAGGAGGGAAAATAGCAGTGCAGAAGTATTGTCTGTCTTAGACCCTCTCAGTGGAAAAGCATTGCATCTTCCAGACAATCGTGTGAAGATTGCTTCTCAGCAGACTTGAAGATGTTGGATAAGTTAGCAGCCTGGGCTCAGCACAGTTATCTTTAGACTGTCCTCAGTACCTGAGCTAACTCAGGTTTCCCTAAACTAAACTGCTTTGTGTACAACCCCATTTTCAGAATTTAATTGTGTATTTTGGGGCCTGTTGTTATTTCAGTCTTTGAAAAAGTCCCTTACTTCTCTACTTAATTTTTCACCTGAGTGTTAAATTTAGGTACACCTCCCTGTGTTAAAAATGCCAAGCTGCTGTGCTCTTAGGCTTAAGAATTGGTTGCAGGATTATGGATGGCATTAGAGTCTTCTTATTATTTTCAAAGACAGTATCTAACGTCACAGCATTGTTTGTGCTATTGAATAAAGCTGTAATGTGACCAGTGGTGCTTTGAAAAAGGAATGATTGAAATTAAAATCCAGCTTTATCTTCAGTAGTTCTATTGTGCTTTTTCTATTTATAGTTTAAAGCTGCTTTTTTTCAGGTTGACATATGTGGGCAGGTCGGACAAGTTGCATGTTTCTATGAAGTGATTCAGTGAACATCAACTGAAGGAACGATTTTAAAAGTCTGATTTCCTCAATGCGTGTCGAAGCCCACTATTAGCAAAAGTATTAGAAATGGAGACCCGGCTAGATTTCTTAAAAGACAGTGGCATAAGGACGTCTACATTAATAAAAAACGTTAATTTCACGGTGGATGTAGGAGCAGCACTAAAACTTTCATTGAGAAATATAGGTTTATTCCAAATGATGTTTTTGAACAGAGAGTATTCCTTATTCCTGTGCTCCAGACATCTAGAAAATGTAGTGTGTGTTGACATCAGGAGTTGCCTATTCTGAGACTTCAGCCGGACATTACTTGTTCTATGTCTGACTTCTGGTAGAACATTAAAAGTAGGAATTGCCCAAACCCCTGTCCACTGCTCTCTATAGATGGTCTAAGACTATGTAGGGTATTGGAGAAACAGATTTTTAAAACGCTTGACTAATGACTTGCTGGAATAACTGGGGAAGAGGGTGATTCCCTGTGAACAGAGGCCTCTGTCATGAACTTCTTGGCACTTAAAATGAGTTGATTTTTTTCCTACGGTTTCATGTTTTATTGTTGCAAATTTATGCAACTTTGCATAATGTGCTCTTAAGTAGTCTGCCACCACCACATGTGGAAGAAGTCCCCTTTGGAAGATGGTAATGTCTGGCAGGCTACTGGCAACGGCGATCCGTGACACGCTGGCAGCTGAAATTGAGAAGTGGTGGAGATGAGGGTCTCTGTTCCAGCATGTTCCTTGATATCTCAGGCTGTGTTAGGAAGGCTTGCCCATCACGTTTTTGTGCATACTCCAAACAGAAGTATGAAAAGGTAGAAATTATAATGTAACAAAGTAGTTGGATTTCTATAAAGGCCCTGATTTCTGGCAGGTGAACCACTGAATTAATTTTCATTTTTGTTTTGGGTAGGGTTTTGTTTCTGTCTCAGAATTTTGGAAGAAGAAGAATAATTTTTTTCACTGGAAAGCCAGGTTAGAAAAAAAAATTCAAAAAATAAATCTTCACGGAACACTTATTTTTCTTTGTTTTTTCCAAGTTTCAAATTAAAACTTTTTTGAGAGGTATGTTTCTGAAACATTGTTAATTTTATCCTCAAGGAGTTGCTAGAAATATTAAATAAAATGACATATACTATAGCTATGAACTTTGTGAGGTTTTCAAAATATTTACTTTATATATTTCAGAAGGTAAAATCTACTTTTTTTAACTCTTGTGAATCCTTTTGTCTGAAATAAATAAAATTTTGGGGCTTTAAGCTTCAACGATAGCTATAACATTAAGCCTGTTTCTAAGTCATCGGGGAATAACTCTGAGGATATTGCAATTTGAGCCTCTCATATAGGTTTTTTTTATCAGAGAACTAGCGCTGTCCATGCAATGACAGCACAGATTGAGCTGTGTTTTTCCTATTAGTTAACCAATGCAAATACATTTAAATACATTTGTAACTCTAGTTATTTGAGCTGGCAACTTCCATGTTTTCTGAGTTTGTACAAACTGTCCACATATTTGTAACATTTTTTACAGTAACCATTAAAAAGCAAATAAGGATAAATGATTCAGATTCTGGTGAAGCCTCCTAGCTTTTTGTGAATAAGCCTGGTAGGGCCCAGTTGACATTTTAAAACTCTTCATCACAGTAAGTCAAGTAGTGAAATATAATCCACGCTCTATTCAGAGAGACAAATAAACACATTAATTATAATAATAATAGAAATCTTAGCTGTAACTAATTCATGTTGTTGCTAGTGCTCTAAAATAAATGTTTTTATTCTGTCTGTAATGTGCTTCAACAGAGAAAATTGATGCAGTTGTGTAGTAAACTGTCTGCAAAATGTTGTCAAGCTGTGTTTTAAAGCATGAACAGATACACTGTGTTTCTATTTGTGCACCAGGCAAATCACACAAAGTGCAACTTCAGTTTATTATCACTGTAACACTTTGGATCTCTGTGGCACTGATACGCTGCCTTTTTTTCCTTAAGGTCTTATTAGAGGAAAAGTGTGATTAAAACCTCTGGTTAATGAAAAATAGTATATTCTCTGCAGTGCAGTTGGTTATTCACTTTTCATTACATGTCTCAGTTTGCACTTGAGAAATCTTAAGAAAATCCAAAGCAGCAAATCACTTCCATGCATCATCTCCTGCCAGCTGTACTGTGTTGGAGGACCAAACTACAGGCTATTTAGTGGCTGTCAAGTTGTGCAATTTATCTGTGGGACGGATACTGAATACTCTACCTTGATGCCAAATGGTAGCTCTGTTTTTTCGGGCTGGCAGACATTCGTTGCCTTAAAACAATGGACCAAGAGGAAAAATTATTTTTGCTCTGGTGCCTCTACTTTCCTTGAATCTTTCTTCTCTCTGTAAAATTGGAAAATTTAAATTGCATGCCTTACTCGGATAAGGAGGAGATGAGGGAAGAGAGGAGAGGGAAAGATTCTCAGTTGAAGCCAAATAGACATGTGGTGATCATAGAGGGGGTTTGACCCGAGTCTCACATCACTGGCTTTGAAAACTAGGGGTAAATACACTGTCCTTAGTGGAATTATGCTTGAATATAATTGGTAGGAGCGTGTGACGTGAACTAACTTCAGATCCTCTGGTTCTGTTCAAATCTGTTCGGGTGGGGGGGGTGGGGGGCGGGAAGAAAAACCAGGCCAAGTTTTATGTTTGTTTTTAAATTTCAGCAGCATTTTAACTGAGCAGTCACTAGAATAGAGACTGGCACACAGAGAATCTGTGTTTGCCTTTACAGCAGTTGGTGTCTCCCACTGCTTGGAGGTGGAGAACAAATCCTGAGGGTGCAGGCCAGCGTGGGTGCTTTGGGGAGCTGTGCTGGGAAAGTCATTGCACAGGTGCGGCAGCCGCTGTGGATCAGCATCACAGATAACAGTATTTGCTAACACCTGATTTCCAAGATACGCTTAGTGCTGCATTGCTGCTGAGGTACCATCAAGCAGTGTTTGGTCATTCTAGCTTATCTTTGGGTCTGCTGAGACTATGTCAGATCACAATTCTTCTCTTCTCATCACAAACATGCAGATGAAGGCAGATCTGGAAGGGACCTGAGCTAGAGTCTGGTGTTGGCTGCTGTAAAAACTATTACTATTGATTTGAGAATGATTCTAACATGAATATTTTGTCTGATGTATTGAAAATCCATGGATTCGTGTGAATCCCATCAAAGTCCATACTGACTTGGAAGATCTTCAGCACATGAATCCATGGCCTCATCTCCTCACCCAGCTGCTATCACACCAAAACTGCACCACGACTCCCAGACACCCAGAATCCAAAAGTGAACTAAGTAGGTTATCAGTCAAAATATTCCACATGGAGTCATATTTTTTCAGAGTAGAGTGGAATATCTTCTGTCTGAGAGCTCTTCAATACTTCCTGTTTGTAGGAGTGAAAAAACTAAGGGTTGTTCTGGTAGGCACATCAAGGCAATACAGCTGTAATGTGCGAGCATGGTTCTTTTCTCAAACAGAATCAGCAAAACACTTGGCTAAGTTGCAATAATCAGATCTTCATTACTGGTGCTGCTTTCAGGAGACAGAGTGGATATGGCTTGACCTTTCGCCTGACTCAGGCTGAATTTGCAGTGGTAACAGAGAAATCCTCTTTTCACTTATAAGATGAATAGCAAATTTGATATGGAGAAAAAATTGGAAAAGAATAAATATGGAAACAGAAGGTGCTGGTTTTATAAAATAATTCTTCAGTGTTTAAATATATCAGGGTTTGGGGACTTGTTATTATAATTAAAACAAACAAGCAAACATAAAAGGCAGAAGACTATTTGGCTTTCCAGTGCATACTGAGCTGATGGTAGAAAAGGTCCTCAGCCTACAAATCCAGCAGGGAATATAAATGATTGATGGTAAAAGCTTAGATCATCCACTTTAAGTGTGATTGACAGATAGTGTTCCTGGCAAATGTCTGGAATTCAGCAAGCTGGGAATGAGAAATGCAAAGTACTGACAAACAAATGGCCATCTGCATTTCTCTAGCTTTTTAATCTTTCTTCAGAGGTAAGGTGAAATATATAAAGCCTGGAGTTATATGTAAAAAGAGGCTTTTGACTCAGGTTCTCTAATACAGCCATTAGACTTTGCCAACCACCTTCTGACACACTTAGAAGTCTCACCTTACTCTTCTTGCTTTCCAGTTACAGATGTTTTTGATAAAACACCCACTTAATCTGCCCTCTTTTTTTTTTTTTTTTTTCCCCTTCCTTTTTGCTGAGTGATTGATCTTACTTTATGGAGAACATATAAATGAAGGGAGATGGTATGCAGTTCCTTATTATGTATAAGAGGACAATTGTTCTAATCCAGTGTAGATACTCCTGGGTGGAATTTTAATTCCCGTTTGCTATAAAGACTTCCTACTGCTCCTTTTTCCCCCCATTTTTCTATGAATGTCAAACACAAGTTTTTTTAGAATCTGACAACCTAGATTGATACTTTTGGTATGCATAATTTAGAAAATGCACTTGACAGAAACAAAGCAGTGCGATGCTTGCACGTGTGTCTTGCTTTGGAAATTGAACTGTAACGTAGGATTGATTTTTCGATTAGATCACTGGCTCTTAACTCGATTAACTTCAAAGAAATTGTTAATGATAGAAGACAGCACAACTTCTTGTTTTAGCCTGATTTGTTTCTTAAAAATTGAGGCTTCTGTGATCTGACTCAGTTTGTGGTTCATGTGTTGCTTTTCTCTGGTTCGGCTCAGTGGGCACCCAGCAGCCGTCGACCCTTCATGTGCTGCTCTTGCCACCGATGGGAAGCAGCTCCCTGGGGTGGCAGGAAACTGCAAGAGGGGGAGTTTTTTGGGAGTTACAAATAGCAAGGGAAAACTGGGGTTGCTGCCACAGGTGAAGGACACAGTTGTGTCTTTCTGTGTTATGTGAAAAGCAGAATTAAATTTTTAAAAGAGTAAGACGTAACTAACTTCTGCTGAATGTCATTTCATATGTAGACAAAGCAGCACCATGCTGTTTGTAATTGCATTGTACTAATTCTTCATGTTACTATGGGGCAGTAAAATAATTATTGTCATTTTAAGGTAGGGAAACTTGTCTGGAGATATTAAGAAATACACTTAGAAATGAGCTAGAATTCCTCTCCCTTATGCTTGGACTACCAGCTCTAACTGTTGCTCATCAGTGATGGCACATTTCAATGCTTGATAGATTCCAGAGCGTTAATTAAAACAGTTGTTTAGCTAATTGCCTGGAAGATTGCAAGTAAAAGCATATTTATTCCAAAGGCAAACAATCCATTTTTACCCAGTGAAGCATATCAGTTTTTATGGTGCATAAAAATTGTTTCACTTCAGTTTTGAATATATTGTGTGTTTGTCTGTCTAAAAGCCTTGTAGATGATTATCTATTTTAAGTGCATGGAAGCTTTTTTCTTAGGCCATTTTTAGTGTATCTACTGAAAAAGCATATGTTTAAATAATTGAAAATGTGAAAAGTCGTTGTCATTAAAATGAAAAGTTGCTTACTGCACCGGGCTATTGGACTACCACCACCCTTACTGATATGCAGCCTTTGTAGTAGTTCTGGATGTTGGCACTGTCCTATGTAAAGAGACCAGAGGTGGAAGAAAGGGTATCATTATGGTGCCTTTGCCTAACTTTGTGGGGAAAAAATGTTCTTATGGAACAGGTGGTTTCAGTGTGTATATGCGTTTAAAATGGAAATATAGTCTATGCTGCTCCAAAGTGTTCAGGGACTAAACTGGTCCCTGGCAGGTGGACTGCGTAGGGCTTTTGTGGAAGACTGGGAGCACATCAGTGTGAACCACAGCTTATTGCACTACAGCGTAGCTTACCATCAGGCTGATAGCTTCTCCTCAAAGAGAAAATGCTTATCATCTAATGGAAGAGATTACGTAATGGTGGAAGTACAGCTGAAGGGCTGAGATGGGAGTTCTGGGTTTAATTTAGAAGTTTTCTTGACCTCTTTACTCACGATAGTTCTATATAGTTTATATAGACTTTCACACGTGACTATTTAGGGAATGAAATCTAAAAGGGCCTGGGTGAAGTCAGTAAAGTAATATATATTTTGATGCTTTGGCTTTAAGAATTGCTTATGGCAAAGTATTACTTGTAAGACCATCCCTACCACAACTTGATAGACATTGTGAATGTATTTCTTTCTTTGTCTTAAAAGTGATGTGCAGTAGTGATATAATACAGCAGAGGTTTAAGAGGAAAATACCATTCAAAACAAGAACAATGTAGTCTTTCATTATCAAGGTAACAACTGAATATTCTTATCTTGTTAGAAGAAACATGTTGGAAAACAGGGGGGAAAAAAAAAAAAAAAGACCATTAGTCTGTAAAGGAGCTTGTAACTTTCTCCTGAACACTCCCTTTTGTGCCCAGCCTGAGCTGGGGTATAACCAGTGAAATCCTGAAGGGGGGCTGCTCCTCAGGCAGGTTTTGGTATACTTGCCCTACGTTGGAGTGCCCAGACTGGTGCAAATGCCCTCGTTGCAGTATTCCTCAGTAGGGATTTCACTGGCTGCCCCAAGCTCATAGAGACAGGCACAGGGGAAGGTCATACAGAAATGGCCATGTTTTCGTTCTTCCAGTGTGTAACAGCTAAATATTCTTGCCTTGTCAGTATTATCTTGGTGATAACTAACCTGTACTCTTCTTGTTTTGGACTACGTTGTTACCTTAAACCTCCGCTGTATTATATGGGGGCACACATGCACAACTACTGAAAGATTTTGTTGAGACTCTTACCAGCTGAAAAGCATTACAGCCACCAGAGTTGTGAGATCTGCTTTTTTATACTGTTGTAAAGACAGACTTTTTTGGTGATGATCTAGTGAACTAGGGCAAACTTACTTTAATACTGATGTATAGTAGTGTTTTGTTACAGTCTGTAACTGCACTGACGTAGTATACAAGATGGTTTTATTGACACAATAGCGGGTAATTGTTAGCCAGGTTAAGAAAACTCAACAACATAGATATAAGAAACAAATCCTTTGTGTGCTAGTTAAAAGAAGAAAGGGGAAAAGCATTTCCTCTTAATTAATCTCTTTGAAAGAGATCAGAAGAGAACATGAACCAAGAATGAACCACTTTTCTTGATTTTTAAAGGAAAAACTTTACTGATATTTAAAGGAGGCTTGTCACACAAAACACTTTTGATTGTGGTTTATTCTTATGAAGTTTTGCTCGGCTGTTGCAATTAACAAGAAGATAGTGGAAAAGGTTATCAATGAAATATTTCAAAGATTTTTTTTTTTCGAGACAGAATTTTTTTCTGACCACATAAAATAGAAGAACCTTGACTGCATAAATGAGATGTATGTTCTTTTATATTTTTGGTGGAAATAGTACTGTTATTGAAAGCAATGCTGCTGCTTTTCTCTAGGCAAAGGAGATGTTTTTGGTGATGTGTTCTGGAAGGAGTCTACCCTCGCCCAGTCCTGTGCTAATGTAAGGGCTTTGACTTACTGTGATCTTCATGTGATTAAGAGAGATGCCTTGCAGAAAGTGCTGGAGTTCTATACAGCCTTTTCACACTCCTTCTCCAGAAATCTCATTTTGACCTACAACTTGAGGAAAAGGGTAAGTAGCTTTGATTTTAACATACACCATATAAATGATCACTTCTAAGGACTGTCTGTATGAAAAAACTGAATTGCTTGAATTCTGGCATTCTTCGTAGCTTCTTTTATGAGAAGGTTTTTCAGAACTTGCCTAAGAGATACTGCTAGCATGTAGAGTCAAAAGGCCATAAGTATTTATTCCAGTGCTAGTTTTATAGGGAGCTGGACTGTGTATATGTAAAAGTATTTTACACTCCTATGAAGTGGACAGATTCCAGCATATTTGTGAACGGTCATGCACTTCTGATAAACAGTGTTCGCTACTTTCTGCAACTTTAGTTTGTAAAGCAGCTAAACAGATGTTAGGGGTGTTGCCTGAAGTTACAAGGAAAATGGAAGGAAAGGTATAGAAATCTAATATATGGAACAAAAGTCAACAACAGTAATCACAATGGAAAAGTAATGTGAACATGACTGATTCTATCAAGAGTTGTTTCTTTTAGTATCAATCACAGTTTGGAATTACTTTGCTTATCTATAATGTTTCCATTTTCTTATCCTTGATTTTTTGGGCTCTTTTAATTTCTTCCTGTGTGCCAGTTCAAGTTGTTTTGTCAAACATGAATCATCATAACCTAATATCCCATTTTAAATTCTCTGTGTAATCTTCAGTGAACCACCTCTGTAGAAATTTATTAAAACTGTAGTAGGTATAATTCAGTTGATATGATCTTATGATGCAATGTAGAAGACAATAATATTACAATGAAAATAAATACATTGGAGCACCTATACTTGCTTTAAAATATTATAATATAAAGATACTTGAGATCAGCTAAAGAAATATGTTTGATGGGAGATTTTTTTTGTTCCTACAAACAGTTCTCCATGGTAACTTCCAGGTGCCAAGTAAGTCCTAGATAATTACACCCGAAAAAATAGAAACCTTTTAATCTTTGAAGTCTGTTTTGTAAAATTAGGCTTTAAGCCTAGAGTATCTTTTTTTTTTTTATTATTATTATTATTTTTTGTACCTAGAGTTGGCATACTGAAATTAAAATAGTGTGATGATGTTTTCTATCTGCCTATGTTATCAATAGCAAAGAATTCAGCTTTTCAGTATTGGGCAAAGAAGAACATGCTATCCACCCTTTGGTCAAATAAATCAAAGCTCTGGTAGAAAATGTAATTAAAAACTAAGAAGCAAATTTATTCTTGAGGATTTCCTTATAGGACATTTTTTTCAAATGATACTGAGTTCATGCAGGACAAGGAGAAGATCTACAGCTGCAAGAAGATTGAGAGATGTCCTGTTAAAAACTAAGTTTAAAAACCAGCTACTTACCTGGTGTTAATTAATGTAAGAAATAAAAGAAATGAAAGACTTTGGTATTGAGATCACCTTAAGCATCGGTATCAGTGACTGGCATATTTTAAAATAACACTGTGGGTAATGTGGTAAGATGGTCTAAGAATATATAACCACTTTTTTTAACATCAGTAGAAATAACAAACTTTGAGGCATAGAAGGACCAACTCTCTTAAAGCTCACAGTAACGCTAGCAGAGTTGCATCATTTTGGATCTGCTCTGAGGCAAAAGTCCCAATTTTAGAATCAAATGTCTACTCCAGAAGTGACACTCTTTCCCTCTATGTTCATCGGCGTAGCTTTTCCCAGCCGAGGTTACAAAACACTTTTTAACCACAGTATCGTAATTCCTGTGCTGTCAATTTTCTACACAAAATGTTCCTAATAAAAAGGTACATTTTATGATAGCAATATCCATCCAGTTATTCAAATAATTGGATTTTAATTGAGTTGCAGTCAGCAAAAAAGTGGCATTGATTGATAATGGAAGTGAGAGTTTGATGATTCTAGGTTAACAGACTGTAATTTTATTTATTTTATTGAAAGAAGGCTGATTGCAATCAGAATGCAAACGTTAAATAATGTAAATAATATATGCTTTTGGAAATGCGTAGAAGGTATGATACTTTAGAGACTGGAGATAATGCACATTAAAAGGCAACTTTTTAGAGTTTGGAATTTAATCTGGTTTAAATATCTGTGAATCTTTTCTAGAAATAGCTCCCCAGCCTGTCGCTTCTAACACTTCTCCTGGTCTATTTCTGCAAATGGAATTTTGTAGAATTCAGATGAACTGGTACCTTCTGTGGGTTACATTTGTGATGTATTGCATATCCTTTGGAATATAAATACCAGAATTACACTTTTCATTTCAATAAACAGTTTCATCTCTGGCTCCAAAAGTGTTCAACTAGTTGAAGTGTAGATACTGTATATTCATCCCAAATGTATTCATACAGATTCCAAATACATGAAAAAGCAGCTTTCGGGATTTTTTTGCCTGAAAGATCTCATGGGTATATTTTTAGACTTGGTTATTCCTCTGAGGTGTCCCCATCTCCAGGGTGCATATGCCTTCACTTGGCCATGGTACTGAGTCTCACTGCATCGTGCAAGGTGTTTTCTAGCCAAGTTTTGCTCAGCTTAAGTGAGCTTTAGCATTGGTCCACTCTTTCACCATGTTCACATATTCCTTGGCTGCTGGGTCTCCTCCAGTGATCCCTTCCCTCGTGGAGATGGGACTCCCTGTCCCAGACCCTTCCGTGCCAGTGAGCAGTGCTGACCTTACAGATGTCCCCCATGCTTACTGGGGTCTGGATCCACTTCCTAACGACCGTGACAGAAATAAGCAGATGTGCAGGCACATTGTAAGGTACCAAAACCAATTGGTCTTGACCTTAGCTAACACTAGAGCTGGATTTAGGCAAAGTAAAAAGCATCTTCCCTCCATTCCTTGTGCTGCTCTTCCTGCTGGTGCTGAATGTGCTTTGAGCTGAGCTGGGAGGGCAGGATGCTTCTGTCTGTGTGTCCCCTTTATGCCCTCCCTAGAACAGGGCCGCAGTTATGAAATGTTACTGCCCATGATGTCTGAGGACTTTGTGGCTGAGGGAGACGCTTCCAGTGCTCTGTCCCTGGCATGCCGTGGCTGTCCGTGGCTGTGCTGTGAAAACAGTTTCCTTTCACTCACTTTCTTGACAAACACCAGTGAAATATCCTCTTTTCTAAAACTGTCAGGTGACTCCCTGAGCAATTTCCTCAAGCGACTAAAATCCCTCCTGAAGTTATTAGCTGTCTAGTTACCTCTGGCTGGAGCTCAGACTTGGAAAACTTTTTCCTAAAGAGGAAGAGAAAGGAGACCTTTAATAAACTCTTTCTGCTGCCAGTCATTGAAATTTTCATCTAACTGGAAGCAGGGGGAGAATCAGCTGCTGCATCTCTCTCTCCAGCATCTTAAGAAACTGGAACTGCAGTCTGTGGCTGCAGGTGGCTGTATGTCAGACTCAAGGGCCTTGCAGCTGAAAGGAAGCTGGCAGAGGATTTCTCAGAGCACTTCCTGCTGCAACAATGTTGTGAAATTAAAGCAGGTTAACTTGATGTGTCTCTCCATTTTTGGTATCTCGGAGAGGAACCAGAGTGTAGACACTGGGGGTATGTGGGATGGTCAAGTGATAAACTCACCCTTATGGAGGGTGTGCTAGACGAAAGAGAAATATTGCAGGTTTGGAGGGCAGCAGGATTCACAGGCTGGATGGAGGTCTATTTTCTCCCAACAAATATTTAAACACTTCTGGGTTTCCACCCTGGACTTCATAGCTCCGGGTTAGTAGACGTGTAACAAGAGAGAAGCTTGCATGATAGCTACTTGTTGTTGTCTTTTGCTTGTGATGAGGTGAAAGTTTGCTGGCACCTTCTTTAGGAATGTGCAAGGCCTTTGGCAGCACTTGCAAGCGTTCTGGGTTTGGCAGTTGCTTTTTTCCATGTGTATGAGCTTTGTGACCAATATTAACTTACACTGTGTTGTACCACAGCGTATTTGCTCAGTTCATTTTGCTGCAGCCATAAATGATGTTATAGCTCAAATGATCACACACGCTACATAAGAGAGAGAATTCTTATACGTAATTTATTAAGCTGAGATTTCTCTAGTAAGCCATTTTAGCCTGGATAGAGATTAAATGACTAATTCTGAATGCTTTGGAGTATCATAATAGAAAGCGTGAGTAGCTTTTCCAGAAGCTGAAATTTGTGTCCTGGAATAAAAGAAGGAATGCAGTAGGATGTAGATATGTTATTTCGGATTTTGTAAGACTGAAAGAAATGGCAAAGAACACTCTGCATTTTTACAAAGCAAGCATGATTTAGTGATTTAAAGCCAAAGCTCCTCGTCAGAACATACTTCTTGAAAGTGCAGTGATTGCAACAGAGTAGTCTGTCTCCCTGCCGGTGTAAGATTGCTTGCTTTTGTATGTGTAGTGGTGTGCTTATTCTATGCCATTCCAGCTGTGCCAGTGGACAGGGCTCCCACCACCTCTTTCTAAAAGCAATTTTAAAATATAATTGTGCTTACCCCTTCAGCACTAGCTTCACCTTTCTTCTTTTTATACTGTAAGTTCTAACTAGGGAGAGAACCTCTCTCAGATCAAACATTTCAGCTAGGAGTGCTTCAAGCCTTGATTTTAAATCTCAGGGGGCTTGGGCAGTAGGTTGTTTTCAGAGAGGCAATCCATGGCCTTGTATTCTGCCTTTCCACATGACAAATTTTTAAATTCTTTTTCATGATATAGGTTCAAAACGGTATTCCAGAATTCTTTCTGATATGGAAGGCTGAATTGCTGGAAGATTTTAACAAAGCTTTCTTAAAATGAGAAGAGTGAAAGGTTTTAGTTTTAGAATATTGGCCCATTTGATGATGGATGTCAGAATGGTCAAACTGACAGCCCGCTTCTTTCTCCTGCGTTTGTGCTCACCAAAACAATCCCACAAGTCCTGTGGGAAGAGGGGTTTGATGCTTGACTGGCGTGCGTCTTACTGCACTGAAAACCCAGGACACTGGACGTGACTGAGACGTCTGGATGGGTCTGTGGCTTGGGAGTTACACCATATTAGCTGGCCAGGAGACAAAGTTGTCATTTTCCAAAAAACTTTCCAAATGTAAACAAACACTTGAGTACTCAACTCTGTTCTTTCCCATGCTGCCTTTTAAAAGCTGTTCAGGTAGTTGAATGTTCTCATATTCCCTGTTTCTCCATGCTAATCTAAGCAAAATGTATTTTATTCTGTTTCCTCATTGGTAGATTCCATATTGCATTTTTCCATCTTCTCTCTGGCCTTGGACAACTTAGCTTTTATCTGTCTCTAACAGATAACTTTATCTAGCTCACAGATTTTTGTGCAAATCATCTCTACACCGTGGACTGAAAGTGCTCTGAGGCATGTTGCATGTTGTTAGGTTTGCATGTCTGCTATGGATAATTTAAGTGATGTGACTGTCAATGAGTTGAAATCCTATGCTCTGAGGAGGATGTGCCCTTGGATTTCTTCTTTCTCCTCTCCTGCAGCTTGTTGGACTCCTTCAGGTAAAG
This sequence comes from Gymnogyps californianus, assembly GCF_018139145.2. Taxonomy (NCBI): domain Eukaryota; kingdom Metazoa; phylum Chordata; class Aves; order Accipitriformes; family Cathartidae; genus Gymnogyps; species Gymnogyps californianus. Next base: position 25,994,944 of record NC_059473.1, read on the forward strand.
CCTTAATACCCAGACTTGGAGAGGATTTGACCAACTGCAAGCATTTAACATTCATATTTCTGCAGCAATTGTCAGTGTTCAGCCCAGAGTAACTCCATTACCTTTCGGAGACATCATCTTAAAGTTTAGTTTCCAAAATGTTTAAACTCTGAAGTTATTTATGTTCTATTTAAATCTACATGGCCTTGAGCCTTAGGGTCCCATGCTTAGACAGAGGAAGATCTGGCTACAGACAAATAGTTTACATAGTGGGGATGTATATATAGAATAGAAGACATAATTAACTAAGAAGTTCTAAGACAATGTGGTGGGTTGACCTTGGCTGGTTGCCACGTGCCCATCCAGCTGCTCTATTTCTCCCCCTTCTCAACAGGATAGCGGGAGAAAAATAAGATGAAAAGCTCATGGGTCGAGATAAGGACAAGGACATCACTTACCAATTACCGTCACAGGCAAAACAAACTTGACTTAGGGAAATTAATTTAATTTATTACCAATTAGTCAGAGTAGGATAATGACAAATAAGAACAAATCTAAAAAACACCTTCCCCCCCCGCCCCTTCTTTCCAGGCTCAAATTCACTCCCAACTCTTCTACCTCCTCGCCCTGCGCAGCGCAGGGAGTTGGGGAATGGGGGTTGCGGTCAATTCATAATGCTTGTTCTCTGCTGCTCCTTCCTCCTCACACTCTTCCCATGCTCCAGCATGGGGTCCTTCTCACGGGAGAGTCCTTCACAAACTTCTCCAACGTGAGTCCTTCCCACGTGCAGCTGTTCTTCAAGAACTGCTCAAGCATGGGTCCTTTCCATGGGGTGCAGTCCTTCAGGAACAGACTGCTCCAGTGTGGGTCCCCTGCGGGGCCACAGGTCCTGCCAGAAGACCTGCTCCTGCATGGGCTCCCTTCAGCGGGCTGCAGGGTGGATATCTGCTCCACTGTGGGCCTCCATGAGCTGCAGGGGGACAGCCTGCCTCACCATGGTCATCACCATGGGCTGCAGGGGAATCTCTGCTCCAGCATTTGGAGCACCTTCTCCCACTCCTTCTTTGCTGACCTTGGTGTCTGCAGAGTTGTTTCTCTCACATCTTCTCACTCCTGTCTCTCAGCTGCTGTTGTGCAGTGTTTTTTACCCTTTCTTAAATATGTTATCAGAGAGGTGCTACTAACATGGCTGATTGGCTTAGCTTTGGCCAGTGGTGGGTCTGTCTTAGAGCTGATTAGAACTGGCTCTGTCCAGCATGGGGACAGCTTCTGGTGCCTTCTCACAGAAGCCACCTCTGCAGCCCTCCTGCTACCAAATCCTTGCCATGTAAACCCAATACAGCCAACAAAGCTGGTCTGTTGCTTGTATTCAGTACATGATACATTTCTCATGTAAATTTTAGCTGTAACTTAGATTAATCTATGTGGGTAAGCAGCGAAATGCTTCTTTAAAATGTTCATAAATGACTGTCCCTTCTAAACTGATTTGATGAATTCATCACTTGTTTTAGATGCCTTCTCCTACTATGAATAATGAGCAATTTTTCATACATTTAGATGATGTAGTATAATATCTGTACAATTGTTATAAAGAAATAACTTAGTGTGTCATACAAAACAAGATGTGTATTTCCGCAAAGGAATATTAAGTTGTTGAAATTCTGATAGGTCATTCACTCGTAAATCCTGTTAAAAGTAACCTAGTGATCAATAGGTATTAATAACCATCAATAAAATAAACTGATGGAAGAGCTGGTAAGGGTGAATTTTGAATTACAATTAGTCTTAAAATGAAAGAATATGATTCTTTTATGAAGCTGATACTAAGACTGTAACTGCCTTGAAGTATTTTCAGTAAGAGAATATTTCCTGTTCTGTGCTATCGTAGATTTATAGGTTTTCCCACATTGGTCACTAAATACTTAATGATCATTTGCGTTCTGATCACTGAATTAGAAATTAAATTTGTACAGACTGAATTTATAAAATCAGAATTTTAGCTATTTCCCGATGTGTTTTCTAAGCATGGAAAATTATGTCAATGTTACGTCAATGAAAGACATTCCAATTATATGTCAGTACTTGGAAAAAAGATGTGGTAAATGGAACAAGTTCTGGTCATCCTCAAATTGAGGTTAAGCACTTCATTCGTTAATTCAGAAATAGGATTGATATTTTGTTTATCATGCTTTGAGTAGACCCACCTGAATTGTTTTTGAAAGGTTTTTTTTCTCAATGACTCATAAAATACTCAGCCTTAAATATAAAAGAAAAAAATTCTGACCTTTTCAAAATCTGCAGAGTGTTCATAAAGTCTTTCCATATATGGTAAAGCTATTCCGAGTAGATGAAAAATACAGTTAACGAGGTTGATGTTGAATTAAAATAAAGTTTTTTTCATACTATTTTAATCCTTTTAAAAAAGGCAAATTTAGTTTTTGTGAAGCTATTTTCAGATGAGTAATAGAAAGTTAACATTAAGAAAGGGTTTTCTCTCATTTTTAACATGCACAACCACCCACACCAGCTTGTTTATCCCAACAGAAGAAAATGCATTACTTTGATTTTTACCCTCCTCCACCCACGTAGACTAAAGTGTAGAAATAATTTTAATATAGATAAAGGTTACTTAGTGTGACTGAGGATTCCCCAGAATAGCTCCCCTAAGCCTTTTTAAAATAGAAAATGAATTTCCTAGGAACTGGGGAAATTCTGAATGTTGGCCCACCACCAGGGACAGAAGACGATAATCCAAAAGACAGCGTAACTGCTCTTACGCAGTCTGGGAATCTGGTCTTCATTGTGAAAAAAGTGAAATGCTCACTAGTATTTTTACAGTAGGAAGGATCAGTCCTTAGTTTAAACTCATATTTTTCTTACTATTGTGTTGACTTAGATAAATAGAAGTGTAATACGGATACACAAGAGAGGCTGAACAGCAGCCTGTCTGTGTAGTGTGTTATTTTCAGTATGTGCGTGGCGCACTACCACCTCCTCACAGTTAAGTGTACTGAGGTGCCTTAGTCCACTTTTGGACCATGCTGGCAAAGAGGAAGGGGATGTTCCGTGGGAATTCAGAGTTCCTACCCTTTCTCCAAAGCTTGAAGTCTGTCTCCTGCTGCTTACATGACTGAGTGGCCAGAGTTTCAAAATCTCTCTGTATTTCTAATTTAAAAAATAAAATATATTTTTTTATTGGTGCCTGTCATCCCTGTGTGTGTACAGGTGTATATATATGTATAATGACTGGCCTACTGCTGAATCTCTCAAGTAGTTAAAATATTATGCAGTTTTTCTAATATACGAATGCTGTTGCCCAGGCTTTTTTGCCTGTGTGCGCCATGTTCTATCATGTATTATAACTGCACTAATTATGTCAATGCCTTGGTAACCTCTGTGCCTTGGTGATTGTATTTTCTGATATACCCTGATGCTTCATACACTGTGGAGCATTACTGACCAAGCAAAAGACAGAATAGTGACCTAATACCCTCCTTTATTATTTTTTTTTCAACTCTAAAAAATGACCTCTGGTGTCTGTGGTCTGGTAAGCAGCTGACTCTAGGACAAATTCTTACTAAAAGGGTGTGATTTCCTGGCATGACAGCTTTGATCTTCTCGTCTTCTCTAAGGTCAGTAAAAGCCGAACTCCTAGGACTGCAAATCCAAACACTCAACCCGTTCAAGGCCCTCCATGAAGGAGGGAGAATGTAGATAGCTGTGCAATATGAAAGCTGAGTTACAATGGCAAACCTACATCCCTGGGCAATCAAACTTTATAATCTAAGTGATCAGATTGGTCCTTTCTTCAGCTCTCCGATGAAAGCTGAAATAACTCCCCCCTATAAAAAAAAGGAATAAAATTCTGGAGGTTACTGCTAATGTTGTGTAGGGACTTTGTGATCCCTGCTCCAGACCAAACCCTACCTACAGGTCCTCTGTTTTCTTGCTTAAATGTTGAGACCTTTATTGTAACTGTGAGCTCTTGGACAGCGAGACAAAGGAGGTCCTTTTCCTCTTTGCGTACCTGAGCCAGGTCTCCACAGCTTCTCCCCAGACTCTCTTTGATATGCACCATGATGGGCATAAAACAAGTAGCTCACCTTAAATGTGACAAATGCTGTTAAGATTTTGTGTGAAACAAAGCAGTTTCCCAGCTTGATTTATGACCACTGGGAGGTGCCGCAAGTATTTGTGTCAAACTATCCTACATGTTTAGACAACTGATGTTTTTCCTGTATCCATCCTTGAGAATCAGCCTTCTAGTTGCCTTTGAACAAGTATCTTGCTGGGGGGATACAGCCAGGAGCGTACCACATTCCTTAGTCTCAAGCCTGCTGCAAAAAAGTCACACAGGTAATGTGGTGTCTGATGTCAACCTGCTTTACAGGCTGCTGCCCATTCCAGTGTGACATTGAAGTGTTTGACTGCTGAACGTGAAGTGGAGTAACTACTAGGTGTGGCCTTGTGAAAGTTTTTGAATTTGAAATCCAGTAAGCTTTTACCATCATGGGAATAAACCAATTGCAAACAAAACTTGATAGGGCACCTTGCCAATCACCTGCCATGACCGTAGCTACCGACCGTTGCTGCAGCTAAAGTCAAGTGGTAAGGAGGGCGTTGTGTTGGGCTGTGGCTCGGTATAAGAACTTACTGAAATACTTTGAGAGTAGGATCATGAATCAGCCCCTCCTTATTTGGTTTTATTTTTGCAGCAGGCAACTGGGGTTTTCCTCAAACTGTCTATGATTCCTTCCTCAAAAGGAAGTGCATTATCATGTCAAACGCCTGTTTGAATTCAGATTTTCAAACAGAAATGTGATACCTGACACTGACATAAAATATTAAAGCCCTATGCAAATGAATGTACTAAGTGTTTTTAGAGTAATTTTTCTAAATTAGCGAACCGCAGAGGGGACTTACATTCAGCTCCACTTGAAAACACTGTCAGTATTCTCCCTCTTGCTATCACTTTTTTTTGTTCCCATTCATTTTCTCTTTCTACCTATTACATTCCAAAATGGGGTGTGAACTTCAGTATCTTGTGTAAGGGCATTTATATATATATATTGAGTTCAGTAGTATCTCCCTCAACTGAAGCAGGAGCATACAGTGGTAGGCTACTCTGAGTATACTCAGTGTCCCAAAATGCTGTCCGTGTAGGATCTGGAGTGGGAATAGCCGTATCCACAAACAACTGTGCAGCTGGACATGAAGTGATCTTAATTAACCACAGGTCCAAATCCATTGTCTCTCTATGCAGCTGTGAGACTGCATAATGTTTTCACCAGATTTTTATCAGGAGATAAGTCTGCTAAATCCATTTTTAATGAGTACAGCATTATGAATGTGAAAACCTGACACCCAATTAAAGTAATATTTGAGATTTGAATACTATGTGCTTTTGTTACCGTATACTTAGGTGTTTCTTCTTTTTGTCAACATCTTCTGGGGTCTTTTCCAAATACAGAAAGGAAAACACTCAACACATGCCTTGTTCCAAGTCTTTGTGACTTTGGCAAACCACATCTACACCAGGTCCCCAGAATGTGTCCCCAGGAACCATGCAGCCAGCCCAGCCTGGCCTTTTCTTGCAATTCATCTAAAGGTACTATGCCTTCATCTTAAAATTTCAGAGGATGTGCTTCCACCATCCTGATAAACTTCACGCTTGGTCATTTCTCCCATATGCTCTGTAATAAATATACCACACAGCAGAATTGTTTTGTGATTCATTTACACAGCTGACATCAGAGAATCCAAGAAAATTTCTGCCAAACTAATTTTGTAACACATTGGATGATTTACTTTGTAAACTGCTATAAGCATTGTCTTTGTGTGAAAATGTAGAATTATATTCCCCTTTTGGAAATCTTTTTTTCCTTTATTCTTAAAACCCCCCCAAAACCCAAACAAAACCTCCACAAAAATCTCAAGACATTACCTTTTAAAAAGAGCTAATAGTATACCCAGGTTGACCAGAATAGATAAATCTGTGTCTCCAGTCTTCAAGGTTGATGCCTGTTTTTTGTACAAAATTTCAATAAATCATGTAAACTCCAGCATTCTTCGCACTGTTGCAGAAGTGAGGCACGTTACAGTCTTCCTCTAAGTAAGAGGATGGGCAATTTGTTAATTGTTTTCCAAGGTTTCACTGTTACTTCACAGTAGCAGGAAAGATGTTATTTATGGCAAGTTATGATCTTGATTAACAAAAACAAAATTGCTGTTGACTTCCATCACATACTTGATCAGATGGTTTAGGCTAGAGATGAAATATGAGGATGCTGTAACCTTTGCTCACATTAAGATATAAAGCAATAGAGGAGGAAGACAATAGAATTAGCTCTAACAAATGGATATTGGCTTTGCTATTAGAACTTTGTTATAGTCTAGAAACATATTATTAGCCTTTCGTTTCCCTTGCCTGCATTTTTCACATTGCTCAAGCAGCAAGTCTTGTAGGAGTAAAAGTTGTATCGGGTGGTTCAGTGGCTTACATGCTTTCAGTGATTATCCTGTACCCTTTCCGAAAGAGGAGATTTGCATTTAGTCCAATGAGGAATTCATTGGAGTAGGTGGAAGAAGTAATAATGAAAAGCTTTTATTTGGGATGTCATTTGGGAACAGTTCTGTCCTTTAACATAAAAGCATTATGATGTTCTTTGTCAGTAACAGTCAAAACTGTAATTTGCTTTTGACAATCAAGACAGTTCATAAACGACCTTCATCATTCATACTCAAACCATCCTATAATGCAGATGCAGCCATGAAGGCAGTTCGAAAAACTTGTGTTTTCTGGTTTGTAATATATTTCAGAAATTTATGACAGTTTGTCTAAATTTGTTATTGCTCTGTTATTTTTATGATATCTAGCATATTTGTTAGTGATATGAAGGTATAACTTCAAAAATACTGAGGGAGTGTTTCTTATTGTGCTCTCTGAAAATCTGTCATAAAATATTGTACATTGCTTGGTTCAACACATTTTCCAATCAGTAAAATTTTCCAAACCCCATCATTGTCACCACAAAGCTGTTCAGAAAGGCATACTTTGTAGGATTATAAGGCCCCTACCAGATTACCTTTAATAATATTGTCATTTTCTTACATATTGGAATTGCCTTACTGAACATTATAAGGTATACAAATGGAGCACTTCATCCAAAGATCTCATGAGGGGTTTTATTTCTTTATTTTTTATAAGATATTGAATAATTTCTTGTCCTTATGTGAAGGGAAACTCAAATGTAGAGGATTAAGTGACTTGTTGGATTGTACAGTGTCTCTGAGTGATGACGAGGAACAGAACCAGGATTTTCTAGCCATATGCTTTATGCAGTGTAGAACAACTTTGAAAGTCTGCAGCATGTAGCGTAGCATGTTGAATTATGCCATGTGTAGTGGAAGAGCAAACTCTAATTTTGTGCTGCAGTCTTGTAAAAGGCCTTTGTATCTGCTCTCTGTCTGAAAGACAAGCCACTCTATGAATAAGAAGTATTTAATAGTACATACAAAGTGTGCTAAAGGAAGCAACTGAGTGAGCAAAACCAAGGACAAGGTTGCCAAGAGAGACTAGAAAAATGGTACTTGGAACACAAGCTTGTCCCTCTTCCTCTGTTGAATACTGCATGTACAGAGAGAGCCTCTCAGTAGATAAGCAAGTTAAACAGAGAACGAGGCAGGGGGGAAAAGAAGTGGAGCATCTGGTGTCTCTCTGTGGAGATGGGTGGAAAAAACTGGATGAATGGAGCAGCTGGTGGTGTGTGATCCACAAGGCTATAGGACAGCAATAGGTGATTGGGGATAGAGGCAGCTCATTCTCTTTCAGTATTTTCCTAGACCAGGTGGACACAATAAAAGCAATAAAGGGCAACCTCAAATTGTCTTATTCACCAACTTTTCCACTAGCTGGCCACCAAGGAAACCCTTCTGATTACACCATTTGACAGCCTACCTGCCACCCCCTCCTTCCAGCGAAAGTTGCAATACAGCAACATCTATGCTCTCATGATCTCTGAGGAATATTGTTAAAGCAGCCAACAGAAGGAGATGAAGAAGTCAGGAGCACCTTCTAGTGACATTACTGCACTTGAGGTGCTTTCTCAGCTATCTGGATGACCTAGTATCTGAGGTTGCTCTAGTACCCAACTCTAACCCTACCAACACAGTGCCTTCTAGGAAGTCTGACGTGAGACCATGGTAGTGAAGGCTGCATCGTGTCTTACTACTACCACAAAGCATCCTAGAACCAGGGGTACCCAACATGCTTCCTCAAAAGCTGTGTTGCATGGATATAGAGCTCACTTCTCCCAGTGGGCAGGTCATGCTGCTGGGCCTGTGCCATAGTGATCATCAAAAGCAATCTTAATTGGTATTTCCACATGGTAACCCAAATGGTGCATGACTGATCCTGCTGCTCCTGCTCCTCCCATGTGAACATGACTGACAAAGCTGCTTTAAGGACCAGAAGAGATATAACACTTGCATCCCACAGCCCTCCCACCTTAGAGAAACAACATGTGATCAAGCTGGAGGCTGCTGCTCCACAGTTGCTGGATGAGTGCCGAATGTGGGTTTGGCAGACTACCCAGACTCACTTAGCAACCGTGTGTGTGCTTGGGATGTGCCGAGCCAGTCTCAGCACACCATGCTGCCTACCCCTGCCTGAGCATGCCGCCAGGTCACGTTTTCCCTTGAGATTTACTCTGCATGTGTGTTTTGCTCTGTTCTGCCCACCAGCAGGTGAGCCCCACGCCTTCTGAGCAGCCTTTGAAGGTGACCTGGGCCAGCCGTGTCCGTTCAGACAGCCGGTACATCTCATGCTCTGTGAGCTGTGTCATATTGCTGAGTTCTGAAAGCACCTTCTCAGGAGACAGTGCTGGAGCCAAGAGCCTGAGGAAGTGGGCATAAGGAGTGTTCTGCCCCATGTGAGCAAACAGGTCTGCTGGGACAAGCACCTAGAGGTCAGTGGTGGCTGGCTTTTCAGGTATGGCCCCTGATGGGCCTAGGGAGGCAAATGAGGAAGGCTGATCTCTCAGAGATATGGATCTCTCGTGGTTCTGATTTCTTTCTCCATTCCCGTCACCTTGCCTGAAGAGATGCTGGCAGGTAGCAGAGCTAGGCAGGACCCCTTCCATAGGACTGTGTTGTGTTATGGGAGTGTGCGTGGTGTGGACAAACAGTGTGTGTATTAAAGACTGGATTGGCTTAGCTGCAAGGGATGGTGGTATCTGTGGCAGTAGGTGCCCTCTCAGGGATGCGCTGAAGACCAGCTAGAGCCTGCTGGAGACACCAGGCTGGGCAGCAGCAGAGAAGACAACATTCATGCTCCAGCCTGAGGCCATATTGCATACGCAGTACTCAGGAATGTTCTGAAAGGGCAGTGTGACACTGAATATTGTTAATTTTACTGTAGGAGCATCAATGTTAATTGATCTGGAAGAAAATAAGCTTTTTAAAAAGGATTACTTTTCTTCTGAGGTATTCGGAAATTTCTAGCATAAACTGTTCAAAGCATAAACTGTCGCTTTGAAATTCAGCACAGTTCAGTGCAGGGTATTTTGTGGTTCATGGAGTTGTACAACAAAAAAACAAATAGGAATAGTTCTCATGGCCGGGAGCCTCCTAAAATGGATCTGACATCAGCGGAGAACGCTTCTGTTGAAGAACTTCCTGATCCTTCTTCAACCAGAGGTTTCTAGTCCCTTTATTTTTGTACATGCTGAATCAACTCTTTGCATGGTCAGTAAGGCAAGAGTGAGCAGACAGGAGTAGGGTAGGAAGAAGTCTTTTAATACAACAATAATAAGCTAAACAAATTGCCCTTGTAATGGGTGTAGTGCAAAGGTAGCTAATGTTGGTCACTATTTGGCTATTGCTGGATGGGGGGCTCTTTTGTTCCCACATGCTTATCTTAGGACATTCTAATCATCATTGCATTAGAAAGCTTCCCATTTTATTTTTTCTTTAGGGTATAGATATTGTAACTTGCACTTAATGCAGAAAGAGAGTGAACAAGAAAAGATTTCATAAAGACTTTCTTTAATAGCATAATATTAATTTGTAAAGATTGTTTTGCAGTACAAATATTGTTTACTATTAAAAAGCTTCAATTGCCTTTAGACATCCTAAGTGATTTAGAGAAACAGACAAATGATTTAATTTTGATTTTGTTTTATACTCCAATGAAGCAAACAACAGATTTGGAACAAGCTGCTTGCTAGACCTTGGAAATTAAACTGCTCTTTTTATTGGGCACTGGTAAAGCGTCTCTGCCTTTCCTGATGGCAGACAAGCCTGAAATACATTGACTCATGCTTGTTAGGGTTCCATCAAGCTCCTTTTATTTCCTTGATTATGATTCTAGTGCTGCCGCCCAGGCAGGAGCTCCCACTTTGATTTCCCTTGAAACCTGTGCTTTCCAGAGAACATCTGCCCCCTACAACCTGGAGTGAGTTACATTGTGAGAGCCCAAGTTACAAGGCTATGACTTGTCTCCAGAATTCTATTTAACGCAGAACACTGAAGCTTTTTCTTACCTCCTTTAAGTGGGGATCTGCATGCATGCAGAATTAGGTGAGACTGGAGCAGGGGCTTTGGAAGACAACAATAGTCTAATTTTAATTTATAAATCTAACTGTTTTGATAAGGCCATTGTTGAAATCAATGTTTTGATGACTGAATGTGATACTTTGAAGCACTCTTGTTCATGTCATTCTTGGTCCTTAGTAAGTTTCTCAGATCTGGAAGCCAGTAGTCAGCAGCTTTTCACAGAAATGTGGGAGCTTCAGGTGAGTGAACAACTAACTTAAGTACCTTGAGTAATCATGAGTGCTTCTTATCTGGCTTGCTTAACGCACGCTAAGATAAGACGTTTCAAGGCAGACTTCTTGATTGGGTGACACTTTTTCAGGCTCTAAAAGTGCTATTAGTATCCTGTTTTCACCTAATTAGTTTTAGTTCTTGTACCACTAAAATAGCAATAGTATATATATATTTTTTTTCTTTAACTTTAGTTCTATTCAGGTTTACGCAGGTTCTCATTCTGCCTTCATCACCATGTTATCCCAGTGTCTTCTGGTGACGCATAACACAAAAGCACTAACATCTGAACATCTGCCGTATGTAGTTTATTCTTTCTCTTTTCCTTGGAGAAGTAAATGTATGTTCAGTATAGTGGTTTATTTTGGTAGGATTTCTTATTTTGTTTGTGTTAAAGAACATGGAGTCTATGCAATGAGAACAGCAAATGGTAATAGCTTCTTAAAAGCAGGGTGAAGTAGAGCCCTATCTAATATTATACATAATTACATTTTCTTGATGAGATGCGTCTTGTGGGCAGTACGGTTATTTTCCCTAGGAGTGAAGGGCTAAAAGGTTGTTCACTGGAATTACTTCTGTTTTTTTAAAGACAAACTATGTTTCCTCTCTTAAGTGTTTCAAGAGTTACAAATATGACTATGTAAAGATCAGCAGACAACACAATGGCAATCCAATGGGTTTTCTTGTTTTGTTTTAAGAAAAGCATACAATAAAAGAATATTCCAGGTGTCTCACAGGACCTGTTATTTGATATTTCTCTTCATTTTATGAAATTTGAGTGAAATCCCAGAGTCTGCTAAATCTAACTTATGTTCTTTATATTAATGCTGCTTAAAAAAAAAAAGTGTATGTTCTGGCATGAGAAGATTAATTGTTGAATGGTCTCTTCAGTTACTGGTGAGAAAAGAAAACTGTTACTTATTCCAAAGTTGCACAGTTTTTGAAGATCCAGTTGTCACAGTTGCTGTATCTTCGTAATGAATGGAGCACTGACTAAATCTGTGGGGCGCTTTAACTGACGTGCTTATAACTTCCCTCTTTTTTGCTTTGACTCACATCTTGGATGTTAAATTGTGTAAGTTGCCAGCCAGTTGCCTGCTATGAAAAATGTTGTAGCTGCAGGGATTATTATTATTATGTCTAATAATTTTCATATTTTAGTGATCTATTTTTAGATCATTATGCAACCCACTACTCAGTGAGACTAGGCAGAAAGGGACAGAGCAGGATTGGATCCTGATAAACATAAACCATTTGGTGTGCTCCACCAAGCAGTGGGGTCCTCTGGGCACAGGTGGTCTGTTTAAAGCCGACGTGCTTTGTAGCAAGTTGCCATGGTCTCCCCCAAAATACAAAGCCATTTCCTCCCACTTAAATCTCTGGGCACTGGGGACAGGAGGGCTTTCAGCCATATAGCTATTGGCAGGACTCTTCTGCTATCAGGTAGACATGCCCCTAAACATAAACCACATGTATTTATGTTTGTGCGTGTAGTAGAGAAGGATGTACGTGCAATTCAAAACAGTGTCAATACATGCTGGAAACTGCATAGTAAATCACCATATGTTGCAGAGGAAATGCCAAACAAAGTCATGATCGCTTTATATGTGCACAGCTGACTGGCAAGCATAAAGGCAGACTCATGATGGGGGATGCCATCATATGCTTTTCTTCTTTGCTATATCGGAGCATGATTAGAGCCCATCTGCTTCCCTTAGTGCTGGGGAAGGGTAGGAAAACATTCAGCCCAAAGTTTTGCTGCTGGAGCGTACGCACCAGGAAAAAGGAAGCTAAACCCAAGGAGCTCTCTCAGATGTGTTTGTTTTCCATTTCTTTTGAAGTACAGAATTTTAAAAATTGCTTTGAAATTCTCTTCCTTCTGCGACTCGTACTGCTCTGGCTTTACGTTCGTATTGTGACAGCCTGACATTTGCTAGCTGTAGTTCACAGACCAGGCATGCCCGGAACAAACCTCAGCCCTGTGTGCTGGGTAGGCTGGCTAATACAATTGGGAAGGGGGCAGTAAGCATCTCTATTCTTTTTACCTGTGCCAGCACGGAATATTTAATGCCTCGCTAAAGCCCTAAGTGCAGGAGTAAGAGTGGTGGTATTTGCTGACATGTTTGGCAATCTGTTTGGTTTGCCTTTTTTTCCAAGTTCTTTAAGATACTTGAAATATCTGATAGAAAGTCATAGAAAAGAATAATGACTTCTTTTTTTTGTTTGTTTTTATTATACTCAATTTATTTTAACTACCGTAATGTAGCTTTCTTCAAACTAGATACCTATGTGGATTGAAATTGCTGTACAACGATAACGTTGACTGCTGTGACACCTACTGGTAGAGCTGAGCTGAACAAGAGAAAGCCTGGGGGTACTTGCTCTTTCCTCTTCCTAATGATAATTCCAGGTAATGAGTTTGGCTCTTGGGGCAAACACAGCAGGGATGGTGTTTCTTGGAACGACTGACACATCTTCTTTCAATACATCTTCCAGTACTTTGTGCATTAAGAAATTTAGATAATCACTTTTCTTTTTGCTTTTAACTTCTGTCCTTTCCATTCCTAGTAGCTCTTTAATCTTCACCCTCTTTGTTTCATCTGTCTTATCTTTATTCAAGTTTCTTTTTTATCATCGCTTAATAGTATTGGGAACTGCAAGGAAATCACTTTGAAGTCTTCTCTGAATTGCCTTCCTCCCCTAGAACAGTTCGTCTTTATTATCTGCGATCATTTCTTCAGTGCTGGAGACCTATTATCTTTCTTATTGCCCTGTTAGGCATTCCGCTTTTCTGGGAAAGGTAAGGAGCCATTCATGCAACTCCTTCCATAAGATCTCATACCTAAGGAGGTTTTGTGAGTATTGAGAAAAATGGAGCTTTTCTGTATATATAAAGATGTTAGTAATTCACAATAGAAAAACAGCTTTGCATCTCCATTGAACAATGAAGAATGGATAAATTTTCATAACTGTAGGAAAATTTTCTGTATGCTTTTTCAGAGGGATAGTTTTTCTGCACTCAAGTAGTGCTGCAGTCTTCTAAAAATGCATTCTCCTGTGTGTGATTCTGGAACATACCATTAATCCAAAAAGTTACACAGAGGGCTTCTCAGGTTGTCCTGCCTTTGAGAGACTTCCTTTGAAAGCCAATTTATATTCTAGAAGCTTGAGTAGCTTCAAGTAATTTAAAATTGCATGAGGTGACTTGAACTGATCTGGTAGTCCTCAGTGGCTGAGGGAGGAATTCCTGCTGTCTCCTCTTCCGTGTTTCTGGCTGCATACTTCTGTCACTTATTTTGTGTCCGTCAACTCCGACACTGTTCAGACCCCATCTGCAGGCCCATTCAGTTCACTGACCTGGCGAAAAGAGAGACGATGGGTCATGGGAATTCCAGTCTGATGAGCACCATTGGGTATCAGCAAGGGACAAGAGGTGGCTGGGAAGCAGGGGTCAGAAAGGAGGTGCAGTGGAAAGCAGGTTAGTGAGGTCTCCCCCTTTTCGGCAGCAACAAGCTGATAGATTCAACTGTTGCATGTAATTTTCCGTACGAAAAAAAGGTTTGTCATCTCTTTCTGGCTTTTTCACCTCCCTGGTCTGCCAGCTCTGTGGAGTCTTGCAGTGGCCTGTGGGTCACGCTGCCATTCCTCCGTCCCTTTCGTTTTCTCTGATTCTGGGCAGGTTCTTACATTATGTTTTTAGTGTAGGGTCTGCCCCCTGTCTAGGGCATCTGGCAACATGACCAACATGCCTTCTCTCTCTCCTCCCTTGGGGGAGAGTTGGGTATTCTCACTTTTCACTATATATTTACATTAATTTTTTTGCACGTGTGGCATTATTTTTGTTAGAAAAGGCCAGGGAAAGAGCCATCAACTTTAGACTGAAGGTTGAAAGGTTTGTGAGGGTACTTTTTCTGTTGGTATTTCTGACCTTTAAGAGACCTTCATGTCCTGCACAAGTAGGCTTTGCCTTCACAGTATGAAGTGATTCCATACCAATTGACAGAAGACTTTACAAAAATTTTCCCCTAGAACTTAAATGGTTTTAACATACCCCTGGAAGTTATGGAGCTGAGGAGAAAATGGGAAACTGAGCAAGATTTTACATTCCTTGGGAATTCAGTGAAAAGTTGAGGTTGTATATGCTATTATCACAAAAGATTATGGTACTGAGGGTTTGCATTGGTGGTCTACAGTAATTAGAAATTGTGCGTTGTGTATCAGTCTGTAGTCTAATTAAGAATGAATTGAGATGAGTAAATAAGCTCAGCACCGGAGAGGAAGGGATAGAATCTCTATCAGACAACTGAGATGGTCAAAGTGTTGCTCACAGTACAAGCTCCTCCTGAGCAGATGAATTGACTTTGCTATGCCAACCAGAATAAGCTTATTTAGTTTTTCAATTTAAAGAGATCTGGCTCAGAACACAAAATAGGCCAGTGATGGCTATTTGCTTGTCTGACACTACTCTGACCCGAGACTTCATTTTAAAAAGTTGGTTTTGGGCAGCGATGAGTGTTACTGCAAGGTGCTGAAAAGTTCCTGCGCCCTCACTGAGGGTTGAGGACACTGGCTGTGATGATGATATTTCATTATTTCAATTCAGTAACAGTAAAACGTCCTTAGCAAATTGAGACCCTCAGACTTGCCTATTGCTGCCTGCAAGGAGCAGTCAGCATGTCGAAGATATTGGTCTGAAGCAAAACAGGTTAAGGTACAGGATGCATGATTCCTGTTGTAGTGATGGGGAATTAATCTCTCTCTGTCTGAAGGGTTGGAAGTTACAAAAGAGTTCAGTACCTGGTGGGATTTCCTAAGCCTGTCAGGGTCCAGTTGCCCATAAACGTTGCTTAACCTTATTAAGAATTTTACTCTACATCTTTCTTATTTTTGATCTCTTGACATTAAATGACTTGCCCAAGTTCACACAGGAAATCTGTGACAGACGTGGGAGCTAAACCCAGATGGCCAGATTCCTAGTCCAGGATCTTTGGCACTTTCTGGGGTAGCTTCTCTGTAAGCTAGATCCTGAAAAAGAGCCTGTCGGTCAAGTGGCACTTCCAGCAAGCCTACAAAGATTAGAAACCTTAGATTAGAAACCTACAAAGTAAACCTGCATTTTGTGGCCATTTTTGCACAGTATTAGTGTGTCTTTTAATGACACATCACTAAAAACTGTCATTTGAAATCTTGAATTATAGAAATCTCTTGAGTCTTATTTTAATCACAATCCTATGCTTAGCTAGAGAACACTATGTAGAGACAACTGACCTTGACTTAATTATATACGTCCACAGTGCCTAATTTGTGGTGATGTCGTTTATCTGATGGTAAAGTTTCAGAGAGTGAGGGACTGCAGTTTAATTTCACTGTTGCCTTGTGCTGTTGTTTGACTTTGGCCTCGGGATGTAGTGGGGCACTGTGTCCTTTAGAGGTTTCTCTATGGGCTGGCTGGAACTAAAGTCTCCTGCCAGGTTTCGGTACAGCTCAGACAGTGAGGCAGAGCTCTGTCACCCTAAAGGAGCTCCAAGCAACACAGTTCTGCTGTCTCCAGTGCAGCCACTATATTAAAATACTTTTTATTTCTTTTGAATTCTTGCTGTGAGATTGAAAATTAATTACCTAGAGGAGGGGTGTCCAGTCTGTGAACCTTCGAGGACAGTTTGGTTGCTGCCGTACCCAGCTGTGGTACTCTGTTTTCAGAGGGCCCCTCAGGAGCAGAGCAAGGGCTAGCTGGGTTTTCCCATAGTGAGCTTCCACTCACCATCTTTCTCTGGGGTGTGAAAGTACCTACAGCCTCATCGATGATAACAGGCTCAGATACAGCATACAGGAATGTGCTAGCATCCCTCCTACCTTGGTGACTCTTCTTTCAGTTCACTTGTTCACTGAATCACAGACTGGTTGGGGGTGGAAGGGACCTCTGGAGGTCATCTTTTCATCCTCCCCATGCTCAAGCAGCGTCACCTAGAGCAGGTTGCTGAGGACCTTTTCATTAATCCTTAGTAACAATGACAGCCAGGAGCCCACAGCAAGTTCCTAAGTCATGTCCAAGAAGGGAGCAATTGGCAACAGACTGCACAGGAGTCCCTTGCTGGCTGCAGCCCATTGCAGCTTCTCACTTTCCTGAGATGCTGACAGGACCCCATGTCACACGTAGCCCTCTCTGCCCTGAGAACAAGCTGTGAGACCCAGGCGGCTGGTGAGATGGGGCTGCTCAGCGGGCATGCCTCCTGCTCACAGTGTGAGGAGGTAGGCAGCTTTTCCTTCTCACACTAAGTCTCCTTCATGGCATTGTCTCTGCGGAGCTACAATGAAGAGTTTGTCAGCATGCCTGCTAGATGTTTGCAATCAGTAAATGGTAGTTGTTAGGCTTACATGCGCCCCGTGTACTCAACGTCACAGAGACCAAAAATAGAAATGTGATTTTCTTTCTAATCTTGTGCGTCAGCCTGAATAGTAAGAGATTCTGCGGCTTTGTGTTGCATTCTTCTTTCGCATTACTGTAAAGATATCTGATTTAATACTAGGTATTGCTTAGTCTATCAAAAATCACAATGGGATACTCCTGCAATCTTTTATTGTTATGTTGAACCTCTTTTTTTGTAGTGCAAATAACAATCACTCGTATAAATTTTGTGCCCGTTGCAGCATCTTTCTGCTTTCCTCTCAGATCTTTGTATGATGGCAGTGCATTGCCTATAAGCAATGATGTAAGAAAGGATTTTGATAAAGTCTGGGAGACTGCACATAGCTTTTCAGGTCATACGTTTGCTTAGTAAGAATTAATAGATCTGTAAACTGTTAAAAATAAATAAATCACATCTCTTTCTGGCTTCTGCTCCTGCGCAGAAGGAGTAAGTTTGGAGTAAAGTCCAAAGAGCTTGCAGGGACATATGCTGCCTGCTTCCAGCTCTTGTCTAGAGTTTGTATCGTCATATTAGAGTTTCAAGATTACAGAACAACATGATAGGAGCCATTTTACATGTCAAGATAAAGTCTGCTAAGTCTAAATCCCTGACTTTGGGTTCCTCTCTCTTTCTTTCCTTACTGGGACTCTTTGGAATTTTTAATTTACATTGTTGCTGAAACTGATGTCTGTGTTCTTTGTGTTAGTTACCTTTTTTAAAAGCTTTTATAAAGTTCTTAGGAAATATGTACTCTTCCTTATTAAGTCCGAAGTATATTGTCAGTCTGCTGAAATTCTGATGTAATAGTTAAGCAAAGTAAATTGTGCCTGAACAGGGTAAGTGCAAATAATTATTTGCCCCAAAACATTTAAAGATATACGAACTTGGACCTGATGAAAACCTGACTTACAATGTTGTAATTCATACTTGGTGGCAGAGGCAGCTCCAGGGTTACTCTGTATTCATTTCTGCCTGCAAGCATTAGCATGCATGGCTTTGGTGCAGTTGTGCTCCAGATCTGTGCATGCAATCATTCAGTTTGTCCTGATAAATGAGAGTGCTTGTGCTTGCATTTTTACCAGCACATCTTTTGAGAATATATTTGAATGCTGTGGTTTCTAAACCACCTTCATCTGGGGGGAATGCAGTTTTGCAAAGCCAGGGAAAGTATTTGGTGAAGATAAAAGTGAGATCTCTGCTTTTCTATCAGTTATGTAAAACAGGAGAAAAAAAATGAGCGTGGTCTGGGATAGTAACTGGAATACACAGTTATGTGGCTGTAGCTGGGTTGGTATCTTACAACAAATATTTACTCAACCTCCTTAAAAGCACAGATGCAGGCATAAAGAGATTGCTCCTCTCAGAGGTCCATCTAACCGGGTGTCTGGTGTTGGACAGTGTCCAGCGGTACTGACTAGGGGACAGCACAAGTGCAGGATGAAAATGTCACAGTACTTTTTGGAATGATCTCCTGGCACCCAACCAATTAGGGGAAAGGATCAGAAGCAGTTTGTTGGTATTTAATAACCCTTTGTGTATTTTTCTTCTATGACTTTGTCCTGGCAGCTTCTGTATCTCCTTAAAGCTAAATTAAAAAATTCATAAGGCCCATGACAAGGAGATCCAAAGGTTGGTAGTCAGCTGCGTGAGAAGAGCTGCCTTTCTTGTTTTGAACCTGCTAATGTCATTTGATACCCCTTAATTCTTTTATCAGAAGAAAGGGTGAACAACTGTTCCCTGTCCTCTACCGTGACACTAATGATTTTATAGCTTTCTGCAGACACTTTCATGCTTTCCTTATTCTGCTCCTTCCCTCTCTTCTCTTCCTCTCGCCCACCCCCAAGGTAGATGTGAGAGTACTAGTCATTCACAGCTTCATGCTGAATTTGAATAATAAAGCATGATGAGAAAAAATGATGATGTAAAATTGTTTTCACATTTTCAAAGTCAGGTGTTTCATTTCATAATGGTTAAATTAAACCGCAAAACACATTAAAACACAAAACAAGTAGAAAAAAAACCCTTGAGAAGAAAATGAAGTATTTTGCTTGACTCAAAGTACATTTTTTGAGGATGTTTTCAGGAGCTTACTTCCATGATAAAACAGCATTTTTTGAGTTTGTACTGTGCAAGGCAGATAACAGGTTTTTCTCCTCTTTTGGAGAAATGACTCGTCTCTCCCAGTCCATGCTCTGCCTAGCAGCACTCCCAGCCGTCAGACCTGCTCCTGTTCCACAGCAGGAGCCAGGTCAGACTGGCAGCACCGGCTGGCTTGACCCCAGCTGTGGGACACCATCTTCTAGCCAAAATCCAGGATGCACAGAGTCTATATGAAAACAGGTTTCACTATGAAGAAGTTGTTCTCCCTGCAGCTTTTATGCAGATCTCGAGACAAGTTCCTGGTTTTGCTGCTTCTGGTTTGGATTCATACCTTTTCTGACTGATTTAACAGCTAGCTAAGGGCTCAGGCTAATGATCAGTTTAACTCTTAATGTTTCAGTCTGACTGCATATTACAGCGTTAAAAATAAAGCACAAAGAGCCCCCAGCTTAAATATTTTCTTTTTTTTTTTAATACTACAATAATACCCAAAACTACAGACAAATATGGACACAAGGCAATTTTAGTCTTCCTAGGTACAAACTGTCAACTTCAGAAACCACAAGTACGTCATCAGGCCCTTCACTTAGCTTTAATCTCTTTTTATAGCTAACCTGCAGAATCATCAAAACTTCTCTGTGGCTCTGCGGTATTAACTAACTCATGACAGATGAGTTTTATTGATAAATCTGAAATTCTGTGCAGCTGAATACATTATTTGGCTCCTACCTACTATAGCAGTGGTGTCCATAGAGATCACCTGAACACTCACGGCCAGACACTTCTCATTTTGGGGTGACCAAATCTTTGATTGTCTGGTTGGAGATATTTTGGACCTGGTTATCAGAGAAACTGGGACATTTCTGCAGCTCCCACCAGGCCTGTCTCCAGTCAGAGGTCTAAAATGGACTTGGTCAAAACAGACATCACTTTGGAAATGTTGACTGACCTTTCTCAGACTCAGTTTACAAACAGGTGAAATAGGAAAATGATGCCATCTGTTCCACAGCAAAGTAACTGTTCTGATGCTTGATTATGTTTTAGTTAGCAATAACAAACATAATGAGGGTAGTGAGAATTTTTTAGTTAGTGACTCTCAACAGAGTGTATCCATTTAGAACGTTATGGAGGTACATGGAGGCTGAACATTTGAGAAAATGATACGGGGATTGATGATGAGTGATTTGTTAAGCTGTTACTGCTCAGTTTTCTTTGTAATGGAGAAAAGTGTGAGAAACCTGATTGAGAGGAAAAATACTCTATATATGTGTAGGGAAATGGTTGTGCTTTATAGGTACACCAGTGCACATCTCAAGCCAACTGGCATCTAGATGATTAGCAGAAATCCTGGAAGAAGTAGAATGAAGACAAGTCACATTTTATCCTTCTACGGTTTCTTCAATGATGTGGCATATCAAAAAGCTTAAAGTGGCAAGCCAGAGCCCCCCTGTTTAAAAAAAAAAATGTGCTCAGCAAACTCTAGAGCAGTTAGTGTAATGAAAATAGTGAGGAAAATTTGGAAATAGTGCTAGATGGGGGATACAGAGATGAAAATTATATGCTTTTTTATATATAACTTGTGTATGGGCTGAACTTAAGTATTGCTTTTAGTTGCTGGCATCTTGTTATTAGAAAGATGTAGGAAGACAAACTGAAGGAAGCTCAATAGAAATTCACTATATGAATTGGATGGAATGTGGCATATGATTAAATACCTTCAAACATTTTCTTTTAAAAAATACAGTTTTTCAATCCAGTGTACATTAAAATACAAATAGTAAACAGGAGTCAAGAAAGAAAAAAAGAATCGATCCGCAGAAAACAAGAGCAAAAGAAGCTGCAGCTTTTAATTTTTTTTACTGTGGAGAAATAGCACAGAGCAGCATAATGTTTGGTGTTTTATTCTGAGTACCACAAAGTAAAACTGGAGAGATTAGATGAGTTGTCGAAGCAAGGGGAGTATTTTACAAACTGACAATATGCAGCAAGGTAAATTGGTTAGATGGGTAAGTGGCTACAAGTCTGGATAACTCCACATTATATTTTGTCCCCTTTTCAAAAAGCAAGGGAGTTAGATTTCTCTTCTTGTAACCCAAAAGGGAAAAAAAGGTGCAAGTACATAAATGTGCATGTTTGTGACACACTGTTCCTGCGCCTGAGTGTTCAGCGGGTTCAGCTTAGACGCCAGCTGTATTTTGGAGGCTCTGGCCCAGCTTGCTGTCCCCTGGCCTTGCTCATGTGCACTTCTCCGAGAGGAAAAGAGATGGAAGAGGGCTGCATGGTGTTGCGGTGTGGTGGAAGGGGTTGATGTGTTTGGATGTCAGTGCGCTCTGGAGCTGAGTGTGGTGTCTTGCAGAGCTGTCTCCATCTTCTGCTCTCCTCCCCGGAGGCAGCAGGTTTCTGTGTTTGAGCCCGAGTGGACCGAGTTGAGCCGGGGGGGGAAGAGGAGTAAATGGTGCTGCTGGGCTGAGCCAGGCTCTGCCTCCTTTACTTCTGCAGAGTAATACCTTGCTCTGTTAAAGAGAAAGGAAATATTTGCAGAGTAAGGTACCACTTACTAGTAATAAAAGAGCCTGGGTCTAGTCTTATATTAATATTTATTTAACACCACAATGTTAAGTGAATAGCGCTGTAGAGGAGGGAAGCTATTTATTTTTCACACAGCAGAGGCATTTTGAAAAACAAGAAATGGTAATGCAAAGTTGCTCAGAGGAGTGAGCGGCATGAATGCTGGACATGCGTGTAAGAAATTCTGGAAGAGCATACTGCTTTCAGCTCACTGGGTGGAAGTTAAAAACAAATAAACTGTGTGTCAGCGGGATAGCAGAGAATAATTTTGGAGCCTGCTGTTGTTTTCAGATTTATGTTTTTATTAATTGACTTCTTGATTTTAAACCCAAAACATAGCTAGTACAACTGTAGGCCTAATAATACTTTACAGTAGTGTCTGGGATCTTTAAAAGGGTGAAAAGACAGAGGGATATTGTAATCTGGTTTTGGATTATGCTGCCTGACTGACCTTCAGTCATTGTTTTCCTAACTCTCAACAGAAGGATGAAGTGTCTGGGTGGGATGTGCAAGTAGGTATGTCAAAGCAGAGACCTCGCTTTATATTTCAGAAGAATTTCTTGTAGTCCTTCTTCCCTTCTGGAACATTTGGATTTCTTTTCTTTTAAAATACTGGAATTGCTTTTCCAGTTAGAAAGCATTTTCACTATTGCCTTGAAACCTTCATAACCAGTAGTTTTTTCATGACATGGTTGAGACTGTGTGGCTGGTTTTGCCCATGAAGCAGATGTATGGAATCAGATCTGTTTGCTATAGCTGTGGAAGGCTGACAAACTTCCTGAAAAGTACCTTTTAACCAAACCCTTTCTACTTTTTTCATCATGAGGTGGTTTGCAGAGAATCCACTGGCTATAGGGACAGCAGAGAGGGTGGGGTGTTGCTTGCAATAATTCAGAGGGTGTTCAGTAAAAGCAATGTGACCAAACTAAGCAAGCAACATTTGATGTACACACTAAATTTTGAAATGCTGCTGCCTTGGAAAAGTCATCTTTCATGTGGTTGTGATTCAGCCCAGAGATGAGTTCCAGGGAGAAATGAGAAATAGAAATGCACATATTGGCTGGTAATTGTATGAATAGCAATGAGTGGGTAGTTCAAAGCCAGCA
Source organism: Gymnogyps californianus (assembly GCF_018139145.2). Lineage (NCBI taxonomy): Eukaryota > Metazoa > Chordata > Aves > Accipitriformes > Cathartidae > Gymnogyps > Gymnogyps californianus. The sequence continues at coordinate 26,017,928 of NC_059473.1, forward strand.
GATTTCAACTATTGGGTTTCTCCCAGTTTGCTTTTTCACAAATAGCAATAGTGGCAAGGGACAAGCACTTTTGCTTGTTACTTTGTGGGGTCTGAATTATTTCCTAGATGGATAGATGTTTCTCTGCAACATGCTAGATGATAAGATTTTCTGTGTGCCATATTTCAGCACAGGTTCAACAAGAAAAAATTTTCCCTTGTTTTATTATTTTATGCAAATTCTTTCCTGTAGCAAGAAGAATTTCAAGCACTATCTAGATCATTACTGGTAGAATTAATTAGTTCACTAAAAAGTACCACAAAAGAAATGTAAATCACAGTGCCCATCTATTCTGGGCAGATCACTGAAGTATATACTGTAAAAAAAACCCCCACCAACCCAACAAACAAAAACCTTTCCTTGGCTTAGAAATGGAATAGATGGTTGCACAGTTCTTTCCCTTTTCTATTTTTAACAACATGATGGCAGCCAATGTAACTTATTTTGTATGTATGAAGACTGAAGTGGGAATATCACAGCTCTGTACCATTCAGAATTGTATTTGCAGATAATTAAAATTATACCAAAGATGTGGACTTCAATTTCCATGGCATGGTGATGAAATATGTGAGATGGTCAATGTAGATATTTGTTTCCTTGCTGCTGTTAAGCATTTTCTTATCCATGGTGAATACATTTACTGTGTCTAAAGTTCAGCACTCTTATTTGCTTTTGACACAGAAGTATGGTCAATAGTGATCATGCTTAGCAGCCATTTGACTCTGCTTACTGCATGTATAGGAGCTATGTGCACTTTTGGCAGTTCATCCATGGTGGTAGCAATGGAAAACCATATGCTTCCCCTGGATCATGCTACCCATGTGCTTCTTACTGGCAGGACCTAAGTCGACCACCTCTCCTCCTTGCAGTGGATCTGCACTCCTACTTGATGGAGAGACAAGGTGGCTCAGCCACCATTGCAGTGACCTTCATTTACGATTCCACATCATTTTGCTTAGGGCAACACTATGCTTTTTTGAACAACATATAGTGAAGAGCATATACCGAAGAACTTAAGTGTACCAGACGTTCTACCTCCTTCAACACAAACCTTTCATTTATTACTTACTTTTTAAAATTGGAAACATATTTTACTTTGAGGTAACCATTCATTAAACTGAAAGCTTAATCAGCACTTTTGAGAATCTGTGAGATGATGAGCAGTGTAATGTTAAGCAGTGGTCTCTTCTGGGAAGTTAGTGCTTTATCAGCAGATATCAGAAATCAGACTTGGTCTGAGCTGTGAGAGTAGTTGCAGCTATAACCTAGCATTTTCTTCATAGATTCAATGCTGCAAATGACCAAAAGGGTTACTTATCTCCTTGGAAGTTTTCAAAGGAAAAACGTTTCTAGCTGAAAATGTCCTTTTGAGAATTATCTTGTAATAGAAAACAAACAAACAAACAGAAATGCTGAAAAAAAGAAAGAATTTGGAAGGATGAAAAAAAAGTGTCCTTTCCTCAGTTTCTATTGTTTTTCAGTCAGTAAAATTAGGGAGCTAGCCAGTTTGGAAAAGTAACTCTTAAAAATAAATGATAATACTAAAGTTAGCACTTAGAAGTGCAAGACAGTGCTACATATATTAGATATTCTTCCTTTTGTCCTAAAACCCCAGCAACTCAGACTCCTTCCATAAATCTTATGAGGAGCAGGGCAGAAATTTTAAAGGAAATTACTAACAGGGAACATCTTCTGAAACTACAAAAAAAATTATTTGAAGGTATAGGGTTTTTTTCCCAAACATACTCATTATTATGTCTTCTAAATGAAAAAAAAATATTTCCCTACTTCCCTAAATTAATTCTGGGCTAACTAAATTTTTTAACAATCTTTTTGAACATATCTGACATATTTAATTTGTCCAATTCTGAAAAGTACATGGCCTGTAACATGACACAAATTTCAAATGATCATAAAATGTTCATGATGGGCAAATTTATTTCCCATGTTTCTCTTGGTGTGTCTGAGTTATGCCATTGAGAGTTTCAGAAACAAAAGCATCAGATTAGATTTCTGCTTGTATTTGCGCTGGGAAGCTAAGCATGCTGCAGATAGGTGTCGATTTCTTTGAGGTGATTTTTAGAAGTCTTTGATAGAGAAACATATTCTTCGGTATAGAGGAATAAGTTTAACAGCCAAGTTCAACCTCAGCTCTTTGAGAATACGAAAATACTTGTCTGAAATAAATCTGGAAATGGATGCAGAGAACAAAGGGCTCAAATGCAAGTATTTTGGTATAACCTGATGATGCCGTTTTGCAGCACTTTCCTCCCAGCACGGGCTATTTCAAGTCTTCTGGGCTTACCTATAAAAAGGCAAAGTCTGCTTATTTTCCCTCCAGTTTTGAGTGTTTGGGTTACAGTTTTTCCACCTCTGATCCCAAAGAAAAAATCCTTTATGTTGCTAAAATGTGAATACCCATTTTCCTATGAAATACAAATGTCCTTCTAGAACCGTGTTACTTACCCCAGTGTTTGCAAATCAACATTTCCAGACAGAATAAAGCACAGAATTGTTTCATGGTTATGCATACATTGTAATTAAATTGCCTATTTATTGCTGTTCTTACTAATTTTTCTGACAACTTGGTTACAATTTTTTGGCCAATTTATATGTTCTGTGATTTCCCATCAGAACATTCCAGTGACGAACAAAGAGATTAGTTCAGTAAAAGAAAGTAGAATTATTAAAACATAAAGAATGAAATAAAAACAATCTGATAACAAGTTGCTTTTTTTTCTCATTTCTTTCAGGATAACTGGTCACAGCAGGGATAATTTTCAACTTTTATTTTTTCTCCAAATGTAAATGCAGTGTCGTGGTGCAAACATTAAACTGGAATCAAGGGTGATGGTTGGGTATTTATTATGCAGAGTATGCCTACTAGTTTAATGATAGACTTTGACATCTAAAATTAACAAAATTTGTACCTTGTCAGCACTGAAAAAGAAAAGCCACTTGCTGTGTTTATTAATTGATTTATTACTTCTAAAAGCATCCAATAATGCAAGAGCAAAATGGTTATTTATGAAATGAAATCTGTAATGAATTCATTACATTTGGTTGCAATCAGTAGTATTAGAATCAGAGTTATTTTGTCAACAATACTGAAAAAAGTTGTACAAAATGAACGGTGACCTGGACCATCTTTTGCTGTTGTTAAACTAGAGCTTTGGTGAGCTGCTGAACACCGGGAAGGGAGTGAGCTGAAGTGAACAAGCTGCTTCAAGCATTTTTGGAGAATATTCTGAGTAAAATAGTTTTTGCGATGGAAGATGGTCAGGTCCCAGACTACGCAGGGCTGTGTGGAGCACGGGCTTGTTATGACCTTGCTGTACAACCAGAAGTGATAAGGAAGCTGGTTGTAAGACTTTGGCTGATAAGTGCTTTAGTGTTTCCCCCACAGTATCGTTGGAATACATTCTTTATTCAGATGCTCCAGGCTTCAGGTCCTGGGGGTGGTGACCACCCTACGTTACTAGTTGTGGCCTGACCCTGCTCCCCCTCCTTCTCTCACACTGACAGCGACTCCAGCACTGGCTTCCCCCTCCTCCATTCCCAGCCCCTTTTCCCTTCTTGCACGTCTGTCTTCTAAATTACATTCTCCATGGTGTCCTCTAGATATGTTAGAGATATACTGATTAGTCTTGGGGAACGTGGATGAGCAACTTGTCCGAGTAATTCCTATGGAAGTGGAGTCATTGATGTTAGTAGAAATGGCTTTAGTTTGTTTCTTTTCCAAATGTACCTCATGGTATTTAAAATTGTGTAGCAACCTGCTTTTACTCTGTTTCATTCACTGTGCAGTTTAGTATCTCAGCATTCAGTTCAGTTGTCAGGTGCCTAATTGACTTAATTTTTCTACAGTGAAGCCCATGAATTTGCTTATATCATCGTAATTCTCTTCGATATTACTTTAAAAGCCTCAGTGCTGAGAATCTCCCAAAGTAGAGAAAAGTAAAATGAAAATACTGCAATTTAAATGGTTTGTTTTTTGGTATTAGCTTTAAAATTTTAATTCATAGAAAAGGTAAAACATACTTGGAATTATAGAAAGGTCTGATCCTAGCTGAGATCTGCCAAATAAACGGCGAGGCAGCCAGAGACTGACAGCAGCACACCAGCGACATGGGTTAATGCTCTTCCTCTTTTACTGCTCTTCCTTCCCCCATTTGCTTCTGTTGTCTGCCACCGTTTAGCCTCCAGGTTACATTGAGATGTGAATACTGCACAAAATCTAATCCTAATGCAGAACTGCATTTTGCTCTGAACAGTCTTTACATCCAAGGTGTACTTCCCTTTTCTAAACCCACTTGAGGCTTGTGTAGTTGCTTGAATGAGGTGTAACGAATCTGCAGACACACTCCCCAAGCTATTTCCTTTTTTCCCTTTGGTGGCTTTGAATTTTTCGGATTCTGAAGCTGTGAGAATTCTCAACGGTTTTTCCATTTTCTGATGGACTTTTACTGTTTGCCTCTTAAAAAAGCATGCATTCTTTTTCACTTCTTAATTTCCAGCACTGTTTCTGTGCACAGACTCCGGATGATGAATGACTTGTATTTGACTGGTTTTCTACCTTTACTACAGTGTTAGGAAAATGAGAGATATTAATGAAAGAGTCAGAGAAGAAAAAAGTGCACTTGCCCAATGTTCAGCAGCACGCTTCTCTTCTGCCTCACTAGAGGTCAAAGGTGGGGGCAGAGCTGCCTTCACAAGAGAGGAGAGGTAGAGCAGATGGTATAAGATGAAGGGTTCAGGATGGGCCAGAAATCTCATTTCACATGATGGTGAAGAATTTTTTAACCGCACATTTAAACTAACACTTCTGAGTGCTAGCCAACCTACTGTTGTAGACCAACAGCTAGTTCTTTCTTTTTGCATATTGAAAGTATTTTCATTTGCAGGCACCATTTGGTTCTGAGTACTAGGCCATTAAAATAAAAACACTTTATAGTTTAAGATTCACAATAAAATAGCAAGAGTCACAGAGCTTGCCAGCTCCTGTAATTTCGTGAAAAGACTCCATTTGGTGCTTTTTCCCTGATGGCACAATTCCTGGAGACAAGCATCTATGCAAGAAACCTAACTCATACGTTTAGGAATCCCACAATTATAAATCTTTGGAAATGTGTGTGATACAAAACCTAAAAAGCAGGGTATTTTTGGTTTTTAATCTTGTGAGTTCCAGATCTATTCTCATGGCCTTTTAATGATGATAAGCAAGAATATTGTTGATAACATGGTCTTCTCCTTGTTATGAAGAAAAAAGCAGCGAGGTTATTTTATACCCTTCTTAGCATTACTTTTCAAGGTCTTTTATTGATCCTGTGTTTTATATATAATCAACATCTTTTAAATCAACAATTTTATTTTTATTTAAATTAGGCTGTAATTTTAAAAGCACTAAAATAATAGTAAAAATCTTGTATTTGTTTGCTATAACATTTATTTATAAAATAGCTGCCTCAATATGACATAAGGGAAAGGAAAAAGAATCTAGTCACAAGCCATAGGACTTTCATTAAAGATTTTGGATATGAGAAGGTTTTCACAGAAATGTATTTTGTTATTCTGTTGTAAAGATGTAGGCATACACTCATATAGCAAAACTACATTTTACTTCACAGAGAAGTATAACATATATATATTTATGCATGTGCAGTTAACTTTTTTAGGCATCTGATTAAAGCTCTAAATAGAAATTCTGCTAGACTTACTGATATATTAATATTCAATAAAATGCTCTAAACCTTTTTTTGAATTCCACCTACTATATTTACTTGAATAACAAACAAACATATTGTGACAAGATGTTTTTAGGAATATGGTCCTTCTTTTATAACTAATAAGTATGAATAGTACAAAAAAAAAAAAAAGCTACCTGGAGGAACTGTGGAGAATTCCCAACAATTTCCAAGTAATAGGAAACAGGGTACTGCTTCTTAACAGATATGGAGCAACCTCACTGCCAGCTGGGAGCCTGCCCTTGCTGCCAAAATTGGCTTTTTGAAAACGTTTTCCTGGCCACAATGAATGTTTCACAGGCTGATTCAAGGTCAATATGGCATCCATCAGTAATTTTTGTTTTTCATGTGCTGGTCTTTTAAGACATACTGTTCTTCCAACCCTTTTAGAGCTGGTGGTCAAATAGTTTTCTGCCAGTGTGTTTTCTTTAATTTGAAAGCAGAGAATGGCATAGCACTGCTTTTGATATAAAATATTATAGTGGTGAACTCCAAGAGGAAATAAAATGGGACTTCAGGAGCATTACTTACTAAAGAAAGGGTAAGGCTTATGTCAAATAGATCTACATCGATCATAGATAAATTTCGATGGAATTCAAAATAAGGTTTCTAATTATTGAAAGGATGAGATTTTGAAACTGGCTTTTAAAGAGGAAAAAAAGTCAAATTAGGTCCAAGAGAGAACTTGTTAAGCTGATGCAGAAGATGCAGTTGTCTGTGACAGCACAGGATTGGACTTGGAGGAGCTGTCATTGCCCTCCAAGCCTACGTTCCCCTGTCCTGCTGGCAAGAATTGTTTTATTGCTCTGTTTATTCCATGTTATTGGAGGAATCGCATGGGCCCTTAGGACCGTGCCTATATGAGGGTGTTTATGCTTGAGGTGCAAAGTCTGAAACCTGCTGAGTCAGTTCCGTGTTTCACAGTATTTCCGAGCCAGAGGCGCTGGCAGAGCCAGAAGGGACCAAAAAGTATGTTTGGCGTTTCCCTTCTTCACATCCCCTTCCTTTGACCTCTCAAATCTTGCTGTTATTACACAGGCAGGTCTGCGTGTACAGATGTTCACACACACTTGTCGAAGAGTCTTTGACTTGAGGCGTCTATAAGCCCTCCACTTGCAGCGTTTATTCCAGCATGGCTTCTTTCTGTGTACGTCTAATTACTTGTTTTTGTCAGTCTGGAGATATCAAGTCAAGTAACTTATGCAGCAAATGTCCTTCCTGTGTTTTGGCATCCATCACCCCTGAATTATTACATAAATGCATCTACCAACTGCCTTATTCTGCTCTTAGTTATAATTGCTTTCACAAATAAGCAATTTGAGCTGAAGCCACTGCGTCTTCTTCTGCATGATTATACAATAGTAGGGTGTCTGCGAGTCACTGAAATCACCCCCCTGTGCTAAATCTGCCTCTTGCCAATGGACTGTCTGGCCTGGGCAATGAAAATAGATTGAGAAGGTAACAGTGATTTGTATCTACCTCTAATGGGATTCCTTACCACAAGAAGATTAAGCTAAGGGATTTTTATTTGTTTGTTTGTTTTTAATTTAAGACAATTAAGAAAGGCAAAATCTTTCTCTTACAGAGTAGAAAGATAAATTAGTATGTTTTTAGTCTGTGCCATTTTGCTGTCAGATGGTATATTCTGTAGCCTGGGCTAGATTGTCATTTGATTATAACTTAATAAATTCTCTGAAGCAGCATTTTAAAATGCAAAAATAAGGTATGTTGTATTTAAATGGTGGTATTAATGGATTTCAAACAGTAAAAATAACAGCTTAGTAAGAATTAGCTTCGTTGATAAGGTTGCAATATTGCAATACAGGAAGTTTTTCTAACTCCTCTTGATAGAAAAGAGCCTCATGACAGAGTTGTGTTGATAGCTAATTTTAAACGTGGCTTTATTGCAGTGGGATTCAAACATGTCTCAGAGAAAACTGCTACCCCAGCTCAGATTTTAAGAAAGCTGGCATTTAAAAGGCTAAATGATTCTCTGTCACTTACCCATGACTGGAAAAGTCAATGTGAAAGGAGTCTCTGATTTATGCTGTGGCTGCCACAACAGTAACAGTGTCTTTATCTTGGTGATTTTGCCCTGCTAAAAAGCAGTCTTAGCATAACATTCATTAAAAATGGCAGGGTTTGTTTGCTAATTTTGAATGTATGCTGTAATGTTTTGGCGATGCAGAAGTATTCCTGATGAAGAGATGATAAAAAGATGTTTTGTGATTTAACTCTCCATTGATTGCAAAATGAATTGATTTTTATTTCGCATATTTAAAGCATGACCCAGCAAAGAGAAGTGATGTTGCTCCTAATCCATTTTAAACAGTGCTGGGAATGGACAGGCATTTAATGCAACAAAGAGCTGATGTTTAGAATAGCATTCATGACCAAGAAAAGGCGACTGTGGACAATTCAATGTCAGAAGGAAACTGAAATATTCCTTAATCACAAATGTCATCTCTCCTTCCATTTTTCCCTATGGTGGGCCACTGTCGAGGAACCTCAGTTGAGGACCATGCACCAGCAGCTCCCACGCGTGCGTTCCCTGCTCCTTGGGCTCACTGACGCTGTTTGCCAGGGAGACCATGAAAGATGAACAGAATTGGAGAGAGGCCATGAGTTTCTCAGAGGGATTTTGGAAGATCTGTGCTGCTTTGTGTTTGAAATGTTCCTTTTCCTCTGAGGGAAGGGGAAAAGTGTGTTCCTGTTCAAATTGCGCACTGGAAGTGAGTGGCAGTTTCAGGGAGTTGCCAGTGCAGAAGGGCCCATGGCTGACATGAGGGGAAGGGATGGGCGAGAGGAGGAGAAGCTTTCTGAACTCTCCATAAAGAATATAAAGGGGAGGTAGCGCCTGTGCTTAGCTAACCATAGGGGGAATCTACTCCACATTTACATGCACATTTTGCATAGCATAATGACACTACAGCACTCTTCACTTGTGGCTGAGTTTGCCTTTATGTTGAAATCACATAGGGTTACTTTTGCCTTCTGTTGCCCCGCAACCCACTGGCCTACCCTTGTTACACTGTACAAACCTTCCTGAATAAGTTTAAAGGCTGCAGCACAGACTGATGATAATGCAGATCTCAGTGTTGAGCTGTTATGAGAGAGGAAGGCCCCATATTTGTAGGGTGTGTTTAGCCAAAATGGACTTTGAGAACAGAAAAGGTACCTTTATAGAATTATTTGGGAAATCTATTTTTAGGTTTTTATTGATTGTTTGTGTAGTCATTAGGAAAGGTCCAACTTTGTGCTCTGACAGCATCGCAAGTCTGATGTAATTCCAGTAGGAGAATAAAAGCAGGGAAGAATGTTTGGTTTGTGTCACATAACCAGAGAGAATCAGCTCAGATGATGGTGTGGCCAGTAAGTAAGTATAAGTTTTGACTGGCTCTAATGGATAGGAGGATGAGTAGGCAATTTTACACAGAAGAAGAGCAGAAGTCAAGATCTTGGCTTGAAACAGTGAAAAATATAATCCCAGAAACCCTAAAGAGTAAGATCTTTCTGGCTCCATATTGGACAGAGAAGCAGATAAGGTAAATCCTTAAATCTACAACAACTGAAATATTTCTATTACCCCATTCCAGGTGTTCCATTCAGGATCAAAGTAATAATTTATAAACTGTAGTACAAATAGGTATAAAGAATAAAATGCCAGCCCAAATGAACTATCAGTCTAAGCAACTTTAAATATTGAGAACTCCAACAAATTCAGTGAACGATAGAAAATGACACCCTCATCAAGAGTTCATTTGCTAGAAGGGCGCTTTAGTTCAGCTAATCAAAAATGTTTTCTATTACTGTGTAGGACTGTCAGCAGTCAAACAAAATAAATGGCTCGATCCTGGATGCATTGGAAATAAATGTGTTTGGATCTTAGTGCAGTTGTATCAGCTATTTGAAGATTATGAATGATAAAAGGATAAATTTGATGGTGCTGACTTCAATAAAGAATAACATTAAGGTAGCTGCAGGCACACAGCTTTTAAGATGTTGCAGTATAAAAATTCGCCTTTATGCCTTTATAGTATATGCCTGCAGGAAAACTAGTTAAAAGGCAAATAAGCATTATAAAAGAACTAAGAAAAAAGCTTTTTCTCATAGTAATTGAGAGAAATCTGTTATGAACTGTTGAATCTGCAATGTAATTTAAATATATTATTTCCTTCTCAAATTAGAGGTGCTGGCAAATTATCCTTGTTGAAGATTGTGACGCTGTTGCTGGTCTATGCTTTCACATTTATATACCAGAAGTTTTATTTCTAGAGGAGCGGTAGTCACAGGGAGATCTGTAATTTCTTTAAAACTTGCTTCTAGAAGGAAGTATACTGTCCGCTGACTTAGCGTAGGTGGGGTCAAATCTCCTGATAGCTGCCCTTCCACCATCAAGTAGTTCAGAACAGACTGATCTGGGGACTAGGCAGTAGGCACAAGATCAGCAACAAGATCAACAAGATCAGTCACAGATCAGCAACAGCTTTTTCGTTTTTGTGTGTGTGATCGGCACCCCTGACCAGCCCTGCTCCTCACTGGATGTCTGCTCCATCGTGCAACTGGACTCATGGCAGAATGATGCCATTTGTTCCAACCTTTTGATGAAACCTAAGCCGGACTCATAGCTTACGCAAAGTTTTCCCCTTCAGCATCACACCTCAGAGATCACAGCCTCCTCTTTTAAAGGACTAGCAGAACAATACCAATAGCCCCCTTTTCAAGTGAAGTATACATCACAAAAGCGGAACGATTAGTTGGTTGTAATCTTAACAAACATAGAGACACTTGATGGTTTTAATGGATGTAGTTAGTTATTTCTGTAGACAGAAATATTACATACCATTCTTCCAAGTCAGCTTTAAGTCACACTGGGAGGGCGGTAAAGGAAAAAGCACTGTCATCACATGAATTATACCATAAATCATAAAATACAAAAGGAGCAAGGGCTTCTTTACTATGTCTTTCACTCATAGGGTAGGTAGAGAACAAGCTGTTGAGTAGAGGGTCGTAATGCCACAGATTTCTATGTGTTGTTAAAAGGGAATTGTCTAGTCAAACTGGTTAATTATCTCTTTCAAAGACATCTTTGTAAATGGAAGTCAATATGGTCGTTAATGATAATAGTTTTCCAACAGTGGTATGAATGTACCTGGTAATTTCTAGGCAATTGAGTGATAAAACCAAGGTCCATTATACTTGATTGCATTTTTTTTTTTTTTTGTCCTCTTCATAAAAGTGACTCTAGGAAACTCTTGTGTATCTTGGATTAGCCAGCCAGTCTGGTTTCAACCCTCAGGTTAAAAGCAAGGTAGAAAGCTGCTAGTTCATTGTGTATATAATCTGCTTCTGCCTTCTTCTTTTTGAATATTGGCAAAATCTGTAGTTCAGGCTCTGCAGATGTGTATCACTGACTTCTGGAACTTTGCACCAAGTTTAGTTTGTCACCAGGAGCAAAACAAAACTTCTGTGGGAGATCATCAAAGCAAATGGTAGAAAATAGCTGTTTCCAATTAAATGCTGTGACAGTACTGTGAGGTTCCTACAAGCCTGAATTTTACTTCAAAGAACAAAGGGACTGAACAAAATCAACCAAGATCTTGAATTGCAATTTCTGTGTATATACATTTATATACATTTATTTATTTGATTATAAAATCCCTGCAATAAATGCTGTATCAAAATATTTACATGCTCCTTTTTGATACTCAGATCAGCCTCAACATTGTTTACACAATACTGACAGTGAAGGTGTCACTCTAAAATGGATTTTGACACTGTTGTCTTCCATTCATCAGAGCATAGCACCAGTAAATTGGTATGAGTTTTTACAGGCAATGGCATTTAAAACAATCCTTGACTCAGCCAACAGCTGTGATTTATTGTCAGTCAGTTGGAGCTGCCAAAGCACCAGACGCAAGGAATTGCTTTGGAAGAGGTTTGTATGGGTGGTGTGCTTGCTTTTTGCCTCTGTGGCTGGTGTCAACTCCAGTAAATTCCAGGAAAGTATTTACAGGAGAGTGATGAGGCCCAGGTAGAAAAACAGCCATCAGTGAGATGGGGTTTCATTTACGAGTGCAAACTGGTAGATAGATCATTGGCAATGCTGTTGCTTATCAGCAGTGTCCTGCATTACCGTAGGCTGTCCGCTCTGTCTCTTGCCCTGTACGTCGGCTAATATTTGTTCTTTCTGACCACCTGTGTAGGGGGAGAGGATGAACTTTCTTTAACTTGGTGTGTCTTGTAGCACTGAGATACTGTTTTCTCACTATGAGGAAAAAATTATGAAAGTGAGGCTATATTTTTCCTGTTCTTCCACAAAAGATATCAGCATTTTTCCCTATGGCACTGTGTTCATACTGAATGTTCACTGGTAGTCCTACAGACAGCCTCACCACTGAATCGGTTGATTATGATATTCAGAGCATTAAGGAAAAAGACCCAGCAAATGGAGTTTTCACTGTAACAGTCTTGTATGATTATTGCTGTAGACATCTTGCAGTGATTTAATCTGTTTACTAGAGACAGAAATGTGTAGCCATTGCAAACTGTCTATAATAATTAGTTCATGATAACAAAGTTATGCCTGGATGATTGCAATGCAGACTCCTGAGTGCATTTTTATGGAAAAATATTAACAGTGCTGAGTTAGATGAAACTGAACTAATCCTGTTGTTAGCTATTCTATTTATATTTTATAAACAAGAGCTGTCAGCTTGACGAATGCAAGTGATGTGTATACAATTATTTATGAAATTATTTGAATGAAATCTCAGTGGCAGGTAATGACCCTGGGCTGAGGTATGTGTCAGTGGGTGTTTCCTCTAGACCTTTCAGACAGAGGTACCCCAGTTTCTCCAACCAGGCTGCTTCCTGTCTTCCTTGAGGTCGGCACTAAAGGTGGCTAAAGGGATAGCCACAGTTTCTCAGGCAAATGGATCTTGCCTATCGTGGAAGGTTATCTAACTGTGGCTCTTTTCCATTAACACCCATTTTCCTGATGTTTTGCCCTTCTGATGCAAGCTCGCTGTGAGCAGCTTTGCCATCCTGGTGTGATGGTTCTGCAAATGCCTCCTGTGAGAAGCAGAAACTGGTTTTCATCTGAATTTTCCATTCATTTTTTGAAGGGAAGTAAATTGATCCTCAGTTGCTAAGACCATCTCTGTAGCATATATTTGAGAAGCCAGCACATGGAGAAGGATACTGATGGTCTTTTCTGTGGTACGAAAGCAGTGTCTAAAGCCTTTTCATACTCTAAAACCCTGCCACTGAGCTGAAAAAAATAGCTGCTGCTCCTTGCATGTTCTATGGGAAGGCTGGAAAGGGTCTTAGCAGTGTCTGCAGAACGGTTTGCTAGAAAGCAGGGACATGTTTCAGGTTTTTTGAGGGGACACACTGAAGGAAGAGTGTTGCCGAATGGTTAGGTGCTGCATGCTTAGACAGGTGGCTTGCTCATTTCTGAGTGAGACTTGCCTCTGATTTTTTATGGACATGGGAGTTGTTTGCCATTGTTTAATTCAAACATTGATATTGCCTTCATTGGAAATGGAGTGAGGCTTTCCTGCTTTCTGAAGAGGTAGGAGGAGACGTTCAGCCGGTAGCTGACATGATGAACTGCACAGACATTTTAATGCTGTTCAGGACAGCAATGGTAACTGAAGCCACAGTTTCCTAACTTGAAGTTCACTGAGCATTTTCCCTGAAAAGGTGCCTTCTAGAGAAAAGCGCATGTATGTCGTAGACTTATCCTTGCACACGTATGGGTCCCAAAAGAAGGACACAGCAAATACAGCAATACTTGGCCCAGGGCTTTACAAATCAGACTGAGCTGAGCTCCTATTTTCTGCTTGCCCTTTTCCTGCTGTCCCTTTGAGATTTTCCTAAATGGTTCCCCAATCCAGTAGCAGTTTCTGTTGTAGCAGTGGTAGCCAACTGCTCAGTGGTTTCTCACCGAGAAGGTACCTGGGCTATTTAGGGCTTTGTCTGACAACTGTGTGGGAGGTGGGTGTTCCCTAATTCAGGAGAGCAGTACACCTTCCAGGAGAGGAGTTGACTCTGCTCCAAGAAGGCTGCTGTGGGACTGGAAGGAGAAATAAAGGATGAGGGCCCATCTCTTCCAGCAGTGGCTCATAGAAGAGGCGGGTGGTATAGGGCAGATGGGGGTGGAAGGCACAGGGAGAGCTCCGGGGACCGCAAAGCTCCCACTTAATGCAGCAGATGCTCAGCTTTGGTCTCTGCTCCTCTTTTTGCTGCAGCTCTGCTCCTCTTGGAGCTGGTGCCAGGGGAAGGGATTTGCATGTCTGACATCTTTCAGCCAGTTTTAAAGCAAAGCCAGAAATAGCTTTTGAGGAGGGAAGGGGAGCTTAAAAAAGTTTCATTGCCCTTCTCTAAAACTGCCCCTTTCTGACTGATTATTTTTCTTTAATAATTCCTTTAATATGGAAAGTGTAAGTGCAAGTGGATCATCAGGCACTTGTTGCTTACATGTGGTTTAGCTGCATGGCACTTTTAGTCTTAATAGAGAAAACGGAGATCAAGCACTGCCTTTGGGAGAGCATGTGCCTCCAAGCCAACTCTGTGCCGGGGTGTGCCACATAAGAGCATTCCCTGTTTTCTTATAAATGAGGGGTTTAAGACCAAGAAAGATTTAAGCAAAATGTTAAATAGTGGTTACAATGACTACTTCCATCTATTTCTTCCATTTTTATTTAGAAAACTCATTAATAATACTGTTCCTTACAATAAAGAAGCAGTGGATTCCCAATAATGTAATGTTTCAGCAAAGTTCAACTGATCTAGTATCTTCAGTTTCACAAGTGACTACAGAAATATTAACTGGGTAGCCTAGCCATACATTTTAGGCCAAGGGAAGTCTCTCTGAAGTGTCTTGCCATGTGCCTCTTATCAGCTAGGTTTGAAAAAAGAATGTGATTCCCAAACATTCAAATGGACTGTCCACTCAGCTAAGCAGTTAACTGCTCTAGATTTTACATTCATTGGTGTCATTGCTCATTCCTTGGTTGCAGCTGCAGCTGACTAGAGGTGACAGAGGATTTACCTTTGTCTTCTGAAGTACTTTAAAATGTCAGAAAATTAGATTTCCTTTGAAATCGAAGCAGTGGATGTGCCCATTATATCCTTCCGTTGCTGTGCGTTTTGCACAAAGTGGGCTTTTCTATTTTATATATTGCTATGGTAATTTATCTCTCTATAACTTTGTTATTGTAGAGTAAGAGATATCTGTAGCTATGGCCAGTTACTTGTTATTTAGTGTTGCAATTGCAATTCTGCCCCTCCTGGGGGTCACACTTGTCTGTGCTGACCTGAAGCCACAGTTGTCTTTGGAGAATGATGACAAGAAGCTGCAATGGAAGTCCTCAAGGCAAATTTTGTCCCGTACTGTGGGATCTCAGAGAACGTACTGTTTGCTCTTGCACCATTTCTGTAGTGTGTGGAAGGGGCAAAGTCTTTGCAGCTGGGTCACTGGATAAGTGAGATGTTTGGCTCTCTAAGGCAAAACCAATTACCGTGTGGGCTATCGTGAACATAGGAAGCTTTCCTGTTCCCCAACTCATGTGTTAAGGGTACATATGCACAAAGGTTTTGATACAGGATGGATGTACAGGTTGTGTCCCTTTATGCTCCTCTCCCATGCCCCTGGAAGGAGGCTTGGCCAGGGCTGCAAGAGTAGGCATTCAGCACAGGGGACCGTGAGGAGAAAGCCTCCTGGAAGGCCTCACGCCTGCACGCAGTCCATGAACCAGTCTGTGCCATTGTCACTGCTGCCATCCACTGAACTGTTCTCAGCGGTCAGCGCTTTTTAGCTGCTTGCTGGGCATTGCAATCACCTTTACTTTGGCCAATCTCTGGTGTGTGGCAGCAGCCAAGGAGACCGGGCAGGCTGTTGGCACGATGTTTTGTGCTCAGCATCCCTTGCTGTACCTTCCCTGGGCGGCCGTGCTCTCCCTGGCTCTGCCGTGGTACCTTGACGGGGCTCCTTTGGTATCATTCATTTGAACCACGTGTCCATCCCCATGCCATGACTCATACGACACAAAACTCCTGTTGATTGTATTACCTAATAGTCTTTGTAACAAATGGTGCAAAGCTGAGGTACAACAGGGCTCTTGAATCACTTAAGGTATTTTGCTTGCTGGTGTGGGTGTGTAACATATATGAGGATTCAAGGCTTAGTTCTGATCCTACTAAAGTAACATAAGACCTAATCCTGTTCCTACCATGGCAGATTTATCAGGGCATAACTGTTAATGCTCTAAAGCTGACTGAGAGACAGCTACGTGCTGCGGACAGTCAGCAGCCGAGAGTTCACTCCTACAGCTGCCACGGGAGCAGGAAAATAGCAATGAGTAATAACAGTGAGTGGGGAATTTACAGCAATTTAACAGCAAGCAAAATGAATGTAAATTGATAATGTACTCCCTACATTAATATTAATTATTTCTCTCACCAAAATAAAATGAAAAAAACATTCTAAGCACTGATTTTAAAATTTTAATACTATATTATTAAGGCATTTATATAATGCATTTGGGACCTGCTTTCCTGTTTTGTATCAGAAATAAGAATTTTGGCACAAGATAAACAAGTGAAAAGGCTGATAATACTCAGAAAATGAAAGTCATGACAATTTCTCCTTGTACTCTTTCTTCTTTTTCCTCTTCCTGTTCAAGATGCTGCTCTGCTGCTGTATGTTCTGCAATTCTTATTCTCTGAGAATGTGATTGATTGCAGTAGTCTCTGGTAGAATTCAGTCCTGTAGAAGGAGTGATTTAACTTGGGGAGTATGGGCTTCGGTCACAGTTCATAATCACTCTGTAAATTGCAGTATATAGCTGTGCTGCTCCTCACAGCACCCTAGAAAGGATTTGCTGTCCAAAAAAATTATCACTTCCCCACTTTGTTCCAAGAAAATTGTAATTTGCAGCCTCCAGGAGAAGTGTTGCATTTGTTACCTGTCCTGACTAGTGGGGTTTTTCCCCCCTGTGCTGGGTGGCTGGTTCGTCAGGGTAGGAGGTGAGGGCTGTTTTGCCCCTGATCAGATAGGCAGGTAGCTTGCTTCTCCGCATGTGTGCTCAGAGATGTGAGGAAGCAATTCAAGGCTGTCTCTGCATGGTAGCCATATAATACAGGACAGCATGCCTCTCTTTAAGCCAAGAATTTTTCTCTTTACATGCCTGTATAGCACATAGTGTGCTTTGGGCTGATATTTAAACCATCAGCAATGATAGTGGCATATTCAGATAATAATATTGCAGATCCATCCCCATCAGCTGTCCGAGATGGATCGTGGTTCCCCCCCATCTCCCCCATTCCTACTGATAAGTGTTCTTAAGTGGTGGGCCGCATCTTAGGTGCATCATAACCCCACACCTGCCACCAAAGTGGATGACGTGGCTGTAGTTTGGGGTGTAAGTACAGACACAGGCAGAGACAGTCATCTGTCAGCGCTGAGCAGTCATTCTCTGCAGCTGTTGCCAGTCTCTTCTGAGGAAAAGAGTTGCACAGGTAGAAAATATCCCGAAGGATCAATTTGGCCTACAGAATTGCCAGCTGGACCATACAGATCTAGGCTAAGGTATTCTAAGCATGCTGAAGTAATTTTCAATTTTCCATTGCAGAGGAGGGAAAAAAGCTGGAAAATCAATATAATTTCTGTTTTCCATAGGAGACAATGGACAGATTGTATGCTTTAAGGTCAAACAGATGTTTCTTCTTGAAGTGTTTTTTTCTAATCCATAAAAACAGTGGGAAAATATATAAAGAGGAAAATGGTTCCAACAGATTAAGGGTATATTTTTGCTTTATTGCAAATATTTTAAAACATCATCTAGAAAGAACATTTAGCTAATAAAGTCCAGTCATTTTCAAAGCTGTCTCTTTCCTTCTTTGTTTTATACAGAAGCAGAATGAACTTTCTAAGTCACAAGTAAGGAAAAGAAAGAAGATGATTTAATTCTCGTTAATAATTGTCAGAAGATGAGATTCTAAAATGGCTGGCGTTTTGGTATTTAATGTCAGGTCTACTTCAACAACTTGAAAAACCATATGCTAAAATACTTGGAATAGTTGTGAAAACAAAAATTCCGATACTAGTCATTAAAATCTCTCTACTGAGAGAAATAGAGAAAGCAAGCTGCGCGTTACGTGAAAATGGCAATGTATGGATAGTGGCATCAGAGCTGTCACCAGAATGTATTCACATTTTTGGCACGTTTAAGTTTGCAGGTGCAGCAATATATGGGTTTAGAGTATGGAAGTATAGAGTCAGTGTTATCCTGATTTCTGATAAATACCTGTGTTTGCACTGGGGTGATAGAAAGCGTATCTTTCCCTCCTGAGCATTTAGACCAAAGCTCATCAGCTATTATTTTGTGCTTGTACAAAGCCTAGTGTGAAAGAGCCCGCATGCAAATCAATGGTTTCTTTCTAGCTTCTGAGCCCAGACTAGCCTGTGCACTCAGCCTTTGACTCAGGAGCTGGGGTGGCTAAACTTCTTTGCAATATGTCTTCATCGGGAACTTGTGCAGACAATCCCAGGGACCTGCCAGTGACGTATGATGTAGGCTAAGGGAATCGTGCATCCTTCCTCAGGGTTGTGGTAAAGGCAGCACAGTTTAATATACTCTGATCTGTAAGGTTTACGAAGACTTTATTCAGAGAGCACTCTTGTGTGCCCTCTGTATTTTCAACATCAGATAAGAAGCTTTATAACCCTGAATTATTTATAGATTGGTAATACAGTATATCTGACCTTTTTATAGGGTAGCATCGTGCAGAAGGGAATGAAGTATTTTAGCACAAGGGTCATGCATGCAAGGCACAATCTTGTTGTTTCAGTTGTGATGTCCCCAAGCTTTGCTCTCTCCTAGCCATTTTTTTTTGCAATGGCATTTCTTGTGTCTTACGTGTGAACTGAGGGCAAATCGTGCAAAAAAATCTCTTAGATTTTGAAGGAGAGCTTTCCGTTTCACCTGTGATTGATCAAATGCATTGTTTTAAAATGAGTTTAAAAGTTGTACCCATTCTGCTCATCGCGTAAGGATGAGCAATAAGGCCTGTGTTTCCCAGTTTACTGAGCCTGAGCAATATCTTTTACCTGCTCTAATGCAAAAGCATTGAATTGAAGAAAATTGGCATTGTACTCTCATGAGTCACCAGAACAGTAGTGGAATAAGATTTTATCTACAGCATAGGAAATCCAGTGTGTATCTCTAAAAAGTGTTTTAATATGGTCTTTTGGATTTGGAACCCACAAGCACACGATAAATCCACATGCCTCTCGAGTGCTGTATTTTGGCTTCAGATCTGATTTGCACAGATACTAGTTTGTAAAAAAACCCAACAAACCAAAACCAAAACGAAAATGAAACAAAAACCTCAATGTATGCGCTTCTAATAACTCCCAGGAAACTCTCATATGGGTTAGCTCATGCAAGTACAAATTTGACTATTTATCATTGGCACTAATGTATTAAAATCTTTCTCCTCTGGTCAGTAATTGCTATTTTTTATATCTGCTGGCTTTAGAATGTGCCATATAATTGCTGCTTAGTCCCATTTCAGGTCAACCAATTTCTTCATTGCATCTTCCAACATAAATGTGAAAAACACATGGTCTGGAAATTTGCCTATTCTTCATTGTAAGAGGCACACAGAGCAATACACAGAGATTGCTGATAGCCCACTAAAAGCTAAATTTTGAACATCTGCATCTACACTTTGGAGCAGCCTGACCCAGAAGAGCTCCTTCCTAGAATGGGAAGAGGGACTGGAGACCCTGAACAGCAAATGTGTACATCTACTTGCCTTCCTTTCAACCTTTGATAGGATTTTAAAGGCAGGACAAAATGTTAATGTGTTAGGTGGATTCCTGACTACTTCTCACTTCCTAGAGTTACATCCCTCAAAAATGCAGGCTTGGGCTGAACACTTACATTTAATCTTAGTGCATTAAATTTGTAGCAGGTTTGCACTGCAGATCTGAAAGTAGATTGATGCTTTAAAGCATACCTCAGGTGAGGGAAGCAAAGATAAATCTAATAGGCAGTAGTATTACTCATTTGTGCACTGCTATTCAGTAGGACCTTTTTACTTATCTAGGATGGTAAAATAGGGACATTAAAGATTCAGACTGAGCAAAACGTGAATGTGAAAAGGCTATACTCTCATTGGCTTTAACATCGTAGCACAGTAAGGGAGTGATGTGGGTCAGTGAATAAAGGCAGAATAATGACTGCATGTAGGCAACTTTCGAACATCGCTGTAAGATGCTGTTAGATACTTGAAATTTTTAATCTTTTAATTTGTCACAAAGCCTTTTTTCCTCTAAAAGCTTATGCTATAAAAGTACGTAGCACTTCAACAGAAGTGCTGGTGACTTGTAGGGAACTTACACGTGTAAGTACTGTGGCTCAGGTGTCCTAAGAGCTCCAGTGTGGCTCTAACTACAGCCGCTTGCAGCATTTGGCCTCCCAATTTCAGCTTGCTGTGGAAGTTACTTCAACTAAAGCTTTAAAGATGTTTGGTAACATTTATGTTTGCGATCACAAAAAATATTGTGAATCTTCTTTAGAGAAATTGGTAAGAGAAATATGATGATGCCAAGCTCTGAAGTGAGATAAGGGTTGAATGTCTTTGTCCTGGTTTCGGCTGGGATAGAGTTAATTTTCTTCTTAGTAGCTGGTACGGTGCTGTGTTTTGGATTTAGTGTGAGAATAACGTTGATAACACGCTGATGTTTTAGTTGTTGCTAAGTAGTGCTTAACTTAAGTTAAGGATTTTTTCAGTTTCCCATGCTCTGCCAGCAAGCAGATGTACATGAAGCTGGGAGGGAGCATAGCCAGGACAGCTGATCCGAACTACCCAAAGGGATATTCCATACATAGAACGTCATGCTCAGTGTATAAATTGGGGGAATTGGCTGGGAGGGGCAAATCGCTGCTGGGGCATCGGTCAGCGGGTGGTGAGCAATTGCATTGTGCAGGACTGGTTCCCCCCCCCCCCCTTCTTTTTTTTGTTATATTCCTTTTCATTACTATTATCATTATTATTATATTCAGTTATTATTATTGTTAGTATTGTATTTTACGTTAGTTATTGAACCGGTCTTATCTCAACCCACGAATTTTACTTTCTTTCCTGATTCCCTTCCCCACCCCACTGGGAGTGGGCGGGGAGTGAGGGAGCAGCTGCGTGGTGCTTAGCTGCTGGCTGGGGTTAAACCGTGACAGTCTTCCAAAATTACTCAGATATTTTTTTCATTTGCTGGATTTTTGTATAGTTTTATTCTTACTACTGAAACCAGGGGTTTCAGCGATTGGGTAACTGCTTTTCTCTTTAGGCAGTTCCAGTAACTTCAGTGAAGCTATGCTGAACTTGCACCTCTGAAGGATGTGATTGGAAGGAGTTTTGTTTGCTCCTAAATTGGGCTATTTTAAGGGCAGGAATGGCCCATAGTGAAATTTAACAGAGGTATTGCCCTATCTGTGTTACAGCAACCTCCCAGGCCTTGTACCACCTGTAGCAGCATTGTGTCCTTCACAGAGTTTTGTGTCTGGAATGGTTTTCTTAATGCAACTGTCCGCAAGTGGCCATGCAGGAAGGCAACCCGTAGCTTCTGTCCACAGCACTGTCACCGGAGGAGACCTTGCTCCGCTGGTGTCATGGTTTAACATCAGCCAGCAACTAAGCACCACACAGCCGCTCACTCACTCCCCCGCGGTGGGATGGGGGAGAGAATCAGAAGAGTAAAAGTGAGAAAACTCGTGGGTTGAGATAAGAACAGTTTAATAATTGGGGGAAAAGAAAAAATTGTAATGAAAATGAAAATAACAAAGAGAGAGAAATAAAACCCAAGGAAGACAAGTGATGCAAATGAAAACAGTTGCTCACCACCCAGTCAAACCCAGCACACTCTCCACCCCTTATTCCATACTAGCTACTATGAAGAAAATTAACTCTACCCCAGCCAAAACCAGCACAGCTGGCAATAGGTTTATAAAGCACCTTTTCAGCATCCTTATCCTTTCCTGCAGAATAAAAGAAGTGAAGCCAAGGCAAAATGATCTCCTCTAAGATTTTCATTGTAAAGAGTGATTGAACCAATGGAGAGTAAGTTATGTTTTGGACAAAATAATTAAAAAGGTATGAGATAACTGATTCCAGTGTAGTTGGAAAACCAAAACAAAGTAATGACACCTCTAAGGGATTAGACTTCTGAAAATGTAATTCTAGTGCACCAGACAAACAATGAAGTTACCTTCTCCATATGCTGACGATTAGGTACCTTACTTCAGCCATTTGTTGGACATTTAATTTCACTCTGGGTTAAGAAGCTTGGCTTCTGCTCCATACCCACCTTACAATTTTCTTTTAGCAGTATCACACTCATGTTGTGGCACTTCACAGAGACGTTCCAATTATGTTTTCCTAAAAATAAGAATAGGAGAAAATGAATAGGGATTTATAAGAAAGATAGGGACAGACTTTTTAGCAGGCCCTGTAGCGATAGGACAAGGGATAATGGTTTTAAACTAAAAGAGGGTAGATTCAGACTAGATATAAGGAAGAAATTTTTTGCGATGAGGATGGTGAAACACTGGAACAGGTTGCCCAGAGACGTTGTAGATGCCCCATCCCTGGAAACGTTCAAGGTCAGGTTGGACGGGGCTCTGGGCAACCTAATCTAGTTGAAGATGTCCCTGCTCACTGCAGGGGGTTGGACTTAGATGACCTTTAAAGGTCCCTTCCAACCCAAATCATTCTATGATTCTATGAATGCAGCTGGTGGTGAAACAAGTCTGGAGACTGAGAAAACCTGTAACATTCTGGTTTCTGTGTGGCCAGTCTCAGAATTCTGGCCTTTTTGTACTGTCTGAAATGAGCTACCTACAGTTATTCCACATGGATACATGATGAAACAAACTTTTAACTGGGAGTTTTTTCTCAAAAATTATCTGTCCGGGATATGCTGCCATTATACTGTCGTGAGCAGTAGAAGCAGCTCATTACTGGAGCTCAGTGGCATCTCGCTGCCTGTTTTTAATGAAATCCCCATTAGCCGAGGCATCTTGTCTCCGTTGTGCAGAGTTGCAGCGGGTATCTGTTGGAAAGCCAACAATTCCTTCTCTTGAGGGTGAGGGTGGCTTTGCACAGTGTGGGCATTGCAGACCGTTCTTTGCTTGGTGTCAGTTGTATTAGAATACAAATGACATTTTTTCAGTGTAGGAAGCATTTTCTTGTTCTGGTCACATGAAATCTTTGCATACAATGTAAATATATTGTAGCATATAAATATGATATACACATTTCCATACACATATGCTATATAAGAACAATGTAGCACCAGTCATCTCGCTAAGACTGCAGGGCTTTTGCAAAACACCCATTAATTCTGTCAGATCAGTCCCCGTTGCATAGATTGAAAAAAGTATAATGTTCCTCAAGTTGCTTGCTTCTGAATGCTTCTATGTTTCAGACGTTCTTCAAGCTCTTTTAAATTAAACGAAAGATGGATCCTGTCCTATTGCTGACTCATGCGTCTTATGTTTCTGTTCCGTTGCATGGGTTTTTTAACATTCTTCAATGTAAATGTATCAAATTGATAAACCAGACATTTTAGAAGATACATTTTCTTGAGTCATAGCTATTCTCTGTCTCAATTTTTCTTAGACCTAAGAAAAATTTCTACTGCCCTAGCATATAAAGATCTTTGGAGAGGGTTTTTTTTTATTATTTCATTTTCACAGCACTGGTTCTTGTTACAAAAAATGCAATGCACATATGGTTTTATTTCTTTTGGATTTTTTTTTTTTAATTTCTTGAAAATAGACTTTTCATTCTCAAGAAATCCTTTGCTTCTGACTGCTGTTTCTTCCTTGTATCTGTCTCTTCCTTAAAGAGCTGCCTAGAAAAAAATGACAAACAGCTATCTTACAGGAAGATAGATCACAGTGTAGTTTGATGGGTTGTCTCTAAATTCCCACTATATATATAAAGGAGTATGGTTTGAGGTGTATGTGTAAGTGTTGCATTGCAATATGCTTTAATCATTTCCACAGTCCTACTTAGTTTCTGGCATTCCTGAGAGATGCACTTGCACTGCCACTAGTTGATGACATTTCCCTCCTTTTCTGATTATTTGAAAATGTGCAACTTTACGTGCTTCAGACAAAGTCATCCTTCAGGCTCCACAAAATCCATACAGCTGTTTACAGACTGCCTGAAGCCTTTTTGTATGCATAGAAGTCATAACCTATTTTCATCCTTATTGATTTAAGTTAAAGGATGAACTACATGCATTGATATTAAAGAAACAATCTGGCTTGATTATAAAGCACAAGTCTGTACTAGGAGCAGTCGTGCAATCTTTCTTCTGCGGGTAAATGGGTAGTAATGTCACAGGGCATTGCAAAGAGGAAATCATTAATCTTTGGAAAGGATAAAGCTACTGCAACAGGAAAAGCCTATGAGGAAATTACTCTGTTGGCTGTGCAGGGTTTGGATGCTGCGTATGCTAGTGATTGATAGACCAGGTCATGCAAAATGCTGTGAAAAATAGCACCTGATGAACTCAGCACTGCTCATAACACAGGAGCCCTGGGTTAGAGGGCAGAGCTTTCATAAATAATGACCATGGCATGACAGGAGAGTTGTCAGAGGCAACCACAGCTTGGGGTTTCTTAACACTCCAGCCCTGCCTGAGCCTCACGCCAGTGCAGTTAGTTTCTGAGCACGCGTGCGTGTGCGTGTGAGGGAGGGCTGCCTGTGGAGGGTTTCACACAGGCTGAGAAGCAGTGCTTGAGGTCAGCACTGGTGCTGAGCACTCTGCGTAGCCACTGAGCTAAGGGGAGGTTGAGGGTGTCCAGCTCCATTGAGAATCTAGCCGTTTAAGCTTGTTTAGGCTTTTAAATCAAACTGGGTTTGATTTTGAAATTGCTGAAATCCCCCAGCACTCAGAAGCTGACGTGTCATCCTCTGGCGATTGAAAGATACGCGAATTACAGACTTCATGTATGCAATATTTTCTACCTGAGAAACTTAATCTGGCAATACGAGCTTCTTTACAGTAATGCAAATTCATGGGACCCACACACCATTGTAGGAGTGAGATCAATTTGCATTTACCTGAAGTGAATTTTTTTTATCTGTACATAAGTCTAGTAGAGCATGGTTGAATTAATGCCCTTGGATTACCTAACTCCTCTCATTTCCATTACAGTGGTAGCAGTCACTGCTTTACCGCTATGTCTTCCTTTTTGCCTGAAAGCAACTGATCACAGTGAACTAAAAGTAGGGACCACTTATTCCTGTTGCCTTACACAAGTCAAAATAATTTCTTTACGGCACTGGTAATTAATGCACGGTATATAACTGTTCTGCAAGCATATATGACTCCTTGGAATATATATTCTTACAATGAACATCCTATATTGCTAGGAAAATTAGGATTGCTTTTCTCTCTACTGCAGGCATCAAGTATAAAGACTAGGCTGATTATTCACTCTCTTCACTCTCCATCCAGGCAGCAAAAGCAATAATATTTTCCTTGCCTCAGAAGCTGTTATGAAGTTGAATCTACTTAAGATTCCCAGGTAAAAGGTGGTATTGAAGTGGACAGATGCTATTTATGAGACTAAAGCTTATGCCACAGCCTAGCTAGGTAGTGGGGAAAAAAAAAAAGTGAAGTTGACTGTTGTTGTTTATAAACTTTGGATCAAATCCAAAGTACTTATTTTTAATGGGATTTTTTACTGATTCTTATGTGTGCAGCACGACTGATGTTTTGACAGTGCTTATTAGTTTTCCAGTTGAAATGAAGGACTTCACATATACCTCCTGTCTTCCCCCTCAATGTCATTACACCAGCAGGAACTTTTGAATGCTTTTGTCTTGGAGCCTCCTGTGAGGAGGACAGCGGCTGCTGGAGCTCCTGGAGCATATGAAAACATCTGTAGTGACCTAAAGACTATAGCTGGAGCTTTTTATTCTAATGTTAAAAAAAACTTTTTAGATAGGGGGAAAAGGCCTAAAAAGTTAAATGAGATGTGCTGTAACTGTCCTGTAGAGGGGTTTAAGTGTGGTGATTCATGTTAATACCAAACTACCTGTAAAAATCCGACACTTACTTTATTTGAAGTATTTGTGGATTTTTTTTTTCCTTCTGACTGTTATTTTTGTGTTGATTCTGGGTCCATTTCCTATATATGACAGAGTGCAGGAGACATTTCGATTGCCAGATATTTACAGAATTGACAGAAAGTGGCCAGGAAATGAAACTATATGGATGATGCCTGCTTCTTCAGCTGAGGCCAGGATTTGATTTTCTGAGCCTTTTGCTTGTGACACATACTTCCTGCGTGTTATGAAGCAGAATTTGTTATCTGTTAAACACTTTGAACTTTGTCTCTGTTCTACTTGTTTGGTTTTGTAATACTAATGCAAACTGGAAATGTTTTCAACAAAATCATGATGCTTTAAAGCTATGTCCAGCAATGTGTTAGAGGCCATAGTGACATCTGCTTGTTGCTTAAAACTGCCAGTGCTAAGAGGGTGCCGTCAGCTATAGTTAGACAGAGAATTTAGGCCTCAATCTGGCAGTGAAGTGTGGGAAGAGGGAAGACATACATCTGACTGCAGACCCTGTCTCAGCTTTGACAAAGTCAAGGAGAAAGTAGAACCGTCACTCTCACTTGTTCAGGCATTTAGGTTTCTTTTTATAAACATCTGACTTTAAAAGACTTAATTGGAGCAATGGCCTCATCAGAGATGATGAATTTTCCCATTGCATCTTCCACTGCCCAGGAGTGCTTGACCTTCCCAGCAGCAAGCACAGCTGAGTCCTGACTCCTGACCCTAGTGCTTTTGGTCAGGCCAGATTAGCAAGCAACAAAAATAGCTGAGCTGCTGCCATCAGCCACAGGGAGTCTGAAGTATCCTAGCCCTGGTTCCCTTATATGCAAAACACATCTCAATGCAGTGTATAATGCATTTGCAAATTTGTTGCCCGGTTTGTTCCTGCAATTAAAGTGAGGACATAGGCCAGTCAATATTCCCTTTGGGTATTTGGTCTGTGAATTGTTGCTGTGTTTGGAGCCATTTTGGTTAGCCAGAAACCTTCTGAGTTTAGCTTCTGTGTGTGTGGCTATCTACGAATCCAGCAAGGCGTAGCTGGATCATCATACTCCTACATCAGCCTATTGACATTATGCAGCACTATGCAGCATTTAGGTCCTGCAGGACCTCTGCAGTGGCTGGTATTACTAAGCTGAATAGAAAGCTTCTGATCAGTTAGTCCCAAGCCTACAAGAGGAACAGGGACCTTTGTGTAGTGTATTAATCTGAGACTTGGGAGATATTAGTCCACTTCTCTGCTCTGGAAAAAGATTTCTCTGGTGGCCTTTAAGAAATAATTTATTTTCTTCCATCTTCTGTTCCCTGTCTATAAAATAGATATGGCATCATCATGCCGGACTGCGGCTAGGAGAATTAATGGTGTGTGTGTATAGAACAGATAACGTGGCATGTTCAGAGTTTTGATTTCATCTGTTTGGCAGGTGTGACCACAGTCATCAAAATGCTTCCATGCAGTTCAGGAGGCTAGTTTGTGTCTCCTGAGGTACCCAGAAGGGAACCGGAGCAGCCTTGCCATCGGACTCCCACTTCATTGGGGTTGAGCTAGAGGCTGCAGAGCAGCCGGGTCACATCTGTGATGTGTGATTGGTCAGTGAATTGCTGCATGGAGCTGGCAGGAGAGTAGCTGTGCTGCTTCCTCGCCCTGCTGCCCATTAGGGCTTGTAAGCACAGCTAAAGTTCTGGACGCAGCAGTAACGGGGTAGCACTCAGTCTCTGACAGTGTGAAAAACAGAAACAACTACAAAGCCAACAGCAACAACAAATTTCGGAATGCCTCAGCAAAGAATGGCGTGTTTCCTTGTCATTCGCCTTGCTGTCAGTAATTGCTTGTTGTAGCTTTGTCCTTGAACAGGTTTTGAATGTGAAGAAGCCTCTCTGAGAACAAGAACAGCATGTTGTATTGAAGCATGTAAACGCCTTGGAAATTCTCGGGCGATTGAGAGTGACTCACTGCTTTAACACCAGTGCCAGGGATCATTTGGCAAGATGCAGTTTCAATAACCAATACAGGCGTAAAGGCCAAGTGTTTTCAGAGGGTGGAGGCTTCGCCTAACCCTGTGTAGCTGGATGTGGTGCAGAGATGAGCCTAGCTTCTCCCTGCCCCCCAGGTATGGGCTAAAAGTATTCTCACATTTAGCTAAGTCGTCTTGTCTGCCTGATGACTGCTTCTTCAAAGCTTTGATGTGGTAGATGTATCCAGCATATGATGAATTCAAGAAGATAATCAGATGCAACATGATATGCCAAACATCTATTAAGACAGAAAAACTTCTGCCTTCCCTCTCTGGAATCCTGTTCTCTTAAGTCAGGCAAAGATGAGGTTTGTGTGCCGATCAGTTACAATATCCCCTGTGAAGTAACCTGACTCAGCTAACAGGGAGTCATTGCAGCATCCTGCACCTCTGCTAAATCCTTCTGAGTCTGCATGCTACAGTAGCAGCAGGCAGCCAGCTGTTCATGGCCAACTCTACACCCTTTAATGGCAAACCTGGGGTTCTTCCAAGGGAGAAGTTCCAATAACAAAGTTGAAAGGATCTTCTTTTAATCTCCACTGCACCTGAAAAAGGTTGGAAGGTTGGATGCAGGTGATGTAAGTGAAAAAAAAGCAAAGAAAGAAAAAACAGGTGATGCTGTTGTAACTTATTTTCAGCAAACTCAGTTCCAGACAGCATGTGCTAAGGGCAGCTGGCTTGCAGAACAGGTGATGATACATAGCCATATTTAAGATAAATGCTGAAAAATTGCATGACTTACTAAAGTAACAGCTTTTCAACTTATAGTATTCCAAGGATGATGATTTTGAAGAGCGGCAGTTTGAATTTTAGCTGTTTTAACCGAAATTAATGTTCTAGAAATAATCCTCTTTATTAATAAACCAGATGCTTTATTTCCTAAGAAGTCATGTATGAAATGGCAAACGCTAAGTAAAAGGAATACAAAAGACAAAATCTGTTTAAAATGTTGGATCTGGCAAACTTTCCTGTTAGAGAAATGTCTAATAGAGGCTGGACTGGGCTTTTCCTAACTGGGTAAGAAAGATTGAGGGGAAAAAGTGAATTTGGAAATACAATTGAAAAGATTCCTGGGCACTACTTCTTCAAAGGGTGTTTTCATTTATTCCAACATCACAAGTGAAACCTACTTTATACCTTGGAGCTGCTGTGGAAGTTATTGCGTCTGTCTGCACGGGAATGCCTGTTAGCAGCTGAGCTCATGTTCTGCCGTGGTCTGCAATCAAGCACTGCACATCTGCTGCCTGCAGACCTCCCACCGCCCTGCACATCACGGCCGTCCAGGCAGCAGGAGTTGGTGACACATCTCCCGCTCCTCCCAATGCCCGTGTTCAGCCTGCACAGTACATTTCTGACAAATCTTCCCAGGGCCTCCTGAGAGTTGAGAGGTCAAATATATATGATCCCCCCCCCGCCCCGAAAGCTCTTTAAAAAAGTTTAGAGTCTCACACTGTGTTAGAGATAAATGGACTTCAGCTGAAATTGGTGATATTCAGCACTTCCCACTGTCTGTCCATGAGAAAGGGGCCTCGTGGGTCCAGCTTTGTGCGGTGGGAAAAGATTTTTGTTCCCTGCCTGTTCTGCTGCTGAGCTTTGGGGAGCGGAGAGAGGAGAGAGCAGTTTGCAAGTATGTTAATTCTTCACCTCTTTTGACGCTTTGAGAGAGGAAAGGCGGGCAGTGTATTTGCTGTTCTCACCCACTTTGCGGAGGCAGTGAGAGCACCCGGGAGTGCCACCTCCCGCCGTGCTGCCCTGCAGCGAGGACGCCCCGCCTGCCCTGTGTGCCACTGGGCCACCCTCTGCTTGCGAGGCTGGTGGTCCTGAGGGCTCTGCTCTGAGCACGGGGACAGCCGCCCAGGTGAGGTGCACAGTGGGGCAGCTCACTTACCCACTACTGAGCTAGAGGACAGCTTTTCCACGTAAAGAAAGCGTGAGGCACATCAAGAGATGCTCCAGTACCAGCATCCTGCCGCGGGACTCTTGTCCTGAGGGCTGGCATCAGATCCAAGTTACAAGTGAGCAGGTTTCAGAGTTCAGGGGGATTAAATGATCTCTGCCGGCATTGCTGTGCACTCCTTGACGGCGTTTTCCAGAGCCTTCTGTCACCGAACAAAAGCTGGATCCGGGCAGTTGCCTGGTGCTTCCATCCACTTCAGCCAAACAGGCGTTTTGGGCTGGATGCCCCGGTAGCACAATGAGAATAATGGAAATTACAGCTGATTTACTAAGCAGTGATGCCTCTGAGCCAAATGGTTTCCATCTGAATATGAAGCAAATTTGCCAGTGCGCTGGTGTAACAAATGCACGATCTCTTTGCCCCTTCTGTGCCTTTGTAGTCAAATGTTTGCTAGAAAGTCCAGCATTAGATAAAAATTGGGACAGGAGGGGTAGAAGTCACAACTTTAAAAAACAATTTTCTCTAGACTTTACTTAGTATATAATAGTAGCTCAAAGTGTTGGGAAATGGATAAATTAGAAGAATGCAAACCTGCTTTGTGCAGGCTAGCCCAGGTGTGCGCACATGCCATAGGCTTGCTTCAGCAGGGACAACATGGAGTCCCCATGCCAGGAGTTGTAGGTGTTGTGTTGTTTCATCTCGAGATAAAATGTTTGCTCCTGTGGCCTTTTGAAAAACCTGCTTGAAATCTGAAAGTGCTGTAGCTTCTTTTTATGAATCTGATGCCAAAACCTCTGCAGTGAGGCCCCTGTGCCGTCAGTAGCACAGAGCCAGATAAAGTCCTTTTAAGGACTTAATTTTGCAGCCCGATATAAATCTATGCCGTGGGCAGACTGGTGATAAAGATGCATGTTGGGAGAGTTCAGGGGCATTTGAGAGGACAGCGGTGGTGGGGGGAGGAGATGCATCCTTGATGAGCTTCTGAGTCCTCTAAAATCTGTTAGTCCTTCCCAGCCCCCGGATAGCCTGTGATTAGAAAGACACGATGATGGCTTGGGTCCACCTGCTCTTGAGCTGTGATTTCAGTACGACTTCTCTTAAGAGAAGTGGGCGCACAGAAATTAGGTGGCAAATCCTAATTGACGGATGAGTGCCCATGAGAAACGGGGTTATTATGTAGAAAGGGAGATGGTCCTAAAAGCAGTTCATTTGATTAGGATGTCATTATGTGAAAAACTAAGAGCACTTTTCCTTTATGTGGAATGCTGAAGCTATTGCCAAAATCCAGCTTTTGGTCGCTGGTGCTGGTTGTATAATGATGACTGCTTTGTGTTTCTGAGGATCGTAACCTCTTAGTTGAAAACAATGTCAGGAAGAGGTTCTTCAATGTTGTTTGCTATATGTGCAAACACTTTTACTTTCTCTGAGCTCTCTGTTAAATTGTCCAGCTGTGTCATTGTCAGATACACATGCATAACAGGTCGATCTAACCATTGCTTACTCAGATTCAGAGTGGTACACTGGGCCATACCTGCTGTTGTCTTTGCTTGTGTTTCAATCCATGACTAACATTATTTTGGATAATAATGTCTTTTCTTGGTCTCTAATTAGAATTTTCCATTAAATGACTGTTTCCACTATACTGAAATACTGTCTTCATGGAGTCTGGTATTATTTCCACGTGTAGTTAACTGCTGAAGTGCCTGCTGCACTCTTCAGTTGCTAAGGAAATAGTTCCCTTTTTTTGATATATATGTTTCATGTCTCAGCTTATGGCTGTGGTATAAGATCATCCGTCTTATCACCTGAACATATTTAAGTGAGTTTTGGGACTCGTAATTCTTGCAGACTAGAGGTCTTACAAAGACATAAGAAAGAGCAGAAAGGAGAGGAGAGCTCTCATGCAGGCAGGAAGGGAGCGATTTTTGGTTTAGTTTGCTTAATTCTGAACAGTTAAACAAATTTGTACACTGTAGTCAAGTACAATCATTGCCATAACAGAAAAATTTTACAGCGCCATTGAAGTGTCCACTCTTAGGTTACGCTTTGCATTGGGAACTGTTCCCAACTGGATCTCAAGTGTGCGAGGCCCTGGTTGTGTCCCCCAAGTTGTATGAGGTACACGGCAAACCTTTATTTCCTCTCCCCATACACAACAGCACAATGTGATGGTGACAAAGCAGAATGTCACAGCACCTGCCGATGGTCTGTGGCAGCATGAAACCCACTGGGCTTCAAGCAGCTTCTCCAGCCTCTCCATGTCTGCAGTTCTTCCCATTTTCAGGAAAATGAGAGTATAGCATGCTGCTCACAGCCTTTATTTCTGATCAGGATGATGGTGGTTTATATTCCTACACTTGGGATAAGAAGCAGTTTGTGTGAAATATGAGAGTAGAAAATGGGTAACATAAAACATAGTATGACAACCTCCTTGAGAATGTCTTTCTCTTGTTTTAAAAATAAGAAAATTAGGCTATGTAAATACAAACCATAAATGCACATGGAGAACTAAAGAGCCTGTGAAGCAGCATGAGGGGGAGTTAAACTGAGATTACAAGGCTTCACTGCACCCCTCACCTGAGATATGGCTTTGGTGGTGGCTTCTCCTGGGTACTGGTACAACTCTGAAACACAAAATACACCATGTTTCAGTGAGGCTTACAGGTTAAGAGTTACTGTCCCAGTGTTACCAATGCAAGAGAGGCAGCTTGCTCAAGGGCAAGCTCTGTGTCATGTCTCTCTCTTTCCTCATCTCAGAACAGTGGATCAAGGAGAAAACTGTTTTATAGTGCCCCTTAGGAGGAAGCAAGGAGACATCACCCCAGGTATTTAAGTTTAGCCCAACGTGATGTTAGAACATGGAAGAGGTAGAGATGGCAAAGCATGATAGTTAAACGATCAATATTTTATTGATCACTTAAAAGCGCGTAACTACATCGATGTACAGTCTGTGCTCTGCCTCACCTAAGCTACAGCTGAACTTTTCAAACCTGCCTCTCAAATGAAAATTAAATGTTTTGCATTGCCTCAGTGAAGTGGAAAAACAGGAGAAGAGGAGAAAGCTTAAATGAAAAGCTGCCTGTAAGATGAAATGAAACATTTTATTTTGGGGAAATGAAGGGTTAGCGTTGCAAAGCAGAAGGAGGTGGCTATTAGATAAAACTGGGCTAGCTTTCAGGCTCAGGAAGTTCATTTTTCTCATTGATTTGAGAAGATGAAGAGAATGGTAAAACTGCTATTCACGGGGGTTTCTGGGATTAGGAGTTGTAGTCTCTCCAGCTGAGACTTTCTGTTTTGAACCAATGATGAGGATGTTTGCTAAAGCAGGAGCTGGAATGTGGGGATCCCACCTCCCAGTGAGAGCCTGTGTCTCCAGGCTGGAGCACCATTTCTGTCACCTGCCTGAGGGAAGCTGGGGGACCTCAGTTCCAGTCCCTGCTTTTAAAAGCAGGAGGACTTCCTTCAGCCCTTCCTGTTGGACTCATTTCACTTGTTTGGAAACATGACAGACTGGCTCTGTAGCCTTGAAGACAGGGTGCCCTGCTGTGTATGTATCTGAAGTGAAATGGCAGGGGAGACTGAGAGCAGCTCTCCCCAGAGTAACCTCAGCCATCCTGGCCTGTGTCTTGCTTGCACCAAGCGAGCATCTCTTGTCACAATTGCCTCGTCACAGTGCAAAGCTCTGGGGAGGGAGGGAAGGGGAGGGAGAGCTTCCCTCATTGCATCTCTGTGCACCTCGGAGTTTGAACTGAGTTTCTGTGCTGGCTGGGCAGCCCTGCCCCATAATGTGGTGACTGGAGCATGCTCCTGAAAGGGGTGTTCAAATCCTTTTGGCAGAGGGGAAAAGGGAATTTGCTTTCTGCTGTGTATGAATGCTCTCAGCTACTTAGGAAAAGGGAGACAACACCATGACTGTGTAGTTCCAAGAGTCAGATGCAAGCACATTTTTTCTAAACAAAACCTTTTAACAAAAGTAATTGTAAATGCAGTCTGAATTTATGATGACTGAAACGGCATTTGGGGATGAATAAACCATTGTGAATACATATCTGCCCATATCTGTATGCGAGAGGGAGAGGTGTGATACAAATGAAGGCTGGGCCAAAGGCAGCTTTTAGGCTCGCATTTGATGGTGCCAGGGAGCCTTGAGTTTGCCATTCCTACTGCTCCTGGTGACAGAGGTTCGCATGTAGAGGTTTTCAATATTCAGATTTAACTTTGTCATTTTTTCAATGCATGTGATCATAAATATTTTTAAAATGAGTGTTTCAATCTACTTGTGAGGAAACAATATGCTTGCGCTGAATTATCCTGGTTTTCCTCTTCTAGAGCAGCTGTTTTCTTCAGGAGAAATTTGGGAATGTTTAAGTTAAGTGTGTTTGAAATCACAACTCTCTTGACAAATTATACTCAGGATTTCTTACCTGAGACTTGTAAGGGTGAACCTTTACCAGGCATAACAGAAAGGGACATCTTGCACAAGTAACATTTCAAACGGCTCATAAATTTTTGTGTGGCTGACATCAGACATTGCAATATGTCCTGGCCTGTGATGTCTTCCCATGAAACAGGCCATTTTGCTTCATTGGATAATGGCATTTTGCTCTGTGTGTGTGTGTGTGTGTATAAACTGAAAGACTAATACAACCGAAAGCGTTGCTGCTATGTAAATAATAAATAAAAATAATGGCATTGATCATATTTGGAGGATTGAGGAATTGCTGTAAAACACTTAGAGATGTGTGAATGAAATACACTGAGAAGACAGAAAGCATCTACCTCTGTCAGTATTTGAATCTGTATTTGCCATGGGACCTAAGTGTCTGCTTTTACAGAATAAAAATAGCTGAAACAAAATCAAGAAGTACAGCTCTAAAGGATTCTCTGTGAAGTTATTTGGAGGGATCTGTCAGTTCTTGGCTATTTTAATTAGCTCACCTGTGCATTTACCAGACAGGAGACAGCTATCAGTTTTGACACTTGACAAGGAAGCCAGGGCCATCACTTATCACCAGCTGCAACTGGACTGCAGCAAACTGGCAGAGACCTATTCCTAGGAACTGCTAGCTTAGAGGAGCTCCTCGTAATGAGAAGATCTGAGACAACTCACTACAGTCAACTGTTTTCTTCCCTTCAAGGTTTTAAGCTCCTGGCTGTTAGTTAGGGCTGAAGAGATATGACAGCTGTTTCGGGAAATAGCGAGCAATGTACTTTTTATTGCTGATTCTCATTCGGTTATTAACAGTTTGTTTCCTTCTTGCATAACGTTATCCAAGCAGTGCTCTTGAACAGGGAAAGGACAGACCGGTTGAGTGGCACTGGGCGTTTGGGTGTGCACGGCTGTGCAGCCACACTGGGCTACCTAGTCTGGTAGAAGATTTATTCTCTTTTTACGCAGAGCTGCAGGTTAGTTTGTTTTTCTTCAATATTATAGCTGAACTTTAAGCCTGTTAACTCAGAGAGACACACGTAAAGAAAAGTTCATATCTTAGGCAATTTATGCAAGGAACTTTCAGCTGAGCTTAATGTAATTCTCAGTTTATAATTTCAAGAGGTGCACAAGCCTTGTACGTCAGGGACACTGAGCATTGTGTTTGTGTGGATTGGTTTGTGAGTGGGCATTCAAAAGTAGCTGAATGACTCGTAAGCTCTTGGGACCGATGGTGCCTGATTGATTTGAATACATTTGAAAATACATTTGATTCCCTCTTGGAAAGTAAAATACCTGTCAATCACTGTAAGCCTAATGACAGAAAGCAGATAAATGAAAGCAGGAAAAAAAAGTGCATGAAAGAAAGACACTGGCTAAGAGGAAATTATCTTAACAGCAAGCTAGTGTCTAAAATATAATCACTGAAAACAAACTATACAATTTAACTATTGTCTCAACACACCATTGCTTTCCTCAGCTCTACAACCTCTGCATCCATTTCAGATCTCAACTGAAATTGTCTCTGAGTTAGAGGGGGGGAAAAAATCCCAAATCCTTGACTCGCACAAATTGCCTGATTTCTTTCAGGAAACTCTTGGTAAATGGCAGCAAGCCACAGGGAGCTTGGGGAAACAGACTCTGACTCTTGAGAAGGCACGTTGTACAGATTATATGACATTTTGTATAGCTGTAATTTAGGTGACAGAGAGGGGAGTTCCTGCTGTGCCTTGGGCTCTCCTTAAAGCAGTTTTTGAGGCAGCGTTGTCTGCCCAAGAATGAAGGTAGTATGTTGATCTGGAGTAAAAGATGAGTGTACATGAGCTGTTTGTGTGTCTGATGTGTGTACACAGATACAAAAGCACCCCATGTGCTAAAAATGAAAAAAAAAAAAAAAAGGCAAAAAAACCTCCAAACAAACATGAAAATAATATTTTATAGGTGTTGCTGCTAGAAACTGCTGACACTTGGCAGGCAGGAAGCATAAACATTCTTTTTTCCTCATTTACTACAAACAAGAAGTTCTTACAGAGCATTTCACATTTTGATGGACATAGTAGTTCTCAGGTGGTATAGCATTCCCCAACTCAGATCTGGCATGATTTCCCCAAAGCCCTTGCCTACACGTTAGGTACTTGCTTGTAACAGCTACTTTTCCTCTCAGAAATAATGAAGTTCTAGTAGATCTTTAGCAATATATATTTCAGTATTTTTTCATATTACTCTTATTCTTTTTATAAGGTAGTGAAGGAGGTTGCTAAATGAGCTATAATGTGCTGTAATTGTGAATGTCTATCCAAACTGTTGACCAGTGTCAATGATGTGGTTTTTAGTTTTAATTGTGTGGTTGTCTAAGTTTACTAATGACAATGTTTTAGAGCCTATTTTGGGGAAGAGAAATCTCTTGATGACTCAAAACTTGCTAGTGAGCCTGTTGTAGATCAGGCAGGTTTTGTCTATTATTTCCACTAATTGCTCTGGACATATAATTGTGTCTTATTTTCAGTAGTATTTTTGTAAAATCTTTTTCCTTTTCTCTCAACACTAGCATAGCCTGTAAACATGAATTAGAATGAGGCGTTTGACATAAAGGAGTAGAGTCTTCAGTTGTGCAGAACTTCTAAATAAATAATAGTGACATGATTAAACACTAATATTCAAGTCAGTATTTCTAGAATTTGTAATTAGGCTACAAAATACGCTGTCACAGAGAAGAGCTTCAGTACTGTTGAAGCCAGTGATGCTCATGACAGTTAATAGTTAGCCCAGATGTTGTTCTGTATAGACTAAAAACCTTGTTACCTCTATTCATCTGGATAGCGTGGATGCTCATTAAATTATGAAGTCGTGTTTCTTCCAAACACTTGTATATTAATGATCCAGTAGTGCACAGAAGTCTGACTTTTGAAAAGTAAGCAGGTACTGCTCTGTCTGAAGGGCAGGGTTGACTCCCCACAGAACAAAGACTTCTTGGAGATGTAAAAGGGCTGTCCCCATCCACATGTTGGCTCTTGGGCTGTGTGTGCCCAGGTATATACCTGAGGTTTCCTGATACCAGCATTCCTGATACCAGCACTCCTTTGCAGCCCCACTGCCAGGACCTTCCAAATCTTCGTTTGCGTTGAGTTTTCAGATTATTACTCAAAACTAGAAATGTTCAGGAGTGCCCTGGAGGGATGTGACATTAACTGGAGAGAAACCTGTTCCTCTTCAGAAGCAGAAATCACATTTTGCTGTTGTAGCCAGTAAATCTAGAGAGAACTTACTGACATCTGCAGCATTATTGCAGACTTGTGCTTTTTTGTGTGGCCCTAAGTCCCATGCACAAATCATTTGCTGAAACCCAGGCTCAAAGCCAAACAACATGGGACTACAAACTGGGTAATTTGCATCAGCCTTTTAACAAGTATGTGGACTTTGAGGGTTGTGTCTTGAAACTTGAACTGCATAATGGGATCTGCACTCTCACCTGTCGTAAATGTGACCTGTGTACTTATAAACCTTCTCGCACATCTACACTTCTAGATCCCAGAGGTGCAACTGAGACTAGCATTTAACCCAGGAATTGTCTATGGTAATAGATAATGGAAGTGAAACCCATTGTAGATTTTGGTGGGAAGCTTCACGAGCCTGCACTGTTGATCCTATATTTTGTGAGAAGGTAGGACCAGTAATTCCGTCCCTTCTGACAAGCCATCCCATGTAATTGCAAAAGACATAGTCTATTTTCTCCACCATTTTCCCTGACACCTGCTAATACGCTGCTATAGGGATTCTTCATCATCATAGTTTATGCTGATCGCATGCAGCTTTGGTTTCTTTAACATCAGTGTCCAAAGCATTTTTATTGTCAAGCCTTCTGTCTCCTTCCTTTTTTTTCCCCTCTTGCTTTCTTCTTTAAAAAAAAAGAAAGAAAGAAAGAAAGATTGGATCCAATTTTCATTGGACTAACATCAGCCTGAAGATATTTTCATCAGTTCTTGGCAGATGCTAGATGGACTGCATACGAATAAATGCCTTTTTCTGATTGTTTTCCTCACACTTAAGTCCATTTTCTGTGAGCACCGTATGAAGTAATTTTAAGCTTTTAATTGTTTATGATATCTGGCACTTCCAGACTCTGTGAATGTTTCTCTATCTGTGAAAGAGAATTATTAAGCACCAGAGAAAAATGCTGCCATGCTACTTGCTGTTAATGCTGAGGAAGACCTGCCAAATCTTGCAGTATTTGTGCATGCTATAGAGGTGGAAAGAAGGGAAGCTTGCGGAGCTAATAATAGCAGCAGCTTTGTGGCTAGGAGCCTCATAATTGTAACTCCATGATGACAGTCTGATTCAAAACATGCTGAAATCCATATTTCTATCTGTTCCTGTGGGTCTTGGATCAGTTCTTACAAATCAAAGTTGAAAAGAAATTGGGATGTTTTTGCATAAGACCAAAAGATCCTTTCCATTTCAGATGCAGGCAGGTCTTTTTTAGCATTTGACAGGATAAGGTTTTCAATATATTCATAATGTGTTTTAAATGAAGCATCCCCTGATCTTTAAGACTGTCTCATGCAGTGTTGGTACAGTGGTTGCATTTACAGTCAGATAACAAG
Organism: Gymnogyps californianus; assembly: GCF_018139145.2. Lineage (NCBI taxonomy): Eukaryota > Metazoa > Chordata > Aves > Accipitriformes > Cathartidae > Gymnogyps > Gymnogyps californianus. The sequence goes on from NC_059473.1 coordinate 26,056,804, forward strand.
AAGACCAGAATACAGTTGCTAATACGTTACTTCTGCCTTGCCCTTCTGTTGGTTACCTTCCTGGGAGTGCGCAGAGTGTTAAAGAACGTGAATTGCAATGGTTCGGCAGGCAGCATCGTTCTAGTGCGTTTTGTGGGCTACCAACAGTTCAGAGACAGTGAAACTCCTCAGTGGGCTGTTCATTACAAGAGTAAGTAGAGACAGTGGACTTCCTAATTCCCCGTGTGCACCAAGTGGTCTTTGCTACTGTACCAAAACAACATGCCATTTTTAGTTGTTTCACTGGAACCTGGGCAAGTTCCAAAGTGATGTCAAATCCACATAGTACTACACACTAATGGCTCGTTGGTCCTGCCTCTCCCTATGTGCAAGTGAAGGGTGCAATGAGAGTAAACCTTTGTCTGAAACAAGTGAACAGCCTGCTCAGATGTTTAATGCTCAGATCTTTGAGCCTTTATTATATTTACTTCTGATGTTTTTCCCTTCTGAGAAGAAGATAGACTTCTTCTATCACCCTCATTGGGAATGTTTCCTCAGTAGTGAGTGAGGCAGCAGTTCCAAATTTGGCCTATGTAATTATTTAGGGTTGCCTAGGGATGCCTAAGGAAGCAATAAGAACACAACTTTCCGCTGTGGCAGTTCCTACAAATACTTTTGCAGCTTCCGACTAATTTTACCTCAGATTTCCTGAGCAGGATACCAGTTTTGTCTGTTTGGTAGCTCTCAATGGCTTTCTCTACTAAGTACTTGCCGGGTCTATTGAATCCGTGCAGACTTTTTGCATTCAGAGCATCCTTTATTAACATCTTTGACGTGCCTAATACATTCAGGTGAAGAACCATGAACTTGTCTTTGATTTGTATGTGACGACTCCTGCTGTCATTTGATGCCGTAGTTTTCATATTGGATAAGACACTGTATAATCAATCCCTGCCTACCCCTGTTCATGCCATGTCTGATTTTATATCCCCTGTCATATTCTTCATGCACCCGCCCCCATCTTTGTGTAAAGGAAGCAGGCACTTAAATTATTGCATCTGTATTTGCATCTGGTCAGATGAGATAGTGCTGTTGTTGAGCATGTCAACCTTTTATCTTGTTGCAAGGCAGTCTTCAGTTTTAATGGCCAACTTAGCATAGGTTCTCTGAAATGTCTTCGTGAAACAAAGTGAGTACCCTTGTGCCCATTCCCCTCTTATTACTGTTCAGGAAAAACAACTTGGAGCTATGCTAGATCTAGAGAAACATCAGCAAGTAGTGAGATGGGAAGAGCAGTGGGTAGCAGTGAGCCAGCAGAGGGAAACAGCTGGAAGACACATTGTAGAATTAGTTATTTTACTTGACTTTTTAAAAGGAACCTTGTATTTAACTAAATCAACTACATATTCTAGCTCTGGGCAAAAGTGAGAATTTAAGCACTGAGCACTGCCTATTAAAGATGCTGGAAGGTAGGAAATAATTCAATCATTTCCAAAGAGTTAATATTGGAAAGCTTAGAGTTAAATTGAAAATTCTAAAGGTGTGAACTTTGCCTGTTTCATATCAGTAAAACTATTGTCTAAATCCTTCACAGTAGTAACTGACTAGATGTAATACTTCTGCAGAGATTTTTAAACATAAGACTCCAGAATCAGTTTCTAAAAGTGAATTTTTAAGTGTCCGAGGGAGCAAGGAACAGAAATGTCACTGATATCAGACAAACTCAGTCTTGAAGCAAAAATTGCAGGAATCTTTTATCAAGATGTGATGATGGATTCTTTATTGCCATCAAACTGGATGTTTTTCTAAAAGATGCAATCTAGTTGTAACAAGATTCCCTTCAGGGAATGCCCCTTCAGAGCAATCCTGTGGGCTGCCTTATGCTGGAGGTCACATTGCAGTCTGTTCTTCTGGTCTTATCATAAAGAAATTATGGAAGTCATATTCATGAAGAATGTCCATGTTGCGTTATTTAAATGATGCTTGGGTTTCAGTGCTGAGCACAGGAAAATCCAAGTAACAGTTGCTGGGCACTCCACATTTGACAACCAAATAAGTTATTTCAAGTATTCATTTATGTCCACATAATTTTTTAATACTTTGGGGAGAAATCTTGACCTTAATCTCTAAAGACATTGATTCTACAACTACAGCTTGAAAATTCTTTGAAGATTAAAAAGAGGCAGAGTCTTTCCCCAAAACTTACTAAAGACTTCACCTTCACACCTAGTTAATACTGAGGAAAGGGAAATGTGCTGGGTGTAACCCCGTCTTTCTTCCTTGGACACGGCTCATGCACAGGCAGGAATGCGGCCACAGGGTGTGTGCTCTCGTAGGTCAGTGGGACGTAAGGGTGCAGGCGTGCACCAGGACGTGCCAGCACGTTTCTCCACTTCTCTGAGTGCCTTGTCCAAAAATGAAATTGTTATTGAGTCATCATAACTGCATGCCTCAGTTAAATGTTTATATGATTGCAGTAATCTGTGCCTAACATAGCTATTTTTCAAGTTTTTGGCAAATCTAGGCTGATACCCCCACAATACTGACATTTCTGGCAGCTTGGGAGGCTTTCCTGTGGAGCTACAAGATTCAGCACCTTTTTAATAAAATGGAATTATGAAACGAGACTTGAGATGGGATGTGTGAAGTATGCACTTTTAGGCCTGCTGTTTAAATTTCTTGTTATTTCATCTCAGTTCAGGTTCTTTGTCCATATTTTGGTCTTCACATACTATTAAAATGCTCCCACTACATTTTTTTCTGTGTGCTTAAGTCTGAAAGAGGATGATGTTATGGAGAACTACATAGCTTGTAAAGTAGAGGTCCCCTGTGTTTGCGTGGCGTATAACAAACAGGCTAGGAGATTTTGAGGGTACAAAGCACTATCCCTTCCCTGACAAAAATGAATGCTTGGAGAGAGAGATAAAGAGGAACTGCTCTAAAAACTATCTTAGGATCTTTCCCATAACATTTTGGGTTTTAACTTCGATTAAGATCCATATTTGTAGCCCTATCAAATTCCACATGAAAATTGCTGTGTAGGTCCAGACTTCTCTTCCTTACAACAAATGAAACCTATTTTCTTTCCCTTTGTACTCTTACTGCTTGTGGGAGCAGGTGTACATCCATCAGCATAGCAACCACATTTTCTGTATACCTTGGCTGCTGCTGAAGCTGTTTAACCACTTAAAAATTGCTTTTTCCTCAACAATTGTAAGAAAACAGTCCATTTAAAACAGTTATTTGTATTTTTATTTATAAGGACTTGCATTTAATCTTAAAAAAAACAGCAACAAAAAAAATTCCAGAATGCAGTTATGTAAAGTCTTTTCAATTACTGCTGAGCTTTGCATAGTTATAACACTTTTGCTTAATACATAAATATGGAGCTGTCTTGAGAAAATATGGCATTGGGGAGCTTGCAAAAAAGGAGACCAGTGACAGCTTTGCCTGGGCTTCCCAAAGACAAGTTGCTCTCTGACAGGTATTTATCCAGTGTCTTAGGAGTTAGTTAAAAAAAAACAACCCAAGAGTCAGAGGCTGTGTCCTCTGGCAAATCTGCGTAGGTTTGATTTGCACCGCATGAGTGCAGCTTGTCACATAAATGTATACGTATAAAAGATGTTGAACAGGATGGGAGACCTGAGGATTGCATTTCTGTGTTCATGCAGGTGATTGCTGCTGTGGTGTGCTTGCCTTGCAGCTGGTGTAAGACCTCATGTGGAAATGGAAATTAGGGGTCTCATTAGTGTGGTAGCAGTTACCCATGGCAAAGGCAGTATTTATGTAATTGCTCCCTCCACATATGTTCCTGTTTCTGTTGCAGTCTGATCTCCTGAAGGTAAAGGAGTGAAGGTATGTCCAGGGCCCTGAGGCTGACCACCACACAGCGAGAATGCTGATGGCAGCTCCTCCACGGCCGAGAGTGCTCAGCATCAACAGGGCTCATCTAGGCAGTGCATCAGACAGCAACGGGGGCTGTGGGGAGATAAGCACTACCAACAACTTGTCTTTCAGTGTTCACCTTTTTGCATTTGCTAGTAAATTTGCTTCTCAGGTACTTCAGCACGGAGACCACGCTACCAGCTGCATGAGATGCAGTGGCTAGTACACGTATGGGTTGGGCTAGGCTGTTAATAAGTTATTGCTTGAGACTTGCTCCATTGCCCTCTCATCTATATGGTGCTGTAGCAGGGGCAGCTTCTGTCAAATAACTTACCCATTTATGTTACAAAACCCAGTCATTAAACAGTGAGAGGTACTCCAGTGCTTACCAGACAAGGTGCTGAGCAGGCTGTGTGGAGCAGGGGTTGGACTAGACAAGGACTCTATGAAATAGCCTGGCCTCTAGCTCTTTCAAGCACCCAAGTGCCTTCCCTGATGACCCCTGTGAGGGTGACCATTGCACCACCCAATCATACGCCCCTTCTGAGCATTTAAGGAAAACACACAGTCCAGATCCATAGGTCAGACTGAGACTGCTCACGTACAGACATGCTCATGTACAAAGTGACATGAGCCCTGTTGACTGCACGACCATCTGGCACAGCGCCGTGCGGGACGTGGATGTCCACACCAGCGCCAAACATGCAAACTCCAGGAGAGGGAGGGCTTGAGGACACAGAATTTTGCAGAAACAAATTGACCTGGCTTATAGTTGCCTTGGTTTGCTGGGGCTTTGTGCCACCAGAGCCAGCCTCAGCCTGCTGCTGGAGTGACCCCCCCAAGACCCTGCCTGGCATCGCTAGGCTCCAGCAGAGCGTGCAAGGCAGCTGCCCTAATGCTGGGCTGACACTCTTCCTTCAGTTAAAGGGGGGGACTGCCAGTGCGTGGGAAGCCATTAGCCTGCAGCATTGTATTGATTCTCCCTTCCCAGCGAGTAAGTGCTATTCTTTCACTTCTAAGGATTATGCTGCTTTGTCCGCTTTCTACTGAGCTCACTGCAGACTGAGTTTCCTGGGGAAAAAAACCCACTGTCAAGTACCCTGTTTTCTTATTCTTATCTCACATTTAGTTTCCTAATTGCAGCTTGGAAATAAAATATCCTTCCTGCTAATTTTATTCTTTTGTATTTGGGAAACGTTGCCAAGTCTGACAACTTCTTCCTTCCAAACACGCAGCGTTAAGATGTTTTTTCCCTGCTTCACAATGACAAAACTGTCAAGAAGCATTGGAGTCAGGAGAAACATGCATTTTGTGTGTGCCAGTGAAGCAGTGCTTATTATGTTTAATTTAAATCTGTCTGCAACAGAGGGATGGGTTTATTTACACATTTCCTAATAATGATTTGAATCTGAAAGTTATTTCTGCATTGGAGTGTAAGGACTTTGAGTGGATTTTCCCAAAAGCAGCTAAAGAGATTATGTATCAGCATTCAGTAGAAGCTGGAGGCTACGTCTTTTATACTCTATTGAAAACTTCAGCTTAGGGGACCTCCCATTTTCAAACCAGACTGCTTACTGGTTCTCCTTTAATACCACACTGGAGTTTTTTTGCTTGGAAAACACCAATACCAATGTAAAACGCATGGAGTTCTTGAAGAGAATGTGTTGCCATCAAGTCCAGGGAAGAAACATTGCCTGGCTGCACTTTGGGGTTGTGCGGGGGCACTGTGAGGCTTTCATCAGTACCATGAGTCCTTTGGGCTTCTCCCACAGAGATCGCTTAGCCTACAGGCTCAGGAAGATATAATTAGGAGGGTAGATGGAAAATTAATGTTTCTTTGTGCAAAAATGTCCCCTTTTCCATAGAAATAAAGTAGTAAATCAAGACATGAAGCTCTTCAAGCTTCTGTGGTAATCAAGCCACAAACAGCTTCCCCATGTCTCACAGAGCCCATTCCCCACTGTCCTTGTACCCTTGACTGTGGGACTGCCTTGAGCTTTGCCTCATCCCTAAACTGCGAGTTGCTTCTAGAAGAGGGTGTGGGACGGAAGGGAGGGCAAGAAGCACTTTGCAAACTGCTGTTGGAGAGTCCAGAGCAGTCTCTGCTGTCCTGACCCCATTAGTGGCCAAGCTGCACTAAAATAATACCAGATCTTTTGCACGGCATGTAGTGAGTGAGCTCTGGGATGAGACTGATGTAAGACATGGGAATGGCTCTTCGTAATATTAGAAACTTGGTGCTAAACCATAGAGTCAGGAAAACAAATATAAGAAGTCACTTTTAACACAAAATAGAACAAGTAACTTCCTGGGATCATTATATTTACAGTGGTGCTGCCTTGCTGACTTCTCAGAACTGGAGAAATCTTTTTCTTCTTTTTTTCTTTCTTTCTGATGTTGTAAGACAGACGGTGTATGCTCTTAAATAATGAAATAAGCCGCATTCCACACAAGATAAGACACTTGAAGATGTTGGTATAAATGCGCAGAGGTTGTGCGCTTGTCAGTTAAAATAAGTTCTTTCAAATAATTCTTTCTCTGCAACTTCTCCCCCTTAACAAATGTGCACTTAATCACAGAGTGAAATCTCTTTCCCTCTGTAGATTGTGTTCCGGAAAATCAGCGATGTCAAACGCGAAGAAGAGGAGAGAATGAAGAGGAAGAACGAAGCGCCTCTGATCTTACCCCCGGACCACCCGGTCCGCCGGCTGTTCCAGAGGTTCAGGCAGCAGAAGGAAGCGCGGCTCGCAGCAGAGAGGGGCAGAGATCCGGATGACCTGGACGTGGAGAAGGGCAATGTTTTAGGGGAGCACTCCTCCACCCGCTCGGTGGTCAAAGCCAGCGTTGTGACTGTACGGGAGAGTCCGGCGACCCCTGTGTCGTACCAGTCCGCTTCAACGTCTGGGGCATCTGACCAGGCCAAGCTACAGGCCCCCACATCGGACTACGCAGGATGTAAAGTGTCGGGGGACTACCCCCGACGAAAAGGCTGGGCCAAATTCAAAGACGCCTGTGGGAAAGGTGAAGACTGGAACAAGGTCTCTAAAGCAGAGTCCATGGAGACTTTACCAGAGAGAACTAAAGCTTCGGGAGAAGCTACCCTGAAGAAGACAGACTCTTGCGACAGTGGCATTACAAAAAGTGACTTGCGCTTGGATAACGTTGGGGAGACAAGAAGCCCACAGGACCGCAGCCCGGTCCTCACCGAGGTCAAGCATTCCTTTTATCCCATCCCAGAACAGACTCTTCAGGCCACCATGCTAGAAGTGAAACACGAGTTGAAAGAGGACATCAAGGCTTTAAACACAAAAATGACCAATATAGAAAAACAGCTCACTGAGATACTTAGGATATTAACCTCAAGAAGAAGCTCCCAGTCGCCACAGGAGTTGTTTGAAATATCAAGGCCCCAGTCTCCAGAATCAGAAAAAGACATGTTTGGAGCTAGCTGAGGTGTTTCTTTTTTAAAACAAACAAACAAACAAACCAACAAAGAAACAGCCCCCTAACATTTTAAATTTAATCTTTCTTGAAAACGAGTGAGGGACCAGTTCACTAAGCATGTTCCCTGTGTCTAAAAAGGTACGGTAACAGGAACTGCAACCTCATGTCAAGATGGCAGCTGACTCTGAAGCCTTTTTGACAGCAAGGGTACAGTTTCTAAAGTTTTTCTTTTCTCCTTTGGTGCCCATTCCCCCCCGCTTCCCCTCTCTCCCTCGGGATGTTTCGAATAAGAATTCTGACAGCAGCAGCCGTCCCTGTGAGCCCCAGGTGACCTCCGAGGTTTTTGAAGCATGCCTTACGTCGTTAGCGCGGGTTTTGCCAATATGAATAAGCACTTGCCAGGGTGCTTATGTTTTCAGCGTTTGGTGGGGAGTTTTTTTGCTGCTGCTGTCACTGTCTCAGTCACCTGTACAGCATGTTAAATGTCACAGTATATTTTCATATATCTGTAATAATGCAAAGAGCAGTAGGAGATGTGTATTTCGTTTCAATAGAGTGTGTGCTACTTGGTACTGAAGTTATTTTTGGGTAGTCAAGGAAGGGCTAAAAAGATGAAAAAAATTGTACTTTTTAATTGCAAACTGACGTATTGCTAAAGCAATTACATTTAACAACATCCTCAACAATATCCACAGTATTTCAGGTCTGTTGATAAATGGGATCTTCCACATGCTCATTCACTGAGTCAAGGATACTGATTTTCAAAAACTTAACTTCCGTCTCAGATGTCTTTGAATATTTGTTACCTTTGCTTTTAACTCCAGCCGCTGGAGGACAGAGGGTTGGGTGTGCAGCCTACCTGAGCACAGCCCACTGCACAACGTATTGTGAGCATCAATAACAGGTCCTGCAGATTTGCCTCCCCATGAAAATATACTGTGGCATTTATGTCCTGGTTTTGCTATGAATCTGCTCTTTTAATTCTTAAATTATTATTCAGAAGTTTCTGTTTTGATAATGTTCATTGTAGCCAAAGGCTTTCACAGAACTTTTAAAGATTTTAGATTGTGGCATTTTCCTCTACATCCAGATGTATTGTTCCTGATCTAATCTAGCTAGTAAGCAAATGGCTAGTAGCGGTAGAAATACAGTGTTTACTGTATACAAGTGCTATTGTAGCAAGGAAACAAAAAGATCTGCTTCTTAAAGAAGGAGATGTTTCCAAAACTTATATTTTCATAACTTCTTTTGGAGGAAGATTGAAGCACTTTACCAAAACTACTCTTCATTATTCATTAGATAGGGTAGCATAGCTGGTATCATGGCTTGGGTTATCACCTTGGGATATAGGCGTATATTCACAGTATATTCTCTCCACTGATCTGGTATGTTCACTATTTAACAGTAGATTAGAGCTCAGAAGCATGGTGCAATACCTTTTTGGGTTTTCATTTTTAATGGCAATAGGTCTTAACACAGTGTGGCAGTAGTTAAGTCTCATTCTTTTTCCATGGTACTAAGTCATTTACAAAAAACACATTATTTTGGGCGAAGATTTTTGTTCATGTTAAGTAAGGAAGAGGCAAGGAAAACGACCCATTTGAAAGGATTCCTGCTGGCCTGATGCTTGCATGGTGCAATGCAGAACTGTGTCAGACATCCCTGGGGAAGTGTGAGGTCCACTGATGAACCGGCACAGTGGTGAGGCTGTGCTATGCAAAGCTACCAGCTCAGGTCTTGAAGTCAGTATATTTGTTTGTATCTGTTCCTGCGGTAACTGCCCTTGCTCTCAAAGATGCTGATTATTCCGAGCGCAGCACCACCATTTCCAGGTCCAGAGGCAGCTGCTTTAGGGTTGGCTTTCAAGGGGCTTACACCTTGGTTAGATATGGAAGTGCCCACAGATTGTGAATTCTTACCCAAGGACTGAAATATTCCTGAGAAACAGCTATTGGGATCAAATCTGCAGGTTACCTTTTCGCTCCCACAAGAAAAGGCAGTAGGGAGGTGACTTGCTCTGAAACCGAGGTGCCGTTTCCTTAATTTATTTCTGGTTCCGTGTTTAGGTTTTTCCAGCGGTAACTGGTGTCTTTTACAGTTACGCACTGCAGACATGCAGTACTGAGGAAGGCTCTCTTTCACCAAAGTCACGCTGTGTGTTTGGTGCTTTAATCACTGTAAGCGGTACCAGTTACCTGTAATAGCTATGGCATGACTTCCGTAAGAAATCCATACATCAATGGTTTCAGTCAGAAACTGTTGAATGATTTTTTTCTTGCTAGTCTGCTTAGTCAGTAAATTCATTGGATAATGAAGTTATGCCTAAGTAAACCACAGGTGTACTGATACACAAGGGTTTATAATTGATGCCCAAAAGTTCCAGCAAGTTTTTAGAGACTGGCTTGGAGCCAGTTTCCTAATCCAGGCAAATTCCTCATCAGCATTATGTTCCTGACACCAGGTTTTCTTCGTAATATTTTTGAAAGGCTGAAAGCCTTGCTGAACTTAGCAAGCACTTTGTGAAAGTGTCACCCATTTACCTGCAGTTGGATAAACATGGAAATTAGCTTATCCCAGGTGGATGAGGGAGGAAATGTTTATAACCTCCAAAGCGTGTGCCTAGTGTCTCCAGAATCGCAGCGCAGACGTAGAATTAAACGTGCAGTTGCAGGTTACCTGGCCCTTTGTTGCTGATACTGAGTTGATGTTTCTCAGTGGTATTTTTATGTGCCCTCAGGGATATGTTAAAGGTTATTCCGGTGTTGCCGATTGCCCACCGCGGCAGGGTCAGCCCTCGAAGCCCCATAATTAGCCACGCCTGTGAATAAAGGAAGACAAGCCCCCGTTTGCTGGGGGTACTTCTCGTGTAGCCTGACGTTCAGTACGATAACTGTTCTCCTGCACACCCTGCATGGCAATGGGTGGGTGCAGCACGGCGTCCTTTTTTAAGGCTTTTATGAGGCTCTTATAATGGCCTATAAAGCCATTTATAACCCATTTGTAAAGCCTTCAAAGATTGTAATATACTCCTGAATTGCACTTAAAATTTAATGTCTTTGAAGATTATGGCCAAATTTGATTTTGTTATGGTCATGAAACTCCAGAGAAACTCTGCTCCTTACAATGACACCTTCAGGGTGTCTGCTCCAGGTCAGCACTGACAGCGGTCAATGTCATTCAGATTTGTACAGCTGTAACTGAGATTAGACCCATTTTATTACGATTTTATGAACTGGCAGGCACTAAAACTAGTTGTAGGAGACCGCATCATCCCTCGGTAACCTGTATATGTTGTAAGAGAATTTGAAAAAAATATACTATCTAGGATGAGCTTTGGTCTTTGGATTCCCTGGGCTACCGAGTGGTTAAAATGAGCAAACCTTGCCCGCTATGGGACTAGTCAGTCCTTTCAACCTCGGACTAATTTGGACCTGTGCTGTGGTGCCCAGGCTCCAGCGACGCAGCACTTCTCCTTTAGCAAGTGGTTGAAAGTACCTGTGTTACAAATCTGTCTTTCTCCATGGAGCCTTACGCTTAGATGCCTACAGCTGGACGGCGTGCGTACCCACCGTAATTGTTACTTGTTCTTTCATTTTATTTGTCAGCTTTTCCTTTTTCTTTTGTTTCTCTCTACATGTTGGCTAAGGTTTTCACTTAAATTATTTTCCAGCTTAGAAATGAATGATCTCTGAACATGAGACTCCGCCCCTTAACAAGCAAATGCTGGTACATACTATAAGAAAAAAGAAAAAACAAAAAGCCTCAGTTTTAACTGTGTTCTGGCATAGTGCTTCTGCCATTTAATAACCTGCTAAATAACCTGCATTAATCTAAAAGAGATGGTGTGTTCCATTTTTACTATACAATGGAATTAGAATTCAGTCAAAAGAAGGTAGTTGAGAGAGAGCCTGGGTTATGATTTGGTAAAATGCGAACTTCTAAAAGTTAATGCTTAAACTGTTAGAAAGAATACCAATATGCAGCACAGGATTAAAAAAGCAAAACCCAACCCTCACCCCTGAAATGTGTTCAGATACATTTACTTCTGTCTGGTATTACATGTATGCTTTTAAAAACACCATTCTTGCTTTAAATCTCTTTCACAGTGCTGCCCTGAATCCCAGCGAACACCCTGTTTAACAGCTTCGAAGGTGATGTTCTGTTTCTACAGTACTTCACTTTAATGAACTGAACAAGATATTTACTGTGAATATCTGGTGATATACTTTCAATCACTCTTAACCAGTCTGTGAAAGAATTTAGTACATAATTTGTCTTTACTATATAAACAACATGTATGATTACACTTGTGCAGATGTGTGTACATACACACATATATATAATATCTCTGTATAGATAAGTCTATGGATTGCGTTTCTGTTAAGTAAAAGCACATCCCTCATTTAATGATTCCAGTTCAAGAAGGGAGCTTAAATCTTCCCAGTAGACATCCACCGAATGTCCTAGTTAGTATCTTGTTTGTTAACTGTTGAACTTTTAAGGCCATGACTTTTGGGTTCTCTAGTTGGCCTCAACTTTGTACTGTTAGTCTGGTGAATATTGTGACTGAGAGAAGATCTGGCAAGTGTTGTGATAGTCAGGAGACAGAAATACATGTGAAATTGGAAAAATGCTGTATCATAGTCGGTGGGAATAAGGCTCATAAGCCACTATTTGTTGCTCACAGTCTCTCTGAAGCTAAGCTGCCCTGGTAGTGCTTCTCGGGGCTTCTCCTGCAAGAGAGATGGTGGAATAAATGGATTTCTTTTTCCTGGTGCCAGGGGCTGTCTCAAAGGTGCTGAGCCTATCCTTCTTCTCACGGGCAGCATAACACATGGTTGCTGCACCTCTGCTTTCTTGTCCTGGTGTTAGGTGGTGAAAAGCATCTTCTGCTGAATTCTTCATTTCCACGTAGTCTCCTGTGGGTGTATTGGCAATAACAGAGTCTGTGTTTCAGCTGCACTTCTGATTCATTAAGACAAACCTTTTAGAGAGAGTCCCGTGCAGGGGAAGCTCCAGAAATTTGAGGCGAGGCACAGTAGGATACTGTATCCTCCAATCTTACATAGTTTTGACCACATTGTTGTGGCAAGCATTGATTCAATTAAATAAAAATAAAGCTTTTTGCAATAAGATATATCCAACATTTAGCCTTAAGACCCTTTCATAAGTGATAAAATTCAAACTGTGATTCCATTCTCCTTCCTTCTTAATGTTCTGTAGTATTTACAGTGTTGCCTAAAGATGAAGCACTTTGATTAGCTTTCTAAACCTAATGGAAATCACTTGCTGGTAATCACATTTCTTTCTCCACTTATTGCCGCCTTATTAGGATAATGAATTACTCCAATAGCCCTCTCCCCTCACAAAACAAAGAGACATAACTATTGTCTAAACACTTTTGTATATCAGGGAGCCAACCCATCATATCGAGAAAGTGTTTGTTTCAAAGATTTTTTTTACAGTTTGACAAAGCTAATGTGAATTTACCTGCAACTGTAATTTGTTTCAAGCTGATTGTTGAGTGTTGTGTAAACATATTTAATGTGTAATCCCAGAACATCTCTGTAACTGGATCTAAATGCCTAATGTCAACAAAACAGTTCGGGGTTTTCACTAACTGTTCTGAAAGGCTCATGGTTTTTTTTCTTCTTCCCACTGAATCTGTGACCACTAACATAGAAAAAGAATCATTTTAGCTGTAGATGAAAGAAGCTCAATAATCTTGTATCAGGATGAACTGCTATATAAAGAAATACCAAGTTTTCTAATGAATGTGTTCTATTATTGTACCTACATACAATCAATATTTGTACATCTGTTGGAGACCTGTCTGCGTTTCAATATTTAGCCACCACTGCATGGACACTTTATTGATATGCAGTTAATGCAGTTGCTTTGGCGCTTTTCAATGTACTTCACTTGTTTTTATCCTTTCAGAAATCCACCAAATACTCTTGGTTCTTTTTCTTTGCATTGTCACTTTGTACAATGAAGCATGACTAGAAAAAGAGAACGAGTAGATACTATTTTTGTGGTCAGCAAAGCAGCTGCCAGTAGATAGACAGTGTGTGTACGTATGTATGTATGTATACGCACTGTCTGGGAATGTTTCAGTTACAAATGCAGCCACCTACATTAATGATATCCCTATTCAACATTTTTAAACAAGCACAAATAATATTTGTAAAAAAAAGTTTAATTTTATTTATTATAGTAATAAACTATTTTATACATTACAGTTGCTTTAGTGTGCTTTTCTATGTGTTGAATATGTGCTTGTAAGACCAACAAGGGGGTTTTAAGTTACTGTCTAGAACTTCTGGCTAGCCATTTTGTTGCTGTTGGTTTGTATCATCTCGAGCATTATCAGTAGAGAAGTTTGATATTACTGTTTTGATCGTAAACAATTCAGGTTGTTTCCTCAGATTCCTGTCTGCTGTGTATCAGGGCAATGGGGATTTACACTTCCAGGGTCACTGTAAACTGAACTCAGGTGTTCTGTAAAGTGAATATCCTGGCACCCCAGGCAGTGTCCTGCACTGTGGACTCCAGTCTGGGCCAGGTGTCCGCTGAGCAGGAACGAGATTACCAGAGGAGTGTCTGTGACCTGTCTGAAATGATCGTTTGATATCCTGAGGGTACACATGTCTGTAGTCGGTCTGTGTTTTAGACTGTGTTCACTACTGTAGTATCTGAGAACTATTACAAAACTTCTGGAAACCAGAGTACTAGAGATCAAAGAGGCTTCTGCTGTCCTGTCTTCTGCTGCAGAAGAAGGTGACCTTACCACGGACTTACACGAAGACAAAAACAACAGGAATGAAGCCCCAAGTAGTGTGTTGCCTGCCAGTGACACTACTGCAACAGGCAGCAATGAATATTATTTTGTTGGCTACCTCAGCAAAGAAAGCGATAACCAAAGGTGACAGGAAGGGGAGATCCTTTCAGGGCAGGCATACGTGACAGGATCCCGCGCAGCAGCCGGTCCTGCGGGCCAGCAGCCGCTCTGGCTGTGTATACGAAGTTTTAGTCTTCAGGATGTCAGCCTGGACCCCGTGAGCTTCGCACCCATTTTTGTGGTTCATTCTCCATCCTGTCGCTCGAGTGTCTCGTGAACGCGGCTGTCACCTGTATTAAGACACTTCATGGGATTGTGAATCTCGTCTTCAAAAGAACAGCAATAAAGCATAAGCTTTCAGACTGCAGAGCTGAGGCTAAACTGTACTGAGAGCAGCCAGGGAGCACAATGAGGAGCTATTTTTAACACCATTTCTGCATCCCCTGTAGTATGTGGTGTGACAGGATCTCCAGTTGTGAGCATTGTTTCACTGGCTAGTATGAAAATCCAGCTTGCTTTTGCCTAATGTTATACAGTGTTCCCTGTACTTACTAGAAAAGGGAAAATTACCATAGTGAAGGCATGTACTTTTGGGGGGTTTTTGTGAGGTCTCTAGAGGCTGTTGTTCTCATTTTCTGAACTCTCCATTATTTTCTTTGCTCGGGCTTTTCCTGCATTCTTAGCAGCCTCCCTGATTGTGCTGCAAGCTTAAATTAGTGCAAAGAGGGGTAGCACTGCCTGCACAACGTTCCCCATCCCAGCTTCCCTCCCCTCGTCAGCCCTACAGCATTTCAAACCAAAGGTTATTAACTACAGCACTTTTTGCCCAGATTTGTGTGCCAAATTGCAAAGGCTCATGTTCCACGTGCTGGCCCGTCAGGCCTGGGCTCAGCTGAGCAGCAGCAGCCCCGGCAGCATTGAGCAGCCCCCTGGCCCACCTGCACCAGTGCCTGCTCCTCATTCACTGCACCTGGGAGCATGTTCAGAGCAGGGACAAAAGGTTTCTAGAGCACGGGGTGTGTGCTGTGGCTTCTGACTTTTCTCAGCAATAACTGCAGGTATTGCTGCTTCTGTGTTGTTATGAGTTAGCGTGCAAAGGGCAGCACGTGCAAGATGCCTGAAAGTGCGTAGCCAGAGGAGAGCTTGGGGTTGGAGCCTGTGTAATGCTGTGCAGCCTCCTCGGGGCTGTAAAGGAGCCCCTTGCTGGTAGTACTGGCTGGCAGAGGGCCTGGAGCCCACTGAGCCTTCCTTGCCTCTATGCTGCCGCGTGTGTGGCAGCTGCTGGGGACCCCTCCCGGGGATGTGGGGGCTTTACATGGCCGGGTCTGCGGCCCCGGGGCACTCGGCTTCAGGGGCAGCAGCGATGACTCCCGGGGCAGTCTGCGGTGTGTCGGCTTGTGGGGAGGTGAGTGTTGCTTGTGCGGTTTTGAATTTTGCATTTGGTAATGGGGGTTCTTTAATTGCCCTGCGGTGCGTTTTAGTATCTCTGTTGAGGTCAGAAGCACTCAGGCTCCAGTGCTTTTTTGCGTTGGAGTAAATACAACCAGCATAAACCAGCTCTTCCGTGCTGTGAGCACCTGTGGGACTGAATTGCAGCAAACCTCCCCCCTCTCGCACATGTGTGCAATAGCAATGTCTTTTATTTGCTCCCCCCGCCATCACTAAAAGACCATCAAAACTGTTTCTGTTCAGTGCGTGCCAGCAACGCATCTGCCTGGTGTGGGAGGATGCTCGGGACAGCCCACCAAAACTTGGGGGGACTGATGAGCCTAGCAGCCGTCTGCCCCCTCGCTTGGCAAGAGACGGCCGCTACGCTCCAACCTGCCCACCCACGGCGGGCACTGAGACTTGAGGAGACCGTGGCTGACGAGCTGCTGTCTGTGCTTGCCTTGTGCTCCACTGAGGTAGGGTGGTTAGTAAGGCTGCATATCCAACCGGAAAATGCTGAGAAGGATGTGGTGTTGCTATGGTATTTATTACTGCCAGTGGCGTGAGGGGTTTAATTGCAACAGGCATAGAGCATATAAGGAATATCAGCAAACACAAATATCTTTCACCTAGAAGATTGCATTTTTGCTCCTTTCTTTCTAATTCACCACAACCTCGGTGATGGTATGTGGAAGCTGGGGGGAATAACCTGTCCTGTTCTTGAAAGGCAGAATGAATAAAAACCAGAACCAAAGGCGGCATTAGAGTAACTGAACTCCTAACACATCTGTCAGAAGCAGATATGAAGACGCTTGTGTACAGCCATATCTGCAAAATACACACGCTCAAGCCTTGTCTTTTTGGTTTTATCCTTTCCTCTTCCACTCCTGCTCCCCCTTCCTAATTAAGTTTAAGCCCCCATGTAGCACAGCCAAGTTCAAATTTAATCTGCCCCACAGCACAGGTGTAGGTTTAAAACAAGCTTAACTTTGGCATGTTCATCCGTCATGACCAACTCAACCTTTCTCCCTAAAAATCCCACCTGGTACTGATGGAGGCAGGAGTGTGTGGGCAACCTCCAGGAGTTTGCTTTTGAGACTGCATGCTTTTGTTGTTCTCCACAGTGTTTCTTTTATTTTTGTTGAGGTTTTTTTAAAGCTTTGTTCACTTGTAGAGTTTTCCTTGAACATGTGTCTGTTCAGGCGGAGGAGGAATGAGGCGAAGGTACGGCTTTGCCGTTAATGCCTGCCTGGGGGGACGCGTAGCCCCTGTGAATGTCACTGCAGTTTGTAAGTGCAAATGTGAGTGGGACGTGCTTTGGTACGGGTATTTCCCTCCACATCCCCGTTCTCCTAGCTGAAATACACAACTTGGGGAGAAAGAAACTGTGCTGAAGTATCTATTACACACGTGGATTTTCTATAAAAGGAGGACTATGGCCTCTTCTTCAGCAGGGGTTACCATTGGGAGGGAACGCGAAGCAGCGGTAGCACACCCAGTGCAGTATTAAACCTGGGAGCTACTGTGTGCTCAGCAATAGGACCAAGACAGCCCAACAAGAAATGGTTCCCTGCATGCAGTGGCTTGCTTACAGTGAAGGGAAATACAGATTGCTTTCAAACCTCTCCAGAAATCTTTTTTGGTGAGTTTTACGGTTAAGCAGAAGGTATTTTAGAAGAACTAACGATAACAGGAAAATTTATTGAACATTCTCAGCTGTGGCGTGAGGATAGGAGAGTGAAGATAATCCGTATATAGCCCCAAGTCAAAATAAAGTATTTGTTTTGGTTTTCCTTTAGGATGATAACACTGCGTGTGCAGCCATATTGGACCTGGCTATTGGAAGTGTGGAGACAGAAATAGAAACTAACACAGCTCAGCTGAAAGCTAAATTGAAAAAAGCATCCTTCAGGAAAGTGTGCAGAAAGTGTGGATGAACTACTGCATGAAATTACAGTTCTGGCAAGGAGAATTGTAGATAGCTCTGTAAAATGGGGGTGGGCATGTCTCATTTGTGAGCAGCAAATAAAGCAGCTTAGTCAGGCATACTGAGAAGCTGCAGGCTGCTGGTTCTGACCTCAGTGGTGGACCAGGTGCTGGGAGAAGAGTCTAAGGTCGTGGCAGTAAATGGAAGATGCATATAATGTAGCCAAAGTACAGCCTTGGATACCTGTCCTGGTGGGTTGAATCTGCTGCATTTCCTTTGTCCAGGGAAATCGGTTGTGGAGGAAACCTAGCTGTGTCTCAGGAAAGCATCTGAGGAAAGCCTAGAAAAACAAAGGGTGAGAGGGTGAGTGCAGCCTGCAAACCCACCAAGGGGGCAAACAGCAGGGAGGGAGCAGGAGTAGCTAAATGAAAGCACAATACTGGCACAAGAGCAAACGGGACTGCCTGCCCAGGAAGCTCCTTAGGCTGGAGGTTATAAAGGGCTGCAGCCCTCTGAGTTACCATCTGCCCAGCAGCTGCTGTAGTTTCATTAGTGGCTGCCTTCTGGAAGGAGCTGTGAGATACTTCACCCTGCCTAGGTTGTCTCTGCCAGTGTCACAGGGTACCCTTGTGTTACTGCCAGCAGCCTTAAAGTTTTGAAGATTTAGCTTGGAAACCTTATTATTATGAAAATGTCATTTTTCTTAAAACGGAGTTTCCTCAACCAGCATGAAGTAATAAGCAGTTCATAGCTTCCCAGTACTCCAAAAGCAGTACGCTATTGTATTTTGAATGATTGTCATGCTTTTTAAACCCTTATACCATGTCAGGGCTCATACTAAACTTGCAGTTGTTCTTGGTGTCAGTGGTTATTGGCATAACCGTTCAAGGCAAGCAGGACATCTTCAGAGACTGAAGACCCTTTGTAGGTCTCATATTTTTACCAAGCAATGTTTGGCAGGGTTTGATCAGATTGAGGAGCTCTGAGAATGAGTAACCTGAGCGAAGGGTGCTGAAGTCTGGGCAGACAGCACCAGCAGTGGAGTGCGAAGTGTGGGTCAAGAGACATCGCAGTTGACAAGCTTTGAGCTCAGGACCCCAGAGCTCACTTGCTCACACATCCCTGGTGACCTTCTGTCTGGAGTGCTGGGGGCTCAAAACCTGCCTGGGGCTTGAAGGGGTTAAAAACACTTAGTTTCCCCAAACCCTTACATTTGTTGCCAGGCTGGGAGGAGGTGCAGTCAGAGGCTCATGTGCTGAAGGGTCCTTGAGTCTCCAAGTTCTGTAGGTTTTCTCCATGGTTCTTTCTCCTCTGTGTTTTGCCATTTCATAGCACAATTCGTGATGGGTCTGTGGCAACTGGCTGGTAAAGTGGAGCCCAGGGCGGGCTGGGTGTTGATGCTGCTGCGTGGTGGTGTAGAGTGGGGCTCATGGTAAGGCCACATGTGGGGAGGGTACGAAAGGGGAGCTATATACCTCCCCAAGCCACAGCTCTGTGTACGCCAGAGGCCCCAGCAGGCAGCGGTGGGGCTGGGCAAGTGCTGGGCTTGCTCGTTAGGCAGCCTGGTCCTGGGCAGATGTTTGCCAAGACAGGACCTGGGCCATGCCCTTACTGTGTTTGCAGCACCGTCATGAGAACTGAACCTGATCAAGGGGTGGCCTTGAGGCAGGATGCCAAGAGGTGGGGGAAGGCAGCTGAGAGATGGCTGAACTAGCCTGGAGCAGAGATGTGATCAAATTAATGTTATTGGTCTGTAATTTCAGCATAAACTACCACCTCAGCACAAAACTACCACCACAAGAGTAAAGAAACCCATAACTATAAATTAGCAGTAACATCATTTAAAGAACTGTCTCATAAATGCTTATTTTTATCTCTGCAATTTGGCTTACTATCAGGTAATCCTCCCACATACCTGAGCCCTTAAAACAACCTTAACCCTTCCAGCAGCAGTCTGAAAAAGATCAGCTGGATCTTCTCTTTTCCCTAAGACTTGCCTTTTAAATTCATTTACCAACAGTGTAGTGTTCCTGATCTTCTAGTATCATTTCCAGTTGTTCTATTTTTGCCACCTAATTTTGGAAACTCAAATGGACTAGTGCAGGGATGGAAGTTCTGCGGGCCATAAAAATTAATTAATTTTGTCGAGAAAGATCAGCTCTAGAGGGAGTGCTAATACAATTTAAACTTCACAGGTCATAACCGAAGTTACGTTTCTGTATTATTTCTTCAGTGAACTTTAATTTTTCAGTGGTTGGCTGATGCACCTGTCAGCAATGATACAACTCAGCTACCCAACCATATGTAAAGTTTTCCTTAAATCCCTGTGGATAGTGATGTACTTTTATGCCCTGTAGTCTGGCCGTTGCTGGGGAAGTCATATGCCACAGGTAGCCCATTTCAGTTGTTAGCCCATTTCTGAAAGGCACTGGTACGCAGGTACCTAAGGTTATTTACACAGAGACCAAACTGGCCCTGGATATGATGAAAGGTGATGCAGCCTAGCTTGTGGTCAAAATGTGCCTGTTAAATACTGATGTTAGCTTAACTTGCTCTCACCCAGACCTTTGTGACTCCCAGCATAAGGAATGGGGAATTTTTTGAGCATCCGTAAGTGTGTTTTTGATTCCCCTGACTAATGCTGCCGCGTAGTTTTCATCCTGTCATTATCTGTGTTGGGTACTGAGCGCAGGCGCCTGTTTCCTCCCAGAGCAGTAGTTTCCAAGGCAAGCGATGCTGACACGAGGCTGGAGGACTTACGCTACTAAAGCTTGTGGGAGCTGCCCTGAATGGAGCAGCGCCGAGGCTGCCCGAAAGTAAGTTGGGCCTTGACACTCAGCTCAGTCTCTTGCACGGTGTCTAAAGTATATGGGTCAGATCCATTAGACATTTTCTTTTCCTTTTCCTCTCCTCCTGGGCACTGGTGGCATTCCTGAACGCCTCTCGAGCTTGGAGCTGCCAGTGCTTGCCCCCAGGCTGGGGGTGCCTGAGCTGAGTTGGTCCATCCGCAGTAAGCTCAGGCGTAGGTGACTCGTGCCGCGGGCAGCTGGGACTCATCTCATTCTCAGATGCTCTGGCAGGACCTGTGCTTGACATGATGATTGCATTTGCTGAAAGTAGGAATCATCTCAAATAATAAATAAAATAGTTGTCTTCAGCTTTTCTTCCTTTTACATGCAACTAATGAAGGAACCACTCCACAAGCAGCTACTGGTGAAACTGCTGAATTCAGTGCACGTGCACACAACACCCCTGTGCATCCCGTATCTGCAGGGGGTCGGCAGAGACTCCCACTAGAGAGGGTCGCTCTCTTAAGGGTCGGTCCCTTAAGGCAAGAAACAATCTATTGCATGCAGATTTGCCCTCATTTCTCAAAGGTGTTTGTTACAGCCTCAAGAGTTCTTCACAGGCTTTGCAGAGAGCAGTATTTCAGCTGTCCCTGCAGGATTAAAATATATGCCTTGACTAGCAAGTGGCTGTGCGCTGAGTTATTTTGCAAAGCAATAATGGGCAGCGCTACTCGGGGAGGGGAAGGGGGGGGCTATAAAGTGCAGGCAGGAGAAGCTGTGACAGACCATGCATAGCAATCTGCTCGCTCTTCACAGCTCCTTGAGGAAAATCGTGCCAGCGTGCCTGAGGAAGGCGAGCCTCTCCTTAGCAAGTGCAAGCTGCAACCGCCTCAAGCGTTAGCAGTGACGGAGGAAATTAAGTGGGTGCGCAAGAGAAAGGACAGGCCCTGTGTTATTGCTATGACTAATAACAAAATTGCTGCAGGTTTTCATAGTTAAGCTGGTTTTCTTCTGACCTGTGGTAAGCTGGTTATTCCAACTAAGCTGCTTTTAGCTTTTAGATGTGAGAGAGATACGTGAGCAAAGCCTCGCTCGCCCTCTAATCAATGCAGAATTAAAGAAAGAGCCACTTAGCATAATCTTACTGTCCCCAGTAATAACGATGGCTGGGAGGGCTTTGTTAGCCAAGGAGGGGCTTAGGGGAAGGATGCGCGTGTCTGTGAGAGACTTGATTACTACAGCTTTGTGGTAGCCATTGAAGCCATACATTACGATATGCTATGCTTGCTAGTCACTTAGGCAGTTTTGCAAAATCACTTGTAAACTTTTTGTCAGTAGCCATCACGTGTCCGTCCAGCTCAGTTTGAGCCACCACCTTGGGTTTTTTTGGGGTCACTGCACTCTTGTGACTTTTAGGGTCTATCAGCAGTAGTGTGTCATGTTGTGTGTCCATCCGTGTCCCATCCCCATCCCATTCCCCTCCCTTCCTGCCCCCGCCCCCCCCCCGCCTAGAAGTGCCTCCCCTTTGGTTCAAAATGGCCAATGTCTGTCTTTGGCAATTTGTGTCTTTGTCAACTGTTTCCTAGGTCCCTCAGCTAGCTTTTCCTTAGTGTTCCTAAGTCTCTTTCCCCCCTCCCCTCCCCTATTTTTTCCTTTGGTAAGTGGGGTGTCTACGTCAGCCTCTTCCTGGTCTCTGCAAACTCCCACCTCTCTAGGACTGTCACAGAGGACTTGCTTGGAGGATGGCACTCCTGGCTACCACACAATTACATCAGGTGCCACATGATAATGAAGAGTGAATTCTGAGGTCATGCTGAGGAATGTGTCTCCAAGCTGAAGGTATAACTGACTACATATGTTTAAAGTGCTTCAGGCACAGCCTGAGCTCTTAACAGAGCTGTGTGTCTGACCAAGCGCGCCCCATGCCTTGCCTACTGGTGCTCTATAAGCAGGATGGAGCAGAAACTTTGTGAGTGGGCTTGTTCTTGAAATACATATTTCAAAGTAGCAGGACAAAGAACCTCTGGAAAGACTGAGAGTGAAGAAAATTTATTTTTTTCTCATACGATAAATATTTAAACTATAAGAAATAGATACTATTTCTTAAATTGTGCAAGCACACTTCATACTTCTGACTCTGGACCAGGATAGCAAGAGTCTAAAGGGAAGCATCATTTTACTTGCATACTACTCTTGGCGACTGTTCTCAGAAGCTTCACATGCTGAAGTCTCACCTTAACTGATCTACAAAAGGTGTATTTGCTGTTTAAACTCACACCATTAGGGACTGCATGTTCCAGGCAGTGCACAAGAGGGATAAAAGTGACCAGTCTGCATTGCACCCATCCTGCAGGCTTCCAGTGCATGGCAGTGTTTCTTCACAGCAGTGGAGCACTTAGTTTTCCTACACCAAACTGTAGCTTTCTAAGACACAGTTCTCAAGCCGACAGTCAGTTTCAGCTTTATTTATAGAAACAGAAAAGGATACAAAATTATGAAAGATATATAAAGCACTGAAAAAAAAATATAAAACAATTTTAGTTCAGAAATAAGCATACTCTAGATGACCTTCAAGGTCATTTCCATATTGGAGTAGGACGTTTTGCATGCACACAAATTGGAATCTAATCACTTAGTAGCCCCTCATTTCATAACGGTAATCAATAAGACTGAAGAACAGACTCATGACGTTTAGCTCCAATCCTAACTCCCCTTAATTACGTTTCAGTTAAGTTTGAGAAAGTTCTTGCCCTTAGCGCAGTTCTACTCCAAAATGGAGGCCAATCTCAGATCCTTTTAGTAAATTCAGAGGCTGAGAGCAATATACTTCTTTGTGGCCGAGAGGATCCCTGAAATCATCATAAATCAATCAGGAGGGCCATGCCTCTGGCCAGGCAGCATTCAAGGTAAGTCTTAGATTTTCAACAGTCAACGGTATCTCCTAGAAATTACTTCCGGGGAAATCACAGCATTCTCATGGGGGGGGAAATCTCTCCCTAAACATAAAGGGCTGGAGCTTCTGCTTTGAAACAGCAAGAGATGGGCTTCGTCTCCGGATGGGTAGAGAGCTGA
Organism: Gymnogyps californianus; assembly: GCF_018139145.2. Taxonomy (NCBI): domain Eukaryota; kingdom Metazoa; phylum Chordata; class Aves; order Accipitriformes; family Cathartidae; genus Gymnogyps; species Gymnogyps californianus. Next base: position 26,080,169 of record NC_059473.1, read on the forward strand.
AGCCTCTGCCTTTATTTCTTCAGGAATAAATGAAGGGGAAAAAGAAGGCTGCCATAGTTGTGAGCAGCAGAGACATCAGAAATGCAGGCACTAAGCTGAAGCCTATCTCAGGGACTGAATTTCTTGTTGAAGGGATAAGCTATATCAGACTTGGCTGAAGCTGCAGGAGTGATGGACAGTAGGATGCTAACTGTGCCTCCCAACAGGCTGAAATGGCTGCCAGGGGGTACGGAACAAGTTTTGACAGGAGTCCTTCTGCTTTGAGTGCAGGAAGCTGCTCTTGGAAGAAGCCCTCTCCAGGACTGGTGGCCTTCTGCCAGGCCTAGGGGGAATGTCTAACTTCAGAAAGACTAAAGGTCTTCTGGCTGCTCTTCAATACCAGTTTAAAAAATAACAGCTTGGGAGACATGGGAGTAGGGTCTCCCCTTCCCTCAGAAAACAGCGCATGCTGAAGCACTCTGGCAGCCCCGACGCTTGCAGGCAGGCAGGCAGGCAGGCAGGACCTTCGCAGCTCTGGGCGACCCAGTCTTCTGGCACAGATGCTGCTGTAACAGGTCTGGCTGTGGGCAAAGGATGTGGAGCCCTGGCTAATTTGGTGCCACCGTATTGGACCATTCTGGGTTTTTTTTAAAGGTCTTAAAATGCTGCTCCTAGGGTGTCTTTAATATTGCAGGGCCTGATTGCCTGGACATCAGAGAGTGAAGCAGACGAAACAGATTTACCATTCAGCCAGACCTGGGTTATCTCCTTTCATAACAGAAAAATTCAAGAGGCAGACTGAACAGTTCCCTTGAAGGTGGGATTCGCCCCATAATAAAGGTAATATTATATGCTTCAGCTCTAACACAAGGCAGAGAGCACTTAAAGCCCAAGGAACTGTAAGGTCATATTTGATTAAAAAGAAAAGCTGTTCCTTAAGAAAAGACCTGCCTCCCTATTCCCTCTTTTTAAAGAAACAAATAAAACCATTCCTAAGACTACCAAAAAAAGGGTGTGTTTTAAAGGTGAAATTTTAAATGAAGACATTAAAGAGAAAAAGCAGACTTTGCTACAGTAGGTAGGTAGAAAAGTAGCTTAAGGCTGAACTACTGCAGTCAGTGAGAATAGCAAAAACGTTCTAACTTGTATCAGAAAGCAATCAAGAAGAACTGATGAGCATCATGCCCTTCACAGAGTAGCGTAAGCGCAGGGCACAGCCCTGTGTGCCCCTGGACAGAGGCTGTGAGAGATTGGGCTTTTTGAATTCTGCAAGGCAGGAAAAATTTTTTTTCTTCAATATCTCAAAATAGGCAACAAAACATTGGAGGAAACAAAAACAATCTTCAACATATATAAAATACCTATTCTGAGATGCATGCTTCCAATGTACATAGAGTCACAGAGATGCTGTTTTATAAAAATAACATAATTCAAAATGCTTCATAATTTCTCCCCACCCCCGGCTGTAGCACATCAGTGTTTCTGGTTCAATTCCTGCATTCACGATCCAGAATCAATTAAATGAGCTTTTGGTTTTAACACATTGACCAAAGACTTGGTCTGGCACATCCTTCTGCAGACAGGATATCCAGTGTAGAAAAGCCATCAACCTGTCTTAAAAATCATTGTTTTGCGTCATTCCTAATTCACAGCATACGTTTGCTCCCATTCAATTCCAACGTGAGAATAGCAGTACAGGAACCCGAGAACAGTCAGTGTTGCCCACGGCCAGCCTATAAATAGAAAGACAGACAATCCTAGTCAGAATAATTAATGACTGCTTCAAGTAGAAATACTCTTGGGATGACCAACTTATGATGCTTCTAATTTAATTTTATTAGCAATTCAGTCTCATAAGTAGAGCCAACCCATAAAATTTGAAAGGGGAAATCTGGACTGTCTAAGCTTCAGGGATGCCTGACCCCCTGCAGCCCCAGTCTTTTCCATTTTCAGGGAACTGGACCAGGTTTATTCCTGCTCTGCACCTCCAAACGATACTTGCCGAATTAAAGAGGTCTGTTTCAATCCTCTCCTTTGTAGTGGGTTTGTCTATCAAGCAGATCCCTGAATAAACCCTGACGCTTCAAGCTGGCTACGGTGCGTCCTAGGCACAAAGGGATGCATAGCCACAATGCAGGTTATTAAAAATCAGAACAAATCCAGTTACCTGTTCTGCAAAGAGAGCCTGGGGAAACCTCTGATTAAGGCTGTTTTGGATACCCTGCAGCTGGCTGTAAAAATTGATGTACGCACTCTACAGCCCCGTAACAGCTAATGGGGTCAGAACACCATTGTGCCGGTGCAGAACAGACAGCCCTATTTGCCTGATGTATTCTTGCTAGATTATTTTTTAACTAAAAAGACTGACTCCTCCAATATATAAAAGTTTTGCTGGGGAAATGACATGTTTCGTTATTATTTCAAATTCTTTTTAGTGAAAGTCACCATCTTTTCACTTGAACTTTTACCAGCTAAAAGCAGTAACCAGGAAGTCACAAGCCAAAAGGTCTACTGCTTTCCAGTGGAGTTGTAGATCACTTGAAAAAATCCGTAATCAGGTAAATGATTTTGCTTTTCTTGATACCTTTCCTGGCATCTCTGTTCCCTTTCTCCATCCACCTCCTCTCCTTAGAATTTATGAAATTTAGAGTTTATAGGTTGCAATCCTCAGCGTTAGGCCCTATTTTTTTTGGTGTGTTTTGTCTGGGGGAAGGGGGCAGGGAGGGAGGTGGTTGAGGGTTTTTTGGTGGCTTTTTTATTGCCGTTGTTGACATAAGAGTTTTGGTTATGTGTATGACTGGTTTTCTGCATGCCATCCTCGAACTACCAGCACCTGCTTCTGAAAGAAAAGCTTCAGTGCTCCCTCTGGAGGAAAACTCTGGTCTGAAGGAATCTGCTGGCAGACATGGGATTCCCCATTGGCCTGGAGAAGGGATGGAGAGAAGTTGTAACCTCTCCACAACACGATACTCCAGAAGAGCTCTTTCTGAAGGTATGTTTACAAGGTATTTTGCAGGCTGGCTTTGTCCAGGCTTCAAGCCGATTCCAGTCTGGAGGCTGTTTAATTGTGCTAAAGTCCAGCTAAGCCTTAGGTTAATACCCTGCCCTCAGCAGGGCTCGTGGCCTTGGGCTCGGTCTTGCACTTCTGGGGACCGCACATGCTGGGACCCCTCCTCTGTGCTCCGAGAGCCTGGGCAGTGTAACACTTCACCCTGGAACGGGTTCAGAAACAGTTATTTTTCCCCCCCTGTGAATAGCTGTACGTTTGCTTCATGAATCTCTAATTGTTCTGGCCTGGTTTTGTGGTGAAACAGTCTTGTAACCTGAATGATTGTCATGGAGACATTTACAAATATTAATCACCTGTCCTCACAACGCCCTAAAGCAAAATTATACTTTTTGTTTAATTACTTGTTTCACAAAACAAAATTGCTGAGGTATCTCCAAAAGGATTTTTAACAATAAAATTGTCTTGTTTTTTCTTCAGTGAAATTAGGCTACTGTAGATTGGGGTTCACCCTCAATAGCAAGCTAAAGCCCAGCTGTGCTTTGTCTCTGATAAAACTGCACGTGAAAGTATGTCAATAGGTATAATAAAAACATACCTCTTCTGGCAGCAATATTGTGGTGGCTGCTTTATACAGACAAAGCCAGAAAGTTAAAAAAGGACTGAGTCTAGAACTGCCTTTTTTTTTTTTTTTCCCTAATGGGTACTTTTGGAAACTTTGCTAGATACATATTTTGTATCTTTAAATACTTTAAAGCTCTGGCACACAGAAAATGTGCCAACGGTAGTCTTTAGTCTGACTTGCTTGTTATCCCCAGCCAATGTATAACAGATCTTGTCAGAATACGTAGGTATGCACTGGAAATCTTTTCTCGATGCCTTAGATTTATGATAAGATTCCTCTGTAGTGCCCACGACCTGGGTTCAGGGGGCTCTCATGCCACTATAATCAGGCTTGTGGTAATCCTCCTGGAACGTAGGGAGTCTCTCCTGTACAGTAACAGGCGTCAAGGATTGCATTCAGCAGATTACCTCCTCCTGATCTAATTAAGATGAAAAGGAAGGGGGAAGACAAAGTGACCCACTATGGGCGAGGGAAAATGGGAATTTTTAAAATTTAATCTTGCTACAGCTATTCTAGGAGGAGCTGCACAGATCCCAAAGCATTTCTTGCTGCACGGGTGGGAGGTAGCCAGCTACATGTGGGGGTTAAAGAGAGGGCACCTCTGCATTGCTGGTCCTTTCTTGCCATACAGGAACCACGTGCACTGCTGCTGCGCATGGGGAAATGCACGTGGTGCTTCTGCTGTGCGCGAAGCAAAGGTATCGTGTTGTGCTCCTACGCAATCCCAGATTAGCTCCAGTCCACTCAAGGTGGATTTGCACAAGTGCATCCACACCTGAGAAGCGGCCCAAGGACAGCCTGAAGCAAGCAGGGGATCTTTAAACTGTTTTCACTCATCTCTTCCATTTTAGGATTGGATATAAAATAAATTTGTTGAAAAGATTGAAGAACTTTGTCTCCAGAAGGTGACGTCGTAGGGAAGGACACATCAAGCAACGCTAATCCAGCAAGGATGCAAATTTCAAATTCTGCCTAGCATGTAAATGACCTGTGTGTCATCCTTGTATGTGACCTCTATAATCAAACAGCAGCAGGAGCTGCTGTCTTGCAAGGTAAGTTCACAAGAGCCTTTTCCTTGCTTAAACAGTTTCTCCTTGTAAAACCCAAACAACCAAACAGTACTGATAGTCTTCGATCCACGGTTCCAAGGAAATCCCTCTTTTTGGCCTGGGCCAGCAGCATAAGGTACGTTCTTCCCTCAGGCCTTTTGCCGACTCCCATTCTGCTCCTACTCTCAAACACCATTCAAGGGGCTCTTCTTTCTGGTGGCTCCCCAGCTTTACCTTATCACCCTAAACCACTGCATCCTCACCTACGCTGTATCATTCTCCAAACTCTGCTTGAAAGGGTACGTGCCTGCGTTCTAGATCAGTATCTCTCTACAAAGTCATATAGATAAAATGTACTCTTAGAAACATTAGGGGGGTCAAATCAAGCACTAAGCTGTTAGGAAATGACTGAGTTAAGTTTGTCTATTCAAAAACATGTCAGATACCACCTTAAATCTCACAATTTCTTGACTGTCTTCAGTGATTTGATTTTAGGCTTGAAGGCCAAGTTTCATGAGACAACTCAGATTATGAAAATCTTTTTTTGTGGAAAGATGAATTAGTATTCATTCACATATGCTATTTGTAAATCCAAGAACAAATTCATATGCCATTTGCAAATCCAGCAATATTTGTGAGCTTTACCTGCACAAATTTCTTTTAAGACAGCTGGACTTCCCTTTTAACAAAGGAACACTGGGTGAGAAACATTAATGGAATGACAGCCAAATTCTCTGCTTATACAGGTATGCTGCTCCACAAAAAATCAAAGACAAACTCCTTTGTGAAGAGGACTGCGAATTCAGTGGCGAGGTAAGAGCAGCGCTTTATCTGTCTATCACACAACCTCCTCCCAAAGAGGTCTCCAGTCCCAACTAGGCATGAGGCAACACTGTCACACACAGCTGATCTACTGTCCAGTAGTCTTGCCGGTTTAAAACCACGTTTTGATATGTTATGTACTCAGCTTTCGGCATAATGAATAGGAGGCTTGTTTTCATTACACGGTCAAGACAGAATTAATACAAACTAGCTGCAACAGGAACAGCTTTTGGAGTTATTCCTTCCTTTGAACTTCCTATCTCCTCTTCAAGAACACTTCTGGATACTTTGCAAACATCTAGAAAAGGTCATGTTTCTGGAACACTCTGGATTTTTAAGGGAGTGGGGTAAAACTAAGCTTTCAACTCAGAAGTAACAGCCTGGATCACAGCTCTCAAAAGACTACTTATGTCCTCATTACCTCAGTTCAAATAATTTGAACCAACATTTAATCATGTATCCATACAGAAGCTCTTTCAAATTTCCTAATCACTTACAGTAATGAAAAAGAATCACACCAGCAATGTTTTGGGCATACCCAGGTTTCACATCATCATCAAAACACTAGGAGACAGCCCTTTGTTCCTTCCAACCTGTGAGATGTAAGAGAAAGGGACCATAGTTGCATTTTGCATTTTCCAAAACTGTCTTAGTAGCTTTGGGACCTTAATGCTATTTTCAGATGTGACTTGGCCACACAGTCCTCAGAAGTCTTCAAGTACAGAGTAGTTACTAAATCAATAGAAGTCAGAAAAAGCCATCTCTTTGAAAAGCTTGACTTCAGCAAGACTTACTCTGACTTTGATTTGGAAGTACCTAAGTTGCTATAAGACTTAGCACTCAGGAAAATTTATCCTTAAACAAAAGTTCACGTCACAAAACACTGAAGCAACTCCCCTGTAAAGTGGAATTAAGGAGACACAATGGTGGGGAGGAGGAGGAACACGCACCGATTCGTCAAGCAGAATAAAAAGCCAAAACAAACCAGCATTTGAGGCCAAGACCTCTCTTACCTACAATTACTAACATCCTTAAAAGATCAGTAAAACTGCCACATTTTCAGGTAAAGTAACACATTAAAAACTAAAGATCAGTTGAATGAAAGCTATTATCTAGCCCAACATCTGAAGCAGAGGATAAACTCTGGATTTTTAAATTTTTATTTCAGGTCTATTCATCACTTCCAGGTAGACCCCTGCTGAACATTATAGCAGGGCATGTCCAACAGCATGTATTACAAACACTGTGCAGTCTGATCCCAAATTACTCTTTAGGTATTTGGAAAAGGAAACCCTATATATTTTCAGCTGTGTTAGCATTCAGATGTGGGACTGGATAACCTCAAATCACATTAGAGGTGGTCTAATTGGTTTATACAAAATTGCTCCATGCGTTGTGCATCAAGTTTTCCAGCTGCTCCATACACAGAGACACGATACACACAGCCCTACTTAATGCTGGGACTGGGTAACGCTGCGTTATGCAGTATGCACTGTATTTGCACAGCTGAACAGAAACCTAACATTCATTGTACTATCTTTTCACAGATACTGTTCTTCTTCCAACAGACCAAGCTCAGTGTTTCAATGAAGAGAAATGGAAGGGACTTCTGTTTCTCCTGGAGTTCATTCCTCTTCTGAAGGTACTAAAGCAGGGTATGAAAGAAACTATAATTTTCAAATCTTGGTTTTAAAAGTTATTTCTGAAGGATATTCTTGTCCTTATAATACAGCCTTCAAAATACAGCACTCGGATAATAAATAGCAAAATCACCCTTTATAGAGAGGGGTTTCCTACAAACTCCTTTAAAGTGCCTTTAGATGCTAATTCCTTCCTATCTGCCTCCCTTTACTCACTTATAACTAACCCAGACAGGAAACCGAGTATTTTCAATTATCATGTGAAGAAAAAGAGCCAAGCACAGCCTTTGTTTTCTAGCTTAAGTAATTTTACCATTCATTAAGTAAAGCCAAACATTTAAGAAATCGCTATGAAACTGGAACCTATAATAGTAAACAACTCCATTCCCAGGTGTAAAGAAAACAAAACAGAAGCAATTATGGAAGTATTAGACCTATTTGGAATTCAGTAAAGTTAGCTTTCATGCTTTTATATATATATATCTATATCTCTCTATATCTCTCTCTCTATCGCCCACTTACTCAGTTTCTAATCAAATTCTGTCATTGCCTCAGATTGCTGGACTCCTTAGCAAGCTCTGGAGTGGTTTATTAGTGGTCAACAGCATTGCCCTAAGCACTTCTGTTTTACAGCTCATCCCAAGAACAAAATTTAGAGATGGGAAGATGCAAGCAGAGCTGGTAGGAAGCTGGGAAAAGCTCTTATATATGTTGAATTATACCCTCTCTGCAATAAAGTAAACTTACTGCAGTATCATGTAGTAGGGCCAAAAGCAGAGAAGAATCATCATGTAAAATATTAAGTGAAGACATGTAATTCACCTTTTGTGTGGCTGCAGCATATCTGCAATGTTTGCTATACTGTAGGTACAGCAGCATCAGATCAACAGAAATTTATTAATGTATCTAAATCACCCAGCCCAATCACATCTGCCCCATCTCCACTGATCTCTGTATACTCTGCTTGATGAGAGTAGGCAGTGATCTAAAGCTGATTTAAAGACTTTTTCCCCAGTTTATCCTCCCACTGCTCTGCAACCTCTATACCACCTAGAGAATTTGATTAGAAATGCAGTTTCTCACCAGCCTGTATTTTCTTGAGCAGTGCTATTAAAAGACTTTTTCTGTGCACATCAAGCGCTGTAGAAAAAGCTTTGGTCAGGGAAGCAGTCTTCTAATTATTTAAATTCTTCCTAATCTGCAGGCACTGGTGATCAAATTTTTTCTGTTTTTTTTTTTTTTATAAGCCATATTTGAGGATAGGCCCTTAAAAATACAAGTGTGTGCATTAGTCGCTGTAGCTGCTCCTCTTCAAATCCAGCAGAATTTTTAATACTTGAAATCTTAGCCTAAAGGCTAATTAAGGCTCCCAGTTTCTGGGTTTAAAACGTAAAGTGAAGAGGCTACTAATTTGTATTATTCAAGTGCTTAAACTCAACTGCGGTGATTTTCTAAATTAATGGCTAACTTAGGCATTACTGTCTGCGAACAGCCTGTATCCTTGTGTAGGAGCTTTTACTAATAAGCATTTTATTTTTGCATACTTCCAGTTCAGCTACTGATACCTAAACTTCTGCTGCTAACAAACAGGCCTGGAGAAAAGAGCTGATGCAGAGAATTTAACTTCCATTTAACTGACTTCTTGGCTGTTTGATATCCCTCAAACCAGGGATATCAAATCACCTCCAGCCATTCATTCAGGGATAACTGCAAGGATGGTGAGGTAAGATGCAGTGCATCGAGGATAATGAATTCAGTTCAGAAGAGTACATATGGCAAGCAAAGCCCTAACCTGAGCCATGGCAGGGGTTTTTTTGCTGCTACTTTCGGCCTCTACATTGCACAACGTTGCAAAAGACAGGCAATAAATTCTGCCAGCAAACGCACAGCCCTCGAAGTTCCAGCTGGGCATCTCCATCCTCCCACCTCATGTAAAGCAGCACACAGATTCAGAAGGTCTGTATATTCAAGATGCCACCTTGTCCCATTATTAGCCCCCAGCAAACAGCTCCCACATCTTTCCCCTCCATCCGCTGCATAGTCTGGGAGCAGAGCAGCAGAGCGGCTCAGCCAAGGGGAACCAGCCTGGGAGACTCCAGGCTGATCTTACTCATTGCTACAGATTTCCAGCTGCTGAAGATACTTAAGCTTCAAGTGTGGGTAAGGTCCAAATATTCAGAAAAAGTATTGCTGTACAATAGGAGGTATTTCAAAGGAAAACCAGGGAAATGCTGTAAGGATAACTCAAAAGCTGTCCCCTGCAGCATCTGGAAACGAGACTGAAAAGGATAAAATCCTTAGCTGCCAGGTCTAGACCTGAACCTCAGCCAGGTACACGGCAGTAACCGCAAAAGCTTCCTCTTCAGTAGACACGAAGTAGTTTCCAGCTAAAGACATTAACAAATGTATAACATAGTAGTCTACTTATGTGAATTTTAAATTATACCATCCTGGAGAATGCTTACATCTGTGGCTTTCTGAGGAGTACTTATTGGTGCTGAGAAAAACTGAAAATGGATAGATAACAGTCCAAGACCATCATCTGCAATGCAGGATGACCGCAACTCACCCAGATCAGCATTACTGAGAGCAGAAAGCCATAGTCTCTCAGTGTTTTCATAATGCAAACAGGTTTTATTTAGCAGATGGAGGTCACAAAAGTTGTGGCTTTTCTGTGTTCTTACTGTGCATGGAACCACACTTTACCATAGCTAAAATCATTTTACTTTTATGCTTGATGGCACTGAAGAAAGTTGCGTGCTGACAAGAACTTTCTCAAACAACAAGAAATCAATTCAACCTATGTCAGGGCTAAGGATGCTGAACATACTTTTTCCTATTAATTAAATAAGCTGCAAATAAATAATTTCATAGGTAGAGCTGAAAAGATAGGCCTATCCTATAGCTTTTATACAGCACCCCTCGACACAATTCAATGATGATGCCATAACTATTTGCATTGCATTAAGTACATACATGAAAGAAAAAAAAACCCTGCTGTGTTATTTACAAATGCTGGTAAATGCTCTGTGGATGCAGGTATCAATACAGGATATGCCTGCCTGCACGGATTCTCCGTTTTGTCTTTGGAGCCAGAACCTCATTTAATGCTACCTAACCATGGCACTAGCAGCTCTCCAGATGCTGTACAATGTAGATCAGAAGCATGATTTCCCCTGTATGTATCACATGATGTGAGCAGGATGATGCTGGTAACTTCACTCTATATTTCTTGGGGGGGGGGGGGGGTGTGGTATTATCTGACCATAATTCTACCTTAAGTATTTTTACTTCTAAACGTTGTATAAAGCACAAAAGAATCATAGGAGTTATGCCTTCTGCTTCATGTTTTAAAATAAAGCTTCACCCTCTACTAGTTTTTCCAGCAGAGCTAGTCAGTGGAAAAAAGCCTGAGATTTTAGGCAGTAATCCTGGTCTCATGTGTATCAAGTTGACTCTGGAGTAATTCAACTAAAATCAAAAGAACCATATTTGTGCTACTGCTGAATTTGAATTAACAGTAAGGAAGACTGCTTAAAACTGCCTGGCAGAATCTTTCTGCCACAACTGCTAACAGGAAAGGAAAAGAAAACTAAACAACCAGCTTTAGTTTTCAGATTAAGAAGGGGTGAATCTGTAAATCAGAAGCAACCTTTCTTCTCCTCCCAGGTCTTTAGTTGAGAGCTACACACAGCTAATGTGAAATCAAAGCCCACAAAATATGAAATCTCAGTGTTTGTTCTTTTATTTTTAGAACAGAGACAAAAGCTTTCAAAGCATTATTGTAAATAAAGATGCATCTTCACCCGGAAGCAAGGCAAAAGAGCTACCTCTTCAAAGCGTTATGCAAAGAAGACATTTTAGAGTAATATATCTGGCTTGGCATGCATAAGGACAGCGCTATCCTTATCATTAAATGTCTACTCGGATATTCCCAGCACAACCTCCTTAAATACGGTGTGAACAATTACGGATAGGTAACACTTGCAAAGATTTTAGGGCATTTTCCACTTGCAATTATTTGTTGAGAGCATTAGAGATGCCAATCAAAACATCAGAGCCACTAGTCTCCTTTCGTTACAGTTGCAAGATGAAACAGGTGAATAAAGAGCTAACTCCCCAGAACATGAACATCCCAAAGGCAGAGCTGGGAACGCTGCTGCTGCCTGGCAGGATCCTGAGGTGAGCATCTGAGCAGAGATACACCCATGTTATATATAAGAAAGACATGCTGAGCAGAAGGGTGAATTAACTTCCCCTCTACTAGAGCTTGAATATCAGGAAGATTTCTTTATCAATCTAATTGCGGTTCTTGGATTTAGGTTTGTATGTCAGACTTTTTGCGTACAACGAAACTCGTTCTCTAGCCTTTAGTGGTAGGGAGCTCTTCAGAAATCAAGGCTATATACGCTCAAGCAGAGGATTTAAACCAGGGACTCAGACAGGTATCATCAATCACCAGCAAGCAAACATTTGGGTAAAAAGGTGAAGTACTGTAATTTATTTCCCCAACCCAATTTCTGGCCAAGGTACCCTGGAATGGTCATAAATATAAGATGCTTAAATGATGATAAAATAATTAATTTTTAAATGTGACGAATTATTTAAGGATGAATTATTCACAGTCCCCTTCCTACCTGCAACACACTTTTTAATCTACAATTTTTCCTTGTCATCCTCAAACACACTTATGTTCCCAGATCGTTGCAGCAATTCTGTGGTGCTGCCTTGTCCCTTCACAGTATTAAGAATAAGAAAAAAAGCAGACAGCGTGTCAAATTTAACAACTATTTACAACCAGCTATGCTAGTAATAAACAAACTGCAACTTCTTATCACAGTACCTGAAATGCCCTGTGTAATGAAAATTATATTACCTGTTAGAGCTTAATGCAGTAAGAGAAGGGCTGAGAGCACATCGGTAATTTACAGGAACACTGCATTTTGGATAATTGCTATATCAGTGTAAAGCTAGCACTACAAGTGAGGCCATTGAACCGAGTTCTCACTTAACAGAAATCCAAACATCTTGAGGGATGGAAGCGCATAGATAAGGTAACCAGGCAATCTTGCAATCGCTTACCGAGCTGTAGCAATCGATTCAGGACTAAGGCATTTTTAATACTGCTGGTCTCAGGTTGTATGAAGTTACTCCCTTCCGCTTGTGTCTTGTTTTCACAGCGTCGCCGAAGGGCAAAGAAAAGGGCTGATGCGGAGTTAAGGCAGGCAGCCCTGGAAGGACAGTGGCACCTGAATGCAGCTATCAGTCAACAGAAAATGTCGACAATGAACAATCTCCATCACACTGGTGGCATATCACATGAAATGTAATTGTTGCATGCAAGTTATCTGGAGGAAAAGGGCCATACAAGGTTGACCTTGGTTGACAAGTTTTTGATAAAACAATTGTTTCACTTCTCACCTGCACAAGCTGACCTGACCCTGCTGCAGCCCATATAATCATAGCAACTAAACAGAAAAATTATCAGTAAAATAGTTCAATTACAGATAGTTTGTGGGTAAGATTAAGTTCATTTTAATTTGGGGGAAAAAAGAGTCTGTGTTAGTCCATCATCAAGACCATTTGAAACAAAGAAAAAAAAACCTAACTTAAAATTACTTGAAAGATACCAATATTTAATTGACTTCAAGGTCAAAATTAGATGATTTGCTTGTATATTCTCAGAAAACACAGTCTGGATTTCAAGAGTACAGCTAGTGATTTTGGGGAGGAAATACCTTATTCCCTGCTTTCTGTGTGACATGGAAATGTGCTCTCTGCGACACAGAGCCCAGAGAGTACCTGAAAATACAAGTCTACCTATGCGAGCTGTGTAAGCATGGAGCTCATCCGAAGCAAAAGCTAGTAAACCCTTTATCACCCACGTTGGAAAACACAGATTAGAAATATCCAGCAGCTACACAACGTGCAAAAGCTGCAGCATGCAAGTACAGGAGCTCGTTTCTGAGCCCACTGCTGTCTGGATCTGGTCTCAGGCAGTAAGCAGCACTGAGGCAGAAGTTTGATCAGCGCAAATCTGAGTTACTACGGTGCGGTAACTGAGATCAAACGATTCTGTCAGCCCGAGCCCCTTCGTCTGTACACTGAGGGTAACAACACTTCTTTGCCTTGTAGCTGGCTCAGAGGAATGCACATGGAAAGATTTAAATGTTGTTATAATTGCCTCGCTGCTCTCCTCGCTTTCCTGTTTTAAGGAAGCTTCCTGAACAGCTGCTGAATGGGATCACTCTCAATGTTCCTTTCAGGTAAGATGGCTGCACTGGTGGAGCAAAGCATATACAGGAACAAGCCTGCAACTGCAAAAAGATTTTCTAAAAAAAACCCACCACCACCCCCCCCCTTTTTTTTTTTTAATATCTTTAGCAGCATATTCCCTTTTCCAGAAGGAAAAAAACCCCTCACAACCACCACCTCCTTTACATTACATCAAACTATAACCAAGTAAAACAGTATTACTATGCCTTGCCAGAAAGTCAGTGCCTATATTTAAATTGTCTTATTTAACAAAGTGAAGCTTAGTGCAATGAGAGATGATCTTTCCATGTGCTTCCCTGGCCCATTAAAATTAGCAAGGAGCATGATCAGATGCACGGCTGTTATACCCTCTGTCCCACCTGTGCTCTGCTATTCAGTGTAATAAAAGCAGTGTGGCAAACCTTTAACAAGACTGCTGATAGCACTAATATACACGTCTTCCTCAAAACCAACACGCACATACCACCTCTCTGGAGGAAACTAGTGACCCATTTATATACATCAACTCTGTAGTGTTCAACTAGTTTCTTGTCTCCTTGCCCCGGTGTGCAATGAAGTGACACTTCAGTGATTCACAGCCTTGATCATGTTTGCTGTTGATGTAAAATAGGAAAAGATTAATTGAAGTCAGTCTGTACAACCCCAGACTAAGCGACAGCGCGAGCCCCGAGGGCAGCGAGGGGTGGATTTGCTCGACTCCCTCACCAGAAGGTGGCTGGGCCCTACGTGGATGTCGGGGACATGAGGGCACCAGCAGGCTCTCGTTGCCCTGACCAGACTTAGCAGAGGCCTCCACATTGCCCCTGTATTTAACTGTATAAAAGTATATTGTTTACGCATATACTGAATGCGCACTGTGCCTGATCGCGCCTTGACTTCCCAGCTACACCTCGGCCCTGCCTCGTCACCACTGCCTTGCCCAGCCCTGGCTGGCCCCTTGGCCGACCCTGGTTGATGCCGGTAGACTGTCTCTGCCCCTCGCTAAGGCACGTTGGCAAGGGCAGGGTCCTGCTGGCCTTGCTGCCTCCCTGCTCCCCCTTCCTGGTGGTGCAGCCTCGACAGCAGAGACCAGGCTTCAGCCCCAGCCACTGTGGGATTTCTCCCAGTGCTAACTAACTTCACATCTCATGGGAGAGAAATATAATGAGAACTGGCTACGAAGCAGTCATTTCCATTTGTAAATGGGGTAGTACAAAGGAAGAAATGAGAACAAATTTCCATATGTACAGTCCCTGCTAAACAATCATCTCTGCAAACCTCTCCACGGCATGCATGGTGCGTGCTGCCTTCTTTACGGGATCAGCCACACAACCAGAATAATTAATTAATCTAGGCATCATCACATCAGCTCAGAGGATCCAATATAACAGAGCTGGATCGGATTTGTTTTATTTCAAAGATCACAGTTCACGCGCAATGGTGTGGCCACACAGATTAGTCATATTAAATATAATTTGGGGCTAATTAATGAATGCCGCATCTCAAGCGGGCCCAGGCCGTGATCAAACATCTTTGTTTACGATCACTACGTGCCATACCAACACTTTCTCATATCCCCATTTTTAAACTAAAACACCAAGGTGGAGAAGTAACCCACCTGAGGAAGAGAGCATGGTGGCTACAGAGGGCTGGCTGGGCATGGGCGAAGCCGGCGTTGAAGCAGGATAGAGCGCTGGGCTTGCAGAGCAGTGCAAAGCCCGGCCATGTGGGCACGCAGTGCCTTGGCATGGGATGGAGTGTGCGCTGGAAAGAACAAGACATGAGGAACAGCTCTACAGGTGATAGATCAAAGGTGCTCTTTCTCTGTTAGCGTCATTCCTCATGTCACCATTACGGTCAACAAATGGCCCAATGGTAATTGGGCTATGCAGCTTATATTTTTAGCATGGCATAAGAAATGTGAAAATGGTATATTTTAAAACCTGAGGTGAACAAAATATCTTATTAGATCTGATCCACTTAGATGGGTGTGGTAAGATGGCAGAAGGAAAGCTAGCCATGGAAAACAAGCTACCAAGAAAGGTAGCCATGATTTTGTAGGGGATGCAGTAAAAATGTGAAAGGGGTTAATTGGACTGGGAGTTGCTTCATTTCAGTTAGGACTGCCAAAGCTGGAGGTTGGCAACCCTCAGTATGTTGGTGAAAGCATATTGCCAAATGAAGATGTCAAGGTGTCCATCATTTACACTGATTAGCTGGAGAAGATCTAAAAGATTGCCATTTTGGTGGCGGGGAGGGAGACAGGGAATACGGCTCATCCTGCTGAAATAGGCTGTTATATTTCTGAAGGCAGTATTACTCCTATCTTGACAAGGAGATGAATGCCAATTTCTTTGGCAATAATTAGGATACCTAATAGGGAGGATAGAGGGTTCATCTTCATCCCTTCCCCTTTAATTTTCCCTTGGATCTTCTACTGGTTCTACATGAATTATTACTAAAAACCAATGCCTCATGCTGAACTACATATTCTGGATAAAATGGAAGAGCTTCTCAAAAATTTATGCATGGTCACTGAATGCGGCTCATTTTTGCACAGGAAAAAGGACATTTAAAGAGAAAACTATCCCTTTATTTTATTGGTTCTTTACTCTATTTGGAAATCTTAAATGCACAATCTGGTTGTCCAGCCACTATATATTGTCTTACTCATTTCTTTCAAAAAAATCTTTTGAATGGATACTGGCATACCCAGTATAGGTTTTGAAAGTTCTGCTTTTTGGATCAAATTTTCTGACACAAGTGTTAGCATCCTTCATGTCTGCTCACACCGTATTCACCATATGGGCCAAGGCTGCTCAGATGACCCTCTATTTCCCCTTTGAAGAACTATTTTGCATTGGGATTTGTCTCAGTGTTCACTTTACTGCAGAACTGCAAGATAACTATGGATAAAAGACCTTCCTCCGTCCTTTAGTATTTCAGTGAGTACTGGACTCAAGTGAAGAGCTCAGCTGCAGTCAAGTTTGTCATAACAAAGAAGCCTGATTAAATAAGAGAAATTTACCATTTGGCAGAATCCTTCAGCCGTTCATAAAAGGAAAAGTCAAACACAATACTTAATGTTTTGATCAGAAACTTTGCTTAAGTCTTTGACTTGCATCCTTGATGACCTTTAAATTGCATTTGAATACATTTCAATTACCAAGGCAGGAAAATTACCCTGGCAGATGGACCAAGGTCATTACCAATTTACTAACATCTCTACCTTCCCTTTTGCTGAAGCCCCTGTATCTTCTATGGCTTTAGAATAATAAATTATTTTTTATTCTTCAGAGAGTGATGTAGCTTAATTTGTTTTAAATCTGAACCCAAACTGCAACAGATGTTATAATTGTGGAATACTTGACAGGCTGTGGCATGTCTCCATTTCGATTTGCTATTGGAGGCCTCAAAACACAATAAATAAAAGTACAGAGAAGGGCAGAAGCAGAAGGGTGACTCAAATGTGTTGGCATCACTCTAGACAAAGACTCTGAAAAAATAAAGATCAAAGGGTTAAAGTGATCAAGTGAATCTCCAGTAAGAAAGAAGAAATGTCAGAGGTAAACTGAGAACCGAACTAGGGAAACAGTGACACAGAAAAGATGGGAAGCAAGAGTCAAACTCACAGATTCGAAAAAATTAACTCTTCACTAAAAAAGAAGCCATAAGAGGCTTCCTCAACTCATCAATACTGATCTAACAGTCCAGTTAGTTAGAAAATGGGCAAAGAATGGGCACTATACACTACATTAGACAACAAATGGTCTTAATCAAGTATGTTATGAGAGAGTAAAACATTCGTTCTCTTGTTAAACAATACTTGTTTTTTAGAAAAGGAGACAGGAAAAAAGATTCAATAACGATTTTTTTTTTCCCCCAAGTCTTAGGTGGTTATTCTTAGTCTTACAAGTAAAAGCAATCAAAGCTCATATGTCAACATAAACTTCCCCCACTGCTCATGAGTATCCCTCAGCAGGGACACTAGCTAGCTCAACTTGCCTTGTGCCTTTGGTGCATACACGCGTCCCATATGTGCAGAACGGATACCGAAGGTCATTTGGCAAAAGACACCCCCAAAAAGGGTCAATTTGTAAATTGCGGTTACTACTAACTAGGGTGGCCTTTACCTGGTAAAAATGGGTCCAGTCTTTCGAGCCTTCTTTCAGAGCTAATTACGCCAATTTTGTTTCAGACTGAAGACTTAAGTTAGTCTACAGTGAAGAATTGTTGGCTTGGTACAGGTTGACCAGCAGCTTAATTATAGCTGTAATCTTACTAACACAGAAAAATTTTATTGTCTTCCCTCTTGGAGATATAAGTGGACTTAATCTTGTATCTCAATCAAGCTTAACAGAACATTAAATACAAGTGCTGTCAGTATCCAACTTCTTTAATGAAGGCAGCAGTACATAAAGCTGAACTGAATTATTAATTACATTACTCCTGCAGAACTCGCATGATGTACTCTGTAAAAAGTGTTGAGTAAATGTTAACATTTTCTAACAAAATAACCACTATCTTTGATTAATGGAGATCTAATCAGACTATACATTAATTTTGAGTCATCCATAAATTGTCATGGAAGTAATTTGTGTCATCTTTCAAAAGCAGTACAAATTTGGCAAAGTACTACATGTAATACAGGGTCTTGATGTAATTAATGCTCATGAAGTGCGTGTCCTTGGCTAAGCACAGCACTGCCATGGTCTCAGTTTCAAGAGAACTGATGGGTCAGCACTTACTATTGTAACAGAAGTACAGGAAGGTTACTGTAGGCAGACCTTTACAGTTGTTTTATATACTACTGTGCCTGCACTGAAATGAAATCATAGATATTTTATGTAACACCATAGACAGTGTGAAGATATAGAAAGTGCAAAGTGTAAGCAGGACAAAAAAACCAAACCCCACCCTTATTTCTTCACAATCACACTGAAGACTCAGCATTTTAAGATGTGACATTTGGGTATGCAGTGGGTTTTCTTGTTTGTTTTTTTTACTTTGTTAGTGGTCATGCTCATACTAGCACCTGCACACCATGTTGTAGCAACAATACCTATTGCATTTGCTGCGGTAATAATTATATTGGACTAGATTCCCAAAGGGAAACATGCTTTGCCCCAGGAAGCTTCTGCTGGAGGCTCACACTGGAGCTGCCCCTGATGCTGGGCTCAGCTCTCTACCTCCTTTGGAAGCTGCTCCCCAGCTCAGAGAGTCACTACATAAAAACCCCAGGATTTTCTGTATCCTTGTGGCTTGCACACTCCCCTAAGCAGGATGGAAGAGAGGTCCCCTCCCTGCTCCACAGACTAAATTTTGTTTCTATCCAGTAACTGTTTAAAGTAAATCAGACTTTTCAGTATGCCCCAGCTGGCAGAAATTAAACCAAACATATCCTACAGATGCTTCCAGCTTGTCTTTAGCATTCCCTAGGAGGCATCAAAAGCCCAGACCACGCGGAGGACATCTCACTACTCCACTTTACCTGAGCAACGGGCAGTAAAGGTTAGGGCAAATTTTCAGAGGAAGAGGAAGAAACCCCCCCACAAATAAAGACGAGAGCATCATAAAGGACCCCTAACCTATGTATGACAGACACATACACTAAGACAGACAATCCTGGAGGAAAAAAGGGGGACGGGACAGAAAGAGCTATTTTGTCTCACAAGATACATTTTGCCATTTCTTCTAGACTGTCAAAGCAGGTAGACACTGACTCTCTCTCCTAGTTTCACTTTCATCAGCAATAATGTTACTTAAAAAAGAAGCATGAGATAAAGCTTGTGTATTTGACTGTAATGCAGGAGCCAGCTTCACTGAGAGACAGATCAGCAATGCTTATTGCAATGTAAAGAAGACACCTTCGTGTTGGTGAGCGATCATGACACTTTAAACAAGGACTTGACCTTTCTAAACTTGGCATAGGTCAAACAAATTGAGACATGCCTAATTCATGGCAACCCCTTCTATATACAATACAGTGGGTTTTTCATGCACTGCTATCACTGAAGACTTTACTGTCAGCTCAAGAAGCACAGAAACCAATGCACTGAAAGGATCTTCTAACACTATTGTGTTTCTGCTTCATGATCACTTCTGGCTCTTCCTTTTGTGCTACTGAGCTCTGTTCACAAACCCCAAAGAACTTGGTGTCTAAGCAGGACTGTGAAAAAGCACGTCACAGGGAGGAATGAATGCTGAACTGCTACTGACTGACAGCAGACATGAGAGCCAAGATCTAATTCCAGTTCTGCTACTGACTTGCTACTTCTCTCTGTGCCTCTGTTTCCCTTTGTTATTCGTAAAAAACTGGAATCACAAAATTCTTCAAATGTTTAGGTCAAAAATACAATACAGGACAACAAAAGGATACACCCATCTATTGCCATATTTTACAGCTCAGAAGCCTGGCAACCTACCGCAACCTTAAAGTTGGCCAAAGCAGATTCAAATGATGTTAGGAGAAGAAACCATACCCTCTCTCTTCAGGAGTGGCTATTAGAAACAATGCAGGTTTATAAGGATAGGTGTTTTGGGACATTTTTGAGCAATTTTGTCCAACTTGTTGCCAGTGCAACACAGGTTTTACTGCAATAAAGACAGGTGCTATTTAATTTTTTTTTTTAATAAATGGCATCATGATGTAAAATTTGCATCTTATCAAACAGGTTAACTCATACAGCGATGGGCATAGAGCTGCATGACAGTATCATCATCAGTCAACATCAGGCTCATTGGAAAGGATGCCTTAGAAACAACGGAATGATCTTGCTGCTACTAGGAAAGGCCTTTAACCTTGGCTGCTGTGATAGGGTCTGGGATTTTACTGTTCAGCATAAAGCAGCAAGATGGTATCAAATGCCCTAGCAAAGCTAAACATCCTTTCCAACTAAGCTGCACACATCAGGTAACAGTATAATAAGGTTCAGTCCCTGTTCTACATAATTTTGCTGGTAGAAATTACAAGAGTATTCCTGCCGTTATATGCTGTTTCAACCCAGGGAAGAGTTTTACTGAACTGATACAAAGCATGGATTTATGTGAGATGTCCTACTGGTACAGCCTGTGGGTATTCCTGTACTTGCGAAGGTGCCCTCTGCATAGGTATGGCCCCAAGCGTACGAATCGGGAATACAGAACCAAGCATCAGCTGGACAGAAATCCTTCTGTGGTTTTTCCCTCTTTGAAAAGCAGTCCTCCAAAGAAATCCCAGACTAACTCCACATGTTCTTTAGGAAGTCATTAGTCCTTGAGAAATTTGGCATCTTGAAGTTACTCTTCATCCCTCAGGGCTAACCTCTCCTAAATGCAGTGGACCAGAGCTTAATTACTATGGCTCTCACTCTAACTCGAGCTAGCCCCTGTCCCTTACCCCAAGAGGGAGCCATTAGTAATTTTCCCCCAGGAAGCACAGTTCATTATATGCTGCTGTCAAGTATAAAATAGCTTTTGGCTCCTTTAGATTTTTTTTTTGTTTTGTTTTGTTTTGCAGCATGACACAGAATAAAAGGCAATGTGCACTGAATTGTTTATGTGATAAAAGGCACGACTGCCGCTACACAAGCTGAAGCAGCTCAATAGCTGAAAACAGCCGCTTCCTGCAGAGAATTGATGTGACAAAACTTGGACTCATTTTTGGAGTCAGGCAATAGATCTTCAGCCCAGTACAAAGCAGCAAGCGTATCGAATGCAGGCTGTGTAAAATTCAGCATGCAGCTTACCCCAAATTAGCTTTTTGTGAGATGGCCTCACTGCTTGGAGAAGATTTCTTAAGAACACCACCTTGATGGTGTTTTCTAAGGCTGTGAAAGTGTATGTGAAAGAAATAAGGCCGACTGCAGTAAAAGTAAGGTTTAATGTATCTGGGATAAGCTCCTACTAAAATTTTCATATGACATAATAAGGCTCAGATTTAAATACTGTGATCTTTGTAGAAAATGGGTTTACCTGAGAAAAGAAGATCCAGACATTTAAATCTGGTACTGACAAAATTGCAGGGATTTTGCCACCAACCTTAAAGGAAATAGGATCGGGTTGCCGGGGCATGATGCTCTTTGTTGTATGGTGATGACCACTCCCAGCAACTCAGGCAGAATTTAAAAGCACTCAATAATTTGGGGCACTGGGCTTGAACATAGCTGAAATATTGATGCCTACCTCACCTTGGAAATATATCATTTGCTTATGACAGTTATTGGGGGACTTCACATCTATGAATACATGACAAGACCTTCTCTCACAATCCTCCCCACGCCCCAAACTATCCCCCACACCTTCCCATCTGAGAAAAGGAGTACATGCAATATTTTAATAAATAGCAACACTTGAGTATTAAAATTATGTATCTCTAGTAAAATAGTTGGAGTAGAGGACAAGAAAATAAACAGAACTTTTTATCTACTTCAGTGAAAAAAAGAAGACACAATTTTGCATAGATAGATCAAAATACTTCTGTAAAATGAAATTGTTTAAGAAATAACTACCAGACTTCTGTAAAGTGTTAGATCTCCTACTCTAACTTTTATGAAAAGCATTTACAAAACAGGTGACACTTGTGTCTGCTCTGAACGTGTAAATTTCACTTGAACAAATTTTGCTATAATTCCTCCATCTATCAACTTTTTCACTGCAGCATTTGATAACCTTACAGCTACCAACTTATCTACCTGCATGATCATTCTGTGCATGGAAACTGTCCCACTCTTTCATCATCCCCACTGTTCTTCTCCAAAACCTGTCAAGCTCTGCTATATACCTTTTCATATGGGGGGAAGACTGCAGGGACTGCAGAGCTCAACAGTAGCCTGAATGTGAATACCAGAGGGTTTAACAACTGCCTGTACGTGAATACTGTGATGTGTAAAAGAAGTCCCATCCAGGACTGATAAACATGGCAGGGTAAAGCAGAAGGAAGTCGAAATAAAGTAACAGGCTGTAAAAGGAACAAATTGTGGCAGGGATAGGAACAAATGCAGGTGGAACTGTCCATAGAGCAGATCCCACAAGAGGAACAACTGTCTGAAAAGCAGGACCATAGAGCAAAGCTGTCATGTTGAAATCAATGAGAAAGATGGGTGCAAAATAACACAACATCAGAGCGGCGAGAGCAGAAGGGCAAACGCTACTTTCCATATTGTGCAGACAGAAGTCTGCTATGCTGACTCAGAGCTATGCAATAAATCCATATATGCTTGAGCCTTATGCTTACGACTGATAAATGCCTATATGCGATGCATTTATGAACTTGCCTATGGCAGGCTCAAGCACTGCAGAAACCCAACCTAGAACTAGATGAGTCTCCAAGCGAGATACTACTGTTGGAGCTTTTTGCACCTACTTCCAAATCAAGTCATAGACAAGTTTGCATCTGTCAAGATGTGGGCACAACACAGCCGTGTACCACGGGAAAATGGCATTCCCAAGAATGGACAATGCTCATGTTGGGTTTTTTTTCTGCTGCTGAGCTGATGTTTTCATTGGACTGTCATTGAGATAATGCCAGGCTCTCTTCCTGGATGGTAACAGTCAGCTCAGAGATATGAAGACTGGATTTTGTTCCCTCCCTTTCCTATGTCAACATACAGTTAAGTGTATGTCAACGTAACGTGTAAGTGAACTGCAGTTAACATATAGGTGAACTAAATTTCATCCACCATTTTATTGCTACGCCACTGAAGCCTCGTAAGATCCTTCTGCACCTATTCATGCTTGCCCCATGTCTTTTTTTACTAGTAATATTCAGTATCATCAGCAAAGTTGACCACCTAGCACAGGATGTGAGCAGACAAGTAACATGTGCCTCCCAGGCACCTGGCAAAGATTTCTTCTTCCCCAGAAGCAGAGAGAGAACAGGACAAAGTCAGAGTCACGTTTCCTTTATAGTCCAATTCAGCTCTTGGGGAGGCGCAGTGGCGCCTGCTCCGAGCTGCATCTCTGCCTAGACCAGAGCGCACAACCAGCAAGCACTAACAAGCAAGACAGAAGGATGCAAAGAAGCCACAGCATATACCAACGTTAATGCTCTGTCCTGCAGTCCTGACACAGTTTCAGATCAGGCTCCATAAATAACTTAAATAACATTTACGTATCAAAAAAGCACAACTGCCCTTGTTAACTTGAGCCGGAATTTCTGAGTAAGAAAAGAGTGACTGGTCAATTCCCATATGACAAAAGGCCAAATCCTGACAGAGGCAGTTGTTCCTCACCTCTGGGGCACAAACCTGTCTCCCATACTTCCCTTCTCCTTTTCCTCATCCTCGACCAAATGCCAAGTCTTGCCTCTAGCCTTTCAAAGAAAACTACCAACCTGGTTGTAGGTACTTCAGTCCCACACTTGAAGATGCCTGACTCAGTGTTTGGCTGAGTCTTTTCTTCTAGGAATTGGCCTGAGGGAAAGTAGAAATAAAAACTCAAAAAAAACCAAACCCCAAAAAGCAAATAAAGAATTAATGGTATTGTAGCGAGAAATCTGAGGTGCTCCTAACCCTATTTGTAATACAACAATTCAATTTCTTTCAGGTTTAATATAATGCAGAAATGTTAATATTAGCCTTCAGTCTTCTAATTTCACTGTTAGAAAAAACCAAAAGTATGCAGTCTTATTTTAGCACGACTAAGTGCTCAGGGTGCAAATGTATAGAAATATTTAGGTAGATACTTAAACATATTCTTTCAAAGCTATTCTGCCTCTCAGTTCTTATTCAGTACCTGTTTTTAACTAGTAGGTGGGAAAACTGCTCATGGTTGTCTTCGGAAGACTGTCCCAGGATGCCTAAGCAGAACTCAGAGTCAGTGAGACGCGTTAGAAGTAAGCCTGACTCCTTGACTTTGCTGGCCATTTAGGCATCAACTCACCTGTACACGGGGTTTTGCCTTAGTCAGTGTGTTTCAGGCACTTGAGATACTTTTGATTTGGAAAAAAATAACAAAAATAATTCTCCAAGAACCAAAACCTGCAGCCTCTTTGGAATTTTCTTTATAGCTTGTATCAATTACTGATTAGGAAACAGTGGAGAAGATTGGCCAGCCCTGAAAAAACAACGACATACACACTGTTGTGAACCCAGCTTTCCCTTCATTGTGTATGCAAAACACACAACTCTGCTAAAAACAACAGAGCACCACGGTTTTACTTCTCCAATATGCTCTTGGAATTTCCATTAAGACATATTTTTTTTTCTGATCTTTCCAATCTTCTTTCCACTTTAAAAGATCTCTGGAGGTGGCAGGAGCAATCACCATCAGACTCTCCTAAATGAGCAGCTCCAGGCTTTTGAGCTTTTGCTGAACACAGAAATACACCAACACAAACAAACAGCCCCAGGAACCCAGACAGAACTAAAAGACGGCTCTTAGCAAAGAAAAAAGGGCTTTTCAGGAAATACCACAAAAGTGTACAAAGCAACCTCTACTGAAGATTGTTTCCCAAAACTTAACATTGCAATAATAACGTAACAGTCAAAATGGAAACTGTATTTTCTGTTCTTGAGAAAAGAGGTGATTTCTGTTAGTTTTATGAATTCAGGTATGCGTTAGTTCAGCCCCTACCTTGGATGGACTCAGCCGCCTGGCACATGGCATGCTGGTGCAGAGCAAGGAAGAGGAGTTCTTCGAGTTCCGCATTAGGAGAACTTTTCCTCCATGTGATTTTACACAGTAAGTCCAGATTGTTCATCAGCCACCCATGGCTGATAGTCACCTTTCCAAAATCCTCTTTAATACTTAATTCTACATTTTATAATTTTAGGCCAAGTCCGTGCAGCCGGCGACCACGTGTGAAGATGATAAAACGGAAAGCTTAACAAAAACCAGCCTCCCCAAGTACACGAGAACTCAACTTGAAAGATTTGAAACAATAATGCCTGGCACTTAAATACAGCTCCAACATCAAAGCACTTTACAGACCCCACGTATGCTGCAATAAAAGACTCGGGGAATATAAAATGCTCCTCTGTCAGGACGACCGTGTCAGTAACTCCGGCTTAAGTACGCCATGTCAGGAGACTTCCACCAGCTTCCCTGAGGGCTTACTCTTAATCTCACAGATTTCCCTGTAAAAATTTTTCAGACTCCGTAACTAATTGAGCAATTATTGTGTGTAAAACTTAGCATCACACAGATTTAGACAGAGCATCCAAACGGACAATGAACATGTATAATACGTACGTCCGTTGGCAGAAAGCAGCCAGAGGCTCTTACTGAAATTTGCTTCCATAGTAGATATAATACGTGTAGATCTGGTAGATGTGAGGGATAGTAGAGAGGGAAAAGAGGAGGTGCAGGCACAAGGTGTAGTGCAGAAGACTTAAACAGAGCGGTGGAAGGAGACACAAAGGAGGAGCAGTTCAGACTTAGGACTGGAGATGCCAATGGAGCAAAAACAGCGGACATCAGCATATGCTGGTGTAAATGGTGTGGCACAGGGCAGGGTTAGACTCGGGAGCTGGAGCACAGCTGGTAGAAGGAAAGATACAGTCCAACACTCAAAGTTATTTTTAATAGTTGCATCCATGATTGGATGGAGATTAAGGAATTTATTTCAACTGAATTTTTTAGCATGTAAATTACATTTTAATGTATTTTGCTTTTTAAACAAACTTGTTTAAAATTTAGTAAGAACCAATGATTACTTTCCTGAATACCTGAATTTTTTGTAATCTATTCAAATAATTTATATAAGAAATATTGCATTACTGAATCATGCTGTGAAGTTTAATAAGTTAAAAGGTGGCGATTTTATATGCATGTAGAAATGGAATAAGTAAGAGCTGTAGCTGTGGATGTCAATTCAAGTTCTATAAATAATGCAGCAAATAA
Source organism: Gymnogyps californianus (assembly GCF_018139145.2). NCBI lineage: Eukaryota > Metazoa > Chordata > Aves > Accipitriformes > Cathartidae > Gymnogyps > Gymnogyps californianus. Next base: position 26,106,368 of record NC_059473.1, read on the forward strand.
TACTGTGACAGAAGTATGTGACTGAACTCCTGCCCTGTTTTAAGTACTTTTCTACCACAACTGCAAGTATTTTTTATTTTGAGCATGAAAATGAGGAAGTTTTGTCCTAACTAATTTTCAGTTTCCATTTCCTTAGGAGATATGCAGGAAGATTTTCCTTAAAGTAGCTAAAAGTTAGAAACACAATGTGAATCTAAAACCAGTATTCTTTATCTTCCTCTTCTCACCTACAAATGAAAACTGGCGAAGAGTGTAAGAGCTCAGTGCTAAAGGACTCAGTATGGCCAGACTTTCTGAAGGTCTTAGATATACAAAGGTGCTAACAGGTTCTTCAGTGCTATTGAAAATCCCCTAAATACCAAGTCTCCTACTGTCATTACATTATTATTTGTTTGGGAAGAAAACCATGATTTTTTGTACTGACCATCAGAAATATCTCTTTTTTTTTTTCCTCTTTTCGGAAAATAACAAATGCAACAAAAAATTAAGATTGAAAATAATTCCCTCAAGTTTCTTCCTTTCTACTGTAAGCATAAGGTCAAGCAAGGATGTAGAAACTCTCTGATTTTAATTAATTCACTTTGGACTGAAGCCGACTTACCATTCTCCCTTTGTCTTCCTACTCTTGTTAAAACCCATGAAAACTTAATGACTTAATGACTATTAGACCTAACAGTACTCTAGAAACATTCATGTTTCAAAGAGATCTCTCTTTGAATTTCACACTCTTCATCCCAAGCAGAGCCCACTCACCACTCGTGGCTAGTACATACCTTTGAGGCACCTCTGCCTACCCCCGTCCTCCTCCCTGCTGAGGTGGTCTTCCTGCCAGGGCTGCTGTGTCCCAGCACCTCCCCATCTTTGCCCAGGTGATTGCCAGTCAAATAAACCAAGATTACAGCAGCCCTGTGCTGCCAAGATGTAGCATCTCCTATGACTTTCAAGGCGCTGCCTGAAGGCAGACTTTTCTGCGCTCCGCCTACATGTACAGCCAATGGGCCAAATCACTACTACTGCGGCAATGCAGAGCAACGCTAAATCCATTCAAAAACCCAGCCTTTAGGGGTATATCCATCCCTCCTTTTTTTAAAAAATGGGACCTTAGTGCTGTCCTTACTGTACATTGTACTAAGAAACTTCTCTATCAAACTGGTTCTGCCACAGACTGTAAACGGCATATAAACTTGCAATCTACTGTTACTGTCTCCCACTCTTCAATTAAATCCATTCATGGTAATAAGACACACTACATTTTCTGCTACATTTAATTAAAAAAGTAATGCAACGAAACCACTGAAAACCAAAGTCAGTATCTATGTATAGAGAAAGGCAACGCGGTTTTATTTATACCAAGGAACAGTGACTCGGTTGGATCACAGTATCAGAAGGTTATGTTTAGGCAACAGGCATCAACTACAGCATCAGGCAGAAAGCTGTACAATTTACATCTGAGAGGAAGATCTGTGCAGCTTGTCAGCACTGAACAGCAGATTTTGATACTCTCCTACAGCATATTTGAAAATAATAAGCCGATTTCCCAATATAACAGTATTCATATTTACAGAGTTTTAAAATTTTAGAAGCTTTTCATAGAATTAACCCATACTTCCAAAACTTCCTTTTGCAAAGCATAAGAACCATAAATAAAAATATCAATTGCCTCCCCCTCCTTCCCATATTCTGAAAAGCACTTAAATCAAGAATTTCCTAAATTTTTAATGCATCTTTTCCATTTCTGAGTTCAAGAAAGAGTAACAAAGCTCTGAGTGTTGACACTAAGTAAAATCTTTGTTTGCTTCACACAATCTGTCTTATGACTTGCATGGGTATAGTAATCTTTCTACATTCAGATCAGGAGCAATGTCCAAACATTGTTTTAACCTTGAAGCTATAAAAAATCAGAAAGCTCATGTCCTCTTTCCAGTGGTAAAAAGCATCCATCCTACTCCTATCAGATTACAAGATGCTAAACAATAAAAATCACACCATTTTTAACATCTGGTCTCTGCTTATCACTACATTAGAATTACAAGATGCTTTTAGCAGGTAAAAAAAGATGATCTCAAAATCCCGAAGATAAGCAAACCCTCCTTTCACCATACAGACCTCTGGCACAAGGAGACAGTAACATTAAAATTATATAAGTAATAATGTAACGAAGGGGATTAGAAGATGGTTAAAATATAAAGTGTTCAGACTTCACAACATTTACCTAAGTGCTTGCAGTAATAATATTAGATGATATAAAACTTCTGCCTTTTTTGTGTGATTGCTCAAATTTTCTTACAAAACAGCTGAAGCTTTTTCATAAAATAATTTCAAAGAGAAGTTTTGTTTCAGTGAGGAGGTATAAATATGACAAAATACAACCTGTTTATCCATCTTCTAGGAGGTGATATTTCTTAATTCAGTTATGGAAGAGAAGTATACTGTTTATTTAAAAGTCATAATTAGCTTTTGATTAAACAGCCCAAGAATTCAAATGGAGCGCTATGACACCCATAACTTTTAAGAACGTTGCTTCAAAATATTTTTAATCAAACTTAGTAAAGACTATTTTCTTCAAAAATGAGTGGATCTCCACAATCAATGCTTATTGCCTATGTTTATTTGACCAAATTCATATAATTTAATGCAGTCTCTGCGTGAAATGCACAAAACTGACTCGTGAGAAAAGTTCAACTAGAAAGCTGAATCTCAGCGTTTCATTTCCAAAAGCCCAAGTTCCCGTGTCAGACAGAAGGTCTGAAGCAAACCTGGAGAATTCTGTTTATAATAAACGGAGGCAACCGATAAATATTACTGCAACTAGTCAACTGTGTGACTGGAATGTCAACTTCATAGAATACTGGTAGTTTAATTGCCTCACTGAACAGAAATTATGTGGACTTGAAAGGATTATAAAAGGATAAATTATCCCAGCTGTTCTCATTCTCTTAAGGCACTTTTATTAAAATATTTGCTGGAGGCAGTGTTGTCCTGATGCTTAATTTTCACAGACGCTTTACAGCCACGTATAACAGTAGAGCTCTTATTGAGTGGATATTGTTTATGTATGGCAGCAAATACAGACAATCAGTATTATAATTTTTTTCTTTTTTTCAGGAATCAAATCAAGGGGTTACTGGTCTTAAAGTTGATTTCTGAAAAAACATTTTATTGGTAAATAGGCATGCAACTAATTTCTGTCCTGTTTGAGGGGCAATGTACTGTATTGATTGCTAGTTATTATGCACTTGCAATGTTGCAAAGCTTTTTATTACTTTAGTTCATCTATTTAAACTGAGAGTTTCATTAACACCATTAGAAATGAACTACTGAAAAAAGGGCAGGAACAGAAGCGAGAGAGGTGCTGATGCTCCGACCTTCAGCACTAGCACACACAGAAGGAAAAAAGGGCAATACCTTGTGATGCTACACATACTTGCATGTCCTCCCTTACACCATTCTCTAGATAAAACTGTGTTCTGGATTTCTATCAGATTAAAAAAAAAGGAAAGAAAGAAAAAGAAGCAGCTGGATCAAGAACTTTTCCTTCTTTTTTCTCTTACGAGCTTGTGCAAAAGCTCGTTACCATCTACCAGCTATTTTTGTAGGGAATAAGCTAAGGATGCTTTCCAGTTCTTAAAGGAAATGTCTACCTGGTATTAATCAGTATTACCTGGAATGAGATCTCATCACAAATAACAGCTGAAAGAACAAAAATGAGCTGCTTTCTCATTAGTGGAGAAAGCCTCTGCCACCTGAGTTTGAAACAGGTGAACATGTGCCTGCACTGTTCCACCTCTTGGGTTGACAAACAGCTTTTCCATCTCCAAATCAGATGCTGTATCTAATTTGCCATAACACCAAATTCATTCAAGTGTGTGCATGCGTGTGCGTACACCTGCATGTGGAGATTTTCTTTTAAACCTGAACAGCTAGATACGCTCTGTTGTAAAAGAGCATTTAACCATGTTTACTGATTTTAAAACATGCCCAGCAATCCTGAAGAGTGAAACAGTCTTGCTTTTCCTTCTCTGATAAGGTAAGACACTATATTTTAAAGTGAGACCTGTAACAAAAATATTTTGTGTATTCACTACCCCATCAAGAAAAAAATATGCTCAAACACACAACAGCAGGGTAAAGTGGTAAGGCGAGAGACAGGATAAAAGAGCCCCCTCCTTCTCAGTTTAGATCTTTTGTTACATTAACCACATTCATTACATATTCAAGGGGATTTTAATGGATGCCAGACCAAGAGAAATAACTTCAATTACTTTAATTAGTTTTCCTTCAAAACTACATATAAAAATGACAAATAGGAACGATGAAACTGATTTCCATATACTTGCCTCTTAGTCCTCAATGAGTGTGGGTTTCTCTCTCTCTCTCTATTTTCTTTTTCCTTTCAGTTTCATTTTATTTCATTTTTTATTAAATCTGTAGCATGGAACAGATTGTCCCGAAAAGAACTATCATTCTTCTTTGTCACTGTCAGGGATATTGCATTCCAGTAAAACCAACAGATTAATTAGTGAACTGGCAATTCATTCTCCAACTATGGCTCTTGTTCAGCTGCTGGCAAGCTAATGAATTAGTACATATATATTTACTAGGGAACACCTGCTTTTAACTGGGACACTTCTTATGATCAAAAAACCCATGATCAAACCAGGAAGACAATGCTGAAGGCTTTTTTTTCCAATGCTTTCCTCTCCACAGCTGTATATTTTCAATCTTTTCTGTGGTATTTATACTTATCTTTTCCATGTATAAATACACCAAGTTTTGATTATAACTCAGAGAAAATGGATCTCATTATTAAATAAGAATACACCATGTGGGTTTTTTTTAAATGTCCTACTTCTGAATATCCTGCCTGGATGCTTGTGGGAGGAACAGGTCAAGGAAGCTGCTCAACATCCTTTGCTGAGACGTTTTAATGAGAAAGGCAGTAGTCAATGCAATGCTGTCGCCTTAACACACCAAAACTGCTTCTGCTGCATCCGAAAAAATTGAAGTTTTTAGCTACAGTTTTCAGTGTGCTGCTTTCTGGTAAAGAAAAACTGCACTTTGATGCCAGTTAGCACCATGGTGCTGATCAGTGTGCTGGTTCATCAAAGGGGCCTGGAGGGCAGCTGAGGGCTGCAGCAGAGCCACCAGACTGATTTTGCCTCCTGAAATACTCACTAGTGAGTGATCACAGCTCCTCTGCTTTGAGATTCAAGCCTGGCCAGCTTCGCAGCATCTCCAAGTTCTTTGTTGCTTTAAAAGTCTGATGCCTTCATGAACATTTTGCTCTCCAGCAGGCATAGCTCTGGCTGCCGCTGTGTGATCCTGAGGCAGGCTGCAGCCAGCTGCGCTGCCAAATGCACTGATGGACACATGCTGCTCATGGTCTTTCCTTGATCTGCTGTACATGCACCTGCTGCCAGCATGGACTTACTGACCAGGTCACCGCTTGGTTTTGGGCATTTTGAAGCCGTTGTTAAACTGACTCTTTGCGTTTGGAAGTAGGGACAACAGCTGCCTCTGAGAAGTGTTACCACTTCCTATTTTAATTAAATATTTGTATGCGGACAGCAACCAAAGAACACATCTGTCTGCCAGAAAATTAGCAAAGTGAGGATAACAAGATCTAAGAATCAGAGAGCGTGCAGTGAGCTTCAGACCTGCTGAAATCCTTCCTCATCGGATGATCATTTAATGCCTTAAGCAGGTAAGAAATCATCCAGCTACTTGAGTCAGAGCTGAAGGCGCACAGTGGAAACACTCACCAGCCATACGCAGCATTGCAGAGTATGAGATAGTAAGAAACCAATTATAGACAGATATATTTATATTACACCATATGTGTGTAACTGGACCAATGTCTAATCTTGTCTTCTACACAGCTACTAGAAATTGGTACATCTTGCTACAGACTGAATACGACCAGCTGTAAAACACTGAATTGATTGCCAATGGTTAAAGCGGCAAAGATTGCTAAAGGACTGCAATTGGAGGAGGACTACAGGTGACCCGCTGTTTTTGCAGTCTACTGTCTCCATCCAGGACTTCTAATTCTTTGTAATCCTGACCAAACTTCTTTCCCTTTGAAGAATCTGATGCCAAACTTGCAGGCAGAAATGTTCACACTTAACATGCACAAGTATGTTGCAGTAGGAGCCCACTGAAATGTCCTGGATTCAACACAAGGTATTTAGATACTAGTAGCTGGCTGAGAACTTTTCTGACCCAAAATATACTGTCACACTGACTCTGCAACTTTAGACAGGGAGAGCCAAATTTATACAAACCTTCTGTGTGTGGTTTCTCATTAAAAAACCCAATGAAACAGAACCTTTTACCATTTCCTACAGGAGGAAAAAAAAAAAAAATCCCTGCCCCAAAAATCTTGCTTTGAAATACAAGATAAGACTTTATTTTTCAATTAAAAAAAATTCAAGTCTAAATGAAATTTAAACCTAAGGCAAACACATCTCCCTGGACCCTATCTGACAGGTCAGGAAAACTAACTGGTTTTTGACTGGTTTTACCCCATATTATGATAGGAAATTTTCTGGAGACTCAATACCTCCCCAACACAGGAAAACCATTTCCCATCCTGCACTGGTTCCAAGAAAGACTTTGCTGGATTAGGATGAGTCTAACACAGGACGCTGGCCAAAGATTGTCCATTTGAATTGAAAAAGTGCCCACTGCCTATCAGGAGGAGGAAATTTCAGGACCTTTACCTCCAGCCTTATGCTATCCCAAAAAGTCCAGGTAACTGCTACAAATCTGGCTATCTGCATCCAGGCCAAAGCATTTGCTGTTGCTGCGAAGGCGGCTCCACAAAGCCAAGCAGTCAGTGCTTGCCAAAGCAGAGAGAATGAAGTGTTGCAACTGCCCTGATTGATCATGCAGCTCTTTCAAAGCTGTTCCCTACTCACTTCTCTTACATTGCAGCCCTAATAGAGAAGCTTTCGCACTGCTCGCTTCCATCAAGGATATAAATAAACGTGACAAGCTTTTAGAAGCAACCTGTTAGCACTGTCCTTGCATTAGCAGACTATCACGAAGAAATGGCCTCAAGGTTTTAAAGATGAACTAAGAAGTGCCTCTCCAAAGAACTAAACTGTTCAAATGTAAGAATTTAATTCCTGCTTAGTGACGTTCACAACACTGTGTGTTAAGCATGAATTGAAAGAGGCCTTCAGGTTGCAGCTATGCCGTTTCCACTCCATCCCCCAGCAGAAGCTTGGGAGTGAGGATTCCTCACAAAGGACTGAAAATCCTTCAAGTTCTTTTACATGGCTCTAGCAGCAAAAAGAAAAAAGAATAATAATAAAAAGAAGCTTTACAATAGGCATAGTCTTGCAGCTTTAACAGGTCTTTTATATTTACAGACCTTTAGACTCTGGCACTGTGTTTTCAGTGGGGACAAGACTTAGGAGGACTTGCTCCCACTAGCTGCAGTGCAGTGACAAAAGCAGAGCAATATGGCAATGCGCTAACTCCCAGCTTTACTTTCTTTCCAGAAAGTGAGGCTGCCTTGCTGCATGGCGTGATTGACTGTATAAGCAATCACCTACGTGCACACTGAACTGAGCTCTGATGAACAGGTGGGTACCAGCACATTAGGGAACCGCTGATACAGTCCATTATTAAAGTACAGGCCCAGTGCTGCAATCCACAAGCGTGCAGGTGCGTGCACAATCAATGTGCTCATCACCTGAAGCTTTTCTCATTCCTGTCTTGAAGACGCACTTTGATCACCTTAATAGGATAGCTGACCTTAAGAGAAAACAAGAACAGAAACTGCCATGAAAGACAGCCGCAGGCACACAAAAGCTTCCTGTGCAGCAGCGTTACTCATAGCCAGCTGCTTATGATGAGCATCAGCACTCTCATCGGCTTGTGAGTCAGCAGCACCTGCTCCCCATCACCTTCCTGGAGGATACGTAACACAGCAGCACCATGCTCACCAGCCCTCTTCAGCATCTAGCTGTTTGCGGTAGGACCTAGCCCACAGGATATGTACTGCATGTCAGCCAGTATGCCCTGCTAAATATAAGCATGCCTTATACTACTGCCTATACTATTCATTTTGTGTATGTGCAGGAGACACTGAACAGCCATCTCACTAGAGCATCGCGTCTAAACAGAATCAGATTTGAGCAGAATTAGTAAAGAAAACTTTGAGGATACTTTAGGCATTTTTTGTTCTTAAGGATTCAGTAGGTAATACTTTAATCTCTGTGTAGTCCTGAACCATTGTTTCAGTTTAAGTGCATCTCTACGAAGGTGCATACACAGAAACCACATACGACTCTGCTATTCAACCCAAAAGTTTCTCTTATTTCGATTGTAAGACCATGCGATACTATTGTACCTGGTGTTCAGCTGAAGCAAATGGGAATAATTTAAGAATCCCATGTGGGATTTCCACACAATAATAATTCATGTGCATATTACAGTTCTTAAGGAGTGCTCTATTCCACACGTTAATGGCTGCAATTCCTATAGACGTGAAAAGTCTTGACAGAGAACAGGTTTACTGTACTTTCTGACTACCTCTAGGGATAAGTAATTCACCATCCGTCCAGTAAAGTTATGATAAACCTCATGTCCTGTTGCTTATTAATTATCAGCTCAACAAGCCATTTAAGCAGGAAAGAAATGCACAGCAAGCTGCTTCCCGCCATCCCACTTACTTGCTGTAACAAATGGCTGCAGAGTTTACAACACATCACATTGAGCAAACCGGGCAGGATTCCTGAATGCGGCATTGTTCGAAACACATTCCTGCATCTCACTTAGTCATATTTGTTCTGGCACTGTGAATTCTTCCTTCCTTCACCACAGGAAGTGGGATGATCTAAGCAGGTCATCTTAGGTGACTGAAAGAAACCCTCCCACCTCTGTGCAGCCCTCCCCAAAGTAACTCCCTGTCTATAGTGTACCAACAGAGCCAGAGCTGAGCCCCCAACCTCAAACGAAAGTAACTTTGCCTTTTAATGTGAACTGACTCCACTGGATATCACTGTATTTCATAGCGGAAATACTGATCTTGAATTTTTTTAAACTGACCTCATATTTGCCTGACTATTTTGGAGACCATAGTTTAGGTGGAGTCCTGACATCACTGAAAACAGTGGAAATTTCTCTCATTCCCATCATTCAGCCTTGGAATTTTAGGCACAGTAGCACAAACTAGGTACCTACCTACCTGCCCTGTGGACAGTCAGATACAGAGTCAGTGTATCCAGTTTGACCCAGACTACACCTGCGCAACTTTAAAGCTAAATTGAGCTCAAATAAGTACTGCCCTCTTAGCTGTATTTGTTTCAAAGTTGCCCTGCAGAATTTGAGTACTGCAAAGAGGAAAACCAGAACAGGCAATCCATGTCCTCTTTCTGGCTCTGCAGCAGCCACACCAAGGATGAGAAACCTTCCGATACCTCATTGTTTCCTCTTCTGTGAAATTAAAAATAAAAATTATCCATTTCACTGGATATTGTAAGAATTTCTGCACCAGCTACAAGTTTTGTGTTCTTGGTGTAGAGAGTGAAATGTAAGATATAAACATCACACTACAGTCAGTCACATATGCTGTGGTCCATACACAGATTGCTGTCCCTGGAAAACTTCCCAAGTTACCATTGCTCCTACTCACTTTGACAGCTCTAATTTGATTTTTGTTCTGGAGCTCTCTTTCTAGAGAAGAAAATGGCAATGATCACAAAACATTGATAATGTGCATAATAAAAAACAGACCTCACTATCATTCTCATTTGTACGGCAGTATATTGGCATTTTGATTTGCCCTGTTTGCAACACCAGTTTGTAGACCAGCCCTGGAAGTCTCCTTTTCTATTCAAAAGGTTAAGTGTGCGGTGCCAGGCATGCAACAGCTCCCTCACTGCTCTAGCGAGGGCTTCCTAACTTCTCATTTCTAGGGATTAGAGAACTTCTGTTCTGCAGCATAGAGAACTCCTTGGATACCAGCAGGAATTAGAGAAAACTAAAATTGTGCCTATTCTTTTCCTCTGCCTCATTAAGTGCAGTGGGATTTAAATACTGGGAACCACACACTAAAGACAACACAACAGAGGTTTTCCTACTCTCTAAGAAGCCATTCTTTCACAGATGCGGTCTTTATTTGACAAGCTCTCTACTGAGCATGAGATCAAGCAAAGCAGACCAGAGTTGCCTTTCAATTAAACTCAATAGCTTTTCTTGATTCATGTAGGACTTGACTCCCAAGCATAAGACATCTGGCACAAGCTTTGCACGCTAGGATGTCATGTTTACTTATTTCTTTCCTTTGAATTCACACAGATACACACATATGGAAGTGGCATGAGATAATTTTGTTAAAACCCCACTTATTTATTTAGTGCATTCACTTCCCACCATTCATTATTGCTGCTTGAAGTACTTCATCTCAGGAAGAACCTTATTAGAACCCAATGATATAACATATGGTCACGTTTGCTGCTCTGTATACAGACTACTTTGACAAAAGAGCAGAATCATCACAAGATATAAAAAGCACAGGTTCAGAAGGTGAGTTTTGTTATGCATGTATGAGAGTCTGGGGGTTTTTTTATACTCACCCTATACAGAGTATTTTGCTCAGAATGACTGTGGCTTGTGTCATAATTGTATCATGCATTTTCTTATAATATGGCTATGCAACCAAAGCGAAGGGATGAATGCAGGGTAGTCTCCATCTTACATGTGACAATAAGAGCCCCTAATGTTCTGCATGAGCCTATTTTCTATCACTTTTTTCTATAGTTCCCTATAGTTCAGGGACCGCAAGACGGGGACTGGGGGAGCAAAGTCCCTCCCACTGTAAGAGAAGATCAGGTTCATGACCACCTGAGGAACCTGAACATACGTAAGTCTATAGGACCTGACAAGATGCATCCCAGAGTGCTGAGGGAATTGCCTGATGTAGTTGCCAAGCCACTCTCCGTGATATTTGAAAAGTCATGGCAGTCAGGTGAAGTCCCTGGTGACCGAAAAAAGGGAAACATTGCATCCATTTTTAAAAAGGGTAGAAAGGAGCACCCTGGGAATTCCCGGCCTGTCAGCCTCACCTCTGTGCCTGGGAAGATCATGGAACAGATCCTCCTAGAAGCTATGCTAAGGCACATGGAGGACCGGGAGGCAATTCGAGACAGCCAACATGGCTTCACCAAGGGCAAGTCCTGCCTGACCAACGTAGTGGCCTTCTATGATGGAGTGACTACATCAGTGGACAAGGGAAGAGCTACGCATGTTGTCTATCTGGACTTCTGTAAGGCCTTTGACACGGTCCCCCACAACATCCTTCTCTCTAAATTGGAGAGATATGGATTTGATGGGTGGACGGTTTGGTGGATGAGGAATTGGTTGGACAGTTGCATCCAGAGGGTAGTGGTCAACGGCTCAATGTCCAGATGGAGACTGGTGACAAGCGGTGTCCCTCAGAGGTCCATACTGGGACCAGTACTGTTTAATATCTTCATCAATGACATAGACAGCGGGATGGAGTGCACCCTCAGCAAGTTTGCAGATGACACCAAGCTGAGTGGTGCAGTTGACACGCCTGAGGGGTGGGATGCCATCCAGAGGGACCTAGACAAGCTTGAGAAATGGGCCCATGCGAACCTCATGAGGTTCAACAAGGCCAAGTGCAAGGTCCTGCACATGAGTCGGGGCAACCCCCGGTATCAATACAGGCTGGAGGATGAAGGGATTGAGAGCAGCCCTGCAGAGAAGGATGAAAAGCTGGATGTGAGCCAGCAATGTGCGCTCACAGCCCAGAAGGCCAACTGTATCCTGGGCTGCATCAAAAGAAGCATGGCCAGCAGATCAAGGGATTCTGCCTCTCTACTCCACTCAGGTGGGGTCTTGCCTGGAGTACTGCGTCCAGCTCTGGAGCCCTCAGCACAGGAAAGACATAGACCTGTTGGAACGGGTCCAGAGGAGGGCCACAAAAATGATCAGAGGGATGGAACGCCTCTCCTATGAGAACAGATGAGAGTTGGAGTTTTCAGCCTAGGGAAGAAAAGGCTCTGGGAAGACCTTATTGTGGCCGTTCAGTACTTAAAGGGGGCTTATAAGAAAGACAGGGACAAACTTTTTAGCAGGGCTTGTTGCGATAGGACAAGGGATAATGGTTTTAAACTAAAAGAGGATAGATTTAGACTAGATATAAGGAAGAAATTTTTTACAATGAGGGTGGTGAAACACTGGAACAGGTTGCCCAAAGAGGTTGTAGATGCCCCATCCTTGGAAATATTCAAGGTCAGGTTGGACGGGGCTCTGAGCAACCTGATCTAGCTGCAGATGTCCCTGTTCATTGCAGGGGGGTTGGACTACATGATCTTTAAAGGTCCTGTCGTGGTTTAACCCCAGCCAGCAGCTAAGCACCATGCAGCTGCTCCCTCACTCCCCCGCCCTGCTCCCAGTGGGATGGGGAGGAGAATCAGGAAAGAAGGTCTTATCTCGTGGGTTGAGATAAGACCGGTTTAATAACTAAAGTAAAATATAATACTAACAATAATAATAATGAAATATAATAATAATAATAGTAATGAAAAGGAATATAGCAAAAAAAAAAAAAAAAAAAAGAAGAGGGGGGAAAAAAAGAGGGAAAAAGAAAAACCAAACAGTGCTGCACAATGTAATTGCTCACCACCTGCTGACTGATGCCCCAGCAGCGATCCGCCCCTCCCGGCCAACTCCCCCCCATTTATATACTGGGCATGACATTCCATGGTATGGAATATCCCTTTGGCTAGTTCAGGTCAGCTGCCCCGGCTCTGCTCCCTCCCAGCTTCTTGCACACCTGCTTGCTGGGAGAGCATGGGAGACTGAAAAAATCCTTAAGTTAAGCACTACTTAGCAACAACTAAAACATCAGCGTGTTATCAACATTATTTTCCTACTAAATCCAAAACACAGCACTGTACCAGCTACTAAGAAGAAAATTAACTCTGTTGCGGCCAAAACCAGGACAGGTCCTTTCCAACTCAAACTATTCTATGATTCTGTAACAAGGTCTCATCAGAATCAACAGCTTACATGATCAGCAAAAGCTTTTGTGCTGTACTGTGCATGTACTACTTTAACTGCAAAATTCAAGCCAGGGTAAATGCATGGAGCATTAGACTGAATCAGAGAATCGGATTTCCATTTGTGGCTCCACTACAGTCTTGATAGGCAACACAAGACAAATAATTCACCTCTGTGTGAAGTCTACTGAAAGCAGGACTTCTCTGCAGGAGTAGAGAAAAACAGAAAGTTCATGTAAGTAACATCTGCAAAATGCAGGAAGGTAACGGGCTAAAGGCTCTCAGCCTTTCGAATAAGTAAAGGTGATAGCCAGAGCCCACCTTCATTAAATATTTTTTCTCGTCTCATGAAATGACCAGACTGAAAATCCTGAAACATTTTTGGCAAAGCAAACTTTGCAGGACATATTTGTCATAAAAAAACCCAAACAAAGAAATCCTATTGCTCTTAAAATAGCTCTAGGAATCAACTAAAAAATTATGTACTTAGGAAAGAGAGAACTTAACACTGGCACATAGAAAGGAATACATTTCCCCTACCGCCTCTGCAAGTCCATTTGAGTGCTCCTTATATGATTACTCCCACCTTCAACTTCATATTTTCTTTCTTTCTTTCTTTCTTGAGCTGGAAATCAGCTTCAAGACAGAGACAAAAAGAAATAGCAATGCTTCTAGCTGAAGATAATCGGAATCAAAATTCCTATCTTGGGAAAACTAGATTTTTTTTAAAAAGCCCCAGATGCTGGAGTTGCATAAAAATTTCAGCTTTTCATTGAAACTAGAGTTTGTATCCAGCCTTCATATTTGTTGAAAGCTACCTGAAACACAATTGGACTGCAGCCAAAGGCCAAGAAATCAAAACTATGATAGAAAACACAAATGAAACAAAGCTCCAAAATTAATTTTAAGGCATTAACACATTTTTTGTAATCAGCCTTCTGATATTTCAATATTCACATTTAGCAATGCTGAGGAGGAGATCCAAGTGACACCAGTTCACAGTCCACTGTAAAATGAGACTGTCTTAATCTGTGGCCAAATTAGTTCTTTTGTGACATTTTCCCTTTAACATTTAATAGTGCTTGCTCAGGTAAGGAGGCGAAGGTAGATGAGGACTGCCTCAGCCGTTTGAAATAATTCCTGCAATTTTAGTCTTTATTTTGAATCACCACTCAAAATTCAAGGTAGCCTCTTTGGAAAGTTAATACCATAAGAAAAAAAGAGAGGCTGTTCTTCAGGAAAACCAGGCTAGCACATTTAGCAGGCAAAACACTTAACAACAACAACAGAAGGGGAATAGTATGATTTTGCGTTACATCACATCATGTTTCCAGTTGAGTTTATGATTAGCTACAATTTATTCAAATTTGGCCTTGACTGCATTTAATAAACTATGATGTTCCCTGCTGCCCTTTAACAAAACTGCATGCCAACAAGAAGTAATGGAGTTAGTGAGCGACATCATGAAAATAGTACTAGACAAGCCGATAAACTCATCTGTACATCATGATACAGCTATTTTTTTCCCAACGCCTGATTTTGCTCCATTAGAGAAGAACTGGGAGATGTGCTGAATGTTATTGGAAAGCCATTGTCAAATACGATTAAATAAGATACAAAGTTTGGCTCACTCATACAATTTGCATCCAAAAATCAAATGCTAGGGAAGTAAGGGTTTCAGCAGGGTCAACTGCTACACCTGAGTTGGCACAGAAGCGCTAGGACAGCAGTCACTGCTTCCTAAGCTCCAGTTCTGCTAAGTGGCATGGCCACCTGCCCATTGCTGCCTGCCAAATGTATGCCGCTCCTAATTATAACTAGTTCAAATACGAATGAGTAAAGAGAAGCAGGGAGCCCATTATTACAGAGAAATACTACAAAGCACGGCCTTATTTTACCTACATGAAAGACAGATATTTGTCACTCGATAGCAGCGTGAGCAGAATCCCACTAATTTCCATGTAGCAAATCCAATGACTCTCAGCAACAAAACTCCTGCGGCCTCTGCTCTTTCTCTCAGAATTTATTAGGTGCTACAGTGAAGTCTCCTATTCCTTGCTTTTTATCAGCTGTATAGTTTGGGTTCAATATCCTGAATATTGGGTGGCCTTGTTCCCTTTTACCCAGTAACTTACTGAGTTCTGTAATAAATGAGTAACTCTTTGCACTCTGAGTTTTATGGCTCTAACTCTTCCACCTAGGTGCCAGCCACTAAAACACTCGCCAGTGTTTCCAGGTACTCAATTTCTCCTCATCTGTAGCTTTTGCAGTTTGAGTCTCATTTGAGGATGACAGTGCCGGTCTCCTGTCTAGCTAGGGACACAGAAGGAAGACACTCAATGTGCTGCGTGCACATTGCCAATACATCTTTTTGTTTGCTTTTCTACAAAGAAGGAACAATTTCTACAAGGCTCATTTCCTCCATCAGACTCAGAACTATGGAACAGCCTTTACGACCTTGCAATTGTGTCTCATGGGCAAGACACAATCGAGACAAGGACAAAGAGCTTCTCAAAGAAATATTTCCAGGGCGATACCGCGCACTACAGTCCTGCAGTACAGTGATCATCCATTCTGCTAACTCTAGGCACAAAAACACAGTGTTCCTGCCAATTACTTACAACAGTACAGGCATACAGTGTTGAGACACTCGGTGTCACTGCTTTTCCTCAGCTCCTTCCTTTACAGGACACCAGGGCCACTTTCCTGCTCTGCACCTTCCACTATACCACCATTTCTCTCCTTGTCCTCAGCACTTGACTTGATATGACTATCAGGAGCTGGCACCGCCTGTTGTAACAGGACCTGCATTTGGCTCATCCTCCCCATCTCTCACAACTTCTTACAACTACTTCAGCCCTTACAGCAAGTCTGCACAAGCCCAGGATGCAAACCCAAGGTGTACATATTGGGTTTGTGTGGCAAGGTTTTGGTAGCAGGAGAGCTACAGGGGTGGCTTCTGTGAGAAGCTGCTAGAAGCTTCCTCTATGTCCGACAGAGCCAACGCCAGCCGGCTCCAAGACGGACCCGCCGCTGGCCAACGCCGAGCCCATCAGCGTCGGCAGTAGCACCTCTGGGATAACATATTTAAGAAGGGGGGGGGGGGAAAAACTGAGCAATTGCAGCTAGGAGAGAGGAGTGAGAATATGTGAGAGAAACAACTCCGCAGGCACCAAGGTCAGTGAAGGAGGGGGAGGAGGTGCTCCAGGCGCCGGAGCAGAGATTCCCCTGCAGCCCGTGGAGGACCCCACACCAGAGCAGGTGGATGCCTGAAGGAGGCTGTGACCCCATGGGAAGCCCGTGCTGGAGCAGGTTTCTGGCAGGACCTGTGGACTGAGGAGCCCATGCTGGAGCAGGTTTGCTGGCAGGACTTGTGACCCCACAGGGGACCCAGGCTGGAGCAGTCTGTTCCTGAAGGACTGCACCCCGTGGAAGGGACCCACGCTGGAGCAGTTCATGAAGAACTGCAGCCTGTGGGAAGGACCCACATTGGAGAAGTTCATGGAGGACTGTCTCCCATGGGAAGGACCCCACGCTGGAGCAGGGGAAGAGCATGAGGAGTCCTCGCCCTGAGCAGGAAGGAGCAGCAGAGACAGCGTGTGATGAACTGACCGCAACCCCCATTCCCCGTCCCCCTGCACCGCTCGGGGCGGGGAGGCAGTAGAGAATTCGGGAGTAAAGTTGAGCCTGGGAAGAAGGGAGGGGTGGGGGGAAGGTGTTTTAAGATTTGGTTTTATTTCTCATTATCCTGCTCTGATTTGATTAGTAATAAATTAAATTAATTTTTCCCCAAGTCGAGTCTTTTGCCTGTGACAGCAAATGCTGAGTGATCTCCCTGTCCTTATCTCAACCCATGAGCCCTTCATTATATTTTCTCCCCTGTCCAGCTGAGGAGGGGAGTGATAGAGCAGCTTTGGTGGGCACCTGGAGTCCAGCCAGGGTCAACCCACCACAGTGTGCAGCTTGTTTTCTTCCCTAGAATCCTGTCTGTGCAACAAGCCCCAGGAATACACACCAACGCTGATCAATACTCATCAATGAAATGGGCCATTTCATTAGCAGCAGAGCTCTGGAGGCAGCCTCTCTTACTGCGAGCTGGCTAGATGCCACCACGAGCTTCTCTCAATTTCATCCCCTTTAACTTGATGCATCATTGGCAGACAACAGATGAAAAAGGCAGGTAGATTGTGTTCATTCCACCACCGATTCTACTAAAAAAAAAAGGCAACTTGGGAAATAAAACATTTCCTCAATTTCTCCTTTTAATATGTGAAACTCAAATCAAAAGCTAGAAGGTTTTCTAGCATACAAAGCCATATAACTCACAATGAAGATGACAAGCACTGTTGACAATAGGACTCTGGCAACTTTCAATATCACTGTATTGGCTTTGGAACTGACACTGACTCAGCCCATACCGTGGCTGAAGCTACAGCCAGTAAAACCAGGAGCTGAACACACTATACTTCTCTGCTTTCATCTTTTTAAGTACCAGGTTCAGGAGCCAAAGCCATAACTCATTTAAGGTCTCCCACTGACATGTCATATAGATAACTGCTCCAAGCAAAGAGTATAAGATAATGAAAAATTGTGTGGGGGAGCAGTGATCTATAGAACTAAGTTAACGTGCAAAAGTGAAGCTGAGCAATCAAACTTTAAAGAGGCTGCATTGATCAGAATCAATCATAGAATCATGAAATGAATCATAGAATGGTTTGGGTTGGAAGGGACCTTAAGGATCATCTAGTTCCAACCCCCCTGCCATGGGCAGGGATACCTTCCACTAGACCAGGTTGCTCAAAGCTTCATCCAACCTGGCCTTGAACGCTTCCAGGGATGGGGCATCCACAGCTTCTCTGGGCAACCTGTTCCAGTGCCTCACCACCCTCACAGTGAAGAAATTCTTCCTTACACCTAATCTAAATCTACCCTCTTTCAGTTTAAGGCCATTACCCCTTGTCCTATCACTACATGCCTTTTTACAAAGTCCCTTTCTTGTAGGCCCCCTTTAAGTACTGGAAGGCTGCTATAAGGTCTCCCCAGAGCCTTCTCTTCTCCAGGCTAAACCACCTCAACTCTCTCAGCCTGTCTTCATAGGAGAGGTGCTCCAGCCCCCTGATCATCTTTGTGGCCCTCCTCTGGACTCGCTCCAACAGGTCCATGTCCTTCTTATGTTGGGGGCCCCAGAGCTGAACGCAGTACTCCAGGTGGGGTCTCATGAGAGTGGAGCAGAGGGGGAGAAACACCTCGCTCGACCTGCGAGCCACACTTCTTTTGATGCAGCCCAGGATACAGTTGGCTTTCTGGGCTGTGAGCGCACTTTGCAGGGTCACGTTGAGCTTCTCGTCAACCAACATCCCCAAGCCCTTCTCTGCAGGGCTGCTCTCAATCTGCTCATTGCCCAGCCTGTATTTGTGCTTGGGATTGCCCTGACCCGTGTGCAGGACCTTGTACTTGGCCTTGTTAAACTTCATGAGGTTTGCACAGGCCCACCTCTCAAGCCTGTCAAGGTCCCTCTGGATGGCATCCCTTCCCTCCAGCGTGTTGACTGCAGCACACAGCTTGCTGTCGTCGGCAAACTTGCTGAGGGTGCACTCGATCCCACTGTCCATGTCACCAAAGATGTTAAACAGCGCCAGTCCCAATACCAACCCCTGAGGAACGCCACTCGTCATTGGTCTCCACTCGGACATCGAGCCGTTGACTGCAACTCTTTGAGTGCGACCATCCAGCCAATTCCTTATCCACCGAATGGTCCATCTGTCAAATCCATGTCTCTCCAATTTAGAGACAAGGATGTCGTGCAGGATAGCGTAAAATGCTTTGCACAAGTCCAGGTAGATGACATCACAGTTGCTCCTCCCTTTTCCACCAACGCTGTAACCCTGTTGTAGGCAGCCACCAAATTTGTCAGGCATGATTTTGCCCTTAGGGGTAGTCAGAAGAGTGAATAAACACCTTTTCATATCAGGCTAATCGGAGGTGACAAAGAAGAGAAACCTGCTTTGGAAAGGACTCCTGGAACAGGTCACCCTTGATAGCCACAAGGGAAAGCCTACAGAGGCATCAGCACAGCGCTTTGCTGCATGGCAAGGGCATGCTTAGGAAAGCTCAGCGACACAAACCTCACTGGTAATTCCCTGCTCCAAAGACCCCTCAATCTCTGCAGACCCCCAGGACCTGCACCCAGTTATGTGCTTGTTGCTATTTCAGTACTATCCTGGAGTCAGGAGGCCTGAGGTCTGTGTGATGATTACTGTTAGCAAACAGCCATTTCAGTGGACTGCTGGGGATTTTACTTTTCTGCAGAAGCAAAATCACATCCTTCCATGCTTGAAAATGGAATAAGGAAGAGAATACACAATTGTACAACAATAACTGAGGGTACAAATGAAACTGGGCTGGTGTATGGCTAATGCTGAGGATGGTTAGAAAAACTGGCAGAGAGGATATCAGGAAAAAGGTAGCAAAAAAGAAATAAAGATGGGAAAGGAGGAAAGACTTGCAGGATAAGCAGATAAGGACATAGCAAAACAGAAATTCTGGGGACAGGATATGAGAAAATAGTATGGGCAAAGGGAAACGGAAAATGAGAATGGAAATAGAAAAGGAGACAAAAAACCAAAAATGAAATAAAAAACCAAAAGAGCAGATATTTGGGCCAGAATAAAGAGGAACATTGAACTGTGTGTCAGCATCCTTACACTGCACCCATCTTTGATGTACCTCAAATAGTAAGAGTTTCAGCCTGGATGCCTCTGCATCTCGTTTGCACTGGTTTGTTGCATTTGTTAAGACAAAGCTAATCTTCTCTGTATTGTTCCCATTTGAAACTAGAAGCAACTTTTTGAAATGTTGAACAATACAGTAGAAGAGAGATAAGTGTTTTATCTGCCATACTCAGCTGCAAGCCTCACCAAAGAACAACCACATTTCACTGCTACAGCAGCTGAAGTAAATCTAAAAGCTAAACTGAAATCTCAGAAACCAAAAATCTATCAGAGAGCATGAAAACATACGAGTATGAGAAGCGAGATGGAGCTTTTCCAATCTGCAGCAGACTGCTGACTCTTCCAGACTGTTACACAGAGTGGTTCTGCAACAACAGTTTTTCACCTGTGATTCATTTTAAACAATAGATCTGATCCTGAGTAAGTGTTACTTATCTAGTTCATGCCGGATGTTCCTGACAGTGCGTTAGGGAGAGTTTAAAAAATAGTAATAATAAAAAAATCACTTTAAAAAAGAAAAGATACACTTTGGAAGTGAATCGTCTGATTGCCTCTGCTTACAGCACTTTGATTTGCATCACAGAGCAACACGATCTGCCTGAACTGGATTCCTCTCTGCTGAAATTAAAACCTTAAAATGCTATCCAAAAAACTCAGTCTGAAGAAACCTCTTCTCTTCATGAAGCAGAATCTGCATGGACATGTGCATGTAGGCTAGGACTACAGACTAATTTAGGTCAGAAGGGACCTCTAGAGGTCATCTGCTCCAGATGCCAGCAGCACCAGCTTAGGTTGCTCAGGGCTTTGTTCAGCTAAGCTCCACAACCGCTCTGGCCAATCTGTTCCAGTGTTTGTTTAAATATCCTAATTCTGAAACCTTTTTCCATAATATTTAATTTGATATTCCTTTGTTGCAACTTATGAATGCTGCCTCTCGTCCTGCTACCATGCAACTCTAAGACAACTCTGTTCTTGTCTTCTCCATACCCTCCCCTTAGACTGCTGAAGAGAGCAGAAAGACCTCCTTCAGCTTTCCCTCCTTAAGCCTGAAATTTTTAATGTGCACCTAAGTTACAGCATCCACTCTAAGACTGTTACACCACGTTAACATTTCCATTCTTCTGGTCAAAAGCATTTTGTAATCAGCAGACCCTCAGTGTCGACTGCTGCTTGTACGGATCTGTTCCTGCCGCACAAAGCTACTTGCTGATGCAGACACAGCCATAGTCCACCCGTTCGTGTACAGTGAGTGCAAGGACAGCATGCCCAGGAGCACTGCAGCACACTTAGGTATTTTTTTGGCTCAGCTATAAGCCATAAGAAGCTTAATTACATGAGGCCAAATAAGCCATTCAGCAAAACCTTTCCAGCAGACGGCCAAACACACCATTGAATACAAACTCATCCCTTCAGTATTGGTTCTGGATAGGAATTAAGGAGAGTTAAAAATATTTCAGCTCTTACACATGTCAGGCCGAAATGGCAGTTGTCTAGATGGCCAGTGGGATTTTGCCACTGTCACAATTTCATGGTCCTCCTCAACCTCAACACTAATACAAAGCTAATGTAATACAGTTCTGAGTCATCGCTACTTTTTTATATGTTTAAAATCTCAGTTGCTTCCAGCAGCAACTAATTGTTTATTAATTCCACCACAGAAGATGCTGTAAGGGATTTACAGTAATTAATAGAAGCTAATCTGCTTTCTGCCCTGAACTGTCACTCCTGCACATGAACTAATGAAGCAGTGACTGACCCCCAAGCTCCAGAGCTGCAAATACGAAGCTGAGTTCTGTGCTACCTTTTCCCTGCTACTTGGGAAAGGTATCGGCTTTGTGCAAGATCGTAATATAAAACAATTCTTCCCCTTTTTTAACACAACCGAGAGAGGACAATTGCATCCATCAACTCTCCATCCATCACCTTCCTGTCATCTTTCAATTTATTTCTGTCACTCTTTGTGGGAGGAAAGGTGTGTAAATGCAGTTCACAATCATGAATCCTGGTGACTATTTATAACTGCAATCCACTCCATTGCTAATCCTTTACAATGCCTGTTCCAGATTTATTTACCTTTGCAATAAACCTAAGAGATTCACAGAATTGGCTGCATTTGCAGGGCATTCTTTACTCTGTACTGATAAATATCATAAGCAGAGAGATATATGGGGACAAACCCCTGTAAATCAGAAAGTCTGAATCAGCTCAACTTTACATTTTAGGTATGCAGACAACATACATCCCACCATTCATCAGATACTGCATTACTTAGATGCACTCATGATTAATAAGACAGGAAACAGTAAAAAGCAGCCCTCCTTTCTCTGCTTGACCCAGCCCGTCATCCAACACATATCCTTGCTAACATACCCGAATGCTTCTCCATTGACACTAGCCCAGAGTTTCCAAAGAGCTAGACGATACGCTTGCTAGGGTGCCAAGTGAGTTGATCCCCCTTCCACATCACAAACCAATTTTTCTTAAATGATGAAAAGGTAGCTGCAGAGCGGTTAGGCTCATTTTAATGGAGAGCAGCTGTAAATGCTGGCATGTATAATTAGTAAAAGAATGCCGCAAATATTTAGATAACAAAAACTACAAACAACCTCTGTGATGACAAAGGTAAGAGTGATAAGCAGCCATGATTTAAAACAAACTAATTATGTCCGATAAATCTATTCTCTTTCTGGATAAAGAACATAGGAATTTTACTAAATCTGGTCATGAGCAAAACATAGTGGGATGGAGTGCAGCTGCAGAAATGTCAAACTATCCTCACAAGGTTATACTTGACATTCTGGGAGAAATGCAAACAACAGAAACTTGGAAGAAGAATTCCTAAGTGTCCTTAAAGAACTATAATTAGTTATTGCAGGTCAAAACTATACCAAATAGCAGGATGGTGACGAGAGCAAACGGAAAGCGGATTTTGCCTCTTAAACTTTGCCGTTAAGTAAAAGAAATAAATGACAGGCACCCCAAAATTCAGATGCTAATACAGTATTCTGGAGCAGTCCTAACATGGTAATGATCGTATTGGTATGCAAAGCCGTACAACTGATTTTTGCTGCTTCTTTTAAGTTACGGAATGAAATCTTGTTCTTCAATGCAAATTCTACTTCAGCTTCAATTCAATTGCATCTATGCATTTTAATTGGAATTGCCAGGAAAAAAAATACAGATTTTTTACACAGTAACGTTTTAAAATTGTCTAACACTAACTGTTGCCTGTTTAAAAATAAAAAAAAAACAAAAAACCCAAAAAAACCCAAAAAACAACCACAGAATATTATTTTTGCTATGAGCTTCCTGCCTTTTTTTACAGCAACAGACTGGATTGTAAATATGAAGACAGTGAAAGCATGGCCTCAGTGAATGACTTCCACATACGCACTTGTGTACAGTCATTTACTTAACATGCATTTAGCATAATGACGAAAATGCATTTTCGCATCCCCTAGCAAGTTTTACAAGGAAAGACAGTACCTGAAGTTCAAACCACAACTAGTGGGGAGCAGTTTCAATGCCTTAAGATTCTACTGTCGACGGTCTACACACCTGACAGATGTGCCCACAGGTAAACAGAAACTATTTTAAAAAAACAAACGCTTTGTAATTATTTTGATGTTAAACTCATATTCTGAAAAGAACTACTGTATGTTTACAAGTCGGGGGGGGGGGGGGGGGACGGGACACGACGGGGACAGGGACAGGGACCCAACCCAAACAAACCTGCTGCATTACCATGAGCATCTATTCATGGTGTAGCTACAGGGCTTCTTCAATATTCCTCCAAAAGTCAGAACAGAACCTTGTTTTACAAGAAAAATATACTTGCCCTCTGTCTGAAGTGACAAAGATGACAATATTTCTAATGAAATATATTTTAAAATTATGGTTTTTAGCAGAAAGAACTCACTCAAGAATCCCCACAAATTCCCACTCACCTGCCCCTCACGTCTAACATTGCCAAGCTATTTTTTTCACTTGCCATAATCCAAGTTATCTAAGACTTATCAGTTCTGTGTGTCCTTCAGTGTTATGGGGTATCAAACTCTTTGTTGGGATAAAAAGCTCCATGCCATGTCTCCAGCAAACTGGTTTTTCCTCCTTTTTCAAGGGAAAAATGCCGTGCTATTAGAACTAGATTAAAAGAAACCAGAGCTCAATTGCCAGATAAGCAGTTTACGTTTATGATCTGGAGGCCGATCAATGTATGTGCTTCACTTGAAATATAATAAAGAATGGAGAGGCTGTCTGCTCAGTAGCATTGACCAGGAATATGCTATTCTGTAGTAACTCTGGCACTTTAAATTGAGGACTCCTTAGTTTGGAGTTTTGTCATTACTTTTGTACACAGACGAGCTGTAAGAACCACTGAAATTAAAAATGTTGCAACAGAACAATTATTTTAAGAAACAGAAATTGGTAGCATGACAAATTAAGAGATAAACTCAGAAAACTAATTACTATCATAAAGGAAAAAGATGAAATCCTGGAGTATGCCCATAACATTTCAGATAAGTTATGTGGAAACAGCAAGAAGCACAGTGAATTCACCATTGGCCACTACTCCCTGTGAGACCTGGAGAGTACCGATAAGGCAGGAGGTTAGAGCTACCAGAAAGAAACCAAACACAAAAATTACAAAATGTAAAAAGCAATGCCAGCACATCAAATTCAAGCAGTTACATGTAAGAAGGTTTCCTCAGGGCATCTCATAAAACACATTTAGCATTTTAACACTCCTTTTCTCTGTTTCAAAACTTGAACATTAAGAAATGTCAGACAATATTCAAGGCAAACTTCTACCTGACTTGAGCACACAGGTAATCTCAGACACTTGATCAACCCTTAATAGCTGCTGTGTATAAATTTGTGATAGTTACCTCATGAGTTTTCCCTCAGTTTATGGTAATTAAAAGGAAAAATGGCAGAGGCATTTTAGTATAAGGTTTTGTGTATTTATAAACACAGGTATTTATTTGAATCATAGTTACATCAGTGCTAACGTTCAATGCCTATTTAACGTTCTGCTTTTACCTAAACAAAACTGTAGCTTAATATCGGTCTAATGAAAAGGTATGTTTTCAGCTCATTTTAGTTAAGCAAATGCAGTAATGACCATGTGAGCACTCCTACTCTAGCTCAGTAAAACTGATGCCAACAATGGCATAAACAAACCTGTTTCTAATCTGTTCAGGGTAAACTGAAATACTCAGTCAGCCTCTCTTTACAACAGCTCTGGGACTGTGATTAAAGCTTCTTCAAAACCAAGTACCTGACTACACTCATAAAATAAACCTGGTTTATTTTCATTACCTGAAATTAGCCTATGGTAAAATGATGCCAGGCAAGCATTTTACCCTTCTCCTTTAGTCAACGGGAAGACAGTTGTATTCAAACTAATTTTGCGTGGGTAGATATTTCAATGAATTTGAAATGGAAACTTTGAACTTGAAATTACCCCATTGTAACTGGAGCCAGACTGAGATTTTAATTAAATATAAACACTCCATTTCTGCAGCATCACTAGGTTATCTAACCTGAGCATGTGGGCATACTGGAAGGCATCCAGTAAGAATTATAAGAGACCTGGAGACAACATAAAAGAAAGACTGATGGAAAGACACATGGAAAAAATAATGGAAGGGTGCAGTTGAAGCTGTAAAAGGCCACCTAAAAACAGAAGGAAAGAATCTGTCCCATCAGCTTGTAGTAGCCAGGGAAGGAGAAGAGTTCCTTGTGACAGCAAAGCTCGGGTTGCCTGACAGGGATGCTAGGAAGGGCGGGCTCCAGCAACCTGAAGAGCAGCCTGGAAGCCCAGCATTGTACAAGTACCTGTCCTAAGTTACATAGGTATAGGATGTGTATGCTGCCTTGGGGCAGCAGGTAGCAAGAACGTCTGCTTGAAGGTCCTACCTGGGCCTACTTGGTCAACTCCACCTGTGACAAAGAGAGAGGACATGCAGTTACAACCATCTACTCAATGCACGTTTTCAATTACATTTTCTAGTGCATGATGGAGTGTCTGCACTCAATTCAGGTCTCCCTCTCCTCACCCCACACGTTCATGTATAACAAGGAGGAAAATAACAAATGTTCAATCTGCAGAGGCACAGGCTGGTAAATCCTATATACGTACTCAGCAAACGTGTGAAATGATCCTACTGGTTCACTGTTTTCCAGATATTTTCAATGATTAGGGCAGCATAATTTCACATAGGAAAATTGTGGTAATTATTGCAACACCAAGACAGTGAATGAAGGAAACCCAGTTACCATGCTTCACATGTATAGGCTTCCAGCAGTCTTTTAGTAAGGTGATTCACAAGAAGGCACTTAAGAACACCAAGTAGTCCAGTAGAAAAACAAAATATCTTGAAAACAGAAAGAACTATCCAGAGACAGAATGCAAAAAGGGAAGATCAATTCCTTTCTGTGAAAACTAGTAAGTGGGGGGCTTGAAGTTTTCACATTGGTGCTCTTTGCTTCAATAAAACAAACTGGAAATTTGGTGAGGAGCGAGACAGACAATTTCAGGTGCCATGAAGTTATCAGCTTCTTCATGGAACCAGCAAAGGACAAATGAAGATCTGGTATTTCTTATACAGTGGGGAAACCTACTCAGTTCCCTACAGGAGTAGAGTGAATGATGAAAGTAATGCAAAGCACTAATGCCATCTTCAACAGATACTGTACCAATCCAGTGCTCAGAGTTAAAAATTTGAGTATGCTGTTCGCAGTTCACACAAAAATCCTCCCTGCTCCTGTAATATTATAGACCTTTGTGAATGTAATTTATTATACTGAAATCTTTTGTGCTTCTAGAATCCCATTACTGATTTACTTCCTCCTGAATACATTATCCAAAACATAATGCTAGCAGTGCCAAATACATCACTTCATTAATCATTTGTATGCTACTCAGTCTCCTCAGGCAGTTGTCTGCTCTTCGATGCCCTCAAACTATTCTTATTCTCCTACATCAAGACACATTCAGGGTGATATTGGGATTGGGGGGGGTGTGGGGGGGGAAGTGACCCACAGAATCCACGATATCTTAAGTGGTCACTGATCTGTGACAGTTATTGCAGAGCAATATTACTGTCAGTCTGCCAGTCAGCCAAGAGTGATAGGCCACCCATCACACACCCTCTAGCCCAGAGTGAATTCTGATGTCTTTCAATGACCACCAGTAAAATCCAAAACTATGAAAAGGAACGATCTGACAAAGAATTTAGAAGTAGTCACAAAAATAGTCAAGCATTTAATTCTTCCCTGGAAAAGACTAAGAAAAAGGATTTAAAAGGATTAAAATATGAACAAAAGAACAAAATAAGGGCAACATGCCTGCTTTGATGCCTTGCAAGTACACTGTCTGCTAAACACAAAGCCGCACTAATGTCTTATGGTATTTCAGCAAAATATAAGTGTTGATGAAGTCAAACTTGTGTATGTTTTCCTGGAGCCAGCTCTGCTAATAATAATGATAATAAAGGCTCACCCCACTGGTTGGTTGGTTTGCTGAGGGAATTAGGGAAAGAACATAGAGAAAGGGATATTGCCAGGGACAGCATATATTTGTAAAAATTTGAGATGGCTGAATATGGTTTGGGGTTTATTCCAGATGACACTATTTTGTAGGAGAGGACATACTTTTTGATCCTTTCTAAGGGTTTTGTATTCTTTTTAAGGTAAATGAAAGAGAAATACAGCCAAAAGGTGTTATACTTTATGATGTTTCACTTCAAAATGGTGGACACAGCAGAGAAACAAGTCACCCTACACATGATAAATGAGTATTTTTTGGTTTAGAAATAAAGTAAAAGAGTAAAAGAACAAATGGTCAGCAGCAGCACAGCCAGAGTTGGTGGGCTTTACATCTTTGCTAGACCTTAGCTGGACTCTATTAAACTACGGTAGAGTCTACTGCATTCTGCAGTCTCTAGCCTGCTGACAGCTGTTGTGGGTTATCAATTTCAGCAGAAACTGGAAAAGCTTTACAGCTACTCTAAACTCT
Organism: Gymnogyps californianus; assembly: GCF_018139145.2. Classification (NCBI taxonomy): domain Eukaryota; kingdom Metazoa; phylum Chordata; class Aves; order Accipitriformes; family Cathartidae; genus Gymnogyps; species Gymnogyps californianus. The sequence goes on from NC_059473.1 coordinate 26,134,162, forward strand.
ACCAGCAATGAAGAAGTTGTCTTCATTACTGGAGAGTCCAAAGAGCTGTTCCTCTCCTGTCCACCCAACTTCTTTTGAGAGAATCAACTTTGACAAGAAAAAACTCTATCTGTTTCCAGCTGTAATGGACATGAGAGCTTTGATTGCTGAAGCAACTTTCGCAGGCTGGGTACGTTTCTTTAGGTGACATTAACAGTGATCAGAAAAGATTCAGTTTACACTTCAAATAAAAATCAGCATGCATGTAGTTCACAAGCCATATTAATGCACCCTGTGCTTTGGCCTCTCAGTACCTACAACACGAACAAGGGCTATAGTCCAACACCAAACCCAGTATTAACCCAAACTAAAGCTTTTACCACAAAAAGTGGTCTTTCAAACAAAGTGTTCTTGGATATTTGCTGGATTTGTTAACTGGAATTCATGGTTATGTGCTGTTATACATATTGAAAAGGATTAAACTATGAACTGCCTTGATGCACTTCCTTAACACTGGCCCACGATCCTGCAGCCTTGGGAGATGTCCTTTACAAGTGACTGTCAACTATCAAGAGAGAGCTGCCAGCAAAGCCAGTCAGAACAGCCACAACGATCGAAAGTGTTGAAGAAGAAAAGAAGAAAAGAAAAAGAAAAAAGAATCCTTTTAAAACTTGGAGGAGAGAGGATGAACAAGAATTCAGACAAAGTCAGAACAGCACTTCCTTGGATATATTAGTATCTCAGATGGCAGATGCCAATAATTTCACAGGTTTAGATCTTCACCAGAGGCTCTGAACTGCTCCTGGTGCTACAGAAGCTGATTTGTACCTAACCCTTTACACAGCATTAAAGGAACAAAAAAAAAAAAAAAAAAAAAAAAAAGCCCCTAACTTTACAGTTCTTACTAGCTGCTTTGCAGTGCCAAGGTCAGTACTTACCTTGCTCGGGTTATCCTTGGCAGTTGTGTCAGTGCCAGCCACGCAAGCTAAAGCAGCCACCTGAGAGATGTGAATCTACACTCTGCTTTTATAGATTGAAAGTGTTGGTCCATATTACATTTTTAAGTAGGTATAACTTATTCATTCAACAGAATGTGCTCTTACAGCAAGTTGCAGATCCCACTGGTACCTCGCAGTGCATGATACACCATCCATGTTCCTTGTGCTACTTCGCAGTGGGACTGTCTGCCCCATAAACCAGTCCAGTAAAAGAAAGTGGACAACAAAGAGTGAGAGCCTATGCAAAAGCCATGGAGGAAATCTGCAAAGACAGAGTAGGCTTCAATGCAGGTCTCTCTTCAAGGTTTATTTTGCATGAATTTGCAGTGTGAAAAAATGTTTAAGCCAGACCTTTTTCTTGGCTGGATCTGCCTTGTTTCCATTTCTTTTTTAGTGTCCTCCCTCATAGTCATTGTCGTCTTTTAATCTCCACTGGAGCTTAAGAAGGAGCTGAGAATGCAGCTCCATTCCTTCAGAGCAGCAGTCAAAAGAATACTAATTAGCTTTTGTCTTTTGTTGTTCTCAGGCTTTAGTTGTAGTTAAGCCAAAATATCTGACTCCTCTGTCAATAGCAAAGAGTGCAGAGACCAAACACATATTTCTAAGATAAAGAAATAATGAATGCTTCCTCAGTTCCATAAAAGAAATTAAATCCTGCTGTTTCAGGAAGGTGTAACATTATGTACTGCCCTATGCAATTATGCAGTACTGCCCAGCAATCATGTCCTGCCCTACGCATGAGGGTATTCATTGTAGTCAAAGTCAGCAACACATTCACTGACCAGATTTTCAATGAGGGCCAAGTAGCTTTCATCCCTGCCAAGAGCCTCCCCCATCCTACTAAAAGAGAAGCAAGAGGACCATGATTACACAACCTTGCCCCTCCTAGCTTGCACTGCTCAGACCAAGGTGTGTACTGGCTCTCACTGTAACAAAAGCTTTTGCTGTCCTGCACTCTCCAGACCTGGCCTGTTCCTTATACATTTCTTCCCCGAGCATCTGGTACTGGGTGCTAGCACGATACATGTTACGACAGAAGACAGACCTTCGAGTGTGCCAGGACTGGCCCATGTACTAAAACTTGGTCCACATGACAGTCTGCCACAATGCTGAAAGAATATTTGCACTTTTTAAAAGACTTTTGAGGGTCTTTAGCCACAGCTTGCTTTCAATACCTGAATTAGTCCCATCTAGCTAACAAATACTGCTTTCTCTGTTTCTCCTGCATGCTCATCCAAGAAAAATGAAGACAGATCCTCAGTGTCTAGCATGAAACCCCTCCTCTCCACTGGCAAGGTTAGCCATTATCAGTGTATCACATGACTGGCCTGCAACAAGATATTAATTCTAGAGCTCGAGTTATAACCATTAAGTTTTCATGGAAGGAGGATATAGTGAATATGACTCATGATTCCCGATTCTCCATCTACTTGTGCCCCTGACTTAATATGCAACATTGGCCAAATCACATTATGAGGGTTGCATTAAACTGGGCACAATACTGTTTACACACCTCAGTGAGCACTATGAGGGCTTTTGGCATGTGGACAAAACAAAGGTGCTAAATACAGTAATCTGCTCTCACAGAATTATGAGTCAAATAATGTTAAAAGGCTCTTTTGGTGGATACCGATGGTTTTCTATCAGGGCTCTAGTGATGGTTTTCCCCTGAGGGTCTCGTCTCGATGATCCTTCTTTTGGCTCTACGTGCCGACTCACAGGGGCACTTTCTTGTATTAGTCATGCAGATCTCCTGTTATTTCTGATGAAGTGGTAACCAATCTGTGTAAGAAAACGCTGGAAAAGAGAACCTTATTCTGCTAGGACATCTTTAGTAAGGCTAGGAATAAGATCAGCTAGAGTGAGACTGAATATTACTTCCAGTAGGAAAAGCAAACTGCCATGCAAATACTCCTTCTAGCACATCTGGGGTGTGACAAAAACTGAATCCCTAACTTTTTGCATAGCTTTTATGCAATAGCTGTGGTCTCAAACAGCCAAACTATTGACAAGCAAAGGAGTTTAGTCCCCAAGCTTATTCCACTGCTAGAGCAGTCTGCAGACCCACCTTGATACTGCTGAGTTCCTGCTAAACAACAGCAACTTTATCCGAACCCTTCTTCCCAGTTTGTATACCAGAGGCATGGAAAAAACTATCAGGTGGTACAAACTCTCACTTGCTCCTGACCTGGAAAAAATCTGAACTCAAGCTAAGGTGAAAGACTGTACATGCCATTAGCAATTCCCTAGAGTTTTTCAGCCATTTCATTTTCCACATTTGTACAGGTTGACTGTTCTTAAACATTTAAACATGCTACTTGGGCAGGAATGAGCAAATTGTCTCCTGTCTCAATACTGGAGTAAAAAATAAGATAGCCACATGTTGGACTTCATCTGTAATGAACAGTGCCTGTGTCCTGAAGATTATAAAAGAATATATAAAAATATATAAAAAGAATATATAAAACATTCTCAGCTGCGTGCAACAAACATACTAGAACAAGGATCACTGTTTTAAACATTTTAAATCAAAGGTAATAGCAACTGGGACAACATTAAGGTTCTCTGATAAGCTGGTTTTCAACTATTTACCTACAAACTATTTGTTAAATAGAAGATGCCTTCACTATAAATATTACTAACAGACAGAGGGGCTGGCAAAGCATTATAGTCATAAGATTCAAGTTTAAAACATTTTCAATTATTTGCAAACTATTCCTCTCTGCAGGATGCATATTAACCTGCAGGTAATGGAACAATACACTTACACTTTTCTTTCAATGTTAAGAACTACTAAAGATGATGTTTCTCCTTCTGAACAATGCAACTACTTCAATAACACTTTACTACTATTTCTAAAGAGACAAACAACCCTCTCCCACAACAATACTCCACATAAGTACCAAGATTTGAGTTTTTGTCCAGTCTAGATGCAAGATAAATCTTTATTCAGACATAAAAGTCCCACCATTGGGAGAATTTTTATGGATAATTTGTATTATAATACACAAGTCACTCTTCTCCCAGGATTGCTTCAAAGCCTAAGTTAGAATTTGCAGAAGGATTATTATATTTGATAGAAGGCTTAGCTGAGGGTCTAATAAAAACCACGTGAAAGAGGGCAGAAATAATAAAAAGCAATAGTCCCATGTTGTTATATGGTTGGGAGCATGGACGTTAACAATACAAAAAACCTATCATGTTATTTATCAGTTTTCACATGCAAGCTGCAAAAATAAGGAAGTAGCTTTAAAAAAAAATCAAAATAACTAAATCAGTTATTAACAACAGCATATTTTCTGCTTAAGATGCTTAAATACTGGCATGCTACTCTGTAGCTACAAATGACTCACACCATTTACTGCTAACTAGTAGAATGGGCAGAAACACACAGGTCTGGCAGCTTGACAGAGATTCGTGGAAAAAAAGTCTCAGGTATCTCAACAACTGTCAGAAATAAAATGGATCTTGTTAAAGCATGGAGGCTAAGACATTTGTATGACTTAAGCTAACCTACTAACAGTGAAAATTCAACACCTGGGAAGATATCTGCAACCTAACAAGTCACAACTGGATTTCAGTACATGCTCTCCTTGTATTAGGAAATTTAGAAATAAGCGAGAAAAGGGAAAGATAAAACAGAAGACAGTTTAATAAATAAAAAATACCCTAATATTAAAAATCCATTACTTCCTTGGAAGAAACATTCTTGAGGAATTTTCCTGCTCTGAAACTTATAATTATTTCACTACAGAATAAACAGCAAGCATCAGATGTAATTTGTAACAATAACTGCGAATGCTTATGATGATCTCTGACTTTACAACTGGATTTAAGACATTAACATTTCTTGCATGTATTTAGTATCTCAGCTACATTCTGTTACTTACACACATGTACATGCATTAACAGAAAAATGTAACATTTCTAGGATTATTGAAGTTAAGTCTGGGAACTGTGCCATTTAGTACTCTAATTCTATCTGGTCTCACAGAGCTTAGGCGGACCTGGACCGTGCACTTCAAAACCATGTATTCAAATGCTCATTGGAAGTCACACACATGATAGTACTGGAGAGCACTGTATCCCACAGGTGCAGCCTCTGCAGCAGACAGAACTGAAGTTTTAGGAGTTAGAGACAGATCTCTCTCCATCTTCTCAGGGGAAGACAGTGCCCAAAGAGACCAAAAGAGTAGTAGAGCCACATGCTTCCCTGCTCATCCATCCTTTACAGGTGCCACACTAAACAGCAAGATTATCAATGGAGTGGTGTAACACTGAGCAAAAAATCCCAGCTGTTTAGGAAGGAGACACACTTCTGTCCTCATTGTGCTTCCTCAGGGGCGTCAGAGCTAAGTTTGCTCCACTGTATGGTGCCATTTCTCATAGGGTTTCATCAAGTCCACGTAAGTTTGATATATTCCAAGTCGGGCATGAACTTAAATCCCAACTCTGCACACTTTCAGTTCTTTGTGGGCTGGGACCAAGTGCACTAAGAAAACACACCGCTGCATGCAATTTGGTAAGAAACATAATGCCGGGAGCTAGAAGACATTTCACAGAAATATCAGCATTTATGAGGGTGTAATTCTATAAATTTTATCAAATATGGGTACAATGTTTTGCTCTCTCCCTCTCAAAAAAAACCCCCAAACCAAAACCCTACCCAAAAAACGAACAGTCAAGACAATGAGACAAGGCCTAATCAAATCAGTCAGTTTTTTGCAGGATTCTTGTACTTTTAGTTTTCCTATTCTTTAGCGCAGTGGCTATTTAAAGATGGTTGAAATAAATTCATTCAGAGATAAAAAGAAAGATGCTAAAATAGTCTGAGACAACTATCTTTGCTTGCGAACCTAGAACAGAATTATAGACAAAACAGCATTAGTGTAAAAATGTTGCTTGTTTATGCAGAACTGTGCTATAGTGTAGTAAAAGCTCCTGTCAAGCTTCCTCAGTGAGAAAAATAAGCTCTTAACTGCTTTTTGTTCCTGTTACACAGGCAACGCAACTTTCAGAAGAGTATCAGCCTCCTCTGTGGCCTGTGCACCTTCACAACAGAATTGTTAAGAGCATCTCTGACTTCGCTGCTAGAGATGCAAGAGCCAGAATGAACACAGCTTGAATTTCCGATCTCAAGCTGATAGGCAGGGCTGGCATTTGGAAAAAAGTGTCTTTTTTTGCTATAAGCTGAGAAAATTTGATCTAGCAGGCTCCAAGTGGCAGTAATTGTGGAACCCCACAATGCTGTTTTAACATCACTTTTCAGGAAATAAACAACTTAGAAAGTTGTCATGAAAGTCTCAATGATTGCAAAGCTAAATACAGCTGGTGTTCCAGCTCCTGCTGTTAGATGGTTACTTTTTGTATTTAGGAACTGTTCTCTCAATGAGCATTTGAAAAAAGTGAAAGAGTCAGGACTAGTTCAAATCTGAAGACAGATGAAAGGAGCTGACAGAAGGCAGAAATGGGATTCAATGATGAGAAAGAAGTAGCAGCTACAAGACTCCTGGAAATTTCTGAATAAGGGAAAAGAAAAAGATTGCATCATTCTTCAGAGAACTTTTCTTGATGGTTGCAAGTCTTAGCTGAAATTATGGCTCTTACTAATCAGTTACAGACATGCCACCACATCCATGAGAGTTCCTTTATGTATAAATTTCCCAATAAGCATAGTGACTCTAAGTATAAAACAGCAATTCAAGTATTTTATACCAGGCTATGTTACTATGAGTCATTGTGAGACTTCTGCTGTGTATGGCAAAAATACAGTGGAATGAGAAGGCAAAACTGTGAGCGTCCTCTGCCCTCCTAAGGTTCTTGGCTGGGCTATTCTGCATGGCAAGAGCCAGCAAGTACAATGGCAGGGAAAAGAAACAGCCACGGTCAGTGTGGGTCACTATACTTCTTCCTCTGTAAGATACGGCCAAAATTATCTCTCTCCCCTCAACACTGAGGATGAGCAGGACCTGGAGTGGAAAAGAAAGCTAATGGTCCTCAAAAATTACTCTTGCTGGTAATGTGTGACAAAAAAGATCTGGCATAACTGCAGCCACACTCCCATCTTCCAGTGTTGCTTCTGGAAGCAACAACACTGCTCCCTCTGGCAGCCCTCCGCCCCAGTCCCTGCCGGTTAATCTACAACTCACAGGGGAAATGAGGAGCACTATTCCTGTCTTGTAAGCAATTCCCAAAGAACAGTTTCAAGAAAGTGTGGTTCCAAGGGTATTCCTACGTGGCCTTTTGACATGCCTGTCATTGTACATTATGTGCATAAGGACCCAAAAGAGAAAGACATTTTAGAGGTGTTACAAGATTATTTTTTTAAAAAAGTTCTCCCATGAATTTTAAAACCATTCCCACCCTCTTACTTCTTTGCTGAGCTCTGCTATAGGAATTACAAGCTGAATCACTTGTTGACAAGCAGTCATGAGGTCATAGCAATTTTAAGCTTTCTGAGACAAAAATTAGTTTTATTTTTTATGTTCATGCTATGTTTAAGACATAAAGAGTCCACACATTCAAACTGCTTCACCCTCTGAAAGACTATGCTAAAACAGCACGTACTGATCTGCTACCCCAGCAGAACATGCATGTTTGGCGGTATCATTCATTCCAGCTTCCACACCAAGCACATTGCTACCAGCAAGGTTACATCTGTAAGATGGGCTTGGCCAACCCACTACACCAACTGCTCATCGTACCATCCTACACTTTACTGGCATCATTACAATTGTAAGAAAAAGGTTGTATGAACCTTGCCCAAGTCATTGAAAATCTGGGGGCATTTTGCCTATGATCAGCAAAGCTCATTAAGTAGCAAACTTCTTGTCTTTTTTATAAAAAGCTGTAGACTGCCAAGAAGGCAGCACAATGTAGGAACAACTCCCCATTTTCTGTGTGCAGTGTAGTTTACTTAGTTCTGTAAGTCACGTACAACATAATGCACAACAGTGAACTCTGTACATGCAGTCATAGTGTAGACTCTCCTGCATTTTTGTACCTGTACATGCCATACGTAAAATAAAGGCTTTAACGTGGTATATGAGATGTAGGTTCTTTGTGACCGATTCTGACCCCGCAATTGTATTGATCCCAGTAGACATGTCTGTATATGTTCTGCGACTTTCTAGACAGAAGGATCTTTCTGCATTGATATGATTGCAGGATCAGGTCATAAGACTCTAAAGACAAATGGTAAACTATTGAGATTCAACAGCAACAGTTGAATTTAAACATAGCAGTGCTCCAATAGTTTTCACACAGAACAGAGGCTCAAACCAACATGATTCAACAGAAAATGGCAGAACATACTTTATTGTTTCAACTCTAAAGAAAATCCCCACAAAACATGTGAATATTTGCTTTTATACAGTTCTCATCCTTTGGGAGGTGAAGGGGGAAAAAAAAAATCACTGCCTCCTTATTACTGCAAACCAAAATTCATTTTTCTTGGTATTTTGCCAGTTCACTTCCCAATGAACTGCATCCACCAAGCAAGGTCACATAAATGATTGTAAAAACAAGTTTCCTTTGTGCATGAAGAGGAATGAATCATTTGGAAAAATGTGACATCTTCAGTACTATTCCTGCCACTATGCTATATTTCTCTAAATTATGCAATCCATCAATACAGCATTCATAAATGTATTTTTGGAAAAAATGACCTTAAGTAAGTTTCTGCATAACAGCAGCAAATGGGATTTCTCAGTGAAAGTGAAAATCTGGAGGAACAGGATCGCAGGAAGACCATATGCCAGCTACTCTAAAGCAGAAGCTTACAAACCAAAACAAGGGCCATCTGAAAACACAAATGACAACAACTCTGAACAGTCAATCATTGAAGCAGCCCTCCTTTTTCTTTCAGCTACAAAGAAATTTGAAGGAAGGCTTTGGAAGAGATGCACAGAATAGACAGCAAAGTATCACATAGCCACAGGGACGCCTCAGCTGACAGGTCTTGTGGCCTCTTTTGAGGTCTTTCACTACATGATTTCATTCGTCCTGCACCTTTAAGCCCTGTCATAGCTAGATATTTACAGATATCGCTGCTACCAATCTCAGAAGTTGTTGAAGGGCAATACGGCTCCTAATACATCATTGTATGTTATCTAGCAACACCTCAGAGTTAAAAAGTCCAACAAAACCTTGTTTAATAACAAGTTCTAACTACTTTGCTGCGACTCTTTGTTAGCTTCCTTCAGCCCTTAAAATGTGCTAACTCTGTTAACTAAGCTAACTAGCAATATTCAGATAGTTTCTGAAGGAGAGATGCTGTCGTATGAACTGCTGATCATCCCGAGACGTTTTTCCTACACTCATTATTGCAGCAAATGAGGCATATGATCAGCAACATATCTAATGGGTAGACATGATCTTACATGAGCCAGAGTAGAGCATACAACAACCAATACAGGAATCTCTCATCTTTTTTTGTTATTGACATCTCACACAGCAGTGGAACTACACAATAAGTAACTCGCAGTTTTTAAATGATTTAGTTGTTGAACATAGAAAGGCATCTCAACCACTAATATACAAGTGTTTTTTTGCAGAAAAAGGACCTAATTTCACTGCCTTCAAAATCAAGGGCAAAACTTCTAAAGGTAACAGCAGTCCAGGATGATGCCCTGAAGGATCCTGATACCCTTTCAATTCTCAATTCATTCACTATGTGATTTACATAAAACGAAACAAATATAAATTCTGAGAATAATCTTCAATACTGTGATATAGTGTAATTAGCAAACAGCATTATTTTAATTTAATGTCAGAAGGTAATAGTCTAATGTTTCTGCCAAAGCAAGCCAAAAATTCCACATTTATGCATGTTACACCAAACGTGTTACACCAAACTCTTTGGTTCACTCAAACCTCTGAATCTTGTGTGCCATTATCATGGAAATTCCCACTTGCAAATCAATGTCTAAGATGTCCCATGAAACACAATCTGAGATAGTGCTGCACAGCTGTGAAGAAGTCCAAAGGCTTTCTGCCTCCATAAAGGTCACGTAATTACCTAGTAGTGATGAGAAAAATCTTTTCTTTTCCCTATAAATTAACCAAATAACTGAATTCTGATCAGCATAAAACCTGATTTTGCTTCAAAGCAAGCTAAAAGGGAAAACTGGAGGCAAAATGAAGGCTTCACCATCTTCAATTAGTGAACAAATATTAGACATTGATAAATCAGCTTTAGTTTTGCATAGTACAACTGGTTTTAAATGCTCTCAGAAATTTATCTAATGAAATATTCATATACAACACTATGCATTTCATCCTAAATGCCAGAAAAAGAGCAAGTATGAAACAGCAAATAATTTCAGACTTCTCCATGAGTGTATTTGTCAGTAGTTTAAAATTGCACCATGACTTCCACTAAGTTGCACCTCAGCCACAGCACTATGGGCTTGTTTGGTGATCTGATGGGGGAAACTTCAAAAGGAAACTGTTATAAAATGTTACTGAAACTACATTTTTGTACATTACTATGGTCCTTAACTTACTGAAGAAATACATAAATCCAAACAAAAATCCTGTTGTGCTGTACACAGATTTCTCTTCTATGTAAACAGCTGTATCTGCTGATGAACCACCTAGAGAAAACAGGGCTTGGAACAGGTCTGGAGGCCATTCAGATGTTCCTCCTACACCACGATGAAATCAGTATTTTCTACATTGCTTGACAGATTTTTGTCTACCTGGAGACTGTCCTCCAGAGATGGCAATCCAACAGCTTACCTAGGTAATGTGTTTCTATACTTTCCATGCCTTACAGTTTCTAAGTTTCTCCTACCTCAACTAAAGCTTCCTTGCTACATTTTACAGTTTTTTTTCCTCCTCCTGACCTCACTGGCGATACAGAATAGCTTGTTAACCTTTTCTTTGCAGAAACTTCTATGTACCTATTTCTCCCCTCAATACTTTCCTCTCAAATAAAAACAATGCCATTTATTTCAGGGTCATGGCTCCTAGACTTCCAATCATGTTGCTGTATTTGCCTCTCCCTAATTGTCAGGTGATTTTTTTTTTTTTAAACTGCAGTAACCAAAACTGGACATATTTTAACTTTAACCTTCAGAACATCATGTAGGAGAAGAGGTTATTTTATGCATTTTACACTGCTGTCAGTGCATCTCGGCATAAGGTCTATTTTTGTTTTAAGTGGTATGATGCTGTTGATGCACGAAGTTTGCAATCTGGTAGAACAGTCAGACACCCTTCATTGCAGGACTTCTGCCCAGCCAGCCGTTCTGTACTCCTGCGGTAAATCATTTCTAACCAAGGGTGAAATTCACTCTTAGCTGGATGTCTACTAAAGGACACCTTCTCAAAGGTTGGACGTCCAATCTAATCTAAACTAGCCAGTACAAAATGCCTCTGAACACAGTGAAGAGTGACACTGCATCTCTTCCCATGCTAAGACAGATGTATGTGGGATGAACTGCCCTCAAGAGAGGCACGCCTCACAATTTAGCAAGGTAAATTGGATAGTTAAAGTACTGGTTTATAGTTAAATGATGGCTGTCCAATTTTCAGACAGCTATTCAAAGTAAAATACACCTGACATGCACTGTGTGCTTTCCTCATTGATCTGGGCTCTGTTCCTCACAAACCAGAGAAAGAGCAGGAAGCATTTTATACTTTTTTCACCCAATATACTTGTGTCCCCTCCCAGCTTAACGCCTTTGGCCATGCTTGCTAAGATAATTCAGCCTTTTAACCAAAAGCACTGCACAGCGCCAGTCCCAGGAGAGAGCCCTTCCAAAGAGAACCCCCCTCGTTGGAGCCTCTCATTTTAAAGTGAAGTATTAATTAATTACTCTGAATACAGGATTAAAACCAGTTTGTTATGTATAAGACATTTCTCCTGCTTTCTTATTAGAATGACACTGTCTCATATGAGAAAAGCCTTACCAAAAAAAGTCAAAGCAAATGCTTGCTGTAAGAACCTTTTTCTTTGTAAATAACTTACAGGGCCAAGTTAAGTTTTAGAAACAAGAACTAAGGCTGGTCCGAACAGTTTGAGACCAAATTTAAGAACAAACACTCATACATATAAGACACACACCCCCGCTCTCGTAATTTTGACAATAGTGATTTTAATGATGCACAGAAATTCATTTTAAAGCCAGATAAATTTAATTTATTTTTTACAAGATGAAAGCAAATGCTAAAAATACTGCTCCCTGGCATGTTCAAACGTAAACTCTCCTTGTCAGTGGTACAGGAGCTGTGGAAAGCACTGCCAAGGCACTGCAAAACAGTTCAAATATCAGTCAAGCAAGAATTCCAGGAAAAGAGAAGGTATAACTATGGCATGGCAAGGAGCATTGCAGCATCCAAAGCTTACCACACGTGAGAAAACCTCATCTAAATCTTGTTCCTAGAAAGCAATCCACAAAGCTTTGATAACAAAGGTAGCTCAGTTGCATGGTCCTCCTTGCACTGACTATGCTGTCCTGGGCTTTAACTGCTTTCATACCCATGTCCTCTCCTCCCCCCTCTGACAACTGTATAGATTTTTGATAATACTCAGTCTTTGCAAAAGAACACAGTAGATCCTCTTCAGTAACCAAAGAGCAAAACTAGAAGTGCATTTTCTACATCTTCAGCTTCAGTAAAACTTCCGTTTAGAGTTAGCCATTTTAAATTTGCATGTGTCACACACATGCTAATGGGAAGCTGCTCTCCAAGCACTGTTTTTAGATATTATACAATAAAATTCAATTTCTGAGTACAAAGTGCTATATGTTGGGCATTTCAGGTTATAAAATACTGATATTCTGAGGTTCATTTACTTGCCAGACCTGAAAATGCCATGCACAACACCTAAAACTGCACCTAAACCTGGAGATTTGATTTCTGCTCTGAGATGCATTTTATTGCTTGAGTTCAGCATATATTTTCTTGACTAATTTTGTTAGTGATCTACAAATGTCAATTATATTTACAAACTGTGAAATGCACATCTATTCTCCTATTGTCTTCCTACCTACCCGTATACATACAAATCTTTGTAGACGTAATTCTGTGGGATCTGAACACATGAAAGGAACTGACTATTCTTTGCAGCTGATGTGCAGGCGGACAGCTTTGTTTCCACAGCTCTCTATTACTTACCTCAGAGGGCCTTTATGTCACACTATTCCTGCAGAGCCCTCTGCCACCTCAGTCAACCAGTCTCAAGTCCTGCTGCCCAGATTGCTGAGAATGTATAGACGTCCTCCAAATGCAAATGTCTACTCTCTAGATTTGGTTTTAGAGTGGTGCAAAACCCTGCTTAGGTTTTCTAAACTAAGATGAATTTCAAACAGATCAAAAAGGTTTTAAATAGAGCAAGAATATTATTTTTAGTATTTTAACCTGGAATTCACCAAGTATCTTCTCTCTTCTTGATCCAAAGCTAACAATTATTGACTCAAATTAACTAGATACATATCTAGCAGATCTTAGTAATGTACTGGACATTATAACATTGCTTTGTCTACCAAGTGCAAGGACACAGATTTGGATATTATGTAGAGAAGAGGTTTGGGGGTCCTTTGCCAGATTTCTTGACTACTCTTCACAAGACACTGATGGGAGGTCAACATCTGTTCTAATCAAAGCTCTTCAACATCATAGTGCACAAGAGAAAATCTTCATGCATGGGAACTTTATACTGCTTGCATCACACCAGAAAAAGTGTAAAAATAAAAACTCAAAACAAACACCCTCCTGCCCCACAGAACACTCACCCACTACCACCACCCTTACTTCTTCAAACAAGTCAAGCATATCCCCATTTAATTTTTTATGAAGGTAATGACAAAAACTTGAGTTGAAGAGAAGCAGCTACGTCATCTCATCTGTCCTTGGGCTGACAAAGGAATGACTGAAGAGTATATATTGTAGTATTTAGTTTGGTCTGAAAATATTGATGAATTGGATTCACCAGAACAGTGCAGACTATACACAAATTTATTTATCTTTATTTTCAGCATTGCACTCTCCAAATATATGTGTAGATTTTTGTTACATCTCCTACAGACCAGCCCTTAAATTTACTTTAAATTGAAGACCATAGTTCTGAATATTCCTTCTGGATTTGACTGGCCTTCAATGCTCAGCATTTGTTCCATAGTAGGAAAACCAAAATGGAGCAGGAGTGTTGATGCAATAAAACCTTAGCAGATGTTTCAGTTTGAACACGTGAGTTGTCAGACCCGTAATGCAGTAATAGAATATGCTCACAGTCATCTGTGTGATCTAAGGATACAGGCATATAAAGCTTAACACTGAGATTTCTACTAGTAGAGTTATGAGCTGCACTAAACAAAAGCTTTTATGTTCTAAAAAGAAAGTTAATTTGATTAACACATCATGGAAACAAAGTTGCAAATGACCAAACTAATTTGCTATTCCTATCTTAGACACCTGGTACCTAATACTGAAGTAACTATACGTACTCAAGTTATATGCAGAGCCATAGACCAAAGAACTATTAAAAAACCCCCCACCAAACCAAACTTAGAAAAAACAATCAATAATTGATCTGGTTTAATTAAATATTGTTCTACTTGCTAAAACATTGCCCTTCATCAGATGCAAACCCCAACATTCTGCCAACTGCTAGCCCTTCTGAAGAGGAAGGCATACTTTCTCCATTTATAATATGCAAATTGCATTAAGAAAATCATTTGCATGAGGCTATAAGCCTGAAATGGACAATTTCACTAGTGCTTTTTTTTTTTTAATAGATAAGAAGTGATGTCTAACTTTACTTCCAAACTTATTCTCTCAGCTATTTTTTTCTACTGAAACTATTAGCCAACTAGCTGGGAGGAAGCAATTTAAGAGAAAATGAAGCCTTTTTAAGAAAACAGAAAACAAATCTTTTATGTTTTAAGAGCAAAACCCAAACATGAGCAAGTATTTCACCCCATCTTCCCTGCCCAATATTAACAAAAAGCTACATTTTTATGCTAAAAATGTACCTTTCTTAGGACTGTTTGAATGGTTTTTTGCTCAAGCTCAGAAGATAAATCGTTCCACTTATGTACATAACTTACTCTTTAATAGTTTCATTATTGTAGGATGCTTAAGTAGGACCTTGGAACTCCAGAGCTGACCTCTAAACCATTGCAAAGAATAAGAGGAGAAAACACTGCATGAAGGAGCAATAGACAGTGGTGGTCTTTGTAGGAGAACGCTTCTAGGCACAGAAGCCTATTAGTACTTCCCTCATGAGGAAGAAATATTCCTCTACAAGACCTTTACTTGACAATATGGAGCTCTGGCAGCAATAAGAACCTAGGCAGAAAACTGGTCCTGCTTACATTGAGCTCTGGCAAAAAAAAAATTAAAGCTGGATTTGTCTCCTGAGTCAGCTCACAGCACAACACTGCATACTGCTTATTCAGCAACACCACAGGCTGATACCCAAGTTCCCCTGTCCTCAAACCTTGTCCTCAATAGTCAGAAGGTCCCTACCCTGACAACAGATCCACTACAAAAAACCTTAATTGCTCAATTATGCTGTATTATGGAGATCTCATTCACTAACCTTCCACAGAATCTATGGGGTTGGCTTTAGTATACCTGTTCTTACTGATGTACATGAAATGCAGAGCAGAAAAAAAATCCAACCTGGCTAACTTGTCACACATTTATTATTTGATTTTCAGTGATTTCACTGACAGAGAAGCCTGGTAACTCTTTCTAGACTTGATGGGAGAAAGGCAATGTTTCTTTGTAGTCACACAGCCTGCATAGTTATTTAGATTTTGTCAGACAGATTTTTTGATGGTTTTGAACAGGAACAGAAAAAAGTGACTCCCAGTTAGTGCACTGAAAGAAGAACCTGGCTCAGCCCACCCAAGGTAATAGTTGGAAAGTTCTGTTATCTAGAAAGCACAGAAAAATAAACTTGCCTTCCATAAAGATCCTGTTCCAGTAGATTTTTCCAACGTGATTTCCTCCAAGAAATATTAGATTTGATAAAATCAGCATTGAAGTGCTAACAGATGCTAGGACAGCATGAAGTCGACGACGAATTCTTGGCGAGAAGAAACGCTCCTGAGGGGCAAAACAAAAGGTGTAGATGAAGTTAACAACTCCTACAATTTTTCAAGCAATGTTAGAAAAAGACATTGTAGTTACAACAAACAACTTTTATACAGAAGTTCAAATCCTTATGGAACAGATCCCAAAGCTTTTAAAATATCTAGCAGAACGCCCACCAATGCCATTTAAGTTTGGGTAAGAATTCACAATAAAAAGCCGCATTGAATCATAGTTGAGGTTGGAAGGGACCTCTGGAGGTTACCTAGAAAGGTCATCAAAGCAGGGTCAGCTACAGCAGGCTGCTCAGGACTGCATCCAGTCAGGTTTTGAATATCTCCAACGATGGAGACCGCACAACCTCACCAGGCAACCTGTGCCAGTGTTTGACTACCCTCACAGTAAAAAAGATTTTCTCACTTTTAAATGGAATTTCTTGTATTTCAGTTTGTGCCTGTTGCCTTTCGTCCTGTCACTAAATACCACTGAGGAGAGTCTGGCTTTGTTGCCTTCCCCCCTACAATTAGGTATTTACACTCATGGGTAAGATCCCCCCTGAGCCTTCTCTTCTTCGGGCTGAATAGTCCCAGCTCTCTCAGCCTCTCCTCTTATGGCAGATGCTCCAGTCCCTTCACCATCTTTGTGGCCCTTTGCTGGACTCACTCCAGCATGTCCATGTCTGTCTCGTAGCGGGGAGCCCAGAACCGGACACAGTTCTCTACATTCTATGTCTTAATTCTTTTCTTATTAAATGTACTCCTTGATGAATTTTTGCTGATGGACGTAAACAGTAACAACATACTTCCGGGGTGGATAATACTATCCAATAGGTTCCAATATGGAGTAAAGCACTTCAGTACAAAACAAACAGCATCAAACAACTTCAGAAGTCATTAATGCTTTGGTTGATTAATACGACTTCACTGAAAGATTCTAGAGTCAGATCAGAACCGGTTATCGCAACAAATCTTAATAAACAGATACTTCCATATAAAAAAGATTTAAATACACATGCAATCCCAATTTTTTTTCAGTGCAAATATTACTGCTCATGTTCATGAAGTGTAAACATCTGTTGTAAAGTTTTTGATACTGTTGTTCTAATGATACAAATAAAGTAGGTCTCTCTCCACCACATACTAGTTTACATTTTTCTGAATCTATATTTTGCATTATCGCCTGAGGTGAGTGCAGCATGGAGACTGCAAGAAGATGGTGAAAGAAGGATGAGAAAGTTTTAGCTTCCTCCAATATTCAGTTGTTAGAACAAATTTTAAAGAGCATTACAGCGCATCACAAGGAAATACTGTTTCATTACTGCATAACGAAAAATATCTTGTTCATCATGGCCCCAGGCTGAAAGCCTCTTTACATAGTGCCTGAATCTGCAAAAGACTGAATGCTTCATGTGAAGTGATGAGCATTTGTCAGGGCATGGGAACTATGGAAAATATCAGGAGCTGCTTAGCCTTCACATCATAAACAGTGATGTTGCAGAAAAAGTCTTGTGACTGCAGCATCAAAAAAAAAAAGAGCAGTAATTAATCTTTAACAGCTGCAGCCAGACCAGAATTCATGCTCAGATACCTGAAACAACATAAACATATGCTCAAAACAGACCTAAAAATACATTCCTAGACAATGAAATTGCTAGTTTTGTAAGCATCAAAACAAATGTTTCAACTGCTAGATTATAAAGTGACAAATCTTCAAATAAATTACAGTTACAAGCATAAAAATACAATTTTAACATATTACTGCAAAGTAGATTTCTGGTAAATTGAATGTTAGCCCCAGTCAGAACTATAGTGTATGAGTCAGTCTGAGTCAGCACAAAAATGAGGATAGATAAGCTTCAAGGAAAAGTACTCTGTATCAGGCTGTATGTGCAATACAGCAATAGTCAACCTTCCATACAATGCTAAGAAAAACATTCATGTATGTAAACAGAGACTGAGATTTTTCTCTGAAAATTCTGAATGAAAACTAGGGTATCATAGGAGAAGGGTAGAGAAGATGATTATATAAATATTCACAGACACCAACAGTTACTTAGTGAAACAACTTTTTCCCTTTCTAGTACTTCACATCTCCAAAGCTGCCCAAGGACTTCCAAAACGTTTTCCTTCAGTTCACACACAGGTAGAGGATATCTTGTCTCCTCCTGAAATGCACAGTATGAATGTGTGGTCCCATATATGAAAAATGTATGCCTTTTCAGAATGTATAAGTGTATGTACACAGAGAAAATGTTTGAAATCTTGTTATTAAATCCATGTTAACAACTAAGTTTAAATAAGAAGTTATGATCATGCTAGCTTGAACTTTTAGAAGTCACCAAACTTACCCTCTTCTTACATCATGCTAATTAATTCTGATTGAGTTGCAGCTTATCTATAGAGCATACCTTTCATTCTCCCTTTGTCTATCAAACTTATTTGTCAACTCTATAGAGAAACAGTTTTAATTAGGAAAGGGAAAAAAAAAAGAATATTCTAGTAAAGCTGTAGAAAGAGTTAGAGATGGACAACCTATCAGACAGCTGGTGTTGGACTGTATTTTCCACCAAGGCACTGATTAGACCTGGTAAGTTTGTGAGGTCTGCCTGTTTCACAACCCAAAGCAGTACAACTAAGACAAACAACATGAATAGCTAAAAAAGCTCTGCCACTTTTTAAATTAAAAAAAAAAAAAGAATACTGTTACTAAAAAAAGAAATAGAACTGTCACATTTAATACATCACCCTCTACAAAAGTGCTATATGTTAAACAATACAAGTTAACTGTAGTACAGACCATAAAAGCCTTTGGTCATTTATAAGGTATAAGGGAGTAGTTTAAGACAGAAACAGTTTAGACAAACACTGAACCCTTTCTAGGTTTTGCTGTAGCTAATTTTCCATTAACTTTCCTAGGCATTGATCCAAGAAGCTGTACACATTTTCCTGAGAGTCTTTGATGTCAATGCAGCTTTTACCCAGCTGCAACAAAGGTAAAAAAATAAAACATTCTTTAAACATCTCATGTCATCTAGAAAAAGCTAACTATGAAAGTACCTGAGCAGCTTATTGTGCTCAAATTAATACACTGGAAGCATTAATTTACACATGAAAAAGGACTGAGGCTGGTCTAGATAATCCATAATAACATTTGTGATTTAAATATCTACCAGCATGTGGATTTTTCTGAATATACAGCAAGTTGTTTTCATCAAAGCAGACAAAACTAAAAAAACCCTCCACGCCCACAACTCTTTATTATGCTATTTAATGTTTTTAACAATATGTTCCATTGCAACAATACAAGCAGCTGCTATAAATTTGTGGTGTTTCTCTGGATTCTACTGCTGTCTCTTTCTCTCTCCTCTTTTCCTGTTGGAAATACAACTAGAAGACAGAGTGGCAAAAGAGCACCTAGTGTTAAAACGACAATGAAGCCATGGCTGCCTGGCTGAAACTCTTATATTTGCATCCTTCCTCAATGCTCCATCTTACTTGTAATCTCGCATCAATACTTCATCATACTTTACTTTTAGTAATCACCACCACCCCCACCTCCCCACATATTGTGAAATAAACGGACTGTAGCATTTAAATTACACCAAAAAAAATAGACGTATTGTCAATATACTCAGTCCAAAGGCATGCGGCATGACATAGGAGGTGACTTACAAAGGTTGGCTCAGGCCACCTTCCTGGAACTGAATGGAGTTTAGGTTAATATTCCAATCCAATTCCTGCTGTAAATGAAGACCAGCCTCAGACATTTTTGTCAAATGTTGGGGAAAAACCGCTCTCTGCACATCATTGGGTCTAGCAAAATTTGCTACCATCAGATCTCTCTCAACTGGGCCTTCACAGTCATCTTACAAAAATAAACGATACTGTCATGCAGTGGAGTACCTTGAAAAGTAAATCTGTGTATGTGTTCGAGAGGGGTGGAAGACGACCGGTGTGAAGAGGATTTGCACGGTGATTTGCATGGTCCAAACACTCCCATTCCTAAATCCATTTCCAGTTACACATGCATGTCATATTTAGCCTCTTAGTGAAAACCAAGCCAGAAAAAGGAAGCTTGTATAATGGTTGTTTCTTAAGAAAGATAGCTTATGAAGGACAACACGTACCAGAATAGAACATTTAGGTTAGAATTAAGAGTCCAGTTAAAGGACATGGAAGTTTGAAGTCAGAGAGGATGCGAGAGAAAATACTCATTTCATTTGCTTTGCAAGGTAATTACGCCACTATGAGTGTGAAACAAACAAACGTGGCAGGAGAAGTGGCATCAGACAGCAGAGCATCATTTAGAAGAACTTCTCTCTAAGGTGAGTTAGAGCTAATCAACAATAGATTTGCATTTTCACTGATTTACAGGACTGTGTACAATGATACTACTGAATGGCATGGAGAGATGAAATTGAGGGTCCAGAAGTGTTTTTCCTAAATGCATTTACACCTCCTAGCTAGCCAACAACAGAGAAAATACTTTGGGGAATTCTGACCAGCATAAGTCATCCACCCGCCCATGTGGAAGTTGAGGAGACACCCAAGACCGAATTCTGTACGGCAGTCAAAACTAGGCAGTCCTATACAAAGTATCACACTGAAGTCTTTTACAGAAATATATTCCCCAGTATTTTATCAGCAACCCAATCCTACATCTTCCTACAGCAACCATTCTTGAACAACTTCTAGCAACAGTGGTGGCACCATGGTGATTTGGCATGTCCCAAATGCCCATTATTCAGAGGGCTGCTGAATCCATTTGCAGTAGCTTGTTCTGGGAGCAGGTCACACGTGCCACACTGTTTTAGGGAGGGCTCAGGAACTGGGGTGCATGTTTTCCACCACACTGCAAACCCAGCCTGATGACAGGGTTACATGTGGCAAGAAGCCTCCCCTGACAGACATTAGCTGGTAGCTCCTTGGCAAGTGCTCAGAAGATTCACAACACATCTCATTTATACAACTGCTCTGGGACGGATTAAAGAAAACTTCTACATAAAGCCAGTGACATTATCAAGCTTGCTCATACTAAAAATACTTTAACAAGTCCCATGTAAGGGAATTAAATTTGCTGCAATTTAAACAAGCATCCATCTTCATGGAGTAAAACAGAGATTCACAACATTTATTTATTTTTGAACTGCCTTTCCAGAGACTTGATAATCCAAGCACATGGCAAAATAAGAGCGTATGGTAAAACTGGAGTACCAGTTGAATATTTCTTATGGGAACATATGCACCACGGAATAAGACGGTCAGATACTATGGCCAAAGTGACATGAAACTCATGCTTGATACTACAAAACTGCAACACTACATATTACATTATTCTATTTTCATCTGACTGTGGTTTTTAAAGGGTTAAAATAATCTAGTACAATTTTTAGAAAAGCTGTCTTTTTTTAAACATATATTTAATTACTATCTGTTCTACAGATTTCATCCTCTCCCACTTAAACCTATCAGCCAACTTATCTGTAATAATTTTAAAATAAGATATACAAACTGCACTATTTGTTGCGTTGAAGAAATCAAGCAAATTAACTACCATGAATACAACACCTAGTCCTGCATTATCTTTCACTGCCTCTCCTAGTGTATGAGAGGGGAGTAAGTGTGCTTCCTATGGGTATTAAAGCTCCATCCTTTCAATTTCCTGAAGGTTTTTACTAGAGAAGCAATGCTTAAAAGCTAATGTAATGTTGACTCATCTTTATGTCTAAAAAAACTAAATGAACTATTCTTTGCAATGGTCTATTATATAAGGTTTGCAAGGATTTTTGGGGGGAGGGGATGGATGGGTAAAATGTTTGTGGGTAAAGTTGCTGCAGTACAAGAGGGGCACAGGGGGTGCCATTATGTGTATCAGGAAAATGCTCAGAAAAAAACCTCAAATCGCTTGCTGGGGTTCCTTTTACCAGTGCAATTTAAGGATCTGAACTTCGGTTTCCACCCTCCATTGCACCACAAATGAAGAGTAAGGCCTGAATTTGTTTACTTCTCTACAGAAGCAACAGAGACCACCCAGTCAATCTTAAAAGCGCTTCCAAGTGCTTTCTTTTAGGAAAAGTTCTTAGATAAATGACAGGCCAACTCTTCAACGTCTATTCCTGAACCCTGGTAAAAGTGTTCTTAGATAAATGACGGGCCAACTCTTCAACGTCTATCCCTGAACCCTGGTAATCACCCCATTACCACAAAAGTGAACACCTCAATGCACCCCTTGAATCTGGGTCATCCGCAATGCAGCCATTTGCCAAAAATAACGGGACAGCATAAAAACAAGAGCACGGGTGAAGAGCTGAAAGAGAGCGAGGAGCAGATGGGACAGTGGGAAGGGAAGCGACACATCCTGACTAACAGTTACCAGCTATTTTATCTATCTGCAGTTAGGCGCACCGAAAATGGAGGGCAGGGTGTGACTGAGCAGCTGGGGGAGCAGATGGGACGGAGGAAAGGCTGAAAATTGTGACAAAGCTCTGCCAAACAGAACGTCAATTTATTTAATTTTTAAAGTGAGCAGCAGAAATGAAGACTGGTTGGGTCCAAGCAGTGGGGCAACTTCTAAAAATGTTTGTTAACACACGTTGTCAATGGGTAATAGTGACAAAAGTGTGTTTGGGAGACTGCAGAAACGAGGGGAGGGACTACGTGTGCTCATTAGTGTTGGTAGAAGTTAGGCCCAAAAAGCAGCAAGAGCAAGGGAAAGGCAGCTGATGAGAGGCTGACACATCAATATAATACCTACTCCTGCACTCTGAAGCAGAGGGACAGATGTTGAATAGGATAAGAGTAGAGACTGTACCACAGAACAGAAAAGCAACAAAAATAAAAAATTCTAGTTGAATACACATGCAAATTATCAATTTATGAAATAATCCAAAAGGAACTGTGGAATCCCCAGAGCTGTAACAGCAACAAGATAAGGAACAGGCCTGCAAGCGGAAAGTGAAGAACGAGATGTGCTACCAGATCTTATCCATCAACAATTGCCACACCAAATGGAAGAATAAATTTAATTTCCCATCAACATATACTGTACCCTTCAGTAATCATGGCAATCATTCTTGTTTGCTCCATTCTTCATCTAGCTCGAACCCAGAACCAGTCCCCTTTACTTTCCTTTGCTTTATTTTTCTGGCATTTTATTTTCCTGCAGTTGTTCCCTCCCTTCTCCCCAAGCTGAACTGCAGCCTGAGGCCATCTCCTGTTTCTTTTCAAGGTATATACTTTCCTTCCAAAGCAAAGGTAAAAATTAGCTCCTGGAAGGTTCACACATGAAGGCGGGAACTGACAACATTTTTCAAAGAGACAGGATGATGCAAATGACCTGTAATTCCCTACATCACTCCTATAAAAAGAGGACCACACAATTAAAATCAAGCAGCTGTCAGTTAAGATCTATTTTCACAAACAGAACTTGCTTCTGAATTTAGGAATAAATGCTATATATAGTATTTGAGAAGATACTCATCTTCTCTATTGATGTCTTACTAAACATTCACTCAACAAAACGCTGTCTTGCACTAGCACCAGTTCATTTTTAGATTTTCCAAGAGATCTACATTTATAGCATCTCTCAGCAAACAGCCAACCCCCCCTTCTGTTTGAAGAAAGCCTCCTACCGGCTCGTATGTATGCACTACACTTACAGATGCATGTGTGAAAGTTTGACATACACAGAAGTAAATTTCTGTACTTGCTCCTACACTTACTCTTCACCCTCCAAGAACCTGCCCAAACATTTTTTTTTTAAAGTGGCAGCTTGTGAAAAGTGCTAAATGAACAGCATTGAAAGGCACCATCCTCTTTTCTGTTTTATGTTTAAAGCAGGGAATTTAACCAAGTAATGGCAGTGTACATACTCCTATAAACATGTCAGTTCTCACCAGGGAGGACAGCTCGAGACAGCCATGCACTCTCCTCTGTGTCCAGGTCCTTGACATCCTTATTTTTGTTCTTCTGGTTCCCATTCTGCCCATTCTGATTCTCTCAGTTCCCTCATCCACATTTTAATGTTTTTACCTTTTAAATTGTAATCAAATTGGGAAAGAATCTAACTTCACCAATCATTAGTGCTGCATTTTGGTCCTGCCCTTATGGCCCTGCCACTGTGAAACTGTTAAAAAACAAATAATACACAGTAATAATCCCCAAGGAGACATCTGATAAACACTCTCAGCAAATACAGACCTCACTTTCCCTGTGGCAAGTTTCTGTAGCTCAGGGCACAGCAGAAAGACAAGAGTGCGACCGCTCCTCGGTACTTTAACTTGTATTTCTGTAACTGCTGACGTCTATTATCTGGACTAATTTTTGAGGTGAGCAACAGAGGGAGGCTCTATTCATGTAACAGTAGCAAAGGAGCGCATAACCAGCATCACTCTGCCTTGTTTTCACCCCGTAGCATGATTTACCTGCTTTTCAAACTGTGTTATGGCTTGAGCACCAGAAAACTGCCTGATGTCTCCAAAACAGAAGAGGAAGTAATGCCGGTAGGTGGGAGAAACATTTTTTTTTATTATGACAACTAGGCAGCTACACAAGGGGCTTCCCAGCTGACACTGCAGTCTGAAGCAGAGCAGCAATCATCTGGTTAAAGACAGATGGAAAATCACAACAGTTTCTCCACTGCTGGCATAAAAATTAATATTTCTTACACAGATTTGACAAAAAAACGGATGCTTGTACTCAAAAGGTAAGAAATGATACAATGTTAACTCTGAAATCTTCAGAGATAACTGCAGCCACTTCTATCATTCACCGTATAAAAGCCTGTATCATATCGCATATACTTGTGCCTCACACAAAACAACACCTACTAGATTTTCTGTCTTTGTTACCAAGTCTGAGGCAAGAAGTTCCCTCAGTAAAGAAAATCAGAGTCAGAGTGCAAGTGCATGTCCACGTGTGTGCATTTGTAGCACGGCTCTCAAAATGTTTTGGGATCCACTTCCATGAAGACAAATGAACCCTTACAACAAGGGTGTGGAGAAGAGAGAAAAAAAATAAAATCAAGCAAAAGCAGAAACATGGCAAGAATTACTTGACTCAGAATTATTGTTGGCAAAGCTAAAAGTCAGTGGAAAAAACCTAGGATGCATCAGCCAGCCCATACTCACCTTTGATGATCATTCAGCAGCTCAGTACAAAACAGCACCTTGGTAACTCAGCTTGCTGCTTCTAGGTACCATACACAAAGACCAGTTGTCGCAAGTCTGCCCTGGCTAATGTTCACATCTAGGGAAAGGAATTTCCACTGATTTTGAGTCAGAGTACATCTACTTTGGACAGTAGAGATTTCTGGTTAGAGCAATAATATGGCTGAACTCAAGGTTGGGGTGGGGGGCAATCCCCATCCACTGGTCTGGGTTTTGACATTATGAGTGATACCTGTATCTCAAAAACCAACTCTGCACTAGAGAATAAGAGTCTGATTAAGGGACTTTGTTCAACTACCCCACCTTACATTCTTACAGATTCTCAGAGAGTGAAGTGACAAACCCAACAGAAGTCTACAGCAAGCACTTAAAAAGGTTATGAACAAACTATCATTGGCAATGCTTGCCACTTAATTGAATCACCATGTTGCAATAAAATACGTATGAATTACACAAAACTATTAGTAAAAAAGAAAAGGCCAGACAGGCTTGACATTAGTAAACCAGTGATACAAATACTCTTTCCACCAAACGAAGCAAAATAAAGATCAAAGCCTAGTGTGTGCTGAAGAACAGCTGAGAAGGGTCTTTATTTATTACAGAGATCTTATTAAAGATCTAATCTTGCAAGGTGGTCAACAAACATACTTCCCTTGAATGAGTTTCTAATGTTTGGTCAGATCTTGCCTCAGCTGCAGAAGGAAGCTTTACAGTTATCTCACAGCAGTTTAAAGTGAGTTACACTTGCAAAAAGAAATTCTGTTATTAAAGGACATAGTTTCACATTTGCTCAATGTATATAGGACATGGCTGTGAAATTCACAGGAATCTTTACCTGGGGTAGGCTGAATTTGAGCCCTCACATAGGGCTGAGTAATTACTGCAGCAGAATCCAATTGGTTTCTTTGTCCCACTGACTTTAAATATGGAGGCTCAGCCTACCACCCCGTACCGCTTATGTATGTTTGCAAGGGGGAGGTTCCAAGCAGCTGAGCTCCTCCTCTTCCACTTCCTTTCCTTGGCTTTTGTCTCTTACATTGCACTGCTTTGGGTGCTTTTCAGATTCCTCTCCACGAGACAAGTCATCTAGCAATAAAATAACCAGAGGAAGTAAAGCTTTCTGCTGGGGTAAAGAGCTAGGTCAGCTCAGCTAAGATTCCAGTAGGAAGGTGTGCAGAGGAGGAAGTGGTGAGGCTGCAAGGAAGGGAGGAAAGGGAAATTAAACCTTTCCCCCTTCAATAGCAGTGAGCTGTTAGATCAGCTTAATTCCCCGTCGAACCACAGCCCAGAGGTCAGGCTCACCGCTCAGTACCTTTCCGTGCTCCACACCAGCTGTCTGCAGGATCACTGCATAATGCATAACTTATTATGAATAACTGTAGAAATTTTAATGCACCTATCAGAAGAAATAGGGCAAACAAAATTAAACAGAGAAAAAAAATGGATAAAACCCCTCACCACACCCAACTTTTTGAAAGACGTCTAAAATTCTCTTCCGTGCAAAGCTGAGGATGCCAATTGTCATTGACCACATCTCTGGTACCCAAAACAATGGTGATATTTTAACTATAGAGACAAATGTATGGAGTTCATTCTTCTGGGGAAAAAAGAATCTAACACACTAACCAAATCTAATCTAACACACTAACGAAAAACATGGACATCATACAAAATATTTCCCCTTTTGCAAAGGGGGGTTGGGAAGGCAATTACAGTGTACTGAAACAGACTTAATTAGTGCACCTCGTTACAGCCATAAATGAAAACGTACAAATCAAAGCATTTTATACTTTAAAAAAACAAAACACTTACAAGGATAGTACAAATTACTTTAAAATAAGCCATGCTTAAAATTAGTTGGTTTCTCAAATTGAATTGTTTATGGTGTATTTAGTTTCTTACTAAATAAAGCTAGAAATAAGATCTTAAACTAGAAATTCATCATAGCATGATTTTTAGAAGAGATCTTTATGTCTCAATTTAAAAAATTCTTACTAGACTGAATGACATGTTTTCACTTTATGAAAGAACTAAGAAGATAAATGTTGCTGTTTCAATTGAGATTAAAACATTAATTTTAACAATCTGCCAACTTCACCCCCTTTGCTACATCTTCTTTTGGATGATTTCCGAATATTTCTTTTTTAAAAATCCATTGATTTAAAGATATTGTCAGCTAGTCTAAGGTTTAAATCATTCTAAATCTATTTTTATACCAAGATCTAATTTCTTGTATAGATCTATATCTTGTTTTCCTTAAGGAAAAAGGAGAAGGGAAAAAATTTAAATCACTGGAAGAATTATAGCCATTAGCATTCTCTGTCAGAAATCTGACACATTATTTATTAAAAGTCAATACAAATTCTGTCATTGATTTCGAACGAGTTACTCCTGGAGTCTCTGCTCATCTGTAAGAAATTAATATAGCATCAGTGAAACAAAGCACTACTTTGCTCAGTATGGGTCTAAATATCTCCTGAAAAAATAATAATAAAAAAGAACTGATAAAAACACAATGAAACCCCTCCAGTTTAATATAAAGTTTCCAGATGCCCTAGCTTATGATGCATAGCATTTATTGTTGTTTTATATACAATGTTTTAATGAAAAGACAATATTACTTAATTCAGCTCTAATTTACTGATATGTAACAAGTAATCTCTAGGGGGAAAAAAGATAAATAGATAACTTCTCACAACAGAACTCACTGAAACATGAAAGTTCAGAGCAGTGTAAGCTGAAAAGTACATGAGAAGGAGCATCAGCTCTTTTAGAGCTGAAATCAGGAAGCCAGGCACTGGTTTGCAACCAGTACAAATGAAAAGTTTCAGATCCAATTTTTTGGGTCAGGAAATTTACTGTTTTCAGTAAATATTTGTTTATATGCTGATTTTACTTCTCACAAATAATGCCCATACTTCTTTCTTCATTCTAGTTCAGTGTGCCTGAGACGACATTTAAAACCTGTCAGACTGCTACAAACGTGTTATTTACCCATACTGTGCTAGGTTTCAAGTGCTGCGATTTAAACTACCATAAAAGCTGCATAAATATAGGGTCCAATTCTTTTTATATATATTCTTAGTCAGCACAAGGATTCAGGGAAGGATGAGACTCAAATGTGCTTTATTTAGATTTCTAAATCCTTCTTTTGCAAGAGAATGGAGACAATATAGTGGGGGAAAAAAGGGAAGCAGTTTTGATACAATTCTTGTTATTCTTTGTGATCAGTTCAATTTTAAAAACAGAGTAGAATTAAAATTCAACTTATTCTTCAAGATTTTTTTTTTTAATATTTTACTAATTGAACACCTCCTGCTCAACTGAATTATGTAACTCAACTTTAACAACAATATATGAGGAGGTTTGGTAAATGGAACAGGTTAAAAAAAAGCATAAACCTGTGCTTTGTATTTTTTCAGAAAATCATCTGCTATTCTGGGGACAAAAATAAACTTTCCTTTTCAAAAATAGCCTTCAAGAGCCAACACAGCAAGTGAGTGAAGCACAAGAATGCAAAGGATTTCAGCTTGTCAACATGAAATTTAAGTGAAAAACCCATCCCCCAGGACGGGGTTCTCACTGCCATGGTGACAAGGCTTGCAGCACACCTCTCACTGAGACAGGATTATGGGAATGCTTCCAAAAGCCAGATTACAAGGGGAAAAGGAAATTTATACAGGGCACTAGGGAATTTGCAGTTCATTTTAAATGTAAGTGATACTTCTTAGAGAATGTCAAATCACTCCACCCCTTGATAAGGAAGGGTCAAAGTCCAACTACTCATCTGCTCCCCAGTCTCAGCATTCAAGAAGAAAATGAGAGTTTGTTAGAAGAGTGAGGAGAAAGCAATGAGGGGTAGTTTGCAAAGACTGTAGCTCATGTTGTTGTAGAGAAACCTTCAAGGCACAAGCCAAAGCATGACTCAGCCGTAACCAAATGCAGCAAGATAATGCACTAATGTACTAATTCAGATGCCAAAACTATTCGTATTAAACATGTTGGCTTCAGAAATATTTCAGGGAAAGATGTGGAAGTGTCTTCTAAGGAAGGTCTACAGCCATGCTTCCAAACAGAAATGGAAAACAAGGGAGACATGGAAGACATTGGATAAGCCTTTAAAAACACTGGATGAAAACAAAGGGGAGGAAAGGGGTAAAATGCACTTGGTTCATTGTTAGGGGTTAATTGATACAAAAAAGAACCCTACTGCCAGCATCGGTTAACTATAATTAGAACTACGTGTTAGAAATTAATCCAACACATATAACCCCACCTTCATAATGCCATGTCCTTATAATTTCTATGGTATTTAAGCACTTAATTCCTTAAGAGTTCTTTTAAAATTTCTAAAACTGTGACATCAAATACAAAAAGCCCCTACACTTATATTTCCCCATACAGATGGATGCCAAAAAAACTATGTTGTCTTCCAGTCCAGAGACAAACGTATGCAGCCGGTCAGATGGTGAAGCTCAGCTTCACCCTAGAGGGAGGATTAATGGATCTGATAAACTCATACTTTAGGAAGGAAAAAAGCTGCTTCCAGACCGTCACTGAATTCACAGTGATGGACAGTTAGATGATATAAGGTAGCACCGGCTGTTATTGGCTACTAAATTAATCAGTTGCCACACACGGGATGCCACAACAGTGAAAACTGAGATGGGTGGGATGGAGAACAAGCATAATTACTCGAGCATCAGGACTTCATCAGGCTGCAGAGTGAGTCACCACCACCACAACATTATACAGGAGTATGAATTCTGTGCACTTATCACTACAAAAGAAGGAAGACAGGAATTATTTATTCTTACAAACAGTTATTAGAAGATTTGGGATTTAATAGTGAGCAAACCTGCAGACCAAAATGACCATCAAAATTAAAATAGTGCTTTTTGCATATGATTGCATATCAATACAATGTTGTCCTTTGGAAATGACAGCATGAAAGTACAAGTAAAGTGAAAATATCAGAGGTCTTCAAAGCAAAATAATATTTTCTTTACTTGGCTCTTTAGTAGCTTAAGATTTTCCAGTGCAAGCTTGTTCCCAGATGCAAGCAGCTGCTACACACGCATTTGTCCAGGAAACACATGGTTAGAAATACACACTCCTAATTTTAGTGAAGATGAATATTTTAAGGCCATCCTGAGTGAAATCAGAGTACAAATGTTAAAACTGGCTTCTCTTCAGCCATATACAACGTGACAAGCAGCTGCTTACTCCAGGACTGCAGAGGAAGGTTTTAAGACCATGCACATTTCAGGGTTTGCTTTGCTGATACTTTGCAAAATTCTAGTTATATGGCTTACCTCAAATACTGGAGAGTGGGCAAGGGAATGCTAACGTTTTTGTCTGTTATCCACGACTTTTAATCCAGATTAAATCAAACTAGTAACCAGGAACTTCAGATGAGCATGGAGCCAGGAAACAAGAACATGAAATGAAGAGAGATTCAACTTACAATTAAATCTTGAATAAGTGAAATAGAAAGTATCCTCTTGACGCCATTTTCCACAATTACTCCAAGCCAATTAAGTGCGCCCCAGTACCACAGGTAACTCTGTCCTCCGTGCCAATAGCTTACAAAGGCAAAAGTGAGGGCTGTGGAAAAGAGCATTCCCAGCAGACTGGACCGAGATCCTCCCATCGGAACATAAATGTACCTGTGGATGAAACAACAGGTAAGCAACGTTATTAGAGATTTCACAGAAACCTCAGAAGAACATCCATTACAGAACAAATTTGTTATTTTGTGGCATAAAAAAAGAATTGGAATAATTAGCTGATATTCTCTGTTTACACAGCTTGCCCTAGTTTCTGCAAAGCTGTAGACCACTTCATGAAATATGTGCATATACCATTTGGCAAAAAGACAATTTTGTGGTCATGGGAACTCTGCATTAGGCAAATGTATAGCATAAACTATCTTCTCAAAATTACAAAAGACAAATGTTCAGGTTTTTTAAACTGCAATAGTTGTAAGTCAACTTATATACACAGAAATTACATGTAATCTTCATGTGAGTTTAAATTATAAGACTTAACAAAAAATTTAAAACATTATATAAAGTCACATATAGTCATAACCCATAGAATGTTTTCCATTTGTCAGAAATGTAGACACATGCAAACATGTTTTATTTTTAAAAGCTTTAATTTCTTTCTTTTTACATCTTTCATTAAAAATTATATGAACTGAAAGTATTTCCTATCTGGTTCTTGTATTATACTCTCAGGATCACGTCTGCCTAATGACCTTCAGAGCACATGTACTAAAAAAAACCCCAAAACCTATATGAAGCACCCTGCACGCAATTATATTCCGTATTTAAACTGAATCCAGGAGTCAGAACCTTAGTCTTTAATTGATGCTTATAAGTGCCCAGAAAGCAGTGCTCATTCAGTAAAAATACCAGAAGCAATGGGATTCTGAAAGCTGACACTGTTTTCTAGGTCACTTCACTGCCTTCCTGCCTAGAGAGCTACATCCACTCCTGGCATTTTCTGAGTAAGGCATGGCCACTAGCCAGCCTTTATCTGAAAAAGTCGCATATTTCTGTCAACACTTTGAAGAAGCCCATCAGGCAACGGAGTCACCATCCAGCTCATGGGTACCGGCGAGGAGATGCGGTATATGAGAACTGCGGGTGACAGTTCTCCTCAGTTGTCGTTCCTTCAGCATGACACACTGTACTCATATTTGAGACTTCCTACTTGCTAAGATAATTAAAGGAAATTTTTTGCAGTGAAATTTTTATCTCTGGTTATCAGTTTTTACATTCAGAGATAAATACTAACTTAAAATTTAAAAGGGAAATTAACAGAGTGCTTTATTCCTAATCTTAGGAAGTAAGAAAATACAGTAACAAGGTAAAATGAAGTGATGAGAGTAATTAAAAGGTAAACAGAAAAGTCATTAAAAAAACCTACTGTCAAATGCTCCAAATTCTCTAAGCATAACATCAATACACCTATTTACTTCAACCTGCTACAGGGAACATCTGATTACATTTATAGTGATTTTCAGTGTAAGTGTGCTTTTTACTAAGCATATGAAAATAAATAGAAATTAAGATCAATAGTTTTTATTTATGTTGTGTTTTTCTTCTCTCTCCCCTTCCTATGTTTTTCTCGGGTCTACTCTTTTCTCATCACATTTATAAAGAAACAGTGTGGCAATAACAGACACTTGCAATCGCAATCAATTAGTCTAATAGCAGAGAGGTACATCTTCAGCAGTCTGTAACCAGGGGGATCCCCTGCAGGGGTCTGGCATGGAGGGTGAAGAGAGCAGAGCCACAGACCCTGCTGCTTCGGACAAATTCCTTCTACGCAAAGGACTGCAGAAATAAAAGACCAAAGCAGCTCATCCCCTCTTAGGAATACTTTCCCAACACCTTCCCTCTCCGTTTTTAAAGGCTGATTGTTTTATTTTTTAGGCAGGGCCCATTGTCATTGCCAGTTCCCCTCGCAGGCTGGCTAGGGGAGGGCTGGCAGCCCTGCTCCGCAGCAGAGAAACCGCAACCCTCTGAGCAGCATCTCCTGCCCCCCGGCCCTGCAAGCACAGCAGTACCTTGTTTCGCAGAGCTTCACCCAGAGGAGCCCGAAACAGGACATTGCCAGCCCTGACACTCTCAGCAAAGCCCACTCTCTGTTGTATATTTACTGAAACACAGCAGTTAAAAGTAACCCAGACACCATCGAAGAGACACATCTCTGTGACTGAGACCTTACTCTAAGCCCTAAGGAAACCTTTCTGCTGACCTCATAGGGTCCTGGGTTAAATCCTCGGCACAAAAGGTAGATTTTACTGCAGAAGTAGCTCTGGGTTTCCGTACAGTTCCTTTCCCTGCACCAAGACAGAGCTGTTGTGTAGGCACCAGCCATCTTGTCACAGCACATGCAGCCTCTACTGGCACTGGCATTGCCAGGAACGGCCCAGCAGCACGAGCTTGTTCATTTGCAATCGCAGTTCAGTTTAGGTTGGCCTGAATGGCTTTCAGATTACTGTGCAGAGAAAAATAGGCTGTTTTCTGCTTTTTAGTGTTTAACAACAGCAGCTAGATAATTGAGCAGCAACAACTCATAATTCTGATGAATGTTCAAGGTCAGTGAAATTTTAGCTCCTAGCGAAGCCCATGGCAATTGTGCAACTGAAAATTCACTTGCGCTGTCTTTGTGAAGACCTGTCTGAAGAAGGACAGAAGCCAGAAGGAGTCATTGAATCTTCACTAACACTTCAACCTTCCCCTCCAGTACTGTGGAGGGTCTGCCTTCCTTGCCTGTTGGAGAAATGCAAAGCAGAAAGCAACGCCTCTCCTTCCCTGCTAGCTACCATAAGAAAACAGAACAAAGGCTGGCTGCCATTTTCTGTCACAAGGGCACTAACTGCCCTCAGACTGAGTGGTCTTGCCTTCCCTTGTCAGGGCATTCCTGCTGGCAATTTTAAAGTAGGTATAAAGGACTGATGTTAAGTCATTTCTCTCAAGCAGTGTGACGAGCAATTCTGTATGTTCCTGTGTTTTTACGCAGAAAAATTAATGAAAAATCCATTATTATGTTACAGATCAGGAAAAAAAAATATTTGCTACCTCATCACCCATGCACATCATATCCATGTCGTGTTCTTGCGCTTACACTCTTACATTGGCAGGCATGCATACAAGCAATAGGTAACTCAGCGTGCAGCCAGGGCTAGATCTTGACTCCGTGCCAGCCACTTTGTGCTCTCTGATATAACCAAAATTGTCTTGCAAAAGAACCACCGCAAGAGCCCTTGTTGTTACAAAAATGCGTTTTGCTTATTTTTGAGCATCGTGGTAGTTTAGAATCTAATTTCTCAATACCTTCCCTGTGTGTTTACACAGAAAAGTACTCATTTGATTACAGAAAAAGCTACATTTACACTAAAGCGTGAGGGAGAATAAACCAGTGAATAGTATTATTAAGCCAGAAGATAGAAGAAACATGTTACTTCTGTACTACCATTTATGACACAACACATGCTTTGTAACTAACAATTTGTTGTGGTTTAAACCCAGCCAGCAGCTAAGCCCCATACAGCCCCTCGCTTACTCCCCCTGGCAGGATGGGGAAGGAGCCTCTTACAGTACATTAGGAAAGTTGTTCTGTCTTCCAGCTCACTAACAAAATCCTTGAGGAGGGAAGGAGGGAGGCAGGGAGAGAGAGATTAAGGGGCAATAGCTACTACAATTTGATGTCTTATATATGTGCATGCTTCCCAACTTTTTTCCTTCTTACCAATAGTATCGTCTACCTTCCATCTATCTTACAGTCCTTCTGTACTGCGATTAGAAACTCAGAGTTTACACAAACGGAGAGGTTGCTGTAAAGTACGCTGATCTGCTGTGCCATATGCAGCACAGCATTACATAAATATCTCATTTTAAGCTTCCATGCAGTTTTAAAGACTATTTCAATCTCTAATCACAGAAAATCCATGGAGAAGCTCAAAACCCCCAGTTCAGGGACCATTAGCACATAAAAGTAATCACGGGTCCTCATGGAAGACTAACACAACTCAAAGGAACACCCTCACAGCAGAATTTCTTAACAGCTCATAAGCAGATTACACATTTACCACAGATGTGCAAGGAAGGCAGACTTAGCTGAAAAACATCGTGCCAATGTGCAACAACTTATCTTCATTCACATACTCACAGAAAAAGAAAACTCAGTTATTTGGTGGTCAATGAGCCAAAGACGGATAAATGAATGAAAGCAACAAAGTATTTTGCAAAGAGAAAAGGATGTTAAGGCAAGTAGATTTGAGGATGGTAATTGGTCATGTCCCTCCAGGTTATTTTAGAGGGATGGGTAATGCTGGTCCCCCTTAAGATCCATGCAAATTACAGACAGGAAAATTAGACCTGTGGAAGATGCTTAGTATAAAAAAAATGCAGGCTAGGTGAGTATTTAGAAAGGAAACATCAACATAGGGGATCAAAAGTCAATCCCTGCCAAAACTTCAAAGGTGAAATTTGAAGGTGAAAGAACAGAGAAGATTCCTAGGCAGTCTGTCAAAGAGGAGCTCATGAATGCCACAGGCCAGGCTGCGCCAGCCATTCCTAGACTGGCAAGACCTCTCTTAATGACAACAAGGAAAGGCACTTCACATTGTCAGAAGAAAAAGGTGTGCATATTAGATGGAGAGAAGGGGAAAGAGAACTCTGTGTAGATTAAAGATCTCAAAACATCTGGGGGGCATCTGAGGCACATAAATACAAATAAATATTGAGAGAATGTTATATAGTAAAAATTATTTGAACACACACCTGACATGACTGAACAACATTCTTAGCCTTCCCCTTCCAAGGCAAAGATGCTGTTAGTCTTTACTATATTTCCATACACTCTGTTTTGATTTGAAACTAAAACTTACATGCTATTAAACATGTTACTTTCACAAACAAAGCATAACTGCATTATGTGTCTTCTGAATAAGCAAGTGCCTTACTTTTAGTCCCACTTACAGTAGCTTAAATCAGCTTATCTACAGCCAGCAAGCTGTTCCATTTACACAACTTATCTTAATTTTAACTCACTAAGTGAACATTAGAGAACTGGATAAAATATGTAAATGGTACCATTTAAATCCCTGAAGTAAAGCAAACACAAACATAATAGCTGCGGTATTTAAAAGTGACATTTACTCACAGAGAATAGCTACCAAAACCAATAACCATTTTGTTAGTTTTCTTGAAGTGGTAATCTACAGAACAATCATAAGACATCTGACAATCATTCCCTTGGAAAACACATTGTTTCTTTTCTTTTAATGACATCTACATTATAAATTTTTTTATTCTGATAACTTCAGAAAACCACTAAGAGGAGCATTTGCAACCAGTTAAGAATCACTCTGAAGGGCTTTTATTCCTTGAAGCCTCAATATGCTGCTCTTACTTCCACATGCATGTAATTTTAAACATATTTGAATCTTGAAGGAAGTGCAGTACAGCACCTGTTTAAATGCTGTTCTGTCCAGGAGCTTTCTTCAACATGTGCTTAAATTTCTTCCTGAAGTAAGGCCATACAGCAAGATGCGTGCTATCCATGATTTTTCTTCCCCTCTCCTTAGCTATTGGTCTTGGAATGTCTTCCAGAACCAGGTGAAGTGTAAATTTTTAAAAAACATTAATTTGCTTGTAATGGCAAACTTCTTGTAAATACAATTAATTTATGAGCTTTTTGTGGTTTATTTCAAGGAACATTTCACATTCAAAAATTCCAATGCCTCTCTAAATTTCAAAGCATTCAAGGGTTAACCATACTGTTTTGAGTTGGACAGTTACATAGCCAACACAGTAAAAGTTAAAAAAGCAATAATAAAGTCTTCCATCTTACATCCTGACAACAGAAATCGCTTGAGGTTCTGTACAGTGATGGTGTCCATTTGTGGACATGTATACAGAGTTTCATCTGGGCAGCACTATGCCTGGAGAATTTGATCCTTTCAGTCAATAAAAAGTTCTTCCATCATTAGTTATTAAATCAATGCTCAGTGTGAGCCTGAACAATTTTGACGATAAACTTAAATAGCCAAGTTACCATTCATTCTGCTTCTAAATTATCCCAAGGATTGTCACCACAAAAGAGATTTGATTGAAATGAAAAGTGTGGCAGGACACAGGGTGAGAACTAAAGGGGAATGCCCTCTAGAACTGCGGTTGTTTCCTTTATTTATTTATTTTTAATCCTGTGTTTTCTTTTTGTGGCCTTAGACCATTGATTTCAAACTTTTTCTCTACTGCATAATAAAAAGATTTCAGGCCCAGTTCTGCAAATTCTTACTTCTGGGTGAGCTCTTACGGTTCCTGTTTTGTCAGTTCAAGCTGTCACTGACTTGGATAGAGCTATGCAGAGCATATAAGCAAAGCACACCTGTAAGTCTTTGCAAGACTGGGTCCTACATGGACAAATCTGTTTTAAGTCACAAAAACATCTCCTGTAAACAAGACTTCAAAGGCTGAGACTCACATATTTGCACCTGAAATAAAAAAAATAACCAGAAGTATTTGGAATACCATGTGGCAAAATTTCCATTAGGAGAGGTAAGCCTTGTTATTACCGTGAAACTCAATTTTTTTTACATGGTCTAATAATTTTGCTGGGCTGTTAGCAAAGCTTTTTAAGCTCTGTAAGATTCTCTCACCTCACCAGCTTAATGTGATGTTTAGAGAGACCTTGACAAATGCAGACCCTTTAAAATTTTTAAGCTAATGTTGGCTCCAGGCAAGCCTTGTTAAATTACCACGAAAATGTTTAATAAGAAATTAAGTCCATTTGGGTTACAAAGCTTAATGAGAATATTCATATGCAAGAACACTCAGCTTTACAAACATGACTAGAATTTTGGTTCACTTTCCAGTTGTTAGCATGTTTCCCAGCAAAGACTGAGTGTGCAGTTTCCTACTAAAAAACTGAAAAGTGTTTAATGTATTTTTCTTCCCTTGCATTCAACACAAAAAGTGATCCGAGTCAACTCTGTATGTCAAAGGGCAGATAACTGGGGAATATTGAACAAATGATTTTGAATTCACTCTTCCAAGGAAGCTCATGTTTTCAAAGAGATTGATTTATTTCAAATGAAAATTTAATCTAAATTGCAATACTTCCTCTTAATAGAAAAATTTTCATTATTGATGGACTGCTGTGTTTAGTTTTCTCCCAGCCGCATCTAGGAATGAAAGAAACCCTGCCTACCACCAACTGTTTGCAGTCAAACGCAAAACTACCAGTCAACTACCTTTGATCGCAATGGAAATGGGAGAGGTTCCAGATGACCAAAGCGCCAAAAGACTGGTTAAATCACTAAGTCCAAACCAGGGCCCTAACCTTTTTGCTGGGTAGGAGCCTATGTTATTGCCAAAACAGCCTAGAGTTAAGTGCCTACAGCTCAGCTACTGGGCAGGAGGGGGCTGTGTCCCCAGCTGGCTGATGGAGCCGGGAAGCAGGCGCCTCCTCCCACGCAGAGTTTGCAGAGCTCCCTGAAGCCGTTCTGAACTTAACTCCCCTCAGGGGCCCAATTCATTGCTGATACTCACAATACACCTACCATGTGCTGATAATATCTAAGCTCAGCATGAAGCACAGCAATCAGGCTATACTCCTTTGAAAACCTGGCTTGAGGAGGGATCTATTAATAGCACTGTCACTCTTTGCTTATAAAATGGTAGAGGTCAGGCTCTTTGCCAAGGAGACGGACATATCTTGTCTCCCAGAGGAGTGCTCCAGCTGTCTGTTACCAGGCTGCCACCAGACAGAAAAGAAAATGAGATTCAGAGAGTGAATATGCAAGAAAAAACAAGTCTGTGGCTAGAGCATCACCCAGAGAGATGCAGAGATCCCAGTCCTGCTTTCTGCACCAAGAATTGCTCACTGTGCCCTAAAGAATTACTAGACAAAATGCAGAAGCAACACCATAAACAAGAGACTTTTTTTTTTTCCCCCTCATTTTCTTTACTTCTCCTGACTCTTACACTGGAGGGCCCAGCTCAAAATTCAGAGCTCTGCAAATCTGCACCAGAGGCTGAATAGGCATAATTTTCCCCACACAAATAAACACTTTGCAGCAAATCTCTCCCCTTCCCATCTCCCCTCTCATCGTAAGTGTGCATTCACAACAGCATATTTTACAGTAGTTGTCAACTACAGCTAAAGCAACAGAGACCAGGTCCTCCTGTGTGTGTGTCTGCACATATCAAACTACCTGTGGTTCAGTTAGTGAAAAACTGTTAAGTACGTGTCATTTGTTGCTTTGACCATGCCAAGAATAAAGTACTACATTTTTTCCCCCCCTCCCTAGAAAGCCACTTTAAATTCCATAGATGTAAGCACAAGCTATTTAGCCATCCTGCTAATCTTAGTATGCCAGGTACATCAGACAAAATGCAGATCCATCTGCATCTGTGGATTCACGTTTAAAATAGTCATCACCATCCACTTAACAACTACCTTTTCTAGCACACCTCTGCCAAAGGAGTGCATGAAATGTAGTTACAACAATAGAACCTATATTATTTTCCTTATTAAAATATTTTTGCTTAGAGACAAGGTGATAAAGTTAAGCAGCCCTCTGCAATTTGCTAGGTAGCAGAAAAGATTGTTTAATCTTCACAGATCCCTTTGTGGAGAGCTTGGTGATTCTCTTGCATTTATATATCACTTTGTATACATGCATGTCAGAGGGCTTTGTTAGTAGCCACAGACCAAGCAGCAGCTTCACCAAACCATGCAATACCTTTGCCTCACTGGGCTGTATAGTTCTAGAGACAAGCAGAAACCAAGGCATCAGAAGACTTTCACCTGGTACATCAGAAATAAAAATTTTTGTGAGACCAGAATAACGTTTGAGATCCGAAGTTCCAAAGTCAGTGAAGACTCAGTAAGCATTACAACCTTCAGATTATAAACCAACATCAACAAAATGTACTTCAAATGCATCTGTGAAACAAAGTGAAGGCACCTAATTAATGAAAAGCAGAAACATAAAAGAGACATTGCTTAAAAATTGCAGGAAACGTGATGAATATCAATGTATCTGCTTAAATATTGAGTAGCATTACATATTCCTCCAAGTTGTATGTGCACAAAGTTTGAAGAGCTAGACTTCTCACATTATTCCAAGCTGACTAATTCATTCACCTCTCCTGTGACTATAAAATACAGCCAAGGCATTAAGATGTCTAGGCAAAGCTGGGATGACTTGAATTAAGATTATACAGCACCTTCCACACTAAAAGAACTTTTATACACTCTCCAGCCTGTGTCAAAAACCCTTCAAACACCAGCAGAGTTAAATCTTCTCTGATGTAGAGTACAATCCCTATTTATCAGCCCAAACCATCATTGCCTAATTGCTATATAAGTGAGAATGGATATCAAATTTAATTAAGCAGAGCGAAGCAGAATATTTACTTTTCTTGAAGCAGCATCCTTAAATAATGATTATCTCATTTTTGTCTCATTTGTAAAGAAAACATAGACACATTCTCCTAACACCAGTCAGGAACATGGTTCAATCCAGATAAAAACTTAAGTGGAAAATGTCAGTTCCTGTGAAGTCAGCAGTGACAGGGGACCAGAGCTAAACAAACCAGTAAGTTTTAAACACACAGCGACAAATTATCCCAACTGCAAAGGTAATACTCAAGCCTGAAGTTTAAATATATATGTAAGGAGGGGAAATAAATGGGGGGGGGGGCGGGGGCGGGAAAGGTGCAGGCTCAAGGAAAAAGGAATGGTAAAAGCCTGTCAGGAAAAAAACATCAGTCAGGGTATCACAGAAAGGTAAGTAGAAAATGTACCATAAATCATCTTATCCTCCTACAACACTTAGCTGTATATCTGTCCAGTTGTCTAAGAGTAGTCTGTTTGTTAGAAAGAGAGAACAAATAATGATTGATAAAAGAATGGCTTCTCTGCATTGACCTCACAAAAAGCCCCAAGACGATGAATTAACAAAACTGGTTTTAACTGGGAAGTACAAATGTAGGCCAGAAAAGGTAGAAAACAGGTTAAAGACCATTAAGACTGTCAGCAGCATTCCAGTTGGTGTGCCTTCATGAAATTCTCTGAAAGGTATTCAAGGAAGCATCTGGTTTACACATTGGATCACCAGCCATTGTTTTTCCTGTTTTCTGCTTCTTGAGATTTCAACAGGCTGTGAAAAGCAAACTCCTTTTCTTTCCTCAAAAGTGGGGGGAACCAAGCAGGAGCAAGAAAACCCCACCCAGCTTGGGAACTGCCTAACAAATTCCTGGTGGTGCTTGGGAACAGACTATGAAACAGCAGCTTGCACTCACGCCATCCTTAGTACTCGGGGCTAACCACCTAAGAAATAGCACGTAGCTTCAAAGAGTTAAACAGAAACAGCAACATCAAACTGGCATGTTTTCCTTGAAAAACCTCAACTAAAACCAAATCTGTCAGTTAAAGTCTAAACAGAATCTAAAGCACATCACAGTAGGATAGCTGTGGTTTAGCTTTGGAAGTTCAGAAGAAAGGATGTGGGGGCATGGCATTTACACAGCTACTAGGCATCCATCAGCTCCTGGCTGAGACCAAAAGCTGAGAGGCAATGAAAAGGAAACTGAATTTCAGGTGCACCCTCACCAGTGATTTGTTTGCCCTGACGTAGACTAGAAATGCTCAGCCAGGTTAAGGAGGAGTCTCCCATTCTCCCCCAGCTTTTCCCTAAAACTCATGATTCTCAATTATGAGCTCATACAGTGGCAGAGCATAGCCATATGGACAGAATTCATGCATACCAAAAAGTCAAATATAATTGTCTGGGGTTAAGTGTGTTGACGATGTCCTGGAACA
Source organism: Gymnogyps californianus (assembly GCF_018139145.2). NCBI lineage: Eukaryota > Metazoa > Chordata > Aves > Accipitriformes > Cathartidae > Gymnogyps > Gymnogyps californianus. Next base: position 26,175,703 of record NC_059473.1, read on the forward strand.
TCTTCCGTTTACATTACAAATGTTTTGTTTAACAGCACCACTGCAGAGATTGATAATGATGATCCATCTCTACAGTACTGTTTACTGATGTTCAGTGAGAATTAATGTGAAGTTGAGTGGCCATAAAATGATACTTTCTCATTTTTACTTGCTCACCCATTTGATTATTAGTGATGCTAGCCTTCTTCATTTGTGTTTCTCACCTTTTTCTATAAACTAAAGAGCCACCAGTCCTAAAACAGCAGCCCACTCCATCCTCTCTTCGTGACTATCTGGCAAGTCTATGATTGCCTCAGTCTCCATTCTATCCGGCACACTTTAACACTGTCGAAAAGAAATTAAATACAGTAATGTAACAGTTCAGAGCAGATTCACTAGCGTAGAGACAGTAACAGACTGAAACTGCTGGCTAAAACACATGAACGATGATTGATGGCTACGAACACTTCACCAGATAGCCAAATCATTAGTTCAGATTGCTAGGTTATTCCTAATACAAAGGGCAAATGCAAGTGTTCTGTTGATGCATATGCACCAAATTATTACCAAGGTGAGCACTGGATTTCTTGGACAGTGATAAATAAGGTCAGTTTATTTGCTCCTAAGAGAAAAAGCCAGATCATATTTTCTTTTATTGCCAGCAAGATTTTTTTCATCAGTTTCAGATGGATAGGGATCTGGGTTCTGCGCTCATTTTCATTGCCAAGCACCTTTTGCACCAAGTCTCCTCTGCTCTACCCCTAAAATTAGCCAAAGCAAACCTTTTCAAAATTTGAGGACTGAAGAAACAGAAAGATTTCTTGACCTTTCCATAGTTACAGAGATGATGCTACAAACTCATTGCTATTTCAAGGGAAAAAAGTATTGAATAATTGTGGTTTATATTTCTTTTTCTGCATGTATTCACACAAATGCTTCGGCTGGATGCTTGCATGTTTTGTGGGTTTTGTGGATGCAGGGGTGGGGTTCATCAAGCAGAGCATACATTTAGCAGAGCAGCAAGACAAAAAATAAATTCTTTCACCACTAACTTAGTCTGGAGATTGGATTCAGCAGCGTGAACTTGACAGATATTTCTTCCAATTTGAATGTTATTTCAGCTTGTTCCATTTCCAGAGTATACGCATTAAAGGATTTCCATTTTAATGTTAAAAACAATGTTTCCTACATTAAAAATTCTTTATTATAAAAGCCTGATACCACATGCAAGATACAATGATTTTCTTGTCTTATATGCTGGGCAGAATAGTCGTACATAATTATGACCTGGCTGTCCAGTTTTAATCTTCTAAGCATTCCTGTATGAGAATTCTTACTATGCTTCCATGATCTATTGATATTTTTACTTGCATACTGATTGAGAAGTAATTATCTCCATAAGGTGGAGAAACCATCAAGAAAATACAGTGCTAACTAAACTGCAGTCCTTAACATCAAGCCTGCCAGTTAAATCCTTTTCTGAGCACATGCACAGTACTAACTTTGCAGCTAAGCTGTGAGGTCTCAGTGTTAAGCTCAAATTTTATTTAAAGAACAAACATACAAACACTGTTCTCTGTATCTCAGCCTCTTTTCCGTGCCTTTATGGGATAAGCTGAGCGTACGACACAGCCTCCTGAGGTAATCCCTCTTGGACAGCCTTTGTTCCCTCGCTCCCTCATCACCTCTCCTCTGAGCCAGAAAGCACAAGCTGCGGGGGCTACTCCTGAGATCCCAATAGGTAACGGCTTTTCTGCTCCTGCCTGCCTCAATGAGAAAGCAGTAAGGTTGGAAGTCAAAGGATCTGATCACAGACTCATTTAAGCGAGCTCCAACATCCCTTTAAAGCTATAGGGGACAGCATAAAGCCAACTGTAACAGTTGGTGTTAAAACCTTTAAAGCATCCACCGCTGGCAGAAGGTTGAGGATTTTAGGCGGAGCTGCTGCCATTCAGAACAGGAGGTGATTTTTAGCTCCTACTGTAACAAGAACAAAGAGTAGACAAAAGTGAGCGCAGGCAAAATTTAAATTGTAAATTGAGTTTTAGACCCAATTCTAGTTCTGAAATACACATTTCTTAACAATGATAACCCCTGTGATAAACAGGATCTTTGCACAGGATAGGTATTTTTCTTTGCTAGCTGTATCTGAGCAAAAAAGCCTGGTCTTAGTTATCATACAGCATTTTTTAACCTTGTTAATAGAGTTCAATATTAAATATTAGTACATTCTGTGAAGGAAGCCTACCTGTGATTCCTATAGCTCTTGTTTTGCTGAGTAGGTAGAGTTTAAATCAATAGCAAGGGCACTCTTCTCCATCTTCTACCTTCAGCCACCTTTGCTATACTTTTTCACTTTCTAAAGGAGAATAGCAATACAAAAAACCACCATGCTGTTCCATTTTAACTCAGAATTTTTGAAAGGTAAGATTATCAAGAAAATGTCTTTATGATTAATCTTTGGTTTTGTGAACAAAACATGTATCAAATACTGTTTGTATGCTTCAAAGACAAAGGAAGTACGGGCTGAGTCCACTATTCAAGAAAGACAGAGAGAAGGAAACAGAAGTACCAACTACTGGTGCTTGACAAACTCTAACACCACTCAGACCACTGCAGGAAAGAGCCTGGTTGGCAGTATGACACAAATACATTGATTATTTTATGTTAGTCTGCTGGAAAAGAGGCAGAGAAGTCTTACACCATGCAGGCTTGATTCCTGCGTCTTGGGGTTTTCTGCACTGGGTGCAAACAAGATAAAGAAAAAGACTGCATCACCTGTTTCCTGTGTAATCTATTAACAGCAGCTGATCCATTCCAGCCCTGTTTTAGTTAAAATTGAAGTGCAATACTAAAAACAAAATCAACATGTCAGCATTATTTCAGTACCACTTCTAGTCTAGTCATTGCAATTCAGTAATTAAGAAAGTGTTCTCTTTCCATGTTCCTTATAGCAAGAAATAAAGCAGCAAAGAACCTTTTTCTGAACCCAAGTACCTTATCTTTTCTGTACATAACCCTGCAAGGATCAACGATACCACACAGCCATGTCAGACTGAGGAAGACTGGCTGCAGATAGCATCCAACGTCAGGCAGCAGCCTGTACAGAGCGCTTGACATGTAAGACAAGCCTGTCCTTTCCATGTTTCAGAATTTTCTAGCTGATAGTGCTTACTCAGACTTAACATTTTGCCAATTCAGACAAAATCATTATAGTACAAACACTGTTCTGCTGTTACTGTCTCTGAAGGCCATTATGTGAATGAACAAGACAAGGCAAGTGACAATTATATAGCGATGGCATATTTAAACTCTACTGATCCCATGTTAGGCATAGACCTAGCTGTCTTGCTTAATTGGGACAGTATGTACATGTTTAACATCAGGCACGTACTTAAATAACATGTAGAACCCAAACCTTTCAAAGTGATCGAAAAAGCTTTCAATTTATGTATTCACCCTCTTTTCAAATGAGTAGTAACTAACACTGACCACTTTTTCTGTTTCTCACAGGCTCCTGGACTGCACATAGTATTTTTCCAACATTTTCCATGCTGCAAATTTGTCTCTTAGTTACCATGCGCCTAGAGATTTGCTCAAAAACCAAACCCCCTTAAGATTACCAGTCACCAAATACAAAGCACACAGACTGATCCAACACTTAGTGCAACGTATTCAACCATCCCATCTCTGCCTCCCGAAAACGCCACAAACTAGGACAATATCATGACTTGCACAGTGAAGCTCTGTCACCCTCAACACAATATCCAGCATCCCTGGCTCAACATTCACCGTATCTCATGCTTTGGCAGGAAACCAGTAAGCCCTGGGCAGGATTTTACAATGCTATCCTGGTTTCATTTCTGAGGAAGACTTAATAGTTTACTGCCAGGTTAACGCTATACTGGGCTTATCAGAGCACTAAGGAGCACAGCAAGGTCTGTACCCCCACACCTATCATTCAGCTAACTCGATGTGGATTTTCGCATGCATGTGTGAGAGAGAAAAAGGGCCAAGAGGAAAGAAGAGAATGTTTTACTGACAGCACTTGGCCAGTCCACAGGTAGGCATGAATCAGTATCTCTCATTTATATTTGCTGCTAGCAAGAGATGATCAAGAATGCAAAATATTCAAGTTGTCAAACATGACCAAGAGCTGTATTATAATAAAAAAATAATTGCTTGACATTTTCACCTTCAAATTCTAGGCTTTCTTAAGTTATGATTCAGACATTAACAACAGATAAAACATGACTAAAACTCCCAAAACCATTTTATATAGACCCAAAGTTTTAACCTTGACTACACTGCATTGGGATCAGCTTCATCTAATAGCTAAGTAATTGAAGACATATGCTTCAAAGCAAACACAGTAAGGATCTAGCTAACTGTGTTGGCACCATTTGCAAGCACTCTACTTCTTGTTTTCATCAGCAGGTTTGCAGAAGTGGAGAAAAGATCATGAAAAGAAGTCTATGTGGAAATGAACTGCAGAAGGGAAAAAACCACCATGCTTTTTGTTCCTTTTCAGCATCTTTTTCTTCCTATGCAACTAAAATACAAGACTCAATTTATGAAAATTAAAGCAGAGCTGAAGAAGGAATAAGAGACAGAAATTAAGTGTATCTTAGAAATTTGCCATTTGACCGATAATGATGGAAATGGTTTTACTGCCCAGATGGTAATTATGTTTTCAAATTATATCATAATTATTCAAATGCAAGTGACCTTGCCATGCATAAGTCTTAAGAACTGCTTGTACACTAGAAAGAACAGATTTTTAGACTGTTCACAAGCTGTAAGTTGATTATGCTGAAACATTGCATACCGAGGAATAATGTGTTCTGACTCAGTGAGAATGGGCTGACTGGAAGCAAGGTGAGACACTAATTAAAATCTGTGCAGCACCTGGAAATTATCAAGTGATTTAAGCATAAAGTGTCATTATTATCAATGTACGAATACATGTCTCCATGGATGAAAGAACATATAGGAAGAACACAGCTAGTAGTCCTTTATTCTCTAGACCCTTCATCTTACATATGAATTCTGTACTGATGTGTCTGATGCTAAAGATTATTTTTAATAAGTTTCTCATGACTTTTCTAAAAAGATATTCTTTCCTTCTGCATACTTGGGAAGGGAGAGTTGCTTTCAAGGTAGATAAATTATCATGTTGCAATCACTCTTAAAATGCACAGGAAAATACCTTTAACATACACAATCTGATCTAATAAGGTTCAGCTGGTCCACATTCTCTCAACAGGGTTCAGTAAAGCTTCCCATACATTGTCAGCATGAAATAGATACATGGAAAGCCATATTAAATCAGATAAAAAGGTAAACAAAAGAAGATTTGTCATAACTGTAACAGTTAAAAATGCAGATTCCATTCTTTCTACTTATCTTACTTGGACAAGAAAGTTACATTGAATGTCACCTTAACATACTGTTTATTCTCTACATGTTACGTGTAATCCAGGATAGTATATCTATTCAAAACAATACTCAAAAGATTTCTGTTTGTTCCAAAGTTATTTTCAGGCATGGGTAAGTGTTCTGTATTTTATTTGAAACAGTCTGTGCTTGTCAAACCACATTCTTGCTTATGCTATCCCCATCACTACAATATCTGAATGCATTCTGGTATTGCATTAAAAAAAACAAAAAAAACCCCACCATACTCTGTCATTTGTTCACTCACCAGAGAGTGAAAAACGTGTGCACAATACAGCATAGCAGTAAGGAGACCGTGCATACATTTTTCAAAGTGCATTTGGAAATGAAGTAAGCAAGGTTTGAGAACCCTGCTCTGCCTATGGACTAAAAAGTGATACCATGGCCCTTAGTTTGGGTAGGTGCTCACTACAAAACTGTGGGCTATATTACCAGCTAGAATACACTCCTGAAAGGATCATCTTTAATCTGCATGTAGAAGGACTCATTACCTTTGAGGATTAGGGTTACTGACCCTGATCTGCCTTCTAGATCTTTACAATGAAATCTTTTGGGTGTCTGAGCCCCACAGGGCCCAAACCTTGAACTTGATTAGTACTTAGTAGGGCAGAAGTATAGAGAATGCAGACTAGCTTTCATCTGTTAGTAGTAGTCCATGGTAGCAAAAAAATGCACTAGAGTATTCAGTGCCAACTGGACCGTTCAATGTACATCGTCACACCATGGCACTCTATCTAGGAACAACAAAAGTTTCTCAACCACGGAAGTTATAAAAGACAGAGCACTCTGAACATAACAATACTGTTTCAAGGGCACACTACATTGTGCTGCTGAAGATAGCTAAGCTAGAGACTATCTGCACAGTATAAAAAGCAATCAGTGAAAAAAAAAAACCATACAAAATCAAGCAGTTTTGCCCTAGAATCCAGTTCCAAATCTTGTCCTGTCCTCCCCTGACACTTGAGTTGTATGAGCTAGTACTTGACTGCACCAAAGGGGGAAATTGCTTATTATATTACCCATTATACTTCTGTAACTATGTATGAAAACAGGGATGCCAGCTATAGACACAGATATGAAACATTGTATAATGACAGCCTACATACTATGTCACCAGAGAAGAAAAACAAAGATGACAAGGAGGTTGTAAACAACCTAAATCAATCTATTGCAGGGATAATAAGAACCATCCTCAAAGTCACCCTTCCAGGGGTAAAGCCAATCGTTCATAATTTGTAACTGGATCTAAAACTCTTACCCTGGAGGCAGGGAAACACGTGAAACACCTTCTGCTGACAAAATGAGCAGAGCTTGCTCCCATTATCCCACCCAAACAAGCCACTGCACTGAGTAACAGTGAACAACCTGCATGAACCATATGGAGCCTAGTTTACATTTTCAGTGTTTCTGTATGCATTGGATGTATACACATTGCTCATCACAGATATTTTTAGAGAAACCTTGAACTGTTCATCAGGATACAGGAACACTTCCCATAGGATGTCATGGAAACGCAGGGATGTAACAAATGCTTCCAGGACAGCCACAATGCCACGTACACGTCCATCAGTGCTACATCTGTTCCAGCTACCTACACGGGAGTTAACGAGACGGACTTTTGGCAAGTAAGAAAACAGACTGGGGAGAATGCAGGGTAGGGCTGATTGACAAGGAGCATACACTGTAATTGGCTGGAATTACTGGTCATCCTTGCTACTGTTGATTTTTTTATCATCATCAAGAACTATTTTGAGACAGTGGCTAGATAAGGGCACCACAGCATTAAGCAGGCTAGCTGAAGGGGCAAAAACAAAAGTTAAGAGTGGCAGAAATGATAAAGGCTAGAAAAAACCCAGCTGATTGAGAATGAGAAAAAGAGAAAGGCAGAGATAACATGAATAGATGTTTTAAAAAGAGACAAAATCAATTTACTCATCACCCTCAAAATTCCAAACCCTTAAATGCACCGAATGGAAAAGGTCATGTTAAAGAATTAAAATTGTTTTAAGAGACAGAGGGAGAGCAGCTACCAGAAGAACACAAGCTACAGAAACAACTTAAAGAGAGATTGCACTGCAACAAAAAAGTCAGCTCAGGTGCCATGATACAAAAACGTAGTTTTCAGCAATTTTCAGTAATTTCCACGAGCAGTTTTCATTTTTAGGCAAAAAGGCTCAAAACCTGTGAAAAATCTCAGGCAAAATTTGGGATTGACAGCAAGGAAGCATAAGATGATAATGTTTGGCTGTCTAGAATTCTCTGTCACATATCATGTAAACATGGTGTAACGCTATTTTTTTCCACAATCAGAATCTACTGCATTTCACATTCTACAATTCTATTAATTAGATGTACACATTACAAATAAGATGTTAGAAAATTTTGGTGTTGTACCAGAAAAATATGACTGGGACAAAATTTTATGTAACTAGGAAGAGTCTAAGTGAAAATAGCCTACTTATTTAATGTTAAGAACTTCAGATATTTGTTTTATGTAAACACATCAAAAAGTAGGATATTGAACCTACAGTTCCTAAACCCAGGGTAAGGTACTTAATAGGTATCTCCATTTACAGTATATATACACAGTTTTTTAGAAAAGTCTAAGAAAGGGAAGGATAATTATAAAAAAAAGTACACCAAATTGACATATGTGCTTCACAAGTCACATTTAAAACATCCTTCACCTTAAAGACAGGTATCCTTCATCACAGTCTTTGACACATACCATAAAAACTTCAAGGGCCAAGCCAGAGCAATCTGAGCTTGAATTCAGTGTAATTATCTAGGGAGCAAGCGAAGATCATGTTACCAATCTCTTCACCTTTTCTCATGGCGCTTGCTGCATTGTAGTGCTTGAACTTCCCTTTTTGTGCCGGTTGATAGGCAAACAAGGAGAGGGTGCACAGACGACCAAAGGAAAACTGGTCATTGGAGGACTTCCCAGATAGTTTAAGACAAACAGCTGTAAAGGAACTGAAAGACAATGAAAGTTTCACTCTCAGCTTCAGTTGTATATAGTTCATAGCAAAAGTGACTGGTATGAACACTTAGTTAAAATAACACGGGCTAATGCAGTAATCTGCTCAGAAGCTACCTTCTTTATGATACAATGAGAGGTTTTAAATGACTAATGTTACAAGTAATTAATGGATAGAGATCCTAATACTAAAAATAACCAAGTAATACAAGACCTGGATGTAGAAAAATTCCTAAATCAATACGAATCCTATACAACTCTTTTGGAGCATCCACAGTAGCTGGGAATGTAGGGACAAGGGACTCCATTGGCTTTTCATGTTTCTTTGTCCAGAAGATAGTTACGTGGGCCAGTGTACTGGCCTCATCATACAGGAATCCTGGCTCAAAACAAGCGTTTAGGGAGGAGACACACAAGATGGCCTGAAGAGCCATCATAATACACAGGATGAAATAAGCACCAGGAGGACAGATGAACAGAATTTTTTAACAGCCAGGCTGCTGGAAAATGGACACCAGAGCCAAGTGTTCCTGACACAAAACTGTCCCATGGCACCTATCGAGATGAGGATTCACAGCCAAAAACCTGTTTTAGATTCAGATGCAAAGTCATGGCCTTTGGTGTGCTGTGTTAGAAAAAAGAACATCTATAAGCAACTAAGTAAAGCAGATGTTGCATCTATAGGTAACAAATTACAGAGTACTTTTACCTTCACACACATACACCTATTACTACAATATTCAGTAGGCACATCAGTTTGGGCAATATGTAAATAACACATCCCGGAACACAGACAGCTAGAAGTCAGCACACAGTGCTTATCCACTGTTTTTATAAGATAAAAGCAACACATTTCTCTATTAATATAGTGCTTTATTGGCCAGCCTGTACAATTTACCAAGATTGCAGAATCCAGACGTTAGCAAAATACTGACAGCAAGATATATGAACACCATTCTTAGGAAGTGGTTTTTTTATCTTTAAGGACCAGGTAAATAGATGGTCCTGCTATAACAGCAAATGGTGCAAAGATGCTGGACATCAGCTGAGGAAGAATACTCTTACCTAAAATGATCAATAGGAACCTATTTCAGAGCTTCAAGTAACTTGGAAAGAGACTTTCTGGAGACCTTTTCCAAGCAAAGAAGGTTTTCCTTTCCCAGATCAGAAAGGCAGGATTAGAAGATTCATTTATTGCTGCCTTTATTTAAATAACTGAGAATCTGTTAACTAAAGTGGTTGTGGCAGTCTCCTGCCAGGGCTGAAAGACAGGGCAATAAGCCTAACATAGCTAATTACAGCAGCAACCATCCTAAATCCTCTCGGAATCTGTTTCATAGAAATATCACTTTTCTGTGGAATAATTACCTCTTACGTGCCCAATCCTATTCCTGACATGCATATTTTAATGCTCTGACATTTTAATGCCATCTGCCGCCAAGAAGCCCAGCCTGCCGCACTGTCAGAACTCAATCCACACACCATCTTCCTACTCCCCATCATTTCGCTCTTCCCCTGAATACAGAGGAATTGCTTCTCCAGTGCCCAGTGTTATGATTTACCCTTTGGCAGCATGGGTAGGAGACACTACCAAAAGCAAACGACAGCAATTTTCAGCCTATTTGTACATTTTGTGGCTACGGTTTCTGTAAAGTGAAGAGGAATCAAAGCCCGTTGCTCTTGGAAGCACCAACTGCCTTTAGATCATGTCTTCTGAGGCATTTGCATATGCAATAGGAATAATGAACAGTCCCATTTCCTCCTTGACCCATGGCAATGGAGGAAAACATCTTCTCTAGTGTCATTTACCTCAAATCAGTGAAGGGCAGGTACAATGAAATTATAAAGTGCCTTCAGTCAGATGGGATTAGTTGAGGCTCTTAGCTTCACTTTCCAATATTTTAAACATTGGCAACATTACCTTGCATACAAAAAAGCAAAGAGAAACAAGCACATACACCACAGAGACACAAAGTTTTGTCTCAGACAACTTCCATAGCAGGAACAGATATTTTTTTTTTTTCCTCTCTGATTTCAGAAATCTAAACAGTGTGGCTTTACATTTCAGATTAAATCAATAAAGCACTAACAGTATTTAGGAAAGAGTTACAGTCACTAAATAGTATTTTCCCCTATGTTTGGGCATTTCAGCTGAGCTGGGACTGTGCGCTGTACACTGAGCATATACAGGTAAACGTGCAGAAACAAGGAGAAAATACTTATGTCCCTATGTCTGGTAAACAGTGATTTTAAAACCAATGGACTCAATTCTGATTCCAGTTACGTCAGCTGTGAGACAGGAGTGCTTCTACAAAGATCGAAACTATAAATAATCATTAATCATGAAGTTACTCAAAATACAGGAGCATTTTCCAACACAACTATATTGCCAGTACTACAGATAAGAGAACAAGTAGAACTGTGCTACTATCCTCTGCTCGTTCTCCCTTACTGTTCCCCATTAAGTATTCCATACTTCCTTTTCTAGGTCTAGTGATTGACAACATGTATTATCCATTCCTATCAGGACTGGAAGACCATTGCACTGCCACGTCAGTGCTCCCCTCCTTGCAGGCTGCCACTAATAACTTTTCTGACCTGAGATTTCTCACAAAGCCAGCAGAACTGTGCACTGCACAACTGGTTGCCAGGTGCTCATATATAAATATTTCATTGATACCTTTTTGTTTAGTAGCAACAACTCAAAAAAGCACAGATAGAATGATATTAAGCCCAGAATAAATTAATAGACAGATCGCAAACTGTTTTATTACATATAAAAGAATGCAAATAAACCATCTCTCTTTAGAGCTCCCTTTCATTCCTTTGTATTAAAAAAAAAAGTTGATTAGACATCTTTCAAAAAAAAAAATCACACTGCTCTTTGAAAATTACAACCAAGATAAACCGACAAAACAGAGGAAGCCGTGTTCATCATCTAATGTACACCTAAACTGAGTCATTTGGGAGCTTTCTTCATTAACATAATTTCGTAAGGGCTAGTACTAAACTGATTACACAGAAAAAGAACTCCATACCTCCTTAACGTTGGTCATAAATTAAAAACAAATCAAAAAGTAGGAAAAACAGACATGACCAACAAAGGATATTGGCTTAAAAGACTTCTGTAATTTGCTTCAGGACTACTAAAGGACATCTCTGTATACTTTATGGTACATTTTGTTCAAAAGACAACAACAACAACATGGAACGGTCTTATGAGGAAACCTCTCAAGCCTGCTCTGGGGACTCAGCATGCTCAGGCGGCTCTATAAACACCTCTGCACTAATGCAGGCAGCATGGGGAACAAACAGGAGGAGCTAGAAAGTCTCTGTGCAGTTACATGACTGGAGTGCTGTGACGGATGGATACAGGCTCTTCAGGAAGGACAGGATGGGAAGGCCAGGAGGGGGACTTGCCCAATATGTGAGAGAGCAGCTGGAGTGCATGGAGCTCTGCCTGGGGATGGGTGTCACTACTGGGTATCTGCCCCAGACCTCCTGATCATGTCTTCATGATCAGGAGATAAGGCCTTCTTCAAACAACCAAAATAAGCCTCATGTTCACAGACCCTGGTCCTCATGGGGGACTTCAATCACACCAGTATCTGCTAGAAGACAACACAGTAGCCCTCTAGTAATCTAGCAGACTTTTTGAAGAAAACTGTATGTATTTTCAAGGTCTGAAGCTGTATGTTATGAGGACACAAAGCACAAAATGCTGACCCAACATCATGGCATTAATAACTGTTGTTTAATAATGAGGAGAAAAAAAATCACTTCACTCCTGTGGAAAGTGGCCTAACGTTTATTCACACATATGCACAGTTATTCACATGTCACTACACTTTAAAAAAGTTCTGTTCTTACTATAAGCTGGCATAAAATGTCAAGTCAGCAATTCTGTGGACTGATAATATAAATACTTAATATCTACAAAATAAGTCGTAACAATATTTCCTATGTCCTGCCCTCAAGAGATTCCATAGGACACATGAGAGGAGTCAGCATGCCGTGACTGCTCTGCACAGGTTCTGGAGGGTCTATGCTACTTCAGTGAAATGATAATCACCCAGTCAAGATGTATGTTGCCTCCAAGACACTGACCATAACCAGCACAAAGATAAGTCAGCTTTCTGTGATGAAATGATTTGTCAGTCTGATCCTAAAAACGATTTGTGCATCTACAGCTCTAGCAAAACTAACTCCAACACATTTGCTTCCACAGCTGAAATATCTTCATGAAAGCAGTCATTATATTTGTAATTTACTTCTGAACTCTTCAGAGACACCATCAGCTGAAGCGAGACACTTCTGCCTGAATATTGCTTTCTGAGCCTTTTGTTATAAGCCGTACTTAAGGTGAAAGAAATTTGAGAAAAATAATTTCAGGCTTTCCCCGTTGATTTGGTCTGGGCACTTGACAGCACTTCATAAAACCTTGTGTCGCTGCTCCTTGTTTGAGGTGGATCAAGTTTTCATCTTTCCTCAGTTCAACAGAAGAAGAGAAAAAAACATTTAAAATAGCAATATGAGGCACAAAAATAATTTGGAGAGGAACTAAGGGCATGTATGGTATTAGACACTCACGTTTTGGAAGTCACTTTTGAGCACTATGCCTCTGACCTGCACACTAAGCACCCTTCTCTAAGCACTGTCCAAAAAGCAACAAAGGTTCGTGTTCTGTAATACAGATACTCGCCTCCTAGCACTGAAATATCTTTTAACTTGGTAACATTAAGCAAATAAGACCACGTCTACTTTGAGTAATCTATTTATCACTGTACCACATCTGCAATTTTGTTGGCACGTCGTAACTCTTCTTCACAGATTGTGCCCAGAAATTCAACCACAGACAATTCAATCACAAATTTTCACTTTGTTATAGCTATGCTAACTTGCCACTTAACTTTTTTGATTTTTGAAAATCAAAAACCAGAAGAAAGAGCTTGATACCACATCTACTGGAGAGCACAAATAACAGAAGATTGGCCTGCAGGAGCAATTTCTGCCCAGTGTATTCAACACTTTGTCCCTATTAAGGCTGTTTTTTTATACAGAAGTGAAATACTGATGGCTTCTATACAATTTCTTTACTTGAAGTCAGGGCTTAATTCCTACCTGTTATAACAACTCCTGTAGGCAACTGAAAACCTGCATAAGACAGAATGCCCTGCAGTACCACAAACCAAAAACCGAGGCAAAACCACAAATAAGAAATTGCAAAATTATTCATTATAACTTTTGTTCCTTAACCACTGCTCTTGAGTCATGCAAAGCTCTGATCACACAGTTCTAAACATCAACAAGTCTTCAGTTCTGGAATCAGGAATCAGAGAAGACAGGGAAAAATCTTGCAAAGGTGGGTATCTCAATGAACTAGAACAGTTGCCCATAAAAGCAGGGACAAAAACTGATGGAAATCCTGGCAACAGAAATTCTTAAAATCAGAATGAATGCAGCACAACCACTACTGTAATAAACAACATGCTCCAGACCACTGGAGGACCACTAAGAAGTTATTCTCCAACTCCAAATTACGGAAGTCAAGGGACAATAAAAGCATTCAGGTAATAGATGTCTCATTGTATCTAATCACTTGTCCTGGTTTCAGCTAGGATAGAGTTAATTTTCTTCCTAGTAGCTGGTATAGTGCTGTGTTTTGGATTTAGTAGGAAAATAATGTTGGATAACACTCTGATGTTTTAGTTGTTGCTCAGTAGCGCTTATCTTCAGCCAAGGATTTTTCAGTTTCCCATGCTCTGCCAGCAAGCAGGTGTGCAAGAAGCTGGGAGGGAGCACAGCCGGGGCAGCTGACCCGAACTAGCCCAAGGGATATTCCATACCATGGAATGTCATGCCCAGTATATAAACAGGGGGAAGTTGGCTGGGAGGGGCAGATCACTGCTGGGGCATCAGTCAGCAGGTGGTGAGCAACTGCATTGTGCATCACTTGTCTTTTCTTGGGTTTTATGTCTCTTTTTTTGTTATATTCTTTTTCATTACAATTATTATTATATTATTATTCTTAGTTAGTATTTTATTTTACTTTAGTTAAGCTGTTCTTGTCTCAATCCACGAGTTTTACTTTTTTTCTCCTCCTCCTCATGCCACTGCGGGGGCGGGGGAGAAGCGGCTGCGTGGTGCTTAGTTGCTGGCTGGGGTTAAACCACGACATCACTGAAACTAAGTTAATCCAAGAAATAAAATTTAGGTTTGTATTACTGAAATTGATTGTTCATTTGACAAAAATTAAAGACCACTAACCCTTTCTGCTGAGTTTAAGCTTAATTACTGTCATGCCAACATACAGAGAATCATCTTGAAATAATAGTTCAGAATTAAAATATTAATCTGAAGTATTGTCATCAAATTTTAACATACTTAGGTGTTTCTTAAAATTGTCTCAGATTATGTAAAATATGTATTTTGTATTTGCAAATGTTATTTTGTGAGAAATTAATTAGAAAGGTAAATTATACCTAATATTGGTCTTCTTTCTTCTGGCACTTCTAATGCGAAAGCCTAATGACTTCTAAACATAAAACATTATTTCCTTTCACATTCCTTTTTGTTAGTTCTGTAGACTCGGGGATGATCAGCTCTGTGAAACCTGCCTGTATTTTGACAACAGGCTATATCATCCAAAAAGTAGACAACGCTCTCCCATTTAAAAACCGCTAAGTGACTGCAAGTGCCAAGAGAGTGTGGCTTCTACTCAGAGAGTTCAAAAAGAACAAAGTGCTGCAGGCAGCCCCTTCCTCGGAGGGCATTTCACCTACACAGCAGTAACTCCAACCTAAACCCACAGAGCCCAAAAGCCAGCACACGCTACAAACCGTCACACGTGAAGATGCCACTCCTGACTCCACAAATTGCTGAAGACAGTTTACCAACAAGGCTTGACCCGGCTGTACACACCTCCTCGCTAGGTGCTGACTGCTAGCAAAGACAGAGTGCTTGGCCAGGGTGAGCTCTGCTCTGACCCCACACGGTTCCTCTTATACTTGTAGTTAACTTTTGCTCTAACCTACCAGGTTCCCCAAAGGAGGGTCTCCCAAAATCTGAGGAACTAAACAAGACTTAAGGTGACCTTCATTTCTTCAAAGCAGAGGTACTGACTCCAGTTTAAGACTCTCCCCCCCTGCCCCAAAACGTACAATAATTTTGTCTAAGGATGCTTTGATCTTATACCAGTTAGCACTCATATACTTGAAATATCAATAAAAACTCAAATGATTGCTTATCTGTTTTCCCCATCCAGCATTTCACAATGAAAAAAAAACATTGCAAATTTGAAGATCCCGTTCTTCAGAAATGCAGAAACGTGTTTTGTCCAGTCATGGCTTGCTACTAGCGTTACATACAGTTATTTGGTACCACTTACTTTATTCTTGTAGTGCTACCCCAAATAAACAGTATGAATGCAAACTCTCTCTTTACACTGATTGTACAAATATTGGCCTATTGGTTGTGACTAGATAACCAACAACTTAAAATACAATTTTTATGGGTTATTTTGTTGGTTCAGTTCAAATCAGTGAGGGAAAGAAATCATAAATATCATCAAAAAACATTTCCACAGAGAGAGGGAGAGAAAGATGATAAAGCAGGTTTCCATGGTTACTTTGTTAACCATCTCCATTTTGCTGTTTACATAGTTTAAAAACTACAAGACACTATAAACAAGAAGAAATGAAATATTTATTAAGATCTACATTACAGAAAGCTCCCACCATATGTCATATCTGTTTCAACAGCTGACTGTCCGATGAAGCTCTAAAAGACACACTGACATCTACTAGTTGCTGGTGCTATCAAGTACATTATATAGGACAAACTCTTATTTAACATGCACAGAGGAAGCCCTTGACTCAAGTTCATTTACTAATATTTCATATGTAATTTATTTTCAGTAGAAGATGATCCCTTGCCTTGAGACCAGTGACAAAATTGCAGGTGTCTCCAAGTAAAAGCTCTTGCTTGGCTGTCAGCTAAAACTAACTGACCAAAGGCTGCTCTCAAGCTCTATCCATTTCAACAGCTGCAGTTTTAATAATTAACTTCTAATGCAAAAGAAGTTCCTCTTATCTTGAGTCATCACCCTAAATGAAAGGTTAATTCTGTATAACAGCACTTTTCAGCAAAAATATAATCTAAATCAGGTCATTTTTATTTTGATTTCCCGGAAACTTTTATTTTAGCTAGACTTCTTGTTGTTTAGGGGAGGAATGACAAGTAACTCCGTGATACCACTAGTACTGGGAAGACCACGACATATACTTATATATACACTATATATATATATATATTTGAGTTTGGCAGAATTCAAAAGAAAAAACACTACTGAGGTTTACATTCTAATGTTAGCTCCCTAACACTGGTCAAAAAATTAAGGTCAGTATTTAAAACTACTCTGCCTCACTAGCAAGTTGTAAATGTCTAATATTTAATATTTTCAGAGCAATAGTCTAATCCAGATTTGAAAAGCAATTCAATGTACCAAAATGCTAGATACATTTTGAAATAATCTCTAAATCTACCAGAACTGTCTCTGAAAAGCACCAGCACATGGAATGCCGTTATCCTTATAGCTAGAGTAGATAATATTCATTATATAATATCACTATTCATAAAAAATAGTAGAGCAATACCTATTACTTATACATCCTGATTCTCTTTACATCAGTCAAGGTTGAATTCTGCTTTATTTAATGCTTTTCAAGTTTGGGGTAACATCACGTAACTCAGGCAAGCAAACTGCATTCTGCTATTCACATAGCACAGAACAGCAGAGGCTGGCTGGAAAGTGGAGTTACTTTTCAAGTGTCCAGCTATGTTGCTTGCAAGAAAACGCTAGATCTTCTCCAGGAGAAAGCGAACAAGAACTGTATGACAGCTGATAAAAAAAATATTATCCTTTGGTTGTCATGACCTTAGCTTGTTCTTCAGCACTGCATGGAGGTACTGCAATTACAGTTTTGGGATATACTGGGAAGCCTACAGTGTGTTACTTTACTCTCTTATTTCAGACAGAAAGATAAATAGAACTCTGAAGGTTTTGACCCCTCATTCCTTCAAAAATAGGAGTTCTACCCAATTATTTATTTGTGATCTTTAAGATGGAAGTCCGCATGAGATTTTGATTCACATGACCCAATTTTTAGGAGTTAGGGAAGGAGTGTTTCCCCTTAAACTGCATATCATAAACAACGTATATTTGCAAAGATGTTAACTGATATAGTTTATACATACTTTATTGATTTTTACCTTAGCTGCTTAAGAGAACACTTTTTACTACAGTTCCCTATTTACATTTATAATCTGCCCAAGTAAATGCAACTAAGAGCGCATACAGACTGCAAAATATCATATTATTTCCTTTTTTTACCCTAAATTTATATCTGTGATAGAACAACTCCAAATCCAACAGTTACTTCCTGTCCTGTTTTATCATCTGTTCTTGGTGTTACGTAAAGAGCTTATACTAACTATCAACATTAAGCTCTTATATAGCATTCTTAATCCATAGATCTCAAAGCATTTTACGAAGGATGATCATTATCCTGCTTCATCTATGAAAAGAAAAAACACGGAGATCTTCAGGGTGAAATTCAGATCTCACTGGATTCCCACAGTCAAGCTAGGATTGCACTTTACATCACAGTACCACTGGTCAGCCAGAACAGCATCCGTATCCGCAGATGAATCCCAGAGCCTTCTGTAACACTGGTGGCCTGTGATTTGCACTCAGTAATTCCACACATCACTTAGGCATCAATTCAGAGAGAATATGGCTTTCAATACGGTATCTTATTCAGCTTGACATTCACCAAAACGCCTCCCATCCCACATAGGCACCACTTTTTAACAGCGTACTCTACCTTCTCCCAGGTATCCTGCTTACAGCTCTAAACATGCTAATGTTGCCATCAGTGCTGTACATTACTGCAGTCAAGCCCTCTACTCAGGCTTTACTACTGAAATCGATACTGCTGCAGACAGATACACAGATATCAAGGCCTAATGCTGCCACTCAGGTGTCTCAAAGTATTTTTACCTCCACACTGAAACACCCTCAAATCACCTGATCTGTGGGTAACTAGGTATGAGTTATCAAGCCTCCTGCCTTCATCCTTTCCTTCCCCCTTTTAGATTTGTTTCTCATGCCCACTCTTTGCACCTTGCTCTGAGGTAGATGTTTAAACTCAGACTTCCTTAACTCTATAAACTCTCCTGGACTATTCAGAGAACCTAGAACCAAGTATTGGAGCTTGGAGGGACAAGGACTGAAAGCAGACTGTGTACTACCAGCCACACAGGTTACTGGGGTATCAATCTGATTGAGATATCTGCATGCTACCACACAGCCATAAAATAAGCAGTAATGCTATCTACTTCAGTAACGCATCTATTAATGTACTATCCAGACATGATGATCTGAGAAAGCTTTGTATGTTATGACTTCCGATTAAAGTTAAGGGGTTATTGTTTTGACACGCTATATCACAACCACCTCAAAAACACCTGGGACCCAGGCAGTCAAGCAAGCTGACCCCAAGCACAAAGATGAGCCGAAGAGCCGCAATCTTCAGGAGAGGATTCAGAACACTTCAGTCCCCAGAACAGTCCACGCAATAAAGTAGCCAAGGAAGAGAAACACGTGCAAGCTTTGCTGCCCATGGGGACGAAGGGAGTCATTCTGTATTCCACTGTGTTAACCCACACAGGTTATTCTGAGCAGCTGTTCCTAGAATCCCATATGTTATATGAACTACCTACTGTCATAACTGGTACTTTCAAGAAGAGAAGGCACAAAAGCAGAGGAGGTCACATAACAGATTGCATCTTCTGGGACACGCGTTTCCTAGAACGGGACCGTCTTCCAAAAAAAACATACAGGCAGCCTTATGGACTCCCATGTCATTCCCTGAAACATTTGCCACGCAGAGAAAGACGTTATAGAGAAAGCACAGCTTACGCGTGCAACGTTTCATCCGTTCCCAAGCCTAGCTAGGTACAAGCGAAGTGCGAGTGCAGAAAGACAAACCGCAGCTCTGCGGGCGTTGCCAGGCAGCTCTTTGTGCCTGCGTTTAGGTGGAATAGCCAGAGCCTGCTCCAGCGTGACTCCGGTTTCTGACCGACCGGGTGAACGCCGGCCCGGAGCCGAGGCGATGCAATCCCCTACAGCGAGCGAGCGGCCCGGCGGGCGGGCGGGCAGGCAGGCAGCGCCCCGCGGGCGCGCGCTGCCGGCAGCGCCAGGGCAAGGGCGCCCCCTGGCGGCAGCGAGGGGCCGCGCTGGCGGAGCCCTGCGGCGGGCCCGGCCGAAACAGGCGGCAGGGCCGGGAAAGTTGAGTGCCGTTTTGGAAGTACTGCTCCCCAGGGACCGCTGCTAGCACAGGGCCTTCTCTTGTCCGGAATTAGCGGGCAGCCAGAAATAAAGCCATTGTAATTTAAGGATTTATTTTCTCCTGCGCGGGGCAGGGAAAACAGGGCGGGAGGTTCATAACACGTTTCTTTTTAAGGGGGAGGATGAAAGGTAACCTCAGAGCAGCAGCGATTCAGATTACAAAGGTTTAGTCTGAATCATGCACTGGCTAAGATGTAATTTACGGCAGCTGTGCAGCATACAACTCATTTACCAGAAGCTGGGAGTAGAAGAATGCTCTTTTCATCCTATTTTTTCCACATTTTTTTTCCAGCGCTGGTCTACATCTTAACAATTCCAATATACTACCACGCAAAAATAGCATGCAGTTTACCGAAACACACCTAAAACATAAAATATGAAATAACTTTTGAGATTGAAGTTTACACCAGCCACATCCTACTATTTGGAAGTTGTAACCATGTCTCTTAGCATGCCAAAGTACAAATATGGGTCACAACACATGGAAGAAAAAAAAACATTGTAAGCAAGAAAGACAAAAGAATTAATCAAAAAAGAAAACAAAGTTAATCAGTAACCTGTAAATTTATACTCTAGGTCATATAAAATCTTTATACATATGTTTAGCTTTGACTACAAGTGCTTGGTGGCACTGGAAGCACTACATAAATAACGGGGTTTTTTTAATATAAATAACATCTTATATATTCAGTTTTGTGACTCTGAAATAGAGGTTGCTGCAGTTATGAAAGACAAAGTCCCCCAGACTGAAATCACAGGTAAACTCCAGCTAAATTCTGGCCCTTATAGTCAGTCAGGGACAAAAACATTCCTGTGATATAATTTCCTGGACTTCACAAAGAATAAATTCAGAATCCTTACAATCTCAGGTGGTTCAAGACTCCTGGGCACATACCTTCTCCTACTATACTGAAATACAACCTTTGATCCAGCTCCATTACACTACTCAGTAAAATTATTTAAAATCGGCCTAAACTGAATCTCAAAATACTTCACGTTCCACAAACGGCGTATTTCTTGCTCATAGATAGTAACTCAAACACCCTGCAACAAAAATAACAAACTGTTTTAATTCACAGTTGCAACACATAAACATGATGAGATCTGTACCTTGTTAATCCCAACTTCCCCATCCCGACAGTTTAAGTTAAATGTCACATTTACATAACATTTACATAAAGATTCAGTTTTGTTTATACAAAACCCAGCCTTATTTTTGCAACATACTGAATGTTAATTCATTATGTAACAACAGATTGTTTACTCTATTAAAAAAAAAGTTTAATTCTGAGAAGGTGTCAGAGACTGCAGTTGGTTTGAAGCAATTTAGCATCATTCTTCATTACTGTCTGATCAAGTTTTTTGGGTTTGTTTCTGTTTTTTTTTAAAACAAACTGGAGTATTTTGGACACTATCCCACCCTAAGCAAGACACCTCAACTGATTTTATACACCACGGTCACTTGTACAGTTCATACTTACGCCCAGTACACACACAGCAGAACATTCATGGAGCCTCCCACCACAACCCACAGGAGTTTAGCTATGGCCTTTAACGGCGGTAAGGCTGGATCTTGTAGTTGGGAGCGCTTTAGAAGCTTCCAAGCACTGTCCAGTTTGATTTTTTTTTTCTTTTTACTATCACTTCAGTGTTATCACTGCTTTCAACAGAAACACAATTAGACTGGTGCTGACCCCTTCAAAAATTGCCAACACCAGCAAACATTGCAAAGCTTCCAGCACAAATGAAAGCAGGAGCTCACAGGAGTCCGCAACTGCAGTATTTTATAAGAGCAGCTATACCTTTCAGCTCCTCCATGCAGGGGTCTCTACAGATAGACCAACTGCTGTTCTCTTCTGTATTTGAGAACTTTAAAACTACTTTTGCAGAAACCCTAAGGCCCTATATTGAAAGTAAATTTAAACAAGAAATAATTCCTAAGCTAATACCACTACCTCTTCACAGTAATAAAATAAACACTCTAACCTTAAAACTACTTACAAATTAGACAAAAGCCATTCAATCACATCTATGATTACTACAATTGCTTTTATTAGGAACAAGACTACATACTTGGGTTTTCAGTGTGCTAACTTCATCACAAAATTTCAAATAAGTCCCTACAAGGGCTGTCTCCAGCACATCATATCTACATCACAAGATGTACTAAAGATGGCAAAAAAAAAAAATCACCTTTGTTCTTCTTAGCTCCCTGGCTAAGGAGGTATTGTTACAGTGAGGCTTTTTTGTCCAAAAGGATGTTTTGTGATGTAACTTGGAAACAGTCTGTTTCTGTGTTAGTCTGCTCTAGAAGCTTGTTTCACAGCTGGACATCCTTCACTAAAAACACTGCTTCTGCTACTTCCACTGGTTTTATCTGCACTGCTCCAGAAGAGCACAGTGATCCAAGGGAGTCAAGACTAGTGAATACTTGCTAGAGCCTCATGCCCTACTAGTCCTCGTTTAGTTTAAAGGCTAGGGATGGGAGGCAGAAAGGACCCAAACGAGAAAGTAAGCACAGCAGTTGCATGTATCCTACATACAGTGGTCCAACCTGCACGTGAAAGTACCAGCATCACTGGATCCTTCCCCAGGAAGGGTATCAGTAGATTTAAGTGGAATGATGCAGTGTGTCACTTGCATCTTTGTCAGTTTTTACCCTGTACATTACTTTGATGAATACAGATAGATATAAATTGTTTTCCTTCATCCAGATACATTGCTGTTTAATCAATACAGCACCTTTGTGCCAGTACTGATTCAAGTGAGCAAAACGAGACAGAGACATAAAATTGTCATAGACATACCGCAGGTAACACTAAAGAAGAAAGTATTGCTTATTCAGTGGGTTGCCCATAGACACACATGCTACATATAAAAGTCAAACACATCTGCTCCAACCAGTCATAAGCAGTACAAAGATTCAGCAAAATTGGTTAGGATTAACCTCATTTGGAATAGATCAGCCAAATCCACACAATGCAGAAGTTGCCCCTTAGGGTGCCATGTTTTTCTCAAGGTATCCAAAGGAAGGTGAAGGCAGCACTGTGGCCATTTTTTACAGCAAAAGACTAAGGCTACATGCTGACTAAAAGCACAGCCTGAAAAGAGAAGGGAAGTCCCAAGGGTAAAAGCTACTGGGGAAATACTAGGGGACTGCATAGGGCGCAAGGCAAAGCTGGTGTACTTGTATCCACACCACCTATCGGAAAGGGTCTGTGGCACGAACGATCCCCAGAACCACACTCAGATTTTTGTTCTTGAGGAAAAAATTTGGTTTGCTCCAGAAGACAGTTTGGGCATACACTGTTGTGAGAGTTAGGGTTGTTTAGCCTGGAGAAGAGAAGGCTCTGGGGAGACCTTACTGCAGCCTTTCAATCCTTAAAGAGGGTTTATAAGAGAGATGGGGAACAAACTTTTTAGTAGGGCCTGTTGTGATAGGACAAGGGCTAATGGTTTTAAACTAAGAGGGTAGATTCAGACTAGTTATAAGGAAGACTTTTTTTTTTTTTTTTTTTTTTTTTTTACAATGAAGGTGGTGAAACACTGGAACTGGTTGCCCAAAGAGGTTGTAGATGCCCCATCCCTGGAAACATTCAAGGTCAGGCTGGACAGGGCTCTGAGCAACCTGATCTAGTCAAAGATGTCCCTGCTCATTACGGGGTGGGTGGGACTAGATGACCTTTAAAGGTCCCTTCCAACCCAAACTATTCTACGATTGTTGTGCATGCAGTAAGGATGACTAAGTGACCAGGACAGAGAATGAACCAAAAAGCCAGACTTCTGACAGAGCAGAGGAGAAAGGATGCATCCTTGTGGGACTTTACACTTAGCAATTTCAAAGGCAGAGGTGGTTATCCAATTACCTCTATCAATCCTGTTGCAAGAAAAGTGGAATCTCTTCAATACTGTGCTGCCTAGCCCAGCTACAGGATATTAGAACATCAATAGTATTTTATGGGCAGCCACATTTAAAGCAGCAGCAGAGAGACTGTATAGCACTAGCATTGTTATTTGGCTCCTGAAAGAGGATCATGCTTTATGCTGCATCCCATGTGGCACCCCAGCAGGCAATCTGTGTCTAGCTGTTGGAGCCCAGAATCGCCTCTGATCTTACCTAGCAACAGAGTTAGAGGAGGGATGCAATACAAAGTGAAAGGGACTGTTGCATCAGATGTTGACTTTCCAAGACCTGTGTGCATTAGAGAAGGGGAAAGCTCAGAAGTATTGGTTACTTTTTGCTGGGAGTGGGCTGTTACTTTCTGCTGGGAGCAGGCTACTTAGAAACAGTGATAACAAGAACTGCCTTTTTTTTTTAAGCAGCAGCATAGATCGCTTCAGCTTGGGATAGCTTGAATATTGTTGAGCTTTTCAGTGAGTCTACACTTCCCGTAGGGGTTACACTTCGATAGTGACTTCTCACCAACTCAGTAAAGATTTGTGATGTCTTTTGGGAGGAAGTGTCTGCACTTTAGAAAAAGTTTGACCTCACAGGAACTGATTGCAGTAGTACCTTTCTGAACAGAGTAGAACAACAAGGAAAAAACTGACTTTAAAATTTACTTAAACCAGTTATCAGATAGTTCATTATCATTTATTCTTCATAGTTCATTATCATGGTATTCTTTTGGGTAGCATGGAAATATGTGGGGTCCTATGGTATTCCACAGAGAACAAGAACAGGAGTTGAGCCAGCTGATGAGCAGACTTTTCTTTATCTTTTTCATGAGTGTACCTTATTTAGAACCATAATCCCTCTTTCACCATGGGACCATTCTGCCCTTACATGGAGGTACCCTGTTTCTAACTAAAAATCAATAGAGGTGGCAACACATACTAAATTTTGATCCCAGAGCTAAACTATGCCTTGCTTCACCTGAGAAAACTAGAAAAGGGGATGATTTTCAAGTGTTGTATTTGAAGAACCTTTGCACCAGGTAATAAGCTAAACCTAAATAACCTGCAACTCTAAACAAGCTAAAGTAATTGCAAACCATAGAGTGAGCTGTGAGCACTGCTAACAGATGGACACCTTTGGGAGACATTGGGGGTGCACGGTCCTGCAGCTCTTTTCAAAGCCAGATCTGTACTGAGAAGAGTATGATTCACACTTTTTCAAAGGCAGAGTAGTGCTGAAAGCGTGGAGATTTTTCAAATGGATCATGCCTCCAGGAACGGTCCTTCTCCACTGCCCTTATCAGTGTTGCCCTAAAGGAAGTACTGTTTGGTATTAGGACAGTAAATATTCTCATGTGTTCACAATTTTATTTCATCCAATGCCCTGTTCTCAGCAGTGGATGAAATGCCTGGATAAAATAGCTTCAGTGAGCAAACAGCACCAGGCAGCCTCTCTTGCTCTTTCCCCTCTAAACTGCTACCCCAAAGGCTATTTTTATGCATTTTGAACTCTGAAAATATACCCAATGCTCCATTCTAAAAATGCTTAGATTTAGGAGGAACAGGGTTGTTTTTCCTGTAGTCACAGTGAAAAAATATTACTATGTGTGTATAGTACTTGTGATTTAAACGGCATCAATAATTTTGCTGATCCTAAAAGTAGTAATGAATACTTTCTCTTATATCACTGCGTGAAAATGGTGGGCAAATGACCTTCCAAGTATGGTAGTACCTTTTTAATGGGTAGTATCAAAACCCAGTTTTCATCATGAAATTACTGATCTTTTCCCCATGAATTTCCAGGATCCCCACTTCAAACACTATGGTGTAACTAACATATGTTCAAGGCCCAGACCCCGACATACTCAATTGCACTTTAATTTCACAAATAGTAGTTCCATGATGCCACCATATTTCAGCATGCAAGTAAAGTGATTAGAAATCTAGTCCTACAATCCAGTTCAGCCCAAGCCAGTAGACACCACATAATTAGCCACTTCAATATAATACACACTTTTCAATAACAAATACTTTTAAAAAGATGGGATTTTTAAACCTTTGAGCTATCTTTAAAACCGTATGAGAAGCATAGTTCAAACCACAGCTAGATGGATGGACAGAAATTATTTTATATTTATTTTTTGCTAAGAACACAGAAGCTGTGTAGCTGTAATTCTCTGTCTACTTTGTTTTGTGTCATGCTTCACTTGGGCAAGCCATTGACTGTGTATGCCAGGCTGTGTACAGTCCTAGTCCCTTCAATCAGCATTTTAATAAGTAATTAGGCATAGATTGTCCTTTTAGCAGAGACTGTTTTTAGTTTTGTTGGCCTTACATTTCATATTTGAAAGTGTCATACGGGGTTCCCTGTTGCACTGTGGGGTGGCATCCTTTTAAAACAATATAGTATCTCTTGAACATTTCAAATCTCGATTCATAGATTTTTCAACACTTCCTGCAACTCTGGTTTGTTTGGTTTCTGTTTGGGTTTGGGTCATCCCCCCTCAGTTTGTATTTCACACATCGAAACCCAAACTGTGAAGAGGACCATTTATGACAGATACTATATGAACACAGAAGGAGAAGATCTGCAAGTTCTCAGGAGCAGAGACTGTCTAAATAGGCAAAACCAAAGGCAACAACTTTCTAAACATCACATGGTAGACCAACAGCAGAGATGTAACATCAAGTCCTCTGTTTCCTAGTCCAAAAGTCATCTACTAAACAAAGGAAAATTTTTAGTTAAGGAAACCCAAGCAAAACTTATACTGCTAAAACAGAAGGGAACAATATTTCCTCCTTAGCAGTACAGTTACAGAGAAAATATCCGATGGCTCCCCAAGTTGTTAATGGGGTGGTGACAGACTAAGAATGAAGTATGAAAGCTAAGGTTAGAACACCACACTGCATAGAACCCACAGTCGCCTTTGAAAAAATGACACATTAGTCAAAGACAACTTTCAACTCATGCAAATTCAACGGCTATTTGTGGTCCAGGGACTGCATGAGCATACAACTCCAATACTGTGTCTCCACAGGATGTAAAACAATGCAGTATAAGAGAATAATATCTTATTACATTCTTTGTATGAAGCAAGTGACAGCACATTTTGTAGCAGAAACATTCCCAGGGGCTCAAAACTTAGTACATCAATGCTTACCGTGATTCTATTCTTGGTTAAGTAGTCAGCATTCCCAGGAGACCTTCTTGTGCACTGTATTCCCTTCACAACAGTAGCATATTTTTAAACCATTTCTTAATATGATAATTTCCATTTCTTATATGATTATTTAAAAAAATATCAATCTGCTGGTCAAAATATAGATGCAAGTAATTTTGTAGAACTGAAACCAGAACTTAAATACATTCAGTAGTCTAAAAACTATATCTACACACTGAAATACATATATCTTCAGCAATATTGACACTGGCTTTAGTGAAGACAGCTGTCTGTTAAAAGCTGTCATGTTACATGCAAAGAAATATGTAAAATAACTCTGATGTTATGAAGCCTACTGCTCAAAGGTTATGAGATGTCAGGATGGGGGTTTGCCCGTGCAACCTTAAAACAAACCTGATTTCCCTGTGACATAAGCTTTGTGTGATCTCATATCTTTCATGTTTTTTGTATTTAGTTTAAACCACAAAAGCATGGTGTTCAATATGATACTCCTCAGTATTCTTCCCTTTAAGATACACCCTTTGTATTACTGTCTGATTGGCACCCAGACCTTGGACAGAGAATTACCATTTTTTCCTGGATTTAGGCACAGTACTTATAATCTAGAGAAGCTGAATCTGAAAGGGGTATCTTGGATACTTCAGAGAAAAAAGTGAAAAGAACACTTACAAGTGACACTGAGCCTAAGGCAGAGAAACAAATCTAGGCATTTATCATTCTGTCTGGAGCTGTATGCTTCTTTTACTAGCTACAGTCAAGAGCAATTAGCAGCATCCTGAAAACATTAGAAAATATATGCTTCAAGTGAGTGACCTGAGGAGCGAAAAGCTATCAGGAGCAAACAACCTGTCAGAGCCCTGGGAGTCTGTGAATCAGTGCCAAAAACCTCTGCATTAAGGCCACAAGGACTCATGAGTGTGAAGGCTTAACAGAGTCTTTATCCAGGAAATATGACAAAGTAGCCTAAAATAATGAGTTCAGTAGCAAGGCCAAATCAAGGGAAGCCTAACATCACCTGATCCTTATGGTGGGACCCAAACAGCATGCTCTGGCTCACATACTGGGTTCACTCTTCCAAGGTAAAGTTCCTCACAGATGGGTATTGCAACATTTTAGTGGGATGAAATAACTGATAGAATGAATTCTCCAAGGGCCTCAAGACCACAGCAAACTTCATCTTTCACAGTACACATCACACTTCTTCGTAAAGATCAGTAGATAGTGATAGATATGTTATTAAAAATGAATGCAAACACATCTTGGTGAACACCTGTGACTTTGCTCACAGAAAAGACCTCCAAACAGCGAAACCAGTTCCTCAGCGTAGCATTCAAATGCATTAACCTCCCTTTTCTTGTTGAAGTGCCCTGCTTTAATCACTGCATTCCTCTGAACATCAAACAAAACACACAACAATTACTCCACTTTCCTTATTCATCTTCAGAACATAGTTCATCCTGTGCATTGAATCAATCAAGTTTTCTATTGAGAAAATAAAACTCCCCTCCACAGTCACAATTTTCTATAAAATTCAAGCCCTTATTAGAAGGTGTGAAGGTACTTGAGTTACCAGTGAAAAAAATTAAAGTTTTTCTTCAGTACAAGAAAAATTAAGACTTCCTCAGTAATGAGTGGAACACTGCCACTGACATTTCCTGAGTCAAGGTTTTCCTGAAGAACACCTGAAGAGGTTCCTTGGAGAGTAACATTGGGTAGATATCCAAGCCAAATAGTTAAAGTTTCTCAAACTAATATATAAGGAAGACAAAAGAGGATCTTGCCATAGAAAATATCAAGCAGTATTGAGTTCACATGGCCACGTCTACTTACAACAGAAATGCTTTTTAATACAGAACTGCAGTTCAAAATAAGTATTAGCTTACCTGACCAGAAAGTGATGTAGCCCAACATCAAAACTTCTGTAAGAAAAAAGATTCACCAGATTTTAATTATTAAAAAAATACTACTCTGTTGGGTATTGTACTAACACTGTATTTCAAAACAATAATACCAAAGATAAATATAAAATTACTGGAATTAATAAAACAGAAGGAAAAGCATAATATACAATTTCCTTTCTGTAATGACATGAAATTTAAGATGATCATCATATGTAAAGATTTAAATGCATGTTAAAAAGCTCACAAATTCCTTGTTTGAGTATTTCTTCAATAAAGCAGTTAACATTCAGAGTAGTATAACCCACATAAAGCATAAATTGTGTATATTCTGCTACTGGAAATAATTTCTTAAGCATCCTGACAACCAGTGAGTCTGCATGTTTCCTGTCATATGCAGGTAGATCCTCTATGCAGAACTACTGTGGAATTCTTTCTTTCCCCTTTTCTACTCTGTACTGCACTAAAATGCAAGTGATTGCTGTGAATTCTCTCCATGACACAGAATAATCAAAGAACCCCCTTATGTCTCCTTCAGATACCCAGAATATACCGAGAAGTGGGCCTTGCAAGTGTGTTCCGCCCAGACCTGGTGAGGAAAATAACTTTGAGGACTTTCGACAGTAAGTACAAGTTAGATCTTGTATGCTAGATCCTAAACGCTAAATTACAAGAACCATGCCTGAAAACTTCAGCACTAACAACACACATTGGCAGTTAATGCCAGTGTTTTTCCCGTTTCCTCCATCCCTCAGCCAGCTCAGGAAAATCAAGCTCATGAATAGTGTACTAGCAAATCCTTAACACTACAGGAAGGTATCTACCTATTTAAGACATTCACCTAGTATCTGAAGTATGTGCTGGTTTTATGGGACTATGAATATAAACCCAGATTAACTGCGTGCAATTGGAAAATGCAAATGTCTTATTTCCAGTGCTGGACTTGCTCTGAAATGGGCCTACATTCTGTACACAGAAAACATTTTGGTATATACTAAGCTCTTGAGCATCCTGTTCCAAAAAACCTAATTGGTTGTTTGAGTACAACATGGTTTTATTTTAACAGTATTGCTTGCAGTGTACTGCCTTCTACCTGAAACAACAAGAGAAGTCATCAGATAGTTAATGGCATCCTGACAACAGCAGACAGATAATGAGCTGTAGAAATTCTAGGAGTTAACAGGGAGGGAAAGTCCAGTGGTTCAGCAGGGTGGAGAGGAGGGGAGCAAATTTCTCTCTGAAAAGCTGCCTTGCAACAGAAAAAAGTATTCTGCCAGGTACATGCACATGCTCATCATTAAAACTATATTTTCACATTCCTAAAATCATCCCCCATTTTACATTATTGTTATATTACTGTGTAATCATACTGCATGACATGCATGCAGTTATCTTTCTGAATTCCTCCTGCCTGGACACATACTGCAATTTGGCTCCCCCGCTTCACTAAAGTATTCTGGGTTGTACAGACAGTCTTCTGTATCAGAGCTGCCCACAGTCTGTATTTATAGCTCTGAAAACCTTTTCTTCCCAGGACCAAGCACTTCAGTATGTTTGTGCTGGGATGGGAAGAAGAAACTTCTACAGTTCCAGGGAACAGCTATATGCTAAACAGCCATCTCGCACATCTTCAGCCAAGCTCATCTTTTCAGGTTCTCCTGGCTATTCTCTGATGGCCATGACCAAATCTGCTGTTGTCTCTGACGGGACATAACAACTGAGCTTCTTGTGGACAGGAATGTGGAGCATAAAAATATCACTGCTTTTGACACCGAATCAAAAGTCAAAGGACTTGGTCTACAACAAACATGGAAACTGAATGGTCCTGCTAATTTGAGACGATCAGAGCTGAAGGAGATTGGGGTGGACAAAGCTGAGGCAGAGTGGGTTCAGACAGGGAAGGAAAATGAGACAGTTTGCTGTGGACTTATATGCCATCTTTTCTCTCATTTCTCACTCTTTCCAAAACATAATGCACTCGCTATTAAAAAGATTTATAACTATTTCATATGGGCTTTAGCTATTAAAATATTTCCACAAAATATTGAATAAGTATTAAAAATGAACATGCATAGAACCAATTTATTACAATAAATGAAAAGGAGGGAAAAAAGATCAGAGCCTCACTAGGTATAACTCAGCATAGACAGACAGGCCTCATTATTCCTGTTTGATGCTGTACTGAGACATTTCAACTGACTACCTAAGATGCTGAATTCTCAACAGTGTAAGCAGTCATTTAAAGATGTAACTACACTGACCAACACACTTATGAGAATATACAGTAGCAGCAGAGTGTGCACCTAGATCTTAAAGACACCTCAGGACAGTGTCATTGATTAGTTCCAAGAGCAAGAACAAGGCCAAACAATTTCAAACTGTAAATAGGAGAAATAGTTGCATTACTTAAGGCTATGGATATTGAGTACATATACTTTTAAGCACCTAGGATAATGAATAGAGACATTGTGCAAGGCAAAAATACTGAAAAGCTAGGATTATGGGAGGCTGGTTTTGACAAAATACTACCACAGACCTTCAACCGTTCTGCTTGTTCATATTTAAATACATACTGCATTTAAGTCTACAAGTGAAGTGAAAATACAGTGAAGTAGCAATGGAAACAGATCTGGTAGATGTAATTAATCCCTCCATTCTCAGATGGAAAAGTTAATGAGGGGTAAAGAGGGTTTTGTATAGCAGTGTTCAGACTGCAACTTGGGGGTGGAATAAGCAACTTCATTAAGTGAAAAGAGAACAAGTAATCACACTGCATTTGTATTAAAAGTTTCATAGTGATCCCTTTAACATCACAGGAATCTACCTATCAGGCATGACAGGGTGCCCCCCACAATTAACTCAGAATTACACCTGCCATATGCACATGGACATGATTATCTACTGCCTATAAAGTACACCCATATTTACTTGATACTGCAACATAATTTATAATCAACTTCATACAGCTTGTTCAATCCTAAACTCCTCTGCAAAATACAGGATTTATCTGGTAGCCCTTGCAATTTAGGGTGCCTCAGTTACATAAAAGTTTCACAAATGCTTTTGAAATCCTAGAACAAGCACAATTTTTTGAAATAAAGGTTTTAATTAAAACCTAAAACAAAGGAAAGGATATCCATAGCAATACGAGGAAAAAGTGATTTGCCAGTTAAATTCTCTATACTGCTCAAGTGTCAGTAGCAATATAGTATTTTTTTTGAGAAATAATAGGTAAAATGTAGTTTATCAAAATAGTAAGGGTAGTCTTTGAACAGGGCAAAATCTTGACTAGTCAGTGGAACAATAAAGGGGAGGTATATTTAACCTCCATTTCATAATCATGTTACTCATTGCAGACAATTTGATAGCTATTTTCTTTATAAAAATGTCTCTAATTCTGTTCTTCTGAGGGGCAGTTTTGAATCACAGTTCTGTACGCCACTTTAAAGCTTTTAAGCATGGAAGTTCCAGTTTCTGACACATTTCAACAAAAGATTATACATAGAATCCTTCCTAATCAAATTAATCTTTTCCCAGTACATCAAGCAGAAATCGGTGACCAACAATATATATACACTAAACCAACAAGGACCTTTTCCAAAATATAATCTTTGAAATCTCTGCCTGTGAGCATACATCTCTCCTCAAGGTACATTTTCAAAATTATTTCAGACATGCAGTTTCCGCTTTGAAAGCTAAATGCATAATGCAACAAGCTGCCTCCAAATTTGCATTCAGCACAAAGCTGATGGCAGGGGGAGAAAAGAGTCCTTTTCTATAGAAAAGGACATGAAAAGGCAGAAACATGCTGTATGAACCACAGTCAGCAGCAATAGTGCATGCACTGAAATTGTAATCCTGGTGATTCCAAGAAAAAAGTACAAAACCCCTCTTTTTGTCCCCAGGATGCAAAAAGGCATACATACATATCTGAAAGCCAAATGAGCAAAACTGTGACAAGTTTCTGTTCATGCTGCAATTAGGGTATCAGAGAAGCCAGTCATCTGTTTCCCCCTTGTGTCATGGGTACTTCAGACTTGCTCTGAGATTTCCATCAGTCCGATTTCCTTATAGTTGGACCCTATTTTGAAATCCTGCACCCATCACTTGCCACTTGAGTGCTGTAGTGCATGGTTCTTCAACTGTATCTGCCTATTGCAGGCTAGCACATACTGATATAAATCAGGATCAAAAACTGGTCAGGACCTTCTGCTAGGAAGTGGTTCACGCTTTCCTGAGCTCAGCACAGGTCTACAGACAGGGTGGCTCCCAGTGGAGCTACAGATTGACATGCAGTGACAGACTCTTGTTTCCTGAGCATCACCATCCAAATGCCCACCCTGGTCAGCACTCTTTATAAGCACATTATCCAATGGATTATTTATGGTCCCACTTTCCACAAAGCTGTGCCTTCCTTTAATTGAGGTCTAAACTCTGGTTCCTCAACAGAGGAGCTGTGTGAGCCTTTACTATACAGCTTTTAAATTCAATGAAGTTATGCCAGCCTATGTTATTTAAGGACCTGACCCCACACCTACCTAGATGAAAACCGCTACTCATGAGCTGTGTTAGGCACTACAATTCACACTTCCAGTATGGTGGCTAAAGGACTCCCATCTCACAACAAGGTTTGATTATGAGACCTCATTCCCAATGATTTACAGCATAAAAGACCCATAAGTGCCAAGCACGTGTCAGGATCATATGAATCAATTTAAAGTTAAGCTCATTACTAGAACCATTTTTTATGAAACTAATGGCAATAATTTGAGTTGCCAAACCCTGATTTTGTATATCCGTGTTTTTAAACCATGTGCTGAAGAGAAACCAGCACAGCTTTGTTTTCTGTCAGTTGCTCCCCAGGACTGCTGGGCTGCATGCTATTCCTGGAAACAAAGCACAACAAATCATGCAATGTGTAGCATAATCTGGGAAGCATTTGGCTAACCATGCACTTCAGCAAAGATGCCCACTGCAAGCAGATGGTACATCACCACTCTGAAAAGCAGATAGTGGCATGATTCTAACTTTGGGCCCTACCTTCAGGGGAGTAGATCTAGGTAGATAGTTTGCCATTTGTAAAGAGTTCAAAATCAATAACGTAGATGGAGACAGGTAAATGTGATGCTGTGTGCCCAGAGACTGTATTGCATTGCAGACAAATATCCCAGACACCTTAAAAACAGTCATGGTGCTGCTGGAACATGAACACTTTTGAATACAGAAAGGAATGGTGTAATTTCTATAAGCAAGAAAGAGTTCAAGCAGCAGCACTACCTCACATTTCGCTGGAGCAAACACTCTAATAATTGCACTTAAATCTCTTCAAATCTGTTAGACTAGTTGCCGTTTATGGTGGTGATGAAATCCAACAAGTGGGTTATTTATTATAGCTTCAGTACTCTCTGCCCTGTGGGTATTCGCTATCTCTTAAAAGAAGCATTGTAGTTGCTGCAATGTTTCAACAACAGTTCTCAGCCCTTCTTTTTACAAGTGTGGCTAAACTTGACATTAGACAGTCTAACTCATTCACATATCCTCAGAGTAGCCTGTCCTATTTAACCATAGAACAGCATTTGCAAGACCAGGACTTCCATTAGCAGTCTTCACCTATAAATCTGGCATTTTGCCAGTGAGCTGCTACGAGTCTCTCCCACACCAAAACATTTTGCACTGGAGACTGAGAGGTCATTGAATGACAGCTGCTTTCACTGACGCAATGCTCTTAAGTTGCTTCATTGTCCCTCTTTCTCAAGCAATGTCTTACAGCAGGGACACCCAAAAGACTGTGTAAACAATAGAATTCCCGACAGATGCCCCACCATTTAGCAGTTCTAAACTACTTTTCTGGATCCTCCTGTTTCTGCTCATCTTTCTTCCAATGCTGCCTGTGGCAACCTCCCCAGCTGACAATCCCTCAAAGATGAAAGCATCCAAATTACAAATTATTATAAGTGTGCAACATAAGTCTGAAACATGTTTTAGAGTCTTTTCTGAAGAATAAGATCGCTACAAGGAAAGCAGATAGTAAAGACTATATGCAGGTTTTTGTAAGTGCTATTATTTAATGTCTCAATGAACTATAAAACTTTGCTAAAGCAAATCCCCTAGAGGGGGTATGCCTACCAAGTATTTTTCAAGTAGTGACTGCTACCAATTGATTCATCATCATCTTTATTATTAGAGATCTGGGAAAGCCATCCATATTTTTAAAAGACACTTCTGCCTGTCTATAGCTTGCATGGATTCAGACATACTGTTTTCTGCAAGTTTACTTGAAGCCTACACCTTCATAACACAGCTTGTCTCTTCAGTGACAATCAGCACACTTCTTCCTAAATAATGTAACTGCCACCATGCTAGGATACACTATTTAGAAAGCAGATGCACAACTTAAAATAGATAAACAACAATTAAATTGTCACAGAAGATATTTTACAGTAGAATTAAATATAGCAAGCAAACTGAAAATATTCATCTAAAAACCCCAGACTGTTTAGCGTTGTTAGTTTTTAAAATTAAGATGGGAAGATGTATGATGAAAAATGACATCCAATCCAATACAACCACCCATTTGGATTTATCTATTACCTAAACTATGGAATATACTTTTGGACACTGAGCCTTGAAAGTCACATTGCAACATTTTCTGGGGACTCTTTGCCACATACAAGCATGTTCTTGGAGCTCTCATTTTTCACTCAGCCTTTCAGCTAGTGCAAGACACTCGGTGAATTCCACCCACATACAGATTTTACAGTCTGCCCACTCATACGGTATTGAAATCGGGAACAAATACAAATACAGAGCTCTTTTGGCATTCCTTCAAGATAAATAACAAATCCTATCATTTCCTACGTAAAAACAAAACATCTCCATTCTTACCATCCAACATACAATGAAGCAAACTCTGGTTCAACCCAATGAGAAAATTCCTGTTTAAGTGAATTCAATGTTCTTTTAAACATCAAGATCTTAAGAACCTGCTTAAGCCTAGATCTCAAGCTTCAAGGGACTGTATTTTGTTTGCGAGCTTTGATTTTAAGTTTTAACCATCTGCAATGCAGCAAACTAGTAGCAGCAGCTTTCTTTTGTCTCAAAGTAAAAATGCAGCTAAGAGTAAGAAAGAAAAATCTATGTTATTTGAAAGAAAAGATATGAAGACTGTCAAATGCTTTTATATCATGTCTTTGACAAGCGATTTCTTGTTACAGTAATAATAAGCAGGACTCATATATACATGAAGATATCTTTATCATATTCTTTGACACTTGCTGAAGGACATACTGGAATTTTAACACTTCATGCTTAGATAAAACACTTTGAATTTCTGTTCTGTTTCTTCCTGGAATGATTCAACAGTACCAAGCTGCCTTTTGGTTTCCTCCATTATTAGAATAACCAAAGCTGCCACTGCATTCAGCCTCTGCCGGATGCCTCCATCTGGAGTTCTGGGTCAGTGCTGTAGAGCTCTTCAGCACCAATACAGCCAATGCGTAAACATTCACCTTACTGCACAAAAAGAGCACTTTGTAAATATGTGATTACTTTAAGGCTGAACTTAAGCAAACCCTAAACATTTTACTTGCAAAGTATTTCCTGCATAGCATCGCAGGGAGAAGCTAGGGCTTCCTATACCTATGAGAATGGTGGAAATCCACAACGAAATCCTGACCCAGTCAAAGTCAGCAGCAAAACCCTCACCGATTTCAGAAGCAGAAATACTGACTCTGGCCAGCCTGTATAATGCAGGATCAGTCCAACTTTGGTATACATTTTGTTAGAGACACCTTCACCTCCAAGTAGAAAATACCATTAAGTCCCAAAGCTTCATCTGTGGAGTTTCAGTTATTAGCTGGGAGCTCAGGCTGGAGACCTGCATAGCAAAGATAATCTACAATAAGACAGCCACAAGGAGAGAGCTCTTTTGTGAACCACATAAAGACTTCAAACTGCTGGTGGCCTCCAGCCTCCAAACTGAACCCATGATCTAATATGTTTTGTTGTTTCATTTCAATTTAAACACACAACTTGTATTATATCAGAAAGCCTGAGGAAAGTTTTACCAATTCTAGGCAGTGACTTCCCCCCACCTCCACAATCTCCCAGCCAGAGTGACAAGCAGAACTTTAAGCAGGCATCAGTCACTGCCAGTGTTAGTGTAAGATTACACACAGGTCTGCCTACTTCGGAGGCTTTAAGACAAGAAATTAGTTCTGTTTCTCACTTATCTGTCACATTGTATCTTGGTGACACAGTTCAGCAGACACTTTCTTAAAAAGAGCAAATCTCATTTGTATTCTGTTAATCTCTCCTAGAACCCTTCAGAAGAAATATTACTTTAATTTTATACCTTCCCTGATTCTTCAAAAGCCTGTGGTAGCTCATGGAGAGTGGATGAAACCTAATGCCCATTAGTGGCAAACTCCCATAGCATAAGTTCTCCAGTCTTCCTCGAGTAAGACTCTTGCAATGCAGTGTGATTGTCCAATTACTATGAGATCCCTATCCTTACTGCAAGCAGAATAATGAAGTTTATTAATAGCCATTACTCATTTTCCGCAGTGGTTGTGAGCGGGCAGAGTGCTGTTTGCCAAATGTGAGCAGCAGTAATAGTTCGTATGTATGCAGAGCTCATGTCAAATACCATGAAGAATGGGCTTCAGAGGTGATCAGCAGCAGGTGGGCTTAGCTTGTTTGTTAACAAAGCCCAGCAATTTCAAATTACAGTAACAAAGCAGTCACTACACAAATAAATTTCCAATAATTATGCAATTTAGACCCAAGAAGGATTAGGGTGCTTCATTATTGTCTCTTTTTACACTCAAGAGACAAATAGATTTTTTCTCTACTGAAGAGATTTAAGGAGCCTTTTAAAGCTTTAATATAACCAGCAAATTGAGCTGTACAGTAGATAAGAACTGTAGCATGCACTAATTTGGCTGACGTCAAAAGCAGTCAAATCTTTTGTCTCTATCAGCGAGAGAATGACTAACCAGTCCAGAACTGAAGCATCTTTCATATATTCAGGTGACATGTTAGCTAAAAATAATGTGTCACAGATCAATGCTCAGCTTTAAGCATCACAACAGTTAATGAAAAATACAACACAGAAATCAGGAAAAGTGTTATTTTACAACTTAGAAACAAGTTATTCCACTACTAAAAAATGTGCACTAATTCTGCAACTAAATGCCCAACTTTTGGGCAAGCAGCTTAAGTATTCTGATATTGGCAAGCAGGTGTAACATTTAAAGGTTACATATAACTCCATAGCCTTTCTAAGGAGTGCTCTCCTCTTTGAAAGACCACCCTGACTCCCGCTGTTACTTGGCACAGGAGCTGTGTATTTCAGACAGGAACATACTGCTCAGAAGTACCACAGGGGTTGTAGGTGGCAAGGACATACAGTGAGACCTGCCCCACATTCAACCCGAGTCCTCACGTACCAACAGAAGGAAAAAGAGTCCTTTCCTTCCTAAGAATCTCACCCAGCATCTTCAAAGACCACATAAAAAGCTTCTCAAGAATGAAAACTAATATCCTTTAAGCTTTTTAAAGCACATCATCCACAAATATATGCAAACACAAGCTTTCCATGACAAAACTGTTCTTATGCATGTTATTTTTACTACAGATTTGGGATCCGATTCAGTGTACTTGTCCAGACAGGACACACAAACTAGATCTTATGACTTCAGGGTGTTAAAGTTTGCAAAAGAAGGCTTAACATGGCTCATGGGCATTGATGTATTTGGACTTCTGCACACTTTGGCAATATTGATTTGTTCTGTTCTTAAGACTTCAACACAATTTCCCCTTACTCCTGAGGACTAGGCCATTTCAACACCGTGGGTGCAATTCTATTTAATCCAACTATCCTTTTAAATAATCTTTTTCCATATTTCAGAGATCATCTCTAAAAATACAGGGTAGGGAAAAAGGTGCCTTTTGATTTTTAAATAGAAATGCTGCAGCATTAACATTTTCTAATGTTAAAACCAGTGAGAAGCTAGATTACTAAAAGAGATTTTTGTTTTAGCTGATACACAAAAACACACTGGACAACTTTGTCTTTGAAAATATCAAAGGCTGGAAATATATCAGAAGTGACACTCCTAATCTCAGAGGAAAGGGAAATATGCATAAGCCTGTCCTTCCTTTTCTAGTCTCTCAGTTCCAGCTGCTGGGAGTCCCATCAGAGGCACGGGGTAGAGAGCTTTCAAAAACATTGCTGTCTAGAACTATAGGATAGAAGAAAGTCACCTCAAGATACCTGATCCTCTTGAAGCTGACTGCTAGGCCATTTACAGCACTTAAAATGAGATTCTCTGTCCATAGCACAAGTAGGCTTGGCCCAGCATCCCTGCTCTGATCCCCAGACAGCATCCCCTCCCCGGGCACAGAACCCCAGTGAAGGTCCTCCTGCAATTCTGGGAAGCAGCTGTTGCCACTGCAACCCCTTCCACAGCAAGGTGGGCTGCAGGTCTGAGCCACAGATCTGGATGTGCCATTCAAATTTCTACCAGGCTCTGGGTGCTTCGCACTAAATCCCTTCTTCACACTGCCATGGAGATGTGGAGTTCCTTTTCACTACCTGCCTCTCCTTCCCTCATGGAAATTTTTCAAGGATTTGTAAATTAACTGACTCCTGAGGACACCTGCCATGAAGGAGTTTACAACCCATCATTTCGCATCCTTCCTTTTTCCCTTGTAATTACCTCCAAATGACAGGTTGCACAACAACAATTTGCTGTTATTACTAGCGTATAATCAGAGAACTAAACCCATAGGAAGGAGAAATATAGGGAGAAAATCTGCTACCTCAAGTTTCAGACCATCCATCAACTTATCCAGAAACACCACAGCAAAAGAGCACTACAATACTCAAACAGAAAGCAAGAGCCTTCAAGAGTACAAGCCCCTAAACTTGTAAAGGCACCTTTTTCTGAGCCCAGAGGCAGGGAGGTCATCCTGACTACACATGGCTGTAGCACAGTTACAGCTGGACAATTATGTTTGTGTTAACTTGTGCCAGACATTGGCTATTTGGGAATTTAAGGAGGCAAGCTTCCCAAATCAAGCATTGACAGAAACACCATTTCTGATCTTATTTAAATTTCCTTAATGATATCTTATAACATAAAGCCTTTCAGCAGCTGACTCATCTTGATATTTAATAAGTTAACTCCCAAAATGATTTATTCCAATACAAAAACCAGAAGCTCAAAGAAGGAAAGTACATGATAAACTGGGCTGAGACCATGAGAAGCACAGGTGAAAGTGGACTTTAATTACTTTTTTCCCCCTACAGGTCAGAAAATTCATTTTCCTTGTTTAAAAATCTATTCCAGTCCTCACCACAAACTAAGAATAGGCAATTAGATGTAAATACTATCAAGTGTTTAAGCCAGAAATAAGAGATGGTTAAGTTTTTGCTTGCTATTCATCATGCCAGAATTACTGCATGTGGTCACAGTGATCTTTTGTGCTCACACTCACACATAACATCAGTATCAGGCTTGTCTTTTCCCAGAAAAGAATCTGAAAGGAAGGGAGAATACCCTGTACAGTCCTTTGATAGACATACACAAGGAACTGTTTCCAGAGGGGGGAAGGTTTCAAAAACAACAGTAAAGGTAGACAAACAGTATCAGGATGAGGAAGAAACAGATGCAAGTGAGATTATATTTTCATTTGTAGATCCATTTTCGATGGCATGGTTATTGCCATGAATGTGATTAGCCTACAGCAAAATTCTAATCCATAATTTGGAGAGGTTCACCGAGACCTTGCATATAGACCATGTTTCTCATAAGGCAAGCAATGCTTTTGCAATAACGAGGCAAGTAAACCAGACTGAATTGCAGACAATTTCTTTCAAATCATAATCCAGACACCATTTTTGGATGTCACCAAAACCCTGTGGGATAAACTTAACATATGTTCCTATAAAAGTATGTATGTGTGTCTGTACATTCAAAATGCAGCCCTCCTAGTCCACCCATTAGCATGCAAGAAAGTGGAAGGGTTGACTTATGTCAGAGTCCTGTCTGGTCAAGAATCAGGGTGTTAAATACAAGGTGGAATCTAGAACTTACAGCACAGTAGCTGAAAACGGCCAGATCTTTCTCCATCATTGCATTATTTTATTTTTATCTGGCAGTATTTCTTCAACTCCATTTTCTTTATTCTGCATGAGATTGTTTCCTGTGAAATCTACCTTTCAAATACTGCTTCTTACTACCTTCCTGAAGAATCTCCACCCTTGCTGAGGCTAACCTATATTAAACATGCATAAAGTTTTAGCACAATTTGTCCCCAACACACTTGTCTCCAAATTATTTTGGGATAAGATACTTGGGAACGTGCAAATTTTATGGTGGAAAGGCAGAGAAGAGGAGTTGCGCTTCTGCACATTTCCTATCAGTGTATGACCAGAGATAACTGGTTTCTTATGCCATGCTGTTCCCACGGCATGTCAAAACACATCTGATCAACATGTCCAACATCTTTGCAGAAGAGCACTCACCACACTCAGTAACATAGTATGGAAACATAAAAATGGAAGCATGATTTTTTTCCCCCCATGAACAACATCTGTGCCAAATGTTGTCCTAATTTACGAACTGAGAAGTTTCTTTGTGGAATACATTGCCAAAGTCATTTACCGATATGTCAAAATTGATACAGGACTTAGTTACATGCTATCTATTGTTTCTGTAGTTTCCACACCCTTACTCCTCCACTAGGATATTTTTCCATATTGAACTAATTTGCAAGTTTCAGCAGCAACACAACTTTTTCCACTTGCACTACACAATTTGCCCCCCCCCCCGCCTGAGAAGTTGTATGGCAGGCATCAGCCTTGACCAATTCTTTAAAAGCACTTGCAAATTTCCAACAACATTGGTTGCTCTCACACAATTCATTACCTTGCTTTTAACCTTGGTAACAAAAAAAAGTTTTAATTCCTCATGACTTAAGGTAAAGCACACATTAAAAATTCTAAGGTGGTGTCACTGAACTGCTGCCCTATCTGGAAATCAGGAGCTCAGAAACTCCTTTTCACAGCTATAATCAAGCTTTTGAATAGTAATAACTTCTGCACTTATTAGCTATGCAGCTGCATATTTAGCAAGATAATGATATCCTGCTAAAATGAAACCGCAGTAACACATTCAACACCTGTATTTGTCTTGAGACAGCAAACAAGACTGCTAATTTTTTGACTCAAGAGATTGTCTTGATTAAATAAAATGCAAATTAGGCAGAATCTACTATAAAGTTGATAAAAGGCTTTAATTAAAAAGGAGTTATTTTTAAGTTTGAATGGACACAATTTGATTTATTGTTTAGTACCATAAATAGGGAGGCAGAGTACCTGATTTGTTTTTCTAATATTTGCTTTGCTTTTCAGCTCTAGAGAAATTTTAGACACATTGGTATCTTTCTTACCTTCCTGATTGAAAGCTCTTCCACCTGTGTATCACATAGTGACTTATGTCAGCATGTACTGATTGTAAGTGACACTGGTCTGGATGTATCAGATCAAAAGCTTTGTTGTTATGCTCAGAGGACACCAGGTGGTGGTGGAAGACTTCTTAGTCGCATATTTGCATTCCTCACATTGTGACATTCACATTGTCTTTCTCTTCAGGCTACCTTCTCTCCTTCAAGATCTGTACTGCTAATAGCTTTGAGACATAAAAATAGCAATACTGGGTCTTCCGAAAGCCTAGCTAGCATAATACCCTGTTTCTGAGAGTACCCTAAAGCAGACACCAGCAAGAAGGGTGAGCAAGCCAAACATGCACAAGCACTTTTTTCTGAGCAGCCTCCCTGATGCCAGCCAGCAGGTAACAGTGGTGCACTCCATGTCATCTGGCTCATTCCACCCCACTCCATTTCCCAACCTGGCCCTAGGAGCCTTTAATAAGCTTTACCAGGCTATCATTTCATGAAAACAGAGTCTGGTACCAATCTCATCACTCTACCAGCTTAAAACTAGGCACTGTGTTATTAACATTTAGATTTGACCCATTCTGATAAAGTTTTTAGGAACATTCACTTAGAAGTTCGTGTATTCACAAACTACAAAAAAGTATTTAGCACTTTAAGGAAACAGAGTAATTTTTTGCTAGCTTTTATGCTAAACCCATCATTTCCACACTTCCTGTCCTGTTCAGATAGTCATATAGTTTAGAAACAAAGGCTATTCCCACTTCTAACATTGACATTCCTATATGACATACCAAAACACATAAAAAGACTGCAAAGCCTCTGGGTAGTAGTGATTGAAGAGTTTAACTGTAAAGGTATAAGGGCATCATAATTCAGGGATTCAGAGGGCAAGCTACATGAGATTTCTTAGATAATTGAGAATGACCCATAATTCACCAGCAGCCATAGGAAATTCTACTATCCACACAGCTTTGAGAGCAAGAAATCAAGTCAGCTGTACATGAACTGATTTTTTTCAGCCTTCAAAGCAAAAAAATCCCATCTATGAGATAATTTTATTATTTCTGGCAGTGAATGTTTGATACATATATGAATTAGATACTTGGGCAAATGGTAAATATCAGCAGTTGACATTTTTTCCTTCTGTAAAAAAATAATTAAACTTTCTGCTTAGATAGTAGTTTCAATTTTCTTATAAGTGCTATTTTTTTAAAGAATACCCAATGCTTTTACTGTAATACACCACACATCTTGGCAGGCACAGAGTACCTTCTCATGGTCTGTTACAACTACCTGACACAGCAGTGTCATTAGTATTTGTGCTGAAGTTCAGTTTCATGTGGCACCTCCAGAGCAATACTCAGATTCCCTAGAATAATAACTGGGAGAGGAGAAAAAAACCACTGCTGTTCGCAACTCTGCTTGCAAGGGCCAGCAGGCCAAGAGATACTGCTCTCAGGAGAGTCCCTGGTAAAAACCACAGATTTCTATATTAACTCTGTAGGTCATACATTCAGTTCAAACTCTGGAAGAATTTAAACCAAGGCATTTGCTAGTAGCTCAAATAATTTTTAACAGTTCATCTGTTTTCTGCACTTCTTTGAATACTACATATCTACAGTTGCCAACTATTATAAACTATAAAGCCTTCTTGTTACAACTAGCTTCAAGCTGAAAACAAAATTAAAATCTCATCCCATAAAGCTCTGATAATAGCAGTCCCGCTGTTTTTATGACTAAAATGAAAAAGCTTTATTCATATCGCAAAGCAGTTGGA
The DNA here is from genome assembly GCF_018139145.2 of Gymnogyps californianus. Classification (NCBI taxonomy): domain Eukaryota; kingdom Metazoa; phylum Chordata; class Aves; order Accipitriformes; family Cathartidae; genus Gymnogyps; species Gymnogyps californianus. The sequence continues at coordinate 26,219,747 of NC_059473.1, forward strand.
GACCAAACGGGTAAGCACCATTGTGCTAGACCCTGCACTAACACAACACAAGAGAAGTCTCTGCACTAAAAAGCTGACAAGTCTAAATCATTTTAGGTAATGTTTCTAGAAGTCTGGGGCACAGCATCCCACAGACTGAAGGAACTAGAGAGAGTGCAGAGGCAAACAAGGGAGGGGAGAAGTCAAGTGAATCCACTGTTATGCACAGGCTAAACAGCAAGCAGAATCCACCTGGGAGAGAGTTTTCAGGGAAAATACTTCAGTGAACACTGATTTAAAGCAACCGTAAGATTCAAAATTGATACTTTTTGTGAAATATTATGCTGAAACTCTTTAAAAGCAAAGAGGATCCAGAAATTCATCCCACATTATAAACAACTACCATTTTTCATAGTATTTTTAATGTGTTGAAGACTTTCTCTGCTGCGTGACTCTACATATTAAAGTGTTATAACTACAGCTTTCCTCATAGGGTGATTAATCAAGCATTTCTTTTCCTTCTCTGGAAGAATATCTAGCTGAAATGTGGGTTTTAGACCAAGACTGAAAAATGAACCATTTAATAGATATCTGGAAAAAATAATTGCTATGTTAGCAAAGCTAAGTAGGCTGAGTCTAATTCTAATAATTAAGAGGATGAAAATGCTGAAAGGGATGCTTGCCCCTACCCTCTGCAGTCTGAAAAAAGTAACCGTCAAGATGAAGTTCATTTAGAAAGTGCTAAGATGAATCATGGGGGTGACAGAAAAAGTACAAGGACATGAAAGCAAACATGTATGTGACCATGAACACACACGCATGTTCTTATACACTGACGGCCATATATCAGTAATAAACTGTCTGAAAAGCAATAATGACTAACCTCCACATTTTAGTGAAACTGTGCATCAGGCTCACACAGCAAGGCAGAGCTGGAGGTTTGAGTCCATCCATTTGAAGGAGGAGGGCAGGAACACCGTACAGAACCAGGTATTTCACATAAAAAAACAGTACTTGAGCTAAAGCCAGGCCACCTAAAAAAAATTTTTAAGAAAATCATACTTGAAACAAGTCCTGAAATACTTTTAAAACCTGTTAATACTGATTACTTCTAAACAGCCATTATTCAAAGAACTAAAGCAAGCATCATCTGTTGATGGGATATACAATACCTACTTTTGCAACAGCTATAGGACACAAGCACATGCAATTATGACTTTAGGGGCACACACACACAAAATAGTACCATCATTCCAATATGAAGGCATAAGTAAGCATCTGTAGTTCCACTTTGAAAAAAATCTTTGGACTGTGGGTATTGACTGCTATGAAAAACAAATACTGACTTATGCTGAGCTAAAAATCAGAACATACTGATATAAGCAATGAACATTTACCACAGGGACAATAAATTTTATCTTTGCAAAAAGCCCAACCAACCACTCTTCACTTGTTCCTCCAGAACAGGTATAAACAATGGTTATCTTTGCAGCTTATCCTGACAGCTCCACAAACAACCCATGTACTGTCAGATTATTTGTGCCCCCAGAACACTCCCTACAAGATTCCTCCTGCTGCAGCTGAGGCATAGAAGACTGGAACTCCACTTGGCATAATGCTTAAGGCATATTTCAGTTTTTAAACCCACAGGACAAAGGCCTCCTTAAGGTGCTTTAGCTGCCTGATTTCCAAAACAGAAATTTTGGCAGAGTTAAGCTCACAGCTTAACCCCAGGGTATGGCACAAAATGCAACATCTTGCACAGGTGAGACGAAAATCATACTGGCTATTCACAGTGTTACTACTCATGCAAGTAACAATCTTAGTATGAATCATCTTGCTTTATTTATAATGCATTCTAATATTCTAAATGTTTTCTGCTGAATAAAATGGTATTTGACCAATAATCACAAGAAAAAAATTCAGTAAAAAGCAGAGGCCAACACCTTTATAGAAACTGGTGAGAGTTCACTCCTAAAAGTTCCACTGAATTTGGTGAACTTTTCCATCTGACTAACAGTTGACATGTAAAATCTAATCCCAAAGGAGGGAAAGTAAAATTATTATAATTTGGAAGAGTAAAAAAATTATAAGATGCAATTGTTACATCTCCTTCCTTTCCAGTGTTTTGCTTTCCCTCACTGATATTAACTTGTGATTTGACTAGAGTACTTTAGATATTTAATGTAATTTTAAAACATTCCAGATGACTTTCCTTGGAGACAAAGTTTTCAATTTGACTCCAGCAGTACAAGTCCATGAACATCTAAATAATCTGCCTTTTTTTGGCAAAACATCCCTTTTGCATTCTGCCAACTAATGAGTATACTATGGATGACAACCAAAAGTTAAACATTAAAAATTCATCTAATATATAACAACCTAGGGTGACATTCTGGCACTAATAATGTAAATTGCAAAACTCCTGCTGGCCTACACATGGCCAGCATTTTGCTGCTACAATCCAGCATTTTTAGTTTTAATATCATGATCCACGTGCATGACATAAGAAACAGTTGTGCCATACAAGATAAAAATTGATGGTAGAACAAAGTACCTAGACATGAAGCTTATGGTATTTTCCTTCAGGGAAGCAGTCATCTAGTATTCAATAACATTCTTCCACAGAGGAAAACAAACAATCAGAAGCACAATTTGGATACTAGCCAATTAGCTACACATTAGATTACTGCTAAATCATCTATACAGCCAACTTTCTGCATTAATTCCCCATCTCATTCAGTTTCTCATTTCTTTTCTGACAAATTTCATTGGAGAGCTGAATGCTCTCCACCCACACAAACCAATTATGAAGATCACAGCTGTCTGTGCACTGGCAAAATTCAAAATCCTTTGCCTGTGCATGATGGGAAGAGACTGAGACACAGACTACCACTCTCTTGAGACCCCAAAAAACCCAATAAATTTGATTTTAAATACAGTGATGACAGATTCCGAGTTCTTAGATACAAAGTTACAATAAGCAAGTTTCCGGAAAAAAGCATTTTCACCATCTCTAATAACATACATCTAAGTTGTCATTACTGTTAACTAGCAGACAGCTCAATAGCACTGGTATCTTAAATTAACGTAGACATCACCAATGGCACACACTAGCTACTCTGCATGTGGCAATCCTAAGACTCACAATACCAGCAACATGAAGGCTCTCATTGGTCTTCAACTCATCCCAGCTGTGTGAGAGTTCTGGCCACACATGGAAAACTCAGTGCAAGATTCACAGCCACACAACAGCTGAGCTGCATTGGCAACAGGCACAGGCTTTAAACCTTGCATACCTGAGACATTCCAGCTGCTTTGCATTTGCTCCATTATAGCACAAAGCAGCCAGAAGTACACTGCTTCACCTGATTCAAAAACATGAAACAAAAAAGAAATTTAAGACCAATGTTAAATTTCTCAAATTCATTAACAATATGACATAAGTTGTTCTCTAGTGTTAGATTTAAAGCTTAAAAAGAACTCACACAAGCATTATCTTAAATTGGAAACAAGCTATATCAAGTGTATATTAAAAACACACCTAAGGGAAAAAGTATTGCAAAAATGCTATCTTTTCCCCAGAATAAATTAATTCAAAGGATTCAGAGTCAAGGTTAATTTTTTTTAAAATTGAAATGTGTTAAGGGATAAAAAACCATCAAGTTAAAGTACCCATACAATCTTAAACCCATACGCTTCAACAGTCAAGCTGTCTGAAGTCCCAGATTAAATTAACTGACTTTTATAGAAATTGATATTTTCAATTTATCATCTTGCAATCCTTAAAACAGTCTAAGTTTCCTAACTTCAAAAATGCATTTCTAGACCTTCAAATATTTACCTTTCTTAAATTTACTGCAAAACTGCATTTTGTACATTTCAGAGCTTTGTTTCAAGGATAATTAGAGTTTAGAACATTCACAGAATTCTTAATTTTTTTTTTAGTTTTCATATTCTCAAAACTCTGCCTGATATTTTTTGACAAGTTATCAAACAGTAAATTTTCATAAGTAAGCAACAAAAGATTTGGATCCAGGTATTAGAAACCACACTTGGCATTTTTCCATCCATAAACCATCATCAAAACTCAGTCAGGAATTGTAACATAGCAGGCAATTTTATTATGAGCACATCAGCACAAATTTAGCCTTTTTGCAGCTACATTGACTCTATGGCATTAATGATTGTAGATGCTTGTTCCTGTCAAGTACCAGGGCAGGTTCAACTAGAAAACACATATCAGAGATAAATATGCAGTCATATTTCAAAAGGGTTACTGACACATGGCACAAATCTAATAGGAAACAGACATTTGAAACAGCTCAGAATTTGGGGCCATATCATCAAGTTCAAAATATCAGGCTTTAGGGGTTCATTTACCCTTTCTCTTATTTTTTACATGCCTCTTCTAAAGAAAAAAATTAAAAATCTCCATGAAAGAATATGGCTGTGCACTGGAGCAGATAAGCTACAGATGTATCTCAGCAATAATGCCAACAATCATAAGATGCATCAGGAGTTTCCAGCTGCATTAATCAATAAGAGCACAATTATTGACAAGCTTTACACACTGGGCTACAGCATTTTCTTCACAGCAGGACACTCCTCCCTGACAAGAGCCCCAAGACTGGATCTGCTATGACCTTCTTCACTTGGTATTGACCACAGCAGGAGGCTACAGCTCATGCTGGGGGAAGCTTTTGTATGAACATGACTACCACAGCACCAAGTCAACTCAGCACAAGCTGCCAGGTAAGCAGATCTCTGCAGCCATTGCCAGCAATCCCACATACATCATGCTGTGCTGTCCTGTCCCCCGGTCAGGGCTAACCATCCACTCATACCTGCTACACTGACCTGAATCAATGCAAAAGTGACAACTCAATTCTGTTATTCCTGTCTCTAGCCATTGAAAAAGAGCATCGTGCAAGAAACATGAAGCACCCTCATTTCATTGCCTGAACAGAAAACAATGCAATTAATAATTAGGCTCATATTGCTCAGCAGTGTTTTTTACTGCTGCTTGGCAGTGCTTTGAAAGAGGTGCTGGCTCACAAAATCAAAAGGAATGATGAAAGAAAAAAGTACTACAGGGATTCATGCAGACCAGCTTCATATCCCAGCCTTCTAGTAGCACAGAAGCAGCAAGAAAAATCCCAAAACATATGGAGCAGTGGCAGAAAAGTACATAGCCTCCAGGACAAACATTGTGGTAAGTGCTTAGTTTTAAACAAAGTTAGATGGACATAAAGATCCCAAAGTGAAGTTACTTAAACAAGACTAAACAGAGCTGCCAAGGGACCCTTGGTCAAGGCACAGACAGGTTCAGGTCTTGTCTTCAGGTTAAAACAAACTAGAAGATTTTTCAAGGATACACATGCCTTAAAGCCATCTACCTTGAATACCCCCAAAACATCTACAGTAGGCATTATGTTCATTAGTAAATACTTGCAGGAAAGAACTCTCTAAATCAACAGTTATCAAATTGTGCTGGTTTTGACTTGGATAGAATTAATTTTCTTCATAGTAGTTAGTATGAGGCTATGTTTTGGATTTATGCTGAAAACAGTGTTGATAACACAGGGATGTTTTTGTTATTGCTGAGCAGTGCTTACGCAGAGTCAAGGCCTTTGCTGCTTCTCGCACCACCCCACCAGCAAGGAGGCTGGGGGTGCACAAGAAGTTGGGAGGGGACACAGCTGGGACAGCTGACCCCAACTGACCAAAGGGATATTCCATACCATGTGACATCATGCTCAGCAATAAAAAGCTGGGGGAAGAAGAAAGCAGGGTGATAGTGTTTGTCTTCCCAAGTAACCGTTACACGTGATGGAGCCCTGCTTTCCTGGAGGTGGCTGAACACCTGCCTGCCGATGGGAAGTGGTGAATGAATTCCTTGTTTTGCTTTGCCTGTGTGCGTGGCTTTTGCTTTACCTATTAAACTGTCTTTATCTCAACCCACGAGTTTTCTCACTTTTACCCTTCCAATTCTCTCCCTGATCCCACCAGGGGAGTGAGTGAGCAGCTGTGTGGTACTCAGTTGCCAGATGGGGTTAAGCCACAACACACATGAGTAAAAAAAAGTAGTCATAAAAGTAGGTTAATTGCCAGTACTATCTGGAAGTTTAGCCTGCAGGAAAGCTTATAAAAATTTACCTTCCCCCCGCACACTTTCTATAAAGCAGTGAACTAACCAATGTTTTAGAATAAAATCTTACTAAGCTTTCTGATTCATGTTTGTATTTCCAATTTTCAAAACAGACATCAAGATGCCAGATATTTGATCAGATTCTCCTTAGCATTATCTTGCAGGACAAAAAAAACTCAGATTACTCTGTTAGTATTTCATTACCATTTAGACAGATGCACAGACAGCCTAGTTTCAATAGCAAAACACTGCGTGCTTCTTAAAATGAACTTAGAAATCCATTTCCTATCTATGGGTTTATTAGAAAAAGAACTGCAACACATCAAAACCAGCACCCTACATCCAACTTACATGGACTACTCTGTAGGTCTCATTTTCAAAGATTTGAGTACTAGAGCCTAGTTAATAATTAAAACAATGATACCTAACTGACACTAACTCATGCATGCTTCATTAGAACAAATGACACATGGTTAAGACCAATACATTAACCCACAGAACACTCACAACATTGTATCATACATGCGTACATCTCAGATGTACGTCTCTACATCAGACACATCTGACAAAGCACATATACAGATTCTTAGTCAAATATATATTCACAATTACAATATCTATTAGTATCCTGGATTAATCCAGTGCAACAATTCTATTAGACAATACATTTTCATGCAGAATTCTGGCTTTCATCATTCCCTATACCTTGTGAGACTGACATGAAGCTCTGTTCAGATAAGCAGAGATGAATAAATGGTGCTGAATTACCAGGCTAAATGTGAAGCCTCATAAAGAAAATATAGGCAGGGTTTTTGTAACCTCTGCATTTTCAGAATCATACTTAACACAAATGAATTAGCAACACTCAACATGTATTCCAGTTTCTATATAACAGAATGTACCCCACCAGAGTGAATTTTACCATTGATATTCTATGTTGTCATAATGAAGAAAAAATAAATTACTTATTTCAGTTTAAGATCTTTCAACTACTGCTGTTGACTTCCCTGTTACTACATAAGTCAGTGAATTTGTCATTCAGCTACAGAAGCTTGAAGAACATACATTGGAAAGGATCACAAATCTACCTGCTCTTTATTTTTTTATTTCTTTTCCCAGGCTTCATTACACACCACATCCAAACATTACTCACTGCAGCAGATGAACCTCTGATCTGGCCCAGTGTGGCTATTCTTCTGGTATGCTGCAGTTCACCAGGATACTGGAGTACTGGAATCCATAGTGGCTTTTATCATTGGTGCCTGCAAATCTTCATTTTACAGTGTAAAATGTAAAGGCAGCAAATTAATCCTAATTAATTCATTCTTCTCAATTTTTAAAGTTATCAGGGTTTCCATTACCATGGAATAGAGGTCTTCCTGCTATGTCATTAATTCTGAAAGCACCCAATTCTTTCAGACAATCTGACCGATGCTACCAGAATGAGATGCAGCACTGACAAAAACATGGAATTGCTATGAACACTGCATTTGGTGCTCAGAGTTAAATAAGCACAAATGCCCTGATATTGTTCAACATGCCAATAGCTAACTATGCATAGACACGAATATTTGTGAATACAGACACAATTTGTGAATTCTAGAAAATGCTCTCATTCTCCAAACAATGGCTTCCTGGGTTCAATAAATAACAGTACTGTGCTGCCCAGCTGACATCTTTAAATTAATTCTGTATTCAGACAGTAACATCCCTCCCACAAACTGAAGGGCCAGACTTATATGGTAAACGGGTTCACACAGTTAAAAAACAAACACTATGGATACAGTCCCACTGTATTCTTCGTTCTGCTCCTGATGTGGGACCTAATATGCGGTCACTGGAAAACCATATTGCTTGCTATCACCTGGCTTTTCATACAGTTCCTACCACAGAAGATCAGCATTGCTGAGAAGGATTTGAAGCCAAGGTTTGCTGCAAGGACAGGGGTGTCAGGATAAGCAGCTCTGAGAAATGAGCCAGAGGAGAGCAGTGAAGCCCAGCCCATGAGCAACCCTTAATACTGCGCTCCGAGGTGCTCATCATGCCTAGTGGGTCTTGAAGAGCAGTAACATCTTCTGCTGGGAGAGTGGGGTGCCACTGGAGCCCATCGCATTGAAGGAATATACAGGCCAGTACAAGCTTTCACTGAAGAAACAAGTGCAAGATTTCACATGGATTTTGTGTTCTCTATCTCATACTATCCAGAGGGTACAGCCAAATGCTTTCCCCAACATCCACAGGGAGCAAGACTCCCACTGCCCTATACAGAAAAGAATAAAGTCTCTGTGGGCAATGACTGGAAATCATTTATACCTAAAGTTACCCAAAAGAGTTAATATTTGGATATCTCAAAGCACCTCTACCCAAAGCTAGCTCTCACCACCTCCTCTTCCTCCATACCAGAGACTGACATTTCCTCTTGGAGGTTATTCTTGCTACCAAACACAGGCCACTGAGGAAACAGAATACAACTGTGTACTCAGCATGAAATTACACTTTTTTCAGACCCATGATGCAGCTTTTTGTTAATGCACATGGCATTTGGTCTCCACTACCACAGCCACAGCTTGCTGCGATATAAGCATGCAAGTTTAAAGAAATATGTGCAGACTGCTAAGGAAACAATTTAAATGTGAGGAGGAATGTGGTGGAAGAAATTCTGACATTTGTGTGGTATGTAGGGATTGTAGTATTGAGCAGGGAAGGGGATACAATAGAAAAATATTATGGATCTGTTTTCAGGGTATTCAGTCCATGGAAGATGTGGATGCAACCAGCTTTTTTTCATCTCATGGACAGAAATCCAGCTAAAAATCTTCAACATCAAAAACTGAATTAAACAATAGATTTTGTACTGTCTAGCTGAAGAGCTTGAATAATGAATATCCATTTTCTTTTAGTAGATCAGTTTTCTTAAAACTATTCTCATATTATTTAGAAGAACTTTTCTTCAGAGGACCCTCCAGCTAGGACTCCAACCATTTTTCATTTAACCCCCCCAAAATCCAGGAGCCATAGTGCAACAAGACACTTACTTTCCTACTCATTAAAGGATTAATGCACAGAGGATGCAACCTGCCCTCTCAGAGCAGGCTGCTGACTATGTACTTCCATCGCTCATTGATCCACAGGGCAGACACATAAGCTGGCTTTACTGGCAGCTGCCAGGCACAAGTTAGGAAACGTAGGGAGAGGACTAATCCAGGAAAACAGGGGTGACCAGGAGAGAACTGAAGGTTCTACCTTTACATGAACTACACATACACTCTCTTGAGTCTTCTGCTCACAATTCCCAGCACTCTTATCACCTAGTTAATGACCTTGAAACTTGCCAGTTATAAATATAAGCTGCATATAACAGCAATTAAAGAGATTGCACAGACACTGCAATTACAGGAGTTCTTCCATCCATAGTACAAAAACAATGGAGGAAAGCACATGCCACATCATTGTTTATTCAAGAGACAGGCTTCATCTACCCAGATTACACAGCCAATAAAGAGACTGGAGAACATTCAACAAGCAAAGGGTGAAGCAAGGCTACAATGCCCTCTGAGCCTTTAAGACACTATGGTAACAGGTGTCACAAGAAACACAGCCCAGCTGGGTTACCTGGGACAGAAGGAGGCCTCCTCTAGAAAGGGAGAAACTCTGTGCTGACTTTGACATGCTCACATTCAAAAGAGTAGGAGAATACACAGAACCAGGCATTCTCAAATGAATTGGAAGGAATGAGGTAACATAACCTATAGGCAAGAGTGCTATTACAGTAATGCAGGTACTGGCTCGTAAAGGGCATGGAGAAAAGAAGATTCTGTACATTTGACCTAAGAGGATCTTTGGTTTAGTTGCAAAACAACACAAGTTTAAAAATTTAAAAAGTTTAAAAACAACCATACAATTCACAAAATGTACTAACAGTAGCTAATGCACACAAACAGTAATATTGAAGACAGCTTGCACCTTTGTTACAGTTAAACACACAGGCATCAAAACCATACATGCACCATTTTGTATATTGCTGCTTTTAGAAACTCATTTGCCCAATTCCTTCCACACAAGAGAAAATACTTCTCTTACTGTTGGGTAACACATTCTCGCAGGTACTATTTTTTCTTAATTTTATACCTGTGTGCACTCAGTAATGTTACTTTAGGTAACTTCAGCATTTCTGCTCTATATGGCCATAAATGACAGTGTTGTACACGGGTATTTTTAAACAAGCATTGCAACTCAGTCAGGGTTTGTTTTGGTTTTTTTATTTCTTTGCTGTCTCACCTCACAGGAACACCACACAAAGTGATGCAGAACACAGTGTAGCTTCACACTTCTGAAGTGTAGACTGACCATCATTGCCCTTAAGATGCCAAGAGCAAAATCTCATAGCACTGTTGTCTTTACCTGCACTGCTGGCATTTATTGCCCATCGTTCAAAGATATCCCAGAAGAAAAATGGAGGAGCAGTTATAATCTCCCTAATTAGAGCTGATTGCATAACAGCCTCACAGCCTTTCCCCTAAGTCTACCAGGCTACCAGGGCAGCCAGGCATCATGATGTAAGTAGAGGCTCCATGCTGCTTTGAAGCTGCTGTAGTTAAATAGGAAACACAAAATGAACAAAAAACCCAGCAGCACAGAAAGGTTGATATACCATGTGGTTAATCCTCCTGAGTCAACAATCTGCTTTCTTAGTCTCAAGACTCAGTTATCTTATGTAATTGGTTTTAATAACACAGAATGTGAAATAACAGAGGGGAGTGTTTGGCTCTGTACAAGAACTGGTGTAGAAGCATGGCAAGATCCATAAGGATCCGGTAAGGATCAATAGAAAAATATTACCAGTGCCCTTACTTGTATATTGGTGGCTCCCTAAAGCAAGCTACAACAGTGGCCTGTCACTGGTTTGAGTCTAAGGAGATCTGTATAATCATTGTGATAAAATCTGCAGAGAAAACATTTTAATAAGTGACAAACTTCTCCCTCAAAATCTCATTCATAGTACATTTTAAACACCTGCTTTCATTACTACAAAGACAAAGCTCAACAAGAGTAGGGTTACACTTTGAACACATCTCTCCTAAACACAGGGTCTCCACAGTGGACTTGTTTCAATTCAAATGATCATATTTTAATGAGGCAGCTTTACAGTCCAAACTTGCTTTAACACTGGTTTTCATCACCTATTGCTTTGAGGCATTTTAGCCTTTTCTAGTCATCTGTTCAAAATGCATTTTAATTCTTAGGATACAACACTTTATTTCATCAAATATACAGCCTACTTAGCTATTGTCTGGAAAGTAACTTTTTTCTCCTCTTTTTAAAGTCAACATTGGTAGTCTTGAAGGGAGGGAGGAATCCGCCAGTAACACCAAAGCTGGAATATTTTATCCCTAGTACTGTAGCCTTGGCTGCCTTACCCAGTGGCCAGCTTTTTGTCAGACATATAGTCAACACCAGGAGCTAACAGATTTAATTAATCAATGAATTGACATTTAGAACAAGAGATGAAAACTCAGAATCCACTTTCTAAACAGTGACTGAGTGAGGAGGGGTAGAATGAACCATGGAGGCAAACTTCTCGTTTCCTGCTCTCCATCTGCTCTTGCTCTTTTTTATATATAAAAATTATATATTGAAATATATATTAAGTGTGTGTATATGCATATATATACACAAATACAGAGACAGAGTGCACACATTGCCCTCTGCTGACCAGAGACCAATACACAAGTGTCCTCCAACACACACACACTGCTCATCACACATGATCTCCAATGAATGCTTGACAGGACTACACCAGCATGTGTATAAATTCTTGTTACTTGCTGGTATAGTAAGAGGCACCTCCTTCAATTCAGCAGTCACCAAGGCTTTTTCAGAACCCAATTTTAAGGCCTGGGGTTTCTCTGCTTTCATCCCTCCTACCTGGTGATACACATAGGACGGGGGGGTGATGGGGATCAAACCAACCACATACGCCAGTTGCTTACAGGTTAGCCTACATCTATCTATATACCAGCACCCAAAGCTCTCGTCTTTTTATGCTACATTCATCAGTGCACATTTCCCCCCCCCCCCAGTTAAGCATTTTAATGAAATACCAGGGAGCTGGGAGGGGGCAGAAGAGGAGGAAGTCAAGCAGGAAGAGAGCTAAGATGCACTGACTGCTACTTTCAGGCCACCTTGTTCGCAATTCCTTCCCTCTGCTCTTTTCGTGAGTACTGTCACTTTACCTTTCAACATGAATACAAACTAGAAACATCAAGCAGAAAGACATCAATAAACACTAATTCTTAACATCTCCTCTCCTCCATCCCTACACTAAACAAACTTTTAAGGGTCCACTTCTATGACTTGGGACAGGGAAAAAATACTTTAGACCAAAGTTTAGACACACACTTTAGATTAAAAATTATTCTGTATTTTTTCCAATTTAGGAAGCAGCTCAATAAGTTCAACTGTAAGCTTCTTAGAGGATCTACACGTTATATTAAGTCTGTAGACCACCTTTCTGACAGTGACTGGCCATAATGTACTATTCATAAGTACCTACAGATGGACATAAAAGAGAAGTAGACTGGGGTTCTTGAAGTGGGGGGAGAAGGAAGATTTCTGCTATTGTTTCTATACTCACCCAAGGCCCAGTATGATGCAGCTTCCAAAGGTAGAGCACTGCTGTAGAGAGCATGGATATACATGAGGTGAATCATCAGCTCAGCCAGGCACCACCAGAAGAAAATACGAATTATGCCCACAATTAAGATGCTGAGATTGGTCTTCAAACTGAAGGCTTCTTGTCTCCTCATCTAAAGAAGAAATCCAAAGAGGTTATATGGCACATAACTGACTTTTACCCAAATACTCATCCTGAGAACTTATTTTAAGTTTCATTTGCTATTCATTACTATTACTAAGGGGGCCATTTGACAATTCCTGACATACTCTTGAGGGAGACTGGTGTCTCCATTCTTAATCTCAGTAAGTAGTAGAAATCAAGAGGCCAAACATGAACATGCACTGCACCAAAGTGTTGTAGAAAAGGCCAAGTGCTGTTAACCCAAACAGAATCCAGACATGAGACTTAATTCCTGTAACTTGATCAATGTCTAGAGATAATCAAAAAAGTTTAAAGAAGCTACAGCTATGAAGGAGAAAGGTTTTCCAAGCAGCAGCCCTACCAAACAGAAACAATGACTGCTTGCTCTTAAAATACCTCGAACATCTACTAGCTGCATGGGATTGATTATTTGAGGACAGTTCATTTTTCTCCTGTAGCATTGCCAAGGTCAGCAAGACCTACATGACATGCTGAGCAAACAGCAGTTAAGTGCAAGTTAAATATTGGATAAGACAAGGTTTGCAGTTGACAGGCTTCTCAAGATGCCCCAAACTCTTATGCTGCTAAGTACAGTAAACACATTGGTATACTATTATTTTACTTCTTTCCACAGTAAAAGAGAATATGATCAAACAACAGAAACATAGGATTCCCTAAAAATTTAGTCATGTTTTGTACATCTATCACTGTGTGTGTGTGCAACGTTTCTTTCTCCAGTCTCTAACTGGCCACCAAAAACGCACAGACAAGATAAGCAACCAACCCATGTGCACAGACAAAATCCCCTCATAATTGCAAGCACATAGTACAGCTATCATGCTGTTAGCTCTGCTCACTTACAAATGAAGCAGGACACTCATTTTGAAGATTCATTTTACCAGCTAGATGAAAGCTTGGAGACTACCATTTAATCACAGATATTTGCACAACAGGCCTTCAAACCCATGACTAGAACTGCTATGCCCTGCTTCAACCCAGAAATTCAACAAGCCCATTGACAAAGTGTCAGTCTCTCATTTTTGCCCGGCAATGGATGCCAATTGCCAGCATTGGTATTACACTCTTAGGGCCACATAGGAGTTCCTCTGTCTCCATCTCCAGGACTTCTGCTTTCCAGTGTCTTCAGCAGGAGCCCTTGTCTCAGCTTCAGTTAAGTGGTTCTGCAGGTGGTCTTTTCTGATAGCAGCAATAAACACACTCTTTGTATTGTGCACTTTGAATCAACTGCTGGGCACTGCAAACTTTGAAATCCTTCTCCAACCTCACCTGTCTAGGCAATATCCTCTGCTCAGGTAAGAGCTCTGACAACACACTTCAAACACCAACAAGAAACACATTAAGGTTGTTCAGTTTATTCCATCTTCTTTATGGCTTTAACCAAACAGGTCTGTGCATATTTAAATGAGAACCTACTGCAAGTACAGGTATACCATTCTCAATCTTTCTTTTTCTCCTCACACCAAGAACACAGGTGGTCTTTGCTGAGCCACATCAGATGAGCTTAGTTTCAACGCAAGACCCCCCCCAATTTTCCTACCAGCTATCCCCAAGCTGCTCTCAACTTGGAGTCTCATAGGTCTCCTGAAACATTCCTTGAAAAAAAAAAAAAACACCTCTCCCTCTGCTAGGGGTACAAGAATATAGGTGGAATTTAACACACTTCAGAAGCTACAAAACAATAAACAGTAAAAAATAAATTACCTCAGTTTCTATGCAAGTCTATGCAGACTTTTCCTACAACATCCAGCCCAGGATAACACCACTCAGCCTTGCATCTTCCAAAGCTACTGAAGACATATGAGCATAGGACTTGTCACTCAGGGGTCCACCAGAACCTCAGTTTTCACTTTCATAAAAGCCCCGTCTATTTGCTGTGGCTTCAACAGAAAGTTTCCAAATATAAACAGAAGCAAGCAATGCCTAGGCTTCTATACATAAACTGAAACACCAGTTTTATTGTTTGAAATGTCCACTTATCCACTTTATCCCAATGATGTTAGCTATAGACATCACAGGTGTTGATTTCACTTCTTGCTCAAGCGTGCAAGAAAATAAGGAAAGCAAAAAAGCACGGAAATGTGGGGTCTCCCCCTGTCATGTAGAAACAGGCTTGAAAAGCAGCCTGCAAGGCACTAGGAAAAATGTTCAGTAAGATAGGTAGGTCTTTCACATTAAAGGAGCTGCTCAGCTTGCTAAAGTCTGAAGAAGAAAGTGTTCCAAGTAAGTCGTCAGCTGTTTTCACACCAACATGAGGGGAAACTGGAGTCTTCAGGAATTCCCAATACAAACCAGCAGCTTTCTGTGACTCTGAAATCTGTTTCAGAGTTAATAGCCAGTTGCTGCTGAAAATGTTACTTTATTCTACCTGGAGGAGAAAACAAAAATCCAGTCCAGCAGCTGCATGCTAAAATTATGAACACTCTCCAAATGTAGCAATATGTGTCATTGGCTCCCTTGTTGAAGAGGTGAATCTGATGTCAGACAAAAAACATCCTGTAAAGAACTTAGGGAAGAAGGTTTGTCTTAAAGTTGATATCCAGGATATTGTCAAGTTCCCAATGCTACGCCCAAAATTGTTCAGTCTTCACATTCCTATAACATTATTTGATATTTTCAAAATTATGTGGAAGATAGCTTTAGACATCCAAACAATTCTTAATATCCAAGGAGACTAAGTAAAAATTGAAATCCTTCAAACCACTAGTAAGGAGGAAGAATATTACAGAATCAGTTATAGATGCTTTTACTGAAGTCAAAACATGGATGAATGAAAAAATCCTTTTCTGTAGATTGGGTTTTTTTTCCAAAGTACCTCATTGAGAGAAAAATATTTATTTCAGAAGGAAACAGAGATCAGAGTCTGATAGAGAAGATTAACCATCCACTCTTCAAAAACAATTTTGCTTTCTTTCCACCTTCTCTAACATTGGAGTCTAATCAACCTCTCTCCACCCAAGCACTAGATATAAAGACTTATTTTGACAATATATTTTGACTAAATATATTCTCAATGTTAGTTACCAGCCTTATGTGAGTTCAGTATTATGCCATGGCTAGCATACAAGCCTGGATACCCAAGACTGGTTTCTAACTACAGCCTTCCCTTTTGCATGCAGCATACTTCAAGACTTATAGAGACAAGGACGATAGATACACACTAACATTAGGAACACCTTCTGTTTGAAAGTCTCATTAGTATCAATTTTTGTCAAGTAGGTAACTAGAAAATAAATAGAAACTCCAGCTTACCTGTAAACTACATTATGAAACACCATTAAAAGAGGATCAAAGAAAACTGGATGAAACTGTCTACCTAACATTTTCTCATGATTGGTATTAAAACCTCTCGAGGAAAAAAATCAACCTATCATGTTTTAATCTATCCCTCAAAGTACCACATCTGTGTCTAGATTTGGCAGCTGAAAAGAGATCACCATCCACTTCAATAGTTCTTCACCCAATTCACCTGAGGCACAGATGCACTGAAAATCTGTAATTGCGTGATCTTAAAAGCCACTGTTACCTGCTTACTGAATTCATCAAAATTCATAAGGGGTCCGTTGTGGAACATGGGATAATAAAACACGTATGCCAGCATCCACAGGAATGAGTAGGATGACTTCTGGGCAGGTCCATGCCAGCAGTACTCCAGGCTGAAGCTAGTGCAGAAGAGGCAGCGGACAGACACAGTGAACAGCAGCAGATAATACTCATTTTCAGTGTCGTACCACTTTCTCTGCAAGACAAAGCAAAGCTAGATCACAATGGTGCAATACTGTGTTTTCTATATGGCTGGACAGCAATGTCCACCCAGATCCTAACTTTCAGGGTCACCAGCAGCAGGAAGCAACTAAAGTGAACAGCAGCTGGAACAAGCATCTGAAGTGAACAGCACTACTTAACACATGAACAACAAGCACTGGCTGTTGGAGTCAGGGCCTCCAGAGCTACTGCAACCAGCATAAAGAGACAACAGCTTGATTGCAGAAACGTATTAGGTTGTGAAGAACTATGACAGCAGGAGAGCTTTTCTTACAGGAATGCCATTATCTCCCTCAGATTTGGTCCAGTAATACAGTATCCAAACCAGCTGGCAACACTACTGACAGCCGAAGGACTGCTAGGGCTGAAGCCAAGGCTGCAGTTCAGATCTGAAGAGAATCAGTCACTTCTGAGAAAGCTCGAGGCTGGAAAGATGTTACTGAGCCTTTATCAAGTTTTCGACACTCATTCACACCTGTTTCCAACAACAAAAACATCACAAAAAAACTTGGAAACACCAGCAAATGTAGTTTGGCTGATTACATTTGTATTGCAGTGGGCCCTTTCCTCCTCTCAGCGAGACACAAACCTGTCTATACCACATGAAGAGACCCTACCTGCTCATCTCCCCTCTGCCCTCCCCCTGAACATCAGGGCAACAAGCCTTATAACATATGCCCAGTTTTTCCCCTTAGTCCAAGCAAATGCAACAAGGACATTTCCTCACAACTGAGCAGCAGTTTCTCCAAGAGCTGTACTGCCCAGCAAAAGCCATTAGAGAAAGAGCAAAACTGAGCTTGTACCAACCAGTTGTGAGCAAGCAACTTGTTTGGTATAAATCAAAGTGTTGGAGAAACAGTCCCCCTTTCCATGCAGAAGTCTGCAGTCACCAATAAGGTAAGTCAGGCTTGACTAACCAACTCCTGGATATGTACCCTAAAAACAGCACCTTAAATTGGTATGATTACAGCTCTGAAGATCAAATGTGTTTACTAGAGCACTAGTAAAGTATTATCATACTCCAGCTCTACTGAACACCACTTACACATTAAGGCATCTACTTTCATCTCAATGCACAAGTCAGTATGATTGAGAAATACGACTTTTCTAACTGGAGAAGCTCCAGCATGAGCCACTGCAGCTCTACTGCCTAAGGTTTTTCAAGCCAACCTCTGCTTACATCAACTGAAGGAAGATTACTCCATCATAAAGATAGCTGCCATAATAGACAAACACCACCATAATTAATTTGATGCTTAATTAGTCCTTCTCACATTACCTTGGCTTCTTCCACAGCTGGTATGCGTAAAGTGGATAGCAGGATAAGGGAGCACAACCATGTCAGGAGCGACAGCTGAAACTGAGCCACAGCAAATGAAATAGTTGCATGTAACAAAATGACAGCAAAGCCCTTGACTCCCAGTAACAACCAGCAGGCAGCCATTCCATAAACCATCAAGCACCATGGTTTATACTGTTAGAAAAATAAAAATGAACAATTTTTAGTTTGATTATTTCCAAAGAAAAAAAGCACTCAATCTCTCTGCTGTCCTACACAGGGTCTATAGTAGAAACAAATGCAGTCAACGAGGTTAAGAACACATATGAAACAATACAGGGAAACCCAACTGTATCAATAAAGATGGAAGGGAAGGGATTTCTGTAGCAGCATGTGTGAAATCCAGAGCCTCCCTGATCTGGGGGAGAACACAACTTCCTCCTTTCCTTCCACATACTAGCAGGTGTGACACCACATGCCAGTCATTTCCCACAACCATGCAATCATTTAGCAATCATGCCAAAACCCAAGCAGTCATCACTTCACAGTCTTGGAAAGGAATAACTACACCATTCTTTTGTGTACAGGTCACATGATACTGGTTAATGGTTCACAACAAAGCACAGGCTTTCATGGGTTGCAGGCTGAAGTCTCCAAACACTAAGGCAACCAATCTACTTGCTCTCACCAGTGCATCATTACAGAGCCACTCACACAATTCACCCCACAGAATGAAATTTCCCACACTCAGCAGCCTCAGTGCCAAGTTTCCCATGCCCAGAAACCAAAACCCACAGAAACTCCCTGCTGTGAAGAAAATC
Source organism: Gymnogyps californianus (assembly GCF_018139145.2). NCBI lineage: Eukaryota > Metazoa > Chordata > Aves > Accipitriformes > Cathartidae > Gymnogyps > Gymnogyps californianus. Next base: position 26,238,577 of record NC_059473.1, read on the forward strand.
CATACATACCTTCTCCACCAAGAGCCTGGACACTTGTGATACCAGCAGGTGACCAGCCAGAAGCCACAGTATACGTTCCCTTCCCCATTCGATCCAGTAGCTCCACTCAAAGTCCATGGGGTCCTGGGACATCAAGGGAACTGGTCAGTATGTGTATCTGGCCATAAAAGCATGTTCTTACATGACAAGGAAATCTCTGTAACACACTAGGTCTGTTACCCAACACCACAGAACTCCACCTCTGAGGAATGTCATTTCAGCAACCCAGTTCGATCACTTACAGCGCTGAGGTCAGACAGCACCATTTTGACTTCCAATGGTGTGACATTCAGAAAAAGAGCTTTAGATGGTGTCGTGACTCCTAAGCCCCACACTGGTGCTGAACTTGATCAAGCAGCAATCACTGCCTTTCCCCACAAACACCAGGGAGTTTTCTAACCACAAAGCAGGCAGGGAGGCATCCACACGCGCACACACACCTCCTCCCCAGGACATGAGGAACATACTGGTGACTACACAGAGATGCAGTCTGGAACAAGGGTCCCACTTCTCAGGGCTTCCCAGTCCAACACGCCCTTGCTTTGGTTCCCCATCATGAAGCTTCTCAGGAAACAACAAATTAGTCTGCTACTACTGTTCCTCATCAACTGTTCAAACCCAACAAATTCACACCTTGGCTTGCCCTGATCCTTTTAATTTTAGGATTTTTTTCATTTAGAAAGAAAAAATAGAACAGTTTTGGACTACACTTAACCCACGCAAAGTTTAGCCAGGAATTCTTCTTTTTTTAACTTCTGTCAGCCTTTTAAGAAAGAGCTTTTAAGAAAGGCAACAGAGAAGCAGAGCACTACCTTCCCTGTGCGTGCCCCTCACCTCTCCCAAGGGATTCAGAGAGCAACTCTGCTCTGCCTTGGAAAACCAAGAGCTTGGGTGAAAAGGCACCTTGCTGGAAGAGAAGTTTCACTCCCTGTTTCAACAAAGCCAAGGTGGGATCAGATGAAGTCAGGTCAGCTAGAGATTCCTGTGACATGGGGGTTTTATCTAAATTAGGTAGGAGGGATCACCTGGTAGCCCTGTGTCCCATACAGAGCCCCACTAAAAGTTCATCTCCACAACTGCTTTATGGCTTTCTTGAAAGCACACATCAAGGGTCCCTTACCAGCAGTGAAGGTGGGCCTAAACACCAAAATACTTCCACAGACATGCATTCCTGGTCTTGTGTAAATCATCCTCAATAGTAGTTGCATGTATTAGTTGCACTTCTTCAAAAGGATGTGAGGTCAAAAGTAAGCAAGGTGGGGGTATTTGGTTGTTTTTTGGTGTAGTGGGGTGCTAGTTTTCTTATTAGTTTTTTTTAAGACCAACCATGTTTCTCTAAGCCCTTATGCCTCAAAAATCGGTTCTCCTCTATGCTGGACTACAGGCCAACCAAGAGGAAAATGCGTGTTCACTGATGTTAAGCATTATCCAAACCACCCAGTGACAGGAAAAAGGGGAAAAAGGCTGCAGGAAATGTCAAGGGTAATCATCACTTTTAAGGCCAAACAGTAAAACAGAAGGTTATTAAGTGATGTAACAAAGGAGAAACACTTAGGCCAGGGACCAAGAAAAGAAACAAAGCTTTGGTTATGATTCTTAGATCTAGACACATCCAGCAAGTCCCTCTTCCTCATTAGAAACAAACTAAAATTCACTATGAATATTCAAATCTGCAAAGTTACTACAAACCTCTGAAGCTAAATCAGAAGCTTGGGTGAGCAAAGGGTGTGGAAACATGATGTTCACATTATTGCCATGAAATAAGAGATGCTGGTACCGGTCACCCATCCTACCTTTTTGAGGCCCCGGAAGAGAGTCCCTGGTTCCAGCCCAAACCTTCTGTCCATCGCAGCTTCATACTCTGCAGAGAAGAGCAAACCTTTGCCAAGGACACAGCAACCAGAGCAGGGAGAGGCAGGGACACGGCCTCTGCTGCTCAAGAGCAACACGTCCCCACGTTGCCTCCGCCAATGGGGACACTCGGAGTCAGGGAAGGGCACGTCACCATGTCACCACTCACCAGGCGAGCTGCCCAACAGCAAAGGCAAAGCTACTGAATCGCCCAGAACCTACGCTTTGATTCCCCCTTGCAACAGGGGCAGTAGCAGACAGTGACCAACCTTTTACCACACAGGACCTGCACTAGTCCTCATTTCCCCTCTTTCAGGGCTGCCTGATTGCTCCCACCAGGACAGAAGGGACACACACAGACCTGACAGCGACCAGTACAGCCAGAGCAGGGCAAAGCCACTCAGAGAAGCTGCCTCCAGAGCCCATTCCCATGCAGCCTTTTGCCATCTCTGCAGAAGATCTGCTGTACACATGGGTGCACAGCCCTGTATCCATGTACCCAGCGCTTCCTTCACTGCCCTGCAAGTGCCTTTCTGGCACCCCTGTTCTTTGCTTAAGCTCTTTTGAGAGCCAGCTAGGGGTTATTAATGTAGAACACCTTGCTGATTAAAGCCTAACAAGCCTCTCTAACTAGCTATACTTTTATTAGATAATACCACCTTCATTTCCCTTAAAATACCAATGTGCTAGAACATAGCTTCTTCTCATCTACAAATTGTATTTAAATTGTTTAAAACCCCACTCCTTCTCTGCATTACGCAGCCCCACTGAACCAAAACCAAGCCACCGTAGCAGCTACCAAGAGGGTACACAAGGCACAGGCAGACATTTGGAAGCAAACTGACCCCAAAGCTGCACAGACAACCCAGCCATTGCTCCGAGCCCACAACCCAGCACAGTAGCCCCAGAGCTCCAGGCAGGGCAGCACCCACCTGCCCTGGGGCCTCCTCAAGTTCAATCCCCAGTAAGCACCATCAGGTGGCACAGCTGCTCCTGAACCACCCACCCCCAAGGGGCTGCAGGTGAGAAGGTTCAAGACTAGCCAGGAAAAAACCCAATTCAGAGCCAACATTCCTGCACTCCCCCCATTTGAGTAGCTGAGCTTCAGAGCTCTCCCTCATCTCTTCCCTGACAGCCAAGTACCAGGACACCATTACCAAGGGCCTTCCCAGCACTTGAGGCAGAAAAGCCTTGGGAAAAGCTCTCTGCCCAGCTGGCACCTGGCTACAGCTTCCTCACACAGGGCTGATTCGCAGCCAGGAAGAGCACGGGTGCTCCTTGCAGGAAAGCAAAGCAGAAACCAACCCAGAGAGGACAAGTCAAGCCGAGCAGCCTCACCAGCCACGGGTGGGAAGGGCTGCAGGAGCGAGCACATCCACATCACAGACTTACTTTGAGACACTTGGTGTGCTTCGTAGAAAGCATAGAGGTGAGAGCCCACGGTGAGGACCCCATAGAGACACATTTCCCAGGCCGGCAGCAGCATCAGCCTGGGAGCTGCTCCCCCGCAGACCCCGCCGGCCGCCTCCCTGCGGGGAAAGAGAGAACGGGAGAGGTTTCCCCGCGGAAGACAGACGGGCACCGAACAGCAGGACAGCCCGCACCGGGCACCGCAGCTACCCCACGCCGGGACCTCAGCGCGGAACCCAGGCGGGCCGGGCAGCGGCCACCGAGCGCGCTTCAGGCCCCCGCGCTGCCGGGGCCCTGCGGCGGGGCGGGCTCGGGGCAAGGAGGCGGCCGGGCTCCGCCGGCAGCTGCCAGGAGGGGAGGCGAGCCCTGCCCGGCCGCGACGGCTGCGGAGGCCCCGGGGCGGAGGGCTCGGTGCGGTCCGGGCCCGGCGGGGCCCTCGCGGCAAGACTAGGGCCAGGGCTGGACCCCGGCTGCTCTCGCCGACCCGGACTGAGGGGAGTAGAGGAGGGGACACCGCTCCCCCCTTACCTGAGGAGGGCTCCGCCGCCGAGAGCGGGAGCAGCAGCCGCGGCTCCAGGCGGGCCGAACCGAGGCTCCAGCCCCGCGGCGGGCAGGCGGGACCCCGGCGATGGACAGCTCCAGGCCAAGACGCTACCGCCGCTCCACGGAACACCCGGCTCCTGCTCCGGCCGCCCCCTTATGAGCTGCGGCCACCCCCGGCGGAGGGAGGGCGGGAGCGGGGCGGAGCTCCCCGCCCCTGCGCGCCCTCTCCCGGCCGCCGGGCGGCGCCGCAGCCCTCCGCGCCGCGACGGAGCGAACCCCGCGGCCTGCGCCGGCCCCGCCGCGCTTCCCGCTCCGGGGCTGCGGCGCCGCCCGGCCACGCCGGGTTCTCCGTGGAGAGAGAGGGGCCCTGGGCAGGCCCCGCTCCCGCCTCCTCGCCGGCTGCGGCTGCGGCCCGGCCGACGTGTGCCTGGAGAGCTGCAGCAGAACTCGTTTGCTGAAAAACAAACACGGTTCTCTTTGGGCATGAAACGTGCCGTGCAGGCCTGCTTAGGTCGGCTGAGAAGCTGTCGGTTGGCTTGTATCAAACGCATGAGCCACATGGGTGAGAAGTTATGGTTCTGGCCTGTGTTTCCGTAGTGTTTATCACAACCTGACTGCGGATGCAGGCACCCTCACGGCTGAGGGATCATAAGAGAGTATCACTTGTATAAAGGCGTCCTGGGAAGAGAGTGCCAGCTTCAGTGTTTCACAGGAGCTGGGACAAGCCAGGGGGATGGCACTGGGAGACAGTCAGGTGCTGCAAGGAAGAGTGAAAACACAGACATCTTCTTCAACGTACTGGCCTCTGAAAAGTGGTTCCAAGAGATGTCATGCAAATTAACGGTGAAGTAAAAATGAAGGATTGTATTCAGACCAAAAGGGAGTCTGTGGCAGCCTCTCTCAGACTTTTTCCCCGCTGCTGGAGTGCAAGGTACACTAATGCAGGGACACTGTTTTTACAGTCATCGCGACGTAACTTGAGAAATTAGCAGGTCTGAAGACCACCACCAAAGCAGGAACGTGGGGCTGGAAGTGCTGGTGCTGACAACCACCTCATGGGTCAACCTGCATTTTAGCAAGGGGAGAGGGTTCCTTCCTCTTGGCACTTCAGACACGGCTAATGAACCTCACTACTTTTAGTGTTAAAAACACATTGACTTTCCAGCCCAAAAGGTTTGGGCAATTTATGCTCATCTGATCTCACACCATGTGACTTTTATCCCACTCTGTTGTTGACATCAGTGATGTCATTTTTTAATGCTGGAAACATTTCATATCCTTTTGGATGTTGTCTTGCTGGATCTTTAAGTTCCTCTTATAAAACAGCATTTCAGTTCCCCTGATCACCTTGAGGCCTTCTTTGCATATTCAAATTCCTGTTTCCTGATCTTTGAAAGCCACGCTTGTGTCTGATACTCCAGGTGAAGTCTCACCAGTATAAGGTGTTGTCTTCCCTATCTGAACCAGACATGCATCTCCTGGTGTCTCCAAGAATCACATCTGTCCGTCAGAGCCACGTGGTGGTCTTTAATAATTTTGCCTTTTGCCTCCAGTTTTTCTTCTCTTCTCTCTTTGCCAGGCAATGACCCACCTTCAGTTTACAGTGTCAATTTTGATAGACCCTAGATGTAAGATATTGCATTTGCTCTGTGGAACTGCCGTAAATCTCAAGGTCAGGTACATTCTCCTCTATGATACCCAGATCCTCTTCTCTGCTGACAGTGCTTCCCCAATTTTTGCCCTCAGCAGGTTAGTCAGTACCTTCCCCCTCAAAAAACATGACACCTGCATAACAGCACCAGAACGGCAGTCCTGAATTGTAAAAACATTCCCACAGCACTACAGCCAAGTTATGGCCACTAAGGGTCAGCAGAGCTTATATTTTCCTGCAGTTTTGTGGTTTCTGGTCAACAGCGTGAAGTCGGTACAGGCAGCAGGCCCTCTAGGTGGCTGCATAACACAAACAGTATGCATGCAGGAGCGGTACTGCAGCTTCAAAAAGGAAAGAGGTATAACAAGTTACAGCTTTTACATCAGGTTACACTGAAAAGGACATCTTTGTCGTTAGTTATGTGGTGACATCCAGGAACCCATGTATGCTCTGTGACCAGGTGAGCAGCTACCCTTCCACAAAGGTCACCGCCAAGCCCATGGAGCAGGAACACTGACAGACTCTGACAATGGTCCGAGCTGGAAGATCTCACTGCCTGGACTTCTACATTAGATTTATTTTTTTCCCCCACCCTTATTCAAAGGATTTTATATAGTAAAACGTGACAAGAATCTCAATGAATGACTTTGCAAGACTAGCTGTAAACTAAGCTGCTGAACATCGCTGGCACGAACACCTACACATCGACATGGTGCATCACCATTTTAGATGGCACGAATAAAAAGCGAGTGCTGCTGCTGCTATAGTCACTGACAGGCAGCAGAGGAACCTGAGAGCAAAAACCCTAGAAAAGCGGCAGCAGAAAGCCCCACTTCTCATTTGATCAGCAAGGAGGTAAAGTTTTTTAAATGTCTCTTGCCCTGTGTCCCAGCAGCTGCACAGGCCTGGCAGCCTCTTCAAGGCATCTGCCCTTTGGGAAGAAAGTGGTGTGATGCTGTGTGCACGTGCGACAGGTTTGTCCGAGGCCAAAAAAAGCAATCTACCTTGGGCAGAATGATGACTTGTGATGGTAGAGGTGTTTCTCTGGGACAAATTCAGAGCATCACTTCTGCTTGAAAGTTTGCACCACTCTTACTGCCAGAATGGCTACAGAGTGCAGAGGCAACAACCTGCCAAAGCGGTCCGTGTCCGTCTTCGCTACTGGGAGCCAGCAGGAAGGCATCCAGTCCCCACCATGGCCTTTATGAACAGTGGAGGGTGCAGTGCCAGCCTCCTGCAGATCGGTTCAAGCATCACTAGAAGATGTCCATCTCTAGCAGATGTTTATGTCCTCTTTTTTCATTTCTATCTCTTTTGAAGCTGGTATAGCACCTGAGTTGGAAGTGTTGGGTTTTGACTGTAAAGTTCAAATGCTGTTTGGTGAGAGTCTCCCTCTCTTATGTGATCAGCTATAGATGTGATCATCAGAAACTTAAGCAAACAATTCCAGAATCAAGGAGGACAGAGGTAGCAGGAGGCCTTTTAAAAGGGCCCTTACTATTACCATTCTGTGCAAGTTCTTCTGAGGGGAGCTCGTTACAGAACTCTTCATTTCTAGGGCCTCATCATGGCCATGGGGATGAGGCAGGGTGGGGGCGTAAAAGGCAATGAGGTGGACAACTGAGGCATTTTGCAGCTGGGAAAGTAAACCAAAGCTCGTGGTTTTGAGGAAACCCTTTTTTTCAACTTGTCATTTGTTTCTCATGCAGTTAAGAAGTCAAAATAAGTATTTATTAATCCAGCAGTAGAGTCCTCAGGCAGGTTAAAACATAAGGCTTCTCACTGCTTTTCTGAATATAAAGTCCCCCTGGGAATTACAAGCAGTGCCCTAGAGCTTTCCCTCACAGGTTGAGATCTCACAGCATCAAACCAAGCCTCTTGTTTTCATTCACCCTCTGGAAATCACACAGTAATGGCCCCTGCGTGCAACATCTGAATGACGGGACACGATCAGCAACCACTGAGAGTCTGCAGATTAGAAGTTCAGCAGCAGACAGGAGAATGAGCCATGTATATTTAGAAGAAATCACAAGTATGACAAGAAATCTCCATGTAGCAAAACAGCAGTATTAAAATGGGGAGAGTCAGAAATATAAAAGGTGTGGTATTTATGAAGAGAGCCAAGTGAGTCTTCCAACAGCCAAGTTAAATATGACACAACTGAGGTTAACGTGAACCCTCCCTCCAGAGATCTCAGGCACGGAGTTATGGACTCTAGGGAGACAACGTGCAAGTTTACCCTTTTCGTCTTGTTTGGCTTGGCTTAATGAAAAGCGAACATTACACTAAGTTGGTCAGCATTGCAGATAGCCCAGTCTTTACAGGTTGCTCTCTCCTCTGACCCCCAACCCTGAAACTGGCTCTTTCTGAAGTGCCAAGCGTTTTTTTTCCCCATGACCTTTAGCTGTATCTATGTAGACATCATTTATAAAGAGATCCTTGCAATCACAAAGTCAGTATTTCTGTGCATGCAGATAAAATCATTTTCCTGGCTTCCTTTTAATGAATCCCTTACATCTTTGAGAACTTGTTTCATGTTCTGAGGCTGGAAAATTACCATCATGCTTCTGACTGGGGATTCATAAAATTACTTTTGGAAAAAACACAGTAAATTAATATAGTATTGTAATTAAGCAGCTCGCTGTTGGATTCATGCTGAACATCTCAGAGGCTTCCTCGTCAATACACTACCTGCTTTGCTTAACTAAAGCCCTGAAAACCATGGCTCCTGGTCAGAGCCTTTTAATGGATTTCTTTACTGATTACCCATTCTTCCCTCCAATGAAAGCAGTATTGTAAGCGAAGTCATACAGCCTTGCTCTCACCATGGATGTAGAGTCCACTTGTGTACAGTTACTGTAGCTGGGGTGAGGTTCAACTGTGCCACCTTGATCATGTCTGAGTCTTAGTTAATCATGCTTGAGTCTTAGTTTCTAAGTAGTCAGCTATTAAACACAAAGGGTTTTTTTCTTTTTCCCACAATACTCCTTAGAAGTTGTCTAGCTTTAAGTGTGAAATGATGGGAGTTAAGGGGATGGTGAGTCAACTCCTACATACCTTAGCCACCATATTGAAACCTCCCGTGATTCTTAGCGAGGAAGTGGATCATCCACTACTGGAGTATTTAAATACCTCAGTATTTCAGTATCTCAGTCATCCTTGGGCAGAACGGATGGTCCAGTCCAAACATGGGAGAAGGGATTCTTCAAAAAAATCCCTACTTCAGGTATTACTTTTCTTACCATTTTTAAGTAATAGTGGAATGAAATTCAGAAAAAAGGCCAGATCACAGCCAGTTTACTCAATTGTAATTTACATTATTACAAACGATAGCAAGACTCTCACCTGACCTCCAACAGGGCAAGTAGCTGACAAAGTGATACAAAAGGTGTTTCAAATTTAGTGATACTGAGGTTGTAAATCAGATGCAAATCTCATTCTATTATACCACATTATACATATCTTTTTCAGTGGCATAAGAAATTACTCCTATCTGTGCACATCTATATTTAATCTATAGCTATATTCCTGAAAACATTGCCTTTTTAATCAGTTTAGTGAATGGAATAAATGTAGGAAAAAAATACATCTCGGGTTACGATATGATAATTGACAAAAAATATTCAGACAGAATGGCCTGTCTCACTGCCTACTAAGCAAATTTTCTAAACTCTCCATCTCTTCACATCACTTTGCTATATGAATGTCATGGTTTAACCCCAGCCAGCAACTAAGCACCACACAGCTGCTCACTTACTCACTCCCCCCCGGATGGGATGGGGGAGAGAATCAGAAGAGTAAAAATGAGAAAACTTGTGGGTTGAGATAAAGACAGTTTAATAGGTAAAGCAAAAGCCATGCACACAAGGAAAGCAAAACAAGGAATTCATTCACCACTTCCCATCGGCAGGCAGGTGTTCAGCCATCTCCAGGAAAGCAGGGCTCCATCACGCATAACGGTTACTTGGGAAGACACACGTCATCACTCCAAATGTCCCCCCTCGCCTTCCTTCTTCTTCCTCCAGCTTTTTATTGCTGAGCATGAAGTCATATGGTATGGAATATCCCTTTGGTCAGGTGGGGTCAGCTGTCCCAGGTGTGTCCCCTCCCAACTTCTTGTGCACCCCCAGCCTCCTCGCTGGTGGGGTGGTGTGAGAAGCAGCAAAGGCCTTGACTCTGTGTAAGCACTGCTCAGCAATAATGAAAACATCCCCGTGTTATCAACACTGTTTTCAGCACAAATCCAAAACATAGCCTCATACTAACTACTATGAAGAAAATTAACTCTATCCCAGTCAAAACCAGTACATTCTCCACCTTATTCCATACCATTTATGTCATGCTCAGGTCCCACACTATCCACTACATCCTCATTAACCACCACCCCTTCTCATCCTTTGATACAATACACAGGTATCATTCCCTTAGTCTATGGACCACCCCTGTGAAATGTCTGTAAAATGTCCATAAATGTCCACAAAATGTCCATTGAGTTCATTTAGTCCATGACTTTGGGCTCCATCTGTTATGGTGGTCACTCAGGACAGGAGAGGTGGTGTGTTGCGTGGAGTTACTGGGCACCAAAGCCAGCTCAGGTCGGGTTGCTGTTGCACTTGCACTGCTTCTAAGACTTATCCTCCACTGGTTCAAGTGGTTCCTGCTATAGTAATTCCTATAACATGCAACTCAAATCATGGGTTACAACGATTTAAAGGTATATCCACTACAATCTCCACTCCTGGTCCTTTTGGGCCAAGTTATAGGGTTTAACATTGCAATGAACTCCTCCCCTTGCTCCTAGCCTGGCTAGCAACAAGGGGTTCCAAACCAGCACAATGAACAGCCAGTAAAGGATCATTTCAGCTGCCACAACCACCTGTACCACAACCATCGGTATTTTACTGATTTATCCCTTACTTCCTATTGTTTGCCATATCCTTGTGAAAGAGTGGGAATACATTCCACGTTGATTATTTCTATTTGGCAGAATATTTTTCTTTTGTCTTTTTAAGGTCTGTGAAACTAAGAGGACTCAGTGGAGCTGAGTCACAAATGGAGCCAATACAGTCCTGTCGAGTAGCCAGCTGTTCAGACAGAACCAGCAGAGGATTCAGAAACTTCTCCCTCATAGCAATCAGGCAAAGATATAGACCTCAGTCTTTTATGTCAACTTCCTGGTAGAAATATTATTTCTTACAAACATTTCTAAGTGGATTGGATACATTCTGATATCTTTTATGAACGGATTTTGCTACATCTTAGTTTCATGAGCAATGCCAACATTTCCCCTATTATTCAGGCTGCCCTCTCTTCCAGGACTGTCTTTTTGTTCCGTGAGTGTGGGGGGCCTAGTCAATGATGCCTTAATTGCCAATTGTTCCTTTTAAGCTCTACCACAATACAGGTATTAAAAATTCACTGGATACTCAAGTCAATGCAATTATAGTCATGGCCACAGTCATGCATGCTCCTTGGCTACCTGGTGCATTTGTGGCCTTATGGCTGCAGGGTCCCGTTCCCTTTACACACGTGCACACTTAGATCAGTCTGCACCTGCCTCCACATTGTATTGTACATAAAAAGCTTATGGCTGGTTTCCTACCTGAGTACATGGATGACATCTTAAGAACTAAGGTAACATTATATTACTGGTCAGGAGGAGCCTTCCTCTAAGGATATTTCAGAAAACAAATGCTTTTGTATGTTTTATCTGAGAAGCTTTCTTGCTTTGTGCATTGACTTCTCCCTAATTTGTCTCCATTTTATGTTTCACCTTTCTGTGAAGAGAGGGTAGTACTCCAGGACGGGCTTCAAAGTCATAAAAAACCCTGACTTTAGGATGTAGACATCTTCTATTTTGCTTCTGTGTTTATGTAACAGGCCATAAATGTATATAAATGATAAGAAGTGCTCTGTCATACTTAAAGCATTCTTTAGATTGTTCTTGAGATTATGCCTTTCAATAGGAAAAAGAATTCAAAAGCTCTCTTGGTGCGTGCGCAAAATGCCAGCAACTTCTCACCCTTTGCGGATAATCTCTTCATATAACGGTACTAAAATATTAGCAAAAATTGCATTTAACTCATAAATATTTACAGCTATTTGAAATGCCAAAATTTTGCTCTGCGACTAGCACAAATCAACTGAGTAACATTGTGTACAATAAAAAAGTGGGTCATTGCCAACTGTGGCTTATAACTGCAACATGATTTGCAAATACATCAAATTGCTGCCTCAGGACAAGGTGCTGCTTTCAGTGCACAATGTCTTCATTGACTACTGTACATTTGGAATAGGTTTCAAACCTCACATCTACCATGAACTGCCATAATCTTCCTGCCTTATTTAGTCCGAGTTGATAGCTTTTTACTGGAAAACGAGAGGAGGATTCGCCTCTTTAAAACAGTACCTTGACATGGAAAATGAACTAAGGACCAGCCCATCCAAACAATGCAAGCCCTACAAGACAGATCATCCTCTAGGCTGCCTGGAAGAGACAACTGAGAGTCATCATCTCTGGACAGTGGTTTACACAGTTGAGTCAATGGAGATTTAGTGCAAAATACAAAGGCAATTGTATGGAAGACCGAAAACCAGAAAAATCCTTTCCCTCGTGAGTGTCCCAGATACCAGGTACAGCACCACACTTGCACTTTCTTTCTCTTTTTGGCCCCAGGTATTCTGCATTCTTTTTTTGTCAGGTGATAGCCCTTCCATGGAAAAGTGGAGAGCTCTCTTACCCCACCACATTGGTTTTCATGAGCTCGCTTCTGTTAGGGAGACAGGTGGAAACTGAGTCTGAAGAGAATATAAGATCTGTCACATTCACATCCTGAGGTTTGCTCTGAGCTTTAGGTTGTGCCAGAGGGGCCTAACCGTTTGTATTTTAAATAGAAAGTGGTGATGGCTGCCTTGAGGGTGTGGAGAGCGGGACCTGCTCTGGCTGCTGGGGCAAGTACTCCTAGCAGCCCTTGGGGAGCACAGAGGGACTGTCACCAAACTCAGAGATGCCCTACAAGTTTTCACAGCACTCCCAGACACACAGGGAGTCTGCACAAGAAATAAACCAGAGCTCCAGGTGCCTGAAGATATTTTGGGTCAAACAGGGAAATGTTAGAGCATTTCAGCACCACTGGCATTAAGTGGTTTTAAGTGGCAGTGTTCAGTGAGGTACCTCCAGTTTACCCAATTTCTGTTTTAGATGCCGGTCCTTCTTTGGAATTAGCCCATCATTCACCTGGCTGTTCACAGCCTTTTCTCCAGAAGGGAGTTTCTAGAGGAAGGAACAGACAATAGACCTGGCTCAACTAGCCTCATCATTCAGAGTTGCAGCCCATACATAGAGAACAAGGCTGAAAAATAAAGGTCTTCCATTCCACTCATGGTTGAAATTACTTTTTGTTTTAAAGTGTGGTCTTTGAGAAAACTCTGCCTTCTAATGTCATTTTTTGCTACTCACATGGTCTGCTTTGTTCTGCTCCAGATTTGATGCCACCTGATCTATGGCTACTTTGCAACACAAAAGACAGACGCTTGAGCTGCAGGACTGCTGCTGACCTACACTCAGAGGCAACCACATGCCCAGTACGACTCTCCACTGAGTTGTCGGTTTGTTTTCGGCTGAAACACTCTGTGGACATTTTGAGTAAAATATTCTGAATAATATCTCTCTTCACCATTTCTATTGCAACATTCTTACCACAAGGAAACAGTGGGGAGCATTTTTGGTTTCCACTTTCTATAGCTTTTTCTAAGGAAATGCTATTGTGGATTGCTCTAAAAACAGTTGTAGGTCCTGTGGTACGACTAAAGCATTTAATCTGTCCCGATTACTTTGTAACAGAGTGCAGAACACCATTCTTATGAGCTGTTTGTATTAAATCTCACACTTAAAATGCACTTTTTATCATCAAAGTGCTTTCCAAGCATTAATTTTCCAACATCTTATAAAATTACTCAGCAAAACAAAGTGATATTATCACCATTTTACAGATAAAGAAACTGAGGTGAAGAGATCAAGTGATTAACCCAAAGTCTTGGAGAGAATCATAGTCAGAGCCGGGACTGGGAATTTCAGGTTTTGTCTTGTGCTCAGAACAATACTTCATGCTTCCCCTCTAAAGACTAACTATTGCCAATAATAGTCTGACTATCATCCTTCAGGGCATGCTGCAAGGCACATTTGCTTTCCCGAACTGAGAGAAGCTGGGAGAATGGCTCTGGTAAGAAAGCCAACAAGCCTTCAGCTACTGGGTTATTAATGCCTGGGCGATGCCTGCTCTTGGAGTAGTCTATTTGGATAATTGTGTTTCAAGAATGTGCTGGGAAGTGCTTTGAGAAAAGCGTTCCTTTTTAACTAATGAATGTTTACAGGGAATAAATATGTTAAAATAATGCATCAGTATTCTTCACATCAATAGCTACTCTCATTTATGTCCATTTTCTGAAATGGGGGGAATCAACAGAAAAGAGGCAGATGAAACAACAGTAAGTATGATATATACCTTCTTGAAGGGCATAAATGAAGAAATTGCTAAGTTATTATAGCTTGAAAGCAAGTAATTTTTTTTGGTATTTTCTGAAAAGGGGAGAAAATAGGTAGAGAAGTATGATATTATGGTAAAAACCGCTTCGGGAGGGTACTTATGTTCCCCTTCTGAGATGCCTGCTATCTGTGATTCCTCAAAACATTATTGTAGAGATGAAAAACATTCACTACAGCCTCAGAAGAATTTAAAAATTTGCACAATCCTTCAAGAGAATAAATGTGACCTATTAGCGAAGAATACTTTTCAACAGTAATTTTCAACAAATTGGTTTGTTTTCCACTACTGTAGAACATCAGCGTCTTTTCTTTTTCATTAGAACGAGTCAATTTTTGAGGCTCTGAGTGGAAAAAAAAAAAAAAAAAAACAAAGAAAGAAGAACATAATTGTTAAAAGCAGCTTAAGTGCACACAGCACAAATTTTGATCATTTTCTACTCTGTTACCATTTTTATTCTTGGTATTGCTCTTTCTGTGGAAGAAACCAGCAAAATCTTGTTTACTACTAATACCTTTTTCAAGTGTCCTCTGTGAATCCCAGATGTTTAGTCACAGACTGTGCAGGAGCAAACATTGTCCATTTCCAAATGACCTTTTTTGATTCCCATTCAAAAATCTGCAGTCACTTAAACCTCGCCTGCTTGACAGTGCACACACCCACACAAACAGGACATTGTTCTCTATTCATCATGCTTGAAAACCATGTCTGAACTTGTGTGTTAAAGAAGAAAATCATGTGGACTTAGCTGTGGGATACATATTTCTCTGGTATGACCTGCAGCATATTTTTTGTTAACAGCACACAGAATAGGTGCAGTGTAGTTTTAAAAAATTAGGACAGGATAATGCCACTTTCCCAGGGCAACGCAGTTCTTTTCTAACATTGTTTTAGGAGTTGGCTGACAGCATGTATTGGCCATGTAGCAATTCAAGTGTCTGAATCAGAGAATCTCAAAGTGCCAGAGTCTCTAATACCTTACTTACACTAGACAGTAGCTGTATCAGAAAATTAGATTGAGAGTAAGCGAGCCTGAAAAAGGATGTAGATCAAAAGGAAAAGCAATGATTTCAGTTTTGATGGATAACACTAGCTGTAACACAGAACTGCTCACAGAGGACACGGCAGCAGTCCATGGATCCAGATCTGGTACCCACAGAGACAAACTCCGAGGCCAGGAGTAGAATGAGCTACTGAGAAGTCTTGCAGCTGAGGGAGAGCAGATGGCAGAAGCCAGCGGCAGCAGGGCAGGGAAGCATGTTTAAAACATTGACATGTTGTTCAGGGAACTTTGGTCAAACTGGTACAAGCACCATTTAGTCTTACAGCTGCTCTCATATAACTGGTATAAGCCTACAAGCACAGTACCACCAAAATTGGATATGATCATCTCTGGGATATTTTCTGCCCCTCAGTAACACTTTGGCAGGCAAACAGGCCTGGAGAAATACATAACCATTCCCTACTTCAGACTACACTTCTCCAGATTTAATTAATTCCCAGCTAAGACAAGTTTTTCCTAGGTATGAGAAGGAATTTTTTTTCCCATGTTCAGGTAGGAACATCATACAGGTCCAAATTACACTCTTTCATATATATAAATAGATCTGCTAAGTGTGGAGCTGCTTTTCTTCATTTGGACAGACACTCCTTAACTAAGGAAAAGGTATTTCTTCACCTGGCAGCCAAGAGGTATGTTTCATCAGGCACACTTATAGGATGGGCTTCCAGGAATGATGAAATTACTCTTTGAGGGAAAAAGTCCAGGTTCATAACAGTCCACAGGAGCCTCATTTGACCATGTCTACCTTCTTAAGGGAGTTCACTTTTGAATTGGCATAGTACCAGAACAATTTGATTTTGAAGGTGTTAAACTGCTCTCTGTCCTCTATAAGAGGTAACTCTCGTTCACCCAGCAGTCCGTTCTCCTGTGGATATCAACACACACTGCTCTCACAGGGAGATCGGAACTGTGTGTACACAGCTACCGAGGAGAGCATTCCCATCCAGCTTCACCCCGACACACGCTCTGTACCCAAAACTTCTGGTCCTACTGCAAAGAATGAGAGCAAAAGCCTTGTGTGGCTACTAGGGACCCTTTAGTCTCCAGGTCAGAAAATCATTCGAATTAATGGAACTTGAGAGCATGCTCAAGTAGTTCGCTGAATAGGACTGATTTGCTCAATTGAGACTTCTGTCTTGGAGGAAAGAGTCAAAGCCACCAGCCCGGCTCTCCCAGGCAGCCTTACAATAACAAAACACAGAGTGTGTTCATTAAGTAAGAACATGAAAATACCACCAGGTGAGTAAGCAGATTGCAGTTTCAATAGTGTTTTTTCATCAGAAACATTGTGAATTTTTTTAATTATTATGAAAAGCTCTTTGACAGTGTAATTTTAAGTAAATCATTCTCTACAAAGCTTTTTTATTTATTCTTTACAATTTCCATCATCAGATATTAGCCTCTTCAAAGGAAGAGCAACTTGTCAGAAAAAAATGCCTGTTTCAGAATTTAATGAGAACATTTATTTTTTCTTTTCTCTGAAGAGGATTATAATGTGATGGGTGAAATATAGAGACTAATTAGTCCCATCGGAGAGTAAACTCCAAACAATATTTTCTCTTTTCACAATCTGAACTGAGTGAGCAGGATTTGGTTTTGGTTCACCAACCAAGGAAATTATTAATTAACTCTAATTGCAAAATCTTTATCCTGGTAGATGTGCGAACCTTAAAACACCCAGGTTGGCTTTCAGATCCTCCGATCTGCTTCTAAGAAATAGGTTATAAAAATCCTCCTTTCACTATTGGGTTCTGGATATCATTGTTATTTTACAGCCAAAACATTCGGGCTCAAACCAGCTGTACAGCAGGATAGGCAAGTTACTCCCTCCGTATGTGACATGTCACTTGATTAGTCTGCAAAAGGGTTTTTAGCACACACGAATTCAGATGCTCAGCTGGTATAAAACTGCACAGCACTACAGACATGAACTAGCTAACACTTTTGTCCTTTAATCTCAGAATCTCTAAATTAGACATAACACGGCCAAGGGATCACAACAGACCAAGGATGAAAAAAGGTGCAGTTACAATAATGAAAAAAGCAGAAGAGAAGCTTCTCACACTGTTTGTTTCAGTATGTTTTCATTTTTCATTAAGAACAAATCCTTTAAAGTGCTGAGGGGATTTTTTCAGGGCACAATCTGTGGGAACGAGCGGAGCAGTTCAGGAGAAGGGACAGAGCAAAGACCAAGGCTAAGGTGGTCAAGCATCACTGGCACCACGGGCATGAGAGGAAGAAGACGCGGTTGGCATCAGCATAAAACGAACTGGTGAGGGCTGGAAAACCAGCTGATCAGCTCTACAAGGGAACTGATCTCCAGGTCAGGGCTCTCACGTTATCTCGGCTTACGGCTACGTTTGGCCAAAGTTCATGCCGGTCTTTGAGGCCTCTGGTAAGTCATCTAGTGTAATCAAGTGGGATTTCAGATATGCTCTTCCACTGTTCAGCATACTGATGAGGCTAACGTGACACAAGCAGCACACAGACACAGATACCTGTGACACTATCCAGAGCCCTTCCACGCAGGCCTTTGGGAAATGGCTGGGGAAACTACACAGGAATTTCTGAGTCTCGTCGTCCAGGACTCAGTGCCAGACTTCCAGGCTTGTCTGGCTCCCAAAGAAGCCTCTGTCATCCTTGGTATATTTTGAAGTAATCTATAAGGAAATGCAGTAATAAATCTTTTTTTTCAGAGTGGGTATAATGTGGAAAAATATCTGGGTGGGGCATTAGTCCCCTGGGAAATTATAGTCCGGACATTATATTCCTGAGATGATCCCATTTCGTTATCAAACTTTGGGCCCTTTGCCTTAAGCCTGTGGAGGCTGGTTACAACGTGAGAAAAGATGACTTATGTCTCACACCCCTCCCACACCCCAAAAATTAGAAAACAAACAACTTTCTACTCCCAGTTCTAAAGGACACGGGGCTGGGAAAGTGAGTAAGTTTCAAGATAGCTGCTCATTTCCCTCTGTGACTGGAAACTAATTGCTGCAACCACAGAATACAAAATGAAAGGGAAGCAAAACATAAAAATGCAGGCAGTAACAGTCCTGGCTGCTAAATTAACAGAATTATATTATCTGTCTGCAAGACCATGCTGAAAACTTGCTGTATTCCAAATCATACTTTTTTATGATGGGTTGAGGCAGCATCTTGCTTTAGTTTTTCACCGCAAACGTCAAAAAATAAATGATTTAAACCAGACGTATGATATTTGTGCACATTTTAGGGCAGCTCCAATTTAGCAGATGCCTTGTATTAATAATATACAGTTGTGACAGGAAATGTGGTTTAGGTTCCTGGAAAAACATAAAAGCTAATTCCATTACTCCATTTCATGGTGCTTTTCCTCAAATGCTAAACTGGTTTTGATTATACTGAAACCTTATAGTGAGAAAACTTTGTCAAGAGTATTAACTTATCGGTGCTTATCCTCCTTCTTACACGTCTCCTCCTGCCGACCTACATTCTGGGCTACCTGTGAACAAGCCTAAAACACACAGACAAAACTGTCCTACAAGACCCGGTAATGTTGCAGTCCTTTTACTAAGAGTATTTCAATTATTATTTTTCCTTAGAGATACTGTGTTCTGCTTCCAGTTCTCTTTTTATTCTGCCTGAATAAAAGCATTCAAGACTCTTTCAGTTTAACAAAACATTTCAACAACAACAACCACCCCCAAAACCTCTTATCCATAGTAACTAGACAAATCATGGTAATTGATCTCTAGAGGCAGTTTATTAAAAGCCTAAGCACAAACACTTTCCAGAGCACTGCTGTAATAAGCATGAACTCAAACAAATGCTCAGTTTGCTATCTGCAGTTAGTCACTTGATACATTTTGAGCAACTGACTTGAAAAGGGTTTTTTCCAGGAAAAGGGAAGCACATTCTGGTGGATTAAGAAATGATACTGAACTGAATTCACTTCAAGTAAGTTTGTCTTCAATGCCAGAAAACTTACACAGCTTATGGATCATTGTATGTGAATAAAAGTTATAATAAGAACATGTTATTTCTAATGTATCTAAACACATATTTTTCACCAGTAAACCTCAATTAAGTCCTGAATTCAAGAGCATTAGTCTGATGATTAGCAAGCTATTTTATAGCCAAAGAAGGATCAAATATTTAATTGATACCTGACAGTAGAAAAGGATAATCCAGATGACGACAACAAACAATGAAACAACCCACACCACAAACACAGACAAACATCTACAGCTAATATTGTGTTTGGAGCAAAAGCAAATGTCTGGAGGTGAATTACAAAATTAGAAAAAGCTGAATTTAATAAGAGCTTAACTGAGCTGCCCACAATGGAAAGAAAGTGCTTTGAGGTTTCACAGGGCTCAACCCCTCCCCTCCAAAAATCTCTCCATCAGGGTATCAAATGACAGCACACTTAACCAATGAAAAAACTAATCAGAAGCTTTACATCAAGCTTTCATTATTTCACCATGGTACAGCGACAAAACACTGGGATCATCTGAAAACCAGTGCATAATTCCCACCCCCCACCGAGGTATCACATCCATGTGTGGATTTGTCCTTACCCCCTCAGCATTACAGTATTTGTCATGGCACAGCTGATTCCTGTCAGTCTAAGTGTTTGTTGTGGCTTGTGGGATCTTAAAAGGTTCCAGTATTGTAGCCTTGGGTTTGACCTGCACCTTAGCTTAGGTGTTAGGTGAACAAATGTATGAGATGATACCCTCAACGAACCTAAGGCTAGCTTTAGAAATCTGGGGATGAATCCGCTTTGCAGCTGACCAGTTTTCAGATGTGGCCATGGTAGTCCTCACAACAGTAATATTTGGGAGTATCATTCAAATCACACCAGGAATTATGTTTACATACATTTTGGTTCAGGCAGGTTAAGCAATGCCACAAAAAAGAACCCCCCTCTGGACTGGTTGAGCAAACAGGGAATGAAAAAATCTGTTTATCATTCTGAAATGTTTTATCTACTATTACTTTTATTGCATACTTTTACTAATCTATATAATCAATAATAGTTTTCTGAATCATTCTGAAGATTTTCCTCTGCAAACCGCACTTCTTCTTAGCTATCTTGTAGCACCTGAAAGGGCAGCAAGTGATTTCATAAGTAAACAAGAGTCATGCTCTCTTCTATGAAGACTTTTCGGTCTAAAAGGGAATGTCAATAGCTGAGGAGTACAATTTAACCTTGCTCAATGTAAATAGTAGAGAATGAACTGAACTGATGATTTATTCTGAAGAATGTACCCTGAAGTCCCTGGTGAGGCCACAGCTGTTTAAAATACGTACATATATATATATATATATAAAAAAAATGCTTTTTCAAGAATTCTGCTCTACTGCTTCATACTAGAGCAGCAGACAGAAACAATGTCCCTTAACTATCCTTCTGCAGGCCTGCGTCAATACAGAGCATAACAGAGCCGTGGATCCTGTACCCACCTTAAAATCATGTGGCAAAAAAATGAAGATTCTTATAATAAGAAATTAATGGAATTAAATGTACTAAACAATTTCTTAATTCTGATTGAAAACATTGCAGAGGAAGATTATATCAGATACTGGAGAAACAAATGCACAAAAGTTGAAACTGGAAAAATTCAAGTAACAAACTGCAAATTAGCAGCTGTAAGGATAGTTATCTCTTGGGTCAACCCTCCACATTACTGGGGCACGCACTACCACTCAAAATCCTTAAAGCAAGACTGAATTGCTTCCTTACAGTGTACGTTGTCAGTCAACTACAAGACAGCTTTCACCAGTGTCGTGGTTTAACCCCAGTCAGCAACTAAGCACCACGCAGCCGCTTCCCCCTCCCAGTGGAGTGAGGAGGAGGAAAGGAAAAAAAAAGTAAAACTCGTGGGTTGAGATAAGAACAGTTTAATAACTAAAGTAAAATATAATACTAACAATAGTAATAATGAAATATAATAATAATAGTAATGAAAAGGAATATAACAAAAAAAGGAAGGGGGGGGGGGGGGGGGCGGGGGGGATAAAAAAAACAGTGATGCACAATGCAATTGCTCACCACCCGCTGACCGATGCCCAGTTAGTTCCCGAGCCACAATCCGTGCCTCCCAGCCAACTCCCCCCTGTTTATATACTGGGCATGACATTCCATGGTATGGAATACCCCTTTGGCTAGTTCAGGTCAGCTGCCCCGGCTCTGCTCCCTCCCAGCTTCTTGCACACCTGCTTGCTGGCAGAGCATGGGAGACTGAAAAGTCCTTGGCTTAAGATAAGGGCTACTTAGCAACAACTGAAACATCAGCGTGTTATCAACATCATTCTCACACTAAATCCAAAACACAGCACTGTACCAGCTACTAAAAAGAAAGTTAACTCTGTCCCAGCGGAAACCAGGACAACCAGGAAATCCTGGTAAAGTTCTGTAGTCTGTGTAATACAGATGATTAGACTAAATTATTGCACTGGTCAAGTCTGGTCTTAAACTACATGAAATACTAAAAATGATAGTATATAAACCTTGAGGGAAAAGCAAAGTATTTTGTGTAAGAAAACAGAAAACACCAGTGGAAAGGAAGGCGGTACTTCAGCAGAGCCATGGCTCTGTCTAGTCAAGTCTTGAAAGTTTCAAGTAAGCAGATTTCAGCACCTCTCTGGGTAACTCATTCCAGAGATACAATACCCTCCTAATGGAGCTTTTCCTAATGTCCTGTCTGAAAAATTATATTCCAAATACCAACAGATTTAATTAATTCACTAATCAAAGCCTCCAGGAAAGAAGCTAGGAAAACCTAAATGAGTGTTTCATAGCGTGTGAAGAGCATCTAGGGAGGCTGAATGGCTCACAGGGATCTACGCTGTACATACACATTCACATGGTTGAATTGTGACAAATTGCAGTGAGAAATTTCTGAGGATTTTCGAACTTACATCCCAGCACTTTTCAGTGTATGGTCTTTTGGGGAAAGAGATGTCAAATGGACTTCTACATTACCATTCTGAGCACTATATACATTAATGAGTACTTTTATATACATATATACACCCTCTCCAACATGCACACATAAAGATTTTCAGTAGCAAGAAAATGTCTGTCAAAGCACTGTAGTTCTGTGTTGGTAATAGAAATAATTTAACAGAAATATTTTATTCTGAGTCCTTTTTAAATTTTGGTCGCCCTTACTACACTATATGTTTGCATAACTAGAATTAAATAAACCATTGTGGAAACACTAATTTGTATGTATTTGAGTGCATGGGCATATGGCTACAGCCAGTATTTTTAAATATGGAAGGGCATTCTTACAACTTCAGAGAGTGTTACTATGGGAAAAAATATCCTGAAAAGGCACCATAAGCAATTTGATAGGTAAGTGTTCATAATAAACATGTCGATGCAACTAAAGGTTGGAATACCTGCGTTTGGTGTGACATCAGATATTTTTCTCTGATTCCCACTCCATACTCTGCTTTATGTGGAAAGATACATGTCCACCGTAAGACTGAAACTGGACTGAAACTGGATAGACAAAGACTTCCTAAATGTTGTAGTCATGTTTCCATAGCTGCACTGCTCTAATAATATAGCTGGAGACAACCAGACACCCTCCTGGGCCTGACTACAGCTGCTTTTGGTGTGACACTGAAAGCATGGAAGAAAGCAGAAAAGTATATAATGAAGACCCGCTCATATTTCTTTAGGTGCAAGATGGTCCCTCAGCAGGCTTACCGAATAAGCATATCAGCAAAGGATCAAGCACCACTAAACCTCTGAGGTGCGCATCTGCACTACAACTGTAGCGTAGTGCAGAGATGGCTAAGCTGGCTTTAAATGAGCTTGCTCAAATGCTGGACATAGTCAAACTGCAGACTAGCCTGCCAAGAAGTGGGGTAAGCTCTCTGCTCATCTCCAGGCCACTGCAATTAAACTGATCCCAGTATCTGAGTCAGCTCAGGTATTTCCACAACACACTGCAGACTGAAGTGCAAACATGTCCTGTAAAGTGAAGAACCAGTCAAGGCTAAAAGAAGCTGAGAACCTCATCAGTGCAAACATGGAAAAGAGCTGACTTGACTAATTTATGTACAGTTGTACTAATGAAAGTCTAATTAAATTTAACACTTTGGGAAGGTCAATAAACACTGTTGCAGTTGGTGGATTTCCATCCATGACTGCTGAGATTTATTAAGAAGCTTAGTTTTTCCGAGAAAGGATTACCAAAGAGAGAATACTGCCAATTTTTTGTGTTTTACAAAAATAGTGAGTCTAAATCATTAGATCATAGCATTACATTTCTTCTGAAAATTCTGCTTTTCTGTAAAGGACCAAATTATATTTCAAACCTGAACAGAGCTTATGCTAATGCAGAGGCTGAGGATTTTCATTGGAATCTGATCACACAATTTGATTTGTAAGGAAATCTCTGGGAATTTGGCAAGGGTACAAGCACAGTGAGCTCCTGTACCATAATAATGACAGTGAACAAGCAGTCCCCTAAGAGTCACCTGAAGAGTTTATGAACTGGAAAAGACCCATATCAGAGGGGGGTGGGGGGTTGGGGGGGGTGGTGCTTTGGGGCATATGTAGGATTATCTGATTTTTTTTTCTGGGCACATGCAGAATTATGTGTAACATGCAGCCAAAAGAAAAGTTTGCATAATTAAGGAATATAAAATGTTGCTTCTCCTTGTATTTGGCTTGATGGAATTCTTTGACTATTCCATCAAAATTGGTTAGAGTCCCTCCCTTTAGAAAGGGTAAATGAACTAAGCAGATATACTTCTGGCAAGAAGTCTTGTACATGCATACCCAGTACCCTGGATACTCCTACGAAGTGTTGTTTCCTTTGCAGATTTTTGCTTCCATTGAATCCTTGGTCAGGAGAAATACCAGAAGCTGCCATTTAGGAAGTGGTGCAAAGTGCGCTTCATCCTCATTTCATGCCAATTACAGACTTTGTATGCAGTCTCCAGGAGCTTTTCATTTTAATTTAGTTTCTGAAAAAAATTTATGGTTAACAGGTGGAGGCTAATAGCTTCTGATGAAAAAACAGCATATGCTAAATCTAAAGGTTTTTCTGTGTGCACAGGCATTGCCTGTTAAACAATATACAATATACTAAAAAGGCCCAATTCTCTTCTTGCATCTGTAGGAGCCACGAGTAACACTGAAGAAGTGAGAGTCATGAGTAGCACCAAAGAAGTGAAACTCATTTCCACAACACAGAGTTGGTAAGTACCAGCTCTTGGTGGACTGGTCATTGTATTTCTACAGCCTTTTTGTGTCCCATCCTCAAAGACAGCTCTGTGAATGAAGTGACTTTGAGCCCTGCAAAACTCCATGAAAAACTATTCAGCATGGAGATGTGGATACAATCTCTGGCTGAAGAAAGCCCTAGCTGCGGATTGCCAGAAACTGGAAGGGTACACTGAGAGAAACAAGACTACACGCTTGTCTGGTATTTAAACTTTTACCCAGGGCTCTGCTGTTAGCCCACATCATGCATGAGACATTGGAACAGGCAAATCTCTCGTCTGACTTACTACAGCTGTTCTTAGGTTCAAAGGGGAGAGTACATGGCCCGTCTTTTACTCAGTTGGATTTGCAGCAAACATGAGAAAATGTGCAATTGCCTTTCATTCTGGTTTCATTCACCATTTCAATCCTTCACTTTTCTGCCTGTGTGAAGCGTAATTAATTCTCTTATAGAGGCAAAGTGAACATGACATCAACGCCACTGACCTATAGCTCCTTGCTCCCCTGGACACATACTCACTATTTAGCCTCCTAAACCTAAGTTTTTGGACAAAAGAGCAGTCACAGTCTGCCACAGCATGCAGCTCTGAAATTAAAGGCACAACTTAGCAATAATGTCATTTTGTATTTTAGTTTTGTATTGTTCATTTAGTTTAACTTTCCAGAGTTAAGCAATGGGATATAAAGGACTATTCTGTCCTGGGAAACAGAGAACAAAAAGGTGCAGGGAGCTCCTTGTGTAGAGTTGATGGTGAAGATCTCACCATAAATCCTAGGCAGACTGGGTGCCCTCTAGCCACATTTCCCTTCTGGATGATGGTGGATGAGTACCTCAGAGCACTATGCCACACCAATACGAACAGTCTGTGCTTTAATATGAGGCCTCATGGTGTAGGTACATCCCCAAACACAGCAGTATGAAGCTAGGAGCAGGATCCTGCATACACATGCTGTGCCTCCCAGGTCTCTGCTCTCCCCATAGAGCCCCTCTCTACTCCACAGTACGAAAAGAGTGTGCATATAGTCCCCTTCGTTTAGCTCCATGCCTTGCAGTCACTGTCACTTTACAAGATTTGGTAGGCAATGTCTTACACCAACTTCCAACCTTTCATCTGAAATGGAGCAGGCAAACATCACTCAACCAGCTGACAATGGGGAGAAAATGCTTTGATACACCGACTTAGTAAAACCCAATGTCCTGGTTGAAAATCCACTGTAATCCCATGTTATCAGAAGGAATTCCCACTTGTTTGAGAATCGGAAAGCTTTCTGCTGCTATTATCCTCCCTAACATGCATGCTTCCCCTGCTGCTTTGCTTTTCTTGTACAGTACTGCAGCACGTGGAAAATCATGAAACTGAACTGCCGATAACATCACACCTTTAACAAACTTGCCGACTGACGGATTCCTACCAGAGACCGTGTTCACTGAGCAAGCTTTAAATTAGAAAGGCAAGCATGTAGCTTGACTGAAGGGAATGTCATCCAAGAACTGATGATATTGTTAGATAAATGCCTGAAAGGACCAGCTGTAGTAAAGAATAAGCTCTCAACATCTTTGCTAATGGAGTGTGGTTCTTTCTAAGAAGGAAAAAAAAAAAAAAAAGTGTTTTTATTATTCCAGTCTATTACCAGAACGTGCTATCATAGCATATCATCAGGATGTGCATGAAGAAACAGGAAAAGCATATGCATGGCAGGATACACAGGATACACATACGCATGGTAATGTCAATTTAAGATATAGGGGGAAAACTACTTCTAGGATTTTGAATGTGTCCATTAAGTTAAAGTATCATCTGATATTTGAATAAAACTCTGCTGGAGTGAAACTGTACAACTACCATATATCACAAACCCGAAATGCAGCACATAACAATGGAAACCGTAACCCCGTTGCGAAAAACAAATGAACAAACACATGCCACCATAAATGTTTTTAGAGGTCTCTCTCCCTGCAAATATTGTACAGTCTCCTGATCTCCAGAAAAATGGAAATGGCTCTTCCTTTACACAAGGCTCTTCAGTGCTCGGGTCTGCAGAGAAAAAAGACCAGATCTCTGAGGAGGATCAAAGTTTGCCAGCCAGACCTCTGGTTTGGATTTACTCTCTTTCATCACACCCTTGTCCCAGCTGCTTGTTCAGTAAAAGTGACTCCCTCCTCTCTCATTACACTACCCGTTTTCACAGGAGACTCTCTCTTAGCCTAGATTCTCTCCATTTTGTACCAAACACCTCGTTTTTCCTTCCTCTCTCGTTTCTCCATTCCAGTCTTCAAAGTGGACTCTCCCCCCCTGGCATGGCATGGCCCCCTCAGGCAGCCTCACTCTGCAGTGTTGCCGTGGGAGCCCCTCGCTACACTGTCCCCTCTGGGTGCTGCCAAATGCAGCCCTGCTGTTTCATTCCTGCCACAGCCACGGGCAGCAAGGCAAGAGGAAACAGTGCCCAAAAGGATGCCAGGTTCCCTCCCTCTCTCTCCCCTGCTAGCAACCATCCTGGCCAGGGGCTGGAGGGGCCGGGAGCAACGTCAAGCAGCCCAATGTGCCCCCACCACCTCTGCCGCAGCCTGCAAGCGCCAGTGGTGGGCAGGCCTGCCTGCTGTGGGAGATGCCGTCCAGGCTCTACACACACATTTCTGTGGGCCATCCCCTGCGTCGCATTGAGCTGCAACTGTTGTGACTGAAATGTCATCTCAAAGCCCCATCTTTGTGGCCCTGGGGCTGACTCTGCCGGGGGCCACTGGGCACCCTCACCCTGGGCCGCCCCTCCAGAGTGGCTGCGTGGGGCAAGGGAGGCCGCATATTGCCCGGTTCGTCACCACCAACTACGCTACTCTCTCTCTCCCCCCTGACTTTCAGTTTCTCTGGGAGATGTCTGGAAGTGTATTTGCACTTAGGGAAATTCCTGCTTTGCTGCTAAGTGGCCCGCAGTTTTATCATGCTTATTCTAAGAGGAATTAACACGAAATTCCCAAGCCCATTGTATTTCACATTGCCTGTGGAGAGAACCCCCAAACAAGCTTATTTGAAGCACTTGTTTTGTCTATTACTTATTTAGCTGCCAGTGACAGAGAGAAGTCTCCAGGGAAAATGGTATTTTGCAGGAACTTGAATTTTACTTTAGCCAGTTGTGACAAAGTATCTGAGTGAATTTTAGCCTATTGAGAGTTTTGGGTCTCCCTTCCATATAAAAAGAAGTAAGCTTATTAAAAGAAAATAGTTTTAAAGTATGGTCACATAACAATCCGTGTATAAAGACCATATTAAAAAAATTCCAGACATCCTTTAGTTGTGGTGGTTTAATTTCTGGAAAAGTTGGGGGGTTTTTTGAGTTTCCAGTTACAAGCCAAAAATCCACATTTCCACACTCAGCTATAACAAAGGCCCCTGAAATTGAAACAAAGGGACAAAAGTGACTTTCTTTTTAAGGATCTGGTAGTTGACAGGGAACTACTATGGGAAACAGATGAGAAACACAGACTCCGACTGAGCTGTGTGAAACAGCCAGTCCCTGTTACTAGACAAAATGGCAGGCATGTAGAGCTTCTCTTTATTTTTGCTGCCTTTTCTGTTATGCTCTATTTTATGTTTCTGGTATGAATTGCAAGGAATTCTTTTGTCTGGGAGGGCTGTCCTGTCCATACCTACCCAAGGTCCGCACACCCCTAGGAGAAACACGGCTGGCCCCACAGCCAGGCAGAGTTAATGGGCACTCAGCCCTGCGCCCAGCCCGAGCACGTCGGAGGGACAAAGCACACAGCTCGGCTGCAACCTGTGTGCAAGACAGCACAAGCACACAAGGGAGGACAGTTGCAATGACAGGAAAAATAAGCTGGCCCATGGAGAACTTAGAGTCATTGACAACCAGCTGGTCACCGCAAGCTGGGTGGGACCAGTTCCCACAGAGTTCCTGAACCGGTTTTTTTTAACAGGAAAGCAAAGTTAATATCTATTTTTGCCAAACAGTTTAATTGAAAAAGGAAGAAACATCAGTTTTACAGATCGTTCATCCAAATACGTTCTTCCCTGAAAAGCACGTATTATCTGCATGCTTTAAGATGAGTCACCAGTGTCCTGCTATGTCTGGAGAGCGAACAAATTGAAGAGCCAAACCTGTTCCGTAGCAGTGGGGAGCAGGCAGTTGCTAAAGAGATAGCTTAGTACTGGCACAGGTTACCAAAGGAGTCTGTGCAATTCCCATCCTTGTAGATTTTTAGGAACAAATTAGACAAACAGCTGCCAGAAATGATAGGCGGGTGTAAATCAGAAGGAGGGAAGGACTGTATCTCGCAATCTCTTATGGTTCTACATAGCTATGAAGAGACCCTTCAGGAAGACACTTTGCATTTCATTATCAGCCACAAGTGAAAGAAAAAAAACCCCACTTTCTATTACTTTACTATCGGTCAGAGCACACAGCAGTAACTCTGACTTTGAGTAATTATTTCTGCTGTTACCCGGAAATAATGTTCATGGGACAAGTTTACATCCAGGATTTGCCTACATTAGAGTATGCTGCTACCTGCCTGTGTAGTAACTCACTCTGATGGAGGAACATAATGTATGTTAGCAGACCCGGCCTCCATCTAGTCCAGAGTTGAGCATTTGAGGGCTCTGGGCAATTACAGCTGATCAAACAGAACAAAAAAAAATTGAATCCTTGAGACCCTAATTGATAAGGGAGCCTTATTAGCTGGTATGAATAGGTATGAAGATTTACCTTCTGTACAGAAAAAGGTCCTTGGTTTTGTTAATTGGGTAATGGTGCAGCAAAGCCTTTGGACTGTGGCCTATTTATGTAGTAGCTGGACAGTTACAACATCAGAGATTTTGATGAAATATTTGCAGGATCACTTGACCCTACAGATGTTGTTAATATTCAAGTGCTGTAATTATAAACTAATTGACGTTTAAGCAATGGAATAAATTGCCCCCTGTGCATGTGGGATGTATGACCATATATGACTTACAATAACTATAAAGTAGCTTGAGTTATAAACAGCTTGTTTAAGGAATCGTTCTATGGAACTTAACCCCAAATTATTTTTTCTTTGCATTTCTTGGTCACCTGTTTCTGCCAGGATAAGGAAATTATGCCCCCAAAAAAGTGACGAGCTGCTAGAAAGGTGTTGCTTTGCATAAAGATTTTAGCAATAAAAGATTATTGATGTTGCACTCTGGCTTCTGCAGAAAAAACAGCGAGGTTTTTCATCATAACTTCTGTAATAACTTAAATGTGAGTAACAAGAGATGAAACTAGCAAAAAGTCACAAATATTATTTGGGCTTTATCTATCTAGTCTCAGTCTAATCTGAGAGTCCACATGCTGGGTCAATGGCTTCTAACAGAGACCAACACTGCGTTTTTCATGAAGGAGTTGTAAAAACAAGTGATATTCTGTTGTAGTTCAGAACTGGGTGGCGGATATGCCTGGAAAGCATAGTTGGAGAAGCCTTCATATGGACTTGGCTTGGTCTATTGACCTACTTACCAGCTTACTGTGGACATACCATGACCTGCTTCAGAATTTGTACCATGCTTACTTAATAAATTCACACTTTGCAATACAGGAAAAGCCCACGCAGCATGATATAGTGTATAATAGGTAACTGATGAAATTTAACAGGAAGTCTACAGGAAGACCTGCAAGCCAGATGGGAAGGAACAGAGACATCCAAGAACACAGCCAGATTGCTGAGATAGCTTAGGGGCAAAAAAGAGTAACCTTAGTTCATTTCTTCCCTCATCTCCATGAGTCTTCACGTCTGCTTGGCGTTGAGAAATCCTCATTCCCAGTCTTTGAACATGTTCACAGTATGTGGCATATGGTTTTTATGCAGAGGTATATGATCTCTGTTATGGAATGCCATAAGTTCCTTGTCACAGGAGGAGTGGCAAGCTGGAGGTACAGGGGACCACACTCCCCCCAGGGTAAAGAAAAAAGCCAAAAGATCTCATCCATCCTACGGCTCCTGCCCTAGAAAATATCCTCTCATCTCAAGGGAGAAGCTAGGAGACTGAAATGGTCCAACTAAACAAAGAATTGTATCGTGAGTAAAAGCTAAAAGAGTGGCTGTGTTTGCCAGCCATTACTGAACTAAAGATAGAAGGCTTTGCTTATGCATTGACCCAGAACTTCTGAATACATGAAAAGAAGGCATTTTCCACTGTCTACAAATGGAGAAATTCTGGAAGAAGGGCTTGATGCCAAATATTTTTCTAAGCTTGGTGTGTCAGAAGGGCTCTGGCAAGTGCCTTTAGAAAAACAGCTCATGTTTGCACATATTCACCAACCTTTCTGGGAGACAGTTTCTTCAGGCTGCCAGTTGGGTTGTGCTTGGCACCTGAGACGTTTTACTGGAAAATACAACATGTTTTTGTTGCTGTAGAAGGTAGTAAGGTTTACAAAGATTATGTTTTGGTCTGAGGAAAAACAGTAGAAGTGCATGACTGGGGACTTCAAGTAGAAAGAGCTGACGTTTCTGGCTAAAGCTAAACAAGCAAAAGTATAAACTCTCTCTCTCTAATGAAAATAACATATCTGGGAGAAAAATTAACACACAGCGAGGAATACAAGCAGACCACAGTACAGCTGAGGGCATCACAAACTTGCCTGGTCCAACTAATAAGGAAATGGAATAAAGATTTAATGGAATCGTGAACTATGTAAGGATATTTGTGCACAATTTAGCTAAAAAAAGAAATGTTTCTGATTCTCTTGGGAGTACATCTCTTACAGCTTTGGTATCAGGATTTCAGGTAGCTATACAAGACTGGCCCACAGCCTATCACACATACAGCGATTTTTGAAGAGGTAGGGATGTTTGCCTGTGACTCTGAATATTTCTCTACCAGGCTGCAACTTTGCACTAGGAAAAGTGTTTTTTTTAGAAATGAGAAGCTGTAAAGCAGTACAAACGTCAATTTGCTTTGACTGTAAGCAATGATCTCAAGTATGTCTTTCAGTAGCATGATGGCCCTAAGGTCATCACACAATGTCCTTCCTAGTCCTTGCAGCGTGCCCAGTTACCTCACATATCTCCAGGGTGGATCATGCCCTTGAGCTGTGACTTTCTGTCAGCTGTGCCAGTAGACAAGTTTCAAGGGTTTACCTGTTGCTGCAATATTTATGGTGGGCTACTTAGATTTAAGGATTACACTAACTGATAAAGCCTTGTTATGAACTATGAGGCCTTGTTATGAGACCTGCTTGGATTTGGACAGTAAGAAGGCTCAGGGCTATTGCAGTACAAAGAACAGAAGTAGGAAAAGTCAATAGAAAGGAAAGTTCTCCTCCATTAAGATCACTATAAGGACCTATTGCCATGTGAAACTCAGTTTAACCAAGCTGCAGATTTTTATACATAATGCGGCATCTGTCTCCACTGATCTCCTCATTTCCAATTTCACTTAAAAACACATGTCTAATCAGTTTGAATTCTGAGCTGCACAATCCCTGTGATCCGTCTGGCAGACTGCTCCTAAGAAAGCCAAAAGCCCAAGTATCGCCTGTATGGCGCCTGCATTTTCCTCACGTGGTGCTCAAGGACAGTGCCATGGACAACGCCAAAGCAGATAGCTGTGGAAGGGCTTTGACATTCTTTGTATAGATCAGCAACAAGTCTTTTGGTATATTTTGCTGTGGTCACAATTGCAACATTCTTTTTTATGCAATTGTAACACAATTGATCTTTTGAATTTCAGGCTGGTGAGGAGGGATCCCTTCACAAGCAATGGGGAAGAGAACTGTGCAAACATTGAATTGCAGAGGAATGAGTCAGTGGTGATTTTTCATGTAAACTAAGTAATAGTGAAAACTTGAACTGGATGTCTATGTTTTCTAAAATGAGTTCCTTTCCCTAAGGGGGGAAAAACCCTAAATGGGAGGAAAAACCCTGAACAGGAGGACCAAATCTTTCACAGTCATATGTTTAACAGCAGGAACCTAATTTACATACACGAGTATATACATTGTGTATCAGTGATGCTTATTGTCTAATTCTCCAAGTTGAGCACACAAAACAGTACCCAGTCATCAGATATCTCAAGACCCGGGCTCCCATCCCCAAGACTAGATTAGAAATGTGCACTGTTAAATAAAAGACATTTACTTGTCCCATAGACAAAAAATGCTTACCACTAAAAGAAGACCATATATAGGAGCAAGGCTATGGAATGGGATGGAAACAGGCATAGACTGGGGATCAAGGTCCAGCAGCAGAAGGCTGCAGCTGTCTGCTGTAAGACTTAGTCTCCAGCAGTACTTACCCATCTGTAATGACTGGGAAGCTCCAGAGCTTTTCAGAGTTTCTCCAGTATGTGATTTTCCTACATCATCATCATCATAAGCCAATCATCACAGATACTACATTAACATCCAGTTCTTAATGAGGGACTCAGATGGTTTAAACCAACCAAACCCTAGGGACTTTGCCCACTCCCCAAGCCTCCACCTTGGCTGTGAAAAGTCTTGCTTTTGCTTCCCAGCCTGCCTGACCACTGCCATCCCAGGTACACATGAGCAATTTGTACAACAGGTACATAAACAGGTCCTCACCACGCAACTGACTTCAAAGACCTTGTCACAATATTGGCCTGATGTTAAAACCTCGCCACCAAAGGTAGGATTTCTGGCCTTCAGCTCACAGCTGAGAATAAGACTGTACTAACAGGATTCTCCTAGAGTTTTCCTTGCCAAAGCTGAGGTCAGCCTGCAAGACCTGCCTTGACACCTGCTCCAAGTGCACCCATGAGACTAGCTAGCACCACTAAGAAGAGGCTCTTCAGTGGGAGGCACGCTTGTTTGCCTGACACACAGCAAATACTCACAGAGCTTTCCTCCCAACCTTCAAAATGTAACACACCGCTCATACTGAAGTGCCACATTCTCCATTTCTTTACATTTGGAGATCCTCCTGTGTTTTTTTCAAACGTAGCCTCTGTTTGCTGTACCTCAATATTAAAAATTTTTGGAAGTGTTGCTACAACACAACAACATCCCCAAAATTAATATGTCTTCTTGTTCTCAGATTCTTCCTGTGCCCTGTAATCCTACTCTTAATCACATTTTTTTCTTTTTTTTTTTGGCCTATATAAGGATCTTTAGACATTAATAGATACTGCATGCTTTGCCCATGAGTAATTTTGTAAGGCGGTTTGAAAATCTTGGGACAAACTATTCTCTGTTAGTAGATGTTACTATGACACATTCTTTATGACAGGTACATTTCCAGTGTCATGTCTTTCATCTTAGCAGGTTATCATATTCTGCTTAAGGAATTATTCTGAAAAAAGGCGTATGTAGTTCAATCCTGCAGCTTTCTGCTCAAAGTGGTAGGTAAAATATATCAACAGAGATAGTAAATGGATAGTTTACTTTTTCATAATATTTTCCCTTAAACATAAGAGCAAAAACTTCACACCATTTAGGTCAGCATTTCCCATAGGGCCAAAACACAATCCTGAAAATTCTGTGAATTGCTGAGGATATTAAACACTGAGGATAAGATTACAGAGAAACAATGCAGCCATTTTGAGCTGAGCTTTCCCACAGTGAAAGGTTCAGTGAGGCCCAGCTGGTTGTTTTGACTTCAGACACTGACTCAGGGATTGGAAAGTTGGACACCAAGGGTGGAGTAGAGAAATGATTTGGCAGGCAAAAGGAAAAAATTAACCTTTTTCAGTCCACATGCTGCGTACTGCACCTACCAACTACTGCAGGGTCTAAAACCAGATTAACTTCTGTATATATCTGGGTTTAATAGCATGCAAGTGATTATAATTCTTCATTTTTGTCCTCCTTCGT
This sequence comes from Gymnogyps californianus, assembly GCF_018139145.2. Classification (NCBI taxonomy): domain Eukaryota; kingdom Metazoa; phylum Chordata; class Aves; order Accipitriformes; family Cathartidae; genus Gymnogyps; species Gymnogyps californianus. The sequence continues at coordinate 26,272,716 of NC_059473.1, forward strand.
TTGTGTTCTGTCTTAAGCTGGAGGCCTGGAAGCAGTTTATGTACACTGTATATCTTAGAGGGGCCCAATCCTGCCTAAATGTCTCAGTAGTGCCATGACACAAACAACTGCAAGTTATGACTACAGAATAAAATTGCAGAGGACTATCTGAGGTTCTAAAAATTCATCTTCAGTTTTCAGAAGCCTTTTCTTTATTTCCTTGCACTTGAAGTTTATTCTGAATGTCTCTTTTTTTTTTTTTTTTTGAAGAAAAGTGAACATGCTTTCTGCTGGTACCTTAACATAAGAACAGCTATTTTCATTGTTTTCTTCCTTACATGGTGTAACATTTGCTCACTTCTGCTGCTTTCCTGAACAAAGCACGTTCGATCACATATACAGAGATGCACTCAGAAACGCAGGCACACTCCTTGCAGATAATTTGAATGTTGCTTCCGACTTGCTCTGGAGCGAGAGATGGGGGTGCAAGGGGAAGTGCCCCCGCCGAGGAGGGCTGCGACAGCAGGGCTGGCGTGCAGCAGGGAGCCCTGGCAGCCGTCAGGAGAGTGGGGCGGCTGCTCGAGCCCGGCTGGGTCTGCCAGGGGGGAGACTTGAGCGTTGGCTGCTGCGAAGGCGAGCCGGCGAACTCCGCCGTGCCCTCTTGCTGGCTCGAGAGCAGCTGGGTTTTACAGCTGCATGCAGGGCTGCTGTTATATCCGCAGCACATACCAGTAAGCAGGAGGTGAGTAGACACCTTGTCACTGATTTATAGGCGTCGCTTTGTTGTGCATTCCTGGTGCCTGCAGGATTCTGCTGACTTTATGCTTGCTTAACTCCCAGTAAGATCAGCGGCAACTTTGCCTTCATTGAGATCATAATCCCGGAGCCTCCAAGAGGGAATATCGACAGACAGTGCCAAACCACTTGGTATTCTGTGTTTAGAAGGCTGTGCAGGCTGGTGGATACAGCAGAGGAGAGTAATTCAGGGTGTATTTATTGCTGCAGCGTGACTCTGACAGGACCATCCAACCTCCTAGTGCATCAGCTTGCCCAGCTGGGGAACACAGGCTATGATGGGTGTGAATTCCCATTTGGAAAGCGTGTTGAGATGCTTCAGAGAGGCAAACAATTGTTTCTACAGCGTTATTGTTCTCTGAAGAGAATTATTACTTTTACAACTGAGAACTATCAGCTTTAAACAGAGATTTCTGTCTTAGCCTCTCTCTTCTTGCAAGTGAAGTATTTTTTTATACTGAGGAAGCCTCAAAGGCATTATTAGTAACATGTTTCCTTTCCTCTTTCTAAAATCCCACTTTACAGTTTTCTTTCACTATCCAGTCTCAGGTTAGTGAGTACTGACAAATACTATCAACACATCTCGAGAAAGAATAAAGTTCTGTCTAGAGCCATTTCACTCCCTCAAACATGTTGAACTAAGAAAGCTAAAGAAGAAGCGGGGGTGGGGGAAGAAAGAGAGAAATGAGAAACATTTCCAAACATAACATAAAAGGTCTTGCCTTAAGACCATGGATTTCCTTTTTGGTACTTTCAAAGAATGCGTCTTTAGTTCTCTTTGGCTGTGTGACCAACAGTTGTGGGGTGTGTCTGTGGTTTTCTTCTCTTCACAGTAACTCTATTGTTCAGAAACTGCAGCCAATTTATGGAAAGAGGTGGAATGTTTATGTAACTTACTTTGCTTTAGACAAGAAATAAAAAAAAAAAAAAAAGACTCATGGAGGAAGGCCAGTCAAAACAGGATTTTTCTTCCTTTCTGGACACAGATGTTGGGAGAAAAAAAAGCCAGCTCTGTCTTCGCATTAAGCTAAACAGCATTTCCATTTTTAGACACTTTTTTAATTAAGTAGGTCAGAAAAACAAAATCAGCCATTAGATTAGTGCTATAATTTACTTGTTTCAAAATGTGCCATGTTTGAGAGCTGCTCTGTTGACATGCTTACGACACCATAAACTGAGAAATAGATATATTAGGGTCAGATGATACCACTTTTGCCTAGACTGCTGTGTCCCAAACATATAGTTGGCAAGTACTGCTAGACTGCAGATGGTGAGTGTCTCTTCATAACTAGACTGGAGTTTCCTGCCGTTTCCAAATTAGCTGAGCTACAAATATGATTTGCAAATTGCAAACCAAAACAAGGTAGCCAAAAGAACAAACCTTCTTATTTATGTGTGCCCACTGTCTGTATTGCAAAAGCGGGTAAGTTAGGATCACTGAATTTCTGCCTTATCTATCCAGTGCCCTAATGCTTTGCTTGAACACTTCTTTAACTGCAGTACCTATCTAAAAGCTTTAGGTCAAATTCAGCTTTTCTAATTGGACAAAACTTTGATTTACTGCTTTGATTTAATCAAAGTTTTTGATTAAATAAGAAGTATCTTTAAAGCTTCGGGTATCCTCAGGTGGGCTCTCATGAGCTTGCATTTGTTAGGTTGGACCTGACCTGAACTAGGCAGGTGCAACTCACCTGAACTCAGCACATTTGCATCAAAAATATCTCAAAATGAGGTTTTGAATGTAAGAAACCATTTCCAGCCATCACTCAACACCATCACAAAACATAACCCTCCTCATATCATAGTGCCACCAGCATGAAAGCAAGTGGGCATGGAGCCAGGCTGCGCAGACACCAGTACTGACAAGACTGGGTTGCAGAGTCTAAATTCAAATTTTGGTCTTTGTTTCAGACATACACACAGAAGTCTCACAAAAAACAACATGGAAAATATTATAAATAGAAAACAGAATGGAGTTTGGTGGCTCAAAACCCCGAGTGAATGCAGTGTTCTCTTAAGCCACAAAAAATACAGAGCTGGAGAGACACTGAGGAAGCTGCCCCTGCCAAAATATTTCAGCCTTGACAGGGAGAACAGTTTCTGGAGGAAGATTCTGTTTCTATAATTATCTGGTCCTTTGCTTCACTAAGACCACCAGTTTATCGCACTGGGCCAATAAAGGCTTCTCAGGTGCCAGGAATATCCAAGAGTTTCCACTCTAGCCCAGCGCTCAGGTGGCAGAGAACTCAACCTATTACCGAACCCGTAAGCCTTTCAAGTGCTCTGAAAGGCAGGGCTGCACCAGTGTGAGTGAGGGCTGGAAATTGTTCCAGCAACATTATTCAGCTTGAAACCCTTACTCGAGTGTGCAGAGAGTTTATTTGACCCAACGGGCCAGATCGAGCTGTGATTGCCTTACCTCCTCGCCAACTGCAACAGAATTGCACAAGCATGAGCAGAGCCTGGTCCAATAACAAGTAATTTGCCATATGGAAGCTACTGAGCAGACATCTGCAGGACACTGAAAGTGCTTTTCTATATACAGCACTGAGTGCTACAGTTGTGCATTCCACAGAGACTCAGTTTGCAAAGGGATAGAAATGAAACATTATTTAGGGTTTTGGTTTCTTGGCCTTGAAAACTGAAATCTGAAAACAATTAAAGCCCAGTGCCATACCAAATCAGTTATGCAGTCATTCCTGGATTTTCCCATGGAATTTTTACATAAGAATTAGGCTGTATTTGATGCAAACTAACACACACACACAAAGAATTGTGCTGGTCAGAGGCAGGCCAGCTTATAGATGAGTTTCAGGTGTTTTTGCAAATGCATGTAAAAATCAGTCAGAGGTGTACTGAAACACACTGCTAAAGATGACTAGAAATTTGATGACAGCTCACCCATTAAAAGCTCTATCATGCCTTACATCTTGTTCCTGAGAGATGGTTTTCCGCACCCTCACATTCAGGCATTGCTTATCTTCTCTGTCACTGCAGATTTCCCTCTCCAGCCCACCTTGTACACTCTGTCCCACAAACTGGGACACTGGAAATACCCTTCCCATCTCTCTTCGGACACCTTTCGGTCATGGCATTGCTGGGGGATGGAGCAAGCCCTATGCTTTTTCAAGGAATGAGCAACCTTTGATGGTAGGTTGGCTGCTGTCCAGGAACACACAACGAAGAGGCTCCCTGCAGCTTTCTCAGCTCTTTGTGTACCCGTGTAGCAGCTGGGCAAAATCTGGCCTCACAATGGTGTGTCTGTAATGACACAACCAAATCCAGTCCTAGGATGGAAGGGAAACACCGTCCAAGTGGAGGTCAAGCTTTGAATTATAATGGTGCCCTCCAGACTCCAGATATCTGAATCAGGTGCTTCCCCCTTCACTCAGAGCACTGTAGCTAATGTTTCTTTACCCCATTAAAAGTCCAATTGCCTTGAGAGGAGGGGATTTCTGCGATTCTTTCAGAAAAGTGAAACTTTCACCCATGGAAAAGAATTAAAAAGACAGCGTATTCACCATGCAGGAGAGTCAGGCAATCAAGTCTCTTTAGTTTGCCTTCATTGCAGGAGACCCGGTGCAAACTTCTAGTGAGCATGGCTGTGCAAAAGTAGGTCTCTGATTATTTTCCAGTACCCTGTTGGTGCATTTGATTCTCTTCTCCTGCCCATTCATGAGTACCAAACCCACTATAAAACTCACTAGATTTAGTGACAGGTGTTATGACTGACCTGTAGAAGAGTCCTGGAGGCAGCCTTACCCAGATCTGAGATGTGGACACAATGGCGTGGAGCACAGAGTCACCATGGTGGTCGGGGGGGGGGGGGGGGGAGGGGGCACGGAAACCAACGTTTTCCATTTTGAGACTTTTATGGTTAACTCAAAGCTTTTCTTTCATTGAGCCAAATGTTGTCATAATTTTCACTGCATTAATCTCTAGAGTTCAAATCCCTTTTTTAACATGACACTTTGGATGTGAGATGACAAGTGTTAATATTCATTATTCTACAAAGCTATAAATATCCTGAGGTATAGTAACTCACTGGAAAGGACAAGACCAAAATTATTTCCTCAGCCCTGTGCTTACATTCAGATCTTCATCACAGATACTGTTTTTCACATACTAAAATGCTATTGTTGCACTTATTTTGGCACTAAAGTTTACTCATGTACTTTTATTTTAATGGATACTTGTAAAGTTAAATTAAAATATTCAGTCAAACTTTCCAGTTCACAGTAGGCAACTTGCACACACACATTGACACTCAGCCTGTACGCCATTATCCTGTTGCAGTGCATGAAGAAAAGCAGTCATTTCAGAAGCTACTGGAGTTTCCCTACTGAATTTTTCCTACAGATTCTTTTTCTAGCAAGATCTTACTTGCAAAGTGTTTTCCCATCAGAGGCTTGCCAGATTTTTGGGGCAACGCTGAACAAAGGTCTTACCACCTTTGTAACACTAAACAGCATTTAGTCTCTTTCATAAACTTGATAGCCTGTAAATCTGAGATGGTCCACACCCTCTGCATTCCTATGTCGCATACTAACAGCCTCTTCTTTAATTACAAGGTGTGGCATTTCTGGACAAGAGACAGCTAATCCTCCAGACCTGTGTGTTATTTACATTTACCCTAGAATTTCTCCTTTATGCAAAGCTTTGGCTCTGAAACGGCAAAGGTTAAACCTCACCGACAAAATCTCTAGCTCATGGCCACACTTTGATGCCATTTAATATTCTGGTTTACTAATGATTAAGTAGAAGCGTTCTGAAGGATTCAGATCTAAAAGCTGGGAGGTATCTGGATCTAGGAGTTTGGTTCATGCCGGTATCTGTTACAAAACGCAACCATCTGCAAAACTAAAACTTCAACAGGAGCCCGTATTAGCATGTCACTTTAAACCATGCTCAACTGCAGTTGTCTTGATGAATTCTTGATTAGAAAGAAAAAGAGCTAAAGCTCTGGGTTTCTTACATAAAACACAGTCAGAAGACACACTGGCAAACAGTTAGTGATTTCGACTCCTGCAGCTAGGAAAGCAGCATTGCCCCGGTGTGCACACTAACCCCGGGCTGCGCAGCCCCCCGGGACTCCCTTACAGGAGGCTGGGAGCCCCCAGGTCTGCAGGCCAGGCTGCACTGGGCGGGAGACGGGAGGCTGCCAGGGCCCTGCTGTGCGGGAATGATGGGACTGGCCCTGCAAAGCCAGCAGAGCTTGGTGCTAGCTTTGCTGGAGCTGGTAGCTGAAGCACACCTCGCCCATGACTGCCCAGCGCAGGGGCGGACTGCTTCCTGCAGAAGGGCGGCCAACACTCCTCCTGGGCCGGTGCCCGCCGCGCGCCGGGCCGTTTCCTCACCTCCGTCCAAGTCTGTCACCCACGGTGCTTCCCACATCCCACAGCTTCAGGAAATCCAAAAAGCCTCAGCCCCAGCCTTCCTCCAGCCGCACATGCCTCCTCCCTGCCTTTCCCTGAAATACTTCTCCTGTTCAATAGCTTCTCTCTTGCTGCCATCTTTTCAGCCCAGGGGAAAAAACCACCCTCACCTCTTTCCTCTCAGCTCTGAGAAATCCCCGCTGAGCGTCACCCTTCCCTGGGGTGCAACAGCGTGGGCAATGCTTGACCAACAGCGAGTGTCAGAGAGGGACTGACTTGGTGGCAAGTTGTGACTTCTAAAGGAAGAAGACTTCTGACTTCTCGCACACAAGCGACAGAAGTCCCCAGTCTCTAACGAAGCCTTAAAAGGCAAAAACAAATTCAGGACTGAAGCACTCTGAGGCCAAGGCGATGATTTTGCCATGGCGTAGCACACGCTGTGCACTCACGCATCCACATCTTGGTGCGCCCCGTGCAGCAGTGCCCGCACCACAAGGGAGCTGCAGCCCCAGGATTCGCATTGGCAACAGCCCACCGCTGCCCCCCCCTCAAACATCCCTCTCCCTCCTCCAGAGACACCCTGTTACCATACCTCTGGCTGCCTCCACCGCGAGCCCCGCTTGGCAGTGTCCGCCCTGGCGCAGGCCCACACGCCATGTTTGGTGTCTCTGACCACAGCTCCCTCGGCAGGACGCGCTGGAGGCAACAGCAGACACCCCCAGGCACCCCCAACACATCACTGCTGGGTTACAGAGAGCAAAAACTTGACTTCAGCCCCTCAGAAAGGACTTTCTGACCATCTGAGTGAAAGTCATTGCACTGGGTGTCCGTGGCAAGGTGCTGGCAGGGGGGGCTGCAGGGACAGCCTCTGTGTGGAGAGGCTGGGGCTGCCCCATGCTGGACACTGCTAGTTCCCCACAGCCAAGATGGTGGCGCCTCAGGGAAAGCGCGTGAGGAAAAATGTGAGAAAGAGCCCTGCAGACACCCAGGTCAGAGAAGAAGGAGGTGCTGCAGGCACCGAAGCAGAGATTCCCCTGGAGAGGACCACGGTGGAGCTGGGTGTCCCTCTGCAGCCTGTGGAGAGACCATGGTGGAGAAGTTCATAAAGGACTGCAGCTCATGGAGAGGACCCACGCTGGAGCAGGGGAACAGTGTGAAGAGGAAGGAGTGGCAGAGAGGAACTGTTATGGACGGACCACAACGCCCATTTCCCATCCCCTGCACCGCTCAGGGGGAAAGAGGTAGAGGAGTTGGGAGTGAAGTTGTGCCTGAAAAAAAGGAGTGAGGGAAGGTGCTGTTTTGTCTTTTTTTTCTCACTATCCAATCTATTTTAATTGGTTATAAATTAATTTTCCCCAACCTTTGCCCGTAACAGTAATTGGTAAGTGATCTCCCTGTCTTTATCTTGACCCATGAGCTTCATCTTATTTTCTCCCCCTGACCTGTTGAGGAGGGGGAGCGAGAGCACAACTGGGTGAGCGAGCATCTGGCAGCTGGCCACAGTCAACCCACCGCAATCATAAATTGGACCAACCACAGGAGAGAAAGAAGAGAGAGGAGGACAAGAAGCAAGCAGAGTTACCCTGACACTGTGGTCCGGACCTGGTGCTCATGATGCTTCCTGATGAATTGGGCCATTATCTGAGGATTGCCCTGGACACAGAGCCCCACTTCAACACGCGCTCATCATGAGGTTGAATTTGTGGGTTTGAAGTTAGTTATGTGCAAGGGCAAGGCTATCCCTGCCTCCTGCCCAGACACAGTGTTCTTAAAGGACAGGACCTTTCCTGAAGCAGTCCAGGAAAAGTCCACTGAAGGGAAGGATCATGACAGAAAACAGGAAAGGCACAGATCAGTAATCTGCAGCACAACTGGAAAGATGGTGAAAAGACATCCCTTTTTGGAGCCGCTAAGAAAGCTAGTACAAAATATTGGGGTGGGTTTTAGCTCATAACTTTTGCTAACCAGTGTATCTGTTGGCAGATGCAGTACTACTACGCTAGCGCACTCCTCTGCCCTTTCTACCTAGGACTCCTTTAGCCTGACTTCCAACTCCACTGCTTAAGAATGCCAGGCAAGCACATAAACCACCTCTGCTCCGTGGCTGAATGCAGCAGAAAATTTATTAATGGAAAAAGAAGAAACGCTAAAGGAAGATCATCTCTGGACATAGCCCATGCAAAATGTAACTTGCCGTAACGCAGCCCTGAAAAGCACTACTAGCAAAATACCCTGGCATGTTACAGCACCCTCCCAACTTGTATAAAAGCTGCTTTATTGCTGATCTCAGTTTACTCTATGCCCAGGCATAACTGAATTGTGGTTTTTTTATGGGTCGTCTGGCCTCCCCAGTAAGTGTTCTGGGCCATCATTAAGGCTGGGTAAGGCAAAGCTCTTACTTTTTTTTCTTCTTTTTTGCAGAGCTTCTTTCTAGCCTTTTATCAGCTGATCTGTAGAAGCTGCAGAATGATATGCAGTCCCTCTCCTGAAGCAGTCTGTGGATAAACAACTGCTGCTTCTTCCTCCTGGAACCACCAGCAATGAGTCAGGGGCTTGGGAGGGTGGACAGCATTACCAGCATTGCACTGTCTCCCAAGACCCAACTGCCTCAGCTCCTCCAAGCCTCCCCTTTGCACCCCAAAAGCAACACTGGGAAGAAAATGAACTCACATACAAAACCCACTTGCAAACTTCAGATCATGAAGAAGTTTCTGGGTGAAAAAAAAAGCCATCCAAACTCGGAATGACAGTCTTTGTAAGCAAAACTGCTTCCTTCTAGTTCCTCCAGCTTCACCTGCTTCCCATGCTTGACACAGCGAAAAATCCCATGAGAAGCTCATCTATTCATACCCAGGAACTGCTCATGTTACTAATGTGCATAATCTGGATGCAAAAAATCATCAAGACATTAGTGCATTCTTGAACCATATCCTGTCATATTCATTGCAGGAAGCACAGGAAAAAAGTATCAACTGTTATGCAAAAACCTGACTTTCTTATCTGTGCTGCATGCAGTGAGTGTGGAATACTAAGTTTGCAAGGGAAGTCAGGAGTTACCCAATTTGTTTGTCAGGACCCTCTGGTAATGTGGCAAGGAAAAAGGAATTATTAATAAAAATGTTCAGAAAGTTGTGGTTAAGGTAAGAACAGGGCAGGCCTCTCTGCTTCTGTGGCTGCATAAGGACTAGTCCATACGTATGGAAAAGCACCATCAGGGAGAAGACCAGCTTAAAGAAAACCAAAGGAAGAGTGATGTGAAACTGGTGGTGAAATAAAGGAGGGAAATGGAAACTCTAATGAGAAGCTACTTGTCCGTGACTGGAGTCAGAGGAGGGAGGCAGCAAATTTCAGAGAAATATGTTTCAATTCATGACCCAGTTACAGCACATTTCTCTCCCCTCTCTGTGTCCCTCCAGTCCGCTGTTGGTGGCCCTTTTGCCATCACCACGTTCTCCAATTTACAGAGAACATCCAGCAACGAGCCTTCAGTTGGGGCGGGGGGGAGGACACCAGTGCTGTTTGCTTTCCTTTGCACCTGCTCCACAACTGAGGAAGGGCAACAGGCCACAGCTCATCGGATGGTTCGTTGCTTGGGAACCCATCATCCCAAAACTCAATATTATTTCTGGGATATTCTTAAAGTTTACCACCAGCAGGGTGATGTAGAAGTAATTGCAGAAGTAATTGCTGTGCAAGCCTACATAGTACCAGGGGGTTGCTAACAGATCTATAATCATCTCTCAGAGCGACAAAAACAAATTTCTGGATCGCAGCTGCCCCTGCCACCTTGATGCTTTGCAGCTCACAAACTGGAGGAAGCGCTTCCTGTAGTTCCAGGAAGGCGGCTTTATCATGCAAACGGCCTGGACTCTCTTCTGGCCACCTCTGTCTTCATCGCACCCAAGTCCCAATCTCTGCACTTGTAAAGAAATGGTGGGGGAGGATGCAAGGGAAAAATAGCATAAGGAAAAAACAGCCTCCATTCATGCCCTTACATTCAAGGGGTCCAAAGCTATTTGCAATTGCTAGTCACTGTCACTGCTCTGGAAAATAACCTGTCTCTGATTCACTATCTATATCTCTTGGCAGCAGCTTCTACAGCGGCACAAGGCAGAAGAAACAAAGAAGCTCCGTTTCAGATCTGCCCATTGTAGAGATACAAAGTTTGGACCTGGATCCAAATCTCTGCCTGCAAAATCATGGCTCCAAGCCCACTGGCTGGCATAGTTTTGGATTAAAACTCCTAGGTTTGTCCTCTTCTAGAGAATATAAAATTTCACTAGTTAGATAGAGGCTTAACAAATGGTCTGAGCAGAGGTCTCACAATGAATATGTGATGATTAACTGCAGGATCACAGAGATTAAAGGTGGGAAAGAACTATTAGAACATTGCAGCCCTATGGCAGTTGCAGAGTTGTTCTCTGTAGTGTATCTCTCCCAGCACCTTGTTCAGGCTAGTTTTGAGTGGCTTAAGCAAAGTCTCTCGCAGTTTCTTTCTGGAGGCTGTTCCACACTCAAGTAGATCTTGCTGCTATTTACTTGATATTTAATTTCACCTTGCTCCATTCTATAGCCAAGAGCCATCTTAAATAGTCCTCTTTCCCACTGGTGTCTTCATGTTGCTGTTTTCTGCCCTTATGTCACTTCGTAAATTCACATCTATTTTTCTGTTTGCCGTCATGTCCCACGATCAAGATCAGCAGAGAGTAAATAGCATACTTCCATGTATGCTATGCCCTTTCCAACCTCCATTAAACCAATCTAGTCTTTCTTTGGACAGATGACATTGAATTTCTGTGGTTTGACTCATCATGTCATTTCCTGCTCCCACTTTTGACTCTTCATGAGGTGCCAGCATGACAGAGAGCAGGACCCACCAATTAATGAGATGTAAAGACACAAGAAAGGCTTTCTCGAGACAATTGTTTTTGACAGCTTAGTACAACAGGAGGTAGAAGCAGACTTGACCTGAGGCTGCAGGGATGGCTTCAGGTCAGTTCCCGCTCTGACTTGAATCCCTAGGTTTTTTACTCTGCGTCCTGGGTTTAGGCGTAAAGCCCTGCAGCTGGTGCCGATGAAAGGAAGTTTGGTTCGGTCGTAATGTACAAAGCAGCACGCTGCAACTAACTTCACAGACTGAGGCCGGGAAAAATACATTCCTCTCTTCAAGTCACGTTAATGGAATATTTTCTGCTGGATCAGGATCAAACATTGTAAGGTAGACATTGTCTAATACAGAGGAGGATGTGGGATGAACAAATGCCAGAGCGAACAGTCCTAATGACCCTTGCTTTAAAGAGTCCAGAGACAAGACAGAACAAGGCCAGGGCTCCAGGAAACAGCCCAGCGAATGTGTGCACACATGTGCGTGTCCTCCGACAAGCTACGCCCAGCCTCCCTCCGGCACGCCAAACAGAGCCTACCGCTGCCTGCAGGCAGCCGACTTCGGAGAGGTTTCAGGTTCCCGTTCAGAGAAAATGACAGCTTAGCAGCTACACGGCTACACGCACAGTTTTAACTCCGAGAGTTATCACAAATGCGAGCGCCTGGTGTCGATCCCAGCACTTCTAAATTTTCTGAATTCCCTGCTTACTGAAGGGTGAAATTAGACTCACGCTCACAACTTCCAGCTTGCGGAAAGCAGCTCGGAGCAGGTAGAGGAGGGTATAGTGCACAGAGGATAAAAAAAGATGATTGTGGGTGCAGAGAAATATATTCCAGCAACACAGACTTTGTTGTAGCAAAGTTCAGACTGGGAATTTGCATATGGAAATTCTTTATGAAGGTACTCATATTAACAACCTGAATTGCACTCTTAAGAGATTACAGCAGTTAGGGAGAGGTAAATGAGCTCTGTCAAAACAGGAACAGCTCTAAGTGATTCCCCAAAGCAGGATCGGGGCATGCACCGTGGCAGACTTCCTCCATGTTCTGGCACTGGCTAGGGAAATTATGGAGGTGTTTCTCTGCTGCTTCAAAGCAGAGGGTCTGGCAGCAGTTCTTGCCCAACGATGTGGAGTTTGAAAGAATTTGAGTCAAAGCAGTGTTGATGCAAAGAAAAAAAAAAAAAAGAAAAAGAGTTAAGGCTGTAGTTCAGACACCACTGAACCACCTCCAGTTTCCCAGGTTCAAAGGCACAGGAGATGATGTGGTCATGTCCCTTCAACAGCCTCTGAGCACCAGAGAGACTTTAGGAGGAACAGAGCAGGGGCAGGAGGGCGGACCCATGGGGTCACCTACAGTGGAGCGCTGCGCCCAAGATGCATCTTCCTGTTGGAGCAGCTACCTTTGGGTGCCGTGTAGCTGCACTTCTGGGAGCCTCAGCAAGACTGCAGCTCTTCTCCACACAACCGTATGAGAGCCATAAGGCAGCTGTTTCTTCCCAATAAGTCTCACTCAAACATCAGCAGATCTTTTGAGCAGAATCTGCATGTCCCGGGTAAGTCAGAACCCAGGACAAATGGACAGTCAGAGAAGACCACTTAGCCACACACAGGGCTGGAGCATGGAGGTCCTTCATACTGTGCAGATTTGGCTGTCACCAAACAGTTCCAAATATTTGCCATTCCTTGTAGGTGTCAGAAGTTGCATACAGATATACCTACCAGAAAGTCCACACATAGAGCGCTCTGATCTTTCTAATCTTCTCCTGTTTCTTGGGGAAGGTTATGTCTTACAGACCTCTGCAGTATACTTCTGGCCCGAAGGAAGTACAGTGGGTCTGGCAAGCATCAAGGGTTTAAAGCACTGCAGTCAGCTGATCTCGCTGACCCCAAAAACTTCTCAGTCCTGCTTGATTTCTGTTTCCTCAGTCCAGATCTGCAAGGAGGAGGAAATAACGACTCCACGGGTGTCCTGCTATGCTATGTGGTCCAGCAGATCTCCTCTGACAAGCCTTGCCCAGGGGTCTGTCCCCGTGCCAGGTTACCGATCTCACTGGAGGTGTACCAGAGCGGATTATGCGCCTGTCCTCTGCTAAGTCTGGCATGCTTCGCTTAAATTGACCACGCTTCTTATGAAAGAGTGAAATTAGGATGAGAGAAGTAGTAAAGCCTGTTTTTCCATGTAAGTAGTGTGAGCTGTAGAAAACGGACACTGGCAATGGATATGGTTGATGAAGCTATATGGTTGTTATAGAAAGGAACAAGCCATTTTCTGAAGCCGTGGTATAAAACAGGCTCAGAGAGAACAGACCTGATGGTGCCTCCGCAAGACCCAGAGTAAGCACCACTGCAGATCCTAAGAAAGATATTTTTCACACGTGGGGCGAACCACATTTGCTGTGGACAGAGGAGACTGTCTCAGGGTCTGTGGCTGTGCATTCTGAGGACAGCATTAAAGCACTGTGGGCTGGCACTGCCCCATGCTCCCAAACCTGCAGGGAGCTTACCCGAGATTCTTGCTCTTTCAGCTCTTGCTCTTTAAAATTTCATCAGTGCTCTTGTGTGGTGTTTTATGCTCTTGGGCTCCAAAGAAACATTCTCTGCTGTAAAAAGAAACAGTCTGTTTAAATCTTTTTTCTTTTTTTTTTCCCCCTGAAATGAATGAATGTAAAGCATCACCCAATGACACTCCCTACCGCTGAACCCATCGGCACCCTTTGTGTTTTCACGGACATATTTTCCTTATAAAAACCAGTTCCATCTTCTCTGCTGCTATGTGAAAGGCTCAAACAAATGTCAGAAAACTGACTGACAGACTGTACAGGCAAAGCGGAGAACCTGACTGTGTTCAGAGGCTGTCAAGTGCACAAAGTAAACAAAAGAATAGATCTATGTAATTTTTCCTCTCGAATCTCTTTCAACTACAACTCTTATTTTAGACGTTACTTGTGAAGGAAAGCGCAACACAATGTCAGTATGTTTTAAATGTAAAAAGTCTCATTAGTTTTGACAAATATGTTTCTCTGATAAAATTTATTATAACTATCGGAGGCATAAAGCTGAAACAACGTTGCATTTTTAGTAACTGTTTGAAAGTTATGGCTTCCTAAAACTACCACGACCATTTAAGAACCATAATGTGTTATTGTAACGCCCTGGTTTTGTCCTTCCTCAAAGCCTACCTCCGGCTCTTCCCCCAGGTTATCTCTGTTAGAGGCTCAGCAGCCTTCCTATCCCATGCACAACCAGGACGGAGCAGTAGGATCTTCCATGCTCTTCGCTCAACTTGCATCTCCCTGCTTGACGAGGTTGTGCTGAATACAAATATCTGGGTGAAGTATATTCAGGTTTTGCAGAAATCACCACCACCATGGATGACAGAGCTTACACAGCTCCCCGCTGCAATACAGACTGCCTGCAGGGCTGACAGAGCCGCCCTCCTAAGCTGGGATTTACTCTCCTGCCCTGCCAGGGACTCTCAACCCAAGGAAGCAAGAGAAAGAGTTGCGTATGCAGGTTAGATTTTAAATCCCTCTTTCTGACAGCACGATGCAGCTGCGTGCTGCAAGCGCGTCTGACAGACATTGGACCCAGGGGAGGATCAGCTTTGAAAAACCTTCCCTGGGATATTTTTGCTCCTTTTACTTCATTCTCTGCATTTCTTTTAACTCCCGGGGTGGGTAATTTTCCTCAGCCGAAAACCAGACAAAAGGGGGGAAAAAAGGGAGGAGAGAGGTACGCTGCAGTGAGTGGGCAGCCAGACTGCAGGTGGGCACAGCGCGCGTGAGCGGCACAAAGCAGCTTATTCCACACAAGCCAGGGAAGGGAGCACGGGTTTTGCAAACGCCACAGGCCGTAGCCGGCTCCGTCTGGCCTCTGCCGCAGGGCAGGAGCAGACACGCGGGGCAGCTTTGCTGCGAGTGAGGCAGGAGAGGAGCGCACCACACCGAGGAGTGCCCGGGGAAGGCACCCGTGCAGGGAAAGAAGCTTTCCGCAGGGTTCATCACCTCTTGTGCAACTAAACCAGTACAAATCGCCAGTGCCCCCACAGTGTGGCTTTGCCGTTTGCTAATGATTTAAACGGAGCAAAATACAAAGAGTGTGCACCCACAGCCTTCTCCTTGGTAACCCACTGCCCACGCATGGCCCTTCCACCTCTGGGCCGAGAGGGGCAGAAAGTGGCTGCCGGGGAGGCTGCAGCCATCTATCTCCTCTCCGCTGGCCCAAGCCCACGTGCCCCATGCACCTCAGTCCACCAGCTCCTGTACACCAGTAAGAATTTGCCCTGTGTCCCCTTCGGACCCTTCTGCCAGCCGGGGAGAACCGTGCTCCTTTGCCATGCGTGGCTGGGCAGCCATGCCAACGGCCACTGGCACCTGGTTTTAGATGAATGCACTTGCAGCATGGCTACGCTCAAAACACTGAGGATTTCTGTATTTACAATTAGAGTATTCAAATTGTTTTAACTTTAAAGGTGGGAGGATCTATTTATTTTCATTTTATTTTGTGCTTTTCCAGTTCTACCTGGAATTCAGATTTAGGTAACATGCAACCGAACGTGTCAAGGTATCTGAAGGCTCAAAATGCACAATGCAATACTATAATATAGCTCTTTGTTATGCTAATTATTTCTTCCCAGCTGCTCCAGTAATGAGCGCCAGCCCGACCTATCAAAGGGGAACAAAACCTCTAGGCGAGCTTTCTGCTGCAAGGTCCCTTACCTCTGCGCTCGAGGGGCTGGGGCTGCGTCTCTTCCGGCACCTGTAAACCAAGCTGAGAGGTAAAACAAAACAATTTAATATTGCAGCTCCACTGCCACTGGGAACACGAGCTAGGAATTAAAAAGTGATACCCTCTTGACAGTCAGGTTGCCATCATTTACATTTTTCTCTCGGGTCCCCTCCCCCTCCACATGCATCTTCTCAGCACTTCCGAGCAAAGGGGAAAAATGAGGCAGTGTGGGAAAACATCCAGTCAAACCTCAGAGGCTCCACCGAGGTTCTGATTTTGGCACCCACCAGGGTAGCGCTATGTGATCATGAAGGATTTTGAGTGCGCGGGTGTCAGATTCATGACAGCCAGAAAATGCTGTGGTTGCATTATTTAAATTAAAATTAAGGTCCCAAATAATAATAATTAAAAAAAAAAAGGTTTCATGTATTCAAAATTAAAAGAATAAAATTATCGGCCTGGTTGCCTTTCTATTATTTATGTTGATATTCAGTTAAAAGAGAGTTTGTCTTGTCCCTGTGTTTCTAGAGCCTAGAAAGATATTTTATTGATAGCACATGGAAATATTCAAAGGGAAAAAGGAGCTTTGGCAGCTGGAAAGGGACTACTGAGGGCCACCGGCAGCTTGAGAGGCTCAGAAGACCACTGGGAACGTGGGGCAAGCTTGTTAGCCAAATGCCTTATTTCTAATGGTCACTAGTGAAAGACCTCAAAAGCTGACATTACACTGTCATCTTCAAGCCTCTGAATTAGCAAACGGGCGCTTTCAACGGGTGGATAAATTCATACAGTAAAAATCTTTGTCTCAGCCTGCATGCAGAATAAGGACAATGATCTGACAGTAGCTTATGCCCTATTCACATTTTAAGATTTTCTTCATGACTGTGACGACTACACAGGTTATTTTAAAGTTTCGGTATTGGAGCAATTCTGCAACGCAGGTACATTTCAGGATTGCATTAACACTACGCACCTTATTTCTCATAGCAAACACAAAATGAAATTTGCCTCTATTACACTAATTAGTCTGTTGGTAAACCAGAATCCAATCTGTCATGCAGAGGAAGGGGTCAAAGAAGGAATAATAATATGTATTCAGCCTCTGCAGGTAAAATGTAGGCGTCTCAAGATTTAAAAATTAGTCAAACTGTATTTTCAGGGTACTAATAATGATAATATTAATAGAAACTGAGAAACGTAGGTTGCTTTGGTCATACTTGTTGAGACTCACAGAAGATAAATTTGAGGAAAACATAACATTGAAAGTACATTACACTTACAGGGTAGCAACACTTAATGTATGCGCACTGTCTGATGATTTGTAATATAAAGGGCAATTGCGTTTTGAGCCAAAACCACACTACTTTATTCAAAGGAATAAATGGCCCCATGGCAGCTGTATGGCTAAGAGGATGTGGCTGGTAAGCGGGGCCTACTCACAGAAATAAGTACAGAGGATTTCACCCTGAAAGAGCAATGGATGGAGGCAAAAAAAAAAAAAATTTTACAAGGGTTTTTAGGGTTGATGAAGGGATAGAGCACAGATTTTACACATATACTGAGAGACAGAAATGATTTTGGAGTCAGGGAATAAAACTGGATTTGAAAATAATCTGCTGCTCGACTCGAACTCCCACTGGCAGAGGCTTTCCCTAACTAAAGGGGTAAATACGGAGTAGCCGGTCCCACACTGTATGGGGTGGAGGAGGAGGACTGCCCTTTGAAACTTGTTCTGATTAAGAGAATGAGACGGGGGGGAAAGACAAAACCAACAATAACCAAAGGTGTGGGTGGTCAGCTGATACGACGAGGCACAACTTCTCCAAAAATCAATGGCACAGCATCATCTCACGCCAGCTGAGAGTCTGATTGCCCGTCACCTGGCTGCAAAAAGTCTGAAACATCAGCCAGCAAACTGCCAGAAAGCATTTGACAGCAGTCACAGTTCACAAAGTAAAAATGCTGTATTAGAAATACAAGGCGGTGAGGGGACAGCAGAAGCGATGTTGTGGGGTCCCTCTGCGCTTGCTGGAGACATGCAGCTGTGACAGCTACGGGCCAGTTTCTCATGGAGGAGGCACGGCCACCAACCGCTGCCACCCCATCGCCCTCTTCCACAATGGCCAGAGCCTTTAGTTGTTTCAAGAGGCAGACACAGCCCGCGGTACAGAAGGGCGAGCCTGGCAGGGTATTCCACGGGGAAAGTACCACTGCAGGAGGTAGCACTAAATGGACTGACCTTGAGCAGACAGCCCATTTATCTCCTTTCTGCAATCTCGGCATGACAGATTAGATGCTCTCTACAGTAAATTGGAGAATGATGCTGTATTAATTGAGAAGAATTACTAGCCATGAAAGAGAAGTTATATTTCAAGTTCAGTATCTCCTTGTTTTGGGGGTTTTGTTGAGTTTGGGGTTTTTTTGCTCATCGTGTGTACTTCTGAGCATACACAGACCACCCACCTGTGACTTCTCCTCACACTTCCTGCATTCCTCAGTGGGGGAACTTGAACACAGAGATTAAAAGAAATTAACCTACTTGCCTACCTGGCTTTTAGGCTGGATCTGGTGAGAAAGCTTTCCGTACCTTGCAGTCTGCACCACTTTTGCAAAGCTGAGGAACTGAAACTCCACCCTCCCCAGGGTGCGCTCACTTCCTTGCTAAGACTTAAAGACTAGGGAGAGCAACAACAGGCCAACTACAGTCCCAAATGCAACCGTTTTCACATGATTACTCCCCTGGAGTTTAATCTAACCTTCCACACCTGACCCCAGGCCCCCTGACACGGAAAGCCACTGACCCCGAATGGTAAATTCAGTCTGGTCTTACAGCCGCAGCTGCTTTGCTTCATGCTCTCTGTGGAGAGCCAAGAGGAGTGAAGGTCTCATCCTAACACCCCTCAGGCCCAGGGCTGGTTTGCGTTCAGTTCCCCAGTGCAGGCCCGGCTGGCCGGGCACACCTCGCAGGAGCAGCCTTAGGCTGAGCAGGATTAACTGCTGCAAAGGCAGTCGGCACCCTGCCATGGCTGTGTTTACATTAGAGAAAATGGACCTCACAGAGACAGTTTGCAAACACCACAAGACGAACTTTTGTAAACTCCCTCGGTTTAGTCATCTTTCCCCATCTGTGAGAGAAGTTAAAGTGAGATTGAAAAAACACAGGAAATTACTGTGTATTCCAAGTAGTCGTGACTGAGTGGCTTGGCTGTTACATGGGATGCCTTGTGGAAGATTCACATCTCCTAACATTTCCAGCGAGATCCTTTGCGGCGCTTCCCCGGCTGCGATCTTTTAGCAGGCTCTGCACACCCTGCCAGGAAAAGCCTCTGGGGTGCCTCGTGCAGCTGCAGAAAAACTCATACCAGTACTGAGGAGCCCAAAAGGTTACCTCCAGAAAGCGAGGGCAGCCCCTTTCTTCGAGGCTGCAAAGCAAGGGACAGGCAATGAAAAAGGTTACGTCCCTTTGGGAGGCTTCCATGTGAGAGTTACATTCACTGAATAAAACGCCAGATGAAATCCTTTACCCCACAGCAGTTTAAACCTTTCTCTGATGTGACTGACTGGCTTTTTGTGATAAAACTTAAGAAACTTCTTTTATCAAGGTTCCTGGCATGAGTAAGCAGCAATTGCATTTGCTACACCTCTGGCTATAGGCTTTATCTCCAGAAGGCAATGCGAGGGCACGAGTCGAACGCAGGCTAGAAATCACCTTCACGTCTCTGCTTCGGCCATAGCGCTTCAATCACCAGATCACTACCGTAGTGGCAATCTGAGCTACCGGCAACTGGAAAGGCCATTTCGCTGGGTGGGTCACAACTGGCGTGGGCCTCCAGAGGGGCCACAAAGCAGCCGAGACCCACTGCACCTTGGTTAGTTTGTTTAAATTCCCCTTTAGATCATGCTGCGCCTCTGAAAACCAGCTCCCTGCTTCCCCTGCGCAAACCCGAAGGGTGGTGGCACCCAGCGTACCGCCCCGGCGGCGTGTCGTGGTCTTCAGCGAAAGGACAGTCGGCAGACGAGAGGTGTAAAAGGAGGATGGAGGGCGCACAGGAAGATGAAATGTGAAAAAAGTCTCTTTCTTTACCACAACTTTGCTTTGGGGTGTAACACCTTCAGGACTGAAAGCAGTACTTCATTTCTGCGGCTCAGCCTGCGTTTGTTTTCTCTGTGGAGCCAGCTGCTACGCTGGCATTGCAAATCGGTGCCAGCTGAGGCTATTTCAGTGCTGGGGATGCTTAAGTAACCGTGTTAAGCTGTTTCAACAGATTAGCTAATCCAGTAAAAATAGTAAAATTTTACCAAAAGTATTAAGTATATATGAAGCACAATGATATTAAGCTGCGTGTTTTGAAAAAGGAACATCATTTTTTCAACTCAAATGAACTATGCATTTCCAAGGGAAATGTATTACCTGGTGGAAAGCACTCCTAAAGATAAAATGACACTTCTGTTCTTAGCGACAGTAAAATAGACCTGACAACAGAAACATTTTTTTCTGTTGCTGTTTTCCATGTTTTATTGAAGTACCATTATTAGCCTGCTGAAAGGCACAGTACCTTATAGTCTCACACTCTAGGAGCAAAGTATCTTATGATAGAGAGTAAAACAATCTCCCCAGAGAGAAGCTCTTCTGTCCAGTTCTTCCAGGCAGGTAGGCCAGGATCAGGCTCAGGAGCATTCGTTTAGCAGTCATGCGTGGGACGTATGGATGAAAGGCATTAGTATAATCTTGGAAAAAAACTATTTCTTGAAGATTTGTGGTACTAGCAAAATGTCCTTAGTACTGGAGTGTGCAGTGGGGAAAAGGCCTATCAGGTTTACACTCTTCACACGCCATAAATCAAACCAAATTTAAACCATGAAATGCATTCAGCCTACCCCAGGTTGGAAATCCTATCAAGGTCTGTTGCACTTCTGGCAATCGGACAAGGGTGTTTCCAACTCCCTTTTCTAACATGAAATACCTCTGTCTCTTCTGAAGCAAACAGGGTAACTCAGTGGACTCCCGAGTCCAATACATCTACTTTCAGTATTTGCTATTATTTTGTGAGGCAGGGTCCAGAGAAAGGCACAAAAGACCACTTATCCTTAGGCCAACCTTCATTAGATGACATTTCATCCCTTACAGACCCTGATGACACTCAGTAAGACTGTCCAGAGCTGTAACAAGTTCATTTCTAGGTGTCTCTGGAACTAAAGAAGCTGTTAGAGAGGCCAGAGTAGACAGAGAGTTCTGCTGATCGATCACTTCAGCTGGTGCAAATTCAACTCAGAAGACTCTGCAATGGGTGACGTGTGCAGGCTTGTTCTTGAAGACCAAGGAGCCCCTTAGGGTCAAAAAGCTTTCAGCCCCCCCAAAATGTTGCCTGATTTGCGGTTTGGGCAGCATTTGGCCAGGCGCTTTCCTTGGCCGTACGTGCAAGTCCGCAGAGAAGTCTGAGGCTTCTCAGTGCACCTTCAGACTGTCCTAAAGGCTCCTGAAACCCCGAGAAAGCTGAGCTCCGTCCTGGGCTCAGCTTGAGGTGCAGAGTCAACTGCAGCGTAACCTCTTCAGCAGGGAGCAGTTTGATTAAATGGCATTTCCTTGGGTGAGGGAGGGGAACGTGGGGGAAAGGACCCAGTGGCCATTGGAGATGTAAAATTAAAATGAATTTTGGTCATTTTAATAAATATATATCAAGGAAATTTCACTTTACTACAACAACACATTAGTATACAAGCATCTAATATTTAAGCTTAAAACATCAAGTGTTTATCAAATATTGGAAAAGAGCAGACATTACTAGACTATCTGGGTATAACACAAGAAAAATCAGGCTTTTTTAAAAAATTGGTCCTTGTGGACAAATGTCTAAATGATGATCCTACTCATACACTGTATGAATGAGATCTATATTTAATATTATTCTTAATAAAAAAAGCTTCTGTCTTGGAGAAATCAGGTGGGACTTACTTACACTCTCTTTATTTGCCATTCTTCACAATGATAACCCTTACAAACTTATCAGTTCCAACTCGCCTGACCGCATAAAGGTTATCATTGATTAACGTCCTACTCTCTTCGTGGTCACTTTGGCTGGGGGGGGGGCGGGGAGCTTTTTCCTGCGACCACTCGGCTTAGTCACGAAAACTGTCCAGTTTGCAAACGTGACTGTGGGGTACGCACGCCACCCAAAATAACCACGGCCCAGGAGGACTCAGGGTGAACCCATGAAACCCAGAGCAGGAGGTCTCTGACCCAGAGACCTGGCTCACTCCAGCGCCAAGCCGGGGGCAGCCCAGGGCGGTGTGTCCCCCCCCGGGGACCCTCGTGCCCTGCGCCGAGCTGGCCGCTCCCCCAGCACAGAGGTGAACTTCACCCTTTGGACAAGAAGCGAGCGGAGAAGACGTCGCTTGCGTGCATGATGCTGTGGGAACAGGCAGCTATTATGAGCCAGCCGTGGCTTGGATGTGGCTATTTTGCCGAGCGCATCCTGCCAGTTGTTATGGGGACTGTGGGAACTAATTAATTCGGTGGATCTAAGACTCACAATACTCTTGGTCCAACCCCGACTAATGTCTTCTGGGCATTTTAAACAGCACACTTTTGCAAACAGTCTACCTAGGGATGACTAAATGTTGTCCTTAGCCACTGAAATCTCAGCTCATTTCTCCAAAATGTTCTTTTTTTAAATTAAACCCCTTACATTCATTCAGATAAAATCGTGTTTATCGCCACATTATTGATTAACATTGTGCTTTTTGCTTTCTTTTCTTGTCTTTTTTAAATCAATGGCAAAAGTCATAGAAAACTCCCGCATGCTTTTGCAATCTAAAAGAGAGAAATTATGCGAAACAGAATAAAGTATAAAACATGCCACTGGTTCATGAACTTCATTATACGAAGAAGGAAAAAAAAGAGCCCCAGCAACAGACAGTTGCCATAGAAACACTCAAGCATCGAATGCTTGTTTACAAGAGACATCCCTCTATTGTTTCTTAAATCCCTTCCTAAGGATGGCAAATCAAAAAGCAATTGAGCATCAAAAAGGAAGAACAGAGATGTTTGAATAGGAAGTTGAACTCAGTACTTCAAAGGTTAAAGGTTTCTAGTAATATTGATCCACCCTGTGGGTTTTTTTTTTTCTCTGTTTAGGTTAATTCCCTGCTGTATCACTGATTTATACTTAATTTTCACGCTGGCAAAAATTAAGACAAAAAGTAAGGCACCAAAAAAAAACCTGCCCTGTATAACAACAAGCCTCATTAGTTATTACAGCCGAGGTGAAAACATGCAAGTACTGGAGTTGCATGTTGTGTTTCTGATTAAGATCCCATAAACAGGTTATTTCTTTATGCTATGTCCTATTTTGTCAGTTGAACGAGACGCTGAATCCAGGAATTCAAGAGTATCAGTACAAAATGTAAGGATGGTTTATTCCTAGTCCATGAAGACAGTCCTTTGTCAGAACAAATACTGAGTTACAAGGAGCACATCACCCTTGCTGGTAGCATCAATTTGTTTGCCAGACTTCTAATTCCTTGGTAAACATAATGGAGGTTCTTCTTAATTAATGGCAGACTTCTTGGGGGCGGGGATATATAAAACGATATGTTTTCCCCATCTGGCTGATTGGTATTTTCAGTAACGAAAGCTACACCATAGCTGTACAGACTATAGTGCTAAGCAGTAACGCAACTGCGTTCTTTATGAAGTCTCCATATTTATAAATAGCCCGCTGATGCAGATCATAGAGACGCTTTACGCAATCTGCTCTCCAGTCATTTAAAACTACACGTAATGTTTGTGGCATGATTGTATCATTTGTAGAAAACTATAAAAAATCCATTCAAAATAAAAATTTGATAGACAAACGAACATGCTGCGCATGCTTCAACAGAGCAAGAAAGATGCCTCATATTTTACTTCCTTTGCTGCAGCACATTTTATTACTTGGTAAAGATTCCTTTTTCCTTAAGGATTTTTTCCAAGATTCACTTACGTTGCTCTTGTCATTACATCCAGTCTCAAAACAGTCATAAAATTTGCCTTTACATTCGAGAGCATGGGTGCCTCTCACAGGTTCACAGTTCAGGGCGACGCTCTCTCGCTCAGGTTCATTACCTCCTTTCTCGTCATTAAATTTTGCCTTTTCCTGATTACTGTGAGACCTGGCATTAGTGATGAATATTTCATTAGCAGGTATCTGGTCATCACTCCTGTAAGAAGGGGCACTGCTAACGTCATAATCCACCTGCTGGGAACAGCTTGGCAAAGAAATGGGGGGGTGGGAGGAGGAGGAGGAGGAGGAGGAGGAAGAGGAGGAAGTATTTTCTGTACTAGCATTAACAGAGTAGGGTAGATTTAAGTAGTGACTGCCACACTCTTGATAGAAGCAGCACGTGTGGAGCTTCTCGTACTCCTCCTTTGCCATCCGAAGGCGTTTTCTGTACGGACAGTCCTGAGGCACAAACCACTCTTGTGGCGAGGTGCCACTGAAGGAGCAGGCGGAGAAGCACCAGTTGTTCTGCATGATGATTTCTCCGTGGATTCTCTTCATTAGATTGTTGATGAGGACGGATCTCCGCAGGTAGACTTCAGGATCGTCAATGAATTTCAGCTTTTCCAAAGACATGTAAAGAATATGGGCCCGCTCCTCAAACACAGAGATCGTCTGAAAATGCAAAAGACAGAAGATACGGAACTGAAGGCAACCGGTTTTGTTCCAGGCAAGGAGAAAGAAAACGAAGCAAAGTATTCCCCCTGTGCCACTACTTTCCTCATTCTCTTTCTGAGGCGCCTAAAACTGGCTTTTCATTTTGCACACCCATGTAGCTGGGGACCTGCTTTTCCTTGGCCACAGCATTCACTCAGGTTTAGGAGGCAAGTAGCTGAGCGCTACACCACAGAGGCAATCGCAGGGCACAAATCCAGGATGGGAGAGTGAAATCCAGATGCACACATCTGGCTCTTTATTTGCATTTGGGGATAGAACATAAAATTGTTGTGCAGTTTTGCGCCAGTGATGGCTGGGGGCTTTTTGATGTAAATGGACCCAATTCCGTCTTCCCCTGTGGGGCTCCTACAAAGCTCTGAAGCCAAGCGAAGGTCCCCTCCTGCAGCCTCAAAGTTGGCAAGACGCAGCCGGCAGCCGTCGCCTCACGCAGCAAGTGTCGGAGCATTTCATCCACTGCCAGTGGAAGAGGCCCTCCAGCGAGGAGGTCTCCATTTGCCAAGCTCCCTTACACTGCTCGTGTGTACAACAGTACATGCAGGGAGGGAGGCAGGGAGAAACCCATCTCAAAGCATCACAGCATCTGGAGAGCAGCTGTTGGCCTGCATACTACACCCTGCGCTCTACGGGACCGGTGGGAACGCAGATAGGCAGGGACAAGGTCAGGAAACGAAGAGAGGATAGGGATTTGCAGAAATCCTGGCTCGACGCCCACAGATTTGTTCTCCCTTCCACGGTCCTTCCAGGACTCCCTTTCTCAGCACTGGCAGCATGAGCAGGTTACTGCCCCCGGGAGGCCCCGGATTCTGCGCTGTAATCGCTACCCTGGGAATCAAAATAAGAGAGGGGGCAATGCATGCTACTGTAAGCACTATGAACTAATTTTCATTTTTAGTAAGAATTTGGTTTGCGTAGGAGGAGAGCAGCACAGCACAAAGAGAGGCTGCTCTAAATCCCCCCCATCTGTGGCTTGATCATTCTTCCCTTTCCCACATGGTTACAGCATTTTTGCAGAGTGGAAGTCGTAGCTATGAGGACTGAAAGAGCTTAAAGCACAGCTGCTTTTCACATCCATTCAGCTCTCCTCAGCCCTCTAGCTCTTTCCACAGCCTGGTCCTGTCTGCAGGGCTTAGAAGCAGCACAGTGCCTCGTAAAAACAAAAATTGGCCGTGTTTTCATGTGAGTTCACAGCTGAAGCTCTTCTTTGTTAGCAAGAGTAATTTTCTATAATACATGACTCATTGTAAATCATATTAAGCCTGTAAGGTTAATTTGCATCCTTTATACCTGCTGCAGAAGTAGTCAGTGAAGCCATAAAAGCCTGGAGCAAACCAGTAAGCCTTGAACTGTGATCCTTCTGGAGATAGATACGTCCTGGAGGGCCACCAGTAGGAACAAGTTCTCAAAGGCTTTCCACTACAAATGTTTGCCAACAGCCCTCTGGAGAGAGGCCCTGGGTCCTACCGTCATAGCCTCTGTGGGACAAGTCATCTCAGAACATAACTCTTTCTTTACTGGACAGCGGAGGTATAAAAATGTGTAAGAAATTCAAAGAAACCTGGTGGCCATCCTCCCTCCCCCGGAGCTCAGTGCTGCAAAGCAGAAAACGCATTTGTGCGAAACAGAAGAGACTGGTGACCCAGGGTTTCTGACATGATACACCTCTACAACAGCACAACTCTATGTCTGGGACAGGTCTATCTTACCAATACCTCTACAACTGGTTTTTCTGCTGTTGGAAAGGGATGAGTAACTATTCCTCCTCTTTGCGAGGAAAACAATCACCGATACAAAAATCCAACAATCTAGCCAAGAAAAAAACTGGCTGAAATCAGAGAGTGATGCAACACGCGGGAGACACGCTCACTAACCAGAGCACATTTTTCAGCACCCTCGGTGCTATTTATTCATTGCTCTGGCAGCAGACCGGACACCTTCCGGAACTGATGGCAGGGCAGTTTTTCACCTTCCCCGTCAGGTACTTATTTCCAGCCAACACTATTTGTAGCTGAAAATTCCTTCGGCTACTCTAAGGCCCTTGGGAAGCGAGCTTGGTGTTACTGCTCGCTTCTCCTCTGCAGAAATCCCTCCAGGGAAACAGGATCCCACTGGGCAGACCTTGCCGGCCAGTGCCCGTGGTAGGGACGAGGCACTCAATTCTCCTCACATCTCAAAAGGCTGCCTCTGCGCTGCAGGTAAAGATAACGTATAAACTCGCTCCACATCTTGATCTGGTTTAGCTTTCTGTCTCTGGGGCTCTTGTGGTACTACTGCCTGCCATAAGCTGTGCTTTAATCTAAAGGTTAGATTGTGTCCTCTCCATCGCCAATAGTACAGCGGTACCACTGGACTGCTACGGGTCAGGTACGATCCCAGCAAGGTAAGGATGGTGTCTCAAGGCACGAGCTATCCTTAAGCGTATCACTCCAGGCGTTCAGTTCCTTACAGGACTGAGCCCTTAATGAACAAGAGCATAAAATCTCTCATAAAAAAAGTCAGATTTCAATTTATGTATTCACTGGCCTGGGAAATGTTTGCGCTAATCCCTCCCCTAACAGCTTTCATTAAAAAAAAATATTCTTTCATTTACTAATCTGTTCTTTTGGAGTTGTTAGCTTTTTAATAAACAGGATTAAATACTGAAGGAGCTTGTACTCGCTTTCCAAGTCATTCTGTGTTTCTAGAGGATCTGTAACCCATTTGGGGTAACCGGAACCTGTTACTATTTTCTCCCCTGCAAAAAGTTTTGAATGAGTGGGGAATCACGGGCCCTTTTTATTTATGTTCTTCCTTTCTGCTGTTCAAATGCTGTTACGGAGCTGTTTCTGTAAGCATGACATAAACTAGCTAAGAACAAAATAATCTGAAAAAAAAGTTATTTGCAGCATTTCCATTTACAGTTGTTACAAATGAAGAAACGCGTCTGCTTCTTAAGCAATCCGATGACAATAAAACAATAAATGTGAACAAGTGACAACTATTTGTTTCTGAGCAAACAGCTGGATCATTCTGCTAATTTCAGCGGAGTATTGCAGCCTTCTGGAAATGGGTCAATCGAGTGTTACTAAGCATCTGAAACTCGGAGTAAAAATAATGACGATTAGAAAACATACTTTATGTGTACAGCTGCCGAGTGGTGGATGAAAATCCTCTTCTTCCACATATTTCCTTTTAAAGTATGTGATCTTGGATGTTGTTACAGGATTTGAAATTCCCCTGTAATGTGATCCTGCGGGTAATAAATCAGATATGACAAATGACATGCGGTTTGCCGGAGGTTCTCCAAACAAAATACTTTTCATTTCCCTTCGCGCTACAGGAGAACTCCACCGCCTATTTCCACATACATTTGCAGCGATCAGAAATAAACCCTCACCTGGCTAACACACAACCCGCCCGGCGCACCGCACCGGCTCGGGCAGCCGAGGGCCGAGGTACCGGGCAGCGCAGGGAACCGGTGCCGCCCTCAGGACGCTGGGCTTCGGGAAAACTTTCCCTCCAGCCCGCGGCCGGGCAGGCGGGCAGCTGCCTTCGCCAGCGCATCCACCGTTCCGGAGCAGCCGGGTGCGACGGCGCCCGGGGAACCCCGCGCACCTGCGGCCCCGCGGCCGCGCCACGCTCGCCCGTGGGAGAGCCCCCGCCTGCAGCCCGCGCCGCGGCCGCCCGGGCCCGCCGCCGCCGCCGCCGCTCCAAGCAAGCCGGCGGAGCCGCCGCCGCCGCCTCCCTCCGCGGACAAACCTCCGTCCCCCCGCCCGCCGCCGCCGATCGGCGCGGTGCCTACCTGCGGCGGGGGGCCCGGGGGCCGGCGGGGCCGGGGGCGGCGGGGCGGCGGGGCCGGGGCGGCCGCAGCAGGGCGGCTCCCAGAGGGCGCGGTAGGCGGCGAGGTCGGCGGCTCCCTCGGCGGCGATGGGGCGGCCCAGCCGCTGCATGGGCAGCACCAGGGTCATCGCGGGCGCCGGCACCTGGAAGCGAAGCAGCGCGGTGAGCGCCCGGCACCCCGCCGCCCCCTTCACCTGACCCCCGCCCCGCGGTGTTCCGCCCCCTGTGCCCCCTTGGCAGTCATGCCTCTCCATACACATATATAAAAAATACACGCGGATGTATCTCACATAGACACACATTTTTTTCTTCCTTTTTATGGCAGGAAAAAGACCGGAGTCCTCTCCCACAAAGGGCGCGGGGTCCCCGGCACCGGGAGTTTGCGCGCGCTCCCCCCACGCCGCCGCCCCGGCCCCGGCCCCGGCCCCGGCCCCGGCCCCGGCCCCGGCCCCGGCCCCGGCCCCGGCCCCGGCCCCGGCCCCGGCCCCGGCCCCGGCCCCGGCCCCGGCCCCGGCCCCGGCGGCGCTCACACAGCGGCACGGATCCGCTCACTCGCTGCCCATTCTCTCCCGGCGGTGTTGGCACGGCGCGCTCGGCACCGACGGGTGTGCGAGTCTGTGTGTGCGTGTGTCTGCGGTGCGTGTGTGTGTGTGTGTGTGCGTGTGTGTGTGTGTGCAGCGGGGTGTGCGTGTGTGTGAGAGAGAGCGCGCCCCGCAGTTAGGGATCGCGTTTCTTTCTTCTTTCTTCCCTCCCAAACGAAGCAGACAGCAGAGACTTAGGTAGTTGTTTCCACTAGCCCCGATCGGACTGAACTGGATCTGCCTCCAGTCAAAACACTGCGAGACTAAGACAGAAAATTGGCTCCGGTTTCAAGCCGTGAGTTGCAGTCCCACCGGAGCCAAGCACAACATCGGCGGAGCAGGCGGAATATTAAGCAGGAGCGGGGACTCCAGGGCCAGCGCCAGGCTGCGAGCTGCCTCCTGCCGCGACAGCAGGCGGGAGGGGAGGGGAGGAGGAGGGGAGGGAGCAAACTTTCTGCGAGGGGCAAGGGATGAGTTCATAGTCACCTACTTCTTGGCAGAGGAGCGCGGAACAGTGCGCCCAGACACGGCCCGGCCCGGCCCTCTCCTCCTTCTTCTTCCTCCTCCTCTCTCTAAGAAAGCGGGATGGAGTTTCCCCTCGGTGCAGCCCTCCCGGAGGAAGATGAGGGCCCGGGCAAGCAGCGGGAAGGAGGGGCTGCAGGTGGGCAGGTGGAATTTCAGCAATTGTTTGTGTTAGCGGCTGAGCGCTCGCTAACAAGAGGAAAAAATAAACCGCAGCAGAAGAGGGAGGAAAAATAAATCATTCACATCTGCCAGTTGTTTTCTTAAATCCTGGAAGAATGCACGAGACTGCTACTTTATTAAGAAATGGGCTTCCAGCACGCGCTAACTTTCTGTTCCTTAGATGCATGCACGCGTGGGTCTGCCCTACGCTCCTCACCGGGGCAGAAAATGGGAGGTGAAGGGGGAGTCAGCTGAAATCCCCGAGCAGTTTGCCCGAGTACAGGCCACCAGACCTTGCTGCGATCGCGCTGAAGGGTGCCTAAACCCCTTCCTCAGAATCAATTTACTGATCACACACTGCATGTGCCCCTCAGTCATTTTCTTGCAGTAGCCCGTTAATGCCATCTTGCTTTTCCTGGGCAAAGAGACGACAACACGGGGAATGGCAAGCCACTAGACTGGCCCATTGGAAGTTATCCCTGATACAGACAATATATATTATTTATTCCCCACACCTTTTGTTACCAGCTGAGTAACAACATGGAAAGACACATGGAAAGACTGGTCAAAACAACAACTGGGTCAGTCTGCTGACCTAGGAGCAGGGCCAAAAAGTGGCCCAAGAACCAGCTAAAAAGTCATATATTTTGTGGCTGAAAAGGTTACGCCATCATTAGAAAGCACTCATGGACTCTTCTCATTAATCTGCACCAAGGAATCACTCACAGGGAGACATCAGTCTTCTCATGTTGGCATGATGTCAACACTCAGTGTTTGTCCTTAGAGAATAAGGGTTGGAAGAAACTCGCTGCTGCTTTGGGAAAGTCAGGATTTCTTTGCTCGTAATGAATTCAGCATCTCTTTGTGGAATTTTTTAATGAGAATCGGAGATTTCGACTGTGCATTTTTTTTCAACCATATTTCATCACAAATAGGTCTTTCTATGCTTAAGCAGAAACACACAGGAAGGAAGGAAGGAAGTGTTGGGATGCCTTCTGCACAGTGCTGCTGATTTATCTTGAAAAACTGAGTTCTCTGGACAGCCGGTAAAGTAAATGAACTGCTGCTGCTATTTACAACATGCAAAATTAATAGAGGCAGGCCAGTTAACTTCTATAAACAGCTACTGTCCATGCACATTCTCCGTGTTTCCAAACTGTATAAAAACAAAGCATAAATAATAAAGCTTCCTTAAGGGGGAAAAAAAAAACCAAAACCCCCAAAAAACCAGAAAACCAAAGCCCCAAATGAAGCTTGTAGGTCTCGGCATGCGTTACAAAGCTGTATAGGTGGCACTTAGCTACAAAATAAGCCCCGTTTTGTTAGCGAAGGAATTGCTTCAGCACACGGAAGCTGAGAACCAGGCTTTTAAAAGGGCTTGTGGCTCTGGGCATGCTATTTGTTCCCGTTTGATTTGCAGAAGCACTGATTTCCAGCTGCTGCGAATGAGTGGGAAGGGAGCTGCGAGTACTCAGCAGATGGGAAAAGTCAGCCTCCTCGCAGGTAAAGTTGGACACGGCAAAACCGAAAGCCTGAAGTACGAGGTGGTATTTACTGAAAAAGCGCTACCGGACCCAGCTCCATAAGCAGGACCTCTGGCATTGCTCCTGAAGAGCCAACCTACTGTTTTTCCCCATTCAGGGTGGCAAAATCCACTCCTGAGTATCTTGCCAGAAGTCACGCGGCAAATCGGTGTCAGAGCCAGAAATAGAACCAGATCTCATCGTCCTCCAGCTGTAACCCAACCCATTTATATTACATTATCGTATGCAATGGAGGGATTTCATCCAAAATCCCGTTTGTTTCAGTGAGACTTTGCAGAACAGCGCACGCATTGTTACATTTCCATTAACGCCACTGGAAATAAGGGATGAAAGATGTACATTTGAGCATACAATACATTTACTATACAAAATTACAGCAAAAGGTTGACACTTAGGGCTGGATTCAATTTTGAACAATCCATTTGGGAGCCTTGTGTGGGCTTCAGTGGCATGGAAGCCAGGCACAGTTTTTTATTGAACCCAGCCCTCCATCCTTAGGCTACCACAATTTTTCCATTTTGTCAGCCAAATGCATGCAGTGTGAGGACACCCCGAGGCATCTACAGCAGCCTGAAGGTTAAAATGTCAAACTTTTTCCGTATGCAGTTTTACACAGTAAGACTACTATACATTGCTACGCTACTCCATTTGCTGGGGTTTTCACTCTTCCTCCAGAGCCATTATGATGTTAATGAGAGAACTGTAATGATGCCATTCACATTATAACAAGCCTGATGCGATGTCAGTGAAAAGGGCTCTTTATACAGTTCCAGAATGCCTCTAAAAACCCAAACTTAAATACAAAATGCCAGTGACAATAATGCTGCAGGTCTCACCAAGGTCAATAAAGACAAGGGAAAAGACTTAAGATGGCTATTCCTTT
Source organism: Gymnogyps californianus (assembly GCF_018139145.2). Classification (NCBI taxonomy): domain Eukaryota; kingdom Metazoa; phylum Chordata; class Aves; order Accipitriformes; family Cathartidae; genus Gymnogyps; species Gymnogyps californianus. The sequence continues at coordinate 26,304,704 of NC_059473.1, forward strand.
CTTAACTCCTGGGTTTGTACCTAAGTACTGCAGCGGTTTTGGTCTTTATCATATATTCTGGAGCGTTTCCATTGCATAACAACATGACTTGAGGAGAGAATAGCGTTTCTTAACTGTACCATACCATTGTTAACATCTGGATTGCAGTGCTTAGAAAACAAAATTGCCATCATTTTGGTAGCTGTTGCCCTTCTGGCATTATAGAAAATTTACACTGCAGAAGCAATCAGAAATCCCACTGCACAAGCACTGCACGTGGGCTGTGCAGACCCACAGTCTAAGAAAGCAAGTGACAGCCGGAGAGAGGAAGGGGAAAGGCACGATCACATACCCAGACTGGTGCACATGCGTTAAAAACAACGGAAACCAACTGTATCACATGCAAACAATTCCAGGCCGACCTCATTGTAAACTATCTACTCTTTATGGTTGCTGCAACAAAGTTTGGTATCGCCAACTTAGCTGAGGGAGGCAGGGCATCCTGTGGGCAAGAGCGTCATGGAAGAGGGCCTAAAGGCTCCCCTGGGAGCAGCAGATAAATGCACGAGGAGGCCAGCATCACTGGCGAAGAGAGCAGAGCCATGCAGTAGAGACAATGGTGGAGCAATGACAGCTAAGGCGGACCTAGCACGTGAAAATAAAAGACTAGGTGCAGGCAAATGAGGAGGAAAGGTGGGGGGTGGATTGGCTCTGACCACAGCAGTGGACAGGGAAGAGGATGTTGGGAGCTTGTGTTTAAATAGATGAAACTGGCTGATATGTCACAAGTTCAAGGAGGAGGAAGTTACAAACAGAGATGGGAGATAACGAGGGCCTTGATTAAAATGTTTATGGTCTGGATAGAAATGCAGGGAGTTGTAGTAACGTTATGAATGAAGCAGTGGAAACACTGAGGACGCAGAATTGGAGCACAGTGGGGCAGCCCGATCACAGTAAATGAAAGCAAAGAGTCGAAGATGATCCCTGCGCTCAGGGCTCTGGAGGCAAGGCGAGCAGCAAGGCTGCAAGAAGTGGAAAAGCATCTAGAATTGGCCATGCTGGATTTAAACTGAAAATTGGACTTCCAAGAGACAGGCCATGGGTTGGAAGCAGACAGAGACATCTCCTCCTTCTCTTGTTGATATAAAATAGCTGAGAAGAACTGCAGTATCTCGTTGCGCCAGTGCAGAGTGGTCCCTGGTCTGCGGTGAGGGAGATGCTGAGCCACAAGCCGGAGACTGCAGGGAGGAGGCAGAGGGCAGAGGGGGATGAGGACAGGTGGCAGCGAGACAGCGCGGGCCCCGGGCAATGACGATTTTCTGTTCCTTCAGCTGCACCTCATACCAGAAATGCATGTAACACCATCTAACATAAGCATGATACAAGGGCGAAATGAAAGGGTTAAGGATGGCTGAAATAACTAGACTGGTAGAACAACAGGTCTGTGTGCCAACGGGGTTAATTCAGCTCTTCGTCCTTCGGAGGTATAGATAAACTATAGACCTGCCAAGTCTAGTGTTTTTCCCTGTATTTCTTGGCCCTCACTTCAGGGAATTTCAAGGAATCCACTGTTTTTTTCTTTTTGCTTTCTTTTTTTTCCTTCTTTTTCTAGAGCTGGACTTACTGTTTGGTGGAAAAGGAATTAACTTGAAATCAGAAATTGATTTCTGTGTCAAGATACAGCCCTTCCATGAAACTGTTTCAAAGGTATCTTCACTTAACTTCTGTCCTAATTTAGATTATACAACTCCAGATGCTCGAGTGTCTCTTTCTCAAGACAGAATTCCGAGCAAATATTTCTCTAACTTTCCTAATTCCCACATGCTAATTTTTTTTTCTTTTCATACTTTTCAGTTGAATTCTTCCCAGAAAGACTTTTCGGAGTTACTCTGTCCCAGTTTGTCAGAGCCCCCTGATTTTCTTAGCAAGCATTTTTTCAGAGGAAAAAAAAATTAGAAAAGAAAATGTTCTTTTGAATTCTTAACAGTTGTGCTTTCTCCTGCTTCTGGTTTCTGTGAAGCAGAACCAGAGGAGGTTTCTATACCAACAGAAAAGAGGTTTCCTCTTTTATTTCTTTGTAGGTATATGTCACCTATCAGTACTCTTGGTAGCCTATATGCAATGAACTCTTAAATGGTAGTTCTAACAGTTAGAGTTTGCCCCAGAATTTATGCAAATATATGAAAATACAAGCAAATTTGCAATCTCTTTTTTTTGCCACTGGGCTCTGGCAGATACGAGAAGAGGTGACATCAAGTTTACTGCAGCCATCTCCTGAAGGCTGCTTCGCCTGCCTGCTCTGGGAGAACAATAAAGCCCCACGGTATTTATTTCAGTAAGCGTAAATATTTTTTCCAGTGTTCTTAGCCAAAATGTCTCATGTGCTCTCTGCCTCCACCCCGCTGGTGGCTGCGTGGCCCTGCTAGACATAGAAAGCTCCATCCAGGATCCGCTCTGCTCAGCGGGAGTTTAGTTTGCAAAACACTTCAGTATCCTGAGGGTAAAAGGGGCTCCTATTGCTGCAAACGATAACTGACAGTATTTCTGATTAGTTAACCTTTGTAACGGGTTTTGACACTGAAGAGGTGCTAGATGTTGTTATTGGGACTGAAGTCAGAGAGAAAAAGGGGTCCCAGCAGTCAGGCAGGGCTGAGAAAAAGCAAAGCCCTTCTGTTACCTAAGGAGACTTCCCAAATCACAAGGCAGTTCTCGTCACTTGTTCTTTAAAAGAGGTACCAATTAAAACCGCTTCCCCACTTAACTTTCACTCCCGTGCAGCAGCGCATGCATGTCACTGGCACCGTAAATTAGATGGTTTATGGGGTTAATTATATTGCCTTCTTCACTTTTTGTCTGCTGAAGAAAGTAAACAAAACAAAAAAGTGTTTTGGAACAAAGAGCGAGTTGTCTCCCACTTTGCTGTGTGCTACTTTCCACGAAGAATGAGAGCTATTATTATTCTTTTACAAGTTTCCTTCTAAGGGAAATAAACACCAAAGGTAGGATTCCAAGGAAATGACTCACAAATATTGGCAACAGGCTCCGAAAATTGGATCCAGTCTTTGCAAAAGCCTTTAGCAGAATACCAACCCTCTTATTGCAAAATAAACTTTTCCCAGACGAGCTGCACATCGGCTCTGCGCGTGTGTGTGCGCGTTAGGAAGCGGAGACAGGAACAGAACCCATTTCTCACGTCTCCCCCTCTTCCCTCCAGGGCACCGCTTCTGATGCCATTTTTAGCTGGAAGCTGGAAATCTTTAATAACCGACTGAGTCATCCTCGGGAGAGGGAGGGAAAGGGATGCGCCTCACCTTGCCGAGCAGCGTGCTGCCCGCCGGCTGTCCCCACCCGCAGAGACCCCCGGGAGAGCTGGGCCGGGCAGCCAATTTACTACAAGCCGATCTACAAGAGCTGGCAGGAACCTTTACCCTACAGCTGTGAAAATGAGGGGCAGAGTGGGGAAGGGATTTTTTTTTTTAATCCCCTGACATTGCATTGAATTCAGCAGGGCAAGATCAGCCTCTAATAATCTGTTTGCAGTCACCGAGTTACCCTTTCAGATGTGCAGAAGGTAACCATGCACCGTGACTCATATTTTATTTCTTAATCAGGAACCCCAGGAACCAGGAATGCAGACACTGAAAAATCAGACAGCTGAGCAAAATCAGTGTGGCAGGATTACCATCTGCAAACAGAACAATCTACTTTGCATATTTATTTCTCAGCTGTTTAAAATTTTGAATCATAAATGCATATTCTGTATCACTTGTAATGCACACATTCTAAAACGCTCGTGCTCTTTCATGTTGGTTTGGGGGTTTGTTTGTTTGTTTTGTTTTTGACGATGTAAATCTGGTTAGACAAGAGCGACAAAAATTGCAAACCTTACACTGAATTCCTTTGTCGCTTGGTTCTACTTAGACAAGCCTTTTAAATGAAAGAAGCTGGTCCCCTTATTCATTTCCTTTGCAAATTCCTATTTAACCACTCCAAATCGAGATGAAACAAACGGGGATGCTGGTCCAGAGTCAGATTTTTTTTTTTAGAAAGTCCCTTTACAGCGTGCCTAAAACCGACTGGCAGCCAAGTACCTACTTAAGACACTAAAGATTGCATTAGTGGAAGTTTTGTGTCTCGTTCAAGGTCTCCAGCACTGCCAGGTAGTTTCTAAAGCCTGTAATTCACTAAGTGCCCAACAGACACTTCTTCCAATAGGACCTCTAAGTAGGAACGATGTTTATATAGACTGTCTGAGACATCTGAATTGTGCTGAACTCGAGCCATCGCTCAACCAGTTATAACCAGCTGTCAGGGTTGGGAAGAAAACCAGGACAAACCAGTGTGGTGTTGCCTTCCCGAATCTGCTGGCAGGGTGGCACGGCAAGCTGGGAGGTAGGAGCTCCTCAGACCCCACCTCACTGCAGCGTTAATGGGTGAATTTTAATATTCATAGTTGCACGGCTGGTCATTTTAGGGACACGAAGAAGGGATCAGCTGGGAAGTGGAGGCTGCTGCGGGGAAGGAGATGCAGAGGGACAAACACCAAGCCAAGGAGAGGGAGAAACAGGAACAAGAGCGGAAAGAGGGAAGAAAGGCAAAAGGTAGCAGAGTTTTCTTACTCCCCAGGCTTTTCATCCTGTAATCTATGGACTTCATAAAGAAGAAGAAATGACCTATCACTAGGAATAACTTCATTACGCTAGCACATGCTAGAAAACATGTAGTCATCCACAAGTCAAAAATCACTGGAATCACTTTGGCTACACCTTTTCTCAGCCTCTTGCGGTGCTCAGCTTTTCCCCGCAAGTTTTCCAGAAGCCCCCCTGAAGCGGCCAGAGCAGCCGCAGCCGCGCGAGGCCAGCCAGGATCTGATCCCACCGGGCACTGCCACTTCTCCCTCTCGCCGCTCTGCAAAGACTGAACGAGGGGAAATAGCACTGACCCGCCGTCTGGGTGGAGGTGCCTGCAGGAAGCACCTTCCTAGGGAGAGATACTGGGAATCACTCTCACATATTTTGTAAAGGTTAGGAAGAATAAGTTTAGTTACAGGATAAAGGTCTCCCAGCCGCAACAGCATGGCACGTATGTGGTGAGCAGCTGGGAAGGGAAGAGATGGGAGAGAGCCCACTGTTGTATGGGATACAAGGGGTTGACTTAAAAACATAATTTAAAATGCTTTCTCTCCATAATAAACGCTTGCAATGCACATAAAATATATTAGAAAAAGAGAAATGTCTAAGCAATGAAAAGATTATAAAATTATGATACCAGTGCTGTTGAGTATCCATTTTTTTATGCATAACACAGCTCATGAGGCAACTGAGCAGCACAAATGACCTGTAATTGGCAAGAGTCACTTTTGGCAGGAATGGATTAGTCATTCACCTCTGTGCGCTGGGGACGTCTTCCCAAAATCAGGCTTTCTGGGGTAGCATCACGAATTACAGTGTTAAGATGAAATATTCTGTTTTGATGCAGAACTTCATAATTGACTGAATTTTTTTTTTTGAGACTTATAGCATTCAGATTGACTCTTACTAACATGACTTTGTCCATTCATTTCTGTCTCCTTGTCTGTGTCCCTGTTTTCAGACTTCAACATTTATCATCTATAAAAGCAAGCAAACAAAAAAAGATCAATTTTATCAAAAGTTAAAAGGCTTTATTTATATTTCAATTTACAATGCAGACCAAAAAAGACTGTGTTTTTAAAAAAAACATTTTAAGTTCAGTTTTCACTTTAAGTCCAAACTATTGATTTAATAGCTAAGGAAAAAGTCATCTCTTAGAACCAGGGAAAAGTAACATAAAATACTTATATAAAATAATTATGCAACCAAGGAAAGTGAGGGGAAAAAAGAAATCTTGTACAGACAAAATTGAGGTGACAAAAGCAGCTGAGGTAATGAGAGAGTTAATATAAGCAGATCACAGACATTTATAAGAAAAGCATTCCTCTGCACAATTTGTCACTGCAAAAGCAGAGATGTAGATTTCCACTGTTCTTGGACCGATAATATTCTGCTAAGATCTGCATTCAATTATTTAGCTGGTGCTACAGAAAGTGATTATTCCGTTTACTTGAACAGTAGCATAAAAAACTTGAAGTTATTCTGAGAATTAATTTTCATTTAGAGAACTGTTTTGAGGCGTAGGTCCTCATCAAGGCTGGGACTTGTAGCGCTCTGATCCACACAAGTGGTTCTTCCTCTAGCACTGGAAGTTGGTCTTTATTAGCACTTCATTGTTCAGGAGTACTTTTACTGCCATGAGTAGGGACTGTTTATAAGGATAGCACAGTCCAAGGTGGATGATGTTCCCAGGGACCAGGAAGGACCATGTGTCCTGGCGGAGTCTCCTGTGCATGCTCCTGGCAGAAGGAGCAGATAAGGGTGTGAAGAAGGGGAAAACACAGCTGTATTCAAGCTAGAGCAACCCAGCTCTCTGCCAGAAATTACCCCCTCCTCTACACAGAGGCAGGTTCAGGCAAAAGGAGAGAAGATAACCAAACGCTGGGCCCAGCACTGATGAAGAGGATTTGCTTTCCTCTGTCACAGACCGGGGTAGTCTCTGATGTCCACAAAGGAAGACAGTGTTGATGTGTGGGAGGGACGGCGTTTTAAGAGCAGGATCTGGTGCAATGGCAATTACCCAAAGCCATTCCTTCTTGCCTGCTCCAAAACCTCCGTCTAGCTACTGCACAGCTGTGTCAACCCTCTTGCTTATCCATATGGCGTGTCCTGGACTACATCTAAGCTCCAGAGACTGGGGAGATGCCCAAGCTAAGTCCTATCAAGTTTTCTAACTATTATGAGTAATGGCTGGGGACACGCAGTTGCTTTAGTTTAAACAAACCTGTGCAGCAATACTCGTGATTTCAATGGAATACACCGTTCCCCAAATTCCAAAAAACAGAAAGAGGAAGATATGGGGAAGCAGTTGTGTATTCTTTTGTATTTTCACATTGTGTACAGTATATTGATACTCACTCCAGTGCCCACATCCACTTTCATCTTCATCTCCAGCAGCAAAAGCAAAGACAACTGTATACCCAATCCTTCTCAAGCAAGCACTCTGGAGCTGAACAGTGACATTTTTTTTGCTAAAAGGAGAGAGATTTTTAAACTTCACTATCAGTTCATCCATCAAACTACCAAGAAAAACTGAATAATGATCAGCTTCAGTTCAATTATTCAGTTGATTCATTTTTGTCATTGCAATGAAATTGCAATATGAACTCTAAAAAAAAAATTTAGATCTCATGTTAAATCTCTGAAGTATTTTTTAGCTCCAGCTTAGCTGCTCTTCCATGATGATGAATTAAAGCTTCATTTCCTTCCCATGTCTACTTCTGCTTGACACATTCCTGTTTGCCGTCCCTCTCAGTTACACATGCTCTCTGCTTTTCACAAAAGGAGGAAAAGACTTTCTTCTCCCGCTTCCAGGGATCAGACGGTGCCAGCCCACCTCCCATTGAACCGTTCCTCAAGCTCACCTCACTCCATGAATAGTTTCACTGAGTGCAGTGGGCCCACTCAGCCTGAATAAAGCTGGCAGAACCTGGCCCCGAGAAGAAAGTCCAAAGACAAAAACAAGCTCGCGGCAACGTCGCAGGGTACAGCTCCGAGAGGCACCAGCCCAACTTGAGGACAGCCAGAAGCAAGGTGCCAAGTTTCTGTTACAGCCTGGGAGAAGTTTGCGCAAGGTTACCGGAGGATTACGCAGAACTGGAAGGGTGATTCACTGGCAATAGTCTGCTCGAGCAATTCATTATTATGAGCTAGGGAAATACACCCCAGTTGTCTTTAACAGGAGTACATCACAACCTCTGAAGGATATATCATCTTATAAAAGAAATCCCAACAGCTAAAAATCTGGATGCTGAGAAATGTACCATTCAATTACAAAGTAAATTATATGAGCCTCCTGTGTGTGGTTCTGCTCTCAAAAAGCATTAGCAGCTTCCTACTACTTTACAGCAATGAGAGCAATTTCTTTACTTAGAGAAGCACAGTACATCAGAAATAAAAGGTCCTCGAGAAAAATATCTCAGCAGCAATTCCTAATCTGAGGGGCACAAAAGGAGTTAAAAAACAGCAGAGCATAGCCAACGATTGAGAAATAAATTGGTAGGAGAAATTATTCTGGGAGCCAGAGTGGGTCACAGTAAGTTAAACCGTAGACTGTGTTTGTTGTCTGAAATTATTCCAAAAGCAAAATTATTCCAAGAGAGAAGGATAAATATCCTTGAATAATCCAAACCAAAAATCAAATATAAAAGCAAGAGTATTATTTAGCTGGATTCCAAGTCCATGTCATCTTGAAGGAATTAACCACTCACTCAGGTTTTGCTCTCTATTTGTTTCTAAGTATGGAGGCTGGAGAGGAAAGCATTAGGGGAATGCAGGGAATCTCAGGCAGGGCACTAAAATTAAGTTTCTTATTCAGTTTACATACTGTGTATGTTTTGAAATATAGTTGATTTTGCCTCCCAAAATCTGACCCATGTAATACGGAACACATATTATGTTTCAAAGTACACTTGTACAAAGGAAGTAATCACTTTAATAAAAGCCCAAAGTTAAATACATAAATTTGAATGCAGATTTTAGAATTGGGGTTCACCCTTAGGGCCACTACACTCTGCAGCAGGGTACTGGTTAGCCTAAGTCTGGTTCACCCGGTACCACTTTAGCAATTCCACACACAGGTGTAAACTTTAAGGCTTTTAATAATTCCAGAGTAAGTAATGATAGTTGGTATGTCAGGTCCTTCTGTGTCTGGGTGCTAGGAACTACACACCCACTAGGAGGTTAAAACCAAAAGTAAATGCATAGTTAAAGAAGGAACAAACAAACCATCATCTCTGCTAGTTTAGCAAGAATTTAGCTTTAACAGATAGCATTACAAAACCTAAATGAATGGATTTGCTCTTTACCCATTCTCATCAATGAAAGCGACCAAGCTAGTTACCTGTCATTGCTGCTCTGGGGCTGTCCTGGTGCAAGGCAGCATAATGCATCAGCGTTTCAAATTCCATATTGAAGGATTTAAGCACTCATATAAAGTTTGACTTGTATATTTTTTTAATCTCTGAAGTAAATACCTTCATATGCATTTTAGAGGCTGTTGCTTTAAAAGGGACTTCTATTTCAGTTGATAAAGTATCACGCGCTAAAGGTGGTTTAAAATAACAAAATGTAATCCGCTCTGTGCATACAGTAATTTACATTTTGGACTTCAGCAGGCTGACACAATTCTTTTCACCTGGAGAGCTTCAAAGGCAAACAATTCTAGTATCTGTAAAGCATCAATTTTCCTTCATTTTTAGGCTGCCAAGGACTTTTCCAGTCATGCTTCTTTTTCTAACCATTAGCTATATTTAGAAATAAATATATGTAAGAAATCCAAAGGAACTGATGGATATGGAAATATCTATCTATGGAAAGCAGCAAATCTGGAGACCTTCCTCTTGTCCAGTCTATCTGAAGAGCTTAATAAACTTGTTTGAAATTATTCTGCATATCAGCAGGATTTTTGAGACAAAAAATGGAAAAAAAAAAAAACCCCCAAACCCCTCAAAAGCCCCAACTAAGTTGAATTCAATGTAAGTCACTTCAATTCAGTTAAGGATTTCTTTACTTGCTTAGTGGCTATTTCTCAGTATTCATCTAAGGGTTATTACAAAAATACGTGAGCCAGCTACTCCTCCTACAGGTCAACACATTGAGATCTTTGTTGATGAGAAAACGGTTCTGGTGTTTCAGAAGGTGGCATATTTTTTTCAATGCCCCAGCCTGATTACAGGCAGCATAGTATTTCTGGAGGGAAACAAGCACTTTCTGCTATCCCTTGCAGAAGAGATGAAACTGTGATCTCAATTGTTTGCATTCATTAAAGATCCTCTAATAAATTTCGTAAGAGTAGGTTCTTTAACCTCAAGGCTTTGGCCAAATTCCAACTCAATTACTGTCTACCTGAAAATTCTCCCATTAAATTAGGATTGATGTATTTGTCTCCTCCCTTAAACTGGTGAGCAGCAGTGGCTTGAACTGCTAAGAGCTTTCTAGGCTTCATCTTCAAACTGGCTCATTTCAGGGTTAGGTTAAGAATATCGATACACTCGACACAGGACTATATACTGCAATTAGTATTTGTTAAATGTTTCAATATCCACTTACAAAAGGAAATATTAAAGTGAAAAGCATAGTTCCACATTGTAACCAGAAAAGAAACCAGGTAAGATCATGTACAATAACTTGCTGAGAAATCCACTGACCAATAGAGTTAGTGGATACAAGCGAAGGCTGACGATTGAACTGCAGACCACCATGATGTGTTAACATTTTTTCAGATCCACTCCTCGCATAAACTACATTTCTACTTTTCGTACAAGGCAGAAATGTTTGTCATCCAGTGGTTACATGGACTATAAATTCATGGAATCATTTTACAGCTTTTGTTCTTTTGATTGCAGCAGTTACTGGGGATGTTTAATTTGGATTGCCCAGAATGACAATGAACAGTTTAAATGTATTCTGTATTTCAGGCTGTTGACGTAATAGATCTTATGCCACATGTCTACCTTTCGAGAAAGCTTTCAGTGAAATATTATGCATAATTAGAGAAGGTGGGATATGCACTCAGAGAAGAACAATTCCTTGAAATATTTCTGGCAGTGAAATGCTTGCCAAAGGGTGGATCACCCCATTCCATGGAAAAGCCAAGAAGGAAACAGAGGAGCAAATCTGCATGCGAGATGTGCGGTGGCTTGGGTACCAGCATCCTTGGATCTTTACAGGTTGTCTGGAAACACCCACTTTGGAATTACCTTCAGCAATTGTGCTCTCTCAGCTTCCTAGTGGTGCTGGTGCTCCCACACTGGTCACGCACCACCACCCTTCCTCTCAAAGGGCTCCCTGGGGTCCAAGCACCGACAGTGGCAATCCTTCTACAGTGACTCTTGTGTCAGATAACAAGGGCAACCTATGTCCTTGAAGCGGGTCTTGCTGTGGGACAAGTGTTCTAGGGATGGAAGAAGGAAAAAAAAAAAAAGGGATTGTTTCTGGAGGTTTAGGAGAACCCCCAAAATAACATCAACTATATTAAAAGTACAGAATTTTAAATGTTGACATTGCTATACATTTTCTAATTGATTTTTTGAAAGGATGCATTATACCAGAACCAAGTAGCAATTTCTGTCCCATCAAAATGGCTATGGTGTTTCAAAAGTATTTAGATTCTTTTCTGCCTGCCCCTATGGATTTCACTTCGAACAATTTTTACAAGATTTTTTCAAAATAAGACGAGAAGTGGTTGGATAGATTCCTCACAGGCAACAGTCAGCAATGTAAAACGCCTCCATATTCCTAAGTTTTCTCAGGTAGTGGTTTCAGCATCGTAATTAGCTGAGCTAAAAGTGTGGATTGCCATGGAAAGGACAGCTCTGCTCCAGCTGTGCACTTCCACTCCCCTCCTTGTGCTGGCACTGGCGCCCATTTAGGCTCTAATTCAGTCACATTGGGGAACTGGTCCCACTGAAAACTTTTTAAAAATCTTCTTAGGCTTTATCCTGATCCTTCAGTGACTCTTGTTGACAGCAAGAATCACAAAAAGACTGCATAACTAAAGTATTCAGCATACATATCCAGCATGTTTAAGCATAAGCAGAAAAGCATTCTTCTGAATGTAATACCACATGCAGCAATTTCTATACAGTAATGCTTTAGACAGAGTATTTCATATTATCTTTCAACAGAAGAAAAGACGTGCATCAGTTTTACTGATTCATTTAATAGTACGACAGGTCATTTAGTGCCTGGATATATCAATGACAGGGAAGAAAATGGGAATTTTGGCAATAAGGGCCAAGTAAATCAGCTAAGGCTACAAAGCCAGTCTGCATCAAACGTGGAATTAAAGGGTATTCCTGATTCCCAGTCCCATCCTTAGACCAACAAATACCACCACACCCTCAGCTTGCCTTATTAACAGGTATTCTCAAGAGTCTGGAAACAGCCTGATTGCCATTTCCCAATCAATGCTACTACTTTACAATATATACCCGGTGCTGTCGATGACAGTAGTTTGTATTTGCTGGCAAGCCTTCTGTGAAGAAGTTCAGTTAAAAAACCATGTGCTCGGAAATAAGGAAACATATAGAACGACTTCATCCCAACTGTCGGCTTGGCCGTATGCATAACAGATGGTGAAGGCTGAATGGTTAATGCCATTACTTAGCCTGGCTTCTGTGCTCCGAACTGCAACAAGCTTGTGCGATGATTTGCCACTGAGGCATACTTAGATCTAGCTACATTTTTGTGACCTTTAGCCTAGCTGACTGATTTGGAGATTTTTAAAATAGCTGATTAAAATAGCTTTTCTTTTTCCTGCCTTTTTTTCAAATATATAAATATGAATGATTTCTACGTTCTATATCTCCCTGATTTCCTAAGAATGCCAGACATCTTCTGGTGAAGGCATTAATTAGCAAAGGCTTGTGTGACTGACATTTTAGTGTATTGGTACTTTAGGTCTCTGCATAGGCAGATGAAAATGCTGTGATATCATGGAAAATGTGTACTTAACTCTAATAAACAAATGGGGTACAAATCTGGTCTCCTTTGGCGTGTTTAAGCCCTTTCTGAACTGTTGAACCAATGCAACAAGAACTGATACAACAGGATATAACTTAAGCTTTGATTACTGACTGATTATTATCTTTTATACTCTTATTTGTTACATTTATAAAACTGAGTTGGCCTGGCATTCTGAATTTCTGTTTACAGTTAACCTTTAATTGTAAACAGTGGGCTACAGAGACTGAACTATTTTCATCACAGTTCTTGAAACCAGGACTTTCTCAACCAAGAATGAAAGATGATTTTGTTATTTCACCCTAGCAAAATTAAAAGCAGAATGTCATTTTTGTATAATGCAATGAAATAATATGAAAGGCTATGAGGGGAGATTTTATTCTGCCTCTAAAATATACATATTAGTTCAACATGATCTTACACAATTTGACAAGAGGATTTTCATTATTAATAAGATGAAATATAAGGCTTCTAATTAAGTGGAAAACAAACCAGTGTAAACTACACTCAGAACATACAAACCTATTAAGTTTTGAATTTAATAATAAATCATTTATCTAAAGCCCAGCTGATTTGTTGCATGATCTTACTTGATGAGAGTTTATTTCTTTTCTGCATTTTTTGCTTCCTTCTATCCTTAATGCAGATACAACAGCAAATTTGTTTTTTCAAATCCCTATGCTGAAGTGTAGCTACTCAAAATGATCAGCAGGTCACAGAATGCCTTAGTAATGGTCTCATCAATTTTGCGGAAGTAATTTATGAGTAAAATGAAATGTCTAATATGAATCAAACACTAAATTAGAACTGCACTGCTGGACTGTAAAAACAAAAATAATAGAGAAAGAAAACACATGCTACAAATTTCAGCAGGAAAAATGCTAAATAGCCCTTACCCACAGGAGTTTTTGGAAACAAGTAACTAGTGACTTCAAAGCCATTTTAAATACTATCTATCTAATGTGGAATTTGCCACATGAAAACAACTCTTCAGAGAAAACCTTTGACAGGTAAAGGTGTATTTGCATAGAAGTGATGTAACTGGGCTCTACCTGTCTGAAGCAATTACTGTTGCACAACGAACTATTTAACAACTATGAGCATTACACGTAATTCTGCTCAGCTACATGCATGAAACACGGGTGACTGAAAGGTGCCACACATGCAGCTGAAAGCTGATTTTGATTCACAGGTGTATTAACTCTTTTTTTCTGTGATCTTTGAGTAGAAACTGCCTGTTCATAAATGGTGAACAACTATCACCATACAGGTAACATATCTATTTCACTTACTCTGCCATGTTTTCATAGCTTCACAAATCCTCACTTTTTAAACAAATATCTAATAGTTCATATTATCACCTTTTAATAGATCTCATATAATCTAGAGAAAAACATTTGTGGTTTTTTTCTGATAGACAAGGGTACCAAATATCTTGTGACATCTTCTAAAGAATATGGACACAACGTAAGCGCTCCTCTCTAAGTTTCTCAAGTACCAAACATGTACCAGTCTCCATATGGAATGACAAGTTATTTTTAAGTGTATAGCCTTTTGAAAATGCCAGCCTTAACAGCAGCAAGTACCATGTTATCTTATTTGCAGAAGTCCTAGGATTTGCACAGATGATGAGGATGGGTCCAGATGATCAGGATCATATAGCAAAGAAATGCATCCCTCTCTCCACTTTCATCTGGTGAAAGTCACTGGGCTATGGTCCTTTCATCTGCAGAAATGGGAAGAAATGATAGAAGCTTTTTATACTAAGTCTTCCTACCTTTAGGATAGGAAAAAATGTTTTAATTGTAACAATTCTTTTTTTCATGTATGCTAATACGTATTAAAACGTACATCCTAAAGCAGAGCTGCCATGAGAGCCCAGAAAGCTTTTTTTCTAATACGTACCACAAAAATCATTAGAGGATAGCATAGAAGATCTAAGCTGGGTCATAGTAAAATTATAATTGTTACTTACGGAAAGTGTTCTTTCATGTTGAAATCAAACCTCAATTATTTCAGCCTACTTATTCCTTAGAAAGTGGAAGTTAAGCATAAATACGTTAGATGAGATCTTTTCTGAGAAATATATGTGGGACAAAGAAGCAGAAGGAATCGCAGATGACCCCAGAAGAAAACTGTATAAGTCAATGAGAATGATCACCTGAGTGTGTCTTTATTTGCCAGTATACACATATTTGTCAGAACGTTATCACACTGGTTAATTTAAAATTCTCTAAGTAGAAGATTCATGACACCAACAAAGACTGTGAGGAACAGAAAGGGAATTGGGGAAACTTAGGGAATTTGGAAACGGAGCCAAAAAGTGTGTAAGAGCTAGGATTAATTAGCTTGCCAAAATTAAAAAAGTTTTTCTTCTCTTTAACTGCAGACAGCAGTTCAAATGGTTGACCAAGCGTTACTATCTTCTAAACAGTGAAGTCTATTACATTTGTTTACGACCTAATGAAATCCAAAGTAAAGTGACAACAACCGGTTTTAAAAGTGATTTTTCCTTTTTTTCAAATACTTTCCAGCAATTAAGTTCACATGCAAAAACTGGATTCCATGTACAGAAAATACTTTGAAATAACCAATGGATACCCATTCCAGTCCTCAAACTGACAAAAATACATTTCACAGAGTAATCAATACAAATAGAGCGAGCAAACAAAATACAAATCCACAGCTGCAAAGCTTGAGGTACGCAAAATGACTATTTTAATGTTGTGACAGATCCATGGTTTGAAAATATACTATAGCATGTTTTAATCAAACTAACATGGGATTAAAGTTACCTGTGCTGTACCGGTAAATATAACTAAAAACAGCTGGTGGCATTCTGCCTCTCCCTAAAATCAGAATAGTAATGGGATGCATATGCTGAAAGTCCAGCTTTTTTTACAAAAAGAGAACTGACAACATTAAACTAACCTTGCATACTGGAAACCCTCAAGATTAATATACAGTAGCAAAAAATGATACAAGTAGTTTTTTGCTAGGTAATAATAAAGAAAACAAAACAACAAGTATCTGACAACACACAACTGGAGATACTGTAGATACAATGTGACACTTAATTATAAATCCCCAGAGGGATTTACAATCTGACACCTAATATGCAGATCTGCACATTCATCGCCAGAACTCCCGTTTTCACTTGCTGTGGACCGCAATGCCATGAAACGTATGTCTTCATCTGGATTATAATGACAGCTTCAAACAAAGTCCTAAGACTTTAATAAGCTGCATAAACAGTTGCAAACAGTCATTTGCTCTAATTATGTTACTGTCCAAATATAGAAAAAAAATTTTTTTAGAGAATTTTAATTACTGCTTATTCAACTTAAAAACGTAGCAGAAAAGAAAAGCAGCTCAAGGAATTCTGAAAATGGGGGTGAATTTAGTCATGGACATTAGTTAGGGGCTCCAAGGTTCTGTACAGATGAAAGTATGAAAACAAAATAAGCAAATTCAAGAAAGGAAATGAGCACTGATATTTCACCTCTAAAAAGTTTAGCAAAAATGTTTTTTTTTTAAATGCATATAATTAGGAGCATGGTTGATAACATGACTGCAATATACCCATTTTCTACAATCTTTGACTGATATATAAAAATAATTCTCTGACTTCTGTGCCAAACAGGACTTGCAAATATAACCTATTCCCATTAAAACTGTGCTTGGTGTCTTAAATGTTTAAGGCTATACATGCACTGAAATTTAAGGAATTCCAAGTTGAAACAGTAGTTGAAAACTGCGTTATATTACATAAATTATACAATGAAGGGATACTGGTAGGAAATGTACATACAGTGCAGCATAAGTCTGTTTCTGTAAGACCAGCATACACTAGACAGTTATTATATAATATCAGGACTTCAGACACAGAAAAGCTGAATCTGTTCTCAAAGTTGCACACTTCAGATATAGGTATAAAATGGGTAAAACAAGCTAATTTGACAGCACTGACTGACTGATATTTTTGCTTGTGATGGGATTTTGATTAAAATGCACAAAGAAATACAACTCAAACACTTTGCTACTGATACAATAATACACAACCAGTCAGAAAAGAGGTATCTTGAATTCTCAGCTGTGAGTCACATTTACAGAAGCCTATTTTATATTTGTTCAAAGAGATCCATTATATCATTTCTGTCTTTAAGTAAGAGCAAGTCCAAACATTATTTGTCCAAAGAATTAGAAACAGACTTGGTTCTTTGGTTAACACCATGTGACTTACATCAGACACAGGAATCAATTAAGAATAAACAGTCGTATGAGGAGGTTTCTTATAAAGGGGGATGAGGAAGGAAAGGGCAAAACTTCAAATTCAAAGAAATGCATTGTGTTAAACTGAACTGCCATTTGAAACCTCCTGTACTAGGAATAATCAGGTTAAGACATCTCTTCAGTTGCAGTGACATTGCTTACACACCATAACTTTAGTTTCTCTACATATTAGTTTTATACAAAAGAAAGAAGGCACCGAGTCCATCGGTGGCATATAGGCAGTATAAAAGTATGCAAGAAAATGCTACATACTGTATATTTCATACTTTTTAAAAATGCGGTGAATGTGTGCTATCTCTATGCAATATAATGCTTCACAAATCCAATTCCTTATATCCCAATGAAAGAATGAATTAAAATGTGAAACACATTTTAATAATCTTACCGATAACAGCACAATTCAATATTTGTATTCACTAAGATCAGTTATTAGCTTATAGTCACCAGAAAACAAGTTCAAAATTACTGAAGATCAAGGGAACTATAATCTATAACTATACTTTTGGGACAGAGCTAGCAGCCTTTACTCATGACAGATGTCCTGCTAAGAATGGAGAGGAGGCTCAGTTTTACCACTGTTATTCATGTTAATAGCGCCTTTCTCAGAGTCATCCCGGAGAAACAGATGGAACTGCTTATAGGGAAAGGTACTACACAACATGAAAGACGTGGTTAAACGAGGACCTGGGTAAAAGGCAGTAGGTTCAGGCCCTTGAGTCATTGTATTAGCACTTTAGATTGTGTAACAGTGATATAGCTTGCTCATAGAGCATTTAATTTTACATTGTTAAATCATCTTATATAAAAATAGGTAAGAAAGCTCTGTAAGAAAGTATATATACTATATAAGGAGAAATCTCTCCTTAAAAAGAGCAAAGAAAGGGAAAAATTGAATAAAAGGTTTCACTAATTACACTTTGTCATGAAAATCACATTAAAAACAGTTATCATAAATGAAACAGTACTGAGCACTAATGAACCTTGTGGTTTACTGGAAAGGACAGCAAACTAGCTGTATAGTAAAAAAAGATCATTGCTCTATCTCCTTTTTTGTAAATATTCCCTAATACATTCAACTGCTTAGAAATTTTCTTAAAATGTCATAATAAGCCACTTGCAAAATTTACTATCAAAACTTGTTCAAAGCCCTGCTCCTTGCTTGCACTATGGCCTAGAGATTACAACTCAAAGCTATGAAAATGCTTCTAGTTAATTCTGTAAATTCATTCAAACTCATGCTTTGGAAATGAACCAAAAGTTATAAAGCAATCCACTTTAGACCCCCAGCATGCAGTGAATGTCCACAGGATTTGCAAAACAAAGCAAAAAAATTAACTTGATACAATGGGCAAGACTGCTGTCCTCAGATATAAGAGAAAAAAGGATGACATTAATTACATCCCTGAATATCCATGAGGTTCTCCTTCAGTGGTATGGTATTACTGCTTCTGCTCTCCTGAGTAGGGTCCTCCGAGACAGGCAGCTTTTGGAGGCTTTATGCCAGCTCGACCAGTAGATGCTTCCAAGGAAGTAAATTAATTCTTCTTGCTATTAGGCTAGCCTCACCCATTTTCTGGGCATAGCTGTTTCCTGGTCTTCATTCCTACAGGAGCAATACTACCCACTTTCCTGACTCCTGGCACATTCCTCTGCATAAGGATCTTATTTCTATATTATATCAGCATAAGTCTGCACAGCAAAACCTGATCCAGCATGTATCAGACCAATTTATTAATTCAATCACACCATGTTACATATGAACTAAGCTTGCTAGCATTAATATAATTGTGCCATATTCAGGTAGGCATAATGTAAGCAGATACATTGGGTGCATAGAGATGCATATAAGATTTCTGCATAGTCTGCAGAAAGGAAGAAACCCTGCTTGAACTTAAGGAGGGGCAGTGATAAGTTCTTAAGGCTAAACTAATCCATGTCACTGTAGGCCAGTTGGTACTCACCCTAGGCAAATAAACACCATCTACCCTGCTTACATCTGTAAAATACCCTAGGTTAGAAACCATGGAATGCCCACACAGACCGGTGCTGCTTTGAATGCATAAAATCCCACAATTCACATATCACAGTTTCTCTGAGTAGGGCCCTCCGAGGGCCACAAGGCTCCAAGAGTGGAATTTGCGTCACTGTCGCTGCCACTGTATGAAGCCATCTCTTATTTTAATGCTCTCGCTCTCAGATGACATCTCTTCATCAGGCATTGATTCACTGACAAGCAAACACTCCTGTGACTTTCCCCTCAAAAACTACCATTAGAACAAAGTAGTCTGAAATCCAGCTGTGATGCACTACAAAATCTGGCAATTGAGTTAAATAGACCAAAAATACAGAACATTCTTGATGGCTCATTCCAACAATAAACTTTGCTGAATGTTCCACTTAAAATGATCAAGACGTTTGGGGATTGCTTTAACATTTTTAATATTAAGTTTTAAAAATATTTCAGAAGGAAAGGAAGAGGAGGAAAAGGAGGAAACAGAGGAAACAAAAATAAGAGATAATGATTAAATACAAGTTTGTGACAGTATCCAGATATTTGGTTTTTTACCTCCATTCATAATTGAAATTCAATTTGATTGTGTTGCAGGTGCCATGCTGCACCACTGCTCTAACCTACTGATCCTATTGCACTTCATACTTTCAGGATCAGGTCTGCTCTCCTGTTGATGCCCATGGGCTCCTCTCATTAACATTAACGGCAGGCAGGCATGCACATCAGTGGGAGAATTAAATGGATGTTTAGGTGTTACTAAGAATTCAGCTTCAGGAGGAACTCAGTCGGCCTTACAAGTGACAAGCCATCATTTTTAAGACTGCTTTAAAAAGGACAGCTTTTTTTCCTCCAGAAAAGTGTTATGAATAAGTAAAGGGCTCAATACAACTCTCAGTTAAATGAAAGGGCATTCTGTTTTAGTTTCAAGTTGGAACAGGTCAGGCCAAAAGGTGTCCCCTCAAATCCCATTCTCTGATTTTACTGCAGACTTTTTGTTAGAACTTGTATGTGGAAGAGTGATCTGTATTCAATTCCTACATTAAAATGTCTCCTTCAAAGAAAAAAAGTTTTCTTCTTCTGCTTCACTGTATTAAAACTGACGGTTTGCATTTCAGAAATCTTAGGGAGTTGGACAGGTCACAGAAATTTTGCACCAGTACCTTACTGTAAGAGGTGCAGATTGCCCTTGACTTCTAAGGTCCAGTGACTGCCACAAACAGCTTCTCAGGGTGCTGCAGAGTTTGCAGGAGCAAGTCATTAGGGAGAAAAGAGAATAAATCAGTAACACAAACACAAATTTTAAACAACAAAAAAAATTGCTCCAAAGGTGTGAAAAATGGGAAGGTACTGATGCTGGCACTGCATCTGCCATCAGAAATGGCTGCAAAAATTTACAGGTGAAAATATCTCCTACAGTAAATGCCATAAAATCTGTTTTCAGCTCAAGTATTCTCTTAATTGATAAACAATGTTCAGCTCCAGTAAGAGCACATACGTTCATTCCAAGGGCTCACCATATTTCAAAATCTAATTATTAATGAGGTTAGAGGATTTTAATTGGATTTAGAAATTATGTCATATTTCTCCAGTAGCAGAACTTACACCTTGCCTAACTTCTGCCTTTGCAGTCAGACCTCGCAGTGTGGTTACAACGTGGATGTCTTAAGTCCTGAGCATGAGGCAGCACCATGGGGACCAAGCTTTGAATCTTACCAGTACTATTCTCCTTCCCTGTGCCACCTGGCTGAACGGGGAACAGAAGCATGGCTCTGCTGACTCCTGGCCTCCATGTATGTGGGAGACAGCGATGTCCTGCAGATGCTGTACAACCTCTCATCCTTCTGCGCAGTGATTTCATGCTTGCCTGTACTGTCCTTCACAATCTTGCCCTTACCACAGAAAGGAACTAGACAACTTTTTCATATTTATAATACTTTAAGAAGACCTATGTGAAATGTTCTAAACATTAAACCAAATAGATCATATGCAGAAAGGATGCAATATTTTCAAGAACAGAATCTGTAAGAACGTCACTGTTCTATAATTATTTAAGGCTACACTGACAGGAAACAGATTCAATTCAAGAATTATAATCTCTACATGGTATATTGGCACACAGAAAAGTAATTAATTTGATAAACTCTTCCAAGTACTTACTGTACTGTTGAACAAAGGTAAACAACAAAAAGCTATGAAAAAAAAGCACAGACAACTCTGAGGAAAATACAAATGCCTCTAATTTGTTTCCGATACTTTGTTCTTTAGAAATTCTGTTCCATGCTTAAGACCTAACTGAATGCACAAAAACACACTGTATGTATAAGCCCTTGCGCAGGGTTTAAAAAAGCAATATCTAAAGGCAGATTTCAAATACAAAAGTATAGGTTTGCATAAAGCAATAAGAAAAACAAAACTACAAACAAATCATAAGAATGGGATCTAGGAAGAAAAAAAACCATGACAGCTATTGATACTATAACTAATTCATAAAAATCCCAGGGCGAATCCAATTATTGGTGTGACTGGTTTTGCATGGCAAATTCATATTCTACTGCCTCAAAATTAAACATTCATTTCCATTCTTTATACATTCAGTTCCCAGCCTTTGTACAGTATGAATCCAAGTAAGCCAAAACTTCTCCTGTGAAGCACAGCCTCGACCTGGATACCTTGGGAAAAGTCACATGATCTAGAAAGAGATTCCTCTTCCCAAATGTGCCCAACACAGACTACTATAAATCTCTGCTGTGTCTAAATTAAGATTTCAGTGTCTTAGAAATCTGAATGGTTAGATGTAAAACTGAAGCAATGCAACCTACAAACAGAAACTCAAGTCATGACACAGTTTAGTTTAGTTTGGTTCTGTAAGAGGTTATTTGCTGCACCTTCCAAACTGACGTCTTATTTGTTCAATGGTGATGTTAAGTATATTCTCCACTGGAATTAATTTGCTCAGTTCTTGCTGTTAAATACTGTACATTATTTTATAAAGCAAAACATGTACAAAGCGACAACCATCAAGAGACAACTTTCAGCTTTAGGAAAGAGCATCCAAATATCCACAAACAGAATGAGTAAAAACACTTTCACATCCATTGAAAAATTGCTTTTGAACAGCTTCTAAGTCACGGTTTCTATTATATGGAAAGCTGAAAGAATTGGGAAAATCTGAGCATTTTCCTTATGCATATAAGATTAATGTTGATTTTTTATTAAATTCTACACTCAACATTACATTTCACAACAAAAAGAACTGAAATAGACAACTTGTATTGTATTACCGCAAGACCATTCCTGTTTAAAGAAAGTGTTTGCATCATCTGTATTTAGTAAATAAAGCTTCTGTAAATGAAGCAGCAGCGCAATACCAGGGGAAAAAAAAAAAGGCTAAATCTTTAAATCAATAAAAACTGAAAGCCTGGCTCTGCAAATAAACCCCTCAAACAGCACCAAATAAACCAAGAAGTGGAATTACAATATCCTTTAAAAAAGACTTAATGAAATTGTTAAGTAGTGTGAGAATTTGAGAACCATGTGAATTATCTTTATTATAGCATACTCACTGTCTACAATCTCACTGTACTTGACTGTCTGCATACCCTAAAGCCAGGACTGTTCAAAGGTATTATAAAGAAATTCAAGAGAAAAACATTTGTCCTAATAAGAACGCTCTAGGCTACCACTAATTCTCTCAACAAAATCCAAAACTTCACTCTTCTACCCACCAAGTGCTACAACAGTCAGTGAGGTCCCATATTAGTAAGACATCACCATCATTTATAAGAAAAAAAATCGCTTGCTTTCCATACAGCAACAATTAAAAGTAAACGAAACTTGTAATTACAGGCAAAAAGAATATTTGGATTGGGAAGCTTTTTAAAAATATGTTTACTCAATAATCTACAATGTCAGTAATATGAATTAGATTCAGCAGTCAGTAAATTAGTGTGATTCCAATTAAAGTACTGGGGACAAATAGGAATCTCAGAAGCACTGTTATTTCCCTAATTTCAGTGGAAGCCATGAGTGTTTATCTGATGGCAAACTTTCTTGTGATACCGAGGCTTCTCAATCGTGTCGTTAGAAAGCTGTGTTTCCCAACGTGAACATAAGCAAAGCAAACTTCTATTTTGGGTGTGAACATTCATTCAATTGCTGGCAAATCACTAGAAAAATAACTTACTGATGTTCTCTTCTCCAAGAAGAAAGGTAAAAACTCCTGGTCTGCTCTCTACTTCAAACAAACAGCATATGGTAATCCCTAAAACAGCTCAGAAGAGACTCAATTATTATCTATTTCAACCAAAGCCATAGTATTTCGCATTCATTCAGAGTAGTTCAACTGCTGCCACTTCCTTCACAGTCTTTCACGCTAACTTCCAACTGCTGACATTTTAAAGAAATCCGTATCAATTTGTTTAATGAAAATATATTTTAGTAAAGTCGTGCTCTATGAGCTTCCTACATTGGAATACATGAATACAGGAAGTGCTTTCAACAGAAAGTTACATAGTTTTACAGTACAACCTGTCTAAGGAGATTTGGAAGGGACCAAACTAATGATCTGGTCTCTTTGGATTAGGCAGAAGTACAGGCAAGAGGGAAAAACCCAATTTATGCCATATATAGAGCTCGTTCCTGTCACAGATTGAAGAAACATTAGTTTGATGTCAAAGTTCACCTGATGCCCAAATGCTAGTATTTTTCAAACCAACTGCATATCAAAAAATGAAAACTTACTTGTACTAAGCTCCTGGAAAGAAACTCAGTGTAAAACAACAGTATATTCATATTTGCTCTATTACTAAGTGTTCTCCACCGGTGGGTTTTTTTTTTCTTTTGCTCTACAGATCATTAACTTTTTCTCAAAGTGCAAATTATTGACCTTTAATCTGAATGCAGGCAGGTCAAAAGCTACAGTATTAGAGCAATACAAAAAATACACAAGGAGGAGTTTACATTAATTTGGAGAACCTTACATAAAATGTTTCTGAATTGAAAACCACAAAACAAACCCAAACAAATACAGCATCAGGTGGATGGGGGAGGGACCACTAACGTATCTGTGTACAGCAAGGCTTCTCTTGACACCAAGGAAGTGTCTGACACTAAGTGAAGATTATATATTAAATCCCGCCATTTTGCATGTTGTGCATTCTTTACGATGGAATGTTGACCTCAATTTTCGTTTTTTACTTCCATAACAAATCTGTTGATTGTGACCGAGGATGATCATCTTCTTGAGAGACCAAACTCCCTTAAAACCACAACTGCACTTTGTACCGTCCATTACGATTCTAGTAACGTATGCCATCTACATACTTGCTGTCCTTTAGATTCTTTCATTTCAGTCCAGTGATTGAGTTCATCTTCTCCTGAGCTGTTGAGACCTAAGGAAATCCACCCTATCATCTCTTTTCGTTTCATGCTGCGCTTATTATATACAGACAGTATGAGCGTCACATCTGAAAGCTGAAACAGTGCCACTTGGAAAACGAAGGTTTCTTTGTATACTGGATTTGGCTGTCCTCGGCGGATTGAAGTTTTGCATTTGGACATCTCTTGCCCCATCGAGTTCAGCAGTGTTAACTTAACATATGTATCTACAAAATAAATTATATTTTGGAATGTCAGATATCTTAGAACAAAAGTTTTTGAGAATGAGATATTTACAAGATACAAGGATATGGTGTATACCAGGCTGACTGAACACAGCTTAGTTTAGACACACGGAAAGATGACAAGTAAGCAAAATATTACAAACACACTAACAAATTAACTAGCTTCAGTATTATGTAAATAGGTTAAGTTAAAGGTATACCTCATAATCCTCTTCCCGTCGACCCCCCTTATTTGTTCTAAACAAACTTAAATTGCATTAACACTTAGCAAGCTCCAACTAGCCACAACACTGTAAAGCATACCACTGAATTTTCAGAGAATAAGAGTAAACAAAGTGGAATGAAGGCAACTAATGAAGAGGACAAAAAAAATGTTGATATGCAGTGATGATATCAGAACAGCCAGAATGAAATGCTTAAGAATAATCTCTGCATGGATGTGGTTCTCACTTTGTGCTTTTCAATTTTATTTATTGTAAAGACCAAAATGCAGCAAAGTGCATTCAAAGGTGGAAGTTTACACAATAAAAAACCCCTCTTAATTCCTAGATTCACGAAGGAATACATTTAATACACCTTTAAAGAGAAATAAGTTTTTGCATAATTCAAGATGGTTGTTTAAAACATAGCTTGTACAGTGCTCTTAGGAAGTACATTTAAGAAGCTGATGCAAGTAAATGCGGTTAGCACACATTGGGTGTTAGTATTTGGGTATAAACCCTTATTTTTAAAGCTCTGTTTTCATTTGACTGGAAGCACCAAGCCATGCTCCTGCAGAAGGATGCGCATTTTGTGAAGTTAACTGATTTTAAGAAATATAAAACTGTATAAAACAATCTGGTGTTTCATTCTTTATTCCTGTCATATTCATGTTAATGAACAATATTATTAAAAGATTGGAGTTTATGTAAAAAGAAACACATTGAATATTTTCACTTTGCACGTACACTGAAATCCCAACATCCATAATCAGAGATAAATGCAACTTTTGCATTAGAGAGTGCCACAAATAATAAACATATACTTTTATAAACCAATATGGTAGGCAGCTGTGGATAGCTTTACTGCTGGCAAGTTTTCTTTTGCATGAAAAAGACAACATCCAATTAGTTTCTACAGGAACTCACCTCGGATTATATAAACCTGTCCACCTATCAAGTGTTTTAGACAACAGAACAGTCCGTCTGACAACAGGGGGTGGAAAGCAGTAAAAGAAATAATGACCAGATGTCAATAGTTGGGTGAGAGAGGATCAAAGGTTAAAGTTTAAGAGGAAACACTATTCACTGGAGTGGAAGAACACAAAACCTTAGCAGCATAGATCAGAAAAAGGATTGAACAAAAGGATTGTTGGGTAAAATTTAATGAAATGAAAATTTTGTGCAGTTTTTGTGTAATCTTTAACAAAAATTACACCGCTTACATAATGGGTTATCTTAGCACTAATAACTACTGGGTTCTAAAGCACACTCAACATAGAAAGAATCATGCAAACAATTAGGTTACAGAAGACCGGGTAAAAATCACTGTATCCTTTTTATCAAACCTTATGCTTTTTCATGCAAACTCCAGCACATTAAGAAAAACTGCACACAGTAATTATACTTTATATATTAAAAGCAATAAAATGAAAAATCACTGAACTGAAAACTAAGCTGGTTTTGCCCTTAGCTTTTATAGTTACAGGTATTTGATTGTAACACTTCAGTTCTTGAGTAGTGATGGACTTGGGCACGAGAATGACTCTGATCTAATCTCTAAAAACAGCTGAGGGATGCTTACATCTGAAATTCAACTATGGGTCTCTATTTAAAATGTAAAGATCTCACTTGTTAAAATCCATGTATTTATGGATTTAATGTGTGTGTGCATGCATACACACACACATGCATTTAATGTGCAAAAGCTCGTACCCCATTTCAACAAAATGTTAAAGAATACTAAGAAGCATCTTTTTCTCAGACAAAATATTGTCACACAGAGAAACGAAGACACATTCTAACATCAGCTGTTATTGCCTGCAGGATTTGGCCTATTTGCCCATACTCAGTTGCTAAATGGGTTACTATATAACATGTAAGTATGCAGCAGAGGAGTATATACTACCAAGAAGCACAAATGTAGGACTCGATCCATATTTGCTGCAGAAGCATTTCACAAAAGTTGCATAGGTTCACAACTCCTAGACTACAGAAAGGATTGCATGTGAGAAAGAATAATTGCTTCCATTTCTATCATCGTTTCTCAAGACCTGAATGAAAACTGACCAGTGCATGTACTTTGCAGTGCTTCTCAGGACTTTGGACCACTGATGGTCCAAACCACAAATGTGATCAGAGCATTTCATCATCATCCCTATGGGCCTTAGTTTTCATTTTGTGGAAATGATGGCACAGAGAAAGGCTGGTATGTGTCCATGATGTACTTGACAGGGAGTTAGGAAATGGCAGTGGTATGCACCTGGGTCCAGTTTACAAGAAGGTGCTACCACTGCCGGGGAGCAGGGGAAGGAGACAGCACAGAACAGCCCACAGGAGAAATTTGGATTCCACAATATTCTGTGCATGGTCTTACCAGACCCAGAAAGTGCATTAGTTTCCAGCTTTCTAGAAACAACAGAACTCCAAACCTGCGTTTGCCTGAGTATCAAAACTTCCCCCTATCCTTCACATGGGATGACAAAAAGTAACACACAAGATCTTCCCTCCAAAAAGGTTAGACAGAACATGGTATTACAGGGCTATGTGCCATGCTCTATGCTGCTTTCTTGCAATCTGAAACAGTTTTTTGACCCCAGTGACACATACAACTGTTAGCTAGACAGCATGGGCCCACAGAGCACATTTTGGGAATTAACATACCAGGGAATGAACATATCTGTCTTCAAAACAAGTACTGAACCCCCTAACTTGCATATTCTAAATACTGAGAAAAACTTGGCTTTCTCTAGAGATTCCAGAAAGATAAGCATAAGCCACCTACTGTTTTTGCATTAAGGGAACACATGGTCCCTTCTCTCCCAGTCTTCTCTCCCATTCATTCCTTCCCCCCTCCCAGTGTCCTTGGGCCTTCTTGGCTTTCCCCATCTATTTCTATGCTTTGTCTTCAAATAGGTGACTCTGGGGCAGCTACCTAATTATATAAAAGTATTAGAGATTCTTCTTTCTCCTTCCTTCTCTGGGCACGTTAACAAAGTCTGGCTCCATCAGTGTGAAAAGTATAGAGAAAGCAAAGCAGACTAAGGCTGAGCCAAATGTAATTAACGGATAGAATAAAACATGGGTCAAAACAGAAAGAGGAGAGCATCAGTCTCAAGTTGTTTGGCTTACTTCCTAAACTCTGAAGACAAAGTGAGATGTGCAAACCACTTATAAAATGTTGGCAGCCTGCTACATAATCTAGTAGTGCCAGATAATCTGCTACTGCCATACAAATCTGGGGATTAAGAAACAGAAAGAGGGGCTAAAACCTGAGCCTCCAGACAAAATCAAGAGGAACAGGTAGGTAAGTCTGGCTACATTTTATGTAAATCAGACTCATCATCTAAAAAACAATAAAACATAATTTTTAAAAAAGTTCATTACTGAACTTTCTCAAGCTATATGAAAGAATTAGAGACAGTAAAAACATTCTGTGTGTGTGACATTCCATCTGGCTCCAATTTAGAAGTATATAAAGTTCACAGATATTTCAGACAAGTGTATTTTTGAACAAATGTTTGAACACACAGTTCAAGTCCTTTCTGATGGTGAACGTTCCTTCTGCACAGTAAATACGCCAAAGGTCTCAATTTGTTTCTCCGTTGTCTTCACTGACATTCCCAAGTTACATATATTACTACCACATATACACAGGCACATAAGCAATTAAAGACTGCAGTATCAACTCCTCTAGGAACAGCAATAACTGTTCAGAGTGTTTATATTAATATTAGCTGGCATGTACTTTCTCTTTAAACACTAACTTTTTATTCTTGGCCTGTGATGTGAGGCATTAGTAATTTAGCAATTAATCATTATGATAAAGGTAATTTATTAGTCAGTCATCATGAAAAATTAAAACAGTCTTGTCAACTTACAATTAATATTTTGAATTTTAGATTTTTGCTATTTCCCAACTGACTAGAAATATAAAACATGAAACAGATTAGCTGATGATTGCTCTATTTCATTTTGATTGGGTAAGACTAAATGATAGGATTGAAGTCCTTGCTACTGAGATCCCCACCAGTACAGAAGCATTAAGATAAAAAAAAAAAAAAATTTTCACTCACTGGGTGGTCTGTTCGCTGCCAAGTTTTTGAAGTGGCTGCCTTTTATCACTTCTGCTGATAATCTTCCAGTTGTAGCGTTATAAAGGAGGCCAATGAGGATTTCTGGAGCTGAGCCATGTACCAGAGACTGACAAGAGGAGGTACTTTCACTGCAGGACACTTCTGACATGCTCAATTGAGAGTCACAGCCCTATAAAACAGATAAAAAGTTCTATGTATTTTATGGAATGATGTTACTGGGAAGTGAATTTTTAGAATAATGCATAGAAATTAGGAAAGCAACTTACTAACAATAACAGAAGTTCCATTCAGCACCCAATAAGAAATGTACATCCTTAATATATACTCAGTTCGCACATATTAGAGGTGACAAAGACTAAAGCGGTCTGGAATTAAAATAATTCTTAATTTTGTGTTTCCGTTGCTTCATAATTCAGTGGAAAAAATAGCAGAAGATGAAGAGCAGCCTTTATGGTCCCTACTTACTTCAATTGCTAAGATAAGAGCTGTAACATAATTTGTCAGCATCCTGGAGAACATTAAACCTTGGATCTTTTACTTTCCAAAAATGGAAAACACTAGTGGAACTTTGAAGATAATAAAATGCAGGAAATTCTTATTCATTCCTTGTAAAGGTTATTCTCTAGACTGAGAATTTATGAGTAGCAAAATAACAGAACACATGCAAATAGAAAAATGCACTGTCTAGAATAAATTAGCTTACAAGGAATTTAATTGATCCAGGGATACAGAATTGCAATAGACTCTTTGTCTTGGGTGGGAAAGGAAGAATGCCATCCTAAAGCTCCGCAAGTGATGCTTTAATTTCCGCTCTGCAAGCTTCCAAAAAATTCAGATCTCTCATGCATTCTCACCACATCGTATCTTTGATGGGAGCTTCTAATATTCATTTTTATCATTTTAAACCCTCATTATTGGCCTTAAAAAAAAGAAAAAAAATTATACTTTCTTTATGCTGCCATGCTAATCATACCATAGCTGTTCCTACTTTCATTTCTTGCTTTTATGCACTGGCACAGAGAGTTGTACCACTGAAAACAAGAAACTGGACGGAATCTAGCCAATGGCACGGCAATTTGCTTGGTAGCCAAGAAGAGACTTTTGAATTATCAGTACATGCTTTTATGATTCTCTCAGAAAAACTATAAATTGGATCCACAGATTTTTCAAATACGGCTTGACTCATTTGGGAATCTGGCAGCACTCTTTCAAGGAGTCATGATGATTTTGTGAAGCTGATTCTTCCAGATTCCAAATGTCTCTCTCATTTCCAGCAACAGCTGACACGGGTGCAAGATCAGTCCTAAAACCTAAATAGCACAAATCCTCACCGAGATAAAAGTTAACTTTAAAAGCAAGTAACTTAATTTGACATATAAAGCCCAAATGCATTACAGAATCCCAAATTACAGAAGACAATACCTACAAGAAGAAATTATGAACCTACAATAATATCCTTCATACTGACATTTTAACTAGCTCTTCTCAATAGAACATTTCCAAGAAGTCTGGCAGAAGTTTCAAGTAGCAATCCAGTTACTCATTAATAAACATTCACTGTTGTTAGCAAATGTATTCTTACTACTAAAGAAGGACCTCAACAAAATGCCCTGACTTCCATCCCCCAAGCTGCAAATTCTGAATTTTAAATCTTTGGTTATTTCTCCAAAAGTTCTTTATTCAATTCCAAGAATAAATTTCAAATGAGTTGCAAATTGTAAATTGCTGAAAATGAATTACAAGTACACATTCATTCTCTGAATCTTGGCACTCACAAAACAGGAAACTTTTGCTTCCTAACTTCAACAGTAGAATACAAAATGGAAAGTTTAAAAGAAAGATGACTTGATTCATCAGTCACAGTATACACTGCACACTTGAAAGCCTCAGCCTGTCACAACTGCAGCTATTACTTAAGTTTTCTGGTCTTTTAAAATTGTAACACATTATCTCTATGGTGCTTGTTCATCTTATTATTTTGTTGGGCCAGGAATTTAACCACAGTCAACCTGATACTGTTCAAAGCTTAGATCTCATATTTGATTGTGATCGTGCTGCAAGTCCACAAAAAAGACATAACACAAAGTGAGCAGCTGGGTAACTCTCCCCCCCCAAATCCTCAGAGGGATTTGACATCTGTACTGAGAGAAGGTGATGATAGCACTTTTTCCTAATTGTGACTTATTTGTACAGTTTACTGATGTTCTAACAGGGGCTCAGTCTAAATCAGTTTATGACAGAGTTAAACTGATTACAATGGGTATCAGAATAACATTTAGAATGCTAGAAATAGTAAATGAGCGATGACTGAATGGGAATGAGTCCTGAAGTACCTTGAAAGGGAAGACAAGTAGCTTCTGTGTGATATAACAGAGAAGGGGGAAAACAACTGAAAAATGAAACAAGTGTGATATTACAAAGTTATGTAAGGATGGGCTAGAAATACCATTCCTTCACAGCAGAATCCTGAGTGGATGTGAGGAGGACAAGACTGTGTTTGTCAAGGCCAGAGAAAAGGATCTCACCAGCTGAACGGTAGGATGAGAAGACCTAGGTGATGCTTCAGATCTGCAAGTGGATGGAAATGCAACTAAGTGACTGTACCTTAGAACTGTTGCACAGAAAGAATTGATAGATGTAGCCTTGATGAAAATCTGGAGAGAGGGTCTAACTTCAATACTTTGCTACAATATTTTCTAAAACAAAATATTTTGCCTTTTGTTTTGAGACAGGTGGCAGGTTTGAAACAAACAAAAGCATGTTGTTTAATCCTTAGTGCATAATAAACTTACAAGTCTCCTTCCTACAAAATGCTGTGGTGACAGAAGTTTAAAGACATTAAAATAAAGCAACCAAATTCACCGAAGAAACAATCTAAACAATATTTTGTTTTCCATTTCTCATTAAAAAAAGACTCTAACCCATTTTGTTTCATGCTGACCCAAATGTACTTTAAAAATTACTCTGCTTTTCAGTTATGAACTGGAAAATCCTAATATAAAAGAAAGTGAGATGGTTAAGAAGAAAAATGAAACAGTGAGGTGTGAAGCAGATTAGAAGACAGACTGATGTTACTGGGTAAAACCAGGGTTATAGGACATAAACGGAATTATAATTTCTATATCTATTATAAGGGAAACAAAAGAGAATTTGGGGGCAAGTAGGTAAAAGACATGAGAAAAAGGGGAAGGTTATATTTTGTCAGTTTTCTTTTGAAAGAAAATAGAAAGATCCTATGAGGAAAAAGAAGAAGAAACAGGAATTGGGGAAGGCACAGAGATAGCTGAGATCAACAGGGGTCAGATCAACAACTGAAGAAAGACTTTTCATTGCAGGACAAAGTTAAAATCAGGGATACTGAGTATTATTAGATGTCTTCTCAAAAGTATTTTCTCCACCACATGGTTTATTGTTCACATTGTGGAAATCCATTCATTGTTTCAAGTAAGGTATTCCATGATAATCACGTCTGCCAGTAAGTAACCTGACTTTGTGTTAAGTTCGTAAGCTGCACTAGAATTGAAAACAACAGTTTTTCAAGTCTCTGTATAGAGGTTTTTTTCTGTTTACCTAGTCAAAATTCAAGAAGAGTGCTAACAAGCTCATCAAGAAAAAAGCAAGACAGGAAGTTACATTTTTACCTGCTCAAAATATAACCTTCATCATCACATGCCAAATTGTAAAATATTAACACTGAAATTGCTAATTAGTACAACATGAATATAAACTTAGCTACAACGAAGCTTTCATCTCATGACAACATTACAGTGCTACCAGATGCTTTTCATCTCCATACAGATCTGCATTCAATCTATCTGTAGGCCACTTTGATACTGTAGCTTCACTGTGGGAAATGTAATATTTAGACCAGAAGTTACTATTTGTTTGAAATAATCTGTCTACGTAAGTTTATTTTTATAACTCTTCCCTCTCTTCCTCTGTAAACACTGTGTGTATTTTAATAAGCAGGGAAAAAAAGGACTAAGGTTCCATAATAGCAAAAGCCTTTCAAGGTCAGTGAAGCACCAGACTAGCCTAGTAAGAACTGTTGTAAAATCTTAAATGCAGATTTTTGAGAACTTAGATGAACTGTCAAGATATTGATGATCTGACCACAGCGCAAGGAGCTGTCTCTTGAGGTTGGCTTCAGGATATTAATGCTAAATCTCTAACCTATTTTTGTCAACTTAGCCATAACAAAAATATATTATTAACAGTAAACACAAGCAAAAAATCATTAGGTAAAGTCTATTCCAAATATTTGGTTCAAAGGTCTGTCTTACTACAGTAAATTACAAATTTGCAGCTTTTCAATTTTATAACACAGAGCTTTGCGCAGAGGACCTAAATCTTTCCCATATACACCACAGGACAGTACTTTATTACAAAGTTAGGTGGATTTTATTTGATCAACACTTAGAAGAATCGCTGCTTTTCACTGGATTATAAGAGTAATATGTGTTATATTCTACAAAAACTTAATTACTAATTCTCCAAACTATTGTCCTTGATGACTCCTGTGCATATATTATCTAGGGAAGAAACATCACTTTTTAATAAATATATAATAAAAACATTCCCATTAAGCGGTATTTGTATTTCACATGTTCCTATTGCACAGAAGTTGGCAATCAAAAAAAGAACACACTTTTTTCCCTG
Source organism: Gymnogyps californianus (assembly GCF_018139145.2). NCBI lineage: Eukaryota > Metazoa > Chordata > Aves > Accipitriformes > Cathartidae > Gymnogyps > Gymnogyps californianus. Next base: position 26,338,157 of record NC_059473.1, read on the forward strand.
GTGCCAATGGAAGTGAATGCATACAATGTATGATGTCAGACCTGAACCCCTAAGAAGTATTTTCAATAATCCTTTTCTCTGCTCTCTTACAACATAGAGAATCCTCTATTTGCAACAATGATAATATATGTAAAATGTATTTATTTGTCTTCCTGCACCATAATTCCATGGAAACAGGATATTTGTTACTTACATATTCATCTCCTACTGTTATTTTTCTATACCCTGAAGTTCTGCTTATAAATTCTGCTCTTAAACCAACTGGAGTTAATGACAGGGAATAATGTGGCCATGCTCTGAGGGCAGTTAAAAGTTCACTTTCCTCAATGCACAGGTTAAAATCATGCCTCTGTAGGCTTACGAAACAAGAACATCTGATTCTCTTGGCTTTTCAAAATATACACAGGAAAGATGAAACCTTGCTGACAATCCTTCAGCAACAAAAATCTGATTCACAGCATGTTACTTGTCAAAATGTCTCTCTCAAATTTTAAATGTTAATGTTATACCACTAATCTCTTAAAGAACTTTTTTGCACATTACTTTCTTCTACTTCTATATCAATACAACTGAGAGGTTAGGGAAGGAAATTTGAATCCTAGTAGGCAAAAGAGGGAACTGAATCCAGGTCTCCAGCATTTTAGATAAAAGTATTCATCTCTCTTAATCACCAGCCCAGTGCTGAACCCTGAAGCTACTGTTCCACTTTGAGGCAAAAGCTTGCTGAGGTGATGAGAGCACCCAGGCACCAAACAGGCTCCAGACCAGCTCTTAGCCTGGAGCCCATCCCCTACTTCAGCTCTGAGAGCCAGAGAGGAGGAGAAAACTGAACCTAGAGGCTCCACATCCCTCATTAGTGGCTTAAGCACCAGATACTTTATAAAAACATGTTTCAAAGCTAAAATACTTCTGAAAAAATATCAAGATCATTCCTGGGAAAGAGAACTTAAACCACCTGAAGAACTCAGCCCTGAAAACACAGGGATGTAAAATAATAAGGAATGTCAAAGAACGGGGCTTTATCATTTTGAACTCTGGCATCTAAATCCCACTTATGTGCTATACTGGACACTTTGATGCTTTTGCGGAGGTATTTGCCTCAGTTCCTCATCACTTCTGCTTCTGTCTCCCCTAACTCATGGAAGAACTGTGAGGATTGAGAGACTTGAAAAAAGGAAGTCCTCAAAAATACGATACTCATAACAAAACACTTCCTTAAACGAAACAACTGATACTTTTTCTGTGTACTAATACCTGCAGGAAGTATCAACTTTTGTTTCTAAAGGCAGAACTCAAGTGTTACATGATGCTCAAAACAATATTAAATGTTTGAAATAATAAGATTCTTATTATTAAGATTAGTAATAATAAAATTTAGTAAAGATGTTGCAAAATAAGAATTAAATGAAGAAGTAAGTGCCAAAAAAGTATCTTTTTTTTTTTTTTTTAAAGGTTTCTTTCTGTACTATATACCATTGTCATTATGAGGCTTTGGCAATTTTAAAAAATATCTGATTTTAAATGGTGTCAATCTGGATGTTCTAGGGGTTTTTGTTTGGTTGGTTTGTTTGTTTGTTTTTTAAAAGAAAACCAATACTTTTGAAATCTTACAAAGCTACCTATCTTCACAACATGTTAGGGAGGAAATTCCAATTCCTATTGTAGCTGGCTGTCCTGTATAGTAAAGTTAAGAGAACATACAGTTATCAGAATTTTGCTTTAAACTAATAACCTGAACTTGCAAACATGGAAACATATAGCTTTAGGCATCGCACAAAGATTCAAGTTTAGGAAAGCATCATTATTTATGACAGGTAATTATTTGGGGTTTTTGCTTAATAGCTTCCTCGAAGCATGTTCCAATTAAGTATAATGTGCATTTTTATTCATGTACTTAACACTTTACAGTATTAATATCTAAGTCAACTTAAATTACAAACATGAAAGTAAATGTTCTAATATCATCTCCATTATGCAACTTGATTTTAGGAAACAAAACATAGTTATTTTAGGTAGAATGGCTTGCTTTAAAAATTACCAGGATTTCCTATTCACAAATTCCAATTTAAAAATCTTCAGCAAATAAATACATTCAACATTGATGGTATTTGTATCAAATATGGAGTTGTTTTGAATATTAAACTACTATTAATGTAGTTGAAAATCAGATTATCTGAAGTCATAAAATTCACATTTCTCATCAAAAGCTTCTGCTTTACCTTGTTTTTTACTCTCAAGAGAAAAAAACTTCTGGATGCAGAATTTTACAAAACACATCGTTTTCTCACAGATGAAACACTGGAAAACGGAGATCAAATGAAAAACAATAGTTCTTTCATTCACTACAGTCAAGGGACTAAAACCTTAAAAATTCTACGCACAGCTTTAATGTACCATAGATACTATAATGTACAGAGCTATAAAACCTCCTTAGATACATGATGATACTACACAAATTTCAATTTTAAAGTAATATAAAATTAATTAATTTTAATAAAAATTAAAACCTTTGTGGGTTTTCTAATAAGAATAATACAGTATTATTAAAATAAGGTTTGTTTTCAAACTTTAGGATACCATAATTTAATCATAAAATGAAAATGACAAAATAAAATATATATTCTTAATAATAGCAAAACAACATTCCACTTTTCTGAAAGATTTTGAACACATTCACAGTGAGACTTCTGTGTTGCTTTTCATATTTCATGAGAATTTGCTATTAGTACTTTGTGTCTACGAGTTTTTAAAATGATCAGCTCCGCAGAACAAAACATTAATTCTCTACAGAAAGGGAAACATGTTAAGTTTTCTATAACTTCTATTTGTCTGCATTTAAATTACACCTTTGGCTTCCTTGCCAGATTATGAAAGGTCACCTAGTTGTTCCATGGACTTAATGGACTTGAAATTTGCACAGGAAAACCCGAGCAGCAGCGGAGGCAATTGGAAATGAATGTACAATGGAATTTACAGCATTTACAAAAGTGCTGTTTTTACATTGCAAAAGTCTACCAGCTTTTTATACAGCCATGGGCAAGGGGAGGAAAAGAGGCAAGAGGCCTTTTATTATTCAATTCTCTTTTCTGAGATAAGACATGTAGAATAAAGAAACATTCAAGCACTAAAAGCTGTTAGATGTTTGTGCTAGCAATTTAGTTAAGAACATCTGACACAAAATGCAGACATTTTACCTGCACTCCTGATGAAGCTACGCTAACAGCTCCTACCCAGACTCACTCACACCTCCCCCTCTCTTTACTCCCTGTCAAACTTGTAAGACCATGGAGATGTTACTGTGGGACGGCTTCCAAGACCACAGACTTCTTTAAATGACAATGCTCTGTCCAGATGGAGTTACTCTCTATGCTCATTGGCGAGATCAATGGCAAATAATTTCATTTTTCTCTTTTCTCTCTTGATTACTCTTCCAAACAGGGAAAAGAGAAAAAGATTCAGTGATCAAACAGTAAGCATAATTTATGAGTAGTCAATCTATGGACTAGTATTTGATTGCATAAACATTCATGCAATTATTTTTCACAATGAACAAATCCGTAACATTAAAGGCATGTTTAGAACACATTTGTCAGTGAAAGTATTTGTGATTAACAGTTCACCCAGCTCTAATTTAATCTGCTAGTGGTACCCCTTTTGATTTGTTCAGGTCATGTTTAATCTCACGATCGGAGGATCACCGGGTGTTTGCAGTTGGAAGGGATCTGCTTCAGTTCTTAGAGCTATCATACACACCACAAAGAAGGGCAAGAGGTGGAGATAAGCTGGATTCTCCTGGGGCCAGCTGACAGCTGATTAAGCCCAACAGAAAGACAGGAGCTGTGAAAGATGCAGCTCAAGGTCAGGCAATATGAAGGCCAAGCCTGACAAGAGGCTAACACACTAAGACTAAAAGGATCCCTTGCTAAAGGCACCCTATGAACAGAAATGCTTATCTGATACCAAATACAGGCTGCTTGAATATACAAAAGAAGCGATTACCTGGAGATCTTCAAGTCTGAAATGAAGAACGCTAATGAAGAACACTTACATTATACTGCAAAGCCCAGGAAAAGAATCATCGCCCAGTAAGTAAACCAAAAACTAAAATTAAAAGTTCCACAAATGTGTAAATTACAAATCTGCAGACTAGGTAACTTCATCTGTTTGTGCAACATCTCTGATTAGGATTTCCCCCAATGGAAATAAATTGGAGGAAAACAGTACACATGCTTTTGCTGAAGGGTGCTCAAACCTGCAAACAGAACTGTTTCTGTGTTTTTCCTTTTTCCTGTTTCCTTGAAAGACGGTAACAAAAGTGAGATGATGTTTGTGTGTACACATACATGCAAACAAGAAATAATTAAAATTATAAGAAAATAAAATAGTTGGGAAACTCAGTATCTCTAAGGGAAACAGAAATTTCACTTGGATTCATAAGTTAAAGAATATATCTCCACTGAAAGAGTTGCTTGAGGAAGATTTAAGCAGCAGCTTGTAGTCTTCAAAAGTGCAAATTTCATGCTAGTGACAACCTTGATAATCTTTATTTGTAAATCCTACAAAGCCACTTCTGGGAAATTTACAGTATGTTTTTACAGTACGATTATTTTCCTTACTGCTCTTTCAAATTCCAATCCAGATTGGGAGATCATACTTATGCCACAGCGAATGATAGTCAGAGAATCTCACAGATATCTGATGAAATTCTCATTTTTCTAGCTTTATGTATTGATGAGTTTTTTCCATTTTATTTTTTTAAAGATGATCAAAACTAGACATACAATTCTAGACAATATGTTTGTCACTGATGGACTGGCTTTCTGAGGAAATAAGAGTATTGCTCAAGAGGATTACTTTGATTTAATCTAGAACAGTCATTCACAGCCTGTCATTTGACTGGGTGCATTTTAGAGACTGAAAAGCATCATCATACACTCAAAATAGTAATACCATGTCTGAAACATAGTTTCCATTGTTTGCTGACCCAAATATCAAAGATTGTGGGGATCAAACTGAGTAAATAACTTTTTGAAGCAACTCACTGATTAAAGACAAAAGATACCAGTTTTTCATTGTTATTTTACTCAGTGCACAGATATTAAGATAGAGAGACAACAAACAATTTTTATTCTGGCTACATGACCAACTGCAGATTTTGACAAATGGATGAAATTCTTTACATTGCTGACTTCAAATAATTCTCCCAGTATCCTACATTCAAGGTCATGGTAACAGATCTAGTTACCAAAGCAGGAACTTGCCTCCCATCTGGATATCAGCAAGGTAGTTGAAAGTTAATGTTAGATTCAAGTTCTGGTTTTGCTAATGTGTTGAAGAAAGCCCTTGTGTTATGCTGGCATTTTTTTTTAAACCTCTAAAAACTTGAAGGCCAGGTGGACTTTGTTAACTCTGCCATGGCAGTGGCATGTACATTCAGAATGCTTTGACTGTCCACATTGGTCAGCATATCCCAGAAATGGTATATAAGTACCACTTTGATAGCATTTTTATTAGCTCTATTATCCATGACTGTCAGCAATAACTGGAATAAAATTATTCTTCTTGTATCTTACAAAAAAGTCCAGCAATAAAGGCTAGAAATGCAAATTAATTGAGAAATGTGGTGGATGCACAAGATTCAACTAAGGGCTCTCAGAATGTCATAAAAAGTCAGAAGCTTGTTTCCAGCGAATTAGGGTTTTTCATTTGGAAAAGCTTTATACTCTTTAAAGTACTGATGGAACAGGAATCACAACCCTAGCTAGCCTAGACATGGCAGTATGACAAATCCTGAATTGTTGCTTTGTGGAAAGCTTCCTGAACTGATCTTGGACTTGATTTTCAATGGACAAATAGCAGCAATATGGCCTATGCCTACAATGATATAAGGCAGAGCATCCTAATGACAAAGATCCTTCTCTTGATCACAGTAGAGTCAGCAAATAACCCATGAAAGGGCTGAAGTACTGAATTTAGTTATAGAGTTTAAAGCAACTTGCAAGGGCTATTGCCTCTTACTCTGGATTCATTCAAATAACTGGATATGAATTTCTGTACAGCTTGAGGAAACATTCTACCGTTTCTGGATAGCTCACTCAAGAGGCTTGTTCAATCTGTGACAGAAATAACCATATCACCCTCCACCACAGTGATCACTTATCAAAAACAAATGGCATATGTTGAAACTGGTCAACCATTTTGCTCCTGAAATGACAGAATGGCTGCAGTCACCTGAGACAAGTTGTGACTGTAAAAAAAAAATTTCTTGAAAACTATCTAAAAATGTTCTATAAAGTATCAAGGTTATTCTATATGGGACTGAAACAGTCTCACAGTCTCAATGCCTAGTCCAGTGCTTCTAGGATGAACAAATTAATTACACGCCAAAATTTGCCATGAACGATTAGACATATTTACATAAGAAAAAATCAGGAGCAAATAGCACTGATTTGGAAAGCCAATTAATTTTTAACTGTGACAATTGAACTTATCTAGTGGGAGGTCCTTATCATCTGGTCAGATTCTATTTGAGTTCTTGAAACTTGCACCTGTCAGAACATTGCAGACACACCATTGGCTTTAGAGCACAGTAGCCACAGCTGTCTTTGTTTTTTTTCCCCCCATATCATGATGAAGAACTGAGCAGAGAGCGCCATGGGTTAGCACTTATCTTCTCAGCTGCCAGGAGCAGTGCTCGGTGAACACCACACAAAGGCACACAAGTTGAGGCAGCCATGACACTGAGAAGACAATGGCTGCTGCTTGCTGATACTGCCCTGAAATGTTGCACAACCAGCCAAACACAGGGAGACTGCTTCATTTGCCAAGTACCGTGAAGTTCTCCTGCAGCCTCAGTAACATGATCACCATTTTCCAATCACCTAATAATTTTCTTCAAAGAAATCGCAAGACTCATCTTTCTAATTGTGTCAAAGGATTAGTTCTGATCTTCCATGTTTTACATCACTAACTCAAATGAATTCAGCAAGCTATTCCCGAGATAAGAATGTGCTCAGTGTTTAAAGATACTTGCCCCTTACTTTGATGAACGTAATTTTTACAAGCTAACTGAAAGCATTTATGCACCATCACATAGGAACTGATCCTTTTAGGTAGAATTCTAGTTAAATACAATACTATGAACAAAATCTTTTGAGTCTTTTTTTTTTTCCTAGACAAGTCTTAGTCATTTTTTCATTAGCCATTTTAAAGTATCATACTGGTATTTAGTAAAGATCTGTTTATACATATGAATTTTAGTATTTAGCCTTCCAAATACCATCCTGACTAGACCATGCCATAAGAACACAGTAGTAAAGTCACCAATAGGTCTAAAGTATAAGAATTTGCCCAAAACCTGATAGCTCAACTCTACAATGGACAAGAACTCCCAAGAATGAAATGCCACTCTGAAAGCTTTTTTTCTGAGAAGTTTATAAACTCATAAACATCCATTACAAAGAATACTGAAGATATGCCACACATAAAGGGCAACATGGAACAAATGCCTTAAGTACAATGCATAAACCAACGTATACTAGATGATTAACCATTGTCCTCAAAGTGGAGAGAGTGCGCATGTGTGTGTGCAAGAGCAAGCATTTTTATACATTGCATGCATAAATGCCTTCACTCAAAAAATTTGTAATTAAAGTAATTCTCAGACACTGGATATTTATAGTAAAGATATACAAAATAATCCTTTAAGCACGTATGATTGCTACCATCCATTCTTTGTTATGGGGATCACATCTGGGAGTTCGATATATTAGAAATTAAGAACGTTATAGAAAGAAAGAAAAATAAATGTAATTCTCCACAGTAAACATCTTTTTATTGACACTACATAATGAACGATTACTAGATTTGCTTAGCAGGAAGAGGTATATTTTGGTTGTCCAAATTGTACTTCCAAAATCAATCAAAAAATAAAAAACATGATTGATTGTTGTTATTCTACACCAAAAAGCAACCTATGGGGTGGTGAAGAGGATTACGCTTGTTTTTTTGATCTTTTCCAAACAGATTTCACTCAATAAACTGCTTATATGTTTTTATAATCACATGATACTGGAGGCTGTTGTTCACTGTCAGGAAAATTTCTTTGGCTACGAAGAGCAACTAAAAACAGGTCCACAGGGATTTCCTGAAGAAAAATAAACAACATCGCAATAGATTCTAAACTCCAAGACGGGTGAACAAAAATTTGTCTATCATTGTACTAAAAGGAAAATTTCTCTAAAAGCATCAACAAAGGTCTTCCTAAGCAAACTATACTCAGCCAAAACCACTATGTACGCCCTTGCTATTAACTTTTGATGCAACAGCCAATTTCTATCAAATCTGAAAGGGACACAGTCTCAGATAACAGTGACAACTGCACTCTGGCTAGCCCATATTGGTTCTGTTGCTTCCTCCTCACTCAAGCGTATGCTGAACTTGGAAGGAAGCGTGTGATAAATAAGGGGGCTGAGGAGGAATTCCCTGTTACGTGGGAGAACTGCAGCAACGCAGGACTGTTAAAGACAAATGGCAATAGGACTGGGGATAACAGCTGCTAATGCAAGACATTATACGCAATGTAGGAAGGTGAGGAACAGGGTGAAATCTTGGTGAGAAAGATAGTTCGTGAATATATTTGTAAATTTGAAGCCATGTGTAGCTTTGAAACCTATTTAAGGAACATACTAGTATCAGGTACTCACCGTGACATCCGCTTGTCCACATTTTAACAATAACCAGAGAGTTGCAGGCCTCACTCATGTGAGCACGCCACTATGTTTGAAAGGCACTTGAACTTGCTGGTCTACCTTTAACTAGATTCCCTTGTGCATAGCTTTAAGGTATAAGTGAAAAAATACTAAACTTCACAGGATACAAACTGTTCTTATACAATCAGAAGGCAGATGATTAGCTAATAAAATACATTAATACAATATCAGGCACAGACAGAAGCAAATAAAATATGTTTCTGCAGAAGAGATTAGCGTAGATGTTTCAATGGATTAGGAAGTTTCAGTGACAGAAGGAATATTTAATACATAAAATCCATATAATGAGAAGCAGTGGAAAAAATAGGACAACTGTCATGTGTCCAAGAAATATCTTGGTAAAAAAGCTGTCAAATATAAACACTTCTCAGCAACAAAACCCTCTGCAACTGAAGAAGGCAAATTTAATTCAGAATTTACAATGTACCTCATAATGGATTTTATAATTACAAATACCCCTGAACAACTGGATTTCTCCAAACTGAAACAATACTTACCTTCTCCTGTTAAACAACTCCTGCCTGGCATTTATGATTAGCTAGACATAAAGATTGTTGTTGGTTTATTCTAGCAAAAGGACAGTTGAGAAGGAGTACGACCAATCTGTATAAACAGACTCAGAGGCAAACACCTGAGAAGGGTAAGAACTAATTAAGCTCAAGAACCACGCTGGTATACGAACAAATGGTAATAAATTGGCCATGAAGGAATTCAGGTTGGAAACGAAACAACCTGATGTTTTCAGATGAAAATTCACAAATTTGTGATCAGGATGACCTGGCTGTTTGCAATAACAAGGGCTTGAACTCAAGTGACTGAGGATGCCCCCAACTTCCAGTCATACACCCTAAAAACACAACAAATATTAACAGTCTTGCAAAATAACTATATGTTAAATCCTGTAATAAATCTGCTCACTGAAAAAATATGATATAGGCTATAAATAATAATAGAAAAATACCTATAAACTCAGATGTGAATGAATTTCCAAAGGTTTAAAAACTGATTTGCATAGTTCCAAAAAACCATGGATCCTCATTCAAGCTATCAAGACTATGAAGGTTCCCTTCCAGCAACAGGTAGGGCTAAGATAAATCTGCCTAAACCCCATTACAGCAACAAACTCTGGAAGATCCTTTCACTTCCTACCAATATTCCTTATTCTTGTTCCTTCCCCCCAAAAAAGAGAGAAAAATGCAGACATGGCATCCCTTACTATCACAGAAAATAAATAACAATCTTCTTATCTTTGATGTCTTCTGGAATTTGTTTTTACTCTCCCTGCCACAAAAGCTCAAGAAATTAATACAGAAGAATAACCAATGCACATATGGGATATACCGATCAATCAAAAGCCTGGCCCATTCATTGGCCTCTTTCACTGACTTTGGTAAATTTTATACAAGAACCTATTGAAAACACACACAAATATAGCAAGTACATTTAGAATATTCAATGTTTTGTTTCATGGGGTGCTTTTTTCCTAGCTATGAAACTAGCAAACTCTGCATTAGGAAAGTTCACACTAGGTAGGTGAACCACTTCATCCTTGGAATAGACTGATTTGCACTTTTTAAGGAATCATAAAAAAGCTGTTCTATTGTCAGTTGATCCTCCATCAGATCCAAGTTTTAGTCTCAGCTTTTACTAATTCTAATTAATATATTTTTAGTCATTAAATACAATGGCATTTTATTTTGAGTGTCTTTTGTAATACTCACGTTCAACAGAAATGCCATTTCAATTGATTCAAACTTTTTTTGAAAGTGCAGAACAAATTAACTGCATTGTTTCACCTGAAAAAATCTTTTTCTTTCTTTCCCTTCTCCTCCTCTTTTTCTTTTATTGATAGCTTAAAAAAACCGCAGAATACATACAATGTCCAAATAAGGATGCCCTTGCTAAATCACCTTCTCTTTCCCCCAAAAGTCTATTATTTAGCACATATGCAGCTCTTAAGCAATGAATATTCAAGAACTCCTAGTCTAGGAAGCCCTGACAACATCACAAACATTCTCTTTTTGGACAAAGGCATACTTAAATACTTAGAAAAAAGAAAAAGGAGATGTCGATCACTGCCCATATAGCGATCTCCTGTGTTTTTTGATAGTGATATCTAAGTTTACCCTTAATTACTGTTGCCTTGCTTTATTAAAAATATTAAAGTTAAATTATTTTGGGGGACAAGATTTTGTTCATCAGATAGGTAGGGTTTTTTTCAGCAAACAAAAATCCTTTTCAGTTTGAACTACGTTTCACACTATTTTTCACTTCAGACTGAACCAGAAATCAATTATTTACAAGGTTCTAATCTGAAGTTATTAAAAATGGCTTTGTGCTCTCAAAATTCCTCTTTCCTGTCTTTCTTTCTTGAGAGGAAAATACCTATTGCAACAAAGATTTAACTGCAACAGATGGAGGGCACTCACTAGTATAGCTTTTTTTTTTCCTCCCCCCTTTTTTTTTTTAATTGAAATGCTGTGGGTAGCACAGTAAAGATTATACTATTAAATACATATATATGTATTTGCATGGATACATATATACATATATTCACCACTATAGCCCTATTTATAGACTGGAAATTTCTAAGTAATGAAAAGGAAAAATATGGGCAGCTTTTGCAGGTGGAAAGTGAATGTACTTAGAGAAGCTCTAAGGAAATTATTGTTGTGCTAATATGGTGCTATGACTGTTGAAAAAAATCTAATGGATGTGATGACTCTATAAATATACACACTATTCTTACAAAATTAATGACACTGTATATCACTGCATTCTTATTCTGCCTCATTTAATACTCACAGACAGACTGTAAGAAGGTTCCAGTATCACTGGCACTGACATCTTCCCTTGAAGATTCAATTTTGTTAAGTAAAAAATCTTTTCTCCCACAATCCTCTCTTTTTTCATGCGACGTACGTTGTACAGTCTAAAGCGAACTGCATAATTCCCAATCATCTCAGACTCAACGTGATTAAATTTGAATGTCTCTGTGAAGACAGGGCACGGTCCCCGCTGAATGCTGGTTTTTGCTCTCTGCTTCTTTATAGGGAGAAGAACTAGGTGTACTTGCCACGAGCTTCCACCTGTCCTGCTGTATGTGGGAATGTCTGTGACAGCTGTCACTGTCACCAAAAGCTTCTGTTCCTGTGAGTCATAGTCAAAAGTCACATCCAGTGTGCCATATTTAGCTACTGGCTCAGGATCAAAAGGTTTAGGAAGCTGTGAAGATGATCCTCGAGCTGACATATCCTGAAGAAGAAGAAGAAGAAAAGCTTTTTATTTATTTATTTATTTATTGTATTCTATTATTAAATCTAGCATGGAAATATATGGCTTTCTCTAAGCAATATGAAGGGTCTATGATCTTTTTGTTCATTTCACAAACAAGGTAATTAAACACTGAAAGCCTGAGGAGGTGGCTGACTAGCAGGCAAGAAGAAATCAAAAGACTTTACCTGGCCAATACCACCAAAAGCCAGGAGTCAATCAGACAGAGCTCAGATTAAATTAGGCTGTATTTATGATCTCTTCTTCTGTGCCCCACGTTAAAACATATACACATTTGTTACGAGATAGAACTACCTTATCACAGTGCGAGTATACACACATTTTTAAGTTAACATACTACTGCTTTAAGAGCCGGCTAGTGATTTGAGAGCATGGTGAGATGCCAGCAAAGAATACAGGAATTACACCACCTACTTGCACATGCAGCTCTTGCTGCAGTCCACAAGAGTTCTATGAATGTGCCAAAAATTATCATGGCTTTATTAATGTAATTTTACTGGAACTGTGTAAGATGCATCTGTTTCGAACACACCTTCTGAACTTTCTGTAAATGGCATCAGTCCTAAAATTGTATTTTAAACTTAATTTTAAGATTGTTTATTGTCACTTCAAATTTTGAACAAAGTATTGATCCCCTATATTGTTACAACAGCTAGTCTGATAGTGATACTGAAATACAAAATATTTACAAGTACAGGTCAACCTACTGTTCATATAAGTTATTCCAAGTATGTAAAACAAATGTATCTCCTCTGTATTTTCATATTATCAAAGATACACTTGTTCATGTAAATGAATAGATGCCACAATAAAGCCTTTTGGATTAAAAAATGTTATGTTCTTATTTTAAACTGGTTGCTACATAGCTATGGGAATTCATTCCTCTGAAAGCTTCATTCTTCAAGTTGTTGAGTGGCTATAAAAAAAGTTGGCAGTATTCTCAGTTCTTATTGAGTACGCTTACATTAATGACTGGTGTGACACAAAATGGGAAGAACTAGGATTAGATTCGCTGCAATCTGTTAGGGCTCGAGGACCATATGTACACACTATGTCTTTACCAGCAATGAACTTCATACAGTCCTAGCTGATCATCAGGCACAGGTAGACAGCTAGCTACTGAAGGACTTGCAGCTGGGCCTTCCAGATGTTGCATCAACACCCCAGGTATGCAAGATCAACTTACCAAGAGGTCTACTAAGACAGAAACAGCTGTTGGCATATCAGGACTGAGCCGCAATATGCACTTCAAAACCTCAGGTAGAGACAAAAGACAAATTTGTACCAAAAAGAGCCTCTTCTGCCTGTGACATCACTAATGTAGACTTACCCATAGATGTCAGTGCAGTAATTGGTTGTTGAAGACATTTCAAGGAAATACGTGTCAGAAAAGATGACTTCTTCATAGTAGAAATAAATAGGTATCATTACAGTTTATAGCAGCAAAAAAGAAAAATTAAGTGGACCAAATCTCTACGCTACCATCAACAATTTAAAAAAAATTCTTTGTAATAATTTTTTTTCATAAAAGATGAAATGTTTTTCATAAAAATTATTTTCAATAATTTATTTTCAATGTTTTTCAATAAAAAAAATGAAGTTTTACATTATGGGGTGTTCAGTTTGAAAAGCCTTAACAGAGTATTTTTTTTTAGTTGGGTTGTTTGAAAAATTATGTGGAAAAAAAAAAGAATTTTGACTACAGCCCTTATAGTGTGATGAAGTTTTCTGACTGGTTTGAAAAATAATTCACTCTTACTGGGAGTTTGTTTGAAAGTTAAGATGCCATAAAATTAACTATAAAGAACAATCTGAAATCCTATTCTAGTATTTTCTGACTAATTTTTTTTTTAAATGAATGAGCCGCAAGATTAGTGTTCATATAACTGTGCATTGATCTTTAGATGAAAAAAAGCTCTCAAAAGGTTGCACTGCATGATGCTTCAGAACACTCAACTTTTCATTTACCTCTGGACTAAGGACAGCTGTGCTATCACTTGGTACATCCTCTTCGTATCCTTTGTTATGAAAGCTTTCTATTTCGTGTCCCGTGCTTCCCTCACTTGGGCACTTATATGAACATCTTGGACTGTTGCTACACTGGGAAAATTCACATTTACTGTCTCCAACTTCAGAAGGCGTACATGAAAGATGAGGAGAACCACTATCATCCTGGTATGGAGGCGGCTGCAGTTCATCTAGCGGAGGTGTTCTTCTCATCCTCTGAATGCAGTTCGCTGAGAATAAGTGAAAATTCTTTACTTACTTTCTGATTATTTACTGTTGAGACAGTTCTGGGGAAAACGGTAAGTCTAAATATCTGGACAGAGTATTTAAAAAAATCTATGAATGTCTTTTTTTACTTTACATCTCAAATTAGATAACAAATACTACTGAAAAATATTTGTTAAAAAATGGAAATGAATGATCTCTCAGATGAAAGAGATTTAGATAAAAGCAAAGTATTAAGCATATAGTCACAATGGATTGTGTAAACCATATATAAATAAATATAGCACAAATATGACATGACAAAAATTCTAGGCTTGAATTTCAGGGATGCTTACCTTGCAAAAACCTTTGGATATCTTAAGTCAGATTCTGTGCAGGTGGAATGTAGACCAATTAAGGAAACAAAATGCACTCCCTAAAGCCATGATATCAAACTTCTGATCACCTCCCATGCAGTTGCTCACCCAGGGAGATATTAAATTAAACTCTGAAGACAAATAAGGTACTAATAAAGGCAGATACAAGCCTTTTCACACAAGCGAAACCTGCTCACCAGTGAATTTAACAAGTGAAGCAGTGTCTCAGATTCTTTATTACTTGTTAAGGACAGCTAAAGGGTACGTATCCGGTGTCTAGAAGTTAGACACTAGATCCAGTCACTAAAGACAGTGGAAAAAGGATCATGAGCAATCTTGTGCTTGGGATGAATACTTGATGCTGACCATCTTTGCTTCTCACACTATATCGATAGCTAGAAATGTGGTTATACATCTCCTCAGAAAATAAACCTGATGCATGGCTATGGATAGAGAAAGTTAATTCAAAATAATTACATTTCAGCTTTTGATCTCATATTTCACTGAGCAGCATTACACAGTTGACTAGAAAAGAACAGCAAGGTGTGCAGTAGCTGAAACGAAAGGAATACCAAGGATAAGTAAAAACTTCTATCACATTTTGTTTACATCTTCTGTAGAGGTTTTAATGAAGATTTTGATGCCCCTCACATATAGAATTAACTTATACATAAAAATTTCAAAGCAACAATGTTTTCTGGTGTCAGACATACCACTTTCACTCACAGAAAAATCTACCAAACAAGGAAGTTAACGAAAGTATTAATATTAGAACAATATAAGTTTTGATTTTAGATACATCTAAGAAAGAAACTTATATTCTTTCCCACATGACTAAGGTGGTACACTTAGTCTAATCATCAAATTTTTGTATACAGGATTGCCCTGCCTGTGTCCTAAATTCTCACCAAGTACATCAACCTTTTAACTGCTTCAGAGGTAATTACGAGTTGTTCAACATATCACATAAACAAACAGAGTACGCGTAAGAGTTACCCTTTATGGAACAAGGCTGAAAACACAGTAATGTGGCTCTCTTGGGAAACAAATAGTCTTAGCAAAAGGCTCCCTTTTGCTCTCCTTTCCTTTGGAAATTTGGGCTGTATCTGACCGTGGCATGCTGGAACATTTCACAGCATCTGCGACTTGATGTAAGCCCAAACCACTGTGGTTTTGGTGCACACTGTCCATGGGAAGCAAACCAAGACACATTGGCTAGAAGGGAGCCAATGTGCATTGCAGATCCCCAAAGCTGGGCAACTGAAGGACAGGGACAGGACAGTTCATTATGGAGCATATCTACTGCACAGATAAATACAGGCCTCAGAGATAACTGGGGAATGCAGGGCTCTTCTCTATTTCACTGGGCTCCTAATGGAACTCCTCTTACCTTCAGCTAAGGCAAATGAGTAATTAAAACACTCCTACCAGATGATACCACTGTCAGGAATCCTCTCTTCTCTGATAAACCCATCAGAGCCAGCCTACCATTCAGAGTGATTCCAAATTACTGTTACAGCGCTCCTGCAAAAGGTCTTCTGCCGTTAGTTAGCCCAGCGCCACTAACTCTTGAAACTCCAGTCCCACAGGGACTGGAAAGGAAAACAGAGCAGGCAGGAAATCCTATACTCAAAATGTAGTCATCAGTCTAGCAGATAAACATAAAACCTTACATACGAAACAGAGTTAAGTGGGACAGTAAGAATCCTGAAATCGCCATGCAGGAATGGTGAGAAAGCTTTATTTGCAAAGCATAGAGAGATATGGGAAAGCACTTTTTTTTTTTTTAATATTAGATAACTTGTGCCCATGAAACTAGATAGACAATCTAAACTGATATTTTAATCATAATAAAATAATAATAAATATCCTTTGACTCTCTATACCATGAAAACAGGACTTCCTTTTCATAATTTATATCATTAAATATTCTAGCAAATTTAGAGCAACAACATGTCTGCTCATTGTTGCTAAAAGGTAACAGCATTAAATGAGACAGTAACAACCATGTAGCTATGACTTAATTTCTTTCTTTTCACTTGCAGTCAAGTCTGCAAAGACTTTTCAACTCCCAGCTTTTCCACAATCTAACGAAATGAAAGTGTGTCTGGGTAACTATAAACACAATTATTGTCTTACATGAGTAAATAAATGACTGTGTGACTCACTTTTTTCACTTTGATGAACTCCATTATATGTCCCTATGGGAAAACTGCACAGGCTGTGCAACAGAAAAGGTACTTTTAATGTAGGCGGGGAAGAAGTGAAGAAAATTCTTATTAACCAACTGAGATTCAAAAATCTCAGAAAAAGATGAAACACTGGGGCAGGTTTTAACCATTTATTTTTGAAAATTTAGTTTACCGAACAGAAATAGCATGTAAATTCTTAAAACAAATATCTGGGTTTAAAAATCTCTGTCTAAACAGGTATAAACTGTTTTTGAACAAAAGGTTTCTCTATGCGAAAAGGTATCAAAGTTTTCAAATGAATTTTTAAAGTGACAATGTCTGATTTTAAATTAATTTCCCCCTCCTCACAGTAAATGATGCAATAAAATGATGATTTCATGTTATGGCTCTCTGAAAACACTGCAAATTTGAATTACATGAAGACATTCTACTGACTGATGATATCACAGACAGAAGTGAATACAGCAATACTGAATATCTGATACTGGGTATTTTCCTTAAAAATTACACAGAAGTAACAACTAACTTCAACAATCAATCCGTCAACAAAATTTTGCATATGTGTCAAAGTTTAACATAAAAAACCACTGCTAATGCATGCTGGCCTATCACTGATTGTATTGGAGAAAAAAGTTTGGAGCTGAAAGGAAAGCATGTTCTGAAGTGTTTGCATATTTACATGTAGAACCACTGTCTATAACATACCTTGTACTTTCATTTAAGGTGTAAACTTAGACACAGTTACACTTGTGCATACTTGTATACTGTGACAAAGCCAAAGAATACCTTCCAAAGACCACTGAATGTGGCTAATAACATCTGCTACAGAGTTACTCTTCACAAGCAAATGCTTACAGTGAAAATCTAAAATTAATTGTTGCATCATTTCTATGCAAGTATCCCAAGAAACTTTCCACTCTCAAACCAGACAGAAAATCAATTTTGCCAATTCCCCCAATGAAATTAATCATATTAAATTACCATACCAGTTTGGACTAGACAGGGTAAAAAACAAGCCAACATATATCCCAAACCTGGAAGAAAGAAATAATCACAGAGAAACCAAATTGGGTTTAGCCTGAGGCTCCTACCAGCCAGAAATGCCAGAACAGAGGAAAGACAAATAGAAAGAAAGATCCCACATCCAGTTTTCCACCCAAAGTATGTGAAACAACTTTGCATTCTCATAACATGAGTGAAACGAAGTTGTTTAGTAACAAATATTTAGTAAACTCTAAATTGAGAATACAGTGGATTGCTGTCTATAGGCAGATTTGAATAATCAATCTTTTAAGGGTTAACTGCTTTAATTAAAATTTTCATCCTTCTTTAGTGGCCTGGGAAAACACTCATATAGTGGTAACAGTAAAGTCGTTGCTCAACAGTTGAAGAAACTAGAACTATAAGTGAAATACCTGACAAACACAAGCAGATTAGCATTTTGCTGGTACACTCAGAAATTACAGCATGTAAACTGTCATCAGCACATTTAAGTCAGAAGTAAATAAATACCTTCTTTTTAGTACTGTTTGCTAAACAATGAAGGTTAATCTGTTTTCATAAGTCCCTGTACAGGGGACTGACTGAAAGCCAAGGGGAGGTGATACATATCTTCCCATCAATCTCAAGGGACTGTCAGTAAAGCCGACACAGCAGCTTAGGCCAAAATGAGCATTCCTGGAACATACAATTGATAACGATGAGAAAATAGACAAACTTTTTTCAGCTATTTTTCTGAGTGGAATCACATTTTAAAGATACACAAGCTTACTATAAGAAATGCTTTTTCTTTAGGTTTTCAGTTACTATTCGAACTTTCTACTTCCAATCCTCCTCATTTCTCCTCTCTGTCCTGGTCCCTTGTGGACCATGCTAGGCTGTACAACATTACACCATGAAGCTGGTGATGTTCCTTTCCATGTTTACAATGTTTAGACTTTGCTATCTTAATTAATTTTCCCAAAGGTTGTCAGCAGCAGCACAAACCTAGCTTTCTTTAGCCCATATTTCCTGAGTAATTCCAAGAACATCCATCTCTTTACATATGGGAAAAGAAACTATCCTTGTGGTTTTAATTCCTGTGTCTCACAAGCAGTAATTAACTACACTTTTGCAACCTGGAGTTTCTCATACATGTTACTTCTTTAAATATTCATACTATTGTGGGAGGCAGCATTACCGCAAAACTTCTTTAGGAATCTGGTTTCCAGTTCCTTTAGAACAAACAATCACTATATAAATTAGTAATTTTTGCAAGTCATATTTTGTAATTATCAGAATATCTTCATACTCAAACAGTACCTTTTCTTCCTCTAATATATCTCCACATACACTATGCTTCATAATTATTTATTTTTTTAATCTAACGTAAATTTCAAGTTTTCAAGCCTTCAAGGGGTTCTATGTAAATGTTAAGACAATTTAAATAAAACATAAAATGAAATACATGTTTAAAAATTAAAGAAACCTTTCTTATTCTGAATGATTAAATACCCTTAGAGATTTCTGATATGCAGCACAGACAGTCCAAATGGAATTTTCATGTTTGAACTTTTCTACCATCCAAAAATATTATGTTGACTGAATTACCCCACATTACGACAAGTATAAAATATAAACATTAAATATTGAATGAAACCTTGAGGCTCTCCTTCCTTTAAAATGAAAAGCTTACATGCATCTTTGTGAGGAAAAAAAAGCATATTATTTCACAACAAAACAAATTATCTTGGCATTATTCCATTTCTTTTCCAAAAGAGTTATGGCATAAGTCTTGCTTAATGAAAAAAGGGGAATATAGGAGTGGTACGGGGTCATTATGGACAACAGAAAAAAAAAAATCTTTTATCAGCCACATTTTAGACTTTTATTCACAGTTGAACTATCTTCTACATTAAGCAATTCACCAGTAAACAAAAGAAGTAATCATATCTGTTTGGTTTTTTTTTTTTTCAGTAAAAAATAGTTCTCCTTTGTTTCCTAATATTTAGAAAATTCCATACATTATAAGCTTAATTCCAGACCTATGGAAATCAAAACAGCATTGCTGCCATTTACATCTGATGTCACATGAAGTTCTTAGCACTGCATTTTCCTCACCTTCTAAAGCTAATTCTACTGGTCATTCATGTACTAAAAAGGTTCTCGTTTTTTAATAAAACTAATCCAAAATTATTGAAATATCTTTATGTCCAGTCCTTAAAGCTTCAATTTCCTTCCTCAGGAAAGGTCTAAGACCAACTGAAGTTACTGATACTCACATAGTAATTTATCTTTTTTTATTTGTCTGTTTACATCATAAGTCTGCAGAACTACAGCTTGGTTTTGTTTGCTGACAAAATAAATTTGCTCTTTTCTGCACTTAGTAGAGCACTTCTGATTTGTAAGAATTTATGGTCTGTTTTACAGAGCAATACAGAAAAGCGCTGCACTTGTGAAAAATTCCAAGCTTTCTCTTTCCAAAATTAGCCCAAATTAGAACATTTAAACTACAAATACATTATTAAAGCATTATAGTGAACTAACTGTCAAAGACATTCTTTTGTTTCCTTCCCAAATATTTTGGTCGTCTTTCAATGAAAATTATACATTAGCATCTCTTGAATTCATTTTCTTTCAATTTAAGTATCATTCTCTGATTCCTTATACAGTATTTCTATTAATTTGAATAGGAAGGAGTTCTGCTACCTGGTTCTGTATTTATACTTTCCAGCTGTCCAAAATACATCTAAATACTGCTTAAACCTATTGGTTCAATATTTTAATCTCTTACTGATGCGAATATCAATAAATCAAGCTTTCCAGAACTCCCCCCTCCCCCCCCCCTTTTACTTTTAAAAGGAGACTTCAAAAACTCTTCTTTTCTGAGACTACATCCAGCTCTAAAGCTTTTGGAAGCCGTGATCTTTAAGAAGTGAAATTTTAAAATTGTTTGCCTTCCCTTCCATAATATATTTCCTTAGGTAAAGCATTTGTTCTAAGTATGTTCATTCAACTTCTTAGGTAGAAAAACTTATTTTCTGTTCCATTTAGATGCTGGTTTCACTTTTACTGTTTTTTATAAGCAGCCAACTTTCCTTTACACTACTTTTCAGATCACTATGTTGGCTAACTTCATAAATGAACAGGTATTTCTTTGCACCTCTGTTCACTGTTCATTTTTTCCAAATTATCAAAATTGTTAGAAAAACACCACTTCCAAAAAGATAAGAAGTTAAATGAATTCACAGCATCTTCCCTTTTTTTTCCCCTCCTCTTTTAAAATACACTAGAAGTCCTGCTTGCTGAAGGTGATTGACAACCGGCTTTGAAATCTTAAGAGTGCCTTGCTGACAAGGAAATGCCTTTTATCATCTCTGTGAAAATTCACCCAAATTCGGCTATCTCACCAGCATTTACGGATGCTTAACAGAAATTCAGAGCTTAACAGCTAAGAGCCTTGAAAACTCCACCCACTGTAAACCATCTCAGGCCCCTCAGAATCCCCATTTCTCACCAGTGTGTGCATACTAGCATCCCCTCATACCTCTGGACTGTAGCAGCTGGATGTGGGCTTAGAAAATATTTTCATGTCATTGCTATACTTCATTTGAGTAAAATTTTCACTTTAAATTATAGTTCAAATTCCAGTCCAGTTTAATACTACTACAGCTGCAGTAGTAAGCACGGGAGTCGAGCAGCAGGATAAAGTGCTGAAAAGGTGAAAAGATCCCAGAGTTCAAAAACCAATTCCCAGTAAAGTATTGTAACACATAGCTAATATTCCTGTAATGTTCCTGCTCTCATTCTATTTGGTCTCAAATGAGGAAAGAAAGCGTGATTAGAAAGCAAGACTAATGTGTTATGTGTATCATTTTCTTGAACATTTTAATACTTTTGCAGCTCACTTCAGGCATGTTCATTTTTAATTTGACAAAAAAAAGAATACAGTTTTCTAAGCGACACAGAAACCCCCTCTAAGATCTCAATAATTATTCATTTGATGATACAAACAAGATCCATTCAGCAGTATATACTACACTTAAATGTGTTCCTTAACTATCAGAATTCCATCATTCTTTTTTTCCATACTTTTAAATAACATACAACTACTTCCTTTAGTGAGAACTCTTTCTGCAACTTAAAATGCAATAACTTCGTGGTTTCTTAAAAAAAGCTTCACCTTGGTAGCCGCATTTTGTAATTTTTTTCAAAAAATTGTGTAAAGTTCCCTAGTGTTTTAGCTCTCTATTTATTACTACCCTAACTGGTGAAAATGAACCAGGAAAGACACTTTCCATCAAGAACTGCTTCCAGAATATGAACACAAAGCTTGCTTTAATTCCTTTGCGTTACTTTCCCAGCAATTTTGAGTGCAAAGGATACTCTGTTGGAGTGAGTCACTAACACAGAGCAGCACTGCAATGATTCTGCATCAACCATTTCAGGAGGGCATGAGTTAAATTTTCTGCCCATCTACTTAAGATACCTATATGCTCCCAATTTGGGTATCTTCTAACTGTTAATATATGTAAGTGAAATATATGTTATGGTGAATAATAGTACTACCATAATAGTAGAAGTTAACGTGCTTGGCATTTTACAGATGGAGAACTAAAGTACAGGTTTAAATAAGAGGTAATAAAGATTGCTGTGAATCTAGCTCAGAAGTGCTCATCATCACAGAAAGCTTCCAATGAAGTGTGGAACTGAAACTAAGTCTTTTAAGACTAGTACCCTAGCTGTTTCTTCTGGGTTTTGTTTGTTTGTTTTTACCTCAAGCCTTGTAAATTATTATTATTAATCTAAAATTCACCTGAATTGTGTACCACCACCAACATGGAAACCTCCAAGCCACTAGCTTCTTAAGAGATATACCCCCACAGAATTTTCCATTATCATCAGCTCTGTAGTGGAAGAGAAGGAAGAGAAAACAAAAAATACAATATTAGGGTGGGGAAAAAAGTAAAGGGAAGAAGGAAAAAAAAAAGGCAAAAGGAGAAAGTAGGTGCAATAATTCAGAAAAAAGTGATAGATTGTTGGTAAATGAACAAAGGAAAGAAATAAAGGGAGAGAAGTTTAGTAGATCTGTATAGAAAATGAGAAAAAGAGCAAAGAGAGGAATAAAGAACAGACGAGATGCAAACAAGAATGAAAAATTACAAACAGCAAAAATAACAAAGCAAAAATGACAGAGGAAGAAAGGTGAAGGAATGGGGAAAATAAAACAACACATGACATGCAAAAAAGTGGTTCAGATCTGAGAAAAAAGCAATGTCAACAGAGCAAAGAGATAAAAGAGAAATCAGTGATGTCTGATGGGTGGGAATATCCATATTTGTAGGTGAAAATCTAGACAACCTACAGAACAGCTAGTTACATTCCAGGAGAGGCAAGACATTTCCCAGAATAAGCATTTATTTTTATATTTATATTTCATATTTATTATTATTTTTCCTTTTTAGTGGGAAGACGGTGGTAATTATTTATTCAGATCCTGAGATTCCAAAGGACCTTGATTTCTCTTATCTATTCAGGCACTTTTTCCCCTTCTTTCCTTGACACACTGGCTCAGTGACTTGCTTTAGTAAAATGGACTGTATTTCCTGCAGTATATTAGAGTATTCCTGCTAAAAGGATTCTAGAAAATTCAGATTTTTTTACTTTTGAAACAGCTCTCATAACTTTATCAAATAAAAAGCAGCTAGAACCCAGAAAAATCAAAGACTATCTCAGTTTGCAGGAGTATCTAACAGGTCAACAACAGAAGAAAATTGTCTACATATGCTCAAGAACTCCTCTAAAGCTTTTCAGATATTAGTGCCTGTAGAAAGTATCCTGCTTAGGAATAATGGCACTAGTACCACTTTTGGGGCCAACTGTCCAGAAAAAGGCAAGACAGACACTGTGAAATCACAGGAAATGGATATGCTTCGAAATCAAGGTATCTTTCCTTCACACACCCAGTAAGAGGGCTACGAATTCACAGAAAAGGCATGGATTAAGCAGCAGGGAGCATGTCAGTCTGTTCCACTCACTCCAGCAAGGCCTCAAACAAGTTTCTCCAGGCATAAAGAAACACAATTACTCAAAACTAAATTTCTTGCACTTCTTTGCGGCGCTTCTGAGACCTCCTACTGTCACAGACAAGCTGCTTTACTAGGCTTATATGTAATATATGATGTAGTTGTTGCTATGTTTCCATAGCTGTCGTGTAATCCACAAAACAGGTAATTTTCTGCACTTTGACAGGACTAGATGAATATGAATCTGGCTGGTGAAGATATTTCCATTCAGCCATAGCACCAGTCGTAAGAGCTATGCAAGAGCTTACGAGGATGAGAGAAAAATGGTCAAGCTGCATATTGCATACAGAGGGCTCGTAAGGTCTACAGAATGATGCTTCAGCCCGCAACAAACAGTAGGAGAGGAACTGGTCTTCCATGTCAACCACCCAAAGAAACAATACTGCTGAACAATCAAGGATCAGAGCGCAGCATATCATTCTCAACCCATTTAACTTCCCAAAACACTAACTGGACAATCGTGTTGTCATGAACATGGTGTTACACCTACAATATTAAACTTATTAGCCATTGTGACAGAGTAAGAACATGCATATCCATCAAAATTTGTTTCTCATGGGCCTTTCTTATACTAGCAAAAATTTATATACCTAATTTGAAATTACTGTTTGATGCTGCTTGTTGAATAAGAGACTTAAAGGTGGTGCACAGCAGTTAATTAGTAATCAAAGTCTGACAGCTACAGCTGCAAAATGTTTGTATGATAATTTAAAAATTGAAAATGATTTATTTCACTCTACATGAAATTAGTGTACACTAATTAGAAAGTCAGTGATTATCTTGAAAAGTACTACTGGAACATTTCAGTAGCTTTGCTACAACATCAGAAAGTATACAACATATGTCTCCAGACCTATTACCATCCCACTCTTTCTCATAATTTGGTGTCAGCAAAGTTTTTAGATCTTAATATTACAATTGAAAACATACTCAGCAGAATGATGTTTAACATGGTTCATAACCAGAATGCTAATTTTTTCACATGTCAGCATTAAGAGTTTAAACTACTTTATTAATAAACTACTTTATTAAGCTATATGTAAACCCAATATATAACTGATATACATGCACGATGCAACAAAGGAAATTCTGGTTAAATCTAAGGAAAAAACTTTGAAATTAGAGTGGCTATAGACTGGAAGAGGTTACCCAGAGAGGCTGGGTAATCGACAGCCTTGAAGGTTTTAAAAGCTTTCCTGGCTAGGGCCCTGAGCAACCTGGTCTAACTTTGAAGTTAGCTCTCTTTCAATCAGGAGATCAGACTAGATGACCTCCTCAGGTCCTTTTCAACCTGTTATTCACTGATTCTACAATATATATTGAAAAACTCAATTCAATACTATAATAATCAAGGATGGGGATCATCTCAAATATCTATAAAGCTCCTTCTATAACACAGCAGTTTAACAATTCACAGGCAATATAGCTCCTCTGCATATGCTAGTTACATTGCTGCATCCTGCATTAAATACATACACCTACCAGCATAGTACATTCATTGTTAAACACCCCCCCCCCAAAAAAACCCCAAACCACCACCACCAAAAAAAAAAATCAACCCCAAACTCAACCCCAAAGAAACAAATAATACAAGGAGCAAGAGATTCAGAATACTTTGTTAACTGGTGACATTCTACTGCAGTATACCTTGCAGCTGACTAGTTTTAGACAATGTAGTATCACTGAAATTTTTACTTTGATAAAATGAACATGCCAAGATACAGACTTTTAAGTTAAAAACATCCTAACAATAGTTTACACACACACACAGACATATACGTAAACACACATATATACATACACACCCCCCATGGCCACCTATCAGTACCAGGAACAATTTAAGGTTTATGAAATATTAAATATAATTAAGATTACACTGAGGAAGTAATATCCATTACAAAATGCTGATGTTAGACAGCAAATATTGACCTTTATAATTTATCAAGTGAAAAAGCCTTAATTTGCTTGTTATTCAAACTTTAACAATAAGTATGATAGCTTAGATGGTGGAAAGAAAAAAAAACAAAACCAGCATTTGCTATCACTTTGCATTAACATTTTGACCAGTCAACAATTCAGCAGTGATGAAATGTGCAGTTTGATTCAAAGTAAGACAAGGCTATTTAAATAACTCAAAATAAGAAATGGGTATTGAAACATTAGAATTTTGATAAGCGATCACAGCTGCACTAGAATTAGTTTCTATAGCAACAGAGGAAATAATGTGGAGAATTGCACTGCAATACAAGATGGATTCCTTACAAACACTGCTGTTCAAATAGAAAACTTTAAAATTATTCACTGTATTAAAATATTTCTATTAAAATGGTTATTCAAATATCCTATACCTTGTACTTCATACATTGTCCTTTTTTCGTTCCCCAGGATTCAATTCTAGTCCATCCATTCAAGTTTCATATTACCTTTTCACATTTTCCCCCATTGCTTACCTTCCTATTTTAAAATTAAAGTGATTTATTCTGAAAAATACTGTATCTTCGATCTCAAATTAATCTGCATTTTCAATCATTTTTTTTATTATCCCTACATAGAAGCACTCATTACATTTATTTTTCCAGCAGTGCACTTGTAAAACATAAGAGAATGCTTTGCACATGCTATTCATAAGAAGCTGCATCACAGCCATGAGAATTAACATCACTATGGAACTTCTGAAACTTGTAGTCATGAGACTTGCACTAGCTTTTATCAGTGTGCGCTCTCATGTCCTAAGTATGATTAAGAATCCATAGCAAATCTATTAGTATTCATGGACCGAATACCCATAAGATGGTAAGATAAAAGCCTTTCAGTTGAGCACATCTTTAGATTTCCAATGTTGCTCATTTTTAACAATAAGAATTATTGTTTCGTTGCATCGTCTCTGATTCTAGCTATTTTTGGCAACTAATTAAAAGCATATGCCTGAACCTTTTATGTATTTTGCCCTTATAATGGGACCTATTACTCTGGCTTATTCTATCCTTTTGAGTTCCAAAGTATCTTTCGAGTTACCATGGATACAAGTGATATGCTTTCTCCCACAACTGCTTTGTGTGCCTTATCAAACACCAGAAAACTGACACAGTAGGAATCTGAGCCATCTATACAGGATGAATATCTAACCCCTTGGAAGTGTTCCTCTTTTCCCCCTCTCCCCCTCAAAAAATTGAGGTATGCCATATACTAACATTTGTAATAAAATAAACAAGCAGGTTCTTTTCCATCCGAAATCTAGTACTTTTGCTCAAGGAAAACAAAATGAAAACAGGTGCAGACATAAAACAATTTAAATCTGATCAACCCTGAAACAGTGTTAAAATGAAAACAGGAGTACACAGAACCATTCTGAGTTTGCTGTTTATTTTGAGTTGACAGAGTTTAAGTGTTTCTAGATCCATATATCCACTGGAGATGTAAAACGCAGCAAATTTCAGCAAGTATTTCAGAAAGGAGTTGCAGAAACATTGTATGCAACTCCAAGATTACGCATAAACTAGAGTAAATAAAACTCCCTTAAATAGAAATTGTTATGCCCCTCTATACCAAATTATTATGGGCATTTTCAAATGCAAATTGCATTCCAACAAGCTGGGAATAATTTGTACTAATCAGTCAAGAAGAGGGCAGTTAGTAAACTGATTTTCCCATTATGTTTCTATATTCTGACCTCTTCCTAAAAACAAAAGACTCTCTACCGCTCAGACAGCAAAATTTACACAGGATTCAAAAACCAAGTGCTGATACTAACATAATCTGAATTAATGTATGAGAAGTAAGGGGAAATAACCAGAAGGAAAAATAAATTATTGTAATGTGAACTCAATATAGACTCATTCAGAACTATCTCCCAACTTTCAATGCACTGAATCACTGGAAAGACATCAGCTACATAAATGAGTGCCACGAAGGCAACTAAGAGCTAGAAAGCCAGAGAAGAACAGGTAGGCAAATGCTGCTCTTGCCCCTTTTTCTCAGTTATCTAAACTTCTCTAAGTATTACAGCAAAACACCCAACAAAAAACTTACCTGACTTGTTCATATCCACAAGCTCAGCCTTGCTTTAAAATACAGAGATTTTGAAGCATAATATTGGAGCCAGAGACACTGAAGCATAAAAACCAGACTCTTACCCTTGTTTGTCTTAACATTATGAAATAACTGTATCATTCTGGTAAGTTTTCCACAAGCACATATGAACTAAAGACATATTAAATATTTTCATTTTTCTAACAGTGTCACTGTAGGTTAGGCTTACATTTGCATGGATTTCCTAAGATGCATTTCTTTTAACTTTTAAATTTAACTTTGAACTGTCTCAGGTTATGCTACTTTCTTTTGGGGATTAAAAACATCCACATAATGTTTTTACTGTGAACATTCAACTAGAATTAAATCTCACTTCTTTTTTTCCTGAAAATTTCTTTTAAAAGTAACTGAAAGCTAGAGAACAATGAAAAGGAACTCAGAATTGACTGCTACATTGTAGCATTTATCGTAAGTCATCTGTATTATCAAAATATTACTAGTTCTGTAGTTTAATGTTGGAACCACTCACAAAAAAATGAGCATCTGAAACAGTGGAGATATTTACACAATGGCTCTGTACTCCTGCCATTACATTCACTGTTACACATGCTATCGTTTCTCCTCTGTATGATATTCTCCTGGATTATCTGCACTGTGCACAAAAGCACACAAGAGATCCTCCATTCCTCTCTGAGTAGAATTAAAGTGCAAACTAGTATTTTTTAAGAAATAACTACCATTGTTACCATCCTTCATAAAAAGGGTTATTAAGTTCTGCCTTTGCAGAATCTCAAAGTTGTCTGGAAATTGCCACTGTTGTTCCCTACACCTCTGAAGCCCAGAGATTGCCTTTAACACTAATGACAACTACTGCTTTTATTTCCAAAGATTTTCTTCTTTTAAAGCCCCTTCTTGCTAACAGGAAGGAAACGGCACCAGGAAAAGCAAATGATTCAGAGCAGTGGTTCTCACTGCCAGTGAAAGGAATTTTGCTCTGAAAACAGTCAAAGATAACAGCCATTATCAAACAGGATGATGAGTTTCTCTGAAAGAGAGCATTAGATGCTAGTCTCTTAACAGATTCATTATTTCTCAGTTACAAGGGAAAATGACCATCAACTCAAACCACCTTTTCAAATTTTACCAGATCTACTCAAGAGTTATCTATTGGCCAAATTTTGTGTGGACATACAATTCATGATCCAACATCTGACAGGAAAAGAAAAAAAGATATCAGAGCAGTACAATCAACTTCATCTTCAAGAAGAGCTTTTAAATCATACATTTACTTACAAATTTTCATGTGATTATTTCCATACTAAGATGTGAGCAAATAAACACTGTAAAGTTCAGGGAAAATACATCATTATTCTCATAATCTAAAAATAGTTCCATTCTGGCATTATGTACAGAATTTAACATAGCCTGTTTTGTATCCATCAGATCTTGAAAATAAGTGCAATAGATTTTTTTGATTTTCACTCAACTCATCAAATTGCCACAAATGCTACATATGCAACAGAAACACTTCGAAGTATAATAAATCTTAATAAAATGTAACATAGATGGCATTGTACTTTTCATTTCAGAGTTGTCTTTTTTTCTATTAAAATTCACATGAACTTGGAAAAAATTCTAAAAAGATACTATCTGTTATAAATCTTACTAACACAGTGTTTTTAGGGCTGAGGATTTAAAAACGAAGTTTCAAAAGTCATTACACATACTACCTAACTACAGACTGCTAAAATACAGGGATAACGAAACAACAGATCAGATGTAACAAAAACAGGAATTATGAGATACTGGAAGCCGCAGAAAGTTTCGAGCAAAATCAAGTAACATTCTAAACAGGATTCCTTGAAGATATGAAGACATGATCCTTAATCACTAGTGTCAATCTTGACCAATTTAAACAAGAACAGATGCTGCCCCTCTTTTTTGCCGAAAGATGCAGACTTGGCCCTGACCTTTTGGTTACGAGTGTGTTTTCTGGTACAGATGTCAACTCTTTGCAGTAAACAACAGCAATCATGCACCTGTTCAAGTCATATACATAAGCTGCATTTGTTCGGGCTGAGCATTTTCAAAGAAAAGAAAATCACACCTGAAGTCAGCCTCTTGAAGACATAAACCTTTTGTAGTTTCATTCTCCAAGATTTGGATTTTTCAGATACACATGCTCTTATCAGCTCTATTTTTAACCTGCCGCTCATATAGGATACTTAAAATTCTGAACATGTTTACATTATCCATCCAGCAGGCTAATGGAACTGCATACCAGACAGTCATGCATAATTCAAATCAATATCCTCAGGCTTGCAACTCTAAGTCAAAGCTGCCTTTAAATAAGCTGGGTGTGACTTTAACATGAATAAAATGTATCTAATTTTTAACCTTTATCTGACAAATTGATATATTTGCAAAGGAATGTCATAAATCTTCTTTAAAAATTAAAACAAATAGAAAATCACAATAACTGAAAATCTTTTAAAAAACACTTTTAAGGACAAAATTTAGAATGGTTCAACAAGACTGAGCGCAAAGGTTTCAAACAGAGAGCTGGGTAATTTTTTTTTTTTTTTTTAAGCAAAATATACATATACATACATAAAAACACATGCTGGCAGAATATTAAGTGGTGTGGAAGGTGAATGTAGCAGGATTTCCTATTTACAAATTTAAAGATCAAGCTTTAATTGAATTGGGCATAGGTGACTCCACACAGAAAATCTTATACCCAGTTAAGCATGCCTGCTAGCTTCTCTCTAAGGACCAGAATCAGAATTTCCATAATAAAATAATTTTCCCTTTGAGTTTTCCTATGTGCTTTCATGAGACCATGATTCCATCACAGCAGATAACCTTCAGCCACACTGAAATGACCAGAAGCATGGCAATTACAGTAGCCAAGGATCTTATTTCCAGCTTACTTGTAAATACAGTGGAGGAAAGGTAATTGCAAACAAAAAAAAAACCCAAAACCCCCACCCCAAACCAAAAGAACACAAAACAAAACAAAAGGACTTCAAGTTGTATAATATAACATATCATGCTTTCCCTTTCCCCCAAGGAAAATATTCCAATAATTCCTAAAAGTTAGGATAACTTTATAACACTAAAGTGTTGTAAGTAGCACGTAAGAGCTTATTTTAACAAGAAAAAAAAACCAGATCTTTTGTCTCCACAGAAGCTACAGACACAATTTCATGTTGTTTACTCAGATACAATACAGTCCCAATAAATAATATACACAATTAAAGTAGCTATGAAAATAGTCATCCTAACAATAAAATACATGTTATTAGATAAAAATGGTAACATTGTTCATCTTGTACAAGGACAAAATATTCATTAAATAACTCCAAGAGAATACTTATGATATAGTTATAGCATGTCTATGAAATTGATACATATGCATAAGGAAAATAATCTACACTGACTAGGTAACAAAACAAAAAGAGTTCAGTTACAAAAATAACCTGTTGTTCTTCTTTTACCAAAGAGACGGTTAAAACGTAATGTGATCAGATTATAAAAAACAGTCCTAATGGCAACTGGTCTTTAACCTAGGGGAAAAAAGCACAACCGGGAGGCAAACATTAGTCTCAGACTAGAGTTAAAAATTTTTTGATTTTAACCTTTAAAGGTAAGAAGAATGATCCATTTGTCCACAGGCGCTATGGAGGAAGAACTAATAAACTGTTCTTTTGTAATAACGTTTTTAGTTCTCATATTTATGTAACAAGTAATGCCCCACTCTGCTGACCAAGTAGCATGACTATTCTCAGCAGGTAAGTAGAGCACTGGGTGTATGCAGGGTAAAATTCCTTTTTTCAATGCACCTAATAAATGTCTACACAGAGATTTCCAATCTACCATTCAATCCTGTTTCTTAATCACTCTTTCCATGACAGAGCCATGGGATCTCTGCAATTAGGGTTAAGATTAATGAAAACTGTACCTTCTTTTGTCTGTTCTGTGGGAGTCTTTCAAAACAAGACATGTCTCATGGTATACATGCACAAAGATCAAAGAAACTGCTGCCCTGTATCACTAGACGTTACCATAATACCAAGAAAAAAGAATGCCCATACCCAATAGCTTTTAGATCATATTAGTACAAGAAATAGCTAGTTTTCAACGTGAACTCTCAGAATCAGCAAAAGCATTAGGTTCATCAAGGAAGCGATCTTTTCTGCTGATATAGTACTACCTCTTGTGTTTAGATCACAGATCAGTTCTACATTTTATTAATGTAGAACATCTATATCAAATACAATGACACAAGGAACTATTTCAGCTACAAATATGTATGTGAACTTTTCCCAGTTAATGACAGATCTTGATCCTTTCATAAATTCCAGATTCAAATAGACGAGAGACTTATTAAAATAATAAGTTTACAATAAACCAGAAACTTTCCTGTAATTATTAATGTATGATTTACATAGCTTCAGAGACAGCACATTGCTAAGGGTGACTTTCTTCAAAGCCTTCACATCAATGCAAAGGGTATTTCTTCAAAGACTTCAAAATGCTGGCAGGAGGAACCTAATTTGTGAGACTGCTTTGCTCACTTGTGCACATCAGGAAAAAAAGCCCCTTCCCACTGGAGGACAGTTTTTCCTTCTCTTTGGAGCTGGTCTAGCTGGAAAAGGAATTTTCCTGTTGAAAATCTTATCATCATCACTGACTTTGAGTTTTGTTACTAGTTTTCTTCTCTCAGCAGTAGGTGACATGCATGCTTTAACAACATCTTTTTCCAGCATCTCTGCTGCTAATCACGGGGTAAATCCATGATTTCAGAATTATTCAAATTCATTCTATCAAGCACTTTCATGTGTTTCCTTTGGTTGACAAGATTGTGCACAACTTTGATATCATCTATCTGGCTTTTAAACTCAAAAGTTCTCCATGTAAATCCATTCTCTTCCAAACTGTGTTTAAACTCAGACACAGATCTCCTTTGCATTTAAATTCCATGTCTACATCTTGCCACCTCCATAATATTCCTCAAGAAAATTACAAGAATAATACTGAATTGCACATGTACTTTCTACCCCATCTGTGAATTCTGTCCATTCCAGGTCTCCAGACTTTGTAAACACTATGCTTGTCTGCCATTCATGCAGGTAAAAAACCATAACCACAACATGATCATAGCCTAATATGTGAATTACTTACATGAAAGGTTCCTTGCTATCAGGAACTTTTCAAAAGACAAAGGGTAACACTTTCTTGGGAAGTAAAAAAGAACTCAATTCTGTAAAACTGAATAAAAGACAGAGCAGAAGTTAATCTTTAAATCACCTTAGTCTCTGCAATGCTCAGTTGACTATATTTTTGGGAAACAGGCATCATAATTTCAAACACTTAACAGAACTGACTGTCTTCCACTATTACAGAAGAACAATAGAGGACTGTCATAATGTACTAGGAAGCTACTTTGAAACTCTTACAAAAAAAAAAAAAAAACCCAAAAAACAACCAAACAAAAAAAAAAACCCACCCCCCCCCAAAAAAACCCCACAGCATCAGAGAAATTAAGTAGAAAGCAATGCAAATCAAGTTAGCTCTGGACACTATTCTGCAGAACCTTGAATTACAAAAGTATCTTTTGCACTGCACAAAACTATCCCTAAAACATTCCCTTGATATAGCTATGGATTGAACTGCCACACTCCCCACAGGCTTCAAAACCACAAGAAATTCTCTTCCTCCAATTTTTAAGGGCTTGAAGCCAATGAAGACTCACTTCAATTTACCAGTAAATAGGACGCAGACATAATCAGGGATCAGAACTTTGTATCATTAGTATTGCATCATTGCACTTTCTCCTGTACTAAATGAAGATTTTTAATTATTCTTAAAATAAAGTGTCAAGGGTAGATGCCCACATAATAGAAAACAAGCATAAGGAAGCTGCATCAGCTAAAGAAATATTGTAATTAAAAAAATCCCCTTTTTCTCTCCCAAAAATCTCTAAAAAGTGCATCAAGAATGATATCAATTGATAGTACACGAGTACTATCAGCTGAGATACACAAGTATTAATATCTGAAACATCTCATAGCTATAACATGACTCAGCCTTCAAAATACACTCTGAAACATTTGGGAAATACTGCTCTGAAGATTACTTAAGACTTGTCTTAAGTGTCTACTGAAGACCCTTTCAAAGTATCTTGATGCATGTACTGTTTGAAGCCCTAGGTCTATCCACAATAGGTATTATACCAGAGAAATCTCACAGGTAATCTGATAAAGACACATCAGAGAAAAATGGATGGACACCTTCTTCCTAAATACTCTTCCCACTGTATTTCTAATTCATTTCTTTAAAGCACATTAGAGGAAAAAGAAGAGAAATAACTACTTAAGTTATGATCTAGTATTCAACTGAGCTTTCGGTCTTCCAGTCTGAAGAGTAGTTCATAGTTCTTATTCCACGTAAGCCATCTTCTTTGCCTGTAATTCTTAGCATCTGAAATGTACAGATAGATAGACCAATCTTGAGGGAACTTTGTGGCCTTATTTTGCTGAACGCAATAAAAACACACTGAGGCCCTCACTCTGTAATTTTGAAACAGTAAGTCTTCATTCACACTTGGCTTGAAAATAGACCTGTTTATATGCAAGGAATATTGATAGAAACTAAACTGGATATGGTTATCATGGGATTCACCGAGTGATCCATTCTTCCTCTCTTAACCTGTCCAGTGGCTTTCACCTCAGCTTGACAAGTCTGAAGAAGTATGATCCTGCTTTACAGAATGTATTTACCAAGGAAAACTCCACCAGGTTGCTTTAACAAACTGAGGAGATTCACCTGTATACCAGTTTTGAGGTGCTTAGGAAAGAGCTTTTGGTGTTTATGTTGGGAAGATACTGAAAGAAAATCTCTCTGTATACTTCAAGTAGTTCAGTGAAAAGACTTTTCCGAAGACATGAAAACTAACAAGAGAGAAAGAAAAGGAAAAAAGCTGCATAAAGAATCAGATCCAAGAGATTCCAGAAGAACAGTCGCCTTCACGTGCAAAGATTGACACTGAGAAGCAAGGCAAACATATGTCCAACAGACACATCAACATAAAGTGCCGAAAGCCTAGAGAAGAATAAAAGTGGAGAAGATAAACTACAAAAATAACATCATACTCTACCTTCACAATATGGAAAAGATGGATAAAATCCAGTAGCATATGCCTGCTAGAGCAGCAGATTCTCATTTAAGAGAACTTATGTTTTCTCACTGCAGGCTTTTAGTGCTTCCATATGTTTCCAAAAAACCTTGTGAAATGTAAGGCACTTGGGCCAATCTCAGAAATAGAGCCTCTGAACAAACATGTCTTCAGCTGTGGGGCTTTATCAATTGAGAACTTAGAAAATAGGCTGGAGATGGAACCTGTGGTTGTACTGAGCTGGTAAACTATAGCTAAATAAAGTACATCTAAGTATGCTAAGTAAGCAAGCGAGCTTACTACTTTTTTCCATCATGATGTCACTTACTTTGCCTCAGAATTGGGATCAATCCCCCTTGCTTGCTTCCTAATCTGGAATTTTGCACAGCTGTTAAAGAGGTGATTTGGGCAAGACATGCTTTAAGAACATCACAAATTAACTGTAAAAAACCAGACTCTTGTCTTCACCTCTTCTACCTTTCTCAAGGGATTCAGACAATCTTGATTTCAAAACAAAGAACCACCTACAGCTTTTGACATCTGCCTGCAAAACTCTAATTTCAATATATTTACCCTAACATTTCTAAGTTTAAACACTTCCATTTTCAGGAATTTAAGGGACTGCTTCCTTAAAGGAAATATATTGTACCGGCCTATGAAGCTTATAGAGACAACAAAGACACAACAACTTGCCTATATAATGCTTGAGTTTTTAAAGTTCAGGAAGTAGCCACTACTGGAGACAAAGAGGCTAGTTTAATATCATATTGCACATTTTTTTAAAATTGAAGTTATTAAGAAAGCATGGTCCGTTTAAGATCACAACAATATAGATACTAGAAAATATTTCCAATTACCAAAGTAGAAAGAATAATGCCAATTTTAAATTTAAACTATGTACACTTCCTTATTTAGATCACTGTTTTAATTCATTATCTCCTTGTTAGCAGAAATATCTTATGGTGTTATTTTGCCTTTTTTTGTGGGTTTTTCCCCTTATTTTTGTTCTTTATTTTCTGAAACAGATGTGTAATATCACAGCCTATATTAATCCCCTCCTCCAAAATATTACAAATAACTGGAGCACATAAAGGCAATACTACCTATTAAACAGGATAATAACAGCATTTGACATGGTAGGGAATAATACAAGAAGTAGGATGCACATTATAAAAAATGAAAAGGAAGATTTATCAGGATATGTATCAGGGAAAAAGAAA
Source organism: Gymnogyps californianus (assembly GCF_018139145.2). Lineage (NCBI taxonomy): Eukaryota > Metazoa > Chordata > Aves > Accipitriformes > Cathartidae > Gymnogyps > Gymnogyps californianus. The sequence continues at coordinate 26,374,495 of NC_059473.1, forward strand.
AAGGTCACTTCAGGAAGTAGCCATACTTTACTGGATAACATGAGAAAGAACACAAAGAATATTATTGGCAAAAATAAGATTTCAAACTTTGAGCTGATCCTAGAACTCTGGGCCTAAGCACAGAGACTGGGTTAAGTCCACACATAGATATCAAGAAATACTGTAGTTATACAGGTTTCTCTTTTCTGTGATTAACAGTTTTGGGTAATTTGTGCAACAGTTGGAAATTTCAGGTGTAAACCTATCTTCTGTACCATTTTACTTTGCCATTCTGTATCATTTTACTTCTGATGACGACATTTGTCATCATCTTGACTTTCTAATGAATTAGATTTTCCATTAGAGAAACTCAGGAATTAAGCCTGTTCATGAGAAGCTCACTGCAAAAGTAATATATTTACAATAGATTGGAGTCTGTAGAAATAATTGCATCTAAGCACAATATTAATTTTTTTTCATTTAAAATATATACTATAACTCATCAAAATCTAAGTGCATCAAATGCGCTATACAAATACATAAAGTGAATCAGACACTGGTCATAAGCAGGTATTTGTGAACCACAATTTAAAAACCTAAATTCCATAGAATGAACTTAAAGTGCTACTAGAACATTCCATCATCAAAATACACCAACAAAACCCACAAAATATATTGCTTTCTTCATTTAACTATTAAAAACATTATACAAAATGCCATGTCAGTTCTATATAAATATGCTGAAAAGAAAGATTAATATGGCCATCTAGAGGAGAAAAGAATGATGCGAAAACATACCACACACATTTTCAGGCTTCAGAATAAAATAGTTTTAGAGGCATGCAGCCAGAAAATAGATGTAATAAACTAATTATGTCATTGATAATAAGTGAATCTTAAAATAATATGATCAGACATTTTGATGGTCTTAGTAATGCAAACATTAATATTATACATGTTTTTAGCAATGCAAGCAAAGCTTACAGGGTGTATTAATAAAGACAAGATTATATTTTTGTCTCGTTAAATTTTGTGCGCACACAGTTAAGTGCAGACACATCTAAACAAACAAATTTAAAAAGCAAAGATTGAAGTGCAGAGTAAACAGTTATTAGTAAAACTGTTTATTGACTCCTTTGAAAACAGACAGTACACTGTTGCAAGATACAACACGTGATAGAGATTAACTGCTGAAGAGAAAATAACACAGAATTTTCAAAAAATGAACTATCATTTTCATTGCTCATATTACTCTACCTCTGATGGAATTTTTAATTATATCATCAGAGGCTGATTTACTAGCAATGAGCAGGGGGAAAACGGAGATGAGACAAAAATGAGTTCTGTCCTCTCATCACTTCACTGTAACACTATCAAGCCCTGCTCAACATACGGACTGATTGGTGCCTTAAACTAGAAGTACAGCTGAAATGTTTAAGTCTTAGAAGTAGAAATTATAAAGTACATATGAGGAAACAGAAGCACACAAAGTCAAATATATTGACAATTGTTTCTCATTTTAAATAAAGTACATAGGAACACACTGCTTGCTCCCCCTCCACTACAAAGAATCGAGAAATGGTTCTATCATTTACATTTCTTATAAAAATCACTCAACAGTCATAAAACCCAAGTATTTAATGAAAAATTTCAGGATTCCTATGGCATCAAGTCTTCTACAGATTTATTTTGCAAGTTTAAAGAAGAGTAAAGCTTTGAATTTTTAAAAATTACACTGAAACATCGAGAATGTTGATGCTCTCCACCTGGAATCAGAGATTTTTAACCTCATCTGTTCAGTGAACTGTTTCTCTGAACACATATGAACTGTTCGGTAGCAATAGCCAGTCTCATTTATTTTTGACTGCAGGCTTTCTTCATGAGGTTTCCACCTTCTCTTTTCATCAAAGTTCTAGGTTGGGCAGCTTTCCCTCTGTAATGATCATAACATAACGAGGCATACTTTGTCTTTTCCTCTATTCTAACACATTTTTATCATTGTGCAGAGATTCTTTACGTTTGAAATAATTTAGGAAGAACATAAAAAGTACTAACACTAATTATTCTAGTGTGCCACCTTCAGGTCACTGAAAAGTGAAAAATACTAGGTTGTTAGTCTGTTGCCATGTCCAATACCACAAAACTCTTTTTAATACTATTGAAAGTAATCTTGTTGAGATTAATGGATTACAAAAATGAGACAAAACCATCACTCTAATTTGCAAGCATTTTGCAGAAAACTGTAGAATGACTGCAGGCTATCAAATAAATAACATTGCTGATTTTCTGCTCCTTGTAAAATGTGGGAAGAGAATGCTCTCACAAGCAGCAGCAAAAGCAAAATACTGACAGTATTAAAGCTTTTTTGCAAGTAGAATTATGTGGTTAAAAATTTACAGTTTTCTAAGTTAGAATGTTTTGATAGTTTTTGCTTTAAAAGTTTTTTTCCCAACCCTGAATGTTCTTTCATTATAATAAATTCAATTTGCATACTAATTTTAGAGTGAATATGTGTGTGCATATATATAAATGGGTTTTACATCCAGCCAGCTTCCTGAATAGAAAGAGCGTTGAGAAGGCATAGCAGCTGGTGACAGATATCTTTAGCAATAGAAGAAAAAACGAAAAAGGAGGAGGAGGGAAACAATTGTAACTTTCCTGATGCAATACTTGGACTTGCCAACAGGGTTCTTTTGTCTTAGATTCTAACCATGATATAGATTTCCAGACTGGAGTTCTCATTCCCCAGAAGAGGATAAAAGTCAGTGATTATGAATTTTGATGATCTGAGAGGATGATAAGACAATTATTAAAAAAACAAAGCAAAACAAAACAACTGGATACAGGCTAGCACAATGCCTTTGGAGTTTAAGTCTTATAGGGCCAAGTAAAAAGCTCAGATGAACTGAGAACTTTTCACTGAGAAGATGAGCTAGGTAGGATAAAAAAATCTGAACAATTGTGAAATAGAAAGAGGAATGTCACATGTTCCTTCCAACATGAATTATTCTATGACTATTTCAACAACCGGCCTCAATAGTTTGAAAAGAGACAAATAAATTATTCTGAGTATCTGAAAGTAGTCTTCTTGTATAATTTGTATCTGGTATTACTTGCTAATAAATACAATTGAGTTTTCCATCTCCTGTTAATATACATCACCATTCTTTCCCAACAGTGACATAAGCCACATAAAAAATTAGTATCTTATCTTTAGTATTCCCCCCACCAACGCTGTTGATAGATCTCAGTAGATATAAAAACCAAACATGATACTTTCACTATCCCTCTTCCTTGTTGTCCTCCTCCATCACAGTGTCCAAGGATCGGTTCTTACCACCTGACCTCACCTCTGCATCTCCTTCCCTATTTGCTGGAACTCAGACTCCTAGCCTTCCTACAAATTAACAGCAAAGGAAAGAATCGAAATTTCTGATGATCAGAAAAGAATCCTCTTACTCTGCAACTTACTTCAATTATGGCTTTCATGTCCTTTGTGTCTTAACTTGGAATCATGATTGACCATGCACTAATTTCGTATTTCAGTGGCAAATAGACTTTTATATAATTTAATTACATCATATAGTAGAAAATTTAAATTTTTTCAAGCACTTCTGGACTCTAGAGAACATTTAAGGACAGATATCTCTTAATTACATGTATCCACTTTTTATTAGAAAATATCAATCACTAAAAAACCTTTGCATTTTAGCATATTAAAGGGAGACCAACAAATATCTTACTATAACACAGCATCTATATTAGAATCTGACTTTTATGTAACTTCAACAAAAGCTCACTTTTCATGCTAGAAAATGGCTATAGACACAGTTCTCACATACAGCTATTTTCAAGCACAAAAAGCATATTGACAAAATATTGACAGCAGAATTCTCAGCCTCTCTGTCAGGTTGTCACCCTAACTTAAAATCAAGAAATATATACGACAAAAGAAAACATCCATTGTTTACATCCAACTTCTAACGCCATGGAAAAACTATATTAATCTAATCTCTGAAATAATTTCTTTCTGTGATTTCAAGAGAAGAAAAGATACGGAACATTCCAGTAATGCACACTGCAATGACCACATGCACTGTAACCAATAACCAATTCCATTTACTTTGCTGTTATGACAGCTTATTAATAGTGGAATAACAGGTCATCTTTGTATTTATACCACAGAATTCATCAAGGGTTGCCATGTTTCCTTCTTAAATCAAAACAGTTTAAATTCCCCCCAAAATAAAATGGCTAATGACAAAATTGCATGAAACTTAATATAACAAGATATATATCATTTGCAGTATTTCCAGAAGAATGTGCACAAGTCTGTGCCATTTTTTTTTTGAGCATGCACAAATATAAAAGATATCTGGATATTTCTTGCAGAGATTGACTATTTGCAAGTCCAGCTGTCCTCGTCTAGGACTTACTTATCGAGAACATAATTCTGAAATTTGGAATAAAAGGAATGCTTTTAAATCACTCTTACCTTCATCTATTGAGGCTTCACTACTGTATCCATCATATTCTGCAGACAGGGGACTATATTTTTGTCTGGTTTCCCATATATAGTTTTTTTGCTGTCTGCCATCCACCACTGGCAGCCTGGAACTCTGGGTTCTAGACAAGGCCTCATGATATTTACCCAGTGCTTCATCTTCACTCTCAGATGATGAACCATGCTGGTCTTTACTCATATAAGAGTTGTCTGTTTGAATAAAATAAAGCAAATCGACTACAGCTCAAAATAGAATACAAGAAAATAACCATAAGAGGTTATAATTGAAGATATTTAAGCTATTTCAATTAAAATTTCTGTAATATTTTAAAAATATCATCTTGTTGTAATTATAAGTATTATGTGATTTTGTAACTGGTGAGAGCTATTTTTATTTTCTAGAAAAAGTGAAAGATCATTAAGCCCAAAAAAAACCATTCTAAAACTTATTCAACAGAAAATGGATCAATTTATGTAAGGCAGCACACACTGAAGTTTTTGAAACCCTTCATTAAGTAAGAAAATGCTTAAAATAATTTACGTAAAGTAAATCCAACACTGCTACAATATTACATTTGGATACCTAACATATCAAAAAGGGAGCTCCTGATCCTCCATTCCCAGCTGATTTTTGCTGCGAGCATGCAGTATAACATAGAAATGAAACTGATTTACAAAGAGAAGCCTACAACAAAATCGTCTTAGGATATTTCTGTCAGTAGTGCTTAAGCTTACAATAACAAATGGGAAAATGCTAGTGAAAGATGTTTGTATGCACAATTTTATTTAACTTACAATAAACAGCCCCTTGTTCAATAACTGAAATTAATGCAGATTCTCACTGCAGACATCTGGCAACAGCAAAAATTGCACAGAAGAATCTATCTAGTTAATTCTTTTATACCAGTTCTTCTATAATGCCCACTCCTGTGGCCAACTTTTTCCAACTATGTCTCAAGTATGACTTCCTCCTGCAAGTCAAAGATTCAGCTGCATTTTTATTTCTGTAAAAGGAAAGCTTCCTCCTCCCTTTTCCAAACCTCAAATGGATTCTGTCCAAATTTAACATGCCATGCAGAGGTTCTGTAGATCTCAAACTCTAATAGGCATTAAAAGAGTTCACGTAAACTCAATAAAGGTCAGCATTACCACTACTCTGTGAGCAAGCTTATGGTATAGGATTTGCCAATGGATTTCCATTAACGGCAGAGCTCTGAGATGCCCGTAATGCTGTTTTTCAGCTCCTGATTCTGCAAGGGAATATTGTCTAACATGCCATCCAGCCACACTCAACCGCTTCTCCCCTCCTTGCTTTTATGCGCTCCTCCCAGTCCCTGTCCTTAGCTCTAGTTCTGCATTTCCGCTCCCATTAGTCTCTGTCTTCATGCCCAGCCAGTCTCACTGCTCTGCCTGGGTATTCCGAGTAAAGGAGGGATTCGGCTTACTCAAAATTCAGCCTTTTAAAATTAAAGTAACTCAACCTATGCCAGCCATCTAGGCCTCTTTTACAGTCAAGTGTTTGCCTCTTCCTACTACAGAGGTCCTTCCTCCCCACTTCTAGGTAAGCCCCTAGAATAGATGAGTAAAATCACTTCCCATAGAGGTCTATTTCTCCCTGGTACTCATACAGAAAAGCCTATGCTGCAAGTTTAGGTAAGACATCTTTTGCAAAGTTACATTTATACGAGTAGAATCTTACCCTAAGTTCCTGTCTCCCGGCCCCATACTCCAGGTTCCTGCTCCAAGGACCCACTTGTGGTCTCTTACGGGGATTTCCTCTTTATTCTCTTTATCTATTCAGTCCCAAATTCTCTGTACTTGCACCTAACGAACTACTTATGTAACCCTAGTCTTCCACCCTTAGTCTCTCCACTTTCATATAATGTTATCAGTTCTCTCCATAGCTGTCACCCATCCTACTTCAAATCCCACCCTACCACCTGCATCGTGTCACAATTGTTCATGAACTTTCTGTCCTCACATAAGTCACATTTATTCTCAATTCTGTTCAGACTTCTGGTGTCCTTCAGTAACCGTAAGTATCAAAAGCAGGATAAGACCTGCTCTGTTCTTCAGTCCCTACAATGAAGCACATGAGTGCGAACGGGATGGTCAGTGAATTTAACAAGCAAATTATAAGAAGTGTTTACTTTGCCTTTTGAAAAGGCAAAGTTTCCAAAGTTCTACAACTTGGTCAAACTTACGTGTTTTTTCATAGAAGAACATGGGCACCTCTGACATGGGAAAAGTGCTCTCCCACATTTCAAGTACATACTCCAATATACAAAGGAGCCAAAGCATCTTAGTCAAGCAGATGTGAAATCTACCTCTTTTTTGCACAGATAACCAGCATGTTTTTTCCCATACTCTATTCCTGCAAACAGCCGAAGATTTTAAACTATAGCTTAAAAAAAAAAAAGAAAAAAAAAAAGAAAAAGGATCTCAGACAGAAAGCATGCCAAATTTCATCCCAAGTATTTCAAATTTGGCACACAGTTTTAAGAAACTGAAAATAAGGTCTTGATATAGAAAATGTCAGGAAACCTTAACTGCAGATGGTGCTACCAGCTCTACATGCAATGTGTACATAATCTTAATTTAGTATTTATAGGAAAACTGGTGCCTTAAGAGACTGCTAATGAGCAACTAGATCTTTCAACTCTAGGCTACCAATTTTAATTCAAGTCTAGCAGATATGGTTCTTCCCATTGTATGGATGGCTATAAAGCAAGTTCAATTTCACTGATCACTTATTGAAAATATCACACCAAGCAGGATATATTCTGGCTAGCAGATTCACTGCAAGAGGCTGCCCAGAAAAAGGAGCCTCCTTTGCTGGTACACAGAGTAAAATTTTCTATCTCATATGGCCCTCTTATAGGTTGAAACCTGCCACCTAGGACACTTCTACAGATTTCCACAACTATAATTAAAGCAGGGCATACCAGGACTAAAATATAGTGCCAGACATCAGTATTAGATGCATCATTTATCATTACAAGAAATGTATTCACAAATATGAAATTAGGTTCATTAATCAGTCTGGATAAAGAATGGAATAGTATAAAACATGGTAGCGACATGTTTGAAAGAAGTGCTGAAAGTAATGCCTCTAATAATACACTGACGTTTGTCAGCATCCAGAAGTTCTCAGTGATACCAGATATTTTTTTTCCAGTTCCTAGCACAAAAGAAAAAGGATGAGGATGTATACTATTACTACAAGTCATGAAACAAGACCACTTCAGAGGACTTAAAAACCTCATTAAAGTTAAAACACAAGCTATCCATGCAAACATTTTTTAAATGAACAATACAAATCTGTTTCAGTTTCTTGGGAAAAAAAGGCTTCCTGCACATTAAAAAAAATCCTCAGGGTTTTATGCCTCTCCTTGCCACTTCTCTTTTGATTTTTATATCTTAGTTGAAAACTTGCCTAAGAGAATTCACGTTCGTATTAAAACCTTTCCTTTATTGGGCTAACATAGGTCATAGGTAATTATTAACCTATTGAAACCTATTCATTTGCTTATTATGGGACCTAATATGCCATTTTTGATAGAGAATATACTTTACAAGTATTGTACTACGTGAAGAAATAACAGATAAGATCATAGTTTATCATACAAACATGGAAACCACCTCCTAAATAAAAAAAAAAAAAACAAAAACCAAACAAACCCAAAACAACAAAACAAATAACTGAAATTTTCAGATAAGGGAAAACACACACACTGAAAAAGAAAAATTATTTCTATTATGAAATCATTCATTTCTCTACAGAGGCAGCATCTCCAGAAAAGCCTGTGTTGCTTTCTAAAAATTCACTACACAGCCTGCAAAATAATTGTGTAAAAATGTAAGGTTTTACTTCTTACTCACAAACTATTATTGCAATTCCATTGTCATATTGTTTAAGACTGGATGTTGAAGACAGCACACACAGCATCCATATCAACAACACACAGGTTTTCTTTGTAAGACTACAACTTTAACACAAGCCTCATTCAGTTCTTTCTATACTTAAAAATCAGTTAATTGCCACCTCTTATTGAGTTTTGTGTCCTGAAATTATTATCTTACATATCCCAGAAAAACATTCTGAAGATCTACTATAATGTAAATGTAATAGAAGGGGTTTTTTATCATCTTACCACATTTTATGCAATGATTTTAAAATACACAAAATAAAAGCCACTTTCACAGAACAAGCGTTAATGTCCAGTATTAATTCATAGTTTTCAACAGAAACCACACAAGGCACTGCAGACAAGGTAAGAAAAACTGTACATAGAAAAAGAAAAGTTAGAACATAGGAAAGGCATTTATTAATCAGTTCCTTTAAGTAATACTTCAAAAAGTAATTAACTTCCAAGAAATATCAACATAATTAGAGAAGGAAGCACGGACAACATAGACCTACTTTCATTCACAGGAAACACTATTATTAAATGTGTAAATTAGGTGAAAAAAGTAGGAAGTATCATAAGTTTCAGGAAAGGTTGAAGAATGCAGTTTGCTGACGGACTCCTCACCTTTTCCTGCTGTCTTCTTATTACATAGCGCTCTCTCTGATTTCTTTGAGTTTTTCTTTTTACTCGCTTTTGCAATTGTAGTTGACACATTGTCTTCATCCTTTGATATGGATTTTCCTTTTCTGTCAAAAAAGGCTTCAGATTTCTTTTCTTTGATTTCATTAATGCAATTGGGATGGTCACTGTGCATCTTCAAGCTGGAGTCTGATAATTTTTGCTTCTGTACTTCAAGAAGTTTTGTTTCTAAATCTTGAGGAACATTCATACTGTGCACTTCTTCAGAATCCTTAAAATCAACTCCAGGTGATCGTGGTTTGATTTTTCTATGCAAGCGATTCTTAGAATTATCTGATACTGCACATAGGCAATTATCTTGTTCCTCAATAGATTGCTCCATTGTAAATTTATTACTTTTCAGGTTACTATCTTTCAAGAACTTATCATTTACAAAACACTCATTTCCTCCTACTGCTTCCCTTTTAAAAGGTTCTCCTACAGTCTTCAAATCCTGAGGTACTTCTGTATCACTTGAATGATTATTACTATCTGTGCCTTTTAACTGGCACTGTTTTTTGTCCATGACATGGTCAGATACTCCATCTTGACTTGTATCTTTTTTTACAAAACCTAACGAATTAGAATAATGAGTCTCTTTATATTCTGCAATACCTCTCTTCGCTTTCATATTAATTTCCTGAGAATGAGTTAATGATGGTGTATGTTCCTCTCTCCCTTCCACAGGTTTATCATTCTGCATTTTTGAGCTTTCGGCTTCTGCACGAAGGCCATTTATCATGCTTGTTACTTGTTCTGTTACTGAGTCAGCTACACTGTAGCCAACCTCTCCAACAACACTGGTCAGATCATCCACAGCACTGCTAAGCGTGTCGACCAGAGAAGACACAGAGGGAAGGCTCAGATTTTGGTGGAGGCTTCTGAAAAACGCCATTTGTCCAACCTATTCAGCAACAACTTTTAATACCAAAAGGTCCTCCATTTCACAAACACATCAACTCCATTTCTTCAAGTTCAATTTCAGAGCTATTTGCTTTTGCTATCTCAAACTCAATACATTTACCAGGGAAAGCTGCAGCTTTGCTCTTTCCATTCAATATGCATTGAAAATAATAAGAAAGCAGCTAAATAAGTATCTTGAAATGAAGCCACAATCAACCAGCAAAACCATAGTCTTTCATCAACCGCAGCATCAACTAGCCATAATAAAATTCAGTATTTTCAAAAATAAGACAACTGTGTGAGGTGGAAATATGGTTTTTTTATTCTAACCTGCAAAGAAGAAGTTGTGAGACATTTAAATTATGTCCTTTCATCAATATCACACTAAAACAAGCTTTTAACATAATAGCTGCACAAAACCACACAGCATGGAGACTTCTTCACCCCAAAATATTTGTTGTCTTTTACATATGGTAAGATATTTCAGAACATGAAGACTTGTTTCATAGCAAAAAGAAAGTTAAGATGACTGACTCAGTTTCCGGTGGGAGAATTTCTTCTGTCTCCAAGGAAATTGAAAATAAAAATTTAGCTGCACCTTTCAAAGAGGCAGAAGGGAAGAAAACCTCTCAAATTCCCATTCTGGTCTCTGGTGCCTGTCTCTTCCTCTCAAGTCAGCTAACAAAGCCCATTCAATTTCCACAGCCCAAAAGTAGAAAGGCGTTATTTTACCAACCCTCAATATCTTTTTCAAGGTCTAATTGTTTTCATTTCACATTATCCTTAAAGATCTTGTTCTATTAAAAAAGTATAAAAGTAATTTGTTAGTCAGAGATAAGACGTCTTCAGTTTCTAAAGATTTACTACTTTAAAATTATTTTCCAGGTGAGTAAATGGAAGACCTTCTCCAAAAGGTCAGTGAAGGATTTTAACATGCTGAGTGAAAACCCAATAATCCCATTCACAAATTTACTTGAGAAGATTTAATTATACACAATTACGGAACATGTAAAATACGTTCAAGAGTATTCTCATAGTGCAAGAGAAATATCTTCCCATAAGTAAATGTCAACTCTTTGGTTATATAGCTGTTACATTTCTGTGGCTTGTGAATACAAACGTTTCTTCCTTTCCACATACTGCACAGTCACGGGAAAAGTCAATATTGTGTGTTTTCATCACTTGAGTCAAGTGATTATTTGTGTATTTCTACACATCCTTGTAAAAATGTGCATTCTTATAATTAAGCTTAGTACACTGTATTTCAGATACTTACAAAGTTTATCTTGTGAATTCTTTCTCGTAGTGTATCCTGAATCGAGATCTGGGAAACCACTAACATTTTCAAAACACATCTTCTTATTAATATATAGGAAAAGTAGCAACATGAGAATAATGAACACCCCGACAGCAGACAGGAATCCAATTGCTTCAGGAGATACTAAAAGAAACAGAAACACATTTTAAAAAGCCTTGTAAAAGTTTAACTCGTAAAAGTTATAATATTTATCAGAATTGATCATTAATAAACACTAAAGTTCCAAATATATATGCAAGTTATAAGTAAAAAACCACCATTTAAATTTGAATTAATGTTTAATCATCTTTTCAAAGAACAGAAAAGTATCTGGTCCTAATCTAAGGGAGGACTGACATTGTGAGCAAGAGGTTCTGCTGGAGTACCAGACCCCATGACAAGACAGGGTCTCTGCAGAAAATGGGGAGATTATCAGCAGATGCCAAGGCTGATGATTTTTGATGGAACAGCTGAGAGAGAGCGCACTGGAAAGGAGCTAAGAGTATCCTCCCTTCCTGGAAGGGGCTGGAGGTTTGGCTACTTGGACTCAGGGCCAACTCTAAGATAGTGCTGCTGGGGAGGGACTGAGCCCTTGCTGGTGAGGCCATTGCCTCTGCCAACCTTGTTATGCTCAGCTCCTGGCTCCTCTTCCCTTAGGGACCAGCTGGCCCTCGCTGCTCCCTGACAAGTATTATACTGTGACAGCAAAAAACAGAATGAGAGAAAGCACATAACGGTATGTTCCTTGCCCTGGTACGTGTGCCACTTGCGTATAAACCAAGAAAGAGCTAAGTGGAAGAGAGATAAAGCATACTTAATCAAAACCAGGTAGAGGAAAAAAGGCCGAAGTAGACTGACATGTCTTAGAAAGTGTATAAAATAAAGAATATGTAATTGCTATTAAGCAGATAACTGAAAGGGAGTATCGGGCATCTTTTGGAGGGGTAGAATTTTGCAAGTCCATCAGTACCTACGTAACAACATCAGTAATACCATTTAAGGCCAAGATTACCAAGGAAATGGTTTTTGAAATATGAAATCTGGGAATGGATGTAGCAAATTGGACCAATGGGGAACGAATTATTAAGAGGCAGCTTCTTTATTTGAAAGGAGATTGGGCAGAGAAAGGGATATAGAACGGCAGCAAAAAAGAGGGTCTAGAAATGTGAGAATGAATGATCAAGTTATAAAAGCAGTTCAAGAACAAGAGAGGTCAGATCTTCTGACAGAAGGAGTGCAGGTGCCCACGGACTATAATGAAGCCGACCTGCTTCATTAATCAAGGCTGCCAGGATGTCAGAGGGAAGCCCCTTGGGCAACCCACTGGACTCTCCACCGGGTCTACATTCGAAAGACTTGATGTGAGAAGTTAAAGGGTGACAGAATTGCAAATTTGTTGCTAAGCAGTGTGGGAGGTTAAAGTGAAGGGTTATAAAACTAGAATTCAATAATATTTGGGTGTAATTGATAAGAAAAAAGTGACAGAACTCAACAATTGCATGCAACGAACAATGGTGTAAAGCGTTATGGAACTGCAAGTGATTCATAGTGGTATGTTTATTAGTTAATTAATCTGTTAATTGGTTTATCAGTAGTGTGCTGATCAATTAATAAACATTATAGCCTCTTATATCAGTTGTCTCAAACCTGCATTCTAAAGAGGGAGGATAAGACCTTGAGGTAACAGACACCTTAACACTTAAGAGTGTTCTTTGTGGCCTCAACACACAGACGTGCATGTTTCAGGATTGAACATGGCTGCATTCATCTGGATGAAAGCTAGGATTTCACATATCCCTTTCTTCCTGCCTTTTTACTAGACTCTAAGTGTCCCTCTACTCACTACCATAAATCCCGCTCTTGGGGGTTGAATTTTTTCTATTTACAAAAGATTTATGAAGATTTATCAGATTTATGAATTCTATTTGCCAAGATCCTGGCACTTCTCTTTAGGAGTATAATGCTGTGTGGCAACATCTTTCACTATGTAAAAAGGAGTGGGATTAAAGAAAAGTTGGCAACAGACTCTGCATTCTCAGAGATGCAATACAGAAGGACAAGAGGCAACAGTCCAAAGTAGCAACAAGGAAAATTCCAGCTGGAGATTAGGGGAAAAAATTCCAGAATAAGAGGGGTTTATCACTGGAACAGATTGCCTAGATTGGCTATAGAATCCAACTTTAATGTTAGCCCTGCTTTGAGCAGGGGGCTGAACTGTGAATTACTTTCCCAGGAGCCTTCCAAATTAAATTATTCTCTGAGTCTGCATATGCCCTTTGTAAATCTGGGTTCATACATCTATGTAAAAGTGCTGACTGAGAAACACATGCAGTTCCACAACCTCCTCGGTTTGTTTTCCGGAATGACAGGGAACATTTGTGTTTGTGGTGCTGTTCTTAAATAATTATACAGGTGTGTTTTAAAAACTGGAAAAGAAAGACCAAAAGAAATGCACCTTCCAGCATCTAAAAGGAATTGGTCAGATTTGCACTTCTATTTTGAGCTGGACATCCAGACCTATCTGAAACTGTGAAAATTATTTTTGCTTCACTTTTTACCTCTGACCAGAAGAGATCACGTAACATTGTGCCTAGAACCCTGAAAATTTTCACACGAAAGGGAACCTGCCAATAACTTCAAACCACCCATCCTGACAAAACTACTAAAGAAATACCAGAATGGCAACCAAAGAAGTCCCAAAAGGATAAAACAGAAACCCCAATTAGACTAGAACCTCTGTTTAGTCAATATCAAACTTGAGTAAAATTTTTTCTTGTTTTATTAGATCATACCAGAAAAGCTAGGAAAAACATGAGCAACTCTCAACTGCGTTAAGTTGGGAATACTGTCTTCTGAAGAACTGAAGGCAAAGCTATAAATAATTGGAAACCTTCAAAATCTGACCTTCACCTTCCAACCCACTAAAGTCCAAGAAAGAACAAGAAATATAAGAACACAGTATAACTGCTTAATAGGGCCAGAATAAAACAAACAGTGCAACAGGGTGGAGCAGGCATGTGGCATTTTCCTTTTCAGACAGTACAACATAAATACAAAGACCCATAGAGTTACAGAGTTCCTCATCAGTCCTTTAGGATGATACATCCTGCTGCATCAAGCAGAGCAACAAGGTGAGAAAAGTGGAATTCTATTCTGGATCAGAGAGGAAAGAAAGTTAAAACTTTTTTTTTTTAAATATTTTCATTATCATGAACAAATAGAAAAAAAAAATCCCTTTGTTCACAAAAGACCTTGATTGCACTTCCTACTAAGATTACCTGATATTCCCTTCAAAAGTCTGCTTGGAGTTGCTCATAATTTCATAAAAATCACTTGTTACAGCTGAAGTTTATGGCAACTCTGCCTCACACTGAAGGGTTTTTGTTTGTTTTCAAGTTCCAAAAAAAATAGTTAGGCCGTGACCGAGAATGAGCTGAAGAAAAAAAATTACTGTTATAGTGCTGACTAATTTATTTTTTTTTAAAAGTCCTAGTGTTCCCTGATTAAGAGCAAGGAAAATTTGGCATGTGTCAGGTGTTCATTTATCATTTGTCAGGCATCCATTTAGCATTTTCATGGAATCTTCCTAAATATCGGAAAGCTCTGAGATTTGACAAAAGCCTCAGTTTGTGTATATTCATTTTTTACATCAAAGTTTAACAGGTGAAATCTCCCAAGGTTCTGCTGGCAGTAGGCATGCTCCCTCCCCTCCCAAGACTGCATATGGATAACTGAGAATGTCTGGGGCTATTGGAACAACATCCAGTTTTCTTTGAATTATTGATCCTGACCCAAAGGAGACTAGAGACTGGGCCAGGAGCAGAAAATCTTCATTCTTCAATAACTTCCAGTTCTAACACCTATGAAACACAGAGGCAGTGGCAGAAAAGGCAGGAAGAAGAAACTGCGATTCACCAGGGCACAGGGACCAACAGAAGCAAGAGTGAAGTGGAAGGTGGCAACTAGGCACAAGTTGATGATGCCCAGTGAGGAAATGGGAAGCATGAGTTATGAAGAAAGTGCAACATCAGGATGGAGTACACAGAACAAGTTGGAAAGTGAAGAGAAGGCAGAAAAAGAACACAGATTAGGAAGACTAGACAGATAAAGATAATGGGACCACAGAAATTTATCTATGAGGATAATTGCTTTATTATTGGAGCAGGTTGTTCTAAGCAACTTTGCCTGAATTCAGTGTCAACACTGCTTTGAGCAGGAGATTGAACTGAATTCCAATCATTCTATCATTCACAATAAAGGACAGTGAATGTTTTCTTTTAATAGGACGGATTAACTGTACATCTTCAGAGAAAACTGCACTTTCAAGTATTTCACATTTGATCTTTTAAAAAACTGTAGGTTTAAATTTTTAATTTTTTTTTTACTTATGCTTATATTGTTCAGCAATCAAAGATGCTTTGATCCATCAAAATACGTGCTTAAGGAAGTTAACCACAACCTAAAAGTAACTTGAAAACACAATGCTTTTGTTTTTTTCTCGAGTACTTCCTGGATACTAATTAATTAAAAAAGGCACTGTATGCAAACTGTATAGTTCTCTATGGAAACACAGTATCTGATGACATCCTTCTGGAGTGAAAAAAACCATTGGCTGATATGTTACAAAAAGAATGAAACTTTAGCTGCAGCAAGACTAATTAATTATTTATGTAATCCAGTGTGAACACAGGACTTGAAAACTATATTTCCGTATCAATTTGCATCCATGTAAAGAATCTTAGAATGCTTGTTCACAGATTAAGTGTATTATCAAGTTAAAATCCTTTAATGTATTACCATTATAAAGTCAGAAAAAAAACCCAAATAAAATTGTACTTCAATTTTCCACATGTAAATGTGTACAGATTCCCATCTATGAATAAAGGTTTTATACATCACATTAATCCTTCAATTAGTTTCTCACAGTTGAAGTGTCAAGCAGTTATACTTCGTAGACAGAAAAAAAAAAATGTTCTTTTTTGCGTACAAAATACATCTGTGCCACATTCAGCACCAGAACTATTTTGATTCAAAACACATTGTCATAAATTCTGATTGGTTTGGGCATTAATTGTACCATGAAAAGCATTTTAAAAGCTCTCAGAGGTTCCCAGTGGTTTCTTCCACAATCACAAGCCAGTAGAAAGGCAATACTTTCTCATAGTCACATTTCAAACTCAGATGTCCTACTTCTATAAACTTCAGAATTATCCTCAGTTCTTAAGAAAAACAACAATGAATGTGTGAAATTCATAATAATATTACACACTTTTAGAAATACTACAAGAACAAATGTCTTGCTACAAAGTTATTAAGACTAATTGAATTGCTGGCTATGGAAATGGCATAGAAAGTTATACTCATTAAAGGAGTATTACATTAACACCACTTTAATTCACTTTTATTATTATCATCACTAGAATTAGAATTATTAGAACACAGAAACTTACCATCTCTTCATCTTAAATATCAAATTAGCATCTCTTTCTCAAATAATAACTTCCCTGTTATTAAACAATTTTTCTTTTCCAAAAGATGTTTCAAACTTCAGAAAATAATGGCATCTTTAAATAAATATCACCAAAACAACAAAAATCCTCAGACATATTAAAAAGCATTTAATGCTTTTAATATTACATTAAGAAGCATTTAATGTTTTTAATATGTTATCTATCTTCCCAATTATATTTAATATCCAGTCAATTATTTTTGGAGCTCTCACACTGCACATTACACTGCTCACTTAGCTAGTAATGTACAAAGCCACATAGTTATCTTAGTGATGTTTTAATTATTCATTTACAAATGCAATACTATCAGTTCCGTGCACAAATTAAGTAACTAGGGGTATGATCCAAAGAACCTCAATTACCTTTAAGATCCTAGCACAAAAACATTTGAAATGAAAAAATGTAAGCTTGTTTTTATTTATAACCCATTTTATTTTTTTTACAACTTGATCTAAGATATTTTAGCCTTTTAAATTCTTTCAAATAAACAGGACTGTTGTTTTGTATTTAGTCCTGAAGAAGAATTATTTATAGTTATTAGTTTTTACACCATGACATCTTGACATTACGTGAAAATAACCTGTGCTGTCCAGCTCAAAAATATTTTCATCCAAATGCTATTCACTGCTGCTTGTCACTTCATACCAACTTTCCGACTTGCACAAGAAATTAACATATTTTCAGGAAGCTGAACAGGTTACTGAACCAAAAAATAAGATTCGTGCCTTGACTGCCTTTTCTTCATGCTTGAATTATTTATCTCCAAACAGCATGTATTTATTTCTCACAGACAACTCCTGTCATAATGGAAAAAAACAAACAAACAAAACCCTCTATACCTCAGAGTCAGCTCAGAAGTAAAATACTTTGCTCTGACTGATTACTCAACAGGAATAAGAACTGTACGTTCGTATGTGTCAGTTTACATGTAAATATTTTTCTTCTTTTATGACTAATTACATAGGGTGGTCTCTTCTCTAAAAGTAAGTAACTGAACTTGAAGGCTACCTAAGATTTTGCGCTCTTTCTAAACAGCTTTTCTTTGACAAGGTAAACTCAATACACAAAGTTTCACAATGATTTAGCAGAATTATCTTTGCTGTTGAAGAAGCAATCACAAGTGAACAGAACCTAGTTTACCTAGACAAAACGCTACACCTACAGGGGGCAATAGTTTATCCAGTGTTGTGTTAAAAGACTTAAAAAATTAAGTTCTTGACTACCTGTATCGTTTTACAAACAAGATAAACTCTATGTGGCAGCTGACATTACTATTAGAATACTTTCCCGTATAAAAAAAAAGAAGCAACTTTACCACAAAAAATTGACCAGCTGATGTTTCTGCTAAAAATCAATGACAATGAACTCAGAATTCCCTCTAAATATTTTATTAAACATGTCAAAAGACAAAATTCCAAACATATTTCCTATGCTTCCTGTTTTATTTTGTATTCATCTTTCTTCTTTCCCTCATATAAAACATTGGAATTATGTAATTCCTTTCTACAAATTTACCTATTTCTTTTATGTTTTGCCAAAACAAGCATCAGGAAAAGTGTTTTAGCTCAACTTAATACACGCAATTAAATCTCATCTATTAATGTTTTTCATTTTTTAGCTACATTTAGGTAACATGAAAACTGAAACTTTTCTGTATAAAGATGCTGCCCCCTTCAATCCAAACTTGTATTTTGCCTTTCTTCTGCAGCACAGACTTCTTAACTTAGCCCACTACTAATGGCTACATTTGTCAGCGTATTATGTTAAATACACATTATACTGCTAGTCTTACGATGTTCCTTCCTATGTGTTTGTTTCTCCTGCACCTTGCACTTTGCTATATAGCAAGTTTACACACTCTCCAGTACAAATTACAACAACGTGCAACATGAGCTACCTGTATTTCAACACTTTAAATATCTATATCCAGTATATTACCCTGAGTGACATGTAATTTTAAATGAACATAAACCTGAAATGACAATTGAATTTCAACGCAGAATTGAAAAGAGCATTGCATTTCCTAAATAAGAAAATTATTAACAATTTTTAGTAACATGAACCTTTCAGAAGTTTTGAAAGACTGGCAGAATGAAATCAGGATTAAAGTGCTTATTTAACTTTCTATTTGGAATAACAATGCTCTTTAAAAATTCTATTTATAAACCTTTCAAAGTAATATTGGGGAAACCAGAAAACTTACATTATCTGAAGTGATACATGATGCCATTTAAATGTTAATTTATAAAAAATGTCATACATCTAACATTAAGTGCGATGTGCCTGTTTACATGAAAAGATTTACTGGAGTTACTGTATCAAGACAGCTACGCTGGTCTAACTCCACTCACTGTCACTTCTATTCCAGTGGAAAGTTATCAGGAATAATAGCAACTTTTTTCACCATTTGGTTTATGTCAGTTCACACTGGCTGAAGGATAATCTGCACTGCTAAAAAGATAAATCAGAACTTCTTTTTCCCCTCATTTTCTTAACATCTAATTACAAGGACTAATAAGAAAAAATACGTTTTAACATCTAGATTCCAGAACTTCCTTCACACAGAAGAAAGTCTAGAATGTATTTTAATTAAAAAATTCAATTTATTTAATTTTATTACGAGCAATTAAATTACTTGACTAAATATTTACATCAATTAGAGTTCAATATACTTCATAAATTATAGTTTGTGTTAAAAAGGGCTTGGTTCAGCAAGTTAACTAATCATATACATAACTGCACAAATACTTGTAGCAACTCTAGTACTGCCTCTGCAGATTGTCATTTACAGGATTCCTTTCCCTTTCTTTTAAAATACCATGCTGAAACTGTCTTTTGGAGATAAATTTAATTATAGGAAAAAGAGGACCCTGGGCTCCAAAATACCACTGATCTAAGAAAGAATTCAGGAATAACAGAAGCTGTAGTCTGAGATGGAGATTTAAACTTTTGACAGAAATATTTTAATTCCTAAATCCTTATGGGCTTAGGAAGTTGTCAGCCTGCACCCCGCTGATTTACCAGTCCCTCAATGCCTTTTCTCTCTAACATGGAATTCATCTCCTATTAAGTAATATCTCACAACAGAAATCTGTGAAAAGAAACAGTGAAGGAAGCATCGCATTGCTACTTGGAATAGACATAGGTCATTGAATCATCTTGATTACCTCCAAATCCCAATAATCTGTTGCAATTACATACCATATTACACAACTGTATTCTCCACGCAGTGGGTAAGAGAATAGCAGTGATTATAGATTTTTAATGGCACTCTCAAAGAATCCTCCCAGTGCAAAAGTATTAAAGACCTGGAGGGGTCTAGAGACTTGTGGTTTAAAAGTTCATAGCTACTACAAAGTAGCTCTCCACTACTGGGGAAAAAAAATCTATGTAATAAAAACCTTTTAAAACCACATTTTTCCTATCAGCCACTACAATTAACAACAAAGTGTGAGACAATCCAGGATCCAGATTTCTGAACAGCACAGTGATTACCTAGGATACATAGCAAAGTACTGTGCAGTAAAAATTATTATATGAACATTTTAAGTGAACAAATGCCAGAGTTTGGATACAGCAAAGTTCTTACACAGAAAATTTGCTATGGAAGAAAAGGTACCGTGATAGTTGGAGTTAAGTGACCCAGCAGCTGCTGCTTTCCAGAAGACTCCAAACACAGGAGAAAACACAGACACATAATTTTGCTTCCTGTATGAGCATCAATAATCTCAAAGAAAAATATTTACTTCATATTACGTTTTCTCTAGTCCAAAATGTATAAATACAGATTAGCTTTCCACCAGAGTGCAAAATTTAGTATATATTCAGTGTTGTTAATTCTAACATTATTACTTTGATTTTTGTAATATGCAGCCATACTTCTATAATATCTCCCAGATCTATTAAGTTTAGTATTCATGGGATAAAGGACACAAAACTACTTCTAGTCTGGGAAAAAAATACGTATTTGTCTATTTAAAATTAACTAGTGCACAATTACAAACAGATTAATTACTATTTTCTGCATATAAAAGTAGCTTTAATTGTGTATACTTTTCAATGACAAGTTTTTATTCCTATCTCTGTAAAAAGAGAAAATGCACTTTACTTTGTACTGTCCACATCTGAACCCTTAAATGAGTAGAAACAACATACATTTATAATGTTTTACATTCATGTGAGGTTACCTAACTTAAAGAAATTTGCTACCATCTGTGGTATCATCTTTCTCTTGACAAAGAACAAGAAGTTCTACCAACTGGATGACAGCAGAGGGAAAGGGGAAAAATTATTTTGTTTCTTTTTCGGAGGCACTTACTTAGTGTAGACTATCATAAAAACGGTAATATAACTTGAATATGAGACGCAGTTGACTTTCAATAAAATAATGTTTCTACTTGTAAAATGAAATTCATGAATAAATATGATTTTTTTCCATTTGAATTAAATGCAGTTGGCAACTTAACAGATACATGCAGATGGATAAGGATAGTTGACCAGAACATTAAAGAGGACATAGTTCTACTTAAAATATACTTCTGACAAAACAAAAATTCATACCTTCTTATCTTTTCAAAATTCTTATTACAAGTGACGTTTTTCATTGTCAGCCAAAGACACTGTCTTTTTGCGACTTCTTTCTTTTGCATATTAAAGAGCACTTCTGTTCCATTATTAGTCACAAAGGCAGTTTGCTGAATAATTTCCTTTGTTTGCAAGACTGCCACAACAATAGAAAGAACATCTTGCAAAAGAAAAAAGCGCTTAAAAAATAATTTTTAAAAATCTGCGCAACTCAGACCTTACTCAGAACTCAATCTACATTTCCATGAATTAAATACAAAATACATTGCTGAGTGAGAAGTATCGCTTTGTATTACTTCAAAAATACACAAATGAACAATGAAAGGTGAAAGAGACCTAAAAGTAATATGGCCATACATTTTCTGCTTTAATGTCACTTCCATGTCGTACAGGGAATATTATACATATGAGAATAAATTCAAGAGGGTTATTCTTCAGTTACAGCTCAATATCGTAAACACTCATCACAAGTCTGTCTTGTCTGTATAAACAGAACGTGAAAAGAGCCTTAATTAAAATATTAGTACATCTAACAACAGCCAATTCCCAGTTAGACTAGCAGCCTAGGTACAGTGCACTACACAGCCAAAAAAAGATACATTTTTCTGAAGTCTGATCTCAAGTTCCCTAAATTCTTTTACGTCCATAGCAAATAATCAAAGGAACAACTTAATGTAACTCTCATGACTGTCTCAAAAACATCTATGTGTTAGGAAAATAGCCAGCAAAAAGGCAAACCTTTAACTGAGTATATTTCAGAAAAACCCTGTCACCTTCTGCTGCTGTCAAGAACTCTTAAGTGACTGAATGAAATGACTCAGTCACTACTAACTAAACTAAGCAGGACTCTTCTTTCCTTAGCCAAGTCTTCAATTTGTATTGTCAGACAAGAAGTAAGAATCTGAATATGTGTGTGTACATAAAATAAACTTGCATTAAATAATAGAAGTAAACAAGAAGTTCATTCATAACAAAAGCATCTTTTTCCTTTTTCCGATTTCCAGAATTCAACAAAGTGTAAATACAAGACCACACAAACAGTTCAACCACTTAGCTATGTTAAACACAGGAGTCACATATTTCAGTGCTGTATTACCAAACTTCTGTAATAACTGATCATACTTCTTTAAAGTTCTTTTCTATAGCTGGAAAGTGACTTGTTCTGTATTTTGCAGCTATTAGATGTTATATAATGGCCACAAAATATGCACATTTTCAGGACACACACACCTTATACGTACACATTTAGAAGAAGCCTCTAAAAATACATACAAATTAGTTTTTAAGGCTTTCCAGAAAAGCCTATCAGTTTTCTTACTCCTGATCAGCTCTTTGCAGGTTCTTCTAAAAAATGTATGAATCTGCTAAAAGGAAACTGAACAAGCAAAACACTATAAAAGTACTGTAATCCTTCTCGTGCAGACTAGAAGTGGACCCACCACAGTCTATCTGGGGCAACTATGAAGCGATAACAACATGATGTGACATGAGGGCAGGCCCTGTGCTAGACAATTGCTACACCTTTGGTTAGTAAATCTGAGTTCTGTATTGACACTGTATTGGTATCATATTTACACTAGAATTCAGATAATCTCAGATATTCAATAAGCATTATAACTGGTACTTGCAAATCTTTGAGTCTTAGAAAGCCAAAAATAAATCTACAAACCAAATTAGTTTTATTTATTTCAGTGGAAGCAGTGTTAACAAAGACACTTTAATGATGCTTTTAAATGAAAACACAACTGTTTGCAGTCCCAGTACTTCAGCCTAGAGTACCTAAAAAATTGAAGATAACGAACGTAAAAAAAACCCTCCATGGTTTTGGCTAATTTGAGAAATGCAAAACTTCAAAAAAAAATGAAAAGTGAGGTTTCAAATTACTTTCATTTTAACAGCTGAATATTCTTAGAGCAGACATTTCCTTTTTAAGCTTTGGGGTTTGTTTTTACAGTTATGCCTTCATATATAGATAAGAAGTTTTCATTAAATAATTTGAGCTAAATGGTGTGGCCACACATAGCCTTGCAGACCTTTTTGGTCCCTTTCCACATTTCATCATCTGATACCTCAACGTTCCTATTTTCCTAGCAAAAATGAACGGGCAGGCAAGAAAAAGACAATATAGGAATGTGCTACTTTGCTAACCAGAAAGAAAAATTAATCACTAGCAACAGGTGTTCTTCAAGTCATATAATCCCCATATAAATTCTAATTACATTCCATCACTTGAAACCGGAAAGTTTTCCTGTGCATTATTCATAGAAGACACATGCTTGCTTGCTTTTCCCTTTTCCCGATTCAGTAGAGGACAAATAAGATGGAACATCGCTGTTTATCATATTAGTTGCTTCTCAACAACAACGTACTTGGAAGGACTATGAGGAAGATGGACAGACAAGCAAAGCACAAATGTACACTGAACATCTCTAAGAACTCTAGTTACTTATGCTGGCTATTTACTACTAATCTTTCTTTCAGAGGTTCCACACAGGCACTCTAACTACAGTCACCTGGCAGTCACAGTTACCTACCGTCACCTGGCAGAAAGCATTGGAGGCTTTCAGGCAAATAGCAAATGCAGAACCATTTTGTCGAACACTGCACCAACTCTCAAAGCCTCATAGATAGCATTCGATGAAAATGAGTGAATGAATGCTAGGAGTGCCAGCGTGTACTCTCCTGGTGCCGCAGTCACACAGACACCAGTGAAAAAGGAGAGGGGGACAGTGCAAACTGACGTAGCACCAGACAAGACTACAGGGAACTATCCATGTGTCAATGTGAATACTTAATTACTTTTCCACTCGATCCTGTATAAGCTTGAAATGAGTACCTAGTGGCATTAAGGACAGAGCTGGAAGGTCTGATTCGACCAGCTCCAGACTGCTGGTAGCGAGGAATTCTCCACTTGGAAAGGCCTTCCTGTTCTGAGGAGGTCAATACAGATCTTGAGCCATGCACTCTGATCCTGGCAAACAAGCAGGCCTGGACAACTGGCAAATAAAGTAATCCTTAGGAGCCTGGCCATTGGTCAGACAAGAAAAACATCTTGAATGCATATCAGATGATGTAAAGTCTTAGATAAAGTAACCAAAACACTACATGACAAGATTTGTAGTACGATGGCAAGCACCTTCTGCTTTATATGTACACTTCAAGTAAGGGGAGAGGACAGACAAGAATGCACCCACTCCACACGCTACAAGGAGAAATTTGTCAGTAACATGGCTGGGCATAGGGGCACGCAAGGTTAGAATACACATGAAAATTCATATGAAGAAAAAAGGAACCCAACATATTGCAGGTATAAATGGCACTAAGAGGATACTTTTCTTTTAATCACACTTATCCCTGAGCTAATTTATAACCACCAATGCTAAAACACAGGTTCCATACAACTGTTATTAAAAACAAAAAGTTTATAATATCATACCAATGACAAACGGAGCTTAGAATCTAATGTTCAAACATAACATAGAACCTTAAAAAAAAAGCATGTCTTTTCAATTTAGCTTCCCAGCAATAACATTAAAAAACATACAGCACTGCGTCCAAGAACGCAGAAAAATTGTTTTTCTTAAAAATCACTACAGTACCCCGAAATAAACAGGGATTAGCAAGATTAATAGATTTTGAAACTTTATCAGTAGGCTTCCTGAACTTCCAGTGAGTTTCGTAATTCAGAAAGAAAAACAGAACCTATTATAGAAGGAATACAGAACACTGTGTACACCGACTTATCCATCAACAGAAAAACAGACACAGCAATAAAGAAGTTTAAAAAAAAACCCAAACAAAACCCCCCAAAAGATAAAAAGGAAAAAGTAATCTCCCCCAAAATAAGAAAGTAGTAATAAAAAAAGTAAGAATTAAATGATTCACAGTTTAAAAAAGCAGGAAATTGTTTTTAATTACAATACTGTCAAACCACACACAACACTGAATTATTCTTTTAATAGATATTTGGAAAAGATGACTTGTGACCATAAAGCTATTCTTCACCTTAACCGGTAGACTTAATTTGGAGGTTAGGAGATATTAAGTAAGTGTTTCAAAAAAACCTGATTTTACTAAAACCTTTACGTGAACGCAATGGAAACTAAGCTCTATTCAGAGGCCAAACAAAATTTCTTCCTACCAAGTATGATATGGTTTGACAACACTATTGAGCCAGTCTAACACTTCGTTTTCAAAAGAGTCTTGCAGCCCTCCTCCTCTCCCGCCACACTTTCTTACTCCTTTCCTTTTGAAAGCACTGAGACTCTTCCGACCTAATGGTGAACCAATGCAAGGAACTAATCCTTGAAGAAACTTTTTTTTTCCCATTAAGATTAGCTTTCAGATCAGAACACAGAGATTCAGCAGCAATGCCGCAGAAAGGAGCATAGGGCTGGCAAAGGGGAGAGAAAACAGAAATGTATCTAGTCATTGTATCAGCTGAGCTGTACTGTCAAACTCCAACTTCAGCCATTGTAACTCAGCTTCAAACCTATAAAAGTCCTCTCTTGAGCACAGCTCTGTTTCATGCTCTATCAAATACTGGTTTCATTACTGACACAGTTGTTTTCAAAGAAGTTTGAGTCATTAGGGTCTCAACCAAAAACACAGGCAGAGATTGCCAGTCCATTACATCAGTTGTTTAAAATATCCTCAACTTTCTATTACTACTAAAAATCAAATCAACCTACAAATATCTGGACAAGGCAAAGATCAAAGTTTTTGTGGTTTCCTATCACAGCTGAGCAACATTAACAACTTCCATGTAACTCAGTGAATACTGGAAGAGCACATTTTTCCTTCTTGAGAAAATTCAGATTTTATTTTGGAATTTCACATTTTCTTTCTTTTTTTTTTCTTTTTTTCATTGACAGCGTCAGCATGAAAAGATTTTACAACACAAAGATGCAACACTAAGATCTAGAAAACATAAGATCATAACATTAGGTAGCAGATTTCTCACCAGTACTATTCACAAGCTAAGAAGTTCACTTTCACAAATCATTGCTTACCTTTTCTAATGCAGATTAGCTCATGTACACCGCAAGTTCGTTCTCCACCTATGTGGAAATAAATTATTAGAAAATAGTAACAAATAAAATGTATTTGGCTTCTTAATAAGGCTTATAAACAGTGTAAAAGAAAAAGCTGTAAAACCATGTCATTTAATAAAAATGCAAAAGATTAATTTAACAGGTTTTCAATTTATACATGATATCCTTTGGAGAAAACAATAAACGTACCTTTGGCTTAATACTGCTAATGATGGTGCAGTTTGAAGAGTTTTACATAGACTTTATACAGATAATATTACAAATGCAAGCAAATTAACTGAAGCCACACTAATATTTCCCAAGCACAAAACATAATTTCCTGTTCTGAGGGAACTACCATCTACAGAATTCTCAAAATATCAAAAATATTTGTAACATAATAGAATGCCAAAATAATGTTATGATTATCTTCCATGGTAAGAAAAGAGAAAGCCTGTTACTAAAGGCTGGGTTTACCTGGAATTTCTCCTTAAGAGGTTTTTTTTTAATTAAAAAAACAGCTGCACAGAATTTGAGACATTTATATGAGAATAATGAAATTGTTGCTAGAAATATTAAGCTTTAGTTTACATTTTAATAAAAAACATTTTAATGTTAGCATTACAGCTAGTAAACAAAACACCAACACATAAGGTACCTAGTGAGGACAATGAAGGAATCCACAAAGGAACGAGAATACATTCAGTTAACGTGTTGAAAGAGGAAGGTGTGATACAGGGACGGGACATGAAACAAGCTATTGCTAAGCCTTGTACATGGAGGAACAGGCAGTTACAAATTGTCGAAGAGATTCTTTTAATGGTTTCTAGAAATTATTGGAAGAGTTGATTTTTTTATTATGATTAATTTATATTGAATACATTTACAGTATTCACGATCCTCTTCTCTTTTAAATTAATATATTTTGGAATAATATGCCCCACAGTCAAACCTTAAAATTCCAAGCTATACCAAGCTATGGCCTATCTTAACCATACCCTAACACCCACTAAGCCTTTTTCCACTGACAACAAAAGACTGCACGTATATGAACACAGAACTGA
The DNA here is from genome assembly GCF_018139145.2 of Gymnogyps californianus. Lineage (NCBI taxonomy): Eukaryota > Metazoa > Chordata > Aves > Accipitriformes > Cathartidae > Gymnogyps > Gymnogyps californianus. The sequence continues at coordinate 26,401,958 of NC_059473.1, forward strand.
AGGGAACTGCCTAGGTTTTCATACCCAGTTCTCTGCAATCTCATGAAAATACAAAACAGACAGTTCCAAAAACTCACAAAACATCTATTCCATATGTGTTAATCACTACTGGGCTCCAAACACTTCACAACACACTAAAACAAGCTTTAGAGAACAAAAATTCTTTCCATCTCAAAAATGTGGAAATACATTATATAGCACGTATTACTCTCCTTCATTCCATAATAAAGGAATTATGCCATATAATAAAGGATATTATGATATAATATCAACTAATATTTAAAACTCATAATTGATAACACTAACAGATGGTGTAAAAGTTTTAAGAAGATACCTGTATTTGTAGTTAAATTTACATTTTAAAGAAATAACTGTAGGAAATGCATATACTAGAGGGGAAAAGGATAAAAGGGATCAAATAAATGAAGTAAAACATAACTCTTCCAAAATAAAATTAAATGTCTGTGAGGTATGAAATTAAAAAGAATCCTCATTTTACGTCAACATACTTTCTTTTCATATTCAGTAATATGAAATACAAGCCTCAGAAATACTCTTGAATGGGAAATCAAGTATCGATGAGTCTAAGGATCCCATGAGTTTTGTATAGTCGTCACCATTACAAAACCCAGTTATAATAGCAATATAGTAACTCCCTCTTTTCAGTGTATTCTAGAAGCTGGACAATATAATTTTCATTCAGAAAACATTTTGGAAGGAAAACATAACAAAAACTAAGTAAAAAAGAATCTGGTTTTACAACAAGGCATTTTAAAAAAACCAAACTTTGGGAAAAAAATTAAAGTCATTGCATCATCTTCAGGCTACAAAAGAGAAACGAAAAGAGTGACTGAAAGTCTTCTCCCTAGATTTTCTTCCCCCAATAGACTTAAATTCAGCAGTGAAGAAAGAATAAAAATTGCTGAAAAAAATAAAAGAATTTTCCTTTACACAGATGCTAGACAGTTAGTTAAAAATAAAGATTCACCTAGATATGACTGAGAGAAGAACAGTGAGCAGCATTAGATTTTAATTATATATTGCCCTCAGTGAAATCAACCGGCTTGAAATCTCATCATAAAATACTAATTTTAGGTTTGGATTTTGCATTGCTACCTATTGTTTTCTAAAGAAAGATATCTTTTTTCAATCTTTAGATGCTAAAATATGATGGTGTTCCACCAAATAAAGCCTTTACATTAATCCCCATGTCACTTTTTATTGATCACAAGGCTACATAATGAATTTATACAATTTAACATGCATTCATTCAGGATTTTAATTTTTTCCTTTTTATTTTGTTACAAAATGCTGAATGATATTTCTTATTTAATAGGTGATTAATCTATTACTCTTTTTCCAAACTGATTTTGGATGGAAATCAACTGTTAAATAAAAGTACATCAGTGACCTATATGTTTTGAAAATAAAGTTGAAGAAAATATCTTTTATATTTTAAATTAACCAATTAAACACATGAAATATTATCCTCAAGTGACCTGGGCAGATTTTTCTTTTCCCTAGTGGTCTTTAAAGCTGTGGAACTAACACACTATTGACACTTTGCTTTTACTCACATTAACAAATGAACACAAGTTTTTCTGTCTTTCCAACTCCCAAGAAGTCTCTCAGCTTTGCATAACCTAGTCATAGAAAGAAACTAAACTGAAAATATGAAAACTTTTTGCATGACAGCACGATGTCAACTGCTAATTTAGCATTTCAGTCTGAAAAGACTGGTTTTGTGTCGGTTAGCCCACAAATCGAAAAGGTTCAGTGGTATGACCCTCTTCAATTTTACAGTCTTTAAATGTCACTTTGAAGTAATTGATTTTAATATAGTGGTAGTTCACCATACTTTTACAGTTAATTAAAATTTAAGTTTTATTTAGATACAAATTATTATTAATTCTATTTAATCTTGACTATGAGCATGATCTCCTATTTAACAGTTTAAAGTTTTAAGTGAGTTTGCATATAAAACTATGTAATACTTAGTCCAAAATGTAATCTGAGAATATAAAAAACCCACCTGGGGACACAGAGCTTTTCATAATTTCAGACATTGAAGTAAAATGAGAAATAATGAAAGATGAAGTAATTTTAGACTTGCACATTCAACAAAAACATTTGAATTTTCTTGAGCAAGAACCTACCACCTGGTAGCCCTAAAATCTAAATCATTCAAACATTTAGCACAAACAAAATGTGCAGATGTTTTACAGAGGCAGCTGAAACACCTGATGAAGTTTAATTTTCTCAATTTAAGACAGAGATTTTGTATACCAAGTCTCTATTTGATGACTATCACACCAAAAAGTTGAAAAGTTGTACATCAAAGAAGATAAAGCACCACCTGAATTTTATATTGATTAAAGTGTAAAATTTTATGTCTTTCTAAAACTAGTACAATTCAAAATTCAAAGTTCTACTATGTTTGGATTTAGCTGAAACTCCACTACTAGGTGCTGAAAATAATTGGCTAGGAAATTTAACATAGGCATTATCATAGAGTGATTTAGGCTGGGAACGACCTCTGGCGCTCTGAGAGACTTCAGAGAAGGACCACCTTTACAGGAGGTTCCTCTGGGCCTCAACCAACCAAGTTCTGCAAGGACCGAGATTCCACAACCTCTCCAGGCACCATCGGTTCCTAGGGGAAAGTGAGGAAGGTGTCACCCCTCTCACCATGAGCACTTCTTCCTTATAGCCAGTCAGGATTTCCCTTGATGTAGCTCACACCTATTGCCTCCTGTGCTTTCACTGTGCACCTGAAGAACCCATCTCCATTTCTTAGACCCCCTTATATAGTGAAAGGCTGCAATAAGAGTCCCCTTCAGGTTTCCCCAGACTGCACAAACATATTTCTTGAGCCTCTCCCTCATGTGCCATGTACTCCAGTCCCCCACCAGCTTAGCGGCACCCTGCTAGAGTCTCTCCAGTTTGTCAGTCTCTCTCATACTGGGTTAACACAGCTGGATACAGGTCAGACGCACATGGCTGGTCCATGTTCAACTTCACCCAGCACCCTCAGGTTCTTTTGCGCAGAGTTGCTCCTGGCCAGTCTGTCCGCAGCCTGTAGTGCTGCATGGGCTTGGACTTTTCATTCGTCCTTGTTGAAGTTCATGCGGTTCCCTTCAGCCCATTCTTTCAGCTTGCTGAGCACCTGCCAGACAGCAGCCCTGCCCTCCAACTTATTAACTGTTCCCCTATCTGGCATCACCCACAAACTCAGCAAGAGTGCATTCCATCCCTTCAGCAAACATGGCACACAGTCTCAGTTCCAGTATCAATACTGTGGTGCAACTTAGGCTACTGCGTATAAAATACATTATTCTTCAGTTCAGCAACAAATCCATGTTAGTAGCTGCAGCAGAACATTACACCATATCACAGAAGCCTTTGTGATTGGGTGTAAGTTTGGGGACATACTTTTTATATGATAAATTACTTTCCTGCTGAGGACTGTATTTTAATTAGCATTTTCATAAGTTTGGACTACATTCAACAAACATTCACTTAACATTTTATTCAACATTAGACAAATACTTTTTCCCTTGACAAATCCACAAAATTCCAGTGCAGAATGACAATACTGTGCAGGTTGAGTAGCACGAACAGGGTGAGGGGCACAGCGTTCACTATGGCCCTTGAGAGCCCACCTTGTCAAATTGCAGAGGAGTAGCTGCTGCTCACACACAGCAATGGCAAGGGACATGCATTTCAGCAGAGCTCCCTCCCTCTTGCTCTGTGACCCCATGTCAGACACAGTCATAGTCAATCTACAGATCACAGGTAAAGCTGGCCACCTGCCTCGAGCACGCAGGATTGTCAAACAAGAAGGAAACAAGTGCTGTGCAGCAAATACATAAAATAGAAGTGTCATGGTGCAGAAACATAAAATGGGGTACAAGTGGTAAAGCCTAACACAGTTAATATTAGCGTGTCTGAAGCATGTGGAAATACTAATGCTTTCGCTATGAATACAAGATACTTAGGAAATCCATTATTATGCTAAGCTGTTTCATATAACATACTACAAATTTATTCTAAAAGACAACTATAATGAAAGTGTTCTGGCTTACATATACCAACAAATCTACTCCTTGAAAAACTGCCTCATACCATGAACTGAATTTAAGGAAGAATCTGGTTTTAGATGAACAGACAGCTAACTGTAAAGGAAAATAAACAAAGCTGAAAAGACTTTCACAGAACAGCAACTCTACAGCTAGCATCAGTGTGGTGTTCTTCCTAAAAAGGTTACATACACTCACTGGCCCATCCTCACCCATGGTGTAAAATCACTTCTGCATTCCTTGAGTACCCTTTTTACAATTTTAGTCTACAAATAATATTGCACATGTAAAAAATGAAATGTTTAAAGTTGAATGCTTGGAAGTAGTCAAAAAGCAAACTAAAAAGCAAACAATGTTTGAATTTAATAAGAAAGAGACAGCAACTTAAAAAAAATCAAATTTGCTACATTATATACTTATTGTGTGCGCACATCTTGTATATTTTGTGCAGTTTTGGTCTCCTCTCTGTCCCACCACCTCAAAAAATAAAACAGAACCACAGAAGTCACAGAGAGCGGCAAAAAAAGTCAATAAAAAAGGATAAAACACAAATGGTTTCCGTACGAGGAGTGATTTAATAGACTAAGACTCTTGGGCCCGGAAAAAAGACACAACAGATGGTGGACGTAAGCAGGTGAATAAAGAGCAATTATTTATTGTCTAACCCACTAATAAGAAAGATAAGTATCAGATTAAATTAGCAGCAGACATGTTCAAGACCAGAAGTTTTCAAGAGTAAAAGTTTGAAATCAACGTTCTGGTTTTATAATACAAACTCCTACTGTAACGACTGTCTTCTCTGCTAGCACCATTTAAAATGATTGCTATCTAGTAATTTCTTAGCCTAAGGATAAGGTCATCTACCTATCCTGACTTCAGTTAAGAATATTTTGTTTGTTGTTATCTGACCATAAAAGTAGTGACAAACATTAAAACTTCTTTCACATGGAAAATATTTAATTTTTAATTATATTTGTAATCAACAGAACCAACGACACTGATCAATGAATTAGCAATCAATGAATATTAATCAAGACTAGCATGGCCACTTCTGTTTCTCAAACAAATTTTGCATCTGATCCTGCCCACACTGAAATAAATGGAAGCATCTCCATGGACTTACAGAAGCCAAAAAGAAATGGAGATAGCACAGATTTTCTGAGCTATGTCATAAAGTAGAGAGGTTCTTGGGGACCTTCTCCCCCCATGACGAAAATAAAATTATCTCAGCTTCCTTTCTACCCAGAATGACCAAACACTTCTCCTTCCCTACTCTTCTGACAACTGAAATATAATTAGCACTAAAAAAAGATTAATAAGTTCTTTATTTTACCTTGTTCTCAGTCAAATACTTCTTCAGATAAGTCTTACTAGTGGAAATGAAGAGATACAGTACATATAACTAGCAACAGAAACATTCAGTATAAATGGTTCAAATCTGACCTGATATAAAACCTGTGGATATTTTTTTAAATAAGAAGAGAAAGATAACCAGCAGCTACAAGAAGAATTGTTACTTCACTGCAAATGACAAGAAGATTAAATATACATTGCCAAGCAATGTACACTGCTATCAAATGTTCTGGAAATAAAAAGGAAGATGTCAACAAAAAAAGTTGATAGCAAAAAAGGGATGAAAAATTAGTATGACTTTCAGCTAATTCCTACGGGTTTTAGTTAACACCACTGAATCACCACTCTAGAGCAAAGTTTCACAACAGAACGTAAGCTGAGAAATATTTCTTTTTTAAAATGACTAATGATCTATGGACTTTTGTGTATAATTTATTTTAAAAGTGTACATTTTAATAATTTTAGTTACTCAAGAAATTGTGAGAAAAATATACTCACAGAAATAGTATCAGTAACTGGATTTCTCATATTTCAGAAAAAACAGTAAGTTTGCAATACAAAGGAAAATTACTACAAAGAATTTATATTTCAAAAGATCCCAGTTAGTAGGAAAATTGCTTATTTTAGACTACAAAACAAAAACACCTGTAAGATGTATGTCAATCATACCGAAACTACCACTTTTCACGTCAAGGAATATGCTCCTCTGCAGAATGTGACCTATTAGTTCACAAACTCAACACTCATTTGCTGTCTTACAATTAACTTTCAAAATCATCCCAGAGTTTCTCCATCTTACTCTAGAGACAGATTTACACAGAAATCAGAAAACATCTCCCACCTCCAAGAGTTAAATACTCAAAAATTAAGAAGTGCAAGGATTAAATGCTGACTTGAAATCCACTTCAATCCCCAGGTCACATTTAGTTTTATATACAACATAGGACCTTTGCCTTATGCAGTTCAAAACCTGACAATATTCAGGAAAAAGCCTGAGAGTATCAGCTGTGGATCCCTCGCATCATTCATTACAAAAGCTGGAAGAAGCATAATTGAATCAGGCTGGGAATAAGGTGAAGAGAAAATATGACCCAATGGCTAAAGCAGTTGAAAGTTCTCCGGAAGACAGCAAGACTCTTTCCTCTCTTGTAGATCCCTGTATTTTGATGGGCACTAATATAAGCCAACATTTTTAATCAGGTAGCGACTGTGTGTTTGCTTTCCTACATGCCCATCTTGAACGCCACGAGTTCCAATTTGCAAAAGTGCTGAGCATTAAAAATGAACAGAATTCAAGAATTTCACTCTGAACACATCAACTGTTCCTATATCAAGTATGATAGTTTCATCTCAGCCCACGGGGAGATGTCAAAAAGAAGTCTGTAGAGCATTAGAGGTTAGATTTTTTTTTTTAAAAAAGGTAGCCCACTCTATTACCTAAAAGGCGATAGAGACCTAACGGCTTGCTTTATTTCAATGGATCCATAACACTACAGAGATGATGGTGAAACACAAATCCAACCAGGAAATTGGTAATTTTGCATATGGCACAGGTTTTACTGTCATCAGCAAACGATGCAGGGAACCATCCTTACAATGACAATAAAAATATTGATACCAGGTAACGCTCACTGAATACTTTCCACTATAGACAGCGAATGACCGTAAGACAGCATTAAACAGATTCTGTGTGGCTGATCAAATCTGATACCGTGACATTTGATCCACTCCACATTTAACAAATGTGTTTAAAAGTGGGCCTAAGTACAACATATGGCTTCTTATGTTTAGGCTCTATTTAATACTGCTGTTGCTCAACCCCTGCCCTGGCTGCACCAACTTGGATTCAGAAGCACCACCGCCAATTCAGGTCAGCGCTAACTTGAGGATCTCTATGTCATCTTACACCCTTCTAGTACATGCTGCAGTGACACCTGAATATCCCAGGTAACTTGCAAGTCAAGATAAAACTGTTCCCTAGTCCAGATTCAACCTATGAGCCACACATATGATACATAAGCACTGTACGCAGCTCATTGCTGTTTTGTTTCCTTTTCTGGATTCTGGAAATTTGCAACTAGGCATAGTTTTCATGTAACCTATATGAAGCAGTGTTCTAAATCCTCTCTCTTCTTATATCCATAAACAAAAAGTAGGTTCATTCAGTAATTTTTGTCTTTGTTTCCCAAGGAAATGAGGGTTATATAATTAAATAGTTCATTTCCTGCCCCATCCTTCTATTGCTTACAAATTCACTGGCTAATTTAAGCCAAAATTGACAGAAAGTGTTAAGAACTTCATACTTTTAGGATTCTATGTTTCATAAAAAATCAGCAGTCAAATACAACACAAACACAGACCCCACCAAACACAGGGAGGCCACCCAGCTGATAAATCCATGCACAGCGCACACAGCTGCAGCTGCCTGCTCCCAACCGAACAGCTGGCAGATGAGGAAAGAGAGGGAGGGCAATCTTGTCAGAAACATCGGAGAGCTCAGGACACTTCAGAGACACTCAGGAGGTGCAGGGACAAAATGAAGGGTATTCAAAAGCCTAGATACACTACAAGGACCTCGGCATACTACATCACGAAGGGCAAGTGTTACACTGGTAGGATCACAGGGGGAAAATACGGGAAGCCATGTTCATTAGCCTCATTACTCTAGCGATAACTTATTAGATGACAGTACCACCCTGCAATTCTTTCTTCTCTACTAGATTCCTTTTATCTGTATGGCTCATTATTCTCTTTAACACTACTTCTCAGTTCTTAACACTAAACTCCTCACAATGGAAACTACAGGAAAGAGTTTAAATTCAAAAAGAATTAACTAAGTCTGAAAAGGTTCATCTCTAAATGTATTCCCCTCCTTGAGAAAGGTACGTTTTTGTATAGCCTATACCACGTTACAGCATGTTCAAGTGCAGCCCAAAAACCCGGTAAAAGTAGATTCATGAGGATATGCCAGCTATGCAATTCTGCCTTAGGTTACAAAGCATCCCACTGCAACCTTTACACTCCTTTTCCCTCCTCCATGCAACTGCAATGTGATTTCCATTGCTAGCTCCTCACCCAGACCTCAATCCAACAGAACTCTTAAGGCAGGTGCCAAAGTTTTGCTATTGCTCAAAAGAGGAAAAGCAGCATAAAGAAATCAAATTAATGCTGCCATGAGGAACATTACCACAGCGATGCTGAAGGATTCTCCGAAGTGACTCCTCAACTCTCTGTCTTCCCAATCCCAGCAAACTGCCACAAGACCCCCGGCCTGGGCAGCTGTAGGTGAGAGAATCTTAATCTCAGACTGCCTGCCAGTCTGGTCTTACTACTGCTTTCAGTTTGGCTGTACTCTCTATCATATGTGCCATCCTCCCCGTTCTGATACTCTCCAGATTAGGTTAATTTAACCTTTCCATACGAAAAAGTGGAAATATTAAGCAATAACTAACCTTGCATCTTAAAATAGAGCTCCTACTTAGGACTAACACTAATTTTGTTTTGGAAGAGAAAGATACAGAAATAAGAACTGAAAATACAATTCTTTAACCTCATTTGAGCCAAAACTTTTCCAGTTGGGTTGCCCTCTGCTGTTTCCTCTCAGATCTGAGATTGCCTGACCTATGCAAACTATATACCTGATGTCTTGATAAAGAAATAAAAAAGAACATGTTTTAACATGACATTAACTTTCTAAAGAAAAAGATGTAATTGTTCCCGCAATCACTGAATTAGGGCTTTGAACTTGGTCACATGAAGAATAATTGTCTTTTAAAAGTCTATCAGTGATCATAATGCATAAAAGTAACAAAGCATTGTCGCTGACCAAAACAACTACGGTCATTGGCCGTGGCCAGTGGCTGCCTGGTTCTCTGTAACACTTGATACAAAAAGCCTCACTTTTACAAAAACTTTGGGGTTTAGTGTTAGAACAGATGTCAACTGGTATGTTGACAAAGTGACACTGGAAATGGTACTTACAGATTTTTAAGAACAGCCAAAAGCACTTAATTTCTTGCAGCTAACAAATCCTATTTTAATTTGAGCTCTTTTAATTTTGTGCACTTTTCACATACAACTGTATATGTCCTGCTTTGAAGGAGTTTTGAACTATTTTATATTTATTCTTCAATCAGAAGTTCTCAATCATGCTTATTTCCCATGCCTTTACCAAAAAAAAAAAAAAATAATCAAAAAAATCTGGACAACCGCAGTGTCTTTAAAACTGAGCAAAGTATCTTCTCTGTTCACTTACATACATTTACAAATTTACTGGGATACAATGTAAATTCTGTATTTTGACACTTTAGACTAGAAGTCCTGTGGTTTGATCCTGACTTCAAGAGTTAGTATTCACCCAAATCAAACTCGTATTTTTAAACACTGCTGACCAGGAAATAGTACTGCTAAACAGTACAGTCAAGGCAAGGTACTGTTGCACAAACAGGAGGGAGAGAACACCAAGATGAGGAATAAAATTGTAACACCTACTAACAAATCTACAGCAATCAGTTATTTGGTTGAAAACAAAGAGGATGCTGCATGCCTGCTACAGACTACAGCAGAAAAATACATTGCATTTTCTGTCTTCAGGAAGAGTACTAGATCAAAACATAGCAGATCACTTTTATTATTGGATTTTTTTTTTATCCCACCTCACATTTAACTGTAAACTATGCACCTAATTTTCTCAACAGCTTAAGTCCTATTTTGGCAGTTTCACATAAGGGTCTACAAGACAGCTGGGCTATTTCTAAAGTCTGGCCCTAACGAGAAATGTTGCATTCTTTTCAAAGGCTAGGTTACTGAATTCATTCATGAGTATTTGCTTTAACTTTTAAGAAGTAATACTCTAAATCCTCTGAAAATATTAAACATGAATTTCACATTTAGTGAATATTTGCAGAATCTAACATTCTCACAGACTTCTGGGATAATGCAGCCTAAAATGAAAACAGAGGCAGATTCTGAAGGACTGATAATTTTTTTTTCTGAGCTTGAGTTATGTAAAACATCCAGACCCAGCAGAAATTTTTGCTATCTTCTTGATAATATTAAGAGGGCTTTTCAGCAGAAAAGAATCTAGCCAACTTAAAGCTGGCCAACCTAGACTCCTGGTGTGCACAGCTTCCAAGACAGGGTGAACACGCAGCTTTGCTTGCGCAGTGCAACTTCTCCTTACAGAGGCCTGAATTACTAATTCAAGGAAACTGACAGCACAGAAGCATCGCACATGCAAACCAAACAAGAACAGTTTGGTTTTTCCCCCTCACTGTTTTCCTAGATTCTGTAAGTTATAACAACAGATGCCTTCAGAAAGAAACACCACGGTCGAGGAAGCAGCATACCTTAGGACCTTATTTTGCTGGAAATAAAGTTCTGGGATTTTTTTTTTTTTTTTTTAAGGATTTTTAACGAGGTGTAAAATTACTCTCAGAATCGAGAGGGAAGGTTTCAAAACAAAGCTCAGAAGCCCTGCCTTTTAAGATGACCACCTCCAAACAAACCCAACAAGTGTCTAGTACGTCTCACTCCTTTGTTGTTGTTGTTGTTAAGTGATGACTAGAAAGATCTGCGGACCCAAGCTTCTGTACAGCCTGTTAGCTCTCAGCAGCTGGGCAACCGGCAGAGAGCAGGGAACCTCCCTCGCCCGGGGAATCAGTTTTCAGAGACTTCAGGGCCAGGAGGGACGATTACTTTTCAAGCAGTTGGCAAAGTCTCTCCGGGGAGGATGGACAGGGCTGCGCGCGTTCAGCAACTGACATGTACAACCAGGGTGCGGGTTGTTCCGAGACACCCCCTCGCTCCAGCGGTCTCGGACCCGGCGGCGGGCAGAGGCGGACACAGCCCCGGCCCCACAGCCGACCCCGGGGGAGCCGCCCGCCCCCGCCTCCCCACCAGAGCAAGGGCGGCTCACGGCACGGAGAGGATAGCTTCGTCCTCCTCAGGTCTCCTCCGCGGCGCCCACAGGCGCACGCCCGGCATCCCTGGGGCAGGCGGCGGAGGAGGGAGAGGAAGGATGCCGGCCACCGTGCCAGGGATTATTTACCCCTGCCCGGCTCCCAGGCACGGAGACGGGAGGAGGGAGCAGAGACATTCACCTCTCCCCACGCACGAAACAGCCCCTCCGCTGCAGCCCCCACCGCCGGGCAGGGGTGGGGGGAGGCAGAGAGGAGAGGAGGCGCCGCCGCCCTCCTCAGCCCGGCTCCGGGCACCGCCGGGCGGGGGTGCCGCTCGGCTTCGGTGCGCCCCCACCTCACGCCGCGGTGGGAACCCTCCCCCCCCCCCCCGGAGCCGCCCCCCTTCCCCGTGCCCGGGGGAGGAGAGGGAGAGGAGGGGGCTGGGGGAGGGGAGCGATTCGGGGCGAGAGGAGCCCGTTATTGGCCTACTTACCATCAATCGCCATGATCCCCGGGGTGGGCCGTACCAAGTGGAGCGCACGCAGGAGAGGCGCTGGCAGGCGCCGCGGCTGCGAGACGGGAGCGCCGCGCGGGGCCGGGCGGGGGCGGCGGGGAGGGGAGGGGAGGGGGGGGGCGGGGCAGCGGAGCGTGCCGGGGCGCGTGACTCCTCCCCCCCGCCGCCACCGCCCTGCGCGCGCGCGCGCGCGCCCGCCCGCGTTCGAGCGCCGGCCGTTGAACCGGTGGGGGCTCGCCGCCTGGCGCGCGCGCGCGCGCCCACAGCGGGCTAGAGACGCCCCGCCCCGCCCTGCCCCGTCCCTCAGCGGCTGGCGGTGCGGGTAGAGCTGAGCACCTCCTGGGTTTGGGGACAAAATGCTGATATTCGTCAAGGGATGATCTCGTCACTTTCCGTGGCTCTGTTTCGCGGGTGTTCTTCCCAAAGCTACTGGATGAAACAGAAAACAAAGCTGTTAAACCACTAGTTTCAGTCAGGCTGTGGTTCCATAAACATCTCCAGAACTTCGCACACCCAGCACCTGCAGTCAAGTGTGTGGAGCTTCCCTGTGTTCACACCGGTACGGCCGCACTGACTGCCCGTACAGCCCCATAAAAACGCCGGAAAAAGTCTTACTTTTGCTAAGTAAAGCAGGTGAAAGACAGGAAATGTCAGCGTTAGAATCACCCACGCAGCCTTCACTTGCCCCACAGCACAGGTAATAATGCATCATGACACGGTGCCGCTGCACCATCACGGGCTTTTTTTTTTTCCCTCCCATCGTACCTCTGACTGACTTGGTGCACAAGACAGATGGCATTTGAGAGTGAATCAGGATCCTGTGGTGAATAAAGATACCATAAATCTCAGGTTCGGTGGCTTCTGTTTCTAACCGTAACGTTCTGTAACCATAGTGTCCGATTTCCTATACTTTTGGGGGTGTAAAACTGAAATAACATTCTGTCATGTGGAGCCACGTTCACAAGCACGCTATGTATCTTCAGAAGGGCTTGACACCTTCGAATTTATAGCAACCTTCGACAAATGTTTGATGTGAATTTAATGCTAAAAGGGATTTGAAGAAATGAGAAGGGGTTAATGGATCTGCAGTACTTCACACAGGGGGTTTGGGGGGGGGGGGGGAGGTGTTTTCTCCTTGAAACTCGGCTATGGCAGGCACTTTCCTGTGGCTCCTCCTTTCCACCCCTCAGGTCCTGCCTCTGTTGCTACTCTTTCCTCTCTCCTACCTGCCACAGGTCCTTCCTCTCCCTTCCATGCCTTTTCCTCAACTCCCTCACACTTGGACCAACCTCTCTTCCTCTGGGGGTCTGCAGTTGTTGTCCCGGTCAGGACATCCTTCTTCTGCGCTCTCCTCCTCGCCTCCCAGAAGCTCCGTGCAAAAGGAGCAGCACAGTGAGCAAAGAGGACAGGGTCTCGCAGAGTCCTGCGGCGTTTACTGCAAGGATCCTGGGAGCCAGAAGGACGTCTGAGCTGGGCCATGCATGGCTCCTGCGACTAACAGAGAGAACAGCCAAACAGATCGGTTGTGTTACAGATTTTATGTTCTGAAAGGCAACAGGTTGTACGTAAAACTCTGTTGCTGTGTAGGAAAGTCCCGCTACGTCCCAGCATTTGGAGCTATAAGGAAACAGAACACGTTAGTACATGCTAACAGGTTTTTTTGGACACGTATGGACTGGCCAAACATAGGAAGATTTTCACAAGATCGTCAGGAGGAATATCTTTGGTACCAATACAATCTTTCTACCAAATGTTAAGTCACTGTTCAAATCGTGGAAGCATGAATCTCCTTCAGTCTAGCAGCCTTCAGAAATGTTTTGTCATATGGAAAAATCAATGTGTTTTCTCAATCTCATTCTTCACCTCAGTTAGAAAAAACAACTTCAAAGTGAGGAGTTTAAACGCAAAATCAGCTTGAGCAAAATGGCCATCTTGGAAAACACGAGTCCCAAATGACAGACATTTGTCCAGACAAGAAGCAACTGTAAAAAGGATCTTAAAAGAGAAAATGTCAGCAGAGCTTAATGGCAAATATATTTCTCTGTACCAGCACTGACATTTACCTCAGATACCCTGATGATTTTCTGTTCATTCCTAGAAAGTATTCCAGCCCTGAAGTTTTCTGTACAATTTGTCTTGATAGCTATCTTTCTGACGATATTACTGTACTGAGCACATGAATGAAGACTCCTGTGGGATCAAGTACATAGTTAGAGTTATTATTCTTCTCTACGTCCCTTTATTTCTCCCCCTGCTTTTGGCAGCATCCCCGTACGAAGAAACTACCAGTCACTGATGTCAGCAAAACTTCCCAGGGCACAGACGTCCACCCATACAGAATCCGGGATTCAGTTTGTGAGATGTTTAAAAAGTCATCTAAAATTTTTGGAGAGCCTCACATGTCATCACATTTCTGTGATTCATGTATGCAATTAACATAGTGGGATGCAGAAGTTCGTATCATTGGACAAACTCTTTTTGAGGGTGAGGAATGAATATATGTTTGTGAATTAGTAACATTATGATTGGAACTCTTAGTCCAGGCTTTTGGTTTTCAAAACACAAACACATAATTTCTACCAAAGTAGTGATCTGCTCAGTTTGGAAAAACAGTTTCAGGACACGAGGAACAAACATGGTTCCACATCAACAAAGAGATGGTATGAAAAGTATGTGTGAGGAATCAAAACACGACTTTTCAGAGCTATGCTGAATCAAATCAGTTCTATTCGTGCTTTAGTTTCATAAGCACATGTTTAAAATTTCTAAGCTTTATTCAAACATCAGATACTCCTGCCCACCACCGTAAGAGTCTCATTTTTCAGTGTTACCAGGAGGGACAAATCTTGAACAAACTTCCAAAATTCAACTATTTTTGGTTTGTTCCCATGGTATAATTGCGACAGTATAAGCCATAGCTTCATCCATTCCCTGCATAAAAGGAGCACAGCTGATCAGTTTGGATGTGTCAGAGGCTTTCTACTAAATCCAATGGGCAATTCATTCTGCTGAAAGCATTTACATGTGATCCCATGAGTCTGCACAAACGTGACTACAGCTCAACACGAGACCTTAAGTAATAGTGATAAATCAGTAATGTACAAACGATTCACAGGTTATCAAGAATTTCCTGTCAAAGGGAAGAACTACCACCTGTTGTGACAACAAATTTGCCGACAGCAATACAACTAACTGACACGTATAGGATAAATTTTATCCCGTAAGCCCTAATGTTTTCAATAAACTACCTACACAGGAGAAACTTCTCCCACTGCACTGATGTGAAGCCGCTTTGGCAATTAAAACTGAAAGCTGCTGGAAACTTTGGCATGAGGGCCATAGGCGGATAAATACATTAAAGATCATGAAGGTCTCAGTTACTGGCAAAACAAGTACAGTAATAGAATATTATATAAGTATGTGTATGAGATATAGTATAGTTTTATATATATAGCATGGGAAATAATTCTGTTTTAAGACCAAGTCTGTTTAACATATCTTAGTGCCATTGTTTATATAAATTTTTTTTGTGTGTTCATTATATAAAAATATTTGCTTTTTCTGAGTAGAACTCTGCACTGATTTTTCTCAAAACCAGCAAATATTTTATGTGAGTGTCGTGGTTTAACTCCAGCTGGCAACTAAACAGCACGCAGCCGCTCGCTCACTCCCCCCACCCAGTGGGATGGGGGACAGAATCGAGAAAAAAAAAACCTCGTGGGTTGAGATAAAGGCAGTTTAATAGGACAAAAAGGAAGAAAAATAATGATAACGATAATAATAATAATATGACAATAATAATACTAAAAGAATTAGAATATACAAAGCAACTGATGTACAATGCTATTGCTCACCACTCACCAACCAATGCCCAGTTAGTTCCCGAGCAGCGATCTGCCCCTCCCGGCCAACTCCCCCCAGTTTATATTCTGGGCATGATGTCACGTGGTATGGAATATCCCCTTGGCCAGTTTGGGTCAGCTGCCCTGGCTGTGTCCCCTCCCAGCTTCTTGTGCCCCTCCAGCCTTCTTGCTGGCTGGGCATGAGAAGCTGAAAAATCCTTGACTTAGTATAAACACTACTTAGCAACAACTAAAAACATCGGTGTGTTATCAACATTATTCTCATCCTAAATCCAAAACACAGCACTATACCAGCTACTAGGAAGAAAATTAACTCTATCCTAGCCGAAACCAGGACAGTGAGATTACTTCATAATTCTAAGTTATCTGACCCTTGTTATAAACTGATTCTTTGCACATTTAAGGCACAACCCATGCCAAACCTATTTGGATTTTCTCTTCCACCTTAGCCATAATCTCAGTATTAGAACAGATATGATTAAAGAGGCTATGCTTAATGAAGACATAGAATAGATGAAAACCATAGCATATATGAATGAAAAGATTAGGGTTAGAAAACAGATGCTATCAGTAACCAGAAAGGCTGAAGTCCTAGATTAGTAATCTGCTAATTAAGATGCCAGACAGATAAGCTATCTATAATTGTCATCACGTGAACAAAATGAGTTCACAATTAAACAAATCGTGGAAGAAAGCTTCAAACAGCTGGATGCAAATTTTCGAGTGGAATGTTGCCATTTCATTCAGATGTAGGTACTTTGCAGAAACATAATGATTTCACTGAAATGCCATTAGGGAGGGGGATGAAATTAAGAGCATATGCAAGGTCTTTCATTTCAGAAAAAAACTTTTAATCTCAAGCCTTTTTACTTCATACTATATTTTAACATAATATTGACATTTAAATGAACCATCTTGATTTTATCAATGTAAAATCTTCAAGTTAGAAAACTCAACCCTTTGTTGAAATTTCACTTAATGGGGTGTTCCAAGAGTGTGTGTGTGTGCCTTTTCTCTGGTTGTATTTCAATCTGGAATGAAAACAGATTTTGAAAGAATAGATCAAAACTCCCACAAAACTGAAATTCTGTTGTTTTCACCAGGAGCCTTACAAAAGTCCCAGCAAGAAGCAGAATCATGTGCACTCAGTGTGTAACTTCGTATTCATGAAATAAATGATTGAGAAACTGGAAAAGAATATTTCCAGCAGCACCTTCCTTCTGTCAAATTTGGGACTCCACAAGGTCAGATTTCTAACTAGGATACAGTTGGAAAAGGTCCTATGAGCTAAGGCAAAGAGCAAAGATTTTTGTTCAATTTCACATTGTTAATTGATGGGCAATGCATCTGCTACAGAAATAAAAACTGAAGACATAAATAAAAACGTGATTTTTGGTGCCTAATTATTCTAGCTGACGTTCAGTTAGCCATGAGTCACATGCAGACTTCAGAGCTGGATAAATTAGATAATGACTCTTATTGGTACACTCGTAAAAAACTTAACTGGCTCAAGTTACTAAAGTAAACATTATTCCACTGTGTTGCCTTGCACTGTTCCAAAACAAAAGCATCATGAAGATACAGCAAGGACTGTTAAGTGCAATTCCAAAGAAATGTGCCTATCAATGAGCACATGTGCTCATACAAACCACAGAAATCATAAACCAAAACTGTGCCAAAAATCCTGTGCCAAATTAATCCAAAATCTGTGCGGACATGCCAGTTTTTCCATGAGAAGCTGAACTAATGAAGCGGGTTTCCTGCAGACGTAGTTCTTCACCACTTATCTCCATCCCTCCTCAGTGGGATATCCCTAGCCCACCCCCATCACATCCTCTGTTATATCCCCAGCGATAACAGGACATGTTGCAATTATTCCAGAGCTTTGCACGTGCTGCTTGAACAGTCAAGAAGCTGCCGAAGAAAAAGTATAAATGATGAGTTGTCATAATTGATTAATTCTCCTGGCCTTTTCTTCAGTGGGGGCACTAATTTCATTCTCTTTCCTTTACACAGAAGTTAAGTTTCCATGAAACTAGAAAGAACCTAATTATTTCTGGGATCTTGATGAACTTGACTAACTGTTTCAAAGCTGAAGCTTCCCTCAGCCTTGACAGGTAGAAGCATTTGACAAAGAGAGCATGTTCACATAAGCCTCATTTGCTTGGGAAATCAGACTAAAAATCTCAAAGCCCAGCAAACAGCCTACACAACTCCAGCAAAATATGAAAAATGAGCCATTCAGCTACACCTGCAAAACAAAACATACAATTTAACACAAATTAACAACAAAAAAACCTTGCTTTTTCAAAGACAGGTATCACATATGAATCTCCCAACATACAAGTGGATGGGAACTACCATACTTTCTTACAGAACAGTTATGTGGATTTCTAATTAAAGAAAGCATAGCATACAATAATTATATGAAAATAGGCACATATGCAGTATGAACAAACAGCCATTCAGAAAGTCATGTCTATTTTTTTTATGGAATAAATGTTCTTCATCAAAAAGCCACCACAGGTAATACCATGGAACAAAACCAAATTAAATTTCCATTATTCATACTTAAAATGCTAAAGGGGGATGGGAAGATATGATCCAGCTCTCCTGGAGAGCTACTTTTAGAAAGAACAAGATCCTGAATGCTAACAGAGCCTACTGGTCTGCTTCATGCCAGCACAAAATGAATGACCTTGCTCTCACGACCTGATCTGATATAGATGAGAGGCTGCAAATGGTTTGAATGGAGACTGAGCTGCATCAAGCTGTAAAATCGTAGCATGCACAGAGGCAGAGTTAAAGTTGTCGCAGTGTTGGTTACTAAAACATTTTAATCTCAAATTGCTAGAATGGTACAAAGGTTTTTCTGTCAGGGTGTTCTTAAAGATGATTGCTCACCAACTGGCACTGAGAATATGAGAGGGAGAGAGATTCACCTCCCTGTGGCCCAGGTAGCTCGTAGAAGTGGTGCATGCATAGGCGGTGGCGGCAGCACAGGGAGTTAATTGTCCTCCCAAGGAAGGGGAAATGATAACAGAATCACAAAGTGGTTTATGGTGTTAGTTACTTACAGCATACATGCCAGTCCTGTTTTATTGACCAGCCCTGGCCAAATCTACCCATGGTTGCTGTTCTTGGCTAACCTTGACGAAGTCATTCCCGTTGCCATGAAACAGCTTCCTTCGCTCTCACTCTTCATCTCCCTCTAATTGCCTTTAGTGCACTCTCTGATCCTCTGCTTTGTTTCTCTGCCCTCCCACCTGTAACCTGGTTAGCTCGAAGCCGCCACTTCTGGATTGCACAGAGTACTTTTGTGTAGCTGCTCTGCATGTAAAGGAGGAGAAACTGGTCTCCGTAGAGAAGGATGACAGTATCTATTAACAAAAGAAAGTGCTTGACAAACACTGTCCCCTTAGCAACCGGATAAGGCTGTAGCCGCAGCCAGACCTCTTAGGGTCTCTCTGGAACGAACTGGTATCCTCAGCCGTTCCTACCGGGAGGCTTGTGCAGAGTATATAATCTGCATTTAATTTCTTTCTAAATGCAGTGACTTATTTTGTGTATGCTCCTGCACAGCTGAGAGCTCAAGCCTGTGGAGTACTCAGTACTTTCCCATTGGACTTAGCCCCTAGGAGCAGTATTGTAAAAATTATTTTAAAAGTAGTAAGGGTTCAAAAGTTGGCATCCATCTAATTTCGCGCTTCTTTTTACTGATAAAGGCTTTAGTGTGCCCTTTAATTATTTCAAATATTCCAAAGGTATACAGCAACATATGATCTATTCTGATTTTTGGACTTAGCAGAGCTGTTCTTAATGCTGTTTCTGAACATATGTTCTGTTCTTACTTTTAAAATAACTACCAGAATATGTCGTTCATTCTGATGGCACCACAAATATTCTATTGATGCATTAATGACACTACTGAATCTAAAGAAACATTTTTACTAAAAATGTGTGCAACCTGCAGAGTTGTTAAAATCACTGTTAAATGCAGGAACCTATTTAAATGCATTTTTTGATTAACATTTCTATTGCCTTATTAAAAGAGTTCCTTCTGTGAAAAAAACACATTGTATGTAAACTGGAAGTATAGTCCTGGTTCTTTTAAAGATTACTCCTTTATACAATTACAGCAAGATTAAGAATTCTGCAGAAGAGCTGTAGAATCACAAAGTTAAAGTATTATTTGTATGAAGTACTCAGGCTTTATCTACATCTTTTAAGGTAATTAATAAAAAGCTACTGAATTAGTTCATTAAAACCATTTTATATTTGCTAGCTTAAGCATGTGATTTTGAAAATCGCCCAACTTCCAGTCTGGCTGTTATTTAGCAGAAACTTCCACAAAGATTTCTGAAATGCAAATACTCATCCATGGGGAACTTCACGGAGGCAGAAATGATAGAAAAAAGAAAACTCAGTAACAAACTTATCCGCGGTTAGCTTGCAACTGAAGTACGTACAACAAGCTGTTTAAAAGCCAATCAACTAACCTGCTTTCTCCTTCCCCAAGACCTAGCTTCTTCCCCTAGAAGAAAAAAAGTGATATATACTCTAGTCTGACCTCCTTAATTCCCTTCCAGCCTGAATTATCCTCTGATCCTATCTATACCCCATGGTAATAAAGAATTCAAATACTGCAAACTTACATTTAACTGAGGAGGTTGTCTGCGGAGGAGGAATAGCTCCAACCCTAGAACAGCAGAAAAGTAAACATGATTCCCCCAGGGATGCTGGCACTAGGCAGAGCTGCCAGGGCACGATGGCACTAGAGCAGGATTGGTTTGGTAGGGGAATGGATGAGGTGTGTTTGTAATGTATGGAAACATATGACGGGCAGTAATGCATTAGCCATATAGCTTTAAAACCTTTATTTCTGCTTGATGTGAGTTTGACTTTGGCACAAGTTTACTTTAGCCATCTAAATGTTTTTCACAAAAAGATGTATCTTAATTTCTCTGCTTTTCAAAAAGCTTAAGGTAGACATATTGAAATAAAACAGTGTTTAATTTCAGATGTATTAAATGTCCATCTAGTACTCACATCTTTTCTAAGAGAGGTAGATACACAAGTACCTTTGGGAAAAAATGTAATGGAAAATTCAAAGGAAGTGTGAAAAATATTCACAAATCCACTACAAAAATTTAAAAAATTATCCTAAAAAACAAGATACTGTGCTCGGGTTTTTTATTACAATATTGTTAAAACTGCGAGGCAACAGCTGTCTAGAATGGTGCCTTCTAACTTTCTGCCTTCTTTGTCCCTTTCCAATATTAAACTTATTTTTCATTCTTTCCAGCTACATGTTACCCCGCATCTGGAACCTCTCCACTACTGATCTCAATCTACACAATTACTTTGCCTTGGCAGTTCTTGTTGGCTCCCAAAATTGTTTTCAGTCCAAGAGGTGGTCCAAGTGAAAGCTGTATTCTCCACCACCATTTTCTCTGCCAATTCTCCCAGAGTCATTGGTCCTTGTTGCTGGTTATCATCTGTGTGTTTCATTCCCTCTCCTCTACACACACTTAGCATCCTTGGTAGGTCATTCTTTGGCTCTGCATTTCATTTGAACCCGCTCCCAAGCTTCACCTTTGATGTTCTTCCAACTGCAGCCTGTGTGACTCTCCAAAGAGAAAAGTACTCCACTGGAATAATATCACTATGGTTTAGGACAGGATCTGGCCCTCCTTTAAATTATTTAATGAGATCAATCATTTGTTGCATAATAGAATATTTTAGTCGAAGAGAAATCAAGTTCCTTTGGTTACATCTTCATTGTATTGATCCCCACAATACTATTGCAAGGTAAGGAAATGAAATTTCCTTTATTTTACAGACAAATAACAGTGATATAGAAGCTGTAACCACATTGCTCAATAAAACAGGACCAGAGACCATCCTGTGGCTCTGGGGTCAGTTGGCACATCCTGGATGTCTCCACACTGTGCATGGCCCTGGGTCTTTTTTGGTCTCATAAAGTGCCTCTGCGGTCCTAAGACATTATTATTGTACACATGATTTTTTTCTACTCGGAACGTCTCAAATAATGTAAGAGCTACATGCAGTCCATCAGAGTGTATATTCATGGCATTTATTGATATGTGGGTAGGTGTTGCATGCCATTGGGCATGTTATGATGGTACAAAGAGGTAGTTAGGGGTGAAAAGTCTGCTGGGAATGCGTTGGAGAACTATGTAGGGTACAGGGATCTGGTACAGGTTTTTCTGTATCACCCAGTGGTAAGACTTTTGGTGTGACAAATGGCTTACAAGGTTTTTGTGAGGCTAAGGAGCCGTCTTCCCTGAAGCAGGGCTCTGTATCCCTTAAAATAAACTTACTGGGTAGTCTAGATGTACTATGGTCACTTTGCCCAGCCATGAAAATCCAAGGAGCAGATTTTTCTTACACTAGTTAAATGCAAGGCACATCTCTAGGATGTAAATTTACACATTACAAGTTGTATTTCAGGGTATGGATAACACAATGACACTGATACCAGGCAATTCATAACATGGAAGATGACACCATTGTAAAACAATTTGGCTTTGTTAATTCTCTCTGTGGAAAAGTTGCTTCCATAAGCCATTAGGGAATTTATTTTCAAACAGATCCCATCTTCGGCAACATTTTCTGGTGCCTGAGTTCCCTGGGGTTAGTATTTTTTTTATGAAAAGTGCACTGGTAATTCTGTTACATGTCTCTAGTCTAAAATATGGTTTGAAACAGAAACAAGTACTTACTCATTTAGCTATTAAAGTAAGTTGATAAGATTCACAATTCATGAACTGTGAATTAATATACAAACTGAATTAATGAACTTACACAAATTCATAGACTTAACGTTAAATGAATTAATATACAAACTGTAAGAGGAGATAACATATGGGGCCTGATGTTGCATGGAAACACTCTGCCACTCAACTGTATGTTAACATTGCTATCAGACACAAACAGAAATCCAGCATATTCAATCTAGCAGACCAGTGCCATCATTTAATCCATCCAAATGACTAGTCCTACTAGACCTTTTCCTTGGCACAGAGTACAATTCTCTTAGGTAAGGCAAATCTGCCTAAGTCTAGACAGCCAGCATTCAAGTGGAAGCTTTTTGCTACCATGATAGCACAGCCAACAGAGGTTAGAGCTTACATTCTGACAACGTGATGGGTTATAGACCACAAAATATTCTTGCTTGATGAAAAAAATAATACGTAGCTAGGGTACCTGATGATTATTGAAGCATAAGCAGCAGGGCTTTTTTGTCTTCTTGTCCTTCCTCAGTTATAAAAAAAGCCCATTAGGATTATTTCTTCCTATTGGTCACCAGCTTTATAAAACTACCATGCTTCATTTTATCAGCATACTAAAACTACAGCTCACTGAAGTCAACGCTGTTGCACCAAATGAGAATTAGGAAACTAATTGCCTTTTGCAATAGTGACACAATGGAGGACAACTGGTCACAACGAAATCACGACATACCCTCCTGCCACTTATAATTAACTTTTCCTTGGAATGAGAGGAACGTGCTGTCCTGTTGCAAAAATAACAGTGTGCTTGGTCATGAGCCAGAGTCAGTGATAAATACATTTCTGATTACAGCCAGCAACTTAATTTACAAGCATCTGATTAAAAAAAAACAACAAAACAAACCCCAACCTTTCAGAAAGTACAGCGATATAAACAAGACAATTGTGATCTAATGCACTGAGCACAAGGTTGGAGTCATAAGACTTGGTATTCCCACTGCTGCCACTAACCTGCTGTATGACCATGAGCAAGTCATTAGATGTCTCTATCTCAGTTACTTTGAGCTGGTAATTAGCGACCTTTGGATACAGCTTAGAGATCAAGGCTTCAACTGTGATCTATGGATAAAGTGTCCTGTTTATAGATGAAAAGTTTCCATAATTGTAAGGAGAGATTTACAGTTTCAACAGTTCAAAATCCTTAACTGAACTGTACCTTGTCTGCAGGTATTTATACTGGGGAATTTTAGCAGAATTATGTGCCCATGTGATATGATTAAGGCCAAAGGAGTAGAGATAATCCAGCTTTATGCAAAATAAGATCCATGCTGTACTAGTCCCACTCACAGGTTTTGCCACAAAATATAGTGGTCTTCTAAAGGTCTGCATTTGTTTCAAGCCAGCATATTACAACTGTATCAGACCAGTCAAATCAGCAAAATGAATATAATTTATTGTCTGAGTTAATGATCAGACATTTATTTTTAAAGATAATATACTGCTCTGTGTCCTAAATGAGCCAGCAATACGTGATTGAACAGAAAGTATGCAATTACATGCTGACGTTCAGTACGCAGAGAATAGTCCTGAGTGACTCCAGTGATAAATGTATCATTGTATAAAAAAAAATGCACTGAGCCATAACATCAAAGTTAAATGCCAACCCACTGAAACTTTCTGCCTCTGGAAAGGAAATAAGCAAACATTTGCCATCACTGCCTGAGAATGACCATATATCCTCTTTAGTAATAACTCTAATGGGGTGAGCCTTTTAGCACTCCATTATTTTGGTTGCCCAACTTTACCTATAATATCTTGTTTTCAATTGCCTATAGATTTGCCAAATTTAAAACATTTGCCCAACGTTTTCCATCTTTAGGCTCAGCTTTAAGAGTAACGTTTTGGAAACTTTTTGCTGTTTGTGAGAGCGTGCTTAGGGGAAAAGATTGTTTCAATAACGTTAACCTATTAACGCTTGCCTTTCCCCTGTCTATTGGGTCTACTACTTCCCTGGTTCAGTACAGGGATTTGTAACAAGTCAAAGTCTAAATCCAACATACCTTTGTGGTCCGCTGTGGAAGCCACAGTAAACTACCATTTGCACAGAAGCAGTAGAATCTGGAAGTTTGCTCTGAAAATGTCAGTGCATTTCATTAAATGTGCCCACATTGTTCTGAAGTAACCAAAGGCACCAAAACACATGGGGAACGGATCTTTGCTTTCCCGGTGCATGCTTGTTTTCATTGGAGCCTTCTCTGATTCAGAGCACAGACTGAACAGAGCTCTTAAATAGAATCACGCTTATTTTTTTAAGGGAAGTCTTCTCTGTAAAACTCATATCCTTTATGTTAGAAAGTGTAAGATGTGCACTGTAATAGATGAGGAGCTGTAGGGAGTGAAAGAATAGTTTTCTCAACAAAGAACTGGGCAGGCATTGGAGAGCTGTGTTTTATTGCTAGCTCTACCACACACTGCTCATGCTATGCTAGACAAATCAACATTTTTTAGACAGATATTCCTTGTACAGCTGATAAGGGAAAGAAAAAATAAAGCTCATGGTTTGTTTTAAAATTGTTTGTCGGAACAGGCTTTCATGGGTTATCTTTCCAAATTTTCTCGATTTCAAAAACAATTTTTAAAACGTTATTGGAAAAGACTGATTTTTTGGATGCTTTGGATAGGAGAGAGACAAGGAGAGAAAGAAAAAAGACGTGTTTCACTTTCATATGTGCATAAATTAAGATCATAAAGCAAAAAAATTCAAAGGATCTGACTTTCAAGCTTTCAAACACATTATCCCATCTGGCTTACATTTTGCCCAAAGAAATAGATTCTGCTGTCTGGGGACCCGGAGAGAACAACACTTAGGAAGCGTGTTCGGCAGAGTCTAACCAGGCTTTGACCTGTGAAGCTGCGCTCCTACACTGATCCATGGTGACAGTACAAAAGAGCGCGTAGGAAGCGAGAGGAGGCGTATGGTTGATGAATCCATGCCAGTGTCATTCCACTGGCAAAATCCCCTCTTGGGGAAGGGAAGCTGTTGCAGAAGCTCCTGCACGCTGAAGGCTGCAGCTGTGTGCATGGAGTACTTATGCTAATTTTGCCCAACCTGGGAAAGGATCGGGGCGGCTTTATCACCAACACAGTATACCTCTGCTAAACACTCTCATTTTTGCTTGGGGCAGTGAACAGAATTAAGCTCCGAGAACAGAATGTATTAATATGAATGGAGAGAAAAAAATCAGTTTATTTGCTACCACGCAGCTTGGAGATATCAGAGTTTTTCCACTGCGTTTTAAGGTCCTGTTGCCATAGTAGGCGTAGAAGTTCAGAACAGTGAGCTGCTGTTCACGGAAGGGACTGGCTCTGAGGAGTTAGAGAACAGCGGTTCAAAAAAGGACACAAAGGCAATTACAGAAGCTGCAGGGAAATGAAATAATTCTTCTTTTATCACAATGCTTGCAGTTTCTGTTTTGACACTGGTGGCACAAGAATAAATGCCAAGAAAAGAAATTTAATCTACATTCAAAGAAATGTGATTTTAAAAAGACAGATCAAACCATATTCTCAATACATGGTGACAGTGTTCTCAAAATCAAGGACTCTTTCATGTAAAAATAGTCATGGATTAGACCTATCTCCTGAATTTTATCCTAGATCAATATTTTATAGAACTACTAAAACTGACGTATTTTTATCTAAAAAAGAAAAAACTATTTACCTGATAGTTCTTGTTGGAGGTAATTAATGCACATAACAAGACACTACGTCTTTAGATACTGCTTTCTTTTGAATCATCTGCTACATAGCTTTATAGAGTTAATTTCAACGCCTGGCAAGCCGAGAGAAACTGCTATTATGGGACCCTTTTACAGCTTGGGAAGACAAAGTTAACAAACATATGACTTCCAAGTATTTACACAGGGAGTCCATTTGCAAAAGAATTACATAATGCTGCATGTGACTGCAGTTATTCTTAATAAATATATTTTTTTAGACAGTGGTGCCCTTCTAGAGTCTAGGCCAAAAAATCATATTCATCCAATTCTCAATAAAATTTTGAATCTTTAACAGAAGCAGGATGGGATCATTACTATAAAACAATACAAAAACGTATAGAGCTTTGATTCTGGATATACTCCATTTTGCATCACTGAAGGTAAATCTGTTTTGCAAACGCAGAATGAATATGTCCTTATATTTCTGCCAACACCCACCTTAGTCTCCTGCTGCTAACAGAGAGGCTATCGCAAATGCTGTGGTTTTTGTAATATAAGAACAAAAACCTCCTGGGTCTCTGGGGAGGGGAACTACAGTAACAAATATCAGCTTCCAATCTTTGTTCTCATGAATTGATACAGTGACACATATTTGCATTTCTCTGATAGCAAATGATAGGCCATGCTAATAGCTATTTAATACTTGAACAATTATTTAAATTCAGGTTAACCCTAATTACATTTTCTATTAAATCCAGGGAGTGATTTCCCCACCTCCAATGGAAAGAACGACGTGGTGAGGCTTACATGCAAAGAAGGGTCTCTAAAGCTCTTCTCATACCGGTTCCTGGAGGGGAAGTCCTGCAGAAGCTGGGACTTTTGAGTTCTTGTCTCTTTCCCCAGTCCGAGGAAGCTGAAGGATCAGAAAGCATCAGGATAGGAACTGTCCTAAAGCAACAATATTTAGCTTTGCTGATCCTCTTTGGCCTGATAGCCCACTGGACATATCCACCTGGCCCAACCAATAAAAATAACCCAGGGCCCAAACTCTGCTGTAAAAGCTGGGTGCAGGGCAATTAGTGAGGCTGCAGGAGAGGGCACACCACTATCTTTTTTTGTGGAAACTGATAGGACCCTTCAGCGGAGGGCTGCCCAGGCAATACCACATCCCCGGGTGCAGAAGACATCTGTAGAAGCGTTATCTCCTAAATGGCACAAGGAAGCCAACAGACCCAGAGGACCTCTTTTGCTGAGCACAGGTGAGGGGGATTTGCTCTTCAGGCTCCCTTGCTTATTTTTGTTCAGCAAAGAAGAAACAAAAGCATATAAGTAAAAACAAATTCCCTCTGCATCCCAAAGGAGATTAAATGATTCCCTCCCATCTTCTGGAATGTCAGCCCTGGTTCTTCTTTACCCTCTGATTAGTTTATTACTAATGGGTAGTTTTTGAAACCCACACGTGGTCCACCTCTATTACGTAAGTGAAGGTTTTATTTGGGAAACCTTCAGACAGCGTAATCAGAAATGTGGCCATTGTTCATTCTCACTGTCGACTAATTTCATTTAGCCTTAAACATGTGATTAATTTTAATACTATGGGAAATTAATTATGTTTGTGTTCTAATGATCAGTATTAACCTAATTAGTGACCATGAAAATTCCCAAGCAAAGCACTTAATTATATTAGAATTAAGATTGTAAATATTTTCCTAATGGAAAACTTCCAGTAAAACACTAATGCGCTTAAAGGCTACAACGACAAGAAAACATGCAACATTTGTAAAATGACTTCCATAATGAGTTTCTGATTGCTAACTCTGCTACACAAGGTAACAGTGTTTGTAATGTGATGTTAGAAACGTATCCATACATCATAAGCAAGCTATGCAATACTTAAATCAATGCTTTTAAGCTTCAGTTCACCAGATGATAGAACAGAAATCCTTTTCAAGAATCTCTTTCTCTAATTCCCAGACAGAAGCGGTACCCTGTCCCTATCCCCAAGGCCACTGAAAACTGTTTTGGGGACAGGAACAAATCCTTCCCTCAACCTACTTGTCCTTCATGTGCAATCATTTTCCTGCTGATAACCCCTGGGTGTCCACTTTCAGCCCCCCTCCCATTCACTCCTCTGTTTTCCACTCTTCACGTTTTCTGTAGCGTTTTTATGCATGACAAGTAACTCAGAAAGGAGCTGCTGCACCCTGGAAAACACAGGCCAGAGATGCAAATTAGACGGGTAGAGTAGAGAATGCCACTGCCGAATCACAAGACAACTGTTTTTGCAAATAAAAGGACAATCTCCAAAAAAGCGGCGTTATCTTCTGTCTTTCAGGAGACATACGGCCTTCCTAACTGTCCTGGTTTCGGCTAGGATGGAGTTAATTTTCTTCCTAGTAGCTGGTACAGTGCTGTGTTTTGGATTTAGGATGAGAATAACGTTGATAACACACTGATGTTTTCAGTTGTTGCTAAGTAGTGTTTATACTAAGTCAAGGATTTCTCAGCTTCTCGTGCCCAGCCAGCAAGAAGGCTGGAGGGGCACAAGAAACTGGGAGGGGACACAGCCAGGGCAGCTGACCCAAACTGGCCAAGGGGATATTCCATGCCATATGACATCATGCCCAGTATATAAACTGGGGGAGCTGGCTGGGAGGGGGGATCGCAGCTCGGGAACTAACTGGGCATCGGTCGGCGAGTGGTGAGCAATTGCATTGTGCACCACTTGCTTTGTATAGTTTAATTCTTTTAGTATTAGTATTGTCATATTATTATTATCATTATCATTGTTTTTCATTCCTTTCTGTCCTATTAAACTGTCTTTATCTCAACCCACGAGGTTTTTTTCCTGATTCTCTCCCCCATCCCAGGAGTGGGGGGGCAGTGAGTGAGCGGCTGCGTGGTGCTCAGCTGCCGGCTGGGGTTAAACCACGACACTAACCTAAGCACAAGTCTATATTAAAGAGCTTGCGTATACGGTGCCCACAGAAAACATCTTAAGTCCTCTTTTTTTGTTAAAAAAGTTATGCTCTGCTATGTTATTCTACACAGCCCTTCTTGTAATTAAATGACACCAAATAACCCAAAGAATCATTACAGTTCCCCTGGGATAATATAGTTATTCATACCTGAATCTGACCCTCCTTTCATTTACTTTGTTACAAAAAGCTTTCTTTTACATTACTTGGTCCCAGATTTAAGCCACTTTGTAATACAAGGAACATATTTGTCAGTGTGATCCCCACAGGCTACCTCTCATTCCCAGGTACTGGGATGATTACAATTAAAGCATTTATTTAAGATAAAAGCTTTGTATTGAATTAGAAATCGATCTTCCACTTGACCAGGTAGTATTGTTTTATGTATTCATATACAGGTCGCTTTTGAAAGCTTTTCCATCTGTGTGCTGCTCAGAGTGTGTGAGTGAATCTTCCCCAGACATGCAGAAATAATACTTGGAAATATAATTCCCTGCTTTTGTGGGGCTCAGGGTGAATGGCGCAGGCACTAATTCTCTTGTCACCTCCCAGCTCTTGGTTAAACAATTTATCTCAGTTACCAACTGTATGCAAAGTGTGCCAGAAATGTATCAAGTCGGTATTATATCTTATCAATTATGTATTGTCTCCAAACACAATACAGTTCATGAAGTCTAAAACTCAAACCAGAAAAACAGAGAATGTGTTCCTCCAGAGCTGCATCGTACGATTTAAGCACAAGACAAAGATTTTCACTCTGAAGTGAATTCCTCTCTTTCCATGCAACTTTTTCCCTTTTTATCTTATCATATAGTTTCTAATCCAAGTTATGTATAAAAAACATAGAGAAAACTAATCCATTTAAGAATTAGTGGAGGTAAGATCCTGAGGAGATGCTGGCTCCAGTAAACTGATTGTTTACCCTACGAAAGAATTTGTGAGAAAGATTTTTCGTTTCCTATTTCTTTACATCTACATTAGCTGTGTTACATATGCGTTTGTGCCTGAGCTCCCTTCTCCTGGGTAGTAAACACACCTGCATCTCCCAGTGTTATTGAAGGTGTTTACATATGTGGATTCATTAATGGATGGCTGCGTTGCAGCGTATGCCACGGGCTGTTTACTGTTTTGTCTTTTGCTCTACTAGCTTCAGTACCTTGTGACAGCATATCATTGATGGTAACATTAATGATAGAACTGTCCCAGGCTGAAAAGATCTCTAGTAAATGCTTTATGGAGAGAAAGAAACAAACAAGTCTTAAAATAATATTCCAGTATTGATTTTGGGGGACTGATGTCTTAAAAATCTGTATCAGTTATCAATATCCCGAAGTATCCTGCAAAATATACCTATTTCCAGAGACTTGTATCGCACTAATCTCTACAGACATGGAGTTTTTTTCAGTCACCTTTAGGTACTAATGGTTGAAATCGATGCTTTGGAAATCAATTTACCCTGACATGGAAAGCCTGGGTTGTTTTTTTTTCAAACATGCAGAACACAAAAAGCTGCAGGTATTGCGTAGGCAATTCATTCAGGCAATAAATGTGTTTGCTATCCTGGCTTTTTGAAAATCAACAGGTTAGGTCATTAATCATTTTTAAAACTCATTATCATGATGAGAAATAAAGCAAAGCCAACTTTTTTGATTGATGGAGATTTACTAATGGAAAGCTTTTATTGGTATATAGTTAATTTTGAAGCTACTGACATGAAATGTTAGAAGTACAATATATGACTGAATTAAAATTTCATTTTAGATAGTGCTAATCCCTAAAACCTCAGTCTGTCTCCTTCAATCACACTCTACAAGTTCAAACATCAGTTTTGCACCAGCACAGCATTTGTGTCAAGCTCGCATGCACAGGTCTAAAAAAAAAAAATCCTCTAATCTCATGTAAGAAAATGGTTTCATGTTTGCAGACCCTAAACTTATACAATTGATTAAGACTGCATTGAAGATATTAGTAATAAACTCATAATTACACCTTGGAAAAGTAACTATAGCATATTGATTTTGGTATTATTTATAATTATGAAACACCTCTCACTTCATTTTCCACAACCACAAAAACCATAACATCTAGGCTTTAACATTTTTAATTCAACTTATATGTCCAAAAATGGATGAATACCACATGAATCATTAAAGGCACGAACAGCAAACGGGAGGGCTGAAGGCATTACAGAGCAATGCAAACACAGACGAAGTACAACTGTGATGTGGGACCTGACCTACCATCTTTGTTCAAGCAAATTTTCCAGAGGGAAACAGGGTTAATACAATAAAGGCAGTACAGCCTCCAAGGAGTGTATCCTTCCTCTGGACATCTCTGTATCTACTCTAATATACTAAAAGAAACCTCTGCTTGCTACTGAACACAAAATCGAACACAAACATGCAAAGAAAGCTTTGTGTTACCCTGGTAGCAGAGAGGGAATGAATGGAGACAATTTCAGGGACACAGCTAGGATATTTTTGGGCCCCATCAGACCAACTACTTGGTTTCCTTTTCAAGGCCATTTGCAATGAGAGTAACTTAAAACATCTCTAAATTACTCAGGGAGACTAGACCTGCACGCAGCTGACAAACAACAGGGGAGCATTAACTTTACCTTTGGAGGCTTTCCATAGCTATCTGGTGGGGTGTCTAGCAGGACTGGATCACCAGGACCATCAAGCTGCTCCTCTTCTCATGAAGTCCGTGGGGCAATTCAGAGAGGAAGCTGAATACTTCCCTGCATAGCAAGAGTTTCAAAAATAATTTTGTACTGCACAAATTAAAGCACCGGGATGTTTTATATTTCTAACTGGAAAAAATGAGTATTTGCCAGTGCCAAAGAAAGGCAACAAGCTGAGGATGTTTTTGAATGTTTTTTTGTTCTTTCATCCAGATAGAAAGAGCAGCTTTTAAAATTCATTCCACCATTATTTGGAACAAACCCAAACAAATATAATGGTATATATAAATTCACCTTTGAGTCAGCATCTCGTGTTTCAGCACTTCTAGTCACAGCATCTTTCAGAACAGTACATCATCCATATGCTTCATACACATCTTTTACCTTCTCAGTAAATCAGAAGATGGATGATAAAATCCAGAATGTAACCTTAAAAATTCCCTTGGTTTTTTTAGCAGGTTTTATTGATACTGCTGGTCGAGCATGTTTTGTAGTGAGAGTTGGCAATCTCTCCTTTATAATTCAGACAAACAATTAATTGGAAATAAGAAAGAGGTTATCGAGCAAGGAACATTTGCAGTAGCTAAACAGGAATATTCTAAACTAATGGTGAAAAAATATATCTGCAGATACAATAAAGAAGAAGAAACTCCTTTTCACTGTAATTTGTATGAAGTATGAGAGAGAGGCATAAAAGCATCACATGGGTCCCAGTCCCACAGGAACCTTAAAATGATGCTTTTGTTCTAAGGAAAATGGGTGGGGTTGGGTAGGATTTTTTTAGTCGGGTTTTTTTGTCAGGATTTTTGCAACTGGGAAATAAGATCAGGTTTCCAATAAAACAGATTTACTTGATAAGTAGCTAGAAGAAAATGGAGACCGGCCAGGAATCGTTATGGATGTACACAGTAACTGGTATCTTTGTGAGCTTTTAAATCAATCTCATCCTTTGAACTTTTCTTCAGATTAAAGGAGCGTAACTGACAAAGTTTACTAAATGTCATATGGTGCATGATCAAGCCCCTTTACTTCTGTAACACTCCAATAGAAACATTTATGGTTTTTAGACCTGTTGCTGCCATTTTACCTGTGTGGACTATGATCCACATATATTAATAATGCATAATAACTATATTATTGCATATCTCAGGGGTCCCTCAAACCAAGTGATGACATTCAGTCCTAAACCACCCTCACATCCCACTAATACGATGACCCCTCACTTTTATTATAAGAACATAGTTAACTGATAAAGCAACATTAAGAGAATGAGAGCACAGAGTCATTTACATCTGGAGTTCGATAAGAATGTTGTGCTAGGTAATTCTGTATGCTTGTCTGGGGTTTTGTTACAAAATTGAGATGAGCATCACCAGCTGAGTTAGAGTGTGCTAATCATGCCACCACTCCCACTGACTTTCAACTGAGTTTGGGTATCTGCAGCCTTCCCAGACCTTCAGAATCACAGCTGAATGTCATAAACATACTTTTCCAACTGTACTCTTACTCAAAAATCATCTGCTTTGTACTCACAGCTTGTCCTCTTCACTATCTGCATCTAAGCACCCTGGTATAAACCTGACCATTTCCATTAATGTTTTATGGATAACAAATGCTTTATACTTGGCATTTTCAGGCCTTCCAGAGGTCAAGAAGGAAGGAGAATTCACTGTATTTCCAAACAATCCCTCTGATGACAGTTGTAAATGTTAATGACTAGATGAAAAGTTATATCTGTTCTTGCTGAGGATTCTGAATGTAATTGGATTTCTTCCTTCCATTAGGTTAGGGAGAAAATTAATCCTATAACTCATCTGGTGAATATGAACTTTAGGAGCGCTGTCAGTTTGCAGCTTGTGACTGAGCTAAAGGGATGCCAGTTTTGAAATGTTTGTTCTTGTCCAGTCCAGTCCTCTTTATTTGACTTTGAGCTTTTACATTAAGCAAACAAGTTTTTCAAGGTACATTTTATAAATTAAACAAGTAAATGAATCTGAGGTATGTGATCTAAGTCAATTTATCTTACATTTTGAAATGCAGCTGTGGGTCTCTACTCAAGTAAGACAGTTTCTTCATCATGTCATTCCTTCAGTTCAAGAGCAGGGAGGGCAGAAATTGGCAACGATTCCAACCTCCTGGCCTGGTTGTATTAATAAGCTACTTAAAAAAATAGTAATAGCAGTAATTACCCAAAGACATTAAAATTATGCATTTATTAAGCTGGGTAATATTTTGTAAGATAAACAGGAGTATATTGAAATAATTTCTCCCAGCAGTGGAATTTAATCACTTAGAAGAACAAAGCAACTGCTCAGCACAAGAGGCAAGTATTATACTAACAGTTTAGGACAGGAATGGAAGAACATAATTTCCAAATAAAGGTTCACCCAGAAAGCTGGAAGGCAGAAAGTGTCTTCAGGAGTAGCACCTGGTCTTTGTGCCACACACCTGAGCAGCAAAAGGTTCTGCAGCCTTTAGGAGGAGGCAAATCAGTCTTGAGCTGGGCTATGAGTTGCACAGTGGAAGGCTCCATCAATCCTCTTGCATTAAAAGCAGCGGTTACCTCCTTCCCAGTACATATGTGTAAGCGCATGATTTCTTTTCATATTACTTTTGGTTGATACTCTACTTCCACACAATACAAATATTTTGTGTTTGTCCATAGAAATAAAAATAGTTAACCATAGAATTTGTATTAAAATATCTTTCAGAGAGCTTAATATAAATTTACTGGATTGTTTTGATATCACTTTTGAACATTTGTTCTCTAAAGTAGCAAAAGAACATCAAGAAATTTGATTTCCAAATGTAATCTCTGAGGGGACCCATTGACATAAGCATTTCTTGTATAGTTTGGTTTTGCAGCACTTTGACACAGATATATTAAACTTTCTTCTTCAGATAGACGCTGGAGTGAGAACGTACATCCTCTCAAGCTGCTCCAGGAGCACTATTGCTCTTCCTTCACAGTGTCAGCCCACCTCAGCAGACATCAGGAACTGTCTCCCCTGGTCAATTTAACACGATTGTTCTCAAACATGAAATTTTAATCCTTGCCTTCAGGACTGACAGCAGCAAGGAAAACATTCATTTCATAGCGAAACAAGAAAATGAGATTTACCAGCTTTGTGAGACTCTTCCTGGATATTCTAAGACTGGGGACATGCAGAAGACTACTCTGGAGACAGCACTGACCCTTACAAGGTAGCAGATAACTTCTTTCATTTCTTTCATTTTTATTCCTAGTGGAGGTACAACACCATCCAAAGTCTCAGACACCCAAACCTGCGAGGTACCACGGCAACTTCTCCCCTACACCCTGGCCAGTGATTACATGGCAGCCAAAGATACTGCTCTCTTTTTAGTCAGTACTAACGTTTTACAGGATAGTGATTTCTTAGTGGGACAACTTCTTTCGTTTTTATTCACAGAAAGTCTCCAAAAACCCAGAATAGATAACAGGACTTAGAGAGGAGGATGAGTAATTCAGTGGGTTGTATTTAGTTAGTGAATAACGATATCCTTGCTGAGAGAAGCATGTTTTCTATGTTTATTCCTTGGTTGACAGCAAACTGCCTGTAATTATTGTTATTGTACAATTACGGAGCAGGGGGACAGGAAGGGATAGAGTTGGTAAGATTAACTAATTAGACTTCTGGTGGACATGCAAACAAACTGTGAAGGCAAAGAGCTATTCAGATGGACACGGTGACTGAAAACCAGCCTTCAGTCCTCCCACTAGTCCTCATTGCTTCCTGAGATCATCCGCTTTGGTCTAAACACTGATCTGTGCCACATATTAAGCCGTTTGTTCGCAATAATGCTTGAGCAGATCCCACACTGGGTATGATGGGTTGCCTGGCAACTTAAATTCATTTAGCAAAATTAAATTTCCTTTATATTATTACTTTTATTCTATAACATGCAGGGCCGAGTAACAAATTCTTACATTTTGCTACCAAGAAAGGATTTAATTTCTGTTAAAACTTTCCTTTGGAGTGAACATAAAAGCAAACAGAAGAAAGAAAGGAGGGAGGGAGGTGCAATATAGACCAACGTTTTGACCTAGCTTTAAGTTACAGTGAAGCAATAGAATGTCACAGTATGCTAATTATTTAATCAACCCACATCTTCTCTGCTGTTCATGTATTATTCTGACTATCAATCGAACACCATCTGCCCTCACAGAAAAATGTTCCTGCAACATACAGAATATTTAGCTGGCAAGCAACTATCACCATGTTCGCACCAGAAAGTCATGAACCTGAGAAAGCCTGAGGAGCTTTGAGACATTCAAAACATCTCCAGCTCTCTCTTGGCCTTCCTCTGGAGAAATTTATGATTTCCATTTAAATTTCAAATAATGAAATATTTTCATTAATGGCTTTGAATGCAAATAGGGAGCCGAGCTTTGGAATCCAGCGTTCCTTTTAATGAAAAATTTCTGTCACTTGGAGAAGCGTGGGAAGCGGCAGCGAGGAGAGGGAGAGGAGAGGGAGAAGGAGAGGAGGCGGCTCCGGCTCCTCTTGTCCGCTCCGCTTGAGCGGCGCTTCCCCCCGGGGGGCTCCTGGCCGCCCGCCTGGGCTGGCCCCGGCTGGGCTCAGGCTGGCACCTAGTGCTGTCCTCCCCGGCCCCGGGCAGGGACCCTTGGGGGACCTGCCTCATATACCCTGGGAGAAGGAGCCTCTTGCTGTGTTAACGCTCATCCCTTACCTGGACAGCAAGTCCTGCCAGGGTATGCATTTTATAAGGTAAAGAGATAATTCCTGTCTCAAACAGGAGAACAACTGGCTTTGTCAAAGAGATCCTGGCAAAATACTCTAGGGAAAGGATTTTGGAAAGGTTGTTTAGTAAGTGTAGATTATAAAGGGATGTTTACCTCAAATAGATAAAATGAAGTATAAAGCCTTGCTAAGTGCAATGAATAACATAAAACCTATGCCAAAGGAGGATAATATTACTTATTTAGTTACTGTTTTTTTAAACTACTAAAATAGATAGACAATTGTGAAACTTCATCCTAAATTGCTCGAGTTGGAAGTGCAGCACAGTTGGCCTCTTCATCATTTTCCAGTCAAGCGCCGTCTGTTAAGGAATCCCGACGCGCTCTCCAAATAAACAGGTACAAGGATTGCATGTACTATAAGAAATACCAAGTGCAGAGGCAGCCAAAATGTC
Source organism: Gymnogyps californianus (assembly GCF_018139145.2). Taxonomy (NCBI): domain Eukaryota; kingdom Metazoa; phylum Chordata; class Aves; order Accipitriformes; family Cathartidae; genus Gymnogyps; species Gymnogyps californianus. The sequence goes on from NC_059473.1 coordinate 26,438,980, forward strand.
TTTGGGTGCTATTTAGAAACAGGTTTTGGAAAAAAAGGCACCATCTTTAGTTACTAGATCAGTTAGTAGGCTAGTTACTAGATGTTGAGTCCCTCCCTCATCCCCTTCTGTCTCGAAGCCTGGCATGGAGCACGTAAGTCCACACTTTACCTGCCAGAACAGCCAACAGCTTTAGAGCAACGTCCCGGCTAGCTGTGAAGAGCTTTCGATAAGGCAGGGATGGATCCACCTACCGGAATAAAAACACCGGGCCCCGACGTCTCTGTTGTCCTTATCCTGGATTCCTTGGAGCGGGACCAGGGATTTCCAGTGGGACTGGAATTTGGCCCAGTGTGCCACAATCCCATAAAACACAACTGTCTATTGGTTAAACAATGCCAAGCGTGTCTCAGCCAGATGCCTGTTTACTGACTACTGAGAGAGAAAAAAAGCTCTCAGATGCTATTGCTTGGGTTTGCAGGATGTAGGACATATTAATTATGAACAAATGAAATGATCACAAAACAGAGATGAGCCATGTAACTTGGTTTGGCTGCAATTCTTGGTATATGAGAAAAATGACAGTACAGGGCTGGGTGAACATAAATTCTGCATTCAAAATAAATTATTTTGTTATCTAGTATCTATTTGCTTCAGATAGTAGTTTGGTTTTTTCTGCTATATGGGATAATGGACCATAAAATTGGTTAAATTATTGTCCATTTAGCACAGTAAAGGAAGAACTCTGGTTCATTTGATCAACAAAAAGCTGTTCTGCTAAAAATGTCTGTTCTTTCCTAGAAACAGAGAACTCCAGCAATGTGAGGTGGTGTTCACTTGGGAAACGTTGCTGAGGCAATCGCAGCAGGACGGTGGGTAGGTGAGCACTTTAAAGAGCAGCCCTCCCTGGGACTTCACCCACCTGACTCAATTCAAAGCCCCAACCCAAGCTCCTCAGGTGCCCCTTGAACCACAGAGCAAACCCAGCTCTGCCAGGCTGCGCCACACCAGGGCACCCCGGGACCTCGGGCACCGGGGTCCGTCCCTTCCCTGGGGACTTTCCAGCCCTGGGGCACCTGTGGAGGAGAGCAGCAGGATGGGGAGCTGAACCCTGGGATGGGGTAGAGGTGGCAGAGCCTGCTGGTGCTCGCAGGGCCCTGACTGCTCTCCCATTTCAAAGCAAACACTCCCCCCCCCCCCCATTTCTCCCACCCTCTGGCACGGACGTGCAGTTTTTCTTCCTGTGGCAATGCGCGCAGCAGCAGTTCTGCTTCCATTTATGCCAAGACGGCAGCAAAGTCCACACAAATGCCCTGAGCAATCAGTTCCCATACCTTCGTACCATGTCCATTAAAATGTTTCTCCTAATTTTGAACCTTAATTTTCCTTGTTGTTTACCCTATCCACCATAAAGAGCAGATGTTCGTGGTCTCTGCAATAGGATTTTATGCTTTTGAGGACGTAAGCATTTCACCTTTCAGTCGCCTCTTTTGTTTTCCAGTCAGCCCTGGACTAAATCGCCCACACCTGCTCTGAATGCAGTGTCCCAAATTAGATGGATACTCCAGGCCAGACAAGGTCTGATGTTTTTGAGTAGAAGGGATGAATTACTTCTAAAGTCCTAAAAGTTATACTCCTATAAAGGTAAACAACTCTGAATATTTATTTTTTTTATCACTACCATCATACTGTGGACTCCTGTTTAATCTGTGGTCCACAATACCACCTTGCTGTGTTTTTGCAGATCTTTTTGTTAAGCAGCATATTTTGTTACTTTGTACTGTGCATTTGATTATTCCAGCCTCAAACCATGATCTTGATCTTGTCCTGGTGGAATTTCTTTTTTTTTTTTTTTCTTCTTTTCCAGGCCATTTTTCCCATTTGTTGATAAGATTTTGAATTCAAATCCTGCCCTTTAAAGACCTTGAAGCTTCTTATCATTTGCAAATGTAATAAGCATAGGCCTTTGTCCAGCAGTGGCTATTAACAAACCCATTAAAAGACTTGCTCCAGCACAGACTATAATGGAAAGCTTGTGACGTAATGTCTGCTGCCACCGCTGCCCTCCAGGGATGTTACCCATCCAGCTGGGCATCAAACCCCTCCCTCAGGCCTTTCCGTGTTTTCCTAGCTTTTCTAATGGGAATGTTGTGCCACACTGCCGTAGCCTTGCAAATCAAGATAGAGAGCATCTGGGGCTTCTTGTCTGGCCACTCTTTTCTACAAGGAAATTAGCTTGGTGTGATGTAGTTTCTTCTTTTTTTAATCAGTCACTTCTCTTGTAGGTGCTTTCAAACTGTTTTCGGAATTTGTCCTAAAAGTTTTGAGCTGATGCAAACTGCTTTATCATTCGTTAACTTTGCTCTACCCTCCTCCCCCAGATATACCTCTTAAAGACAGGCACCGTCTTAGCTTTTCCCAATCTGCTGGTATCTTGCCTGTCCACAACAAGTTTTCAGAAATCCTGCATCACACCTCTGTGTATTCAAGGATGCAGTCCACCAGACCTGGTTAATCTTAAAACATTCTGCTTAAGTCTTCTCTTAAGTCTTCCCTGGTTTAGGCTCACCTTATCCCTTTGCCTCTAGCGTTAGCTGCACTAGCCGTCTGTTCCCTGTAACTCTCTTTCAGTGAGCACAAATGCAGAACAGCCATCAAACACCCAATCCCTCTGTGTCATCTGTAGGTAACGCTTCTTCTCCATTGAGAAACAGGCCAAACCTTTTCCTGGTCTTCCTACTACTAATGAGATAATGACTTTTTCTTGTAGCAGGTATCTTTTAATAATTGCAGAGGATGAAATGTGACCTCCAAAAGACCTTTTGAAAACCCTCATGAGAGCTGGTTTTAAGGGAGACTGTTTCTTGAAGCCCTCAGCTCAAGAAAGCAGCACACAGAGATGAACAGAGCAAGGGAAGAGCAAAACAATCGTGTAGAACTCAGACCCTGTTGAGCACTTCCCTCTCTCACCAAAAGCAGGCAAGAAGTGAGAGAAGAAGATGCTCAGTGTAGCCATTTTCCTGCTCCCAAGACACTGACTAGAGACCAGAAAAGTCTCCAGGGCACAGCCTGAGCCACAAGAAAATATGAAAGAAAGAGTTTGTTGTAAAGATAGTAGAAGGGGAAGAAAAAAAACCCCACACCCCCCTTTCTTGAACTTTCCTTAATGACAGTGAGATGTTTCTTTCCCAGCAAAAGCTAACTGCTACTCTTGACACGCCTGATGTCAGCTGGAGGAACAGATGGCTCAATGGTTCATTTCAAACTGTTCACTCAGCCAAACAGCACAAATTGCATTAATTGCCTCACAGTACGAGCAGAGAAGGGAGCACTTCGCGTGTCCTAGCCGTGAATCACTGAGACTTCTCATTATTATTCGCATTTGACAGGTCAGTCAGGAACTTATCCGCAGGCTGGGATGGGTGGGGGTAGAGGGAGCACAGCACAAGAAAATGCCTGAGCCGAGCACTCTGCAGGTAACAGAAGATCCCCAAGAGCTGATTTGGCCTTCGACTTTTGCCTTAGCATTAAAATGGTTTCCTCAGCACAGTGCCACTTTCGGAAGTATAATTTCTTAACACAAGAACGTACGCAATAACACACCTACTGACCGGCTCCAGGGAGCAGGGGGAACAAGATTCGATTACTGACCTTCTTCTCCGTGTCCGCACTGAGACCAGGAACACCTTAAATGCACTGGGGACACTTCTTTAGTCTACCCCTTGCTTTGCCCCTTCCTGTGGCAAAGGTAGCTTCCACACCATTGGAGGTTTTGGTAGGCCACCTAAGAGAAAGCGGGTGTCCCAGAACCTCCCAGCCAGAGTACCTGGGGAGGGAAACCACGAGAAGAGACTCTCCATGCCTGCCTTCAACAAGCCCCTGTATCCAAGAACTGAAAAAACTGATGGAGCCAAAGAGTTTGAAACAAGTTACCCCAAGTATCTCATTTTTTTGTTTCTATAACCTGGGAGCTTTGTATATGTTTAATTTACTAGTACACATGTGCACAAGCATCTGAAAAGTTCATGCAGAAGTTGAGTCCAGGCAAAGAGCTCTCCTTTAGGTTTTACTGCTCTAAACCTTGCCTAATAAAGTGATTTATTACATGCTCCATATCCTGTTGAAAAGTCCTGACACTTTGCTCATCACTTGCAAATGGAAGGTGTTAGCGTTTTGCCCGCTGAAGACACTACATTTCTTTTGACCAAGGAAAAAAACTTGGCAAATTACCACATAAGACCAGAAGTTTAAGGATGCAGCCTCCTAGCTAATATGGTCACTGATGCTTCTCTGTTACCTACTGAATATATTTTCTTTATTTCAACAACGTTAGTAAAAGACAATACCGGGAAAAGACTAACCTTAGTCTCCCACAGGCTGTTGAGATTCCTGCTGCAAAACTTATGGGCAAGTCCTGCTGCTCTTTCCTCTCCTCTGCTTTAGAGGGAGCAGAATCATTGTGGTTTTATTACCAGGGGCAAAATTTCTGTACCACGCCTACGTGCATTGCCAAATTCTGCTTGAGCCCCTGCTGCAGGAAATGAAAAGAAAAAGCAATACATACAGAAAGCCAGCCCCCCCCTGCTGTGCTGTAGCCCTCCCTAAATCACAAAGTGGCCTTAGATCTGATTATTGTAAATGGGTCGACAGCTGAGGGGTGGTTCATTTGCTCCAGCCCTGCTTGGCAGAGGTTCTGTCTGCACCCTCCTTCATAGCTCCCTCTGTGCTAACCTCAAATCCCACACGTTTCTGGAGGAGAGAGGACCTTCACCATTTTCCTCTCTTAAGCACAATTCAACGAAAGGTAAAGGATACCTAGTCGTATCTGACTCAGGAAAAAACAGAAGTATTTCAGGGCTCTGCTTATGTGAAAGTTCCTTTATACCATTAATTGCTTTGCTTCTCACAAAGTTTGGGGAAAAAACCCTGGATCTAAGTTTGTCCCACTCTCTGTCTATTCCGTACCTCTAAAAGACGTGCAGCAAAATTCCTAGAGTTGAGTCTTCTCACACTGGGAAGCTTTGCTCTTGGTGCTCTGTACCTTGGTGCTTCAGTCATGCCGCCTTGCTCGCTCTTTGCTTACACTGATGGCTGTTTCTGCATGGCCAGAAGCACCCTGTCCCCTGGCGCTCGCAGAACTACTGTGGGACCTCTTCTAGTGTGGGACCTCCCCGCACTGTGGGACCTTTTCCAGTAACTAACAGAGACTTTTGCTGGTATATTTTCCCCCTCAAAAGTAGCTTGTGTGGTGCATTTAGGTGCTCAAATTTTGAGCACTCTCATTTGGACTCCCTGCTTGGAAACAGGACCTTACTGTGCTTCTGACATCTGCTTCAGTTCTTCTTGTCCATGAGGACAAGGTGGCCTCCTTTGTGCCTATGGGCTCCCCGTCTCCCATGGGCTAATTCTACCAAACATACCCATTAAGGTGAGCTGTTTCACAAAGCTTGTAAGGACTCCGAGAGCTTCTGCACCACAACGCAACCTCTGATTGACCTCTCCTTCCTTTGGACACAAGCAAGCAGCCTCTGAAGTTACTGGAAAGCTTCCAGCTTGTAGCAAGAATTAATTCAGACACTAACGTATTCCTTTGGGGCTTCTTCCTGGTTTAGCTGCATTTTACCAGCATTTAAATGCATTCCACTCAACTCCGCTCACAATACCGACGTGGGAGAAGGGAGCAAGAACTGAAGTACAAAGCAGCCTGAAAGATCTGGAATGGCAGAAGGAGATGGTGTTCATTACCACCAGCTCTACTCCTGCTCTGGGAGAGGATAACAGCAGATCAGCAGTAAGTCGAGCTAGACCTGCAACCTCAACCGTTGTTTTTTTGGTTAATTTAATCATGTTCTTTAATGTAACAGGGAAAGAGTGAGACTGTGCTTAGGAGCAGATAATTCTAAGTCATAGCGCTGTGTTCAGTGATGTCTGAGAAATATGAATTGTCAGAAAACCTGGCTTATTCTCCAGCTGCTCAAGTTTTCTGTCAGCACAGGCTGTGCCAGAGGAACCAGAAGGTCTTTTTCAAATAAGGCACCCCCCCCACTGATCATCTGTTGCTTGATGCTCCAATGGTCTTTTCTGGACAGGTCTACCATGTTGACGCCAGCCCCAAACAGCTGCAAGGCCAGGTATGCCCCCATCCCAAGTTAAAGGAGTATTTATTATGTGATTAAGCTAATGAATAGGGGGAAGTGCCCACACCAACACACAGAATAATGTTGGAGAAGGAAATTTAATAGTTCATGCTATAGAGATGGCCAGTAGAGGAGATAGCACTGAAGTAACTTAAAGCCTTTTGCTGTGATGAGCTGCTATGATCCTTCCAGCCTCACGAAACACTTTCTTTAGAAGCCCCGATGAACGAACTTCCCAAAGACCTTGTAAAAGTCCAAATAAATTATGTTAACCAGTTCCCATTTATCCATTTTATGTCTACGCTCATGACTTGGTACAAAACTGATTCAGCTTTTCATGCTTTGATTAAAAAAAAAAAGCATTATTAAAGCTAAATATTCATTCTTTATTAACCTATTAATTCAATGGCAATGAGGGCTTTTGAAACCTGACACCCAGGGCAAGTAAATATCATGGAGCTTGCTGCTTCTTACCCAGTAATAGCAAGGTAGTGGCAAAGGTTTTTCAGTTATGGCCCCTGCTACCAAATTCCCCTTTTGTAAGAGCGTAAAGGAGGGGCTAATAAGAGACCTTACAGCATCCTGATAAACCTCTGTTTTAGCAATCCTGGGAACAGCTCTTCAGATTTATGCCAGTATCAGCGGTAAGAGTTTGACCCAGGAAATGTAACATCACGTACAGCACATAAGATTTCACTGTGATTTTGCTGTTTTGTCTGAAAGACTAAGGCCAAATTTCTGCTTTCAGTTGCAGTGACATAATTATGTTGTCAACTGCTCCAAGGTTGCTGTCCTATTTTTGTCCTCTGTCTTGTTGTTTCTCTGTACCTTACCTTGATCTCTCTCGTGTCCTTTACTGAAGATTCCTGCATCTCTCTTACATAATCAAAAATTTATTTCTTAAGTACCACTCAATGTTATGACCATTTCAACATCTCCATTTCAGGTAACTAATTCACAGTACCCGCTCATACCTGTTAGCTGTTTATCCATCCAAGAGTTGGTGGTCTCAGCCCAACTCACAGTCCACCTGGTAAAACAAGCAACCCCCAAGCACAGCTGAAGCTAACAGTTAATTAAAATCTAACCAGCCCTGTGCTAATTAATTATCCTTTTCTGTCAAGCTCAGCACAGAGGATGAGATTTAAAGCCACAGGGACTGAACTATGTCTTGGATCTAGCGTGGGCAAAAGCATCCTGTTGACCAGGACGAGAGCTGGCCACAGTGATACACAGATATCATAAACCCCGTGCAGTGTTTTGTAGTCAGGCGGCTTCTGGCTTTGTGCCCTCCTGCTCCTGGGCTGTTGCATGGCACAACCCAGCCAGTGTCGGTGCCTGCCCGTGTAACACACCTTCACCTCCTCTATGGGAGTAGCGGTCACCTGGCATCGCTGGGGAGGGGAAAAGATGAAGCCTCACCCCAGTGACCTTCCCGGGGCACCCGCTTCCTTCCCAGTGCGGAACCTGCGGGAGCAATCTGAACAGACCGATATGGCGAAGAGAGGAGCCCTCCACCGTGCAGGTCGTTCCCGGAGCAGGACAGCGGCAGGGCAGCCCAGCAGGCTCTGTGATGGGAGGGACTGCTATCCCTCTCCCTCTTTGCACAGCCCCCTCGTACATCCACCACATATGCTTTTGTGGACGGGCTTTCTGAACACCCCTCTCCCCTGCAAAGCAAACTGTTTCATCAGACACGCTTGGCTACCAAGCCCAAAAAACCCCCAGACCCTGGAGAGTAACTCCTGGGGCTGAGGCCACGGGAGCATGACTAACGCGGAGCTGAGAAATCCTGGCAGCCTGTGACAGCACAGCTGTAAAGTAATTGTTACTTCTGCTGTTGTTAACAAGAATGCTCCAGTTTCTCTCTCACATGATTCATCCCGTGTCTCCCAATGACTGCTGCAAAACTAACAACCTGCCTCCTTACAGGAGGCTGCTCCCCAGCTCTGGAGACAGCCTGTCCCTAAGTCACCTTTCCCTCCCTCCTCCACATTAATACAGTCAGCGGCAGAAGGCTGGCTCCTATCCTACAAACACATTTTTTTGGGGGTGGGGGGGGAATTGCCTTTTTGTCATCTTTGAAAGGCGCAACAAAACGTAACAAACCTATTATCCTGATTAGGTTTTACTAGTGAAAAAAGGAGCTGTTACAACATGAGCTCATTAGCTGGAAGAACAACCTTCCTATAAACAGGTATGTCTTTCTCTTGGTCATCAATTACTAGGATTTCCTGAGAGACAGGAGACGCTGAAAAGAAATTCTTGTTAAACATCTTAATCCCAGTTTATTTTTACCCTTGGGTTTGAATTCCCAAAAGCTAGCTGCAAATGCTTCAGCAGTACTGCACGTTAGCAGCCAGTGCCTGGAAAGCCGCCTGCCTGATGCCGGTCAGTCAGCTCTCACACTGCGTTACGATGTCTTTCAAAAATAAAAAGAACACAGGATTAGTTTTCAGTAGTCCGAGATTCTCTTGAAATACCGACAAAAAAGGATTCTTAAGAAAGATCATCACCCGCTTAAAGGTATGGTACTGACGCCAAAATGAACAGGGTTTTATTTCAAATTTGTTTCCTCAAGACGAGTAGTTACTCATCATTGGCGCATTCTTGTGAAAAAGTTGCAAAAAACTTGCCATGCCAAAATTACACTCTGTCAAGTAAAATAGGTAAAATATTGTATTTGCTAATGTCTTTTCTTATTCCATTTGTGTCAGAATTTGAACTTTTTTCAAAAAGTGTTGAACAATTAAAAAAAAAAAAAGAGACAAACCCCAGATGTACATATTCCCTTTCTAAAATTGAGTAAGAGTGTCCACAAGAATGCATTAGGTTCAGCCATCTCTCTGAAAACCGCATTATCGTCAGGAAAATGCATTGTAAGATGGGCTCTTACGTAACTCATTTGGAGCCAGCAGTTGCCCCAGCAAGCGAAGCACTGGTATCCGTGAACACGCATCCAGGACGGGCCAAACTCTGACCTCAGCGCTCGCCATCTCCCGGTAACTCACTGTCTTTGGAGCCGCTCTTGGACAAACCACTTTGCAGAGCCCTGCTGTGAACTGCACCAAGGAGTTGTTTAAAACAAGATAAAAAGGGGGCAAAGGAAAGTTTTAAGCAAGACCAAATCCTCTCCCCAGTTCACCACAGCTCCACTATCAAGTGGCCAACACCTGTGGGAAGGGAACGTCACAGCACAGGGGTAGGAAGAAGCACCTGGGAACAGAAACTCCTTTACACCAGTATGGAGACAGGCTTACCCATATCACCAAACCTGTCCAATCCACTAGCGCGACCTCCCAGGCAGGATTTCTAGCGTTGGCTTATGAGGCTCCCTACTGAAGCAAGTAAGACTTTTGCCAGGGCAGAAAAATCTCATGCATGAGCTCTCTAAGGGCAATCACACATCAACTTTGTGCCTGCATCTCAGAGCACTAACTGAAGGCAGCAAAGAGGCAGTTACACACTACTTTGGAAATCACTGAGTTACAATTAGTAATCAACATTAAAAGTGTAACACTGGTATACAGATTTCAAAGTCTGCTCGTCTTAGGAACAAACGCAGGTAGTTGATATAAAAATTATGAGGGTCTCAGGCTACAATTTGGCCCTACTCCCATCAAGGCACTTTGCTATTAACTTCAGTGAGGGCAGAAAAACCCTTGCATAGTTAAGGCTCTGGCACAAAACTCTTGCTGCTTCTTTCAACAGTAGCTGCACTGCATCATGTTATCTCCCTAAGCGCTAGCCCACTTTAGCTTCCTCAGAGGTCAGCTGTTCATCCCAGCGAGAGTACATCCGGTGTAGAAAGAAAATTCCTTAATCCTATTTTGTGTGCTTGTTTTCACATGCACAGCCACAATTCTCCCACATCGAGCCTAGGCCGTAAGAGAAAAATCCTTGTTTGCCACTACTGCTGTCTCTGCTGTACAACAGATAGATGTTCACAAGGAGAACTTTGCTGTGGCTGGCTCTTAATTCTTGTGTGCTATGGCAGAGTTACATAAAATTAACATAAATCATTACTTAAAATGCAAAGCAGGAGACTGCATGGATTTGCGTATCTACTAAATGATTTCAGGAGTTCAATTACTACCTGAGTTCACAGCCTCTGAGAAATACAGGAATCAAGAATATGATTAAAAATTGGCTAAAATTATGTGCCTCATTTACTCAAGGAGTTTATTTCCCTTTTGTATATTTACTTAAGCCTCCCAGACAAGAACTCCTTCAAAGCTTATCACAAGACGGATGTTTCCTTCTTGCATTTGGGCTCACCTGCCCCTCCACAGAACAGTCTTCCCGCACTCCTAGCACACGCTTACAAAACAATCTCTCTACTTTTAGCTCCTTTTACATTAGGCTTAGCTTCCTGGAAGGAGAAGAAAAGAAAGAAGAGGCAGCACCATGACGCTTCCATGCTGTCCATAAGCGAGCATTAAGAGGAAAGAACAAACCAACCAACCCACCCCCACGTGTGGTGTGAGATATGAGACCACAGGTATTTGCAACTGCACCGCGTGGTTTTGTACTCCACAACGCCGCTTTGGCGATCATGGGGCTAGGCAGGCCTAGGCTCGTCTGCCTGCCGAGTTCAACTCTGTTTTCCTTTGGAAAAAAAAAACTTATCCCTGGTAAAACTGACTGGCCAGAGGGGCTGTTGTAAATAGAAGGCAGAGATATTTAGCTCACTCGGGGAAAAAATGCAAAACCATAGCTCCTACCCCAGCACATTCATGGATTCCGATTCTCACAACTGTCAAGCTGAAGCAAGTTCAACTCTCATTCAACAACACACTTGTGTTGAAGAGCCTTCGCCTGCACCTCCCTTATGTAGGCTTACAGAACAGCAACTGCATTAATACTTGGGCACATTTTTTCCCCTAGATTAAAGGAAAGAGTTGCCTTTGATAAAAGAAGGTGAGTTTGCTACACCTGAAAATGAAGTGAAGCAATCCAATCAAAAGTTATTTATCACAGCATTGATCTTTACTGACCAGTGAGTTTTTCAATGTACAAGAATAATAGTTCTGGATTGATTTTGTTTCTATACAGAAGAAACCCCCAGCCTCTGCTTTCTTGAACGACATCTTTTGTTTCTTGTTGGACAGAGAACTGAAATATAAAATTTAATACTATATGAACAATTTCAACAGAGTATTTAGTAAAAGGGAATAAAAAGTTTAAGACTTTTTTAAAAAGCAACATCAAAAATTGCATTAGGAGTAAAATCCAGGTCCATCCAATGGTCTAGTCTGCAATATCACTCATTCATTTTCTCCTGTAACAAAGAGGTGCACATTTTTCTTGGACTGTAGCATTTGAGCTGTGCGATCTATGCCAACCACTGCAGCCAATTTCTGAGCATCATACTTGGAGTAGAGTACAGTACAGGTCCAAGTAGCATCCACTCCATTGTCTGTGGCCTTCATCATATTACAAATCTCACTGTAGAAGTGGGAGTAGGTTGGTAACTCATAGAAAATGAGGTTCCTAATGCCTTTTATCGTATACCTGTAGTAGGAAAAAAACAAAAAAAAAGTAACTTTGTTGCCAATTTTTTACAAAATGTGCATGTTAAAACGTCAATCCTATCTCAGTTCTTCCAATTTCCATTAAATTCAATGCATGTTAGTTGTAGTTCAACTCTACAAACACTGGGTCACAGACTGAAGACTAAACTTAACACAGATGTGGAATTCAAGGGGGGAATATCTAACACTGCCAGGCACAATGACTTCCTCTGAAGCACAGGCCACCACCAATTTCTGCACTAGTCAGCCTCTTTGGCTTGGATTTTAAGACAGGGAAGCTTGATCAGACTGAGCCTCATGAAACTTTGCGTATTTGCCAAAACATCTTCTGCTAATAGAAAAAACTGTTCCATCAGGAGCTTCTAAACAGCTCCAGTCAGGATGCAGCAAATTTTCCAGGTGGCCTCAGCTTGCTGTACTGCATTATTGAACCAATTACGTACCCTTTTCCAGAACTTTATGTAATTATTGTGGCACAGGTGAACACAAATAAAAGGCACAATGAATCCCCTTTTGCAGGCTATATCATCCTGTCCTGCCATCAGTGGAACTTGGCAGTGCTTACCTTCCTGAATAAAGCCCTGTGCATACCAAAGTATTAGAGTCTCTGCAAGGGACTGCTGACAACATGCCAAAACTTTAAAGTAAACTCAAAAGCTCTTACTTCAGTCAAAGAATTCCTCGGAGAGATCCAACAGACTCAGGAAGCAATACAGCCCATCTATGATTAAGGTCAGACTCTACTTTCAAAACAGCACACATGCAACTCAAAGGAAAACTCGGTCCACAATTCACCTTTTGTAAAAGTGGAAGCGCTCAGTGAACAATAAAAACTGCTTCTCGCCCTTGAGAAAGAACCGTCTTGCTCTGCAGACGCCAGCCTTTTTAGTGTATTCACAAATGTGAGTAAAATTCAGGTCCTCTTTCTTGAAGTAATTTCGAAGACGCACGTAGTCAAAATATGATGGAACATAAATGAGCGTGTGTGACATGATGGCATCGCGGTACTCAGGCAAAACTTTGTCGATGAAAAACTGAAACCTCAAGTTAAGAAAACAAATATGTTTTAACCAGAGTTAACATTTAGCTTTCCAATACTGATATGACCTCAAACAGGAATATCAGACAACAGACTACAGAAGATTTTAACTACATTTTTCCTTCTTTAACTTCATAGGATTTCTACCCGTGTAGACGATAAAAGGCAAAGGCTTCATCCGCACTACACAGTTATGGTAGAGACTGGTATTCCTTTCCCAGACTTTATTCTCCAGTGCCTTTGGCAAGGAGAAGTTCAGTATTCCTCTCCACCTGTGCAGAGCCTAGCCTGCATCTGAAGACTAATGAAGGCGTACTTCTGTGGTGAAATCACATTGTGCTCTGCAGGAAACAGTACGCTCCACTAAATCTGAAATTGCAGTCATTAGGGCATAGCAAAATAGTCTGGAACACAGAGTACCTTGTATCTATTACAGAAGTTACATTTTCAGCTTCTAGCCTCCGAAAAACATGAGGAAGCTGGACCACAACATGGCTAATGGAGCCACTGAGTGGTACGTTGCGGACGGCCACCTGCGAGAAGAAAGCAGGATGTTTAGGGAAGCAGCATTTCAAAGGCAGCCTCACTCCAGCCAGCCTTCTGCTCGTAACTCACATCCGCAAGCAGTGCACAAGGCTGTTTTTAAGAAAGCTCTAATACAAAACTACTTTCACGTATACACATACCAGATCTGTTAAATATACACAGCCACTGCTTACGCCCTGACTTCCATATATTTGGGATGGACAACTAAGGTTTTTACTTTTCCTGTTTCTTTCAAAGTAAAAACAGTTTGTGCTTCTTCTACAGTGGGGGGGCGGAGGGGGAAGGAAGCAGGTGAACCCTTCATTTAACAACAAAATAAATAAAACAAGATAACTTATGTGTGTAAAATTAAGAAAAAACAAAATCTGATTTCTGACGTGGAACAGCTACCCATGAAAGAAAAGGATCAAATAAGTATTGCTGCAAGAAGAGTAGTTCTTCATGCCTTTGGCACAGCATTAGAAATTGTCACGCAGCATCATGGAGACTCAGACTTGGGTAATGGAAGTGACTGGCACACAGACAGTCTTTCTGCAACTGAGTTATGGAATTTTTCCATGTGTTGGGTTTTGCGTTCCTCTCCCACTCCCTTACGCCAGCATTTAAAAGAAGGCTTTCAGCTCATCTGTGAACTCACCTGCCCCGTGTAATTGAAGCAGTGCTTGTTGAAGACAGAGTTGATCTGGGGATCCTGAAGATCGCTAAACAGCAGCGTCTGGCGGTAGTACTTGGACCAGTTATTGAGATTCAGCATTCGCACTCGGGAAAAGTCTACCCCATGGGAATCCAGAGGCAGCAGGTTAATGTGCTTCATCAGGTGCTACACAGAGAGATGGAAACACATCGCTACTGACTGACATCCCTGCACCCAGACTGCAAGAGCCTTAACTGCAGCGAGAAAGTGGGCAGGGACCAGCAAGACAGCACAGAATATAAAACAGTAGCGATCTCCCAAGACATGACTGTCTGGAATTTATTGACCACAGCAAGAGTAATTTACTTGATTTCCTGCCACAGAACTGAAAGCTACCAACTCTTTAGTCATCAGTAACAGTAACCTTTGCTTCCAATCTTCTCCCATGGGGCAAGTATAATGGATTTGCTTGTTTGTATTAAAGTCAATGGGCCCAAGGTTTCTGAGCTAAGAGAAGCCCAAGTGCAGTTCCCCTCACATTCAGGGAGAATTTGGGTGCAAGTGAAGAAATTCACCTCATTTTGGCCTCACTGAATGACGCCTAGGACTGGCATCACTGCCGCTGCATGGCAGGCAGTCACACCCAAAGGAAAAAAAACAGGAAACAGGCTCCAGGACTCATTCCTTGGATATCGTGTAGGCTCACACACCTTGCCTGGGACTCCCCAGGAAACAAGACACCTTCTGGGCCCTTTCAAAATGCACAGTAACATCATGCTGTCAAAATGCCTGGCCCAGGTACCTCAAAGGAAAAACCTATGTGGAAAAAACCCCAACCTTTCAATCTTGAAAACTTTTATTAACCAAAAGCCAAAAAGCATGGGTACTACTGCATACTAGCCACAATCCAAGAGCTCTATTTTCATTACACGTACAGGAAAATCTTCATACTGTTTAACTCTGGACATGACTAATGCTCAGTATCTCTGCAGTCAGTGGAGACGAGCACCAGCTCCTATTGCTTTCTGGAGGAACCTGAATTAGGTTGTACAGATTCCTCACACGGCTGCAATCGGACTGAGACACTGCACAGTCAGATAGCTGGCATATTTTCTCCCAGATGTGATTAAAGGAATCATCATTATCTCATCCTGCAAGATAATTAAAAGTGTCCAAAAAAATCTCTGATGAAATACGCCACTAAAGCACCAAATACTAAGATTTATAGAGAACAGGTGCTGAACACTACCAAAATCTGTAGAAAGAATATTCTTAGTATAAGGAAAATATCAGGGTGGAGGGAGGAAAAGGAACAAGCATACACGTCTGGAATCAAGACAGTAAAAAATAGCAATACTGCTCACTGCCAAAACTAAGTTATATCAGACTAACAAGACACAGTACAACATAAAAATGAATACATACGGAAAACGCACCAGAACATGTTCCCAATTCTGCATCAGGTAAATATCTGCTTGATCAATTATTAGAATTTCTATTGATGACAGAAAATCAAAATCTCTCTTCTTCTCCCCCTCTGCGCCAATAATAGTCCTCATACCCAGGGGAGAGGCAATGATGATATCCGATGAGTAAAATGGTGCGTATAGTCTCATACTCTTTTGAAGAATCGCAACCCCTGTCCGACAACAACCAACAGCGTTTTCTCAGTTAAGGTCAATTATCAACCGTATTCTTCTACCAGGCTCTGTAATAGTAACTCCCTACATTTCCTCTCCCTTAACACATACTAATGATTATAGCTGGACAAAACCAATCTGTCTGAAACTCTTCTGTCCCTGAAAAGTGCCTGCCCCCCCCCCCCCCCACTTGACAAGCATTTGGCAGATTTTCATGAAGTTCGGCAAACTCTTTCAGTAGTACTTTTTTCCCCAGATTTTTCACAGCCTGGACAACATTTTTTAACTGAAACACTTTTTTTGTGATTTTCTGCTAAAAAGGGGGATGAGGGGGCTGAAGAACTTCAGAAAAAAAATAAAAAGCAGAAAGGATTAACTACTACTTTCTCCCTAAATCCTAGACTTTGGTCTCTGCCATTAGGTGCTATAGTAACCGTTACCTTAGTCTGTCACGAAAGATTTGGTGTGGACCTCTTGACTATAAACTGCCTTTATTCACAGGGCCACAAGAGTTGCTACTAAAACGCAAAAGAAAAGGTTCTTCCTGTTATGACGACTGACAGCATAACCAGTCTTGCACCTTCCCTTGCATTGCTTCTCACACCGCATGTTGCGGTGGATACGCCAAACTAGCTTACGCATCACCTCTCACATTAAAGAAAGGAAAAGGTAGGAATCAAAGAGGTTTGTTACCTGTGTTGTAACTACACGGCTACATTGCTAGGGCCCACAGTCTTCTGATCTTAAAAATCCAGGTAGTCTAGACCATATTCAAACCACCCACTACAGTCTGCCCAACAAAGGCGTCTCTTCAACTTCTCTCCCTGTCTGCGTGAAGCCAGCTATCACGGGCACAGCTGAAGGCACTTACAAGAACTTCACACAGACAGCAACAGGGACCCCTCTCACTATCTATTTTAACACAATGATAAAAATGGAAAAAAAAAGAAAGGCACAATTGGTCGAATTTCCAGGAAGAAGATATCACTTGTCACAGCATATACACAATTTAACAACATCAAGTCTTTTTTCTGTTTAAAAATGTGAAAGGGTGGTTTTAGTAAGGCATAACAAATGTGCTTTAAATTAGATCTTTGTGCAGAAGTAACAGGGTGTGAGGCACAGTCAGAAAGAATAATTATTCTGCTTCTGTGATTTGCTTCTGCAAGTACCAGCACTGAAAGTTTCTTCAAGCATTTCTTCACACCTAGTAAGTGGATCAAGCAGACTGTGGTATGGGAGAGGACTGAAAGGAAAATTATTATGCTACTGAAAGTAAGATGCTCTCAGCCAGAGAGATATTCACTGGGGACAGAAGAAAGACTGAGTGGGACCTGCTTGCATCTTCCACTGTATCATTAAATTTCTTGGGATAGCAATTTATCTTTCAAGGGGCAATAATTTCAAAAGCCTCTGATCTGTCAAGTTAAGTTAGAAAAACTGCCTACTCATCATGGCAGCTCCAGGAACCAAGCCACTAGCTAATTCTCTGCATACTGAGTTACTAAAGCAGCATGAGATTACAATATTATGAAATAGTCTCATATTTGCTGCTTGTCCAACAGTCCTACTTGCTGGCTACCCCTTTGCTTTCATGAAAAGCATGGGCAGCACAGTAGAAAACTGCTTTGCTCAGCACTGAGCTTTAATTTTGTTCCAACCATTACTGATTACAAGAGACATTGTGAAGAGGCTGATTAAACCCAAAAGGTTTTTTTTTTTTTTTAACATGAAAGACTTTGCTGCATAATCAAGGCTATCCTCTTTAAAAAGAGGTGTGGGCAGTCCTGCTACAATAAAGCAATCATTCCATTTTAAGTGATTCTGAACTTGATGTGAAAATCATTACTTTTGTATTTTACCTTCCATTTTAAGTTCTGGCAAGGCAAGAAAGATTTTCAGAAAAATCCAAGTTGCCAGTGCAAAACCAGCATGAATACCACAGAGTCTCACCAGAACTTCCTGCCCTGATAGCTCCTAGACATTTAGGAAGAACTTGTTACTTCTCAGTTCTTTACAAGCTAAAAAAAAAAATCATCTGCTCAGTAGGTCATTACCAATTCTGAAGTGGTCATCAATGTTGCCAGCAAAGACGGCTTCATAATCTTCAGGTCTCTTCAGGTTGGGGGGCTTCTCTTCTGGGTCAGAGCCAAACTCCCCTTTGAAGCGCTTTTTATTACTTACATCTATTTTTCTTTTGTCATTCACTTCAAGAAGACTGATGAAAATATGCACAATTCGCAAAGCACATTCCCTGAAGGGCACTATCATCAGTACCTGCATAGATCAACAGTTACAACAGAATAACCCATAAAATACGAACACCCACAGTTACAACAGAATAACCCATAAAATACGAACACCCACAGTTAACTGTATGTTAAGTAATTTTTTTGACTTAGATCTGCCCCCATGGGGCATCCCAACAATCAAAACAATTCTGACATGCAGCAAGGAGGGAGGATGTGCTGGGATGCAGCGTGCTCATGAACAGGCACTGGCCAGCAGCTCAGTTTGGTTCCCCATCTCACACTCAGGGTACTATTACAGGGGAATTGAAAACTAAGCATGTTCTCCTGTTCTCCCTACCCCCCAAGCAAACAAGAGCTCCCACAATACAGACAGGATCAACGGCTGCCTCCTGGATGGGTGGCAGTAGCCTCTGCACAGCACTCTGAAATATAAATATCTAACTGGGGAGCCAACAGAGAAACCAAAGGCATTTGCCAGGCATGCAGCAAACACCGAAATCCAACTTTGAAACTGTTCAACAGGTAGTTGGCACCACCAGTGACAGGCTAGCCCTAGTTGAATCCACCTGGTTATCAACTAGAGGACGCTGTGAATCCAGGGAGGCTTGGTCTGAGGCCCACTCCACCAACTATGATGGGTGGCCTTGACACTGGGACTGGGATTCCCTGAGGTCTCCCAGGTACAGAAAGATCCTTCCGTGCAGGCAAGTCCTTACGAGTGCCTAAGGACAAAAAAGTTTCTGGGACATCCCACACTGGGTGACAGCCTACACTACCTGCACTAATACTGAAGATCGATGCAGAGGCACCTTTCTGTACAGGTAGATTTAGAAATGGAAGCAGGAAAAGACGACATGTCAGTCTGTAGTGATAGGGGGACAAAGAAAAAGGTAAGTCAAACTCATGGCTCAGCACAGAAACAGGCTGGCTAACAACTCTTGCTCACGGCTTCCCGCAGGGTATTTGCCCTGGCCATGACAGATGACTTCCAGGCACGATAGAGGGATGTGGAAAGGCATATGCCCAGGAACATGTCACCTGAGAGAGCAGCAACAGAAGAACTTCTGGATAAACTACCAGGATGTTTATACAGCCTGACCAGACAGCCAGGGTGGGGATGGGGGGATCGCATTAACGAAGCTCTCTTACCTTAGGTCTAGTGAGCCCCTGATCCCTGTAGCCATCATTGTCAGTTCCCGGCTTTTGGTCTCTTCGTTTGGCATTGTTGCTGAGCACCTGGGCATTTGCCTTCAGAACATGGTTCAAGGCATGCAAGCAGTAAGCATGCCGGATTTCTTCTCCATTTGTTAAAGCATTTCTTTCTGGATAGAACAAGTCCCGGTATGTATTCATGATACAGAAGAGCTCTCTTTGTAAGGGGGTAAAAGAGGGATCGCTTGGTTTGTTCACCGAGGACAGAAATTGTTTATTCACTTTTGGCCAAGTGGATTCTAAAGGCTTGTGAAGATAAAGCTGTTTCACATCAACTTCTTTGTCTGCTTTCAAAGTTTTATGTTTCTCCAAAGTGGAAGAAAAAGTTAGTTGGCCCAGCCTTGGCCACTGAGAAAAGAAAAACAAACCAAAGAGGAGTCATATGTACCAAACTTAGTACACTTAAAAGCACATCACCACAGCTGGCAGTTTAATCAAGTTCATGAAATTTGAGAAATTATCTTTTCATAATACAAGTTGAAACCTTTTTTTCAATATGCAATCTCTTTTAGAGTCTGCCAGGGGAAATAACAATAAACTTGAGCTCAGTAGATCTGGATGTATTTTGCAGTGATGTGTCTATAACCGTCCTCATTTTACAGATGAGAAAACCGAGGAAGGATGTAATTTCTGCCTAACCCATCCAGCAAATCAGTGGCACAAACCAGGGACAAGATGAGAACCCTGGAGTCTGGCTACGCTTATAGATCAGCCGCACTGAGGTATGTACTTTGTTTAAAGATGAAAACAAAACCCCATTAGGGACTAAACCCAGAACCTGTGAATCAGTTGATAAATGCAATCTTGTTGGGAGTCGGTCTGATTTGGAGGGCAAAAGCTATCAGTGTAGTAGGGGAAAACTCTAAGCCTTCTGCCATGCAAGTTGTCCCTATCTATCTCCGTCAAGTAGCTACACCAAGTTAAGCAAAGATCTATCACGCATTCCTTCAGGTAGCACTGGTATTTTTGGCCACCATATTCCAAAAAAGAAAAAATAAAATAAAATTTAAAAAAATCACAGCTTTCTCTCTGACTGACTAACCATTGGATATCTTCCAATGAATGTCACCCAGCATATGGCTGACCAGAATGCAAGGCAACTCTCCAAAACAAAATCAGATGTGAAAAAGTTAGGAAGCAAAGGTTTGTCTAAAAATGAGTATTTTGAAAACCAATATTCTCTCTCAAGCAGCGAGGTGGTTTTTTGGTACTGTAATTCATCTACTATTTCCAGTATTAACAATGTAAGTATTAAATTCCCCTTTACTGTCTTGTAAATGTGTACATAGATACAGCCATCTTGAAGCAAGAACGGGAAAGTGCATCACAAGTACTTTTAAGACCGTACATGGTCACCTCACAAGTTCAGCTGCAGAGCACATCCCTGGCATCATGCTGTTACCACTCAGAAACCAGTCCTGTTTCTACCCCATGTCAAGAGTACTAAACCTGTGGGTTTGGGACTACAGATCAAACTCTAAAGCTATGTTTTTCAGATGTGTCACCATATGCCTACGTAAGAGCAGACTTTAGATTTCAACTCTTGCTCAGCACTAAGTGAAGAAGAAAACACTTCAGCAGCAACACAGTGAGAAAATCTTGACAATTCCAGTGCCAACAGCTAATAACAACAACTATGAATCTACTTAATTTGTAAAAAAAAAAAAAAAAAAGAAAGAATTATTTTAATCCAGGCATCTTTAGAACTCTAGATGGCTACAGAACACTGTTACCTTGCTTTGACTTGAAGTTTTAGGAAGCACAGACATTTTTTCTACTTCTTTTTCTTCAAGTTCTTTGTCCATGTGCTGTTTAAATGGATCTATTTATAACAACAAGAACAAAAAAATACCCTGAGAACTATTGTAGCTAATACTGCAATCAAGTTTCAGAACGGATTGGCAAATGAGACCAATAGTTTCCATGCTGGTCAACACCACAGTTAAAACTAGTTATTTCAAAGCACTTGGAGATGAGAGAAAGGATGTCAAATTCTCTCTACAAGAACAGAGAGAACAGATTTGACAGATTGCTTTAAAAAAAAGGAAAAGAAGCACTTATGGAAGTACTAGAACTTTCAATCACAAAGCAGATGTTGGACAGGAAAGCAATATGTAGTATAAAACATTGTGGCAGTTTTCTGCTTTAAGCTCTGACACATCCATCCCTTGCAGGTGAAATAGGCTGTCAATAGTAAAGACCCAAGTGAACTTACTGCCCTTCTTAATTTATAAACAGTTCTGCCCAGGGCTTTGCATCTTTGGCCAGCGATATCAATACAGTTTGTGATAAAGCACAGAAAGATTAGGCAGGTTTTGGGGAAGGGAGGCAGAAATTGCGTGAAGTGAGCAACAGTCTGATTTATCTAATCAGCATTTCTTTTTGGAAAGGAAAGGAGAGGCAAGGAACTGTAAAATCATATTATATTCAGACACTGGCATGCACAAAGTCACATGCAAAGCTTATTTTGAAAACCAAGCCCTGTATACTGCTTGCAGCACAGAAGCACTCACTGCATAAAGAAAACTAATTAGAGAACACTAGTGCTTGCCAACGGATACCTAGCTCACATACAAGTTATCCAGGCAAAAGTCAAGACATTTGCTAATCATGACACTGTTGAGAAAATCTTCCCAGCAACGCAAATGAACAGGATATCATTTAACTGTAATACAGGCTCTCTCTTCAGTTGAGTTTTACTGATGCCAGCATTTGTCAGATAAAGCAGAGGGAATAATGTGAAGCATTTTCTGGAATTCTAGTGACCTCAGGGCCAGAGTAGAAATTCATGCCCTTCCTGCTATCTTAGGTGACTCCTTTTCTGTGATAGATTATAAAGCCACTTCCAAGCTACAGGAACCCACTGAAAAGTAGTGCATCATTTATAGGTTGAACAAAGCTGTTAGGATACTTAGCATGCAGTTGGAGAGCTACGGTTCTCATTAAAATGCAATGCCAACAGCCTAAGTAATATTCTCATGGTAACAAGAACGAGCTGTTTTTTCTATCACATGGCCCTTTGATGCTTCCACACATTTCATGTATCAACTAGGCTGCCTCCCAGATCTAATGTCAGCTGCTGCTCCAAGATGACAAGCCAGCATCACTACGGATGCTACAAACATATTTCTCTCTCTCAAACTATGCCATCTGATATTAAAACCACAGAGCATGAAATACGAATAGAAGCTCTGCAAGTGCCAATGTGTGGCATATCACTGAACGATCACACACCCGTGCACGCAGTTATTTGTATTACACATGGTGGGACGACTCCAACACTGGAGCTCAGATTGCACCCATCAGCACGCTGCAGTGTTGAAATTCTGGGCTACAGCCTTAAAAGATACCACACAGATGCTCCACTGATGCCTCATGCTTTCTGGATCCTGGTGCAGTTGGACTCCTCTGCACAACCTTGAGAGAGCCCTGAGCATTTGTCTAAATTACTGTGGCTGCCCCAAGCTTCCCAGAATCTCACCTCTAACTCCACTGAGTTGTGAAGGATGCCCTCACAGGTCAGCTTTGTAATTATCTCCTGTGCTGTCTGTGCCAAGAATATCTTCCGTAGTCAAGTGCAGGCTTGCAGGGCCCTTCACATTACACTAGCTTTTTAAACTACTATTAAAGCAACAGAACAAGATAACACCCTCCACGTGCATTTCTAGTTCCTGACATTTCAAGCTTTATCGGTCATAACAGAAACTACGCACGAATCCCAGTCCACAGGGGCTACAGAAAACAAATGGTTCAGCTACACATTTGCATGAGTGTTAAGTGTCCCTTATGGAACCAGCTCACATGTGGGCAATACAATGAATAATGTAGCGGAAGAACTCAAAACCTATACGGCGTATCATTAGGGTGTTAGATAATTTACACATGTTTACAGATACTCCTCTAGAGGCAGATCGCTAAACACAAACATACTGTGTTTTACCTTCTGAAAAAGCTTGTGAAGAATTGCTGTCTCTCAGATCTGCATTGCAATCTCCACTCTCCTCTTCCATGAAATTGGTTTCCAAGCTAAACTCAGATTCGTGTTTCACATCAGTAAACTCCTCAATTACTCCATGACTCGGGTCACAAGAGGTATCTGCACCACCAGCCTGCTCCTGGCCAAGCGTCTGCTCTGCTGTGTCTGTAGTTGTGAATTGTTAGAGAGAGAAATGGGTTATACTCTCCTGGAAAAGGTACTGTCTGTAGCTACCTCTTGCTAGCTAGGTTGTTCCCTTTGAGTTACCAATTTTTCTTCTCCCAATACTCTATCCAAAAAGATAAAAGCGGGCTTTGTATTCTACAGTAAAGACGACTTTTGGCTAGCATGCCAAATGTTACATAATACACATGATGTGTTTCCCCAGAGAAAATTAAAGAAATAACCTATTTGGGGAACATAAATTTTAGTTTCTAAAGACCCCAAATAACTGAAAACAACAAAAAGTTGACTTCTCTCTCCCAGAATTTCTTTGCAGGCTTCATGAATGAGAGTGCCTCGTCATAAAGGAGGCGGTTTCCTTCCAATTTACATATTCTTTCCTCTGCTATGAGGCAAACCTTTCCCTCCTCTCGGTGGCAGCAGCCAAGCCAGATGCCGTGCGAGAGAACAGCTTGCGTCTCCCATGAGTGGGTGAGAACCCCTGGTATGCTGCTCCATGTGGATTTCCTCTGTGCTGCCGCACAAACAACATCTGAGGAAGCAGCAGCGGGCTGTCTGCCGGAAAATGAGCACAGCTACCCTCTCCCCTGCTAAATCCTTCAGCAGCTGCTGCTCCCACCCACACAGAGGCAATGGAGCAACAGAGTCTCCAAGCCAAAAGAGCACCCAGCCAACAAGCCAGTCTACACCAGGATCCCGGCTAAAAACATACGTTATTCAAACTTTCTAACTGAAACAACATTTACCAAAGCATGGGAAAAGACAAACTACCTTCTTCCTGCTCTGGTACATCACGCTTATCTTCTTCACCTCCATCTGCTTCTCCGGTCTCCTGGGACCCTTCGCTGTCCATTTCTGTCTCACTTTCCCCAGCTGCTTCTGATTCACTTTCATCTTCCTCTTCCTCACTCTCAGACTCAGGAGAGGTCTTCAGGGTAGCCAGGAGCTTATGATATACAGAGACCTGTTCCACTTCAGTCTCCGAATCGCTTTCTGCACTCGATTTATCAGAATTCTCAGACTGGAAGGGAAAACACGAGTGTAACAGCAACAACAGTAACGCTCTATTAGGCAGCAGGCAAATACCTTCACCTCTAGTTCCAGTGTTATGTTTTCCCTCTCCCATCCTACTCTTATGCAGATGCAATGGAATTTTTCAAAAATCACCTTTTTATGCAAATAGTTATGCTGGACACCTCCATTTAGATTTTGAAAGCATCTTGGTAGACTTAGGCCGAAGTGCCTCGTTCTGCACTGATTTGACTCAGAGCATCACAAAATTTGGTTCTTTCAGTCTCAGCTGAGCGAGTACATTTGATCTCCACAGACAAGGCGTTTACTGAACTGGCACTGGATTTTCCTAAGAAAACCACACACAGAGCAAAAGTTGCAGAAGGGCACACAGACAAGGGACAGAGCACACCAAAAACGCTTCTGGCTTTCAAGAAGGTAAGTGAAATAGCTGTCGGTTGACAATAGTCTACCAGGGAGCCGGTCAGGTTTGGCTCAGCTGTAAAGCTCTAAGCTTCAAACAAGCTAGAGTCGGAGCCAGTTCTGTCCCGGGCTCGCACAAACCAAGGGGAGTGTGCCAGGTTATAGCCAAAATTATAGTGAAACCAGGAGTATAAGCACAGCACCATTTACTCCCTTCTTAGTTCCTTTCAGCCCAAAAAGGAAAAAAATCAGTAAATACAATATTAATGCACAAAATTGCTAAAGGAAACCAATGAACCAGAATAATTAATTTTTCCACACTGAAACTTTGAAATCTTTTATTAATCTGATGATCAAGGAGGTTACCAAATCTTGACTGAAAGAAAAGTAAAGCACTGGCAATCTGAAGAAGAGGAATGAGCATTAACATACTTCTTCGTTCAACAGAGAATGAAACATCTCCTAACTTGTGCAACGCTAAGTTTATTAACATTATAAAAACAACTTAAAGCATGATTTACTTTTCACTGTGACTAAGTAATATGCGAAAAACCCAAGAACAGATATGTTATTTCCTGCTGCTTCTGCCCTCTCATGGTATTACAGTTTTGAGTTAGACACTGTAGAGAACAATTCTCAGCCACACAAAAATCACATTCATTTTTTTCTCCTAAACGTAGGTTTTCTAAAGGGAACAACTTAATCTGCCTGAATAACTTGGTAACATGAAATTGGAAGTGTTTCACTTCACTGAACTACACAAAGATGAAAGTAAGGAAGAAATAAAAATATATTACCAGTTCACAGATTTGAGTTGCTTCTGGTCTTCCAGAAACCCTGAAAAGAAAGCACTGAAATATCTTACTCTGTCAATGATGATATACACAGGATGAAAGAGACAAGGGGGAGAAGGAATTGATGAGTTATAGAAGTCTTAGAGAAGTTAAAAGAAAGCTTAAAACCAAAGCATCACACAATTCTCCCTAAGAAAAGAGATTCGGCACTTACCCTGAGAGGTCACCCTCTCAGGTGATGCTACACTCAGTATGTGAAGCCTAAGTGCTCAAGCATTATAACTGATCACGAAGTGAAATGTTTTAAAGTAGAATCCGGCTTTAACGAGAAGACGAGGTGTTAGAAGGAATCTGAGGAATCTAACTACACGGGTAGTGTGTACAACAAAGCTAACCGGAGCAAGAGCCCACCTCTAGCACTAAATATTGATCTGTGAAGTGGGAAAAAGACACATACTACGGGAAAAACAGCATTAATTAACCAGCATTGGGACTGCAATCCTGCAAACAAGACACTGTACAAGCTGGGCTTAAACTAACCTCAACTCTTTCAAAAAGATGCGGAGCCTTGAGTGGGACAGAGCATCACCGCACAGGGTGAGGCACCGGACACCGCTCCCCGGCAGGCCAGGACTCTGCCTTCCATCCCAAGCGACACATGCCGGGAGGGTCCCAGGGCACACACAAGTAACAGACCTTAACGCTATTTCCCTGCTACTAAAGGCACGTAAGATTCAACTGAGCAGGTGACCTGACGGCGTCTTCCTCGCAGGCTTCTAAGACTTTACAGCAGCGCCAAACCACACAGCACTTGGACGAAGCAGCTCACTCCTCGCAAGCTTACATGGGGGTCCAGAAGCACGGCACCCTTTTTGACAGACGGGCATCCTGCTGAGGAAGCCAAGGTTCTCGTCACCCAAGACCTTCAGTGCTGTATTTTTGCAGCCTTTGCGAGATCAGAAAGCCTTGCGAGATCCAGCCTTTGCCGTGGAACAAACAGTGGGGAGGCTGGAGCCCTGACAAGCCAAGGGACTGACCTAGTGTCAAAACCGGGGTCTAACTCACACTCCTCCGCCCTTCCGCTTCCCACGGCAGCCTCCGGGCTGCACAAGAAGACTTTAGGGCATTTGTTGCAAGCAAACCTGAGCCCAGATTTTCCCCCTTCCCTTCTCCCTTCGAGATTTCAAGCTCACGAGCGGCAGCGCAAGACGCAGATGCAACTCCTCTCCTTCCCTCCGGGGCCCAGGGAAAGTACGAGAGGGAGCAGCCGCTGCCCAGGCCGGCCTCGGGGCTCAGCGGGGCTATCCGGGCCTGGAGCCCCAGGGCAGCCGGTCCCGCGCTGAAAACCGCGGCTCCCACGGCCGCCCAGCGGCCCCAGTGCAGTCCCCGCGGGAAAGGAGCGGCCTAGCGCGGCTTAGCCCACCCGGCGGGGAAGCCGCCGCCCGGGGCCTCCGGCACGCTGCGCCCGGCGGCTGCCGGCCGCTCGTAAGCCCGCCAGCCCGCCCGTCCGCCCACCCCGGCACTCACTTGTCATAGAAAGGGTGCTCCTCCCCGAACTCCCTCAGGTGCTTCTTCTGCCTCTTGCTCAGGCTGCGCACCAGCTCCCGCCCGCCCCGCCGCTTCCCCATGCCGGTCCCGGCGCCCACTCACGTGGGGCGCTCCACCGCGCTTTACGGCACGCTCGTAGCGCGCCGCTGTCGCGCTGCCGTACGGCGACCCGGCGCCTGCCCGGTGATGGCGGGGGGGCGGGTGTGGCGCCCGCAGGAGTTGTTTTAAGCCGCGTCTGGGGAAGGCGGGGCTGTGGGGCGGCTAGAGGGAGAGGCCGCGGGCGGGGGAGAGGTCCCCGGGCACGGCACAGGCCGGGCGTCGCCCCGCTGCCGGCCAGCGTTGCGGCAGAGGCGGTGGAAGCGTTCCGTGAGGGGAGCGGGGCGGGCGTTGATGGCTGCCGGCCTCGCTAGGGAAGACAAAATACTGGCGGGGATTATTTGTCCCGCAGTGGTGTCAGAATCGGCACCGTCCCGAAGATGCACGCCGTAACCGAGAACTTGGCGCCGGCTGTTAGGCGCTGCAGTCGAGGCGGCGTTGACGCTGTGATGGCTGAGAGCCGCCCGCTCCCGCTAAACCGGGCGTCGTAAACGCGCCCCTCTGCCGCCATGGCGCTTCTCCAGGCTCCCGGGGCTGGGAGGGCTTCTGCCAGGCCCGGGAGCGGCCCCACCCGCGGTTCACGCTCCCTTAGGCTTTCTGTAAATCCCCGCAGGACGAAGGAGCGGCGATGACAGTCCCACGCCGCGGGGGGGCGGCGGGTGCCAGCGCCGCAGAGCCGCTCATGAGGGCGGGCGGGCGGGCGGAAGAGGTTTCGAAGAGCTGCCGCTTTTCTCCTTGCGCTGCGTTCGCTGCAGCTTGAAGCTATTGTGTGTTATTGGCATAATATTCTTCCCGTATGCATTTGGGGATATGATGAGGCAAGCACGGGGCATCTGCGCAAGCTGCGAATTCTGCTCTGGAAACGGTCACTAAGAGGAAGGTCTGAGTTTTATTCATATGAAGAAATTTTTTTTTAATTCTCGCAGCATTATAGGTTAATGCAATGTGACTTCTGATCTCTGTTCAGACATAGCAGCAGTAATAATCTAAACGCAGCCTAACCTACCTAGGAGACTGATCCTCTGTATACAAAGGAGAACGCTGCAAATGGCATATTCATGTAGACACGACGGGAGCTACAGCACCTTCCCGAACTGACCTGTGATCCGCAGTGCTTTCCTAAAAGCCACACCTTTTCTGGGTAAACCTCTACAATAAGGCTAGAGGAGGAGGAAGAGGAGGCCCAACAGAAGTCCTTAATGTTCAGACTGCTTTAATCTAAAAGGTAAAATCAAAAGCTCTGAATGAAATCACGCTAAATTCTGGGTCTCCTAACACCTCACTGCTGCATCTTAGTGAATGCTGCTGTAAGGGTGAAGTTTAACGCTTTAGCGTGTACGAAGATACACAATTCCCCAGAAACCACCTTACATTATGTCAAATGAGAAACTAAATTCAAACTCAGTTGTTTGCTTTAAGGTTCTTTATATCCCCGTGTTTCTGTATGACCTAGCAGAAACTCCAGCTCTGATCTTTAGTAAGGAGGGGCTATTACAAGTGGGGTTGTAATGCAGGACTCTGAAGTCTCCTGATGCTTCCCTCTGGTAAAGCACACACAATAGATGCCAGTGTGTCTCCTGGAGAAGAGTGCCAGAACTAAGTGAAAGCAAGATAATGCCAGATAGGATGGAGGCATGGAATATTTTGGGGGGACAATGGTTTAGCAGCTGGTGAGTGTAGCTTCTAGGTAGTCTATCTTGACTTGAGGGCATCCATAGATTTGAGTGAAGCAAGTAAGTGTGTTCACTGCACTTCAGTTACACAGAAGCCTCCAGGAGTTACTCCTGCGTGTTGTTAATGCCGCTGCCTGCCCATTCAATAAAACCAGTGAAGTTGACCGACTTTACAGATAAACCCTTCTGGGGTGGAGGAAGTTGTCTTAATCCAAATCATTCTACTGACCCAGTTTACTGTGTACCCCCCTCAGCAGATACACGGGAGCGGTAGTCAGCTGTGGCCCACCAGTAGGAATATCTGTAGCAGGCTCTGTCAAAGCCAACAGAGTGTTCCACACCACTGACTAAAATAAACTATTTCCGACTACCAGGTTTTTTTGTGGAGTTGGCAGCCACGCTCTGTAAGAGGAAAAATACTGCCAATCAATCCTACCTCTGTCAGAAGTGTGAAAAAGGAGGTTTATTTGTATGTTGCAATAATTGTTTCTTACTGACTTCCAAATTTGGCATTGGGAGACAGCAGGAAGAGCAGGAGCTTTTGTTCAGAGCTGAACCATGAGGGCTCAGGAGCTTTTTGGGGACTGAACTTGGGCACAGCTGCTAAGGTAGCGAACGGCTGGAAGCCTGTGCATTCATCTATGTGTTAAAACAAAAAGGGGAATTTACAGGAACTTGGTGGTAGTAAGGATATAGCTTGGACTTAAGTGTTGTTTGTACGCTCTTTCACAAATTCTGGCTGTGATAATGTTTCACACTACTTAGTTGAGTTTCATTCTGCTTTTTAATGTTGCTTTATGAATTAAAAATGCATTAATCTTGTTCTTTTGTGATGTTCTGAATGCCAGCACTTGCTTCTGTGATCATTTATTCACACTTCTTTTGACAGTAACGGGGACGGTTTTCTACCAGTTTACAAGATTTGGGCCTGCAGCTTAGCATCTACTGTCACCCCATTTTCCTTCATCCTGACTTCAATTTAACCCTTGAAACTGATGATACTCCTTGGGACTGCTGCCCCCTTTCTGCTCGACTCCATCCTCCCTCCTCCCCGCACTTTGTGTGAGAAGGATCTTGCTTGGGTAGCATTTGCTGTTTAGGATTAAACTGTTCGTGAACTACTTAAAACATTGTGCTGCCATTCACAGATGTGTCTTACATGACACGCTCCCCAG
This sequence comes from Gymnogyps californianus, assembly GCF_018139145.2. Lineage (NCBI taxonomy): Eukaryota > Metazoa > Chordata > Aves > Accipitriformes > Cathartidae > Gymnogyps > Gymnogyps californianus. The sequence continues at coordinate 26,468,832 of NC_059473.1, forward strand.
GAGATTAACACCTCAGCTTCTCTGTGGCGAGGCACAGGCAGGAAAGCAGCACTGACCTTGATATCCCGGGGGACCAGAGAGCATGTAGCCACCCGGTGTAGCATGGTAATTCTTTTCTTAAATAAGATCTCTCTTCCTCAGAGAGCACGTAGCAACAACAAAATAATTTTTTAATGTTTCCAACTTACATGCTGGATGCAACACATTTTTCTCAAGGCAATCAAGAGGAAGAGGATTTAATGGAAGTCCTTTCTGTTTGGTATCGGGGGCCATACGAGTAACAGCTACAGGTCAACCTCTGCAATCTGTGTTGAAGTGTTTCTTCCACGTTAGACAACTGCAGGCGTGCTAACATGGGGCTCAGTAACATACCTGGCAGGCTCGGGCAGTGCTGAGCGCTGTGACACAGGCTTGTACAGATGGGCCCGTGTTGAGGCAGTGTTTTCTCCTGAGAGCGGGAGCGGCACGGGAAGAACGCCATCCGGGGGGCACAGGCAGAGCTGACCTGAGCCCACAGCCGTCACTCCGGTCCCTGTAGTCAGCGGTGAGCGCCCTACACCGGGCTGGCTGCCACCTGCCGGCGCCTCAGCAGCGGGAGTGCACATAACCCGGGCGGGCAGCTCAGCCGTCGGGCGCTGACACCCTTTCCGGGCCGCGTCCCTTCCCTTGCAGTGGGGGGCCAGCGGGTGGGTGCGTGCAAAGCCCGCCTGGCGCTCTTGAAGTCATCCCTGCTGGTGGGAGCAGCAGGCGGAGGGGCACTCGCCTCTGTCGGTGACGGTGGGCCGTGCCGGGGCTTTACAGCCTGAACAAGCGGTGGGGAAAGGGAAATGCAGCGAGGAGTGCTCAGCCTGGTTCCCCGGAGGCTCTCTCCACAGCTTTTCCACAACTCTGTTCTAAATGAAACGCAATTGCTAATCACTCCCTCGACTTAAAATGTTAAACCAAGTTGCTAGCTGAACTTGCATTTCTGAAGAAGTGAAACCACATCACTTGCACTGGAGCTTCTAGTTGCTAGCATGATAACGTATCACCAGCAACGTTCTTTTTACAGATTTCCTATGCAGCAGTGTCTTTGATTCCAGCGATAATATTGGAAAGAAAACCAAGGCAAAAAGCTTGAATTATTTGTGATCTGTTCTGCTGACCTAATTCTGTCAGCAGCCTCGATTAAATCCCATCAGCAGAAGTTTGCTGCTGCTACCTGTGTATCTTCAGCACTTTTATCTGCGTGACATGTTCCAGAGACACATGGTTCATAAAAGCCGCTTCCTTTATTTTAGACAACTCTGCTCATCTGAACATAACGGATTCCTCGTTGCTAGCTTACTGCCTTCATTCTTTTGTCTCATTTCATTTATCAGTGCAGCAACTCACTTTTATGCTTTTCTACTTCTATTTTTGCCTTTTCCCTTGTGAGATGCCATTTTTTCATTTTAGTGTATGTTTTAATTGGAATAAATGTATTGGTCACACTCTTTTCCTATCCAAATGCACAAATGGAGAGCTAAACTTTAAATCATTTTGCCCTAAGTTACTTAGGCAGTGTAAGTTACACCGTGGACTGCAGCATATAGCTTATAAAGTTGAATGCTGATTTATTTACTATACGCTGTTTTGCGGCATACAATAAAAAGAAATATGCATAACTCTTAAGGTACAGGCTTGAGGCAACGTGAAGGGTAAGAGAGGAGTTCATTTCTTCCTTCATCTCAGTCTATCCTTGCTTAATCTTCTCTGTTGCCTCTTTCTACACATCATTCCTTTCCTGGTAACAGCTGGCACCTACACAAAGGCAAGTACCTTGATGTTGCCTTGATGTGCTATTTGCATAAATGTAGAGAGTAACAAGAAAATAAATACCAGTGAAAATAAAAAAGCAGAGCCATGACCAAATACAGTGTTTGGCAGCTGCTGACTTAAAATATAAAATGAAATTTTTATCACAAAATAACCCCAAACTTTCTACTTACTCACAGGCTCTTTAACACACCTTAAAGTTCTCTGCACAAGAACGTGAGTACCTCTGGAGCTGGCCATTTCAGCAGGCCAGTTCAGCTGCAGGACTTTCAGGACGTGGCATGACATTTTTGGGGAAAGAATGATGCCATTATCTTCTAAAGGGTAACGCAATCACCCTTTGAAGCTAACTGGAGGTGGTATGCTGAACTACTGAAAGCGCAGAGCATGGCCATATTTAAGGCAACAGATTTTTAAAACTTCTTTATCCCTCTTTCTCTAGCATTAGTGATCAACAAAAAGTTACTCAGGCAAATATGTTTTACTTACGTATGCAAGTTGCTTGTTTGGTTATTCTTAAGCAAAACTAATTTAGCTAAGAACAGAACTGCTGGGTGCTTTTGTATTAAACATCTGTTCTCAAATAGCCGTATTTAGCCTAATATTCTTATTTTGCTGATGGAAGCTAAGTTTAGAAACTGCTTTGCCACTGCTTTTTTTTTTTTTTGCCAGTGTGACCTCTATTTTGAGTGATGGTGTTGAAAATCAAGCTGCAATTCTTCTGACAATAAAATGGCCGATATGTTTACTGACACTGTAATTCCTTACACTGCAGTTACTATAATGTATTGTTAATGTAAATATCACTACAATGAACTTAGTATTCTTTAAAGAACTACCAAGCTTACACACTGAAAAAATACAGAATATGGAGAATAAGATAGCATCTTAAATGTAACATCTCTTAAAATTTTAGTCTATTTTGAAAGGGGGGGAGGCATTTTAGAAAGTTCCAAGGTACACTAACCACATAAGCTGCCTGAATCCATGTGTTGTCTATAGCAACATTAGCTCAAAAAACCCCAAACCCACCAACATTTATGTAGAAGCATATATAATACAGTAGATAGCTCAACTGACAGCTTGGTAGACTGTGCATTCCAGCTTGTATGCCAGAAATGGAAAACTGAACGTGAAAGAAGGGGATGAAGACATAGCCCTAACCCTTCTGTGGACACCCAGAAAAATGGATACGTTCTTTTCAGTGTTTCAAACTAGTTCCGCAGTACATCCATGCCCAGTTTGTTGAAAATGGTTTGGAGAGAGTATATAAGGCCAGGTTTTCCAGTCCTTGATTCTGTGCATTGGGACAGGTTATTGAGTATTTGAAAGTGAAGTAAAGGTATAGATTTGAATGAGACACTAGAGAAAAGAGGAAAGAAATACGCATTATGACTTTCTCTGCTTTTGGGTGGGTGCCAACATTAAGGAAGAATTGGTCAGTTTAAAATTGATCCTGTTTAACATACTAGAATTAATTTTTCTCCCAAGTAGTTACTGAGCTAATCTATGTTTTTATTTTTTTATGTTCCCTCTTGGATGATACGGAATGATTGTTTTGGTCTGAAGGTTTCATCACTGCATCGCATTTGATTTTTGATGGCAAACTAAACCTTCTGCTCTTTAATTTCTTAACAGCATGACCACCACAGGCTAAAGCGGCTCTAATCAGTTCTAGGTATCTGAAGTTGCTGTACGTGTTTGGAGTCTTGTTGGTGTTACTCAGTTATGATGTCACTGTGCCTCCATAATGTAGATACTTTAACTTTCTCTGAGCAAAAGGTGAAACTTTTGTACTCTAATGGCTTAGGGAAAAAGCCCTATGAATAGTTTCAGTAACTAACATTAAAAAAACCCCTATTACTTTGAACTGGAAACATATTCTAATACCGAAGCAAAGAAGAGCTAATATTTACATGGCAGGAGAGACTGAAAGATGAGCAATAATAATGTGCCGCTGTACGGAAGACCTTGCATCAGCAGATGTGACACACTGATTGTGTGCTTTTTGATACTATCAAGTGGCATTTTATTTAAATAGAAAGAAGAAAATGTGTACTTTTTATCAATCACGTTTCTTGTAATTCAATAAATAGCATTAACAAAAAGTACCTTTCTTTGAAAAGAGAACTAGGAATTTTGGATTGAACAGTGAGACAGTAACTTCTTTTTCAGAGGGATGCAAAACCCCAAATCCCATAATGCTATCCTCTTACTGTACAGAAGTATGTAGAAAAACGTTCATAGAAATGTTACATGCACTGTGTGCACCTACCTGAACAAATAAATTGCTTGTATTAAAAGGGGTTTTTTCATATTCTTACTGTAAATGAAATACCTCTCTGAATCCTATATCTTAAAGAAACTGGGTCAGTTGAAGTACTGAGTATATATGGGCATACAGTGGTACATCCATTCCCCGGTGCATCAATATGCTGTCATACACTCAGATCCTCTGAGGGTCTTAGTGATTTATCATGGTTGGCTTATGAATGACTGTCAGAGATGTAACTTCCACTTTTCACCACACAAATGGACAAGGGTGAATACTGGTTTTTTGTGGAAAAAAAAACCCCTGAACTTGAGAAGACCACAGCAAACTAGTCAGAGGGAAACCTGAGGATGAAATGTTTAAATAGGAGCAAGAAATCTCCCCAACTTTTATGATAGGAAAGATATTTTTAAAAGCCAGTTGTGCTGGTTTTGTGGCTGGAAAAACGTGGAAACTAGAGGAAGGGTGGCATTTCCTAACGGCGCTTGCTAGGAAAAGCCATGATCAGCAGGTGAGGTTCTATTCCCAAATTTCTAATTTGAAGGGACAAATACTAGACTCTGCCTGTTTTAGTGCAGTCTGATCTAAGACAATAGCAGACTTGAAGCAGTTTTAACTACAGCTTTATATTACACAAAGAGCAAAACCTTCTCATGTCACAACTTCCTGGGTAAATGACTTTCCCTTGGACTTGCTGCATTTCCAGTGCTCCCTCGAATAACAGATAGATAGTGATTAATTTCCTGGCACATGAAATGCAGAGACTGGCAGGAAAGGCTTCTAAAGCAAGAAGCTTGCTGTATAGTCATATTAAAGCTAACACGACAATTAAGTTGCGGTAGTGGTATGATTAAGACTAACGGTAGAAACCAAAATTGAAGTAATGTTCCAGGCACAACTGATGACCCCTGGCACGTATAAGAAAGGGAAATACATGCTCTAGAGCACTTCGATGAAATGCTGAGAATAAATTCGGACTGCATCTTTAAATACCTTACTAAATGATACAGAAATTACTGTTCACAAATTGGTTTTGTACTGAAAGACACAGTCATATGACAAATGAACCCTGGGCATCTTGGAAACGTAGGGTAATTTAGACTGTTTTTAAAATGTCTTTAATCCACAAGTAACAGGATTCTGCCACAACTGCCTTTGAGCAGAGCCTTCCTGACAATTTTTAAATGGCTCAAAGAAAAGTAACGTAAGTGAATGCTCCGGATTTAGTTTTAGATTATTCTACAAACCTGAAAATTTTATAAACAGCTGTTATATATTATTTACATAATATATTGGTCTGTGTATTTTTTGACACCTGAAGTAGGCTGGCAGCTGTTAGTCACAAAGTATTTGTGGAAGGAAATCCACCTCCAGCTCACTGGCAGTGACCAAGGATTTTAAAGACTGAATAGACTCGAAAACTTGTCTATCTTCAGTGCCAATATTTAGCACAGTTCCTATTTAGATTGAGACAGTCTAACCACTGATGGAACGAGGAAGTTCACTATGATATCTGGCAAGTGCTTTCATGATACTTTTCTTAGTATTTGCCACCACGCTGTGGGTTTCTGTAACAGCTTTACATTGGCATCTATTTTCTATGACCCTTGGGACAGTATTCTCATACTGGCAGATAATGCTAGACCTCTACGCACACAAGCTTGAGGATGGTCATAAAGCAGTCTTCTAACAGTGAGGAAGTGTACTCAGAAAAGCACCATTTTCTTTCTGTTAATGCAAATAGTTTGGGTTGTCTGCCTTAGCCTTTGAATAAGGGAAAACTTTTATCAAATATTTGCTCATTGGTCTGTCTGTGTTCTTGAGTATTTTCAGTTCTTTTCTATTAAAGATGTTCTAAAGTGCTCAGTGAGAGTATACCAGCAAGCTAGAACTGAATATAGCTATGTGCAAAGGGGCAGAAGGAACTTGATTGGATTTCAGACTAGAAGCGTCTATCCTTGAATGCGACACAACAGATTACTGGGAAACCTGAACTGGGGGGAGGGAAAGCAAAGGTAATTAGGTTTGTCCTGTTGTTGGCTGGGACAGAGTTAATTTTCTTCTTAGTAGCTGGTACAGTGCTGTGTTTTGGATTTAGTGTGAGAATGATGTTGATAACATGCTGATGTTTTAGTTGTTGCTAAGCAGTGCTGATCTTAAGGATTTTCAGTTTCCCATGCTCCGCCAGCAAGTAGGTGTGCAAGAAGCTGGGAGGAAGCATAGCCAGGACAGCTGACCCAAACTAGCCCAAGGGATTTTCCATACCATGGAACGTCATGCTCAGTATATAAACAGGGGGGAGTTGGCCGGGAGGGGCAGATCGCTGCTGGGGCATCGGTCAGCGGGTGGTGAGCAACTGCATTGTGTATCACTTGCCTTTTCTTGGGTTTTCTCTTTTTTTTGTTATATTCCTTTTCATTACAATTATTATTCTTATGTTATTCTTAGTTAGTAGTATATTTTATTTTACTTTAGTTATTAAACCATTCTTAACCCACGAGTTTTACCTTTTTTTTTTCCTCCTCCCCATCCCACTGCGAGGGGGGAGGGGAAGCAGCTGCATGGTGCTTAGTTGCTGGCTGGGGTTAAACCACAAGGTTGAAGGTTTATTGTTGCCTAAGTTCATATATAGTAAAACTCCATCTAGAAAGACAGCGCATTAGCTTAACGAAACATTTAAAAATCTCCTCTGAATGACTGACTTCAAGTTAAACTTGTTTGCTAGGTGGGACTAATGAAGTATCAGACAGGGGTGAGAGCAGCAGGATTAAGAATCTGTGTCCTGATTATAGAGTGAGACTGCAGGCTACTGGATATTGAAAGTCAAGCTTTGCTACTGAATGCTGTCAAGTCTTTTCATCTCATCTTTCCTTTATAAAAAAGGCAGTGGTATTGAACTGATCCTAAGGATTTAGTTCAGTTCCACGCCTGAAAACCTCTCCTCTCTCCTTAAGGGGGAAGTGCTAGTTTACACATACAGTGATACTGACATGGTTCAACTCTTTCAGATTCAAACTGGAGTTGTAGGAAGGTAGGAATGCTTTGCTGTGATGCACAGAACATCCTGTGTGGCATATGTTGCCTTTAATTCAGGGCATGAAATTGGCAATTCTGGCAATTTTGCTGTATGAATGCAGAAGTGGGCACTTCAGACAAATTACAAGTCTGTCTAGGTATCATTTAAGCTTTGAATGTCTTACTCATAAGAACACAATACAACATGCTCAAATACTGATGTTTATAAGTGGTATGAAGCATGGCGTTTTTATTAACTTCCTCTAAAATTCAACTAAAAATTTTCTGATTGAAAATCAGATGAGATGGTCAGTAGGTAGAAAGATGACTTGAGACAAGACCTAAAGCAATGATTGGAGTGTTGTGTTGGCACTTGCTAAGAAAGGTGGAAGAAAAAGCAAAACTGGAGAAACATGTAGTAAAAGAATGGGAAAAGTAGTAAAGAATGGAAATAGTTTATCCAACAAATAGTTTATCTGAAGTTTTATAAGTGAGGATCAGGAACATGCTGTGAAAGTCAGAAGCCACATTAGTAGATGAAAAAAGATTATCAGAGTGCGTTGCATGGTTACGGTGTTATGCAAGTGCATAACTACAGATAAAGACAAAGATGTTGTTAGGCCTTAGGAAACCCCTAAACGTGACGGGGGAGACAGAGGAAGCAGGGAAGGATCACAGTCTTAAAAGGGAGGAAGTTTCATACAGGGAAAAATAAGGATGAGAAGTGTGGCCTACTGAGGTTAGTAGACAGCAGCGCTAGTAAATACTGGTCTGTAACAGTCAGACTCTGCATAAGTCATTCTGCTTTTTCAGGGTGGAGATGACCTGTGATGGCAGTTAGCTATGGCTCTGTCAACACAGTTAAGGTCCAGAGATCACTTTACATGTACACTGGCTTTCCCCAACATACGATGAGGCTGGAATCAAGAAATTCTCTAATATACCTTTCCCAAGATCAAGTACCCCTTCTGCCAGGGGTTGCTTACATGGGTTAATACTTTCTGCAGCTGCCTCCTAAGTCCATTCCTATTTAGGTCTGATAACTAAAACTCTGAGCCAACTGAGAAGCCATGCTGACCGGCCATTTAGCCAAAAACTGCAGGCTAAGAGTAGAAAACCAAAGACAATAAAAGACATCCCCTTCATCTTAGCATGCGTCAAACCAAGATGTGGAAAGACTTAGTATTGAGCACAATCACATTTTGATACTATATACAGCTTGAACTTGGCAGGTGGCTTATGCAAAACTAAAGCATGGAAGCATGGCAAATTTGAAGAAAATATAATACAGACTTGAAAGAGGCTGTTCCTCTAAAGCACCAGCTTTATTTAACCAGGTCAGATCACAGTTTCTTCCTTCACGTTATATAGTGTCTGACATGACTTTAAGAAATGCTATTATGACTGAATACTAAGAATGAGAGAAAGGAAGAATATCTTGAAAATGAGGAAAGCAAACACCTTGAAGGGAGAACTAGGCAGTGTATCTTCCCATAAGGGCTTTGATTAACTTCCCTTTTTTTTTTTTCCTGAGGCATATCGTAGAAACTGCACAGGCAGCTTCCTTTCTATCATGAGTGATACCAGCTATATTGTCTTGAAATCTCTCTCCTAAAACAGCTTTGGGCCTCTCTCCGGCTAGAAAATGCAGACAGCCTTCAAGCACAAGCTTGGTTTCTTGTCTTTCAGCTATTTCCCATTCAGATTGTCCATTTCTGTCTGATAATAACACTGGGCTTCTTTTCTTTTTTGATTGTAGAAAGCTTTGCGTGCTCTTGATAAGTATGATCCAGCCTCTCTGGCTGTCTTGTCCTGTGACCCAGTTGGCTATTCCTTCTGTAAATTCTTTTAATAGCAGTCAAATCAAAGCCACTCCCTTAATACTGAAGCCGATTCCTGCAGCTGTGTCCTTCCTGCTAACCTAGTAAAGGTAGAAGTGCTTAGTGCAATCTGAAGGTAAAGTCGATGATGGCTTTGCACCTAGTATTATCTCCTTTGATTCACGCTGAACTAACCTTCAAAGCAGCTGAGCATTCTTTTGCTGTTTGTACTGTTTTTCCCCTCTAAGCATAAGTAGTGTCCAGCTAGACTGGGTTTACACAATAACCAACCCAGCCAGTTGTCCTGGTTTCGGCTGGGACAGAGTTAACTCTCCTCTTAGTAGCTGGTACAGTGCTGTGTTTTGGATTTAGTGAGAGAATGATGTTGATAACACTCTGATGTTTTAGTTGTTGCTAAGTAGCGCTTATCTTAAGCCAAGAACTTTTCAGTTTCCCATGCTCTGCCAGCAAGCAGGTGTGCAAGAAGCTGGGAGGGAGCAGAGCCGGGGCAGCTGACCTGAACTAGCCAAAGGGATATTCCATACCATGGAACGTCATGCTCAGTATATAAACGGGGGAGTTGGCCGGGAGCCGTGGATCACGGCTCTGGCATCAGTCAGCGGGTGGTGAGCAACTGCATTGTGCATCACTGTTTTTTTTTTTTCTCCCCCCCGCTTCCTTTTTTTGTTATATTCCTTTTCATTACTATTATTATTATTATATTTCATTATTACTATTGTTAGTATTATATTTTACTTTAGTTATTAAACTGTTCTTATCTCAACCCATGAGTTTTACTTTTTTTTTCCTCTCCTCCTCCTCACCCCACTGGGAGGGGGGAGGGGGAAGCGGCTGCATGGTGCTTAGTTGCTGACTGGGGTTAAACCACGACACCAGTTTAGAAAAAGGCCATGCCTTTCCCTGTAGTGAACTAAAACACTTAATGCACTGTTTGTCCTATCCACAATGACACCTTCTAGTATCCATTTGCTTTGCAACATGGTTCTACAAGCACTTCATTTAAGTTAGAGACGTAAGCCTGTGCAAGTCTCAGATTTGTACTGTGATCACTGTGTTCTTCTGTTAGCAAGCAGTTACTAAGACTGGAAATGAGGCTATTGGAGCTGTAGGAGCCTAGGAAAGTCTCAATATGCCTCAGCGTCCTCTAAGATTGTGGGTTTTGACTTACTACAAGTTAATATGCAAGCTGTATGTACACCTGGGATTCAGTTACTTCAAAGGAGCTATAGCAAAAAATGTGTAACAATCTGGCATCCATAACATTAAACATTACAGAAACGTGAAGTGGATTTTGCAAGTATTTCAGACTTCAGAAGCCATTTAGTATCAAAAGGAGATGGAGAATTTTTTTACATATATACACTTTTATATATCTATAAAAATAAAAAAAATTTACTTGTCTACAAACATATTATAGATGACCATAGTTCCTGATGACAGAGTACAGTCAAACTTCTTCACTTTATAGCTGTTTAGTCTACATGTACTGGAGTAATGATCAAGAATAACTCGATGAAATAAGAGTTTATATAATTACTTTAGAAGAGAACTTTTATTTAACAGTAGACCATCTCAGTAAATTAGGTTGATAGGAGCAACTAATTTCAGCACTAATGGAGCCAAGTACCTGGTGAGTTCATGACTTGACTTCAGTTTCTTCTACTTGAGGTAGTGTATCCCAAACTGGTTCCTGAATGTGTTCAGGTATTTTCTCTATCTTCGTCTAAAAGGAAAGCAAAGCAACCATTTATTATACCAACTAATTAACATCTAACTACCTTGCTTTATTTATTCTGGTTTGAGATATTTATCAGATTAAAAATGCCACCTAGTGGCGTTTTCAAGCAATACAGCCTCTTTACCATTTAATACTTCAGAAAATGTTCCTTCCATTCTACACACATTTCCTCTGCTGACTTTCTAAAGACTTCAGTAATTATTGGTACTTGCATCAGGACTTGGGTCTCATAACAGTTAATAATGTGAGGTGGAAACTTACCTTTTTCACTTCCATGGCAACCCCTTCAGGTAAGTTTCGTTGAACATACTCCAAGTAAACTGCAGCAGTACTGCTTGTTAGGTATTTTAACTAAAACAGAAGTAATGTTTTTTTAATGAGCTACTATTATTAGTACTTCAAACAGAATAAAAAAAAAAAAAAAAAAAAAAGAGTTTGTCCTAGCTTCTCTAGTTCTTGCTATGGGACCAAATATCTTACAGGAAGGCAGCTTCCATAATATTGAACAGAGGCAGTTGAGCTGTACACAACTCTCACGCCACGATAAAGTAGTTATTTCACTGCACAGAACTGTGCATACTACCTGTGATCACATGCATTGATGACGATGGAAGTGGTAGATCTTAACACCGCAGGTATCAGATGGAATTAGTTACAGGTTATGTAAGAATTATCAGCTTTTGCATACTCTCAAAGTTCAAGCTTGTTATAAATCCTGCAACTCCAGAATTCCATTGAATTATTGGTTTTTCTAGTTTCTCCCTGGATGGCAAAAATAGTCCTTATGATCTGTGGGCAGCCATTTGTACTGCACTAATGTCTGGGGACTTAAAGCATAGTCCCATTTTGCTAAGCACTGTGCAAATACACAGTAAGACACCCAGGAGCCACAAAATGCTGGCAGTAAACCTTTCTTCTAAGAAAGTCAACCACAACTGCATTCTAAACCATACAGAAGTCTGTGTCATCAGCCATAGAGCTAGTGGTTTGTACACGCTTCCTTTCTTGTATTTCCCCCACGCAGTTTTAATTTGCCACATGATGCTGCATAGGGCAAAAGTATGCATGTTCAAAAACATCAGACAAGCTCAGAAAGAACAGAACCCTTAGTGACTGGTAATGACAACGACTTAGCTGCATCTTCTTCCCTTCCCGAGAAAGCTCCTATCCCACTGACTCTTGGAAACCAAGAGCATACAACATATAAAGATAACCCTCAATTCTACTTTATTTTTAATCATTCTTTCAGCTGATGATAGTCAAAATCAGCCTTTTAATCCAAAAATTATGTAGGCTGTACATTCAGAATAACTTGTGTTACATTTGATGTACCTAGGTCAGCTGTTTTCTGCTATTCCCTGTACTCTCCTCCCCAACACAAGCAAAGAGAAAGTTTGTGTTCACTCCTGAACTAACATCTATTAACATCTTTGAATTGTGCGCGTATGTCATGGTGTAACCCCAGCCAGCAGCTAAGCACCATGCAGCCACTTCCTCACTCCCCCCAGCTCCCAGTGGGATGGGGAGGAGAATCGGGAAAGAAGGTAAAACTCGTGGGTTGAGATAAGAACGGTTTAATAATTAAAGTCAAATATAATACTAAGAGTAATAATAATGAAATATAATAATAATAGTAATGAAAAGGGATATAACAACAAAAAAAAAAGAGGCAGCAAAAAAAAAAAAAAAAAAAAAAAAAAAAAAGAAAAAACCCCAGTGCCGCACAATGCAATTGCTCACCACCCGCTGACCGATGCCCAAGCAGCAATGTGCTCCTCCCGGCCAACTCCCCCCCCGTTTATATACTGGGCATGATGTTCCATGGTATGGAATATCCCTTGGCTAGTTCGGGTCAGCTGCCCCGGCTATGCTCCCTCCCAGCTTCTTGCACACTTACTTGCTGGCAGAGCATGGGAAACTGAAAATCCTTAAGATCAGCACTGCTTAGCAACAACTAAAACATCAGAGTGTTATCAACATTATTCTCACACTAAATCCAAAACACAGCACTGTACCAGCTACTAAGAAGAAAATTAACTCTATCCCAGCCGAAACCAAACTTTTTTTTTTTCATCTTTCTTACCTCCAAACACAAGTAATGTGTTCTCATTTCATACTGAACTCTGTGCTTCTTGTAAATGTGTACAGATTTTAAAAGTGTCAATCGTTCTATCTTCTTTGGAGGTTTATGTCTGAACAAAGCACAAAAAGAAAATTTCATTTTATATAAAAGGATGCTAATACAAATTATCTGAAAGATTATGCTGAAATCCCTGTTCTTATTTGACATTTAGAAGATCTACAAGGAAGTATTAAACACTGGTACAGTTTATTATTAACCCACATGGGCATGGTTAATACTCAGGTATTAACCAGCATTAGTTCAGGGAAGCTAGAGCACTGACAACTGTACTTAGAGTACCATCAATATCCTTCATGTAGTTAAAATGTACTCCTATGGCAGTGCTGAGGGTAGAGCTGCTGCTGCTTTCTCATCACTGTGCTGCCATCTAAGAAGTGTTAGATTTATAATCTGAGAAAAAATGTCAGATTACACCTGTTTCTTCTGAAAAAAGAGAAACTACTTCTAAGCACAGAACCTGAATTACAGTAGATGACATAAGAAGCATCTGACACTACATCACTCTACAGATCAGTTACTTACACTTTTTCAACAGAGATGCCAAGTTCTTTAGCTGCAAGCACTGCAAAATATTCGTAGCTGTCCAACACAGCTTTATCGTGGCCTTTAACTAAAAGGGACAATCTCTTGTACAGTGTTTCTGGCTCATCTGAAATAGATACCTGCATTTTTAAAGAAAGGACAAGAGTTACCACTCCATGTTCTCCTTAATTGATGCACGCACTGCATATTTTTTTAGCCTGTGCGCCCCATTTGTAAAAGAGGAAAAACCCCACACATTGTTAGCTGCTTATTTTAGTTTATCTGCAAGAGGCTGACAGTATTACCTTGACTGACAATTCTCACTCTTATCAGGGAAGGCAAAAGTATGAAGAGATACCTAACTTCTGAACATTTAGGTAACATTTCTTCATCAGAAAAGGACAGGGAATGCCAGATAAATATAAGGAGGACAACATTAGCAAAGGCAAGAATGAAACTCATTGTTAAAGCAAGTCTGGAGCAGCAATATTTGTATTTTAAATAGCAGTGTGAGAATACCTGAAATTCTCAGACTTCGCTTGGGTATGGACAGTAACCAGAATTCTCACTTTACTAAGTCAGTTATAAGGCTACTTTAAACACAGTAGGCTTCCCCAGGCATATTATCCTTTATGTTTGTCCAGGTGCAAGTTTATGACTTTCAGTTACAAATTTGTGACTTTTCAGTCAGAGCTTCAATTTCTGATTGGCTGGGCTCACTGATCATCTGAAAAGCCTGGATGTGTCCGGGAAGTGCTGATTTTCCCACAGGTTTACTTCCAGGCAGTTTAGCACAGTAAATCCAGCATGTACCAGACATAGCAGCAAGGCTGGGTCTATTGCTGCCTATAAGATTTTGGCTTGCTTGCATGTATTATACAGATTGAGCATGTGTTTCTGAAGTGCTAGTCAAAATCAAGGCATTCTGATTCTAAAAGCAAGATATCTACCACATGCCTTCATGAACTTCCCACCTCATTGGCCCTGGGCTCCCAGCTTCCAAGCCAGAGACAAAGGCCTTAGGCTGGCTAAGCTGCCGCAGGCGCTGAACTGAATGTGGCCAAAAAGCTGATATTTCATAGAGTTACAGCTACACAGAGAAGGAGGAAAGTGACTAAGAGGCAACTGTGAGCTATAGAAATCTTGCTGAAAAAAAACGCAGATCTCAAATACCAATAATCTAAATTGTTTCTTTCTCTACGGCAAATTTGACATCATTAAGACAGAACTTAAAAAAGCTGCAATAAAGGGATTCAAGTTTTTCTGTACACCCTCTTTATTACTAAGACAACATACAAAATACCACTCTATAAAACACTTACCAAAGGATTAGTCTTAGGCTCCTGTGTATCAACATGGGATCCAGCCAGCCGTGCTCCCATCAAGTCAGAGCTTCTAGAAATGTGGTAATGGGAAAGCATAAAATAAGATGTTAAAGTTGGATTTTTTTAGGGAGTGTGGAGGAGAAGTGGAAATAAGGAGGGCCTTTTATACTTACGGAAGAAAACACTGCTTTTGCATGATTCTGCTTGCATAACTGACAGGAAAAGCTGATCCCTGTATAAAACAAATAGGTTATGGGTTTTTTTCCCCCAAACTGGAAAGCAGCCAGTTAATACAGGTTTATTAAAGGTTACTTTTTCGCACACCAGAGCGTAACACATTCCTAGACATTGATCTGCCAAACTAGAAAGTTTGCTCTCTCGGGAAACGCAGGAAAACAGGAGCATGGAAATGTATTTTAGTATACAATAGCACCTAAAAAAAGGAACATGTTAAGGGAACAGTATAACAGTATGCACTTACTATTAACGAGGCATCTGAATAGCAATCACAAGGCATTTTTTTTAGCAGAAAAATGTATTTTGTGTGGCATCAGATACCATTTCTGTACATGATCATAGAATCATTGTCATGGTTTAACCCCAGCCAGCAACTAAGCACCACGCAGCCGCTCGCTCACTCCCCCCACCCAGTGGGATGGGGGACAGAATCGAGAAAAAAAAAAAACCTCGTGGGTTGAGATAAAGGCAGTTTAATAGGACAAAAAGGAAGGAAAAATAGTGACGACAATAATAATAATAATAATATGACAATAATAATACTAAAAGAATTAGAATATACAAAACAAGTGATGCACAATGCAATTGCTCACCACTCACTGACCAATGCGCAGTTAGTTCCCAAGCAGCGATCCACCCCTCCCGGCCAACTCCCCCCAGTTTATATACTGGGCATGATGTCACATGGTATGGAATATCCCTTTGGCCAGTTTGGGTCAGCTGTCCTGGCTGTGTCCCCTCCCAGCTTCTTGTGCCCCTCCAGCCTTCTTGCTGGCTGGGCATGAGAAGCTGAAAAATCCTTGACTTAGTATAAACGCTACTTAGCAACAACTAAAAACATCGGTGTGTTATCAACATTATTCTCATCCTAAATCCAAAACACTGCACTGTACCAGCTACTAGGAAGAAAATTAACTCCATCCTAGCTGAAACGAGGACAATCATAGAACAATAATACTTTCTCTTTAGTTTTACTTTCATAGTACAATATATATTAGTTTTGTCAATTGACAAGCCTAAGTAGGACTTGCTGTTGTAAAAGCAATTGAAATATCCTATAAATGCAAAAATTCAACCTCTGAATTTAACTGGAAATTTCCCATTTTTTCAGCAAAAAATTCCTTGTGATTTTGAACACTTTTTCTTTTGAAGAGAACATTTAAATAGAAATACTTCTAACAAGTAAATGAACCATATTTAAAAGATAACATGATTTTTCTGTGTTAAAAAGGGAATACAACTGTTAATCAAGATGTAACATTACTGTCTTTCATACTAGAATAATTGCTCCCTTCTGAACATTATGTGGCTTCTAGCTTCCTTCCACTAATTCTCAATTTGGCAAAGTTATAGACTACTGGGGGGGGCGGGCGCGGCAGGAAAAGGAACCAGAACTCTCACTTGCTTAAGAGAAACTTGGGGCTGCAGCAGAATGCTGAAGCAAAATTAGCTACTTATCCAGCCCCTTGATACTCTTATTTAACAGATGCTGGAGTCATAGCTTTAAGAGAGAAGACAGATAGCCCACACATCAGTTATGCAGGTGACTGTATAATCAAAACATCAGAAAACAGCCAGAATTGACACTTTTCCAAGTAATCTGAATTTAGTTGCTCATGGATATGCATAATTAACTATATGATGCTATTAGGTCCCTAACCTTGCAGTATATATTAATTATAGATCAGCAGTGAATAAAGTTGTTTTCTGGAGTAGTTCTGCCTCATGCGCTATTTATCCTACAAATTCTGCAACCAATAAGGAAGATGACTGCAGGAAGAGATAGGAGAGTTTCCTGTTTACAAAGCTGACTGTTGTTCAGAGAGCACAGCTGAATGTCTCCCCTTAGGCAAGCCTTTCAAATCCAGATGTTCACAGACAAGCACTGGTGCTACACTCTTAAGTGCATGACACAGTGAGCACTGAATATTTGCCACTATAGTTGATGACCATTCACAATATTTCAAAGTTCATATTGGGAACTACTTGAGCCTTAATACCTAAAATTAAAGAAATACATGTGATAAAATTATCTTGATCTTTGCACCTCAATTCTCTGTCTCTGAAGTCAGAATACTGCCTCCCTTTCATTCAATGCCAATATGAAGTACACTAACATCATCACCTGACATCACTTCAGGGAGCAGATAGGCCCATAAGCATAAAAGATTGTATTCAGTGCAGGGCTTAAACTGTGTGTGCAAGTATACGGCACAGAACCTGACCCCAGATGACAAATGTAAGACTACTGACTGGGATTGTAACTAAAACTTGTATCTGTTCTTGGTTTTTTGTGTATATGCAGTCTCTGCTATGTATTCTTTTACTTCTAACTGTTTGACCTTGTAATATGGATTTACTATTTGCACGCAAAGATATATACACTCATAGCATATTGTGTTATGTGGTTTTGGATACAAAAATTTCAGTCTTCATGTAATAAAGATGAATAAAACAAAACATGATGGAACAGTAGAATTCTATCCCACATACTAAGCTCTGCAGCCTTTACAATATTCTATGATTGTGCACATTATTCCCACCACATGCCACCTCCTTTTGTTACTAATTATGCAGGTATGCATTGAATCAAAAGTTTTTGTAAAATAAAATAAAATTAAAGGTGCTCTGTGCAAATTTTGACATGATACGTTGAGTACCCCAAGTAGTAAAGACGGCATTCACCAGGCAGTGAAGTGTATTTTAACAGCTTCCTTCATTCTCTGATTTAAATATACTTGATGCGCTCTTGCTAATGGCCATCATAGAAGGTGGAAAAGACACTCAGACTGCAACATAACAGAATTCAACTTCCTGTGTGAAGCAAGGCCTTGCATAAAACAAAATTACCCCTAATGCAAAATAGCCTTCATTTTGTTTGGTTGAGAGATTCTGAGGTACTCAGGAGAAACAGATGCCTGAAAGGTAAGCAAGTCCAGAACACAGCACATACACAGAAGAAGAGTTCAGAGCTTCAGAAAATGAACAGGAAATCCTCAACATCAAATTTTCTCAACTTGAGAGAAAGCAATCACTTTTTAGAAGTCAAAACCAGCAGAAAACATCAGTAGTGTAAAAAGTTTTCTTTTTTTTTTTACATTATAACCATCAAGATTTGAACTTTAAGACTAGAAACAGGCTTGGCACACGACCTCCAAATCCAAGTCATCTATTCTTCATCATCCCTTACACCTAGAGTAACTGCCGCAAAAACAGGACTGCAGGAAAGAGTTCTGAGGACCCGCTACTCCGATGACGGCGGGGACAGACGCAGCCCCACGCTAGAAAACCCCAACCCTCCCGCAGCCAAAAGGAAGCCACTTGCGATCTCCCCTGCCCGCGGGAGCCCACCGAGAAGGGCAGGCCGGCTCCAATATAGCTCACACCGGGGACGCGATTCCGGGATTTGCACAGCGCCGAGCACCGGCCCTCAGCCGTGCGGCTGAACCTGCGTGGGAGGCGCTGCTGCAGCTCCCTTTTCCCTCTCCCCTCAGGAGTGAAGACGCCGAAGGAAAAGAGGAGGAGGAGGAGAAGGAGAACGGGGCTCACCCATCCCCTCTACCGCCACACACCCCACCTGAGAGAGCCGCCGCCACAGCCACCCCGCCGCCATCTTCTCTCCGCCCCAACCCGCCGACCATCGCGCGCGGCCCGGAAGAAGAAGAGCCGCCTCATCCGCCACCTCCCCGAAGGCCCAGGCGACCCAAGAGCGCCCCCGCCGCCATGGCGGAGCAAGCACCCCCGGTGACGCGGAGGCACAGCGGCACCGTCGGGCAGGGCCGCCCTCGGGGGTGGGGAGACGAGTTGGGAGCTCGTATGGCGCCGTCCGGCGCCATACGAGCTCCCAACTCGTCTCCCCACCCCCCCGTCCCCGCCTCCCCCGGGCGTTGCCTCAGTGAAGAACCGACGAGGTAACGGCTCTCCTCACCTCCGCGCGCGCCCAAGCCGTTTCCCGCCAACGGTCGCCCCCGTTCCCCTCACACACACGCTCTCCGTCCCGTTTTCCAGGAAAGGATACCCACTGCCGGAGGGAAGAAAGCGGAAATTGTTAATTTTTCCGACCCCGAGGCAGGGCAGGTGACTTCTTTTGTTCTTTTCTTTTCTTCCTTTCTGAAGGTGAGAGGTAAAGGAGGCTTCTTCAGCTTTCTCCCCCTTTCTGAGAACGCTTTTTACCGCAACTTGTTCTTGCTAAGAATACTCATGTCCACCCATCTGTATAGAGGTGAATACATGATTTTTTTTTTTTTTTTTCCTGGAACGATTCAGGAATCCTTTGAAAAACAATTACACATGAACCTAGTTTTCAACCTTCTCCCCCTCTTAAAAATATTTTAAGGAAAAAAAAAAAAGAGGTATACAAGCCTGTTACAGCAAAACCCAGCCAACTGTATTTTACCAAAGTATAAAAATGACTGGAAATGTCATATAAACCCCTTTCTTTTTGCACACATAAATAGCAGTTAATATTATAACACAGGTTCTGATCAGTACCAAATATTTGGGGGGGGGGGGGGGAATATAAACAAGTACTAATTCATGCCACTAAGCCGTCCTAATACACACATCCAGGTAGGCAGTAACCTGAAATTAAGCTGTGTGCAAGCCAAATGCAAATACAGCAGGAACCTGAAACCAGCATAGATCACAAGCTATATCAAATGTAATTTTTTTTTATTTCGTTACTTCCTCTGCCACCTAAAATTACAGTCTGCTTTTTACACTAAAGCACCTAAAATATTTACAACCATCTTCTGATAAAATAACAGTTAAATATTGAAAATAAGATTTTTCTCATAAAATATGTTTTCTATATGTACAGGTTTTATCAAAGAGGACTAAGTTCAATAGTGAACAGTTTTCCATCATCAACCATCACAAGAAAACAAGTTTTCTGAAATAAAACTATGTCCGACTAGGTACAAATAGGAAGAACAGCATCTGTTTAACATCAGCCAATGCAACACTTAATAATAATGAAGTCAATGTTTGAGGCCTAAATTGTGTACTGCTTAAATGTGCATTTCTTTTTTTCCTTTACGAATAACTTCTTTGGTTATCGTTGTTCTATTATCTTCTTGGCTGTACAATAAAACAGCACCCGATTAATGTCACAGAACCAGGCATATATATGTGCATATATATTTATATATACTAGGTTTAGCACAGATACCTGTCCAATTGTTGCTAGAAAAGTTCCACTGTAGATTCTTCAATATAGAGCTGCTCTTCAGAATCAAGCCCACAAGTTTCTACTATATTTCACTCTGTTCTTCAAGCAGAACTCTCACTGACTTAGATTATCACTTTGCTTAAACACTCAATTTTTCCCCACCATTAACAGGGGAATCTGAAAACATGTTTCCATTTTCCAGTGTAGCAGCCTTTCTCAGAAAGATCCTTAAAAGTTCAAAATGATACAAGTTTGGAAGAGAAAGAGCAGACTCTGCCGGGTTGTTTCTAACACGGGCTCCTAAAAGCCAACACAAGTTACCGCTCACAAAAGCCTCCACTTTGCAAACCACTGCAACTTGCACAATCTACAAAATTTATTATCAGTGGATCTAGTTGGCAGCATACAGCTGAACACCCAGTCTGCTGAACCTGGGTTGCATGGCCGCTGTAAATGTAACATGTCACAGCACGGACAGGAACTGCTGGGGAGCATGCTGCCTGGCAGTTTGGCAAAGCAAAGAAGGCTGCTGCCCGATCTCCTGAAACTCACAGGTACGGTAATTGAGAACATCATCCTTTAACGTAGCAGAAGGAGTGAAATTCCACCCGCTGATCAAAACCAACTAAAAAAAAAAAACCTCTGGAACAACCCCAAAAAAGACTAAAACAAACCACGTACACAGGAATGTCACTAACCGGAAACTGAGAAGTGATTTCCATTCTTCTGAAAGGATGTCCTTTAGTATCAGAACATTCAACCTTAAGTAGAAACTTCAGGTCATTTGGCTTCACATACTTGGCTTTGACAGAGAAGGCACCTCTCTGCCAATGAGTCCCACTGGTTTTGAGCTTGTGTGGTCCGGTACTCCTATACAAAAGTGCCATGATTTACCCTCATTTTGCATAGTTATACAAGGAAGAAGGACAGTAGAAAATAAGACCCACCATCTCTCAGATTCATCTTAAGATGTTAGGAACGTGGCAAAAAAACCCCAATAAAACAAAACCCACGCCATAAAAAAACCCACACAACCCTGAAATCTGGAAGATCTGAAATCAGTCTTATAAAATATTTTATAAAGTTAGCAATAGTCTTCTACTGTGCAAAATTCACAAGAAAATCAGTGCTGATACCTGTGAGAGCTCTAAAATCAGTATTCATATTCTGTAATTAAAGGTCCACTCAACCTAACTCTGATTCTTCCTTAGTTCTTTCATTCTGCAAGGTACAGTTCTTTTGAGATCCTATTTACTTAGAGAACCAAATCTAAATTTATATAAATGGTGTTAGACATCCAGCATGTAGATCTGAACCTAAGGGAGAAGAAACGGCAATTAAACAGCTATGTCAACTCACCTTTGGAGTACGTTTTACTAAATAACCAACATTTGAATTTGGTGTAATGAGGAGGACTGAAAATGGCACAAGAATAACATTTCATGCCTACAAGTAATAACTAACATGTGCTGAAGGCATAGACTCCAATCTCTGTTCCACAGGCAAGAACGTCTCCCTGTATTTGCCTGGTGCGAGAGCAAGCTCCTGCATTGCTCAAGCATACGCTCCCCTAAAACCACTGAGATGGCTACTCAACAGTGTGATTTATTGTCACAGCAAAATATATTTCCAGTGCAATCTGATTACCAAGGCGGTGTTCCTGATTCAGTGTTCCCATCAGATGTGAACCACAGTACAATCATCTTCTTTCTTCAATCCTTGAATTAGGTCATTTTAAAATCAGCAGATCAAAATCTTGCTAAAATGGAAGCTCTAAAATGTACAGTGTAACCAATGCTTTCACAAACTGCCTAACGTATGCATTAAGGCAAGACAGAACTGAAAAAGTACTGCGATACTACAGATGATACAGTCACTCCTGTAATTATTTCACAGTTAAATCAGATTTTTTTTTTTTTTTCTCCTCCACCTCCCTTACAATGACAGCACAAAGACAAAGAATGTAATCATCTCCTTAACAGAGATGACATTTAGTCTCTAGAAGGTGCTGGAAGTGATCCAGTATAGGCAAAAGAAAAAAGTTCCATCAGAAGTGTGTGAACATCATTCTTGTAACTGGGGTAAAAGGAAAGAGTTAAAGACTAAAGATCCTACTGGGATCAGCTGGAGGGAAGTGACAGCAGAACCATGAACTTCTGTAATTAGTGGCCTTGGAAGTTATCAGCAAAATGAGCTCAGATAAAAACACCTTATAAGAATATTTGTACCAATTATTTATTTTTTCCCCCCAAACACAAATTAATAAAAAAAGGGAAAAAAGCAGATTTCTTTTTTTTTTTTATAGACCTGGATAAAAGAATTATCATTTTCAACAGGTAGTTTACAATCAGTGGGGAATAAATGAGCAGTCCAGGTTTCCTGATTGATCCATTCAGGGTGTGCTCAGTAGCTGTCTTTATCAAACAACTTTATTTACAACTCGGCATCATCCTGCAGTAGATCTGCATCTTCATCATCCAACAAAAGGTCAGGATCCATGACTT
Organism: Gymnogyps californianus; assembly: GCF_018139145.2. Taxonomy (NCBI): domain Eukaryota; kingdom Metazoa; phylum Chordata; class Aves; order Accipitriformes; family Cathartidae; genus Gymnogyps; species Gymnogyps californianus. The sequence continues at coordinate 26,491,396 of NC_059473.1, forward strand.
CATTCTCTTCCATGACATCACCTAGCTCCTGAACAACATCGTCGTCAATGTCACCGACATTTTCAACGTGTTTAACCAAACTCATGTGATCCAGAGGGATCAAACTATGCCCAACTGGCCCAGTAGTTCTCGCAATAGTGGCTGCCATTTCTGCTGCCACAGCAGCTTTCTGAGCCTTCTGCCTTTGCTGTTCTTCTTGTTGTCTGTGAGTCTTCATATGAGCATTGCGGCTTTTGATTTTGAAAAATACCCTAAATTTTAAAGGGGGGGAAAAAAAAAAAAATCAGATAAAAATGCATTGCTTTTGATGAAGTGAGCCAAAAAAGACTCAACAACCTATCAGTACATTTGCTTCCTTGTCCTGAAATAGAAGTCAGTGAAGTCTGAAATGCCATGGTGAGAATTTCAGGGACAGACTACCAGATTTATACATCCTGACAGTATCAAAATGGCCTACCCCACTCTGCTGGAGGTATTTTGTAGCTCCCACAGTTGCTTCAGTATCTCTGCACATCCTAATTCTCCCTGTACTTAGTTTCATGACAATCTTGCACAACAAAGAAAAAGTGAAGGAATCCCATGTTAGGATGGACAAACTCAAGCACAGAAACACACAGAAAGTTGCCCACTGTCACATGCGAGTCTGTGATGAAACAGGAAGCTGGACTGTCAGATGTAGAAATTCTAGCAGGTAAATGGATTCAGGAAAACTGGAGTAAATTTGCAGGGGAAGCATCCAAAACGTCATGCAAACCAATCTCTGAAGGTTTTGGTGAGAGGACATGTCATCTAAGGGGAAACTGTTCTTTTGAGACCATCAGAGCAAAATAAAGAGTTTGTCACAACACTATTCATCTGGAATACAAATAAGCAACGTGATGCGATACTGCAGTCATATTCACTTACTTGCCACACTCCTTGCAAGGAAAAATTGTTGTTGGGTCGGTCTCACCGCTTGTTGTGCTGTGGGCAGGTGAACTCTTGATGGAGCAGTATCCGCTCTGCGTACCAGATTTCTGCTTAGTGCCTGGAATGGTGCATCGTGTTTTTGTCACCTGATTCGTACCTCCATGAATGCGAGCATGGCCATTTAGCGCTTGTCGGGAACTGAACACCTGACGGGGAGTAGGGTGGAGGGAAGAAAAAAAAAAAACCCATAAAACCCAAGAAACACTGCACTGGAACAGGAACTGCAGGAAGAAGTATGCTGAATGCATATTACAATAGAACAACTGTACACATCTAATATGCACAATCTACTTGGTCAAATGCTGCTTGCTCTCAGCTATATCCCACTGGAGTTAAAGAAACTTAGCCACAATAAAACAAACCAGTGAGCTATCCTATTATTACAGTTGTATAACAAAAAGGTAATCAGAGCTGTTACTATATAGTATTTCTAATTGACACAACATCTCAGGATTCAAAATTATGTACAGATCAGCATATTGCCTATATTTTGTGAGGTGGGAATTAAAAGCAGGCAAAATGATTTGTCCAAAGATACTCAGGAGGTACCACTGGCCAGGAATAGTCTAAAACTCTGATTTCCAAAATCACAATTCACTAGCATACAACCCCTCCTGCTATTAAAGATACGAAACACACGTACAGCGCCACAGTTAGGCATTTCACAGATGAAGGAGGACGAAGAAAGTGAAAGACTCTGAAGGGCAGGCAGATCTATAGGTCCAACAAGAGGAATAGCTGGTGGGTCAGGAGACTTATGCATTTCCCTTTCTTCCTTTCTGTCTTCTTCGATCTCCTCATATTCCTCTAACACTTCCTCTTCTCCACTTGTCTGAAATAGACAGTGTATTTAAGAAATACTAGAAATATGGTCAAAGACAGACAGTACTGGATAGTAGGACATACACAGTACTGGAACAGCATGCTGCTTAGTCAAGTCTGCTTCCAGGTTTCAGTATTTTTTCCCATCCTGAATGAACTTCTGGTCTTGCTGGAACTACCACCCCTTAATGTACAAGCTACAGCTCATGAAGCTTCACTGCAGTGCTCAAAACACCCTCCATCTGTATTAGAGCTGTGGCTCCAAGAACCTACAGATGCCAAGGTGTAATACTCTCCCACCCCAGCTGTTAGAATGGCAACGTATGCTATATTCATAGTCAAATAAAATTACTTATTTAAAAAAAAAAAAACAAAAACCAAAAACAAACCAACAAAAAAACCCAAAAAAACCAACCCACATCTCTTAAGACTACTCGGACGACCAGTAATACAGACCTTGCACACAAAGAATTGCATTGCCAGTCTGTGTAAATGGTATTTGTACTACAATATTAGAGCAGCCTTTAGGAGCGCACACAGGCACAGGTACAGGAATAATTTACAGAGGTTTACCTACTTCATCAGTAGCAAAAGCCATAATTGCTGGACTAGAGTTAGATAATGCACTAGTCAAAACATTTTTATCCCATTACAGTCCAGGAACAAAAATCTTGGTGTAGCTGAGGTCACAGAACACTCATACAGAACATAATTTAGAATTACGGAGTAATTTTGGTTGGAAGAGACCTAACATCATCTAGTTCAACCTCCTCCTCAAAACAGCACAAACATAAAAATTATCAAGTGTTAAACTTTCTCGTATTCTTTTAGACTTACCAGGCATTCCTCTCTTTTTTTCTCTAAACGTGTTCTGTGTTTCCGTCCCAAACGCAAGATTTTCTTCCAGGTATAGTAGTATTCCACACATTGTGCAACCGTCTTAGACTTAACCTGTAGTTAAGTAATTGCAGAAATAGTCCAATCTCAATTTTTTGCTTTCATTCAACACAATTTTAATACACTCCAAGAGGCAGGCTTTATTTCTCAAACATTCAAATGGCGAAAAAAAAGAAGACAGTTTGACTACGACAGGAATACTCTTGCAGAATATTTTTTTTAGTTATTGTTTTTCAGTCAATTTGTGTTGACTATTTCAGCTTCAGTACATTTCTCTGAGATTCTCTAGACTCTAGTCAGAAAATGACTGAGAAGATACTTTTGTAGCTCAAGTGTACAATACCACTGAGAAATCTAGGAATTAAGACTTGGTTCCCATAAACCCAAATGTTTTTCAACATTTGAACTAACAAGTAAGGTATTCTGCCCTGAGATGTATACACCTTGTCTTTTCTGCTTTGTGGCAGAACATGAAAATTAAGCCCAAACACGTTCTCTCTTTATTAACAGGTTTCAACCCTTTCTGGCACAAGGCTCGATGCCAGTGACTCAGGTACCTTTTAACAACCTGCCAGAGAACACCAAGATGATAGCAGAGCACCATACCTGTCCCACATACAGAGCGCCATGACTTGGATTCCAGGTGTGAAAACTTTTACATATAATTACAAGAGGAACAGATTTTATTTATTCATTTTTAACTGGTTTTTACTGGTGCTGCAGTTGCATGCATAGGTACACCAAATGGAATATACCACTCCTATCGGTGTTCTCGTAACCACTGCTGGCTCTATGCCTGCAATAAGCTGGTCTGGCACTGGAGGGAAAATGAAGGGGAGCAGAATACAGCAAATGGAAAAAACAAGTGACAGAACAGAAATAACCTTACCATTTTCTGTACAAATATGAAATCTTTGCTGTAGGTGGACAATGCCTCTTTGAATAACCTCCTTTCTTGATGCGTCCATTTGTCAGAGCCTTAAAAGAAGAGTGAATTCATTATAAACGATAAAAACCCACCACCTTTATGTTGATGTAATATCTGAAACAAAAACTGGGAAACTTCAAGCACATGCTAGTGATTGCTGCTACCCAAATAGAAGTATGGCTGTACTGACTCAGACCTCAAGTCCATCTAACCAGTATTCGGTCTCCAGCAGCGGTCACAGGCAGTTGCCTAGGAAACAGTAAGACTAGGACAAGCAAATACAATGCCTCTCCCTAATTTTTCCTAACCTCTGACCAATTTCAGTGCAGGGGATTTCCTGAGCCTGTTGCAATTTGCTTATTTAGCACTATCCTTGTAAGTGCTCACCCACTCTTCCTTTTAACCAATTAAACTTCTTGCACCCCAAACATCCTTTGCCGAGGAGTTTCACAGATCAGTAGACCCTCCGCATGAAGAACCACCTCCTTTTCTTTGTTTCCTGGCTCCCAGTAGCTTCACTGGATGACCCTTCGTTCTTCAAGTGGAAGAGAAAGTGAACCCAATCTCAACCATCATCTCCATGCTAACCAGGACTGCATGTCCTTTCTGTGACTCCCACACCTTTGGTCATTACTGCTGTCCCTCTCTGAACCTTTTCCGGTACTAAAACATTCCTGAAGGGAATGAAGGGACCAGAAAGGCGCATACTACTCAACTTATAAGCAATCCACAGACTTGCACAGTGGCATCACCATGTTCTTTATCCTCTTAACATTTGACTTGGGTTTTTTTTTTTTTGCTGTTGTCAAATACAGAGCTGATGCTTTCCTAGAACTAGCATTATAATCCCAAGGTCTCATTCTAATTGAGAAGTTACGCACTTCTTATTCCCATATATGCCACTTTACATGCAACTACACGGAATTTCATCTATCATTTTGTTCTCCAGACAATAACTCTTATAAGGTCCTTTTGCAGCTCTTCACTTGCATGGCTTGAGGTAAGACACTTAAATCCTCTGCGACAGAGGTCACAAGTAGATAAAGATTGTAGCAATGTGCAATACACACAAAGTGCTTTCTGATCATTTAATGGAATCTGTATATAAAACTTTCAAATATTGTTATTCTGTGTTTGCTTCACCAGCCTAACTGCCCATGAAAATGTGAAATCAACATTTAAATTGAAATGAATTTGTGCTTCCTCAGTACTAGTCAAACACAGGGAACACAGGACCACTCTACTGCATCAAAGCAGTGTCCTGTTTGTAAGAGTGGGCAGCATTACATACATTAAAGGAAGGATATGCAAGAAGCCATAAAGCAGATGCCTTTGAAATGACTTACACTATGAGAAGATTCTACTTCAGTCTGTCTGAGAGTTTCTGAAACATCTAAAAATTTTATCAAAAGAAATCCCTAATATTCCTGTCAATGTTACCATTCTCCATAGAAATGCTTGCCTCTGCACTGAATTCAATTAACTTGGGCTTGGCACCATGCATGGTATTGAACTCTACAGGTTACTTATGTCTATAAAAAATACATAGATTTTTTTTAATTAACTGCAAATGTTTTGCTTTTCAGTGTCAACTCCCAGGCTCACAAGCTTAGAGCAGGTATCTCATCGCTCCCTCATATGCTGAAAACTACAAAATCGACTTTTCTGCAACCTGTTTTCTGCAGGCTTTTCCAGTACTGGATATAAGCATGCATTAGTTATTTCCACAGAGATTTACACTAAAGCTCTCAAGCGCCAGAGAAAGGCACTGGCTTCAAGCCACGAGTTTTATTTATTCTATTATCACCCAAAGATCTTTTTGCTGACACACTACCATGCCATCTTTCCCACCCTGAACCAGCATCATTCTCTTCTTACACAACTTGCCAGTCATTTGCATTTACCCTCCCTTTGGACAGGGGTAAACACACCGATTCAGTCCAGGGGCCTGCGCTACTATGCCAAAATATAACTTTAAAAAGCATGACAACACCAAAGGAGAGATTTTAGTTTTCGGCAAACCTCTTTAGTCATGCTGTCCTGCCTATACCCCACCCTCCTGGGGGGGGGGGGGGGGGGGGGGGGGGGGGGGGGGGGAATATAGAATCACTTCCATGAACTAATTTTATTGTACACCTATGGAGGATTCAGGCCTTACAGAGTTTCCCCAATAGCTGTGGTATTAGCAGAGACCCTTATAAGATTATGCGGGTTAATTGGAAGTAACCTAATTAATAGAATAAATCCTGTGTAGGAAAAGAAACAGAAGAAAAGCTGTTTTTAACTCTGGTTGCTGGGAAACCGCTTTTGCTCTTGTTAGCTTGAGGGAGATATAGAGAACGTGTATAGAGAGAGATCTGCAATGCAGCAAGAAAGAATTTTGGACTTTGGAATACAGATAAAATTTTAAAGCTGATCTTTATGTTTAGACATTTATTCTACATTTTGTTTTACCTGCCATATTGGTTTTGCACTGACTAACTGACAATAAATATCTTCTACAAATCTGGGGGCTTTGGGCCCAACCTGTGGGTTTCAAGGGGGCTACGCCTACACCCAGGGAGCCCCCCTGAGAGGTGGCTCAAATCCATTACATACATCATATACTGGGTCTGACCCACACCCTATCACAGTATGTACAAGAAGTTTCCAGACTGCCTGAAGCGCATTATTTCAGGGACCATCTCTCCTGCAATTCTCACTGCAGGAGAACTTCAGACCTGAGAAATTCCACTGTTCAAGTGAAAACAATTCAAGTGTTTGCCACAGTGCTCCTCTTGTATTAGATACGTGTTCCCTCTCTCTTCCCTAAAACCCCATCCTGACAGATGGCAAAGCATTAGGACAGAGAGATTAGGGTGTTCTTCCAAGCAGCCCTGGGTCAGCATGCCCAGCTCTCTTGGCACACAACAGAAAAGCCTGAAGTTTTACAACTTGCTTCCCTCACAAGCCAACAGGTTTCAAAGGTCAGCTATTCGCTTGTACCCTCATTCGAGGGCAATGCTAAGTGTGAGTTTGGATATTTATTGTTTGTGGTATCAGTTAATTCTCATGAGTCAGTGCCATGCTCTGTTTCGGTCTATTCCACCTTTAAATGTGGTGGAATCACAGCCTGAAAGCTGTGATTTCTGAGTACAGAGCAGAAAGCCCCAAGAGTTAGCCCAAACAAATGCCACCTGAAGTTATATTAAGCTATTCATGCACTAGATTGTGAGAAATTCCCATATGCCTCAAGTGGCTGATTATCAACCACAAATAAACTATTATTCAAGAGCTGCTGCATGGTGCTAGAACGTGGCTGTCAATATAAGTTGCAATCACATGTTGCATTCAAGAGCATCAGTAAGTAATGCTTTGTCTTGTTATTTTATGGTACTTAAATCCAGACTGGTAAGATTGTTTCATGCTGTGATAAACAGAATGAAACTTCCTCTCCTGCTTAAGAAATAGGGATACACTGATGTCCACAGGTCTCAGTGTTAGTTAACAAGGATTAGTGTCATCTCATGTGAAAGATTAAACAAAACAGTCTCTCCTGGCTCCTCCCTGCATCACAATAAAACACTTTCTGGAACTACTGTGAAGTTGCTTCAGTAAAGACTGTTCCTCCTCCTCTGCCACACAGGCAGAAGTTTCTTACCTGCTCTGCTAATTAGATCGCTCACTGAGGATGGAGCTGCTGGCATATCTCCTCATCTTCCTGCTCTCATGCCCTGGACTGTCTCACACACATGATTTGGTGTCATCTTTTCAGACAAAAGACCCTGGTCAAAGTTCCTGGCTGACGTCCTCCTCCATCCACCCCCATTGTCCACCCTTTGGACTGCAACAGAGCTGTTATCAAAGGCACTAGGCATCTCCCCCAGACAAGACTCAAAACCTGATCTTCACATTTATTCACTCTCATTATCAGCTGCCATCAAACGTGTTTCTGTTCTTGTTCTCAGGCCAAGGGGTTAAGGGGTTGTTTTACAAAAGAGTCCTTGTTACTTGGGAGTCTTTCCATTGAGCTGCTACAGCCAGGAAGTAGCTTGCTTCTACACTTAGGTCGCACAATGACTGTAACTGGAAACGAGTATATGACCCTGGACATTGTGATTGACTGACCACCAGAAGATTCTTGGCTTGTTTCCTATTGAGCCTAAACTGGAGATAAAGTCTTAAATCTTATGTAAAACTCTATTCTGTGTGTCCAAGCAGTAGCTAGCCATTACGAAGCATTAAGCAATAACATCGAGGGCTGCAGAGGAGAGACATTTGCCACCTATGCTTAGGTGACATAAAATTTAAATCCAATGCCTTAACACCACCTTGTGTGTTTCACAGGGCAGTTCTGCTTCATCACCAAAATGCAGTTCTTGCTGTGTTTGTTAAAGAAGTCACCATCCCAGACCTGTTTCTTTTCGGCTAGATCCATGCAAAGAGAGGCTCTGTATTCAGTACTAAAACCCTAGCGAGAGTTACAGCACTGCCTCTTTGGAAGGATGCTCATGATTATCATATTCATTTATCACGCACCATCACCTCAGAAAAAGAAGGCATGACAGCAGACATTTACATACCAGAAAATGAAGACCTTACTGCTAGTAAATTATAATCTATGAATAGCAGCAGTCTTAAAAGGAGGTCAACAAATTAAATTTTAGTTTAAAAGGGGGGAAAAAATTACTCAAGGTAGTTTTAAATCTGTAGAACCCTACACAACAACATGGATGCAAAATTTCCATACATCATCAGTCAGGTAAAAAACTGCCAAACTTGTAACAAAAGGCTCCGGAAGTACCACTTGGCACTGTCCACATCACCTCTCTGTTAGAAGCTGCCATCCCTGCAGCAGACAGCAGAGAGTGCAGCGTGATCCCATGCTCCAGCCTGGGATGCCAGCCTGGACTCTATATACCAGCAGATACAGAGGTCGCAAGGAAACCTACCGGCGTAGTGGTAATTTGCCAAAGGATGACACTTCAATCTCACTGGCTTTCTCAACAGCAGCTTCTCAAGAGCAACCTAAATGAAAAAGCAGGGAAAAACAGAATTAGCAAATGCAGTCAGCTGCTGCATACAACTGCATTTAGAAGACTATTTGGTACGATGATATGAATTAATTTTCTCTCTTTTTTCTTTTCTGTCATACGAAATCACATCAAATTACTCCAAGGCCCATTAACACTGCACCTAATGCACACCTGTCCTGCCTTAATTAGCACAAATGTGGCTATTACTTAGCAACTTTCAGCTCTTCCCTCCCTTCTGCTTGCCACGCACAAATATGTTTATAGTGTTTGATTTGATAGTGTTAATTAATACTAATATTTAATGGTTGGTTTGATAGCATTAATATTTATAGCATGAAGTCTTTTAGAATATCTGTTTAGGTCAACATCTGTCAGGAATGACAGCAAGTATAGTTAATCCTCCTTTGGATCAGGGAGACAGATAATTTGTGGATCCCTAAAATTTTTCCCCTGACAATGCAGACCCCTCTGTATAGCAAATTTCACGTCCTGACAGTAAGTTCAGTCACCTGTCTCAGACCCCTCTGATACAGCTAACAGAGCCTAAGGAAACTGGGATGCAAGCTAAAAACCACTGTATTAGACAACCCTGTGAGATTCGTTCCAGCCCTGTGTTCTGCTGCATTTTGTTTTAAACTGGCTTTCCAGGAACTGGTACAGGGCCTGGTCTTTCCCTAACACTGGGCAAAATGGATATTTTGCCCTAGTTAATAACATTCCCATCACTAAACTAATGCAAATATTTGAAATACATTATTTATATGAGAACTGTGTGCAATTACCTCACAGTTCTGAACAAATAAGTAGATGTGATTGCTGCTACAAAAGACGTTTTTTATAAGGGCTAGAAGAGGACTAAGTTCTCTGTGACCAAATATAAAGCTTGTGAAATATCAGGGCTGGAGTAAGCACTGGGAGACATTCAAAGCCCCAAGGCTATAAACTAAGTAATCTTATCTATATGAAATATACAGTAAGCCTTCAGAGAGGCACTGCTTTGAAATTTAAATTTATTAAAGAATGAAAGGGAAAAGTCATTCCCCAAAAATGTTACAGGATGTTTAAAGCATCACTGCGAATCAATCAGAAATCTCTTTTTTATATAACCATATCTAAATCCATTTAATAAAGCATGCTAATTTATCTGCAGAAGAGGATCACGTCTCCCCTTTCAGCTTATCTTACCATAATATCTCCTTTTGCTTCAAAGAGAGAGTGCAAAGCGTATTCTGAGTTAGTTCCTCCACCAGGTAACACACTGGAACAGCTCATATTTAAAAGGTCTTCCACTGTCAGAAACAAGTCAACATTTTACTGCTAATACAGTAGCCTGTCAGTCAAACATCCACAGCCAAGGATTCTGTAATGCCACTCAAAGACAATGTAGTTCAGGGCAGCAGCTTTCCTACTCTCTCTCCCCAGCACCTCAGCTCCTGGTTTTAGGATCACTCACCGAGGAAGGCATGTGATGGGATTTGCAGAGCACATCCTTGGGATGAGACAGGCTACTGCAGAGCCAGAGGCAGAGACCTGGCTATGAGGCAATGGCTTGCACAGGCCAGTGATGCTGCTGCGCCAAGAAGGCTCCAGCCAGGGTAGAGAAATGGAAGTGAACCGTGCTTGAAGCAGGAAAAAACTCTGCTCAGGACTGGCAAAAGCCACCGAGTCCATCACATTTCCTCTCAGTTATGGTCACAGGACAGGCCCAGGAGCCATCAGCTGCCTCTGATCTGTGACTTCTGCCCTTACCAGCCAGTTCAGTACCCAAAAAACCCCCACTTCCCAGCAACGATCTATCCCCCTTGGCTGCCAGAAAGCAGTTCATCCAGACTTTACTAAGTGCCTCTATATAATGTTGTTGCTCTGAACCTGTAACATGCAGTTCTGGTCTCTTGCTCTGCATTCTCAGTAATTAATACTCTCTTGAACATTTTGTACAGTATACGCATGAGAAACCAATGTGAATTTCTTCAACAGGCACAGGTTGACGTATGAACTTCTAAAATGGCAAGTCATTGTACCTCTTTGTTGGAAGACTTTGTTCTCCAGTTCTGGCCATGGTTTCCAAACCAAAGTAGCCTTGTGCACATCTTTCTCCATTAGCAATCTGTCCTGCAGCTCAGGAATATCAGCCTGGAACCTGGACCCGATATTGATTCGTCTACAGAGACAAACAAACACATAAGTATTCAACTACACAACATGCAGAAAAAACAGAAGTCACATTAGCGTTCACTTTTGTTTTCAACAAAACTTTTATTACACCGGAGTGGCAGGAAATTGTGTCAGATTGCTTTACGCAATGCTTTGCTCTCAGGGAGATAAGTATTTTGAATATCAGACAGAACCAATCTCTTGCGGGGAAACAAAAATTTCAATACACAATTTAAACTATACTGAGACATCATACCTTATGGACAACCCAAGCTAGCCCATATGCGTGCTGACTAGCAAAGAGGCCAGATGCCAGAAACAATAACTTTTTGTTTCATAGAGAACGGCACTCTTCAGCAGAGAGTAGAAAGAGACATTACCGCTGAGGGACCATCCTGTTTGCAGTCTGCCCTGGGGAACCTACCAGGTAACACTTTTCCACAGCTCCACAGTTAAAAAATATATATATATATACACACACACACACACACACGTAAAAGCAAGAGTATTGGATCAGCATGTGCTCGCGGCCCTCTTCCCAGCCATCACTAACCATTGTTTCACCTTCAGTGGCTCCCACCAAGCCCCTCCTAGCATTTTTGAGCCATGACATGTACATCTCCCACAGCCACTTTGCTCCCAATGTCCTCAGCCACCATCCAGAGGAACCTTAAATGCATCCAGCCCAACACGATTTCAGGCAGTTGAACACTACCTGCCCAGTTCAAAACACTTCAGGCCACACGCTCTAGGCTGGAGCTAGCCTATAAAAGCAGTGACAAAAACAATATTGTTTTTCTTACGGTTCAACAGTCTGTTCTCCAGGCCCAGGCGTCACCGGAATAACACTTCCATCAATACTATCTGAAACAGAGATTAGGGTTTGAGTTTACAAGGGTATTTTGGTAACAACTGTATCGCTGTCAATGCTCCACCTCCCGGGTTGCATTGCCACCTCCCTATTAACATCAACATTACTCCAGTCTATTAAGCAAAAATTATCCTTTATCAGTATTTAGGCAGAAACAGTCTAAATTGTTACAGGTAACAGAAACGTCTTAACTTGCAGAGGTTTCTACTGCCCTGATCGTGTACGATTAGACACCTTTTCTTGTGAAGCACTGAACAACAAATACTTAAAGTGAACCTCATGTCTCAAACCAGGTCTTTTCCCCTCCACTTCAGAAGACCTAGATGTAACGAGAGGCATGGTGGTCCTTTCTTGAGGCAGACTGCATTGAAAGATCACAGCCTTACCCGCTGGTTAGGCTCCTCTATTCACCTTACGCTTTAACAGCACCTCTACAAAATCCAAGGCAAAAATCCTGATAAAGACGGACTTTTCCTGTGAAGTAGCAGGACCAGCCATGCATGTGAGCAGACATAAAAATCATCAATGTGGTAACACCAGAAGAGAGGACAGTGGTATTTACTACGTACTGCCACTCTAAAAGTAATACTTACTAGACCGACACAGAAGCACCCGTGGAGTAGGTGTCAGTGGAGTAAGTGGCAGCTGAGTATGTGAGGTGCTATGAGATGATGTGATAACACTGCTGAAGAGACCAGACCCTTGCCGAACTGGACTAAGCATCGGTGGCGGAGTATAGGGGGGGAGCTCATGCGTCCGGTCTAGCAGATGATCTCCGAGGACACGGGGAGAGCGAAGCTGACTCTGGTACAGGGTGGCACCAGAGTGGGACATGCTGAAGTTGAAGGACGGAGGAGGTATGAAGAGAGGTTCGGGTCTGTGCCGATACTTCTTCTTGTCCTGCAATGGTTTGAAGTTTTCTTCCAATTTTACAGCACTTTGATGAGGTTTTCTGCTAATTTCCTAAATGAAAACACACAGAACTTTAGCATTTAGGCATGCTTAAATGTGGTTTGCACGCAATCCCCTACAGCTTAGGGCAGCCGCCACAGAAAAGCTGTTACCACCAGGCAGTTATTCAGGTGCCACCATAATAAGCCTGGTCAGTACAGTATCCGGTGCTACAGAGAAACCTCAGGGGAGTGAGAAAACCCAGGACAAATTGCCCTCATCTCTCTCAGCAAGCCCTCTGGGTCAAGGTAGGGCTGAGCCACAGGCACAAACATGGAGAGGCTGCTGCCAGCTTTTGAAGGTGCAGGGAACGGCTCTCCCAGGCCATGAGTCTCCCACACCCTTCTTCAGCTCCACCCGAACACCCTGGGCACTTCTATTTGCACTGAACACACACAGGCTATTGGGCGTTCCTTCATTACCCAGTCACAGTTTATTAGAAACTTTATATGAGATGTTTTCCAATGCATTTATTTTGTTTGACTAGGAAGGACACATGAGCTCAGTGAAATTACTGCAGTACTCAGCAGCAGGAAAGGAAGAAAAATGTAATAAATTCAAATTCTTTGCCTCTTATCACTACATTCCCATCAGCTTGAGTACAGTCCAGCTGCAAGAAATCTTGAACTTAACTCTCTCCTCTTTCCTTGGAGGAAAAAGGGTAGTAGATGACCATTTGGGAAATTTACACACTGTAACATGCCTAGAATTCTAGAATTCGACAATAAATCCCTAGAGTCCACAGAAGCAGAAGGCACAATATTTGTGCAAACCTGGAATCTGGATTTCTGGGGGGTGGAGGTGAAGTGGGAAGAAACAGGTTCTCAAGCTGCGCTTTAAGAACACTCAGAAGCTGGTAGATGAACACAGTATTAAATATACTGCTTTCAAGTGTTCAGATTGGAGATCTTCTTTAGGATAAACTTGGAAAGCAGAAGAAATTTTTTGACAGATAGGGTTACTCCAGAATGTCTGCATCATCTGGTAAATTCTACTACTACATAAAGTAAATTACTACAATGTATGTTTAGACAACATACATCTTTACACCACGGGTCATTCTTGAGAATCACATTCAGCCAATAAAAATCATGTTAAAGGAGCATTAGCACTGTCACCCTTTATCCCTTATGTTAATACATTCCAGCTTGTGGAAATGTTTTTTATTACAGGGGACCTGTCCTCTCTGTTAGATCACGGCTGTATCCTCTCCAACAGCTGTTGACATTTTTTCTCTCCAAAAAAAACCCTTAAGTTTTGGAAGAGTTTTCCTTTTGCAGGAAGAAATGCAGCTTTACAGAGAATTTTGTTGACAATGGACATTCAGAACAGTGTTAAGGGTGAGGGTTACCTGTAACCACAGACACAGTCCACCACAATGGTGAACATTTAATGTTCAAAAAGGAGAAAGGGGAAAAACCCCTAAACTCAAGGAAAAAAACAAACAAGCCAAAACCTTAAAAAAAACCCAGAAGGCCAGATCCAAATCTTTGATTAAGGGCTTATTTTGTTCTGCGTTTTAAACGTGAAAGAGCTGGTACTCCTTTCTCACTAGTGTAAAGCAAACTAACCAACCAAGACATCATCTTAGAAGTCCTATACACCTCCATCTCCTACACTGCTTCCCCTACAGCGTACCTTAGCCTCAGTGTGGTTATGCCAACACTACTTCCAAAAAAGATCACACTGAATATTAAAGGAGATCGTGATGTCCACGGACGCTCAACGCAGAATCACCCCAATACTTTTCTGAAACTCCACGAACTGATTCCCATTATCCAAGACTGAACGCATCCTTGTGGGCCCTGCTGCCACACCTTGATAGATCCACTCTGGGTAGATCCTGATGGACCTCACTTGACTGCTAGCTTCAGCTTACCGTCCTGTAGCCTTGATGAATATTTAGTTTCCTTCCACTGTTTGATTTTACTGACTCCATGAGCTTTGTGGGAGCTTTTCTGGACAGCTCAAAGCACAGTATAAATAAATGCAATACAGCTCCAGTTCTTTGGTATTAAAAAAAAAAAGTCTCCAATGGCACAATCTCTTTACAGAAGAAGAGGGAACCATAGATCTTTTGATCTTTGAACATTTCCAATGCTACTGCTTATATAAAAGATAGGAGCCAGAGAGGAAACTGTGCGAGTTTAGTTTGCTTGGGCAATAACAAAGACTACAAGCATAATTTTCAGTGAATGAATACGCATTTAGCCAAACACTGGCAGATTTAATCACAGTCACTTTACATACGTTGCAGAAATACACAAGCCCAAGCCACCTACTCTGATGTCTCTAGAGAAGATCTCCCACTCGGAGCTCAAGGATTCAGAAAAGACTGTCCCTTTTCTCTCCAGAAACTAGAAATAGAAAAGAAAAATTGTACTGCTGAGTTACAAGCTAAGTATTGTGAGATGCTGGCTTCCACAGTAAAGTGGAAGTTTATGTGTAAAATCTCTGTCTGAAAGGAATAGAGTAAAAGATTTTATATATATTTAAAATTAGTGGGTATGTCTGAGTGAAGGGTCAGGAGGGGGGTGATACATGAATATTATAAGGAGTCACCCACGATGGTATATGCTGTCCCCTTGTTTGGCCATCAGCCTCATGAGAAGGAAAAAAAAAATTCACAAGAGTATTTCTCTGCATTATACAGATAATACCATACAGTACTTATACTCCCCAGTAATCTCTCATCATGGTGTAGTCTGCAAGCATGGATTTGAAGGAACAAGCAGCATCTATTCCTACACTGGAACGTGAAATAAATACTGCTCGCTCCAGGACTCTTTCAGGAAAACAATAAAGAACATTCTCACATCTCATTCAAGTACTCATCAATTCCTCGTGCTGTCTGACAATTTCACTTCTATGAGCGAAATGAAAGCACTAAGCATAGCTATTTTTGCTATATCAGAATTCCCAGTGATTAACCCTTAGATCTGATGCATGCAGAGAGAAAGGGAAAAATGACTTCATTGCAAAACTCTGAGTCGGCAAGCTTCATATTGGCTTAGAGCACACACTGTAAGCACTGCACAGTGCCCTCCTATCTTCGGCTGAAATGAGAAGCACATATATCTGAGTTTAAAAAACAGGAAGAAATAAAACTGCTGAATTGAAGCAATAACATAAAAACAAAGCAGCCTGAAAAGGAAAACACAAAAATAGTAAAAAGGTACTAAATCCCTTTGTTCTAGTGGGATAAAAGAATACCACATTCCAATTTCAAATGATTTATTTTCAACTGAGGTCTTGATTCCCCAGCAAAGGGAAAATTAATATTTTCAAATGACTGAGTAAGAAATGCTATGATGCTACAGGCCTTTTTTGTTTATTAGGCATCATTAAGATTCCAGAAAATATTCTAAAATACAGACGTTTTAGCAAGTAGCAGCACTATAAGCAAAGGGATTTAACAAGCACAGCACAGTTAGTGGCAAGAAACGCAGCACTCACAGAGGATGAGCAGGGGTTGGCCACTTTTGGACTGCACGGTGGAGAGCAAGTCATCTTCACGAGAACGGGCATCTCATCATCTGACACAGAGTTGGCAGGCTTGTCTTTGACTGTGGCAGTGCTGGCAGAGGGCTGCGTGCTGGGCTCGGGTGACAGAAGCTTTACAGGGACAGACACTGGCATGACGATGGGCGCGAGGCTATCCACCTCTTTAGGCAGCAGCTGCTGTGGTGGTTTCTCTCCTTCATCCTGTACAGACAATTAAAGGCTTTCAGCCCGAGTGAGGGAGGGCTACTTCTGGATCGATACACTACGCAACGTATGCACCATGGCTGAAAAGAAGTGGCCAGGGTTACAAAACACACAACAGTGTTGCTTCTTGGACTCTTTATTTGCCTTGAACGAAGTTGGCAGATTACTTATGACTCCTACATAGGATTCAGCCTCGGTGACAAATAACCACATTAAGCATCTTTACAAGATAACTTGCAGGAGGGGAGATAAACACGTGCTCTTTTTATCACTATAAAGACAGAATTCTCCATCACCCACCTAAAAACAAAGACACAGATGGTGTAACTCTGGTAGCTCTTTGCCTTCCTGTGGTATTCCCTGTTAGGACAGAATTTCTAAAATATCGGGACAGAGAAAGACTGACTGACGGGGCAAGTTATTTTTATGCTGAACAATTCAAATCCACATTTTTGGTTTGGTATTTGTTGATACCTATAGAACTAAAACACTTGGGAAGAAAGCTGTCAAAGATTCAACAATCCTGCTCCTTCAATTAAAGCCTGGGAAGGCTTCCAATAAACATCCCTTAGTCATCCAAGTAGTCCAAATGAAAATAAGGAAGACTTGATGTTCCTGATATTTCTAATACAATAAACAAACATGAGGGCAAAAAAAAATTTAGACGCTCCTGACATGACTTTGTAGGGTGTTTTCGTAACGTGCAGAGAAACAGAGAGGGACAAACGCTGTTCTGTCCTCCACCACTGCCTCTGACTTTAAAGCAAGACTTCTGGCCTACAAACTAGCAGAATTATGTGCATTTCTACTTACACAGGGTGTAACATAACAAAACAGTGCTGAGAAGAACAAGTTTTGACAGCAAAGCAAAGCATGGCAAAGCAAGCAAACACTGACATGGAAAGGAGAGCGCCAAATACTGAAGTAAAAAGGACTGCTACCTGTTTGAAGTTAGGAGATGCTCTTACTCCTCCGTGTGACCTCATGTGACCATTTAGAGCAGGCAAACTCTTAAACTCCTTCAAGCATATTGAACACATTAGCTTGTTCTTTGCATCAGCTCTCTCAGGAAGTGTTTCTCTGTTCTGGCCACTATTTTTATTTTCATTTTTTTAGCATGGAACAGAAGAAGAGACATTAGTTTGGCATGTTCCCTTTGTTGCAGAGGAAGCTTTTTAGTCAAGGAAGTCAATAAAATTTTACAGCTAGATGGTTATGAAGCCACAAGTAAGCACGGGGTGAATGCTGTGGAATATGTGGGCAATAACGTAGATCAGCTGCTCCCAAGATGGGGATAAGGAAATTTTTGAGTGGGACACACTCATCAAAACACGGCCCTCGGTATGGAAAAGTCTGAGAACCCATGAGATCTATCAGGACAGACCTACATTTCCCCATTCATGACAGCAGTTAACAAGTACTTGGACATAATGCCCCTACTTATGGTAGACAACCGTGCTGGAGGACACCTCAGCCCTTCAGAGGCAGACCTTAAGAAAAACAGAAGATCCCTGCTGCCAAAGATACAAATCCAAACCACACATGTCCCTTCTCTTACAAATGCAACACAGAGCAAACTGCTCTCCTGCTTTTTTGTTTGGTTCCTTCCCCCTCCCCCCCCCCCTTCCTTTTTTTGAAAGACAAAGCATTTATTTGATTTTATTGCTGGGGGGCACAGTGGCAATCACACAAACTTAAATTCACAAAGCACAAAACTAAAGATGTTTCTAGAAGAGCAACAACTATTACCTACCCAGAGTGCACTCCCCTCCCTCTAAACTGCAGTGCTCCTTTGTATTTCTCATATTTAAATTAAAAAGACAAAAAACCCCAAACTTTTAAAAATACCTTTGTTCTGGGGACAGCGGCTGCAGTCTGCCATCTGACAGTTGCACCTGCTATCAAAGGAGGAGAGGGGAAAAGAGGGGAAAAAAGAGGAAAGAATTTTTCAGGAAATATTAATGCATAAATGACAGTCCTCACAGCATTATGTTTGCATTTTGCATATGACTTTACTAATATTAAAAGCCTCTGAGTTGAGAGCCTTACATGTCTCTACCAAACCAGTGCCTCTGTGAGTACAGCTAGTGCAAGTTTTCTTACACTCACCTGCTGTTTGAAGCCTTTGGTCTGACCCAGAAGTATTACTTTTGGCAACAGGGAGTTGACTAACTCTTCCTCAACAATCGAGCCCTCAGGTGTTGAAAAATTAGCAAGACCACTTTGTTGTAACTGGGTCCCTCCTCCCCAGAAACCAAGGCAGAACTTCCCAAAGCCTCTTGCGAGGGAAGCAGCAGCCCCGCAGCAGCAGTAGTTCTGTGCTGCCGCCAGCCTGGCCCGAAGCCAACCCAGTGATGTAGACAAAAGCCTGTTAACGCAGTTCTCCAAAACATCCCAGTGACGCCCACCGCTCACACCCTAACCTTCTGGCTCTCCTGCAACCGTTTCGTTTCCACGCCTTGCTACTCTTCTGCAACACAAGTTTGGCTGAGCACGGACCTAAAATATTACCTACCTGAGGCCATGTGGCACTGGGAGAATCTTGCTGAGAGCTTTTGTTGTTCAGATGAACTCCCGAGGGTGGCAAAAGAGTTCGATGAGGGACAGCATTACCTACAGAATTAATCTCCTGCCGTGTGAGATCCTCCGTGGTCTCTGGTGGAGTGAGGCCAATGTGGGAGTTCAGAGACGGAGCTCTGCTCTCACTCAGGTATTGCTTCTGCTGATCTTGCTGCTGCTGCTGCAGTAAACTCTGCGGGTACAAGTGCCTGTACTGTTCATGGGGATCTTGGTAGCAATACTGAGGCACTGCTCCCAACTGGATAAGCTGCACAGGGTGACTTGGATCCTGAGAGTACTGGTGTGGTTCATGCATAGTCTTTGGATCGGGTTCCCTGTGATATGGAGGAAGCGGCAATTGCATCTGTTGCTGCTGTTGCTGTAACTGCTGCATGACAGGTTGCGTTTGGTAATACTGAGCTATTTGCATTGGACACTGCCGCTGCTGCTGCTGCTGAGTTGGCTGTTGCTGCTGGATCTCCTGTATCGAGAGCCGCTGATGTCCCTGCTGCGGCTGAGCGTAGTATTGAGTCTGCTGCAAGTGCTGCATCTGTTGCTGTAAGAGCTGCTGGGACTGCATTTGCTGAACGTGCGTCTGTCCTTGCTGAAACGCAGAATGCATCTGCATTTGCGATAAATGCTGCTGGTAGTCGTAGTACAACTGTTGGGGCTGCATGACTTGCATTTGTTGCTTTTGCTGTGTGCTTGCAAAATTCTGGTGTGTTTGCTGTGGCAGTGGTTGATATCTTTGTACACTGGAAGTTACAGGCTGTTGCTCAACCGCTGGCTTCTGGGACAGCAGCTGCCTGAGCGCACTGTCACCAGAACTATCCACCATCGAAGACTCGGTGTGCAAAACCTGAGCCATGTTGTTGACTTGAATTCTCAGATTTTGGTTAGCAAACACTTGTGTAAAGGAGTCCAATTTATGCAGGACCCCACTGGTAATTTTTTGCGATCGATTTTCACTGGGTTGAGAGTAAGAATATTGGTATCCATCGTGGGACTCCCCCTGCCCGAGGGGGCTCCACATTGCGCTTTGATTATTCAAATTGTTCCTCACTGGGACATGGTTTCCTGAGCCAGAATGTGTCCAACTGGTTTGTCGAGATGTATCCATTGACCCAAGACTTTTTGAACCTACAGGCAAAGCTATACTGTCTCTTGAATCTTGGGGAAACTGGGGGAGAGAGGGGACGCCTGGGGAGCATCCATAACAGATGTCCCATAGCTGTGATTTAGAGATGGAAGGGAGTTCATTTGGTGTTGTTGGTAGTACAAGTTCTCATTGCTGTTGGCAGTATGGTTAGTTTTATACAATTGCTGGTCCCCCATTTTTGGTCACTTCTGTTCCAAACTTACAGGCACGCGAACCATTGAAATCTCTATGAACCCTGAGATAGCTGAGTGAGGGGAAGGGAGGGGAGGGGAAAAGAAGCTAGAATTACTTATAATTCAGCATGTCCATGTGCATCACAAGGACTAAGATTTCCTCCAGTCTGTTCGCAATTCCAATCTCAGACTCGACGTTGCTTCACATCTTCAATAAATGGACCACAGCACAAATCCTACACAGATCAATAGGTTCAGTATGCCAGGCACCTGTGGAGTAAGAAAAAGACAAGGTAAGTGCTGGCTCTCTGCATAAACTGTTATTGTTATTGCCTCAAAGGAAATGGTAAAATCTCCTAGTTTGAAATACATAATCAGATGCAAAATTGTAGCAGCTGGGCTATTCCAGAGCAGTTACATTACTTTATCTCATCCCATTATCCTGCCTCTTCTCTAGTGCTCTGATAAAATCATTCTTCCAAACCAATAAAGGCTTATTCTTCAAAACTGTTTTTTCCCCTAAAGTATATGAACATTCAAGCAGTTTTAAGCTGGCCACATACTGCTCTCTCATGACTAGTTTTAGCCAGGCAGTTGACTATCAAGCCAACTCACCTTCCTAGTGTTACAGCCTTCTTTTCAGAAGCAACACACCCATTTTATAACACAAAATCGAGTACTGCGGACACCACGGGTGCCTCCACAAAGGCCTGAAAAGGCAGGTAAAAGAAAACCATGGCTGTGAACAAAGCTGACCATACTCAGATATCAGCATCTAAATGGACATACAGAAAAGTTAATCGCAATCTGGGATTTGCACAGAGCTTTCCACAGCTTCTCACAACTTCTACGGTATCTACAGGAGGTGTCCAGTGGTGGTATGCAAATAGTGCATCACTGAAGAATAAGATGCAACACTAATGCTCATTGCGGTGACAATTAAAAAAAACCAACAACAAAACAAAAACCCCACAAGCATAGTTACCCAACTGCACCTGTGCATGTAAATTTGTTTGCTACATTTATGTGGAATCTGATTAATGCTAAGACCAAACCAGTCCATGGAAATCTTTTCTGATCACTCACCTTACATTGGGAGCGCTGAACTCCAACTTCTGTTCTACCCTCTCACCCTTCTGTCTTTGGTTTGCATTATTTTAACAGACTAATTTATATTGAATGCAACCTTTTATCATTTTTACTGTAGAAACTGTAATTCAAAGTAACACTTTACAGATGTCTGTACTGTTTTCAACAAATAAAACAAAATACATAGGCACATTATAGGGTTGTTTTACTATTCCACAGTATGAAACAATCACTGTGTCTACAATCACACACATGCACAGAGGTACAGTATGCCTATGCACACACAAATACATTTTAACATAAAAGTTGATTATGAACTTTAACAAAAGCACAAAAATATTAGACCACCACCTTAACTCTGCCTCCTTCACATCTGCCTTTCTAAACGTAATGCTTTCCCACCAAAGACTCCTGAGTACTGATGTCCTTACCTTTTTTAACTTAGGAGAATCCTTGATCTAGATGGATAAGTCACTGATGGATAAAATTTTAACCATTGCCAGATGCATATTAACGAGGTCTGTGCTAGCAACAGCAAATAAGGGTAATACATAGCTGCAGGCAGAAAAAAACCTTTTCCGTTCTAGCATAATGTATGACAGAAAACCATAGCTCCCAATGAAGAGAGCTTTCAGTGTGTACAGTTTTTGTGTAAACCATCTGCAGCCATTAGCATGTAACATTTTCACATGACAAATAATGGCTGAGAATAATTGCAAGTTTATTTCCCCTTTCCAGAAATACACATTGCTTCATAGTTTCTCTGAACACACTCCCTTCCAGATTTTTATAGATGCACAATTAAAAAAAGATAGGAGTCAACAATGAATGGTCAGGCTGCCAACAAGATTTTTCAGCCACAACCCAACTTCAAAGACTTCCTATTAAAAATTATGAAGGGAAACTAAACAAAGCCTCCACAAAACATTCAAAGGGCATAAAAATAACCACTGTGTGATATTTCACACTGAAAGGCCATCAACTTTTAGAGGAAGAGAGGGATCCTACACAGGAACATGCATCTCCCCTTATGCCTGCCGAGTTAAGAAAGCTCAGCTGAGATGCTCTGAACACATCTTCCCATGAAAACAGGGCACTATTGGATCTCTCAATACACCTTTTGTATAGGAGGTGTGTCCCATTTCACCTATTAACAGTGTTGCAATTTACACCAAATTCCTTGGGTTTGGCCCTTCTTTTTAAAGTTTGAAGTGACAAGTATTAGTCAAAGGACAAGAAATAACAGTGATACAAACCAGTGAGCGAGAATAAATGTCTCCAGGAGACAATTAAAAGACCACAAGAATTTCAGGAGTAAGGACAGTAAGAGCACTTATTCTTAAGGCAGCAAACAACATCATTTTGGTATAAAAATGAATCAAGCGGCCAGCCAGGCCCCTGAGCCCCTACTCTTCCCACAAGCAGGAGCACCACGGTGGCAGATGCTACTACCTGTACCAGCAGCCACAGCTAGTTTTGTGGTCACCAGAGAAAATGTCAGCCCTTGGGCATGCACCAAATTCCACTTACTGCACCTTTTCACCTGGGTGTTACCTGTCACAGTTCTCAGGGTACTGGAAAACAGTCAAGAAGGTTTTATATCTGAGGCATTAGCACAAACTTCTCTCTTGCCCTCTCTCAGAAGGGGGGGGGGGGGGGGGGGAAATGCTCATAGAAATTTCCTCTCCAGCAGCCCCAGCATCCTCAACTCACCTCCAGTTTGGGAGGTGGGACATACTGCTGTCTGTTAGGTAGATTACAGTTATCACCACAGTTACACAGAAACATTTGTAAAAACCTGAAAAAATTGTAATGGAATATTATATTAAAATACCAATCAAGTCACGAAAGGACTGGAAAGTTCAGTCATCATGAGAATCACATTTGAAAAAATTTGAATTGTTTTCAATATCCAACACCCCCCCCCCCCCCCCCAAAAAAAAAAAAAAAAAGATTAAAACATTCCTTTCAAAAGCATCACTGATCTGGAGGGAGAAAAGTGCAAATGTTTAAAAAGAATTGTTATTCTACCTTCAGGTAACAGAAAAAAAAACAAATAGGCACATCGATGAAAGCATAATCAGCAATAAACCAGTCTCTTAGATATCAGATTTTTTTTTAGTACTTGAACAGGCTTAAATTCAAGGGCTTGATGCTGTATACACTGAGCATTTGCTATCAGCTTTAACAAAATGCTAACAGTATACATTTCGTGGCGGATTAAAATCTAACAGTATTTCAGTGCTATACCCATCATTAAGGCTTTAGGGGCACAAAGTCTCTGGCCAACTGAGAAGCCATTGGCAGCATACTGAATGATTTCTATTTCTGTCAATGATAGTAAGAAAAAGGTGCTTTTTCTCCTTTTTGTTTAGCACTCATGCCTAAACACCCATCACTGCAATTTATCACAACAACTCTTAACTACTAAATGGTTAAATCAAACAACTAAAGGCAGCAGGAGTTTTAAAGCAACAATGGTCCTGCAGTTCTGTGTTTCTTCTCTTCCCAACAGTCACTTATGCTACTTAACCTATTACATTTCTGACATTACAGATATATCCCAATTACGCAATCATTACAAAGAAACATGAAAACAAATGCAAAAGGACAGAAACATTTCTGTAGACTGCCTAGAAATAGAAATACCCTACTTAAGTTTATGGATGGAATCTGGACTCAAACTAATGGGAGTTCAATTGATTTCAACAGAGACAAGGTTTCACTCCAACTCTTTTCTCATCATTTCAGCATGGTCCCCTGCAACTTGCACAGCTCCATTCTCCAGACTGAAAGCCAGGGACATGCCAAGCTGGCTGAAATGCCTTTACACACTCCAACTGTCTGCCCTTTTTAAACGCAAGCAACTGTAAGGCAATACAAGTAGTAGTCTCTCCTGGAAGCATGCCATAACTTAATTCTGGTAAACATGACATGGATGAATATTCCAGCATTATCAATCTTCAATAAAGGTGATCTGATTTTCCTCCTTCATAAACTATATCACTGGAGAGTCAGAAGAACTTAGAGAAGATGACAGGCAGAGAAATATCAAGGAGATGGTAGTTATAACATAAAAAATCCACTCCCAGCTCCATCACACACCACAGAAGCTGAAACCTGCAGAATTTTTCAACTCTAGTAAACAACACATCAAGCCACAGTCCCACTATCAAACTATCCACATGAATTTCAGAGCAAGACATCCACTTCAAATAAGTCAGTGCATGAGTTGGGCTGGGTGTGGGCTGCAAAACCAGGACTGAATGCTAGCCAGTGCCGGTTTCAGAACTGAGTTAATGGAGAGGGATGACAAGACTCTAGGAGAGCAGATGCTGAAAGAAGCAGACTCATTAAAAGGCCATAAAGTTATTATAGCACTGATATAAGCCGTCTCAGTAGGTTGCATGGCTGTGTATCAAAAGGGAATTGGATCCTATGGTTTGTCCAACTTATTTCAAGTTTTTCAGCTGTCACTTCAAGCAAAAATCTACATGCTTTTATAGATTAATTACTAGTTAGCCTGAAAAAAGAGGACTAGATAAGATGGCAGATGCAAAAAAGACCTCCATGTTCAACCAGCTTCTGCAGGACCGAGCACCTGCTGCTACTCACAAGCAACAGTATCAGCAGATGCTCATTTGCTGGGGCACCATCCCTCCTCATGTCCCTCCCTCTGGGACGGTAACACATCAGTTAAAGCAAATTTAACCACCACTCTTAGCAGTCTAAACTGTTTTTTATAACACTTAACTCAATGCATGCCTGCTTACAGAAATGTGTCATTGCTATGTGTTCTCCCAACACTGTAGACATGTTTTAATCGTGCCTTACCGCTCTTCAGTCGCACAGGCTGAGACAGGGCTTTCTCAAGTGGCTGTCTTTTTGCTATTAGAATATAAGCTTCATTTTTAACTGTGGATAAGATCAAATCCAAAAACAGAAGTTCTCTGTTCCCTTCCTTCCTTTCAATTTTTCCCCCCACTTAGCTTCAACAGAAACAAAACAGGATTTATCTTATTCAATTTTCAGCCTTTTTTATAAGAATATTTTTATTGGCCTGTCTTGTTATTCAGAACTGTGAGATCTTCTGCTAAGCTATTCCTAAATCAAGACAGCCATCATTCACATCATTTTGCTCTCCGATTTCCTTTAGGATAGACACAGGAATATACAGCAGTTCCTTCCCTGATAGCCTCCATTCTGCTAACACTGATGCTACCAGCAGCCCCTGCCACGCGGGCTGACTAATCCAGCCTTTAAGCGATAGCACAGATAGGCACGATTTTCAGCGGGGCACTACCGATATACAACCACCACTAAGAACCCACCGAGAAGAGCAACTTTAAAAACCAAGAGAGCACTACCTAAGAACGGACGCACCTGCATTACTCAAACCCAGCTCTCAGGAGCAAAGCTGGCACTACCCCTACATCTTCAGATATGACAACTGCAGTAATGCTAGATGGCTGAGCAGCACAGAATTGGGAGAGGAAAAGTGGCATATTTCAGAGACCCCTGTGCTCTTGCAGACTGTTTAGATACCAGGTTTGCCTCCGTAACTCTTCATGTAGCCACAGTTCAAGCCCCAGCTCCATTTTTTTTTGGCACAGGAAATAAGCACATGAAGAAAGCAGCACAGTACTGAAACAGAATGAATAATTTCTAACGCCAAGCAAGGTGGTTGGGTGAACTAGCAGAGAGAAAAGGGGAAAGAGAGGTGAGAAGATAACAACTCAAAGATCTGGTTTTTTTTTAAGTATCTATACAAACCCTGAAGACATCTGATATAGCAATAAAGAGAGGCAGAGACTGAAAACAAGGGTCAAAAGGTATCAGGATCATGGCTATTTTGGTCAGAACAAACATTGAAATAGCAATATGGATTTCAAGGACCAACAATAATTTTCTGTAGCTATCTCAAGGACAAATGCTTATATGGCTGAAAACCTTTTCATCCCAATCCTGGATACAACGGCTTGTATGTTTTCTACTGCACTTTAATTTTGGCTTTCTTTGAATAGCAGAGGTCTCAAATCCACACCCATATCTGCATACAAACCCCAAGGTTGGTGGTGTTAGGCAAAACCAACAACAAAAACCCCACTTCAGTATATGAGGACATAAGCAAATAAAATAATTGCAAAAGTGAAAAGAGGATGGAAAGGAAGCAAAATATTTAGTGCACTGATTTTACAGCAAGCGTAGTAAGAAAGCTATACACTCTTAAAATGGAAGGGGAAAAACAGATTAGCTGCTTTTTAATATTAATGCTGGTAATTCTTCAACAGTTGCACAAATCCTTCAAAAATTATCATTCCCTTTTCAGCTGAGCTCCTTCTGCAGTGCAGTTGGAAGGCTGCTGAGTCTCATGTGGCTGCTCATTTAAGCTGTTCCCATTTCCACTCTTAAGAGAGACTAGAATGTCCTAATTCAGTTTAATAAAGAACACATTGGACTTGGGGGAGGGGAGAGCAAAGATGGCACTGGGAGGGGAACTGAGCAATTTTTCTACTTCAATGAAGTTAAAAAAAAAAAGGCAACAAAAAAACAACAGCAAAAACAACAGTTGATCATCTCAGGAAAGCCTCTAGAAAAAGGGGGAGGAGAAAGGAAGACAAACAAGCAGAAACGTTTTCCTCTCCTTTTGATCTAAGTTAAAGTAGAAAACACATTCTGAGGCACTGGTAATTTAATGAAAACTTTTTTTCCCCCAAACTAACAGAATTCTGGTTATTCAAGAAGAGGAGGCTGATTTCTAAATAAAGCCATTAACTCAATTTAGTTTAAGGGAGATACAGTTCCATGAGTCCCAAAGAAACGAAGAAGATTGCTTCAACAAATCTGATTATCTTTGCTGTCAGTAAATTGGCGTTGCAGTTTCAAGGTACTTTGAAGGGTCTGGAGAACTGCGACTGAAGCAGGTATCACATTACTTCATAAAAATGGCAAATATAAAATGATGTGATCTCCTCACAATACTGATTAAAAATAAAATACAAACCTTGACTAAGGCCAGAAGGGCACTTGAATTGCATATTCCATGACTAGGAGACTAAAAAGCGTACGGAAGACAGCATTAATTAAAGGGGCTGATCACCTGATAAACACAATGATTTTTCTAATATTCACCAACACATTACTGCATATTTGATCAAGGCTGAAGCTGTCTATGAAACTTGATTTGAAATCTCTTCAGCCAATCTGGGTTTACCGACTGCTTAGATGAAATAAATTGTAGTACCTTCTGCTGAGTCCTACATCAAGGGCAATACTCTCAAATGCTTCCTGGAAAATAAACATGTCCTATTATCAAAATTGCCCTCCATTTCATATTTTAGTTTACTTCTATTACTGAACTGAGTGACTTGTTTTTTCCCAGCAAGATCCTGGTTCTGCAGACATGACAAGACCCCAGCATGAAGATCTTAGGACAGAGAGTTTAGACCTTGTCCACTTATCATATGTGGCTATGTTACAACCTCTGGTCACCGGTGCTGATTTGGGGGAGAAGGGGAAATTTTTATGCCTTTCCACTCAAACATCAATCCATTGGCTGCGTTGTGACCACAGCCATGATAAGCATACAATTTTAGTATAAGGCGAGCATCCTTATAATGCACTTAACCCGTTTCTTCCTGACCTCTACAGTGTTTATGCTCTGAAGCTTGTAATGTGATTGCCTTTTTCTGTAACTTTAAACGCTGTGAAACAGTCAGAGAACATATGCTAGGATTTGCAAAAACAGGCAACAAGGAAACATCCTGAGACAGATAAACAATTAAAAAAATCAGGCAGAAGTAGTAGTATGTGGAAAATAGCATATGGCTAAGCTTTCAGTAGGGAGGGAACAGCTATTCTGAGCCCAGTGTCTCCCCCAAAAGAGACAGTTCTCAGAAATGCAGCTGAAGGACCCTCTGAAAAGTCAACCCCTCTAAAATACATCATGTTGCTACCTAGCAGTGGAGCCAACTAAAATCCAGTGGCTATTCAGAACTGACTACCATGGCTGCTTCCCCCCCCCCCCCCCAATTAAGGTAACGTCCATTTTGCTTGTATGAGACAATATAGCCAAGGTAGTCCTTTGAGAAAGATTTAAATGTGTGGGGATCTCCTGTGTCATACATACTGTGGTATATAAAATAATGTTTTACAGGACACAAAGCCAACACACAACTAGTCATATTTAAGAAGTCCATCAATAAAGCCACAGAGAGTCAGAAGCCCAAATTTTGGAAAACAGTCAAAAAGCATTGAGCCTCATTAAACAAGCCAGCCTCATAAAAAGTGGACATACGATGCTGCAACATTACCTGATTTTTGAGGATTTGTGAGACTCCTATATCTTGCTGTGCTGTCTTTGCCATAACATTTCATGCTGCTTTCATTCTGTGATCTCAAAGTGGTGTATCTAAACATAAAGCAAAAGAATGGAAGTTAGTTTTCCCCCCCCACGTGATTATCTTATAAAGTATCACCAGCTTGCCCCACACCATGAGCAGACCTGCAAGAATGAGCTTCCTATTGTAACACAACCAAATACTAACTTCTATTCAATATAGTATCTCCATGCTACTCTGTTCTTCAAGTCACTATTGTAGAGGACATCTATCAGCACTATAACTCTCTCAAAGAACAACCAAGAACTTCTTTCCTGTATCAGTAGTGAGAGACTGCTTCATTGTCAAATCTCTGGGATTGATACATCCACGGTCCTTCAAATTACAGACTGAAATACGAGTAAATTAATCTTTTCTTCTTAGCCAGCTTGGCGCTTACTGCCAAATGAGGAATGGGTTATGTTGATGCAATAAATAAAACAAGATTCTGCCTCTACTGCAGAGACCGTAAAGATTTCACAGCATCTTATGCTGCTTTGACAGAACCAAAAGACAGGCTGGATGCTCTCACCGAGAGGAGATTTGCTAGCCCCGAGCTTGCAACCTACATGACGAGCATCACACAAACAAGAGAATGTATAGCAACCAGGAAGGGAGGGATTAATGAAAGTCAAAGGTGCAAGAGATACAATCAGGTTGTCATCCAGTGCAGAAGAGATATCTAGACAAGGCATCTTAAATTATTTAAATGAAAACAACATATTTGTTTTTGTAGGTTCCGCTGCCAAGATGGCTTTTAGGGAAGGCCCTGAACACCCGAGGGTGTTAAGAGAGCTGGATGACATCATTGTGAGGCCGCTCTCCATAATCTTTGAGAAGTTGTGGAGATCAGGGGACATCCCAGAAGACTGGAAGAAGGATAATGTCACCCCCATCTACAAGAAGGGCTTAAAGGAGGATCCAGGAAATTATAGGCCTATTAGTCTTACTTCAGTCCCTGGGAAAGTTACGGAATGAATCCTCCTGGGGTCTATTACGAGTCAAATGAAGCACATGATTGGGAAAAGCCAGCACGGATTCACCAAGGCCAAATTGTGCTTGACAAACCTGATCACTTTCTATGACAAAGGAATCTGCTCGGTTGATGTGGGGCAAGCGGTAGACATTGTCTACCTCGATTTCTCCAAGGGTTTCGATACGGTTTCCCACAGCCTCCTCCTAGAGGAACTGATGCAGTACGGTCTAGACAAGTGGTCTGTGCAGTGGGTGGGGAACTGGCTGACAGGCCGCACCCAGAGGGTGGTGGTAAATAGCTCCTTTTCAGTCACAAGTGGGGTCCCCCGCAGGGATCGATATTGGGCCCAATGCTGTTTAGTATCTTCATAAGTGATCTGGATGATGGGATCAAGTGTACCCTGATCAAGTTTGCCTATGACACCAAACTGAGTGGGGAAGCGGACACTTTGGAAGGGAGAGCCACCCTGCAGGAAGATCTGGATAGGCTGGAAGAGTAGGCTAACAAGAACCTTATGAAGTTCAACAAAGACAAATGTAAGGTCTTGCACCTGGGAAAACATAATCCAGGAGTGCAGCACAGGCTAGGATTTACCCAGCTGGGGAGCAGCTCTGTGGAAAGGGACCTGGGGGTCCTGGTGGACAACAAGCTCAATATGAGTGAACAGTGTGTTGCTGCGGCAAAAAAAGCCAACAGGATGCTGGGTTGCATCAACAAGGGCATCACCAGCAGAGATAAAGAAGTCATTATGCCACTCTACTCAGCGCTTGTCGGGCCACACCTGGAATACTGTGTTCAGTTTCGGTCCCTGCTATACAAAAAAAAGATGTGGACAGGCTGGAGAGGGTCCAGAGAAGGGCCACAAAGATGATCAAAGGACTGGAAAGCCTGCCATATGAAGAAAGGCTGAAAGAACTGGGTTTCTGCAGCCTTGAGAAGAGAAAGCTTAGGGGAGATCTTATCACCATGTTCCAGTATTTAAAGGGTGGCTACAAAGAAGATGGAGGTTCCCTTTTAACAAGGGGTCACATGGAAAAGATGGGGGGTAACAGGTACAAGTTACCCCGGGGAGATTCCGATTGGACACAAGACGAAAATTTTTCACAATGAGAACAATCAGCCATTGGAATAATCTCCCCAGGAAAGTGGTGGATTCCCCAACATTGGACACTTTTAAGATTCAGCTGGACAGGGTGCTGGGCCGTCTTGTCTAGACCGTGCTTTTGCCAAGAAAGGTTGGACCAGATGATCCTTGAGGTCCCTTCCAACGTGGTATTCTATGACTCTATGAAACAAGCCTAGAAGCTTAGGGTGCGATTCACAGCTCACTGATGTCAACAGGAAACTCTTCGTTCACATCGAGCCCTGCCAGGCTTTGGAAAGTCATTCCAGGCTTAAGAAGAAACTGTATAAACGACCACTTGTGGGAGAAAGGCACAGATAACCTCAGTGACCTCGATCAGCATTTTCCTCCTCTCACCTTCACACTAGATTCACTTGTTTAAATTTTCTTTAAAAATCTCTGACAATAGGTCCCAAGCACTGTGACACTACTACATAAAGCAAGAAGCCGTCCCCCAAGTCCAGCACTTCCTTGCTGTCGTGGTTTAGGCCCAGCCGGCAACAAAGCACGACACAGCCGCTTCCCCCTCCCCGCTCCCAGTGGGATGGGGAATAGAAAATACAACGAAAGGCTCGTGAGTCGAGACAAGGACAGGGAGGGATCACTCACCAATTATGGTCACAGGCAAAACAGACTCGATTTTGGGGGAAAAAGAAATCAGTTTAATTTGTTACCAATCGAATCAGAGTAGGATAATGAGAAATAGAACCATATCTTAAAAAACACACCTTCCCCCCACCTCTCCCTTCTTCCCAGGCTCCGCTTTGCTCCCGGTTCCTCCACCTCCTCCCCACCCAGCGGTGCAGGGGGACGGGAATGGGGGTTGTGGTCAGTTCGTCACACATTGTTTCTGCTGCTCCTTCCTCCTCAGGGGAGGACTCCTCACACTCTTCCCCTGCTCCAGCGTGGGGTTCCTCTCATGGGGGTCAGCCCTCCACGAGCTTCTCCAACATGAGTCCTTTCCATGCACTGCAGTCCTCCACAAACTGCTCCAGAGCAGGCTTTCCCACAGAGTCACGGCCTTCTCTGGGCCCAGCCACCTGCTCCGGCGTGGGGTCCTCCATGGGCTGCAGGGGAACCTCTGCTCCACCGTTAACCTCTGTGGGCTGCAGGGGGACAGCCTGCCCTCTCACCACGGGCTGCAGGGGAATCTCTGCTCTGGTGCACCTCCTCCCTCTCCTTCACTGACCTCGGTGTCTGCATGGTTGTTTCTCTCACATCCCACTCCTCTCTGCTGCAGCTCTTCTTGTTTTCAGCAGTCTTAATATGCTTCTTAAATATGCTATCACAGAGGTGCTACTGCCATCACCGATGGGCTTGGCCTTGGCCAGAGGCAGGTCTGACTTGGAGCTGGGGAAGCTTCTAGCAGCTTCTCACAGGAGCCACCCCTGTAGCCCCTCCCCCGCTACCAAAACCCCACCACACAAACCCAAAACACTTGCACAGAACAAGCGCCCTCCCTCAGCCCACCAGCAAGGTGGGGGAGACGAACCCAAGCGGCTCCCTTGCCCTGCCCAACACCAGCCTCTGCTTCCCCCTTCACCTTCCCTCAAGCCCACAGAAGACAGACAGGTCCACAGCGCAATCCAGACACCAACCCACTCCATCAAAAACACGCACCACAGGAGACAGCGGAGCTCCTTACAAAGCGTGACCTGCCCAAAAGGTCTTTCTTTGACAGAACACCTCAGCTGATAGTAAATGCTGGTAGCACCGCACAGGGACACATGGATTTTCTTGGATCCAAGTGAGTTTTTGCTTACAACATTATTGCATTGAGTCCCAGTAACTAAAACCTGTGCGCATCCATGTCTTGCTACAAACGTGAGCTGAAGTGCTACAAACATCCCCGAAAGCAAACCGTTCGTTACCTGCTTGCATCCTATCTCCTGGTGGCTTTTCTCAGCAAATCCCATGAATTTGCCTCTTCATTGAAATAAGACAGGTTTTAATAAACCCACATGTACTTAATGCTTTATCTAACTTGTTTTTTATGCTGGTATTTAACACCTTTAGGTCTGTAACAGGCATATTGAATCTTCTAGATGACTGACAGGTGTATACCATCGCTTTGTGTTTGTAACAGGAAATATTCAGAGACACAGGGAAAACCCGAGGTTAACGTCAGTGGAGCCAAAAGAGAAAACGTTTTTTTTTGCCCCAGTTTAATGCAGCTGTTTAGAACCTGCCAAGGATGTTTAAATTTCATTAAAAAAAAAAAATGTTATATCATGAACAGTGACCAAAGTCACAGTATATAGTTTTGCTTTCTTTTTCATTTATCCATCTGCTCTGGAACAACGAACACTAGTATTAAACCTAAAAATGCCAAAGTATTCTGCAGCCAAACCATCCCTGGCAGCTTCCTACAGAGGCCAGGCCGATGCACACTGGGAAAAGCAACAACAGGAATGCCCAGGAAAACCCCTTCCTGTTTTTCTTATTTGTTTTGGCTGCTTTTCCCACTATACCATGTTCATCATCAGAGCTACAATACCACCCATGTGCAGTTGTATGTAAGTTAGCAGATACATGCAAAGCTCTCATATGTAATACCATAGTTAAAGACTAAAACTTTGGGCATTTTAGAGTCAGAGGTAGTGAACTGATGGCTGATAAATACTGAAAAAAGTCCCAATGTAATTAATGCAGGACCAAACACTGCAAAAGTACATAAAATTCAAATGAGGTTTTAATTCCTTTCATTAAATTTTAATCAGCATCTCATTTTTTGATGTTTAGATTAAAAAGCAATCTAACTTTATATTCCTTTGCCATATTCTTCATTTTTGCTCCCATCCCAGCCCCTAGATTTTGCATATAACCGAAGCACAGTAAGGAGAATCTGAGAAGTGAAGCCTACAGCAACATTTACAAATTAAGAGCTAAGTCAGAGATCAGCTATCCCATACACACAATATAAATTTTCATTCTTCTCTCTTCATTAGGATTGATGACACTGCTGGAAAATAAGGAGCACATAATACCTTTTATGGGAACGTAAAGCACAGACGAATTAGCAGAGAGAGAATGGAGCTAAATCAATTTCTCATCTCAAGATAGTAATGGAGGCAATTTCTTGAACTTTACTATGCTTGTAACGTATTGATCAGCAAAGCTTCACACTGAAAGTTAAACTAGGTATTTTTCCAGGGATAAAATGGAGGATGGCAGTAAAACTCTAGGCAACACACCAAAGAACAGGGATTTTCTCCAGCCACGTTACAGTTTAGAAACTCAAAGTTTCCACCTACCTGCAAGTTACTGCAACACAAGAGGAAGATTTCTAGATGAAGGCTGAATTAGTCCTGCAAGAGCCTTCACAGAGCAGATTTAAGGAGAAGCAGAAAGACACAGTGCTGCTCTAGGAGTGATGGCACAACACCAGTACTGGTTACACTACCTGTGGCATGAGGCTGCGGCAGCAGCTTGGGGGCAGCATTTTTGTTGCAACACTTCCCCTTGGCTGCAGGTCACCATAAAGAGCCATTTCCCAGAGGTCTTTCAGCCTCCTCTGTGACTACATCATGCTCTGAGATGCTGATCCCCTTCCTGAACTTCTGCTACTGCTCTGAGGCCTAACAGCAGGTTAGGACAAGGAGAACCTTTGTTTGGCCAATGAAGATGCCCCACTCAATCACCATGAAGAGCACTGACACCAAGGAAGGCCATGCACGTGCTCTGTGGGCTGGTCAAGTGCACAGGCCATGTGCTTCCAAGGACAACACTACAGCTGCACGGCAGATTTTAGATATTAGAAGAACAACACAGATCAAAGATGAGGATACACATACCCTCTACTGAAGTAAAGTGAAATGTTGGACATATACCCTTCTAGAACAGCTATATTTACTTTAATGGGATGGACTTTCATATCATACGACATTAAGAACTTAACTGAAGTGTTAAAATTGGGAACTCAGACTTCCTATAGATCATCAACAGAGCATCCAAAATGTGATTTTGAGAGAATACAAGCAAACAAACAAACAAAGGTTATTTGGGATTTCTCTTCTCCGGCCCAGTGGCTGCCTGTCTACCTAACAGCTGATAGCCTTGATACACAAACACCAGCTGATAGCCTTCCCATGAAATGAATAAGCCTTACCTACTTTAAATCAACGAAACATAAGAGTTTTCTCCACTGTATTCGTCATTGTTTCTATTACAACAAGGGTGACCAAGAGCATCCTGTTATCTAAATTGGTTGGTCATGATTAAACCATATTTATTATTTTTGGAGCAGAAAAGGGGAAAGTAAGCCACCTTTATCACAAAAGAACAAGAGTACATGTATTAAACAAGCAATATCAACAAAGACTGTCATATCAACTGGCAAAACCAGCTCATCATCAATCATGTACCATTACTTTGGTTCACTTAACACAACTACATCAGAGCGCAGTCTCTCCCCACATGCTGGAAGTCCTCTCTTAACCATCAACTTCATGATTTTGTTGCCCTTCCCTGGTCCATGTTCAGCTTTCTGGTCGCACCTTCCTAGAAAAACTCTAGGAATTCAAAGTCTCTTCTAAGGACAGGATTCTTCATGCACTCAAAATTATTTTTATGTGCTCATTTCTACATCTTTGAAATGCTTCAGGATTATTGTATGACATTTATTTCCAAAGAAAATCTCTTAGACAAATGGAGCATCTTACAGATGAGATGCTATGACACAGATAGATTACAAATTCCAAAATCTATTAGTTTTTCACATGTAGGGTCCAACGCTTCAGATAATCTAACATTGTACAGTATCTGTTATGTTTAAAGCGGTTTCGACTCGAGTTACTGGTCAGATGCCTACCAGTCACACAAAGCAAACGGGTGCTCACACTAGAAGAGACCACCACAGGCATAACTGGTGACTACCCAGGAGACGCCTACCTTGAGCGACTGCATCAAGCAGCTGCTCTGTGGCACTGGCCAGAATATAATCCAGTTCCCTCAGGCAGGGCTCAGCTTGTCCCATCCAGGAGAAAATACTCTTTCTTGCAATTCCTTCCATCTTTCATTACATAACTTCAAACAACCACAGCAAATTACCTGGGGATCCAACACAGCCTCCCTCTACAGGAGTTTATCTTATCTTCACAGCAAACCCATTATATGCACCAAGCTGGACAGGAGTTTTGTAGAGGGGAAGGAAAAAAAAAAAATGCTGTTTACAGTTTTCTCATGAAGTGCATTTATGTAAAACAAGGTTAAAATGAAGTTATAAAAGCATACTTTCATTCTGGTGTTTAATCTGAAAGAGGTTGGCTTGATATCTTATCTGTGTGGTGTAATTTAAAAAGGATATTCCATTACACGGTACTGTCTAAAAGCTGGAATGGTTCTTCCATCGGTCTAATACAGCCTCTACACAGACCAGTCAAGTTGAATAAAGTAGAATTATGGTAGTGACAGGCTGTCACCCATCGGGGGAAGGCATGCTAGGAGGACACTCATCCGAGTTGGAGAGGTATTTGCCAACAGCAGAACCTCAGAGTCACTCTGACAATCCTGTCCCATCCCCACCTTGTAAGCAAGCCTGTTTGGGTAGGTAGGGGTTTGCGTGCCCATTCCTACAACTCCTGCACCCATCTGCTTCTTTCCTTTCTCTTCTTTCCCTAAGCCAGTCCTTTCTCCAAAACTGACTCCCTTTCCAAGATGCATTTTCTTCTCCTCTGTCATGCCAGGCGTCACTCCTCTGATACCTAGCCAGTCTCCTCTCCTCTGCCTCTACTCAGCGCTCTTCCCTCAGGTCCGTGACCTATACCTCCTGCCACACAACCATTTCTTGTCCTCTCCTTATTGAATTTGGATAGCATCCTGGCTGGCAGTACAAGCTTGACATCCCCAGAGCTGCCTGAGAAGCCGTCATCTTCCCCTTCACAGCTCTCAGGCTCATTTCATGCTCATCTCCTGGGAAAGGCAGTGGACACTCACTCCCCATCTCCTTCCTCATGACTTTCATCATTTTTGCAGGTCTCTTCCATGTCAAGTACTTTCCAGACCAAGGACTCCTCGTGGCTCTTTGTCACCCCACACTTTGGATTTTTCTTCTTCTTTACAACATTTTGTGGACTCGGGGAGGTGAGATGGAAGACAAGGAGGACCAGAGCTGCCCATGGTATTGAAGACAGGGGAGCACCATGCATTTACACAGTGGCACGCTTATGCTTTCTGTTTTGTTTTCTGTACTTTCACTAATGAGTACTGACACTTGTTTTACCGATCATTATGCTGACATTTTTACAGGACGACCACAACGTCTCCTTCCAGAGCAGTAACAGCTGGTGCAGCACTCATCAGGGCATACGCTGCATTGTGACCCCCCTCCTCCTCCAGCATGCATTGCTTTCGTTTATCTACAAGCAATTTCCTCTGGCATTTTATCATCCAATCATTCAGTACAAGGAGTTCTCCTGCAACACATTTCAGCCAGCCCTTCTTTTTGTTATTCTTAATACCCTAAGCCTAGACTCTTGCAAAATTTCAGTTCCTTAAACTATGAGGTGACTGAAACTGTTCAAACAAAATCATCGCCAAAAATGACGTCAATAAACAACCCTGCTTCCTTGAAAAACCCTCAAACTATTCTCTCCCTTTGCAAAATTACTGGAAAACAACCACTCTCCTAAATGAAATTCCCCAATCACTCAAAAAAAAAAAAAAAAAAAATCTTCAAAGCAGGCACTCCCCATAACGAGCTTTAGCCCTAATTGTTCCAGTTTGGCAGAGTTGAGAATACTTCACAGCAAGATCTTCTGTCAAGAGCTCAACAACCTAACGCTTGGACCTCTTGTGCCATGCTAACGTGCCATCCCTGCCCTGAGAAGATGGATCACGAGCTCCACAGCTCAAGAAACAGCACTGCCAGGCCAAAAAACCCCCAACCTCAAACAAATAAGCAGACAAACCGAAAAGTCTAACAGCTACTGCTTGGCTCCAGTTCTTCCATGCAGAAGGTAGGAGGGGAAAAAAAAAAAAAAACCACCAAACCATCCCACCCCTCTGCAGACAGACTCCTATGCAGTGCCAAGAATATTTTGAAAGACACAAGATGTATAATAACTTTTCAACTGAATATTCATTTCTGAATTGAAGGGAAACATCTTAACGGCAAGTGGGCGTAAGGAACGATTCCTCCTCAGCACCGCCGCACTATTTATTAAAGGCTGTGAATACCCACCAGAATTCAGCTTTGGCCTTCGCACTGTACACTAACAAGCTTAGTTTACTGACATTCACAGAGCATATGGAGCTCTGCTTCAAACGATCCCTTTGAAAGGGACAATTAAATCAGACAACTGGAGATTGAACGACCAACAGAGCTAATTAAATTCTTAAGTCCCGTTTGTATATTTATCCAAATCTTTCTCACCATTCTTGCTGAGAAGGGGAATGGGTTGGCGTGGGAGGTCAAGGGAACAGAAGTATGCCTTTTTTTTTTTCCCCCTCCCCTCCATAGTTACAGATCTGTTTGGAACAAAACTCAAGACACGAAATCAATGCAGCCAGTGGTGGAATTCATCTTATTGTGACAGAAATATTCCATTTTCCCTAGCTTATATTTTAAATTGCTTTCTGATATACCAGGTTATTATTTTTTTAGCCCCTTTGGTTCCTTACATAATTAAATGTCATGCCATTCAGCTTTTACAATTACTTTCACCATTTTCAGAGGAACATTGACACTCAGCAGCTTTCTCAACTTTCTGTGAAGAATTTATTCCCCGCAAGTATTAGCTCCGCTGAGTATTTTCTTCCTCATTACATTAAAAGCTCTTAGCCATCCCTACAGAAATCTTTTCCCTTGTACAGACTTTTCTGTAGAGTAGGTAGTATTTGCCGATCCTCAGTTTCCTTTCCTAGTATTCCATGTAACCAGAAGTAGCACAGAAAAGGGAGAAGGACAATGCTTTTTAATACCATGGTGCCTTCCTTCAGCTTGCAGGCAAGGGAGAATGGCTAAGCACAACTTATGGACGCATTTTTGTAACAAATTCAGATGTTGCATTTAATACTTGCAAAGATAACAGCAAGGCTCCCAAAAGGTCTCCTAGCTACGCTATGAATATTTTGCCCAATAACCCTACAGGTACAGATACACAGCCTCTGAAGCTTTGAGAACTGGCTTCTACGATTTCTCTTAAAAGACCACCTAAATTTTGGAGCATGCATGTTCCCAGCTCCTCTAACTTCGCTTTCAAGGTATTGCCCACACTAAACTCAGGTCCAGCAGCACAACACTCTCTCCAATTTTGCCAACTTGTGACAAAGCACCCAGGACACCTTACAAAAGTACTTTATTGATATAGAAGTGACAAAGTAAACATATACCATTCTGTGAGGAGCAAGTTCATCCTGCTTAACACTTACCTGAGAGAAATATAAACAGAAACATAGATTAGGGTAACGTCTCCCTTCCCAGGTAGGCTAAGGAGAATTATTTGGCCAGTGGGGTTTGGGTTTTTTTTTTTTGGTTTGGTTTGGTTTCAGTTGTGGGTTTTTTGGTTTTTTTTCTTTTTAATTTTGTGGACAACTGAGGGGAAAAAAATAGAACAAAAGAGCACCTTAAGGAAAGGGCATTTTAAATAAATTACTGGCTAAAGCTTTATTTCTGACAAAATTGCCAGCTTGTTTCTTAGCGGAACAATAGGAAGGAGTTTCCAGAGAGCGCCTAACAAGCACCAGGGAGGAAGCCTTCTCTATAGCACGCACAGTACAACACCATAGGATCTTCTCCTGGGAATGACCTGTAAGTAGCAAACACTTTGAAGAAGGTAAACTTGCTTGTCATCTATGGCTCTACCTTACGTACCAGTTGACCAAGTCATATTTCAGAATTACTGGAATGTTACCAAGCATCACACTTCCAAGTGAAAGCAATGTATGCCTGACCATTTCATACCATTTTCAGCTCTATCACAGATAGAGCTTGAGTTATTGTCCCAGACAATTCAAGAACCAAAAGGCTCTGACCCCATTTCCCCATGACCCAACTGGCATCCTGGCACGGCGCTTTGCACCAAGGTGAAGGAACTGGGGGCTCTGCAACAGTGAGCCCAAGGATCATCTCTCATTTCAAGTCCCAATTTTGTCTGAGGTCACAGTGACCTGAGTCTAGCATGAATTACGCATAATCGCCCTCCAAGCAAGTGGATCTGCGCCAACTGAACCTCATAAAAGTTTTGGTTGCTAGGAGGTGGCAGTGGACATATTCTAAAGTCCTGTTTACTTGAGCCGTTGAGGTTCTCCTCCGGAATAACCTTCCACAGTCTGCTCACCGGTTGCTCTTTCTCTTCTTGAGACATCAGACTTCTGCTAAAATGTGTGATTTCCCATCTGCTGTCATCTAGAGAAGTCTCTATGAAATATCTCTCCAAACAGTCTGCAAAAGACCTCCAACGTCTTCAGAACAAGCTCATATCTTTAAACCAACTAGATAACATGCCTAGCATAAATTCTGCTGAGATAAGTCTTGCATTCAGACACGGTGTTGTTCAGATGCCCATATATCAAGTTCTGAGTCTCAAACTCGCACAAGCCAGCACAGCAGACAGGACCTCAGTACCACTACAGAGCTTGCCTTAGCTTTTCAGCCTGCTCTCTCTCTCTAAAAGACTTATCTCGAATGGATACACAATATTTTTACATCAACATTTTTCATCAATTGTTTTATGTGGATATTAAGTTTCAGAGTGTGCTATCTGGAAATCTAGGCTGCTCCAGATCATGCTTTTAAAGACTTACTCTATAATTCTCCTACCAGTTTGTAGGAGATGCATTTTTATCCTCTGATTTCAAAATGCATAAAAGGGTTTTCCATGGTTATCTTAGCTAAGACTGGACTTAGAATATTTATTTATTGCATTGTTTACATGTACCGTAAGCCACCCGATGAGGAAATGGAGAAGTAAAAATAAAAACAACCTCCTCCTTTAGACCACACTATTTCTGACACCATTTCTACTTAGAGATCAGCTCAGTTTTGTTTGTTTTATGGAAGAAGAGAGTAAGCAAACACAGACTTCAGTTTTTCATCATTTACTGAACCCTATGGCATACAAGGCGCATTTATCATCAAGCCCTAGACTCAAGCTGAAATGCTAATTACAGACACAAAGAAAAGGTAATTTTTTTTTCAATAATTAGTAAGCAAGCAATTCTCAGAACAGTGTTATCTGATTTATCACAGGATTCTGGAAAGAAGATGGTGGTGCTGACACACTCGTGGTTTCCCTTCTGTTCACTTTTCACTTACAGCAGATTCAAGCCTCTCTGGAGTAACTACTCGAGAGATCTGACTGGAAAAGTAACTTGTAACTCTGAGCAGGATGGATGCTAACCTCCCCACTGATGCATCCTTGGGAACTGCCCAAGGAACAGTGGCTACAAGCAACGTGACCAGAGGACTGAAAAGTAATGCCATGAACCTCAGGTATTTTTAGTTCTGACCGTGGACTTCTTCATGACTGAAATATGCAACCAATAACGCCATTTCTAACAACCCTCATCACCGCAAATGCCAGCAAACATAACGTGGGGCTGTAGAAGGGGAGTGAGGAGGGATTCTGAGTTGATTTAAAAAACACAATTGAAACAGGAGATAAAAACAACTGCAGCAGAAATGAAAGGCGAGCGACATTGCAAACGTGCCGAGCAAGTCAGAAGCAAAAGCAGCTCCTGCAATACCAGCCAAACCTGAGCAGGCAGTGCTTCAGCCTCTCTTACCCAGAGTAAGCAGCTGAACATCTCAAAGCTTCAACATAGCCAGACACAAGGGAAGGTAGAGCAGGGGCACAAGTCTCCAAGAACACCTCCCATGATGAAAAATATTCCCACTTAGAAAGCATGGTGGCACACTTCTAGAGTGAAGGCTGGCATTACCACTGTGTGGCCTGAAGTGCTTGAAGAGATGCTAAGCCTTGCCCTTGTTTCCCTGCACTTAGCTCCAATGGCACAACACTAGCATTCATGTTAAGGAAACACCATTATTCCTCTTGGTCAAACCTCATGGTCCTTAACTTACGTGCAGGCTGCAAAACTGTCTCTTTAGAGTAGTGGGGTTGTTGTTGGGGGGCGGGGTTGGTTGGTTTGTGGTTTGGTTGGGGTTTTTTTTTTAGCATTGATGTAAGTCACAGTAGCACTAGAAAGGCATCTCTTAGAAATTATTTGAATAATGGATAGTTGTTATTGGATATTGAAATTTGATATAATGTTACTTTTCTTAAAAATTGATATAATATTACTGAAAAGAAAAATAAGAGTTATCTTAAAAAAAGCATACAGGTCGTGTGTACTACACTGCGCTATCTGGGAGTCAGGACTCACCCTCACCAACAGCAAGGCTCACAGTAGGCATACAGTGACCGAACCCAGCACAGCACTGGGGCATTCCAAAAGTCTTCCCACAAGACTACATCCAAAGGAGGAAAGCATCAGCCTGAGTGAGCGTAAGGTAGGTGTTCAAATAGCAGTCTCCTCTGACAAAGATCTTGAGCAGAAACCTCATGGGGAGGGCTACAATATTAGTAAAGGATTTTCTCCAATCTGTGTACAACCTTACATTTGTTTCTTTGTCTTGCAATGGAGAATTCTTATTACCATGCTTCAGTTAAAAGATGATAAGAAGGATGGATAATATATAATGAAGGTACTGCATATATGATTTAAAAGTTGCCTCCAAATACCTAATGTACAAACATTTGTTTTCCTTCAGATGCCAAGAATCAGGCCAGAACACTAATGTGATTTTGGCTTGTGCAAAACAATGCTTTCTTTTTTAATAAGTAATGGTCCTACCTAAAAAAAAATAATTTTTTTAAAAATCAGATTGTCCTCATGGAAGATTCAGAGACAAGCCTTCTGGATAAGAATTAACTGCATGAGACAAAAGATAATCAAGAGAGTACTGTTTTCTGCCATGTTCTTAGCATTCCTGGACTGCAAATTCAAGCTACAGAAAAAAGTCTGTGTATCAGATGCTGTACCACATAATATAACAACACGAATGTCTAAAGATTATCTTTAAAAAGTGAAGAGCTGCAGTGAGCCTAAATTTTTTTATTTTATTTTTTGAATATTGAGATCCCTTCTATAGATGTGATTTTCATTTTAGTTTTCCTACAGGGCATTGGCCTGGAGGAAGCCCATCTTACAGAAAAACCTTAAGGCATTCTTTACTTCATCTTCCCCTGCATTAATGTCTCTGGTAATGCAGGACTCAGATAAGCCTATGTGGTCCCATACTGTCCTGGTGA
The DNA here is from genome assembly GCF_018139145.2 of Gymnogyps californianus. NCBI lineage: Eukaryota > Metazoa > Chordata > Aves > Accipitriformes > Cathartidae > Gymnogyps > Gymnogyps californianus. Next base: position 26,534,423 of record NC_059473.1, read on the forward strand.
TATATCTTCCAGTAAGCCCTAGCTATCTCAAAAGCTGCATCTCTCTTTTCATCTTCTGCGTGAGTTTTACCCAGGTCTAGATTCAATAGTGGACTGAAATTCCTTTGCACACTGAAGGTTTCAGTTGTAATCTCATTAATTCCAGGCACTGAGTTCTGCAAGGCTGAAATGGTCTGAATGGACCATCTGTAACGCCCTGTTCCTTTGAGATCTCCTGCCCTTGCCAGAAAGAGGGATGGTATAAAGTCATCTTCCATCACAGGGAAACCTATGATTGAATTATCAAACTTTTTGACACTTTCTGAAGCCCTGCAAGTCTGAGCCGTCATTCCCCAGAGACCTTCTCTTGAGCCAGCCCACTGACACACAGATAAGATAATGGTCTTTTCTCAAATACTATTACAGTGGTTTTGCACAATGCAAACAACTGTTGAAAACAGAGGAGTGCCAGTGTGGCATGCCTTACTTCTAGCCAGCTCCAGCCTTCTCTGTTTATCCCTTGTGTACCAGCAGAAGCCACAGCCCAGAGGCTGCTCTTCCATTCAGATGCCTTTTGGAGTGCTCTCCTTCCAGACGTGACCTACTGCAGGCCACAAATACATCAGGAGCTGATGACAAATGGAGACAATCTCTCTGTGTTTGTATAAGAGGAAAAATATCTCTCTGGTACTCTCTGTGCACAGCTAAATGCAGGCAGTGCTGAGGCAGCTGGCGATGCCTCTCTATGTTCACCAGCAAACCAGGGTACAATTACAGACCATGGTCCTGGAGATCCATCTGATAAATGATTATTTCCAATAGATACGCCCGTTCCTGTCATGAGAACTTGAAGATGAGATTCTGATGATTTATTCACTAGTCTGAACTATGAAGTCCTGAACTGAAAAATATTTCTTATAGTAAAACATACATTACTAGTAATTTTGCCTAGACAACATAGGACTACTTAAAACATGAAATCCTGAGATGGATAGACCCTAGACCTCTAATTTGAGGCTTCTGATGAGTTTGTTGAGGAAGATGAGATTTGGGAATGCTCATAGGTCTTCATTCTCTTCAAAGTGCAAAGAATAGCGAGTGCAGTCTGCGCAACTTCTCCACTGGTAACAGACACACAGGTTCACTCTACAATCTGTGGTTGATCACTATTTTTACTTCTTTAGGGGGTTACACAGTCCACTGGGAAAACAACGGTAGCATAACTCTCTGGACATGACTTTACTGGTCTGCTGTCCAAGGCATAGACCTTTCACACAAGCAAGAGACTGGCACATTTTATATGCCTCCAAGCATAGGACACCGAGTCAGCAAGAGGTTTCTGGTTCATATTACCTGAACATTTTCAGATATTTTAAATCACCATCACCTACTTCTTTCAAATCTCGCTTCTATTTCTCAACTTCTTGTAGGCTCTTAACAACAGATGATGCTCAATAAAAATAAAATCTTTAGCAAGACAGTATGCTCATTTCTATTTTCATTTTAGCCATGTCCTCAAATGGACAAACTGTCTCCTGAGTATCAGGTTATATCAGAAGGAACTTGCTCTGGACTTGAGAATGTCACAATTTCCAGTGGGTTCATGTCTTTTGGAAAGTCCTAAACTGAAAGACTTTAGATAAGATGGAAAATCCTGACACAATTCAGGCTTTTGACTGCATTCCCATGCCTAAATGACCACCATAAATGGCCAGTTCTGGCCTCACAGGGCTGTTAGCATCTGCTTATTTTCTAATAAGCAGGGGGAAGGCAAGATCCTCATAGCTCCTACTCCTAAATCTGGTGAAGTAGTAAGAGAAGAGTTCTCCCCCTCCCCCCAGGTGCTTTAAAAAAATGAAAAATCATCCATATGAATCAAATAACTTGCCAAACAATTCATGACTGTCATATCTGAACAAAAAAGTACCATGTCAATAAACAGAATCAGAAAATTAAAAGTTATAACTGCAGATGATTAGAGCGAAGCGCATGAGTATTACGAATTCTGAATCTTAAGAATGGATGACATACCCGCTGCATCTACTTAACATTGGGAGAAAAAAAAAATTAAATCTATTTAGTGGCATAGCACCAGCCTTTGCAAAAAGGGTAAAAATAACATTCATCACAAGAGGCAAGAATCCAACACATTAGATAGTCTGTGATGAGAACTCCATGAATAAAGCAGATAATATCAAATTAGTTAACTAAAAACCCCAACAAAACAGCCGTTTACAGATAAAAAGAATACTTGCCTATGTGTTTCCAAATTAACCAACTGGAATTACATGTATTTGCTGTTTTAAAATAAGCAAAGAACCAGATACACAAAAAGATCTGGATTTGCCCACCCTCTCAGACACCCCACCTCTTTTCTCTTGATTTGATGTTACATTTGGCACAAAACTTTCATGTTCAGCAAGAGATTTGGCTAGACAGCAGATGGAGTATTCCATTAAAACACGATTGGCAAAATGTGCCCACCCTCACAGTCAAAAGCAGCAAACCACTTCTCAGTAACATCTGCCTGCAGATCACAAGATGCTCACATGGATGCTTTTCCACAAAATACCTTTTCCTTACTCCTATCTAAAAGTGTTGTTCTCCGTAAGTGAATTCTGTAATTTAAAAAAAAAAAAAAAAGGGGGGGGGGGTGGAGGGTGCAAAAAGGCAGCCTCAGGTATTCTTCCTAAGCACCATTCACCTACCCAGAAAAGCGTACAGAAAAACTAGCATCAGAGGTAGGCACAACTGCAGAAGGCTATAATTGTCAAACAGAGGTCTGGAGCGCTTGGTTCAGCAGGAAGTGACTATTTCAAGTTAGGTGTAACTAGGAGAAAGAGAAACTTGGTTCACTTTATAAAAAAGATATGTGGTAATATAAAAAAAAAAAAAAAGAGAAAGAGAAAAACCAGAGGGTACATTAATTATAATGGTTCTGTGGTTCTCCTGTATTTCAATTAGAAACCACTTTATTTACAGCTCTTGGCTCAGCAGCAGGCAACCCAACGAGAACACTTTTCATGGTGCAATTTCTAATGCAAATAAAAGTAAAGGTAACCCTAGAGTGGTTTGCTAACTTATATAATGAGACAGAAAAGAAATGGTACAAGTGAATAACGATCATGTCAAATGCATTCAGAAAGACCACACGACTCAAATAATAAATTCTTTGAAAAGTACATTTACCTCAAAGAACTAAAATAGCTCTTTATTCCATAAATATATAAACACTTTTCCTAAGATATCATTTTAATAGTAATTTAAATACACATTCCATCAAAACATAAAGTTAAACCCATTCTCTCCACCCTCAAAACCAAGAAGTGACCACTGGAGATAGAAATCTGTCTTTTCTGCTCAGCAACTCCACATTTACTGATTTCAGACAGAGTGAAGACGAGCCCTAAGAGGCAACACTGGGGTCTGCCCAGGCAGCCCCTTTTGCACTACTTGCAGCTAGAGCAGCATACGGGAGGTCAACAGGAGAAGTGGAGAAGACAAGTGGAAAAATGCATGTGTGGGAGAAACTAATGTACACAAGCAGGCGACATGCAATTAAGGTCTCCCAACGATGGCTCAAATGTCTCCCTGAAACCAGGGCAGGTTTACCAAGGACTGGCCTTGCATGTTCGACCAGCAAACCCCTCAAATTTGCCACCAAATTCAGTTTGGTGACGGGGTTAAGGCGCAGCCCCCCACAGATGGTGCCATACTCTCCTCAGATGACAACAGCACAGGTTGGAGTTGCACCACTCGCACTCTTCTCTCCCAGTTTATAGTGTACAGCCATAAACAACCAACTCCAGCACTAAACAGCAGACCTGCTTGTTCAGTAAAAAGGGTCACACACGCTTGCACCACGTTATTTCTCCCACCTTTCCCTACGAGGATGGCCTTGTACAGACTAAGCTTCCACCAGCCAGCTACTAGCCCTGTCCAAGTTTTTGAGCTTTTACTCAAAAATGTAACATCATAGGGGAAAAACTCCTACAGCAATTTTTCATTTCATTTTTAAAATGGAAACAAAATAAATTTTGTCTGGTTTAACAGCACTTTTCCAAATTGTGCCAGATACAAAATTTTCCATCTTTTCAAATTCATGAGGTTGCGTCAAACACTCACATGCTCTCTCAAATGCTCTTCTCCTCTCCGACTTGTCAGTTCACTTACGAAAGAAATACCTACAAGAACATTTTGGGCTTCCATTCGGCAGAATGTTTTGAAGCAGTTTCTAATATCATAGAAAATGCCTATCAACAGCTGTTAGCAGCACAGGAGGGATCTGTCTGTATACAGATGCTCATATGCTAAGCAAGCACTTCACTAAAAGGAGTAAGTGATGTGCGTTACTTTCTGCAACCCGTTTGACTACAGGTAGTTTCAATTTGTATTTTGCTCTTAACAGTGAGGAGATTCAGGAGCTGATGTTGTACCTGTCAATTCACAAAGGCCTACTGCATTTAGAAAAGCAAGAAATGCAGGTATATATATTTCTTTAAGACGTAAGCATTCCTTCAAGGCTGTAGGAAGTATTTTGCACTGGGCAAACTATTTAAAGAGGACTTCAGACCAATGCCTCCATTATCTCCCTCCAAAGATGTCCTACATGACAACTGTGGGTGCAACTGTGCAACTGATACCACTGCCAACTTCGTTGGCTCATCTCTCCAGGTTTCCTATACAGCCAATTAAAAAAAAAAAAAGGGGGGGGGGGGGGGGGGGGGGGGGGGGGGGGGGGGGAACTTTCCAGAAAGAAGGTGACCCAGAGCACTGAAATTCAGTTGCTGCTGAGCTGCCCTAAAGAAAAGGCCCTCTCTCTCTACTGATTGCAAAGGGGCCTAATGAAGTCAGGAGCTTAATGAAATTAGCTGATCCTGTCAGAAGCCTAAACTTAGGACAACTCTGAACATGCCGTTATTGATACTGCTATCTTTTGCAGTTGATATCATGAACTGCAACAGCAGTAAGTTCAGTTAAACCTTTTTTATAACTAACCACTATCAGCTTTTTAGGGACCAGATGTCATTTGGTTTGTAGATAGGCTACAACGCATTGCTAACGAAGACAAGGTTACAAGAAAGCAGGCTGCGACGAGGCAGGTGCAACGGTACAAAACACAGCGGAGGGAAAACTTTCTGCAAGGCAAACATCAAAGATCCCATACTTTTCTGCTGTTATGCTGGAGAATCACGAGAGAGCCACCTCTGGAATTGTATTTAACACTAAAACACACCAAACCCACCCAGCCAGCTGAAAACCCCCCAAACACGTAGAGCTGCCCACCCACACCAAACAACCCCTAAGAACCACCTAAATCAGAACAACCACTGAACATACCAAAGTGCCGCGTGTGCTATTACACCACCGTGGTAGCAAAAGCCGAACAGCACGTAGCAAATGCCCGAGGTGCACCTCCCGCACCACATACAAGCCACCGAGCAGCTGGCCTTTTCCAGTGGACAGCACCGTAAAGGAAGAAATTTTTCAAGAATCTCAGCAGCCCTTAAAGCTGCTGTCGTGTGTCTGAAAAAAAAAAAAATCCTAACACACAGTACCACTCCCACAAAAAAAGGGGATAGAGCTTGTTCTTATATAAGTATGTATATTATTTAACACTCAAAAACAACAGTTCCATCACATCTATGCAAAACCAGAAGTTGTGAGGAGCTGGGGGGGGGCGGGGGAAGAATTTCTACTCTATTGTATCTATCCATTTTGTTTATTTGCCTCAGGGCAAGTCAAGGGCCTCAACACATTGCAGAACAAGGACCACTATCCATTTTCTTTCTCTTCCTTTGTTGTAGCACAAGGTGACTGATGCAAGTATAATTCACACAGTATTTGCATCTATTAACTATTATCTCCTAGGAAATGATCTTTTGGATCTGGGAAAAAGTGATTACAAAACACCTTAAAGGTGAGATAAACAAATGCATGCCATCATCTTCTCAGACAAACAATTGTTCCTGCTTCTGCGGTCATCTGAATGAGTTTTGCTCTTCCTTAGATTAAACAAACACATGCTGCCGAGATGCATGCATTGCTTCTGAGGTAGATGTGAAGGAGAAGGCCTAGGTGACAAAAATAACTTTCAAATAGATGTTCGTATATTCACATTGCAAAGAACATAAAAGGAGGCAGGAAGCAGGGGAGGGAAGTGTCTGTCTCTCATATCATATTTAAGTGACAGTACAAGTAGCAGTGACTTTTTTCCCTGAACTGCTCACAGATATGGGACCATTGCATAATCTTCAATAATGTTGTAAATTCTATTCACATTTTCTCTGAACACTACAGGAATTCACAGAATTAAGAGCAGAAATAATGTTGGGGTTTTTTTCACTCACTCAAAAGAAACAGATGCAGAATAGAGCAAGTTTTCCTGTAAAAACAGCTTCGTCCTACTTTATGAACTAGTTATTCCTAACTGTAACCACCTCCCCTCACACAGAATATTATGTAGTGCTAAGAAGCTCCTCCAGTCTCTACAAAACAGCCATGATAAACAAGTTGGTTTATGGCAAACAGAAATCCATACACACACATAGGAATGTAAGAGCTGGCTGATAGAAGCAGACGTGCCTGTGTATCCCAAGCCTAAACTCATCTGGGCAAGTAGCACTAGGAAAGGACACCCAAGGGAAGGGAGAAGAGGCACAACTTGGCGTAGAACTGGAAAAAAAGAGAGCAAAGGGAATGAATGCATACATTTTTGAGATTTCGCCCTGGTAAAAGATGAATTTCACTGACATTTCTGCAGATACAGGGATAAAAATCTCAAGAGATTCAATGTGAAAAGTTATTTAAAACATGCACAAATTTAATTTGATAGTCAGCCTTTCAGTCAACCTATTTTCTGCACTTCAGTGAGGACAACAGGGGAAAAAAGATTTAAATCTTATAAAATAATATGGAGAAATGCATTTTCCATTCCAGAATGTATTATTTTTAGGACCACATGGAAAATATCCTTCAAGGATACCATCCCTTGGTGGTGTCTTAGATGGCCTGCATGACAAGCATGTATCCAATAAGCAGGTAACTTAATGTCAACAATATGATTCTACGATTCTAATATAAAGACAAAAGCAAGTCAAATTCAATTTTACTTGAAGATGTGGCTTTCTAAAATACCACAGAGGGAAAAAAGGATTTCTGCAGTAAAGAGGCAGCTGGGGCTTTGCATGGCTTACTTCAAGAGCAGCAACATATAGCCTTTGTTATATCAAAAACCAAAAGCATTTTGCTTGAACCTCTTCCAGACCATCCTTGTTCTCTGACAGTTTTTCTCTACCTGATGTCTTTTCTAGTTTTTCGTTCACATTCCTGATGGTTCTTGACAGTTTCACAACATTGTCCTGGAGGACGTTTTAAAAATAAACCCGGAATTCGAATCAGTGCACTCCTTAGTCCATCTCCAGGCCCCTTTGCTATTTGTCATACTGGTACTGCCTTGTCCCAAGCAGTCCCTGCAGCACATGCAACCTAATTCTCCATCCAGCTGCATTACTCAGTTTGCATTCCTGTAAGGGCCCACTCCAAGAGAAATAATGACTTCCACTCTAATTTAACTTCCCCTGAAGCACCTAATGTGTCTTTAATAATCAGTTTTCCTTACCTGGCCTACGCTAATCTACTATAATCTATTGTACAAATTTCTGAACCTACCTTTAAGAAATCTGTGAGGCCATTAAATGCACCAATCGCAGCGATATGTTTTCCTGATTCGAGATAATATACAGGAACAAAATGCCTAGAACTGCTCTGGTTAACCATCCTGTGGAGTCTGGAAGAAACTTTCTTGTAATTCTGTAGAAAAGCATGCTGCATCTTTTCTGCGTGAGGGATTTGTAATTTAAAAATAACATGCACTAGAAAAATACATTTTGAATATGTCTGAGTACACTTTTGAACACATAAAATAAGTACATTACAAAAGCACGGTACTTCATGATTTCTGAAGTTAAATACACAGTGGTAGACAGTCTCCAGTCAGACCAGCTTAGTGTGTCTCCTCCACAATCTTACCCCCTCACCACCCCAGGCTTTCCAAGTTGATCTCACAGTGCTGTTTGGGTGTGTGCGCACATGTGTGTGTGCATCCCTGCACGTCTGTGTAGCATCATTTTCAAAGTACCTCTGAGGAGGCGCATTCACTTTTTCTCAGGGAAAGCCATGGACTGGAAAGAATAAGCTCTTGCAGTATTAAGTTATTTAAGACTTCGATACTGTAACAGATTAAGAAAACAAACAAAAAACAAACCTTGTACAAAGACCTTTTCCCACAGTGATTTTAAGGCAGAACCAAAATTGGCTCACATCAATGAAGCCCTCTAAGTGAAATCTACATAACTGGGTCAGAAATTGTGTCTCAGGAAGAAAAGTTGCTATTCCTTAACTCCTGAGCTTCAAAGAAACTTTAAGAAAGTTTCTTTGTAATGTTTCCTTCAACAGGTCTCAAATCATGCTCAGATCTTACACTAACCCAAACAGAACGGCCGAAGGGGAATCAAACCCCTTCTAACAACCACAGACGTTGGGAGATCACTGATACAAGTTACAAAGGCTCCCTACCACTTGCCTTTGTACTATTTACTTGAAAAAGATAAACTGGCATTACTCAGTAAACTTAGTTCTAGTCAAAGGCCTGGTAAACCCTACTTTACAGGCAGGAGAGAAACATACATTTACAAGCTAGGGCAAAACAGCATCTATGCTAAACACCAGAAGGGCTGAAGTCTCTATCTTAACAACAGAGTAACAGCACTCAGTGGGCTGATGGCAAGATGGAAGAAGTATGACATTTTTTCTAGGGCTCCAATATTTTCATAAGAGGTCTAACACATATCTAGATGTCCTGGCTTCAACTGATGTGTATGGAAAGGGAATCTTTTCAGCAGAAGGCAGGGCTGGAAAAGCTGAGGGTCCTGCTATGAGAACCAAAACCTCCTCAATAAACCCAAACCACAACTCCCCTTCAGGTAGACAAATAATAAGGCAGGACAATTACTGTCACTGGCAATAGTTTGAAAGACAGAAGAACAGTTCTCTGCATTCAAAATGGACTGATCCTAAATGAAGGATTAGGATATAACAATGAGCAAGGCAAACAAAGGCTGGAGCAACACTGTCCTGAAGGTGGAAGAGCTATAGACTTGGTGCACGTAATTCAAATATTTCCAACAAGATACAATTTTCCAAGCGTAGTTTCTCCAACAGATACACACTTCCATACTTTTCTCTTTGCTGTTCATGAATATTTTTGGCTTATCAACATAAGTATGGATTTAAAAAGGCTGGGAATTGGACTTGCAAACAATATTTGACAAAATCCTTTCACACTACTAAGAAAATTGAGGTTTATTAGGGAGAGCATTTATGCATATTAGAAAGCAGCAGAGACACAGAAAACACATGAGAACAAAAGAAACAGCTTTCAATAAGGCAAAAAAAAAAAAAAAAAAGATCAAGGGAGGGATGCCCTCAGTTCTATACTGGGATAGCAATGTTTCATACATTCTTGAACAAACTGGAAAGACATGAAGGCAACACCCCTTCTCCCCTCCCCCCCAAAAACCTGAACAGCTAAAATCCACAGATGACAAAATTATTTACAGTTGGTCAAAACCAGAGAAGACTGGAAAGAATTCCAGATGAACCATGCAAGGCCAGAGCAAGGGGCAAATTAAATCCACTGCAGATCAATAAAAAGCAAAGTGCATTTAAATGAAAAATGTGAAGCACTCAAAACTGATTGTTGGGTTTAACAGTTCTGGAGTAACTCAATATTTGAATCAAGTCTTCAGCAAATAAATGAAAAACACTGCTAGATATGCAAAGATACAACTTAGAAATATTCTTTTTTTTTTTCCCATTTTAAAGACGAAAGCATTCACATGATTATCTAAAGGATAAGACCGACAACACTGTTGTGCCACAGCATAAATCAGAAACGTGTTCTCCATCAGAGTGCTATGTTCAGCTCTTATCATCTAATCTCTTCTTGAGATAGCAGATGTAGTAAAAGGTTCAGAAAATGGGGACAAGAATAATTCGGGACAAAGATTTCTGTACAGAAAGAGATGGAGAAGTTTGAAGCAACCACACTAATAGAGATGGATAAATTATCAAAGATATAAAAAAAGAATTGTGGAAAAGACTACAGTGCTCCTATACACTCTCCTCATGCAGAAGCAAGGGCATCTTTGAAACAGCAATACACTTAAAGCTGCTAAAAGGAAATGCATGTTTGTTTAGTTGGTTTGGTTCTGTGGCAGCGCTCTGTTGTTCTTTTTTAATTTTATTTTTATTCAGTGCTCAATTTGCACAATATTTTGCCACAAGCTATGACAAAGACCTCGCAAAGATTCAGAGAAAAACTACAGTTTTATATAGCTCATGACGACGAGTAATTTACTTTAGGTAGGGGAAAGATCGGAAACACCCACCTGTCCTCTCTGTATTTGCAGGATGTAAGATTTTCATGGTACAGGACCAACCAACAGAAAATGCTCAGAATTTCCCCTTTCGGACTTGAACATAACTGTCCACCTTAGGACAAAGGACATGTTAAAGTATCAGGTACAGCCCTCACAAACAGTAGCCAAGAGACACACACACAGGTTGCAGAACTGGTCCACTAAGATACCTAATCCTCTGCAGAAGTGCAGAGTGGTGTGTCCACACAGTAAGGCAGAGGAAGCCGGGAACAAGGGAACATATAAAGCTTTATTAGGAGGCTTCAGCCTAAGGATACTAGATACAGAGTAGTTGCGCTCTCTGTTCAGAAGTGGTCTTTGCAATGTTTGGAACAAGAACTTGCACTGGTTTCTCATGAGAGGGCTGACACACTGAAGAAGCTGCTGGGTTGTGTCAGGGCAGTGCCATGGCAGTGGTCCGGCACAAACCACATCCTTCAGACACTATCCCTTTGCAGTGTTCACAAAAGTGCTCATACGCAAGGTATTTACAACAGCAGCAAGGTATTTTTGCAATTAGTACTACAGTGTACACTCTTCACCAACTTATTCCTGAGTGTACGAGCCCCATGTTATGCACGACAGCATGAGAGATTTTTTTTGTATCTAGAAACCACCCCAGAACTAGGTTAGCCTGGCAGGCTTGCAGCACTTCATTTACATATGAGTCAATCCTTCTGCAATACAAACATTAGTGATGCATTCCCCACTGTCCTTCTATTTATACTCACTATTTAACCTGCAGGCATCCCAAGTTAATTAAACAAATCCATCCCATTGAGATAATTGTGTCTCAAGCAAATTAACACAATTAGCCTTTTAAAAAGAAAATCCAAGCACTACCCGCTATATTTCTTCGTATAAATCACGTGCTCATTCCTCCGACTCTAGGTTCATGGCTATCTAGGAATCTGCATTAAAATGAAAAGTATAATGACACATGAAACTGGCTGACGTGTGACTGTTAACAGCCAGCAGCTTCTCTGTTTGCATCATTCACTTCCACTGAAATCAGAGGTGCCCATCAGAAATAAACATCCTTAGAGGAGAAAGAAGGAAGGAAGGATCCCATTGCACTGGATGCTTCACAGCTGTATCACTTTGAGGACAGTCCCTACTCCAAAACAGGACATTACACTGGCACTTACAGCCACAGTGAGATAAGCAGTGAGCTAGTTAATTGGATATACCAGGGGTTAGAGGCATGCTTAATCCTTTCTTCTCCAGCTCAAGTTTACAGAGACCCCTCTGGAACAAAGCTGAAGTTCTACAAATGACATCTTGGTACCCATCTTCTTTCAGAGACCTGCACATCTATCCCTCACGTGCACTGAAGCCGCTGTGGCAGTTTAACAGACACCATCATTCTTGTCCACCCGCTGTGTTTTTGGGGTGTCTTTGTTCCCTGGCACAGCCTCAGAGTAACCCAACACACCTCTGCCTCCCTGGTCACAGTCCACCCTCCATCCAAGTTGTCAACCACCCTGCACCAGCATGGCCAAGGCAGGGGCAGGCATCCTTTTCTACCAGTCCTGGTAATAGAAGAGGCCACAACTTTTGGCTGAAAGCTGGAGACATCTCCAGCTACCGCAGGAAGATTGAGCAGAGCTACTCTGTCAGAGCCTGCGAGGAAAAGGGGTGAGAAACACGAAGCACCCTGCAACTAAAAACGGAAAACTTAAGTAAGAGGCCAATGTGCAAAACCACGACCTCGTCAGCTGAAGCGTCTAACCAACCCCACTCTTTCAAGAGACGGTAAAACATCTATGCAGTACATTTGCGACGCTGCAGACTAAGACCTCACAGTCGCCCGCGACGGTTACTGTGTTATTTCACGTGAGCCTGCGAGCAGCAAGGGTTGCTTGAATGCAGGAGACTCCATTTCACAGCTCATGAGAAACTGCTAAACAGAGGCAGGTAAGCATGCGTGCATGTGCATGCGGGAGAGGCAGAGAAAAAGATGTTAACGAACCTAACCAGTAATAACTGTCTTCTCGTTTCTCTCACCAGATGATTCAAGGAGGGGTGAGCCGCTCCTCCGGGTGCCTCCCGCCGGCTGCTAGGCAACTGCAGCAGCCGCGCAGGGGCAGGCAGGCATCCAGCCTTAACTTCTTTCTCTTTTTGAGGGAATTAAAAAGGCTTACTAGTACATTAGCTGCAAAACTGGTAACTGGTACTAAGTTCCTGAGAGTAATTAGGTGGGGGAAGAAAAAAGGGGGAAGAGAAGTGATGGGGGGGGGAGAAGGGAGGACAGCAGGGGACCAGGCGGGCACACTGCTACCTGGGCACCATGCACCAATGAGGGAGGGTATGCAGGAGGTAATTTAATGGAAAACTCCTCATCCTCTTTGCAAAAGGAAAATACAGCATTTCTTTGGGTTTTTTAGCACACCGTAACTAAAGCATTGTGCCTCTTGGCACATTTCTCATCCATGTGGCACTGTAACCAACACATCACATCAGCTCTGCAAACATGGCTAAGATGGTAACGGTGCTTCTCCCTCTGCAGTCGCTCCAAATGTGCCTCCGGACCCTGCTGGCCAGCAACCAGGTCAGCCAGCCTCCCATCTCGCCTGGGGCTCCGCTGCTGATCCGCCCCGCAGAGCTCCCAGCCTTGACCCCAGCCAGGTGCCACCTCACTGAGCTAGCAGGATCCAGCCGTGGACCATGTGCAAAAACAGGCTACTGAAACAGGCTGGGTGACAAACTAGCCTTTTCCTCAAGGAAAATTATTTTTCCAAGTTGGATCTTTCCAGTGGCTTGGTTCACCGGACAGCCACGCAAGTGGGTCGGTCAGCACAGGCAGTCAACCCCTTCAGCCACCCACAGGTGGGCCACGAATCTGCAGTCCCCCAAGGTGGCAGCTTCTCCTGCACCACCAAAACGTTCCCCATGCTCACACGGGAGATCGCAGGCAGGAGCAGGTAAAGCAGCCTCTTCCACAACCCCATGGCAAGAAGTAACTAGGCGGTATGCTTAAAGGGCGGTATTAACGTTTTGCAGAGGGTATGCAGTTTATGCTCAGTGTTGCCACTGACTATCCTAAAGAGCCGGAGAAGTTTCACTCGTGTCCTGTTAGAGAACACACTGTAGGAGGGTCCTACATAAAGCAAGCCTTCAAGTGAGTCCTACTCAAACTGCACAGACAAGCAAGGGAAGAGGTTAGCCCCAAAGTCATATACTGGGCCAAACAGGCAATCATCCCCCATTTCTTGTATGACCATTCTGAATTGCACACTGCACTTGTGTTTTCATTACCTCCGCAAACCAGTGGCATAACCAAAAACTAGTTCTTATTAATTAAAAAAAATAAGTACTGTCTTACAAAAATGGGTACTCTTCAGGAAAGTTAAGAAGAAGCAAACTTAATTTATATGGCACATAAAAGTCTTCCACTAACCTGATTTTACACAGCGCAAAAATCAGAATGCTCACATATAAAGATACCTACTTCTTATTATAAAATGAACTTAACACCATATCAACTCACAACAAACAGTACAAACTTTTACATATGCATCTATTTATATATCATTTGCGAGTCAGTCAAAATGGATAACAGATACAGCAGGAACACAAAAGTACTTTATTACCGGGCAGCCTGGGAAAAGGGATAGATATCTTATCATAAAGTGTATTTGGAAAACCAGTTCTGTGACACAGGATCCACAGACACAGATGTCCTGTCATAAAGAATTCATTATTTACAAATATACTACAAAACACTCCATTTGCAATGAAGTACCATAAATAATTCACGCTCAATATGTGTCAGAAGCGAAGGCAGTGGCATTTTCTCCGCCATCCTCACGGAGCTCCCCATACTCAGTGAAACAGAGCTCTGCCATAACATCGCAAACGCAACAAGTACACTGAATTTTCATTAAAACACAACACTTCATTCTCCACAAAAGGTCTCCCCACCAACACAAGTTAGATAGAGACTTCTACACAAGCATTGCCACTCTGGGGACAGGAAGTGCAATTCATTTGTTTTTAAGACATTAAATTGCACATATGAATTTTATTTTCACCCCTGTAAATAATATCAAATTGCCACCTTGGGTCCACTGCCCAGGTGCAGCAGTGTTGCACAGCTCTACCTTGTGTTCTCTGCTCCGACCCAAAGAGCCAAATCCAGAGGCAGGCAAGAAACTCAGTGTGACCTCCGTCTCTCTGTGGAAACACAGGGCAACACTTATTGCAAAAAGTGTGCCAGAAGTTTGACACGGCAATGGAAACATGCCTCTATTTGAAATTAGATTAAGACAAGTTTTATTTTACATGGGTAAACAAACAGTCACCAGAAAAAAAAAAAAAGTCCAGTTGCTACTGATATGGAATGAATCTGGAAAATCTACCTAACGGTGGAGGGTCCCTAGTGCATTAGCTTTTCATTTTCCATGACTCGTGCAAATTCACCTATTTCCCAAAAGATCAAGCAAAAATTGCATAAAACCCTTGATCATAAGTTCATTTTCCTCTGTATTCTACTTGTACCGTTCTTTACTCCAGCAGGATACCTGTATGGATGCAAAACTTCATTTGTCTGACTCCTTCCATCTTCCCCCCCCAAAAAACTAAACAAAAAACCCCAACCACTGAAAAAAAACCAAACAAAAGCCCCTCAGAACTCTCCCTGCTCTAACTACAGATGCCCCTCTCCACATGGATGGGTAGGCAGGACTTAAATTCTGTTTTCTCCCTTTCGAGACACGAATCAAAACCCAGCAGATTTGTCAAAGAAAGAAAACAAACAACAAAACAGAAAACCTCACCAGCCTACTAGAGACGGTACTGGGAATAAATACGAGCACAAACACCAGACTTGGCTGGTACATCATTTCACAGCATCAGGTGGTCTCTATCCAACTCCCACAGATGCAGAAAGCATAACAGACTATTGCGATCTCCTGTGTGACCTTCCACCCAAGGTATGCCACAGACCTACATGCACTTCCACCCAAGGTGTGCAACAGACCTACTTGTTAAAGTCCAGAACATATATACATCAGCAGTAATCTGCCTTGCTAAAAACATGCAGTTCTAACTCACAAGCAAGTAATCAAGAATCCATCACATCCAAAGGGAGTTGTTTCAGTGAGTAATTTATCCTATTTAATAATTTGTGTTACAACTAGCCCAGATTCATCTGGTTTCAACTTTCAGCTATTCAATCTCATTACACCTCCTCCTACTAAACTGAAGAGCTTTGTACTTTCTTTCCTCTCTAGATGTTTGCAAAATAGAACTCAGCGACTTCACTTAAAGGAAACACACGAGGCTTTTTATTTAAAAAAAATAAATCTAACACTAAAACAGGTTTTCCAACTGTAATCGATCTCTCAGCTTTCTAAAGCCTTTTTTTCTTTTTAAAGCATTTTTTTTCTAAAGCAGGCATATAAGAACTGGACTCCGTATTCCAGTAATGATCCTGTGCCATCATACACTGGTAAAATACTATATACTCCTACAGGACATGTTTGGCTTTTGCATCCAAAGACCATATCCATTCTTTTAGTAGCACTGCAAGGACTCTGTATTTTGTTAGCTTTTTACCATCACCCCAGCTCCCTTCCAATGTAAACTACTCTCCAGAATATAGCAAGCCCTTCCCTCTGCATAATGTACAGTGGTGGACTGGTCTGCACTAACATTCATACTACTCAAATAAGTCCATACCAAAAGGAAATTAATCCCGTGTGACAAAGGACGTGTCATTATTTGCCATACCCTTGATTTTCGGTGGCATTTTCAAACTGAAGAAGTAACTTTGTTCAGTATAATTATCAGTGATCTTGAAATAAAATTCCCAGTTCTACCAACTTAAGGCTCGCAGTTACTTCTCCCTTCCCAAAAAATCACATTGCCTCATCACCCATTTATACTCACTACCATTACTTCTCTATTTGCTTCATACACGTAGACATACATAAATGTGACAGAAGTCCCAGTATAAAATGTGTTCCTCTTTGCAGAAAAGTGCTGAAGAGCACTGGGTGTATATTTGATGTCCTCACAAGCAACAGTATGGCATACTGTTGTACACTGGTCCATTTTGAGCACTGGATACAGTATTTTTAAATGTAACCTTCACTTTCCCCTCACAGAAAAGCTTCATGAGTTAAAACATATCTTGGTTAAGTGAATGCAGGATTGTGGTTTGTTGTTTTGGGTTTTTTTTTAATGTAGTATCTAATAAAGCATCAGCAACATTAACATTATGGTTATTAGTTTACTTAATATGATGATGTTCCATTAGACAAAAGATAATACAATTGTAGGCTGGAAATTAACTATGGAAACATGTTGATATGGTTATATGGAGTCATGAAACTTTTTCAAATGCAGGAGCACTGTATCTACGGTACAGTTTAAACAAGTTAACTTATTTCAACTGTATACGCATAATAAACTTCTGTTCTATGCTGTCATATCAGATACTCATTCTTCAATACAAAAATGCTTTTGCTTTGTTTTTTATATACAATAAAGCATTTAATGACTATTAAAAAAAACTATGGTTGAAGTCGAGTCAGGACAACTTGTCAGAACATAGTGCTTCTTGTGCTTTCAGCTCAAAAGGAGAATTCCTATTAAATAGCAGTAATATTTATAGACAAAAGTACCAATTTAGTTGTTCTACTTTTGCTTTCCTAGGGTAAGAGAACTTTATCATTTAGACAAATGGCACGGGCATTGCAATGGCGTGCTGGAAAAGTGGCATGCATAAAGAGGCGCAGGGGCAGAAGAGTCTGAACCCATTGTCACAATAGAGCTGGATGTCAGTTGATGTTACAGCCTGTATGAGAAGATACCCTGGAAAAGCAGGAGTCTAGACACCAGACCTAAGTACCCAGTGCTGCTTTGCCCACATGGATTTATTTAGGGGATGGAAACACCATAATGTAGACCTAAAGGTGTTCTTTTCCTAGGCTGAAGTTTAATAGAGCTTTAACTTTTTAACAAAGGTCAAAGAAGTTTCAACACATCTCCTCAGGTTAGCATTACTTAAGTAAAACCAGTGCAGCCATTTGTTGAACCCTAGTTCAACAGCAGAATTAATTACCAGAATTAATTACTAGCCACAAAGCCTTCCCAGGATATTTAACTGATTAGCTAAGAACTTATCTACCAAAGCACATTTAAAAATAAAATATTTCATTGGTCAGAACTAACAAAGGACGGCCAACTTGCCCATCGGAAGAAGGCCCCAATCATCACGTAGCTGTTCCTAAATAGCCAGGCTGAGGACTCGCTTGTCTGAATAAGAGGGGTGTGGAGGGTTTTTTTGTGTTTTGCCCTCCATCACATAGTTAAAGGGTAGCAGTTTCCTCATTTCTGAGCATGCTAGTATCCCAAGCAAGGGAGAGGCAGGGCTTTCACTTCTCACCTGCTCACAGGAAGTTCACACCTCACTGTTACCAACTAAAATAACCGAAATACAGCAAGAAGCTCCAGCCATCCGAGACGACATGAATCTTTCCCATTCTCTGTGAGCTGGCTTCAAGTGAACCAAGCGGTTTTTGTAAGTCCACGTCAAGCTTATGCTGGAGGAGAAGCGGAGCCTGGGCAAGGCAGACACAGACACTGGAAGCTGGGGACAGGTCAGACAGGACAGCAAAGATCGCCCCCCCATGAAGAGTGCCTGCATCTCAGTGACACTGAGTGGAGCACATAAAGGCATCACTTGAAAGGACAGCCCTACTGTGGACATGCAGCTTAAAATGCTGCTAATTGTTATTCTGTTGGTGGGTTGCATATTGGCCTTTTTTTCAGCTTTTGAAGTATGATCCAAACGGCAAACTAGGCTGAGAGACCATTTCTTGTAACTTCATATTTCTAATATAGGTTCCAGCCAGTCACTTAGCTCTGCGCTTGTCTTTTGCGGTTGCATGTATTTCCTATTTAAGAAAAGGACTATAGCAGTTCCTGGTTTGTCACATTTTCTTCAAATAAAGAGTTTGAGCAGCAGCTTCCTCTGCCGCGCATTACTCTGCATTGGTGAACACTCTCTTCCCTCTCACCCTGCTCAGAAATGCTCAGCCACCTACAAAGCTGATTTACAGACACGAGGCAACAAGATGAAGGATTTCAAAACCACATCCATGATGACAGTCCATGGGATTTTTTCCTCCATACCTAGATTTCAATCCTCCCTTCTCCATCTGCACTTTCCAGCTCTTTCAAAATAACAAGCAAACATTTCTGCAGCTTCACAAATCTGGCACATTTCATTTTCCTTGTCATTTAAGAGATACACACAAACTATTTGGTATTAATAGTAAGAACACTGTGCACTTTGTAAAGCTTTATTCAAAGCATCCTGTGATCTTCCACTGAAAGCATTAATTTAGCACCTTCACAGTACTTCTGAGGCACATATTATAATTCATCTCACACAGGTGGAAACTCGGAGGCACACTCAGGCTAAGTGACTTGCTGTTGGGCTAACCACCAGAAGAACTCGTGTCCCATCTCCCCAAATTCGTTCTGTATTTCAGCTTTTACAGCCAACGCTTGCTCCAGTGCTTCCTGCCCCGCATCTAACTTAAGAAGAAGCCATCCCTTCCCTCCTCTATTACCACACCTATATACGCTTCTGGCAGAACTTCCCAGACATCTTTTTTTCCTCAAGGATTTCCTGAGATTAAGTAATTAAATCATTAAGGAAGTTCATCACCTGCTAAGGAAACTACTTATACAAACAACATTCTCACCAACAGCAACCTGTATGGCTGTGTTTCTACCTCCCAGATACCAGCCACACTGGCTGAACGTGAAAAGCTGATGTTAACCCCTTCCAAATGAAAAGAATACTCTCAGGGTCTGGTCTTTAAAAATAATTTCCCTGGATAAGCGAGAGACTGCTGGTGAAATATCACATAAGTCTCAATTTGTTTTAAACAGGAGAAAAAGAACATAGAAGGTCAGTCTCTCTCTCCTTCAATTATTCTTCAGATACACCTTTATATAATTGTATAATAGTACTTCTTTAATAAGAAGTAAATATAAACATATACAAAAGAGGACAAGCAACCAGAAAAGGATTAACACTTTAATGTTATGGCAACATCTGAAAGCATACGGAAATAATTTCAAATTCAATCAGTAGTGAAAACCAAACTCATGTATGAAAAGGCAGCAGGCTAAGCAAACGTGAACTTATCTTGCATGACAGACAGCACGGGAGCTCCTAACTGTACATGAGTCACTAGTGCTTAAAGAGCATTACTTGTTTTGATTCTTGCAGGAGGATCCATCAACATGACATCTGGACACACTCTTTCTTGTTTTATTAAAAGTACTTTAATAATGCAAGAGAATACCTTGTCATTAATGACTGCTAACTATGGTTTTGCTGAACAGCAGCCATTGCTACTTTTACTCAAACCTCATGCAATAACAGGTGTCACCAGAAATCAATGACAGAACTTCAGATTATCCTACAGATGACCCCTAAGTACTTGCTGAAATCTAAATTAAACAATAGTTTTCACCTCCTTTTGTGTCTCAAGTAGTCAGAGCCACAAAGCATCTCAAGACTCCACTCTTCACTAGGGTATTCAGAGCATGCCATCTCATCCCTTTCATTCCCTTGCACCATGTCTGGAAACTGGAGAAACAAGAACACATTCTCATCTGGCTCCAACCCTCAAACCAGAACTGAGGAACAACAGCTGGTCTCTCCAAGTAAGTGACACATGCAGCACACATTTATCAACTGCTGGAGAGATAATGCAAGCACCCCTCGATGGCTCTCCAACAGCCTCTCTTGGTAGAAATGGGAAGTTTTCTAGGCAGCGTGACCCATCCAAAAGATCATCAAAGGAAAAAGTTACACAGCAAGCTGCACAGGTACATCCCAAGCACATTTTTCAATCAGTAAAAGCTTGTTGGATATCCTCCTAGTACTGTGTCAAAAAGCTCTACTTCAACTGAGCTTTGTTAGTGGGATTGATGGTGTAACTAGTTCAACTTCAGAGAACACTTCTAGTGATGACTTCATCATCACCCCCTATTAAGGCTAACAAAAGGAGATAATATTTTAAGCTGCAAGCCAGCAGAAGAAAGTAGAGAGGAAAAGGACAGAAGATAATTTGTTCTTCCAAGTTGTCTATTCAAGAAATCCAGAGGAGGTTTAAGTGGGACACAGTCAAGTCTACTCATTTGCCTGTGTGTTTACTAGCACAGACTAGGATACGGGCCAGATATATTCCTTTGTATAAGAAAAAGCATGCAATCGTTACAATAACACTCAAGCTTTCAAACTAGCAATGTACAGGATCAAAGTGACACCACTAGTATTTAGTGGAGGTAAAATTCATCTGAGCCTAGACAGACAGACCAAACGCAGAGTACTACCTGACCATCAGAAGATGGCTTTGGTGGGAGGGTACCATTACTCCAGTCCCCACAGGCTTCCCACGCTGCCCTAAGCGGATTACTCAAGTCACTTCAGAAACAGGCAGAGTGAGATGCATAAAATGAGGCTGTATACAACAACCCTACAGAAGTAAAGGTCTTGACCTTTTTAATCTCTAAGAGGTGTGTTCAAATACTATACTCACAGGCAACTG
This sequence comes from Gymnogyps californianus, assembly GCF_018139145.2. Classification (NCBI taxonomy): domain Eukaryota; kingdom Metazoa; phylum Chordata; class Aves; order Accipitriformes; family Cathartidae; genus Gymnogyps; species Gymnogyps californianus. Next base: position 26,555,463 of record NC_059473.1, read on the forward strand.
TTACAATAAATCATGAAAGCAATATACTGTTAAGGCTCAGCATTTGAAAGCAAAAGGCTAATGAAGTACTAAAGCAACAAGCTTTTTTCCCTCCTGATAAAATGGAGGAGGAAAACCAGACCCAACCCTGTTGGCACACTTTGTAGACAAATCCCTTTTGACAATTTATGAACTTTTTTCTTCCTCCTGTTTAACAAAATTACTTCAACAGTATAGAAGTTGGCAACATAGCTATCTCGGAAGAGGAAAGTTGCTCTATTCCTTATTGGTAAGCAGTGCACACACACACACACACAAAAAAAAAACCCACAGGAAATTGAGAGCTATTCATTTAGTTTTAGCCAAGTCTTTGCGAGACTGTGCCTTTTGACTATTAGTTGATGGTAAATGTGCAACTGTCTGGTACTTAATCTCATATAAGAACTAGACCAAAAAAAAAGTATCAACATTAAATTTTACCTTCAAAAAAGAACACAACTGGTATGAATACAATTCTCTAGAAAAATGCTACTTAGCAAAAACAAAACAACTACTCCCCCACATACATGCAATATTTAAAAGAAAGAATTCAAAGCTGTAATTATGTTCACACGAACCCAAACTGCAAAGTACAAGAAGTTCAATTTAGAGATTCAAAATCCTGTCAGTGTTATCTCTCATGACACCATGTACCCCATGTCCCCTCATATCTTTTCTTTGGTATTTTGGGGGTCTGATGGGATGCTGTCCATTGCCATGACCAGGGATATGAAAAAAAACATGAAATCACATCTTGTCATCTGCACAGAACATGAAACCTGGAGCAACGGTAAGCAAAAACTGAATCAGGTTACTTTCTGGTAAAGTATATTTTTTGCTAGGTATAGTTTATCTGAACAACAGCTGGTTTTAATACAGCAATAACACAAAGTTAAAAACTCCTAGGAATAGAAAAAGAACCGCAAGAGTTACCCTTCGGGAATTGCATTTGGGAAGGCAATGATCCTGTAAAAAAGACTGGGGGTCATGGCAGACACAATCTAGATGCTAAACTTCCTGCACAAATCTGCAGCTAAGCAAGGAAATGTAGCCTCTGGACGGATAAGAACATTATTTTGTATAAGGCAAGGCAGGGAGTGAGGGTATTATCTAAAGAACAATAACAGCAAGGGCAACATGCATTTCTGGTCTATTCACTTCAGAAAAGAAAATACCACAAGAACAGCTAAAGATTCAGAAAATACATCTTATATCGAGAGTTTAGGAAGTCTGCATATTTGGCTTATCAAAGAGGATAATGGTTATCAGTGACTTACGGACAAAATGGCTAAATGTCTCCACCAAAATTTACTCAGAAGATAAAGAATACATTAGCCAAAATTAGGCCCCAAAAAGATGCTGCTGGGTAAGAAAAAAGTTTTGAAGAGTTCAGAATTAACCTCCTCTGCCTGACTGTACATAATTAGTTGATTGATATGATGTGTAGTATGCCCAGAAACTCATCGACAGCAAGCTTGCAAAATGCAGTATCCACGAGAACCACTTTCCATATTATCCAGCTGACTAAAACCCTGTACAATTCCTCTGGCATTTACATCTTCCCCACTTTGCAGCAATGCTATCCATTCAGAAATACAGACCTCTGCATTTAGGTAACTCCAGCCAGTATGGCCCTTGGAGCACATCTCTTCATAAGCACCGGCTGCTCCCTACGCACCATCAGAATATTAAGATCAAAGTTCATTTGTCTTAAAAAGGCTCCACAGCCCCAATTCAGGGTATTCAAGGCTTTTCCCAGAGCTCCAGGACACACTGTGATCCACCGTTCTGCTGCTCTAGCTAATGTGAATTGGTGCTGGAGGCTCAAATTTGTGTGGCTAAACGAGGAACATGAAGTGATTTCCAAGTAGAATCACTCATGGCAGATCTGAGCACCAAAACTTACGATATCCAGATCTTCCTCTCTCCACTTGTTAACTCATAGCAACTTGTATTAAAAACACCTGGACAATGCACTATATTACATCCCTCCATCGATAAAGAGAAACAAAATGTTTGCCATACTACTACAATCGTGAACAAAACACTTAAGAATTTCTATAGCACAAAATAGAATTTCCTAAAATTCTTCTGGAGGAAAATTATTTTAATTTACAACTGGGACATATCTCCTTCTGTCATTTATAGTCAGGAGCAGGCATCTTTAAAGTAACAACAGAAGTTATGGACTCACTGTAGACATTACCAAGTGAGAGTTCATGATCTGCGCTAGTAAGACAGGATTAACAGATACCAGAGGCTCATTCTGGGCACCAAAGTCTATGAATGTATTTCACAGAATATGTTTTCTAAAACTAAAGCCCATTCCTTGGAGTTTATGAAGTGCACAAGTCATGAATAGCCCCTGTAATTTCAAGGTGCACTGGCTGAGCATCAAGACGGCAACCAGAGAGTAAACAAGAGTCACAGTTGGCTTTGCTTCTTGGGCCACAGACAGGCACCCACTCAGCAGGAACACCGACAGCTGCCTGCCCCATACAACCCCACCACCCAATGGGTGGACTAGGGAGAGCCCTCAGCTTCTTAACACATCAGCTCTTTCAAGAGGAGCAGGAAGTTACCACCTGCAGCTGGGGGTCAATCATGAACCAAGAGAACACATTTTTTGTGGGACATTAAGAGCAAACAAGCTTCTGCTGTTCTCAGAGCTCTGGCTGGGTACCTTAACTAATATTTTCCTTTAATTTAAATATCTAGGGGTTTTTAAGTGAAGTTTAATCTCATATGTGAATTTTGCAACTTTTCACTCACTGGGCTCCCCCCAACATTATTTTTAGACTTTTTTTTTTTTTTTTTTTTTTTTTTAAAAAAACAGCAAGTTACTACCACATCTCAGGTTGGCAACCAAGCCAGAGCCTGGAAACTACACAGCCTCCACACGGAATGGGTTTCAGAGAAAAAAGCAGAACACTACTCTATCTTGCTACACCAGCAGCAAACCCTTAGTCTCACTGCTAGGATTTCACCTTCAGCCTCAACTAAAATTTCGCTTTTAACTCTATCTGGCACCCTGTCTTTAATTCATTTAGGAAAGGTTTGATACGAAGAGTGGACAGTCAAGAAGGGAGTTGCAGAGATGAAGGAAAAGGGGAGGAGACGGAGCCAGGATTCAAACGATCAGCAGTGGCGGTGAGCACTTCAGTACCGAGAGTCAATCTGATCCATTCTGTAAATTAACGAAAAAACCAAAACAGTCCCCACAACCTGTTGTGTTCTTGGAGCCAGGGTTTCTTAACAAAAGCTGAGAGGCCTCTCCATACCAATGGTAACAATACATGGCAGGACCTTGACATCTAAAGCACAATAATTAATCATTTCAACAGTAAGTTACAAAGGAGTATCATCCCCTTTTTACTGACAGGGGAGCTGACTCAAAGACGACCAAGGGAGTTGCCCAAAACCACAACACTAGTCATTAGCAGAGCTGCAGTTAGAAGTTCCTGGCTGCCAGTGCTATTTTCAAGCACTGAAATTGGCGGCTGGCCCGCAGCCGCAGAGCTGATACCCTGTGCGCTCACCAGGTACAGGGTCACCTGCTTGCCACACCATGCCTCCGAGCTCCAGTCACACCACCAACATCAGAGAAGGAAGAAAGAAGGGCGCGTCCAGCCAAGGTGGTGGGCTCAGTGATGAGCAGCAGCGATGCCCATGTCACCCTGCTGACCTGCTCTGGCAGGGGCCCACCCCGAGGGGACAGCTGCAACCCCCAGGGTCTGCCCTGACGCTCCCCTTGTGCCCGTGTGCCTGTTGGAGCCCAGAGAACTTGGGTCAAAAAAATAACCCTAAGGAGAAGTCAGAGCTAGTAGTTTTGCCAGGTTTAGTACCCTGCATTGGCTCACTGAGTGGGGTGGGGTGAAAGACAGGCAACATGCATCCCGGAGACTGCAATGCTAAACTACACCCCATCTTGTTTACATACTCCAAGGGGAACTTCAGATCAGTTCACTTCTCAAGCAAAAGCTGAAATGGCTCTCTCCATCTTAGCCCTATAGCTTTAATGTGCATTTTACAGTACTGATTTCAGTTTCTCTTAATTGCTTAGTCAAGAGTGCAAAGTTACTTACATCTCTCAGAACCAGCCAGCTCACGATGAGGATATTCTACAGCAAAAGGTGGCCTTTTTTGTAAGGGTAGTTTGAAAAGTATTAAATAGGTTAATCTTCCATCTCAATTTTTATAGAAGCAGCACAATTCTTCTAATAAGCAGCTTGGGAAACCCAGTGTGACAGAGATGAGGAGGGGGAAGTGAGTATTCCACTTTTACATTAAAAGCAGTACCACAGAAATTCGCTTTTTGTAACATAATTACTCTTAATTTATATATAAACTTACATCTAGGCCTCTTATATTAGTTGAATGTATTCCCCTGCTTTCTATATTCTGCCTGGTACCTGCCTATACCAAGTTCTCCAGACATTCTTTCCAACTCACTCGATCCTTTGAAGCTGACAGCTATCTACACATTCAGGCAGTGAAGTAATTTATTCATTTAGAAGTGTTAAGCATTTACAACTTGCAACATCAGATTGTGAAAATATTCAAATTTTCTGGAAGAAAAAGAAAAGGAAAAAGCATTTACCTTGATGTCTACATTTATGTAGATATTTTCGTCCCCCCCAAAACTTTGTTATCTAGAGGCTTCTCCTTATGCATCAGAGTTTTCCCATTTTTCTCCCTGTGTTTTCCAGGTACTTTCCACATATGTCACAAAACAGCTAAATAACACAAGAAAAGGAAGTCAAGTTACCTGTTACTGTTTTATTCAAATTAGCTTTCTTATTTTGAAAGTTTTTCTAAGATGGCTTCTGTGGAGACAAAAATATTCATAGGCAATGTCAAAGGAAGTTATTAAAACTCATCTAGCAGTGATGCAAGAGTTTTGCACTGATGTGCACTAACACAAGAAGAATCCACAATGTACCAGTTTAGACGGAAATCATTCCTGGACTTTGCCTTGATTTGTTTTCATCAAAATCAAGTGTTATTCCCAGTAAAAGACATCAACAAAAAACACATCCAAAAATGCAAAAAACCACAAATACTTCAATGAGTTACTGTAGTTCTGCATGTGTTAAACCAGGGTTTTCACTGCCAAGACTCATTAAAAAAGAACAACCAGAAAATGTTTGCAAAACAGATTGCTATTATAAAGTGCATTAACAGCTATTAATAATAGAATATACACCAACCTACTGCTTTTCAGATAATCAATATTAATTGGCAACCTGATTTGGAACTGTTAAGGCAAGTGACCTTGGAGTTGCAATTTGTCAGGTCCAAGCTAACAGCAGGTGAAAATAGGCCTGATAACAGTTACTTTCCTGTCATTTCCTTCCAAAAATGAGACAATGCCGTTTCAGTGATCAAAGTAATTTTTATCTCATAAACGTACCTCTGAAAATAGATTAGGCCTTATAGAACGATTTTATATTTATGATCCGAGCTATCGGGCAGACCTCATGTGAAACTTGACTTCCAGTTCACAAGGGCCCCGGGTTCCTCGGAAGGAAGTATGATAAAGGCACAGGGAAATAAGGGGGAAGGAAAAGAAAATATTGGGTGAGAGGTCTGGCACCTATCAACATCACTGCAAGCTTGCCAAGTCTCATAATTTCATCATTAGGCTTCAGGCATATTAAAAGAGCTATTATGCATTTTTTTTATTCGACCCCGTCACGTAATCAATAGGATGGATGCCAAAAGCCAGCCATTACAAGGAAGTCACCATGGCTAGGATTAAAACAAGATTACTCCCTGCACAGACTGGACCACCTCTTGTTGCTTTAAATGGGACTAAAAGATAGCAACCCCTTTAATTGCAACAGCAGCAAGAAACACGTGAGTGCTTCAGAAGTACTCCCCCAGAAGAAGAAACAGCAGGGAACGGGCCAGGAAATATCCATGAAAACTGTAAGCAACCCAAGGGAAAACATGGACAGGAGGCACAGACAGGACCTGAGGGCATGTTTGGGGCAGGATCCAGATGCCTGTCTGGAAGGATGGAAACCCAAATGTAAATGGGGAGCGGGAACGCAGAAAGGGAGCAGAAGGTTAAAAAAATAAAATAAATAAAGTAACACTGATACCATAGTAGTAAGGGATAGTTGAAAGAATGAGGGACACCTGACAACTGCAGCCTTGAGAAGGAGCATGACCAGGACAGCTGCTTCTTGTGACACAGGAGGACCGGGAGTGGGACAGTGGCATTTCTCCAGTCCAGGCTGCTGGGGAAGGGATAAATGAAGCCCTCTCAGAGAAAGGAGAATGAGATACACACATTCATAGCTCAAGATTAATTTCAACCCTGAGAAGGTATCACACGAAACGAGGACACAATATTTTCTTCTAGAGGCGAAAGACGAGAGCCAGTGGAAAGTGCTACTTCTTCCTCCCAGAATCTCATTGTAAAGCCTGTCCTGCGATTGCTAGTGATCTGGCTCACAATTTGTACATGCCTGGGGCTGGCAATAAAGTCGTGGTGAGAGAAGGTGTCGTGACCTCAAGCTGCAGAACTTGCTAGAAACAGAACCTCCTTGGTGGTTGTTTTATGAGGAAAGGGGAGAGAGAGCTCACCCTGGGAGAGACGGTACAACAGCAGCCAGCTGCTGTGCCACAAGAGCTGCCCACATTACAGCACACTGATTTATCAATATCCACTTCGCAGAAAAGAACAGTATTAAAATTAAACAATATAATACATATACACTATATAATATACTTATAATACACGAGGAGTAACGTCTTAGGAAAACACTAGCAGCTGAATGAGTACGGCTAAAGTGCTGTCCCATATGCACACCAAAGAAGCCCCCAGCATTGCACTGACACCAGACAAATACAGTTCTCAGTCAACTGAATGTGCTAGAACAAACCAGCCTGAACACAAGCATTTCTACCCACCCCATCCTGGCCATGCTGCTTTTCGACGAGAGCGTACACACGCCGGTGGCGATGCCGCGGTGGGCACTGCACAGCCTCCAGCCGCGCAATGGGATGGCAGCTGAACCGCCTGCCTGCAGAGGCAGTGGGTGCCGGCACAGGTCGGGCTGAACACGCTCTAAGAAGTCCTGAAAGCAATTTTAATTACCCATTCTTGGAGCACAGGTAGACTGGTTCGAACACGTGCAAGTGAAGAAGCTCGTTTACATAACAAATGAGGTATGTACACGAGGTGCTTTGTGTAATAGTGCTGCAGACCACAAGACCTCTCACCTGAAGAGCTGTATTTTACCAATTATACACATACAAGACCACCTTCGGGTAGAGAGTAAGCCATTAAATAAAATATTCATAACATGATTCAACAGTGGCATGACAGAGGGTAGTTTGAATGGACAAAATGCCTAACACTTGCAAAAAAACCTAAGCAGCAAGCAAGTCTGATTCTTGCATACTCCACACAGTGCCAAGAGCCATTCAAAGTTTTCGGTTCTTGCTTGGGCAGCCACCCTCCAAAGGGTAACTCTACCTAGCAAACAAAACTTAAATGGGTGGGGAAAAAAAAAACCCACCCAAAAAACCCTCAAGAGTGTTTACAAAAGCTAAATCTCTGAATCCAAGGAAGAAGTCATTTAGTCCTGGTCCTCATACAATGACATCATGCATTTAGCTGTTTCCACTACATTTTCCAACCAACAGCCAAAAAGAACAATAGGGATTTTTCAGGCCTGTAAATGGCACAGAGCTCAGGAAGACAGAGGAGACAAAATAAAACACATAAGTGATAGAGCTGGATAGTCGTAGGGTGGATCGTAGGTTGAAAGACAGTGATAATCCCTATGTAATACTGTGTTTGTGTACACTGTGTTTGTCTGTTGTTTGAATACGGTTATCCCAATGCCTAAGAGTTTTAAAGACATCTACTCCTCTCTGCCAGTGGAAGCCTCTGAAGCAGAAACCAAAAGAAAAAAAGTATCTAAACACTACCTTTTAAAAACACTGCTATTAAAAAAAACAAAACCAAAACCAAAAACAAAAAAACAGCAAACCTACAGCTTCCTTCAGTACATTAGTGACAGCAAATACTCATTTCAAACTCATATCTAGAGGTTTTCTACTCATATTCACTCTGTCCTAATAAAAACAGTCCAAATTCAAAAATACTGCAACAGGAAAAACAAGTTTTAAAGCATAGAAGTTAAAACAGCTCAAAGATCTTTTTACCTTTTAAATGTCCGGGGGGCAGGGGAGGGCAGGCAATATCTCAAAACCGAACAAAAACTCTTCTATCCCATCTATTACTTTATTAAAAGCTCTAAAATTGTAGGATAAGTATGACCTATTTTACTAACCCCCATGCCTGGAAAGGCATACATTTTTGTCTTCTGGACTTTGTACATCAGTTCACCAGAGAAAGGACTGGGACAGAAGCTGTACAGAACAGAGATGGTCTCTGCTCAGAGGGTCAGAGGCAGATGTAACTTAAATATCTCAATTATTTGCAGGGTTCTGCCAGGGAAAGAAACGGTTGTCTTCAACCCGAACAACAAACCAGTGAGACTGTTTTATGTAGGAACATGTTTATTTTACCCTCTCTCTTACCTTATCAGACACATCTCCTCGTCCTATTCAGAATCCAGCAAGTCATAAAATTCCATCTGTAACAAAAGCAAAAGTCCATTAATACCTCCTGATAACCTTACAACAAAAGGCTAATAAGCAGTTCAAGGGGAAAAAAAAAAGTTAAACTTCTGCTGCCATTCCAGTATAATCTACACCCCAGGCAAGTCGCCCTCCCGTCTGCGGCAATCTGGGAAACCTGGATATAAAGGTATTAAAGATGTTGTAACATGTTCTGTAAGAAACACACTCTTCCTCCTTCGGCAAGGATAACAGAGGTGGCCAAAGCATACAGGTTGCCCTGTCGAGTCATAAATAAGTCTGCAGCATCCTCTCATTAAATTAAATGAGCATCAAATTACATAATGTGAATGGTTGTAAAATGAGACCAGTGGTAATGGCTAGAAATAATCACAGTGGTGTTATACATCACGGAGACAATTTTCCATCAGTGTATCAAACCTGGGTATGCAGCACCTTTTATCTCCAGGCCAAGAAACTGTCAGCATGCAGCCTTTCTTAAATACAGTAAAGCATGCAAGAAACGGATGGAACAAAGCTCTCATGCATGAGTTTAAATGACGCCTACCCTGAACAAGTACATTTAATTTCTTAACACCTTTACAAACCAACCTTTCAATGCAACAAAGCTGTTTTTATAACATAGGTAAACATGACGCAGTTTGGCATACCTGGGATGAGAGGAAAGAGTACCGCACACCTAACCAACAAAACTGCAACCTTGGAATTGTCAATAAAATTTACAGCCATCACAGACTCGGGCTTGAACACACACTTTTCCGTGGCACTATTAAGAAAAGGAGACATGACCTGCAATCCAGCCAGTCCGTGAGTCACTAGGGCAGAAGAGAGATCTCCTGTCTGGCAACTTTGTAAAGCGTAAGAGTTTGCCTAGAGCGAGACATGTGAATCAAGGATCTAAAAAACCAAACCAATCAACCCCTCCACACCCCCTTTTAGCCTTTTCAGCTTCCTGCCCACAAGCCCTAGAAGCCTGTTAGTCCAGTGCCAGGCTGGAAAAGGCCAGAAATGTGCAAGAGTGAAACGGCACACTGTATGAGAGGATACTATTAAAAAACCCCAAACAACCAACCCTTAATTTTTCAATCCAGTTATCTGGGGGGAGATATGGCAGGAATGGAAGGAATTGAAGCAAACAGCTTTCATGTTTGCTTCCTTTTCCTGTAGTGATGCTACTAACACTATCCCTGTGCCTAAAGTACGGAACTAGATGCAAACAAGACATTGTGGTTTAGTGGTCCGACGTCTCCGATTTGCACCCTTGCTTTGTTTTCCTTGGACACTGAGCAGCCGTGATGCCAACAGACCCCAGCGGGAACCACAGGTGCTCAGTGCCATGCTGCCATTTCACCGCCAGCAAAACGAGGACAGCTGCACATGGGTCCCCAGCCAGGAGGGCTGCCTGGGAGCCAGGGTCCAAACTGCCTGCTCTGGGATGCTTCTCTTTTTCCCCTTCCTTTCAGTGTACATTAGTGTACACTTTAAGTGCTAAAAATAAACCTTTCATCCAGTGAATACCATTTTCTCATCTACTACTGATGATCATTTATTTTTTGGCATTACCAGTTTAACATGACAACATACTTCCACCACTATGAGGGCTTTTTGGATTCTTTTTTTTTTCTATGAAGAAGAGATCTTTTGTTCACGTGACAAAAAGATCTGAACAAAAGAGAGCCACTAACCAAGAGCCTATTTGAGTATCCCTATCCTCCTATTCCCCTGCCAACCCAGTAAAATTCCTCAGAGCACAATCTCTTCCTGGCTATTTTCAGAGAGACTGCAGCAATCATACAAGAACAATGGGGAAGTTTGTTTTACTCAGAGTAAGTGTTTTGCAGCTTCCAATGTAAATATTTTAATTAATGGATTTTTTTTTCTTAACTCTCTACTGCCTTACTTGTGTTCACATTCACACAGAGCTATCAGGACAGAAGCAGCACTCAACTTCTATAACAGAGAGGAAAAGAGAAATACAACATAGAAAAATGACACGTTGACTTCAGAAAAAGCACCTTCATAAGCAAATCAAAACTCACTGGGCATTTGCTGGGGGAGATCTGGGATGAAAGAATTAAAGAAAAACGAGTCTGCTTATTTCCTGCATCCGGCTGAGGGCTGGTGTTAGTTCCCATCAAGACAGCAGGCCTATTTTAGTAGCCAACTTGCAGAAAACCACAAGCTAATCTGTTTCCAAAATAGTATTACACCCAATGACCAGGCTACAAGGAAAAAGCAATGACTATCTTTCTGCCTCAGCCGTCAATACGGTGGCTCCTAACCACCCCACCACTCTGCATCTACTTCACAGAAATGCTCAAATCTCCTCTTAATGATCCATAAACTAAGCGCTGTGGACTCTGTCAGCAGGATGGGACTCAGATTCACTCTCTCTCCGGGTAGGACTGTTTTGGTACTATAGAAGGTGGCTGGACAGAGATGCCAAGCCATCCTGCACACACACTTCTGGTAGTTTCTGGACCCAGCAGCAACCCCAGGTGCAGGCAGCTCTTCCACTCTGAATGGTACCTCTCCCCGCAGAAACCATCTCCCTCCTCTGCCCCCAGATACAGGGATAGAGTTTGGATGCAATATCAGCAGATGGCTGGCATTCGAGATTTTTTTAAATTTTCTTTTTCAAATGAAGTGGGACACAGATGGTGCTGTTCCTGCTTTCCCAAAGCCTGACTGGAACGTGAACGTAGACCTGTCTGAGCTGGGAAGCTCAACCCCATAGTATGTTTCTGAAGAACTGCAGAAACTACTGCACGGACCAGTTTAGCCTGAACCAGTCCCACACGTGGCAGTGTTTCCCTTCCCCTGCTTTTATCTGAATGGGAGGTTTTGTTCCTCTTGTACTGACCTCACCACACTTGATGCCTGTTAGCAACATCCTTCCAGAAGTTCAACAAGCAGCTCCACAGAAACTCCCTGCCACTGTCAGCAATACACATGCTACCCTGGGTAAAATCCTCACCATATCTTTCTAAAAATACTGCATTTGTACTCTTCCACTGCCTCATCCAAGATGTTGGTTGCACGCTCATAAGACTTCCCAGATTCTGTGATTCTCGCAACCACCATCCACACCAGCAGCTCTATCACCTCCAGGCCACCGGGGCAGTGGCACTTGGCTCGTCACATCCCACTAGGCAGTGGCTAGCGCTGGAAAGGGTGGGAAGAGGCCCACTGCCCTCTTCCCTGCAGGGGCTACTAACTGAAAGAGGAGCGAGACCTCCTGATTGCAGTTCATTGAGAACAAATCTTTCACAGTCCTAAATTAGTAAGTGCTATCAACCACTCCCCATTAGGATGGGGAGCAGTAGGGAGAAAGAATGCCTGGCTGTTAACTGAGAGAGATCCTCTAATTTGGTACCAGCAGGAGACACTGGGGACAACGAGGCGATTGCTGTTTCTGCACAGGCAGCCTGAGGCTGGTGCTCACACAGAAGGAAGCAGACGTGAGCAGATGCATCACCCCCTCATGGTGTGTACCCACCTCAGTACCTGTCTCCTGTGAAGGGTAAACGGATACTGAAGGGCAATGCCAGCCAAGAGCTCCACTTGTGGCAGGGTGATTCAGAAACCTGTGTTTGCAAGACCTTTCCTGTCCCTGCCGATGCCACAAAGTGAAACTAAATCTCCTGACCCTGCATTTGAGTGTTATCAACCACTGCTATGATTGTACACACATGTACAATATCAGCTTTAGCTTCCACACCAGCAAAGACTTTTTTTTTTTTTAAAAACCATTTGTTTCCCCATATTCCCCAACAGATTTCCTGCCTATACACGCAACGTTAAAAAACAGAGTAAGAATCAAAGAAGTAAATATCTCGGCTCAAAGCAGAGCTCTTGCAAAATAAACTCATACCACTTTTCATGAAAGACCCAAGTGAAGAGGCAGACTTTCCATTAAGCCCTCAGTGCACATGGACTCTGGAAAAGGAGATCTCTTAGCAAGTGAGCGAACTAGGGCTTATGCTGGTCCTTCCATCTTCCTCTCTGACCTCTTCTAGGGAGCCACTGCACTTGGCTTTTTCATGTGCCTATTTAATCAGCAACATGAAACTCGCACAACCTTACCGGTGTCTCTGTGGTCTTCTCATCAGGGCAATGAGTAGAAACGCTCCCCAAAGGAGCGGCACATTCATAAGTCTCCCATGCCCACGGGATGGAAAAGAGAGCGAGGAGAGAACAGATGAACATTAATCTCTCCTCCTTGCCTCCAGCAGCAGTCTGTACTCTCCCACGCAGCGAAAAGGGAGGCTGTACAATTTGTGGAGGCCAAACCGTCTGGAAAAATGCAGAGAGAGAGAACTGATGGCAAATTCTCTTCTCTATCGATTCTCTTACCGTAAGGAAAGTGAAAGTCAGTCATTGAGTTGCTGACGGAAGATGAGACCACAGGGTCTTTAAGGGGCTGCTTTTATGCAAACCGCAGAGCTGGACTACTCAGGATTGTATCAGTTCAACATATTTGCTACCTAAAATATTCTGCTCACACACTGCTTGCACTGTATGACTTCTTACGGGGATTACTTTTATTGGCAGATTACATTTTCTGTCTGATCACAGGAACACACAAAAAGGACCCAAGACCACTCTGTTATGGATGCTAATTCACAAATGTAGGACTCCTCTCTAGCCTACATGACTCCAAACACCTACTTCCTAACCATGAGTAGGTAGCCAATAAGCACATGAAATACCAAGCTTGGAGCAGTTGCCACCACACACACTTCTTTGATTTGTGTCTCAAAGGTGTCTGTCAGCATGCAGTACTGTACATGCGCCAAATGAGAGCACGGGGGAGAAGCTCTAAGCAGGAAACAGAAGCTCGTCTTAGATTAGCACAGCTCACTCAAGTGTAGTGCTATGCTCAGATTTGGTTTTGATTTGCCAACCTTGCTGTCATTGGCTAAGAGGATGTTTGAAGTTTTGTTAAAAAAAGCCAAAAAAAGCGCCAGAAAGCTAAAACAAACACACAAATTAAGTTGCCCTGGCAGCAGTCAGTACCTTTAAAATTTATGTAAGATGCACCTTTCTCAGCCTCTGTTTTACAGCATCCTGCTTCTTGCTTTCCCATCTCACCTTCCAGCTGAAGGCAGCTGCTCTGATGGGCACCTCCCAGGTCTCCAGCACATCATGTGCAAAAAGATGCAGCAGATAGAGCAAAAAGAGTGTCTCGCCACTGCAGGAGCCTGAGGCAACACCAGCCACCTCTGATCTCGAGAGTCCCTCCCCACCACCCCCAAATCCCTACTACAGGAGGAGCACTTTGTTGCCTGTTGTCTTACAAAAAAGCAGCAAGTCCAACACCAGCTTGGCTCCAAAGAAATTTTAAATGGCACCTTGGTGGGCTGGCAGCAGGCTTCCAGCTCTCACCATTAATTCCAAAATTAACAGACCTGGAGTCATCATATTGCCTGAAGATGGCAGATCCTACCCTCAAACGTAGGCACCAGCAATTGCAGCCATGGTTTCGATTACGCTAATAGCTGCCCAGTAGGAACCACTCCGAAAGAGTTCACTTGCTTACCCTAACTCATGATAAATCACGGTAGCAGAGACATAGTGCAACTAGTAACTTGATCAAGGGCAAGGTAAAAGTTTTTCTCCAGGTAATCTAGAGAAGAAATCTGAGCCTTAAAGGGAAAACTTAAATGAAGATTGAGGGGGGGGAAAAAACCCCACTATTTAATGTTAGTATTTATTAATATTTGGGCTTCAACTATGGATAAACAGACAAGAATCTCTCTGCCTGTGCACATATTTAAGACTGTTTACACATGAAGTCCAAAAGGATGTCCTCATTTTATAAATAATTTGATCTGATGACTACATCAGAAAAAAGTGCAACTTGAGGCTACATACAGAGGCAAAACACTTGGCTACTGACGTCTAAACAGGGGGGGCAAAGACTAAACATCAGAGTCACTAAAACTCAGCAAATGGTTTACAGTTGAAGCTAAGCACATAACACAGTGCACATTCAACACACACCAAACTGTGACTCTTCTTAAACTTTTAAAGCTGTGCTTACCGGTAAGTCATTGTAAGTATTCCATATAAGATTCTCCTAAAGGTAAACACTCCATCTGTTACTTATACCTGACCACCAGAGTAAGCCACCCGGCAATGCCTTACTCCTCTGATGTGGTAGGCACAACACATCAGAAAGAGTGCTTGTGGAGCCACAGGGCCAGGTAACACACAGATGGCATCGGGAGAAGCTGACACTTCTCTCTCCCAGAAACAAGGAAAAAAGGTTCCTGAAAGATTTACCAGCTGAGCTCAAACCCTGCATTTTTGTTTTCCTTTGTCACATGCTCCTGTATGTGCGCATATATGGTTGTAGTTACAAGTGTATGCAATTTGCTTAAGATCAATCACTTTGCATGCCAGGGCAGCAGGGGAAACAGAAACCCTGCGCACAAGAAACTCATTATGCTATAAAGAAATACTATTTCCAGCTAAAATTTGCTCTTCAGTTTAGTCAAATGCACAAACTTAGTTTGTTTCCAGTTCTGTTTCTCAACTGAGAACAGCAACATAAGAATACCACAAGCAGTCTCAAAAGATGGTCAAAGAGGTATTTGCCACCCAAAATTTTGAGTAGACTTCCTAAATTGAGCAAATGATGGTTTTTTTTGTGATGTTCTCTATTGTCTGCTGCAAGCCATAATGCCAGGTCATACTCCGAATACATTGCACAAGGGCATGCTTTGAGTTTAAAGTGAGAGGCAATCAAGAGGTCTGTACGCAGAAGGAATGAACAGAGGCTTTTTTTAAAAAAAAATAAACACACAACAAAAAACAAGCAGTATACATGTAATTTTAGTGTAGCTAAATTTTGTATAGCTACTGATACTCTATATACAGTATCTGATATACAGTATCAGTAGACAGTATCTGATATACAGTATCAGTAAGGAATATCTGACAATAAAGTAGAAGTCTGTGCTTTTAAGAAGACCTACATTTCTGACCCAGAGGAGCAATGAGGACTGCAAGCATTTAACTTGAAATCAGTGACCACATGTGGTAAGAACGGTTTGCCAGGATGTGATCCTTAATTATGACTTCATCCTGCACAGCTCCCTTGAAAAAGGATCAGCTGAGACATCTTGCCCAAAGCAGCTCCTACAGAGCACAGCCCAACCAAAGAGGAGACCAGGGTGCCAAAAATAACAATAAAAAAAGTCTTCCCCTCAAATAATGAGGTATCCCTTATAATTCAGCCCTACAAAACCGGATTTGTCAAGTTCTAAATTGGGTTGCAGCAATATTTCATTACAGCATAAATCTTCCTTACACCCTAGTAAAGATGTCTAATAATTTAATATGCTATAATTTTTTTTTAATCTGGAACTCGTCAAAAATCGCCTGAAATAGGCATCTCTTTTACAGTCCACTTTCCATATAGGTATAGATTCCAAAATGTAACTGGTTCACATTCTTTGCATGGAAAAACGTTTGCAAAGTGCATTTACATGTAGACTAAGAAAGGTTGTAATTATCTCTCTCGGGTTTCTTAGGTAGGTCAGTACACATCCTACAAAGGCTTCTGTATTATCCCATGATATTCATCGAGCATCATTTTTTTCTGAAAGCAGCAGAACCTCTTGAAAAGAATTACACCAACAAGTAAAATTTTCAGAAGAAAAAAGTGGGATTCCAGAGCCAGAACTTTTAGAACTTTTAATAAAAAGTTTCACACCCCTTTTTTTGCTGAAATGGCTTACTACACAAAATGCTGAATTACAACTGCCTCATATACTACTATTTCAGTGGATAACAGGCACAGACTTCACATGAAAAGAAATAAAAGAAAGGAGAAGATATTTAAATGGATGGGGAAGATACTGCCAGTGGTTGTTGTTATTAAAATTTGTAATTCCCATTCCCTCCCAAATAATCAGGTCTGTAATAAAACAAACACCATTTCAAAGCAGTGATGTGTCTGTATAAACCACCACTGTAAAAAGTTAAGAATACGACCACATGAAGCCCTATAGAATATACACATTTTTCTTTATGAAATAGATATGATGAAAAGGGCTACATAAATTTAAGATTGCTCAAAGTTTGAAAAAACAGTGATGTCATTATTTTCCTGCTGCTTCTGAGAAGTAAGCACAGTTTACATCCTCACTTCCTGCTGTCCCGCTTTACTTTTCTTAACCCAAGAAACACAGGACTGGCACCGCAGCACTTCAGTGCTGGGATCATCGGAGGAAGTTGGGACAAGTCCGTTTTACATCTCACCAAGCCTCTTTTAACAGCAATTCAATAAAACCTGCACTGCCAGGAGTTAAAATAAAAGGTGAACTGCCCTCTTATTTGCTATGTCTCTACAAGCATGCGTGCTATTTTTTTCTTTACCCTGGTCAGCCGAGGGTCACTAGCAGTGTATGGAGAAGCTAATTCATGGTCCTGATCCTGCAAAACCCCACTAGGAGAAGGCCCCAGAAAGCATCTAAATCGAGTATGCAGCAATTAAGATGTGTTTGACTAGTCTGCTTATCGCATGATTGCACTCCCTGGAGTGGAGTCTTGATACCGGCTTAAGTCAAGATAGTGAGTGTCACAACCATTTCACAGCTTGCTGTCAGATCTTTGAGACAATTTTAAAGAAGAAAGAAAAAAAAAGTGTGGGTTTGTTTTTGGTTTTTTTTTTAAACTTCAAAGATTTTACACTGGGGCAAGGCTTTAACAAAAGTGTTATTTTAGGTAACTGACTGATTCACTTTTCCCTGAGATTAAACGATATCAACCAATTCCTAAAGAGCCAAGCAATCTAAAAGCAGCTCCCTGCAAAAAAGCTGGGTTCGTACCATCCAAGGAAGTTCCTAACTCTGTTTTTAGACTAACGTACAGCCAACCCTGTTGCTTCTCTCTTGGTTCCCACACTGAAACAGTGGGAACTTTACTTTCCCCCTTTACTTCATTTACCAAACTGCTAAATTTTCTGTGCTCCAGACTCCCCTCAGGGGTGCTCAGGCTGGGGTGGCCGCAGGAGAGCGGAGGCCGTCTGCAGGGCTCGGGCAGGCTTCTGACAGGCTGGAGGGGGTGTCTGTATTTTGCTTTTTTGAAGTCAAATGCTGGGACTAAGACTGGTAACAGGAAACTCCTTAGTTAACCATTTCTCCCAGCATTCCTAGGAAACAACCTGTCTGAAAAAGACTTTTTTTTTAAATTAAAAACAAACACGAACACCAAAAAAACCCAAGAACCCAGTTATCTAAGATTAATGCCCAGCCAGTTTCCCCACAGTTTTTAAGAACTGAGCTGGCTTTTCCAGCCAAGGAGGAAGTGAGGCCAGACTCCGAGAGCCGTTGGGCTGATGCCGATCTGCAGAAACTCCATGGAGCTCAGTAAAATTATTCTGCATTTATTTATAGCTCCGTCAATAAATGCAAAATCTGGTAAAAATGGTTTTCAGATATTGAAATTGTACTAGCCTTAAAAATTTACTTCTAGCTGATTTCTGACTTTTGAATGGCTCAGATAAAGGAGGGACCTGTCTTAATTCCTGTCTTTCTAAATTTGCTTCCCCAGGCATCTCGGTTAATTCAGTGCATCTACTACAATTAAAGCTTACTTTTGTTGTTCTACTCTGTGCTTTGTATTTTACAACATCTGCAGTTGTATATATACATGAAATGCATATTAGAATTTGTTTGTTTTTGAACAAATGGCACACAATAAATATAAGTAACATAAATATCTGACCTTACATTACCAAATCACCAACACTTCAAGCAAGGACTTTTACTCAGTTAGCATTCTTCTTTAAAACACACACACACCCCAAAGAAAAACCACACAACACAAAAAAACACGAAATCTTCTCCCTAGAGTAGCATTTACTTGCTGAGAAAAGTTAATATTTTCCTTAACTGGAACATTTTTATAGCTGGGAAAACAATGCATAAAGAATTGGCTAAATTCACATGCTTGTACATCCATTAGTTAAAATATTTCTTCAAGGAAGTTAACCAACAGAGTTATGTCTAACACACAGAGTCACATAAGTAGTGCTGTCCACAAAATACTACCAATAAAAATATTCCTATAAACAGCAGAAGAAAAACATGGTAATGTTTATAACACAGGTGGATCATCTTGCCAATCAGACTCGGAGCTTTTATGGCATTACAATTAACAAAATAAATTTTTAACAATTACAGCCTTGGTTAGTCTTCGTACCTGGCAGAGTTTGCAGCTACTACCTCCAATGCACTTAGTCTTGATTTTGAAATCAAGGTACACCAACTAAATTATTAAAATCCTCAACATTCACTACTGCCCTCTCTTTCTTCAAATCATAAAAAAACCAAACCAAAAACCCAACCCATCTCCAACACCTCTTCCCAGAAGCATGCTTTCTAGGTTTTCATATACAAAAGAGGCTGGAACTTGCCCCAGCTGATCTGCACAACTTTGATGACTGCATTTTCAAAATAAAAGCCAGGAAATTAGTCATGGTAGAGTAGCATCTCTAGGGGACAGTTTGGGTGGCCACCAGCAAGATGCGCGTGGAAGGATGTATGAGAGGGGAAGATTGGTATCTACCACTTCCTCCCTTCTGCCAAAAAAAAATTAGAAGAGGCGAGAGAGTCCTTCCTCACTTACTGCGGGCTCGACCCCAGGCGCAGGAGAGGGCCAGTGCTGGCATTCATGCACAACCCAGAGAAGGGGCAAGACGAACAGATTTGGTGGGGAAATTCCTCAAAGGCAAAACCACATGCTCTCACCAGTTTGGTTAAATGGTGATTTCTTGAAGTGTCTTGGAGAGCAGTTGTTACAAAAATAAGACCACAAACCTGTAAGGGATCGGACCTCCAGAAGGACAGTCCTTTGCAGTCACCAGCAGCTACATGGTACCTGTTTAGCTCAGGAAGGTCATCAGAACATCCACACCCATAAAAAACACAGAACAGCCTAAAACACACCACCTCTTCCCTATGGCAAACCCACAAAAAAGGCTCCTTTTTTTTCCCCCCTCCCACATAAAGAAAGGGGGACATCACCATGCCCCAAATCACCATAATAGGAAAAACTCACTAGGTGGAACAGGCAATTTCTTTAGGAGCTGGTCCATGCCCAACCCCAGCGCAAAGACTCTGCAGTGAAATGTAAGTGTCCGACCGGACTCACTCTGCAGGCAGCCGGCAAAAGGCAGCGCTCTTCCCAAAGAAATTTCAGAAGCTAAAGCAATCGGCAACTAACCCTTACACAAACCTGAGCAGCTTAATTTTGGGTATGATCCAGAGCTAAGTCAGAGCTGTCCAGCTCTACCCCAACAGATTTCACCCGTTATACAAAGCACGGGCCAGCTGGGCACACCTTTCAAGTCTGCCCCCCCTCAAGGACAGCACCACAAACGGTCAACGCTCAACAAAGATTTTTTTTTTACCACTACCTGCAAAAGGTCAATGCTGCAGGCAAGGAGACAAGCGTCAAGTCCTCCTCCAGAGGCCATTTTGCTTGTCCTAGCACCCTGCCAGACCCATCCAGCCTTCCAACATGACCATACCTTGCAGATGGGTGGGTTTTTGGGCCCTGAAGGCTACCGAGCCTCTCCACAGCCAACAGGCCCCACATCCTCCACCACACGTCCCACCAGCAAGAGCAGAGACGCTACCAATGTGGGCATGGAAGGGAAAGGAGGAGTGATAGCAACCCAGGATCCAGCCCTGCCTGCTGCAAGATGAGGAGCTGAGCAAAGGAGTGGCTCCTACTGAGAGAGGGCCCACTCCTAGCACACCCTCAGAGCAGCGGCACACCACAGGATGCCATGCGCAGGGCCCGGCCGTCCTACCCTGGTAGAAATGTTTAACCAAAGCCCACTTTTCCCCACACTTCCACATCACTCGCACAGGATGACAAAGGAACAAAAAGACCCCCCGGGAAACTGAGGGAAAACTGTGCAGAAGGACCTCCTGCTAGACTGAGAACATGCCTACCACTGAGAGCAGGGGGAGAAATGGAAACCAGTGGACTGAATCACAGGGCATTAAAAGCTTGGTGGACAGCTGCTCTGCCAATGGAGACATAGTCAGGGAGTAACTTCCACAACAGCTCTGGGAGCTACGGGGTGGCTAGAGGAGAGCAGAAGACCCTCATTTCTCTTCAAGGGCATCACCCTTTCTAAATGATCTCGGGCAACCTCCACACCACTGCAGCACCCTAACCTAACAAATGCCTTCCAAAGGCCTCAGCCTAACGCTTTGGCCTCCAATACCTTCTCTCATTTGCCTCTTCCCACACCTCCCATCGGCCTCCCCTCCCTACCTTGTGGTATTTTGCACAGGTCTGGGCACAGCAGCATTGCCCAGCACCAAGAGGTGAGGGAGCCAACACACTCCCACCCCAGCCAGGGCAAGCTGAGGAGGAGCACCAGGCAGAAGAGCTGAGCTGGGAAGCCAACCTCAGCTGGCAGCAATCACAATTTGGCCAAACCCAGTTAACCCACGTGTGACCCTGGCTTCTGGTGGGCTGGTGACTCCAGACTGTAAGGCCTTCACAGGAAACTCCATTTTCCTGAATGATGCTCTTCTCCTTTATCCTCATTAACATCACTTGCTTATTTTTTTCAAAAGCAGGGAAGCTAACTATGATTTCTGCTCAGTCCTTCCTTTTCACACTGAGAAGCACCTTACAGAATAGATTTTAGTTGTCTTTGCTTAGAAAAATATGTATTTTTTTCAAGCTTTAATGGTCTCCCTTTAGCATCTCTACTTTCCAAGCACTAGTATGAATTTTCCACAGATTTTTAACCACACGGTAATTACACAGGCTAGATCCCTTTCTCTGAAACTTCAGATGTTAATTAACAGTGAAATGGCCATGTTAATAGCTTTGCTTTTTTTAAGCTTGCTGGGATCATTACCTTACTCCAACTTCATACAGCCAGCAAAGAGGAAAATGTACGCAAGCAACAACGGCAAGAAGTAAGCTACAACTAGGCTGTGGATCAGTAAGAAATGGAAAAATTGATGGATGAATAATGCAGAAATGATGGATTGGGTTACTGAGTTGTATGCATGGATATGACTATGTCACAGGGCGCGTATTTACACCACACGTAAATGTTTGGCGAGTTGGAGTTTCTCTTTTGCCTTCTGTCGTGTTCATGTATACAGCCTCCTCCCACAGCTCCTACCAAGAGCCATGCTCTCCAACAGTCTGTGCTGTCTCCTGGAGATGGAAAAGCCTGCTTTTGGCCCAAATAAGAGTTCACCCTTTTTTTTTCCTGGGCCTTTTTGAAAGTAAAAAAAAGGGCATTTCAACTGGAAATAATTCTCATCATCCCAGGATAAAAGATGATACAACACAAAACCACACAATGCCATTTGTATTTAAAACTTAACAGCTTCAAGATCAATCTTCTTCAGCTATTAAAACAAGTCAGAGAGATGCTGGGGGGAGGCGAAGCTTACACTTCAGATACACTGCTTCTGATATTTGAGAGGTTTAATACAGATACTATCCCATAAACTCTTCAGCATCACATTTATGAGCAGAGGGACACATTTATTTTTTTGGATAGGAAACATGGAGTAGATGACCATCACATCACTGGTGAAAACTGCTATGACATAAAATAACCCACAGCCACCTGAATTTGTAAGTTCCTCTAACGAAGTAGCATGTGCCAAGCCAGGCAATCCTGATGAATTAGATTAGAAGCCTACAGACTTCTCAGAAATAATGAATTTTCTCAAAGACATACATACACTCATGCTTCTGAACAAAAATAAATTCTGACTTCTTACATCCACGTATTTTCACTTGAGCATAAACCTGTAAGATTATTAACTGTAATAAAGCTCTAAAATGGATGCTAAAATGGTGTTTGAGGGCAGCATCAAACACTCCAAAAACATATATAAGCTGAATTCTAGTGCACTATATAAAGGCAAGTTTCAACTAGAAAGCTTTACTGTGATTTGTGGTACTTTAAAAGCACTCTTGTAACAATTTTAATAGTTTAAAATATTGGAGCTTAGTCCCAAAGAGATGTAGCTAGCACTAAACTGCCATTTTAATGGAATTTTTGCACCCTCTCTCCATGCTCTACTTTATAAATAAACCTCTAGACTTTTTATTGATTTTTTTTTAACATGATAGATTGAGCCTCTCTGCCAGAGAGGGCCAAAGAACAGCACATGAAAAATTACAGGTTCACAGTTTGTGAAAGGGACAACAATAACAAAACCCCCAAGGGAAAACAATTGCAATATAATGCATATATGCCTGTGTTCATTGCTTTTCAGATCTGCACTCTGTGTGTGTGTGTATATATATCTCTCAAGAGCTCTTTATAAAATTTACTGTCAGAAACAATTAAAAGAATACCATATACAGTTATATCAGGTGCTGTACATCTTTTTCAGTTACAAAGCGTAAACTTGACTTCAGTGTCTGACTTTAGTAGCACTTGTTCTGAAGTGGTATACGACATGCCATCAAAACTATCTCAAACAGTTTTGTAGTAGTTCAAGCTCTAGGTTCTGGACATGCAGAAGTAAAAACATTCAAGAAAGTTTTTTTTATGGTGTATATATAGCAAGAGCTAGCATAAGTTAATACAGTTAGCCAGTCTTACAGGGTCCTGTGCCAGACAGCTCATCAGGATACTGTCCCACTGACCCAAATTCTGTAACCAGCTCTGCCCGTGTGAACACCACCAAATGCATTTGTGGTTAAGCTGTGAGATCACTACTCCTGCAACCCAGCTCAGAAACATACTACAGAAACATACAGTGGCAGAATAAAAACTTACTACCCATGTCCATGGATGGAAGTGTAATGGATTCATAACCCACCCACATGAAAAAAGACACTGTTAGTTTTCTGACACAGAGAGGGACCTACTTCGGTCACATGATCCAATTTTCAGTTACCAACATTTTGCAAGGGATAAGCAGAACAGCTGATACCACAGGTCACTTTCTTACACAGGGAAGAACATGAAGGACAACCAAAAAAAAAGGAAATGCAACAGAATGCCGGCCGCAAAACCTAAACTTAAGTACAATCATAGATACTTAGCAGTCTTTTGTCTTTATCCCATTTGGTTCATCTCTCCTTACTGCAATGTATTTTTTTAAGTCTGGATCTGTTCACTGTATATGTGACTAGATTAAAAAGATTCCTCGAACACATGACTGTGCAATATCGTTTGAATTCTTTGCAGGGCCTTGCAAACTCCCGTGTGCTTAATTTTAGAAACAAGGACAACAAAAAAAATTCAAAACCCCAACAACAACGTCTGCCATTTCCATATGTGCTCTATATTTTACTAGTTCTTTACCAGAAACGAAAAAAACAAAAACCAACAAACCCTCCACAAAAAGAATGTTAGGGGCATTATGTCGTCCCTGACACTTTGAAATACAAGATACTTTCGAATTGTCGGTCTCCTAGAAATCTGTTACCCCCAGCTATAAGTTCCCCAACTGATACACAGAAGGAACGGCAATTCACAGAGCTATTTGCGGGGCTGTGAAGATGATGTGACAGCAGTATCAGGGATACTGGGGGATTCCGGCCATGCAATGCCCCGAAATGATTTTCAGTGGACACAGTTGCATTGTTCCAAGTCCAGAGCAACTACGAGTCTCCTCACATCTTCCTCTTGGCGGTTGTTCTTTGGATGATGGAAGGAGACACAAGATCAACAATTACAATCACAGTAGTAACCAATGGGGAACTAATATACATGCATGCAATGCAACGGCAACCAGTAATACAACCAGAACAGCTCAGGATGCATGACAAACATACAGGGAAAGGTGAGGTCAAAGAGTGGGAGAAACCAAACTAGAGATTTCATGTCACATCTCCCACCAGCCCATACCACCGAAGTCACCAAGCACGGGTGCAACGCATGTCCAATACAGTTCCTGTGGGCTGGTGCGCACATCGGAAGGGACGGTGCTTTTTCCTTGATTCAGCTCAACCAGATATACAGACGCAAAACCAGACCTTCCGACTCCTTCTTGAAGGTCACACCTCTGCAGCTGAACTGTGGAGCTGAAGGACCAGCACCGCTACCAACCATGCTGTTGCTCTGCGAGGAACACGACCTTCAGAAGCCAATGGTTTTAACCTTGCCTTTTTGCTGGCACTAAACTCACACAATTCTTTATCCCCATTAAGAGTCTGATTTTTAAATACCGCTCCGCCTCAGCTCACAGGCACCTGCTACTGGCAATTATCAGAGAACATATGTAAGAAAAAAGAATAGCATATGGCTATACAAATAACTACAGCGATGAAGTGCTCCTCGCAAGCTCTAAAAGGGACAAGTAATTTCACCAGAGTCTTCCAACAGGCCACGTCCATGGCGTGCACGAGCACCTACCGCTCAAACACACGCACATAGGGTAACACCAACACGTGCCCTCCCAGGGCATCCCTCAGCACTTCCCCCTCCATCCCCTTCTCCTCGACTGCTACAGAAGAAGAGCTGAGCCAGAAGAGACTTAAAAAAAAAATATATATATAAAGTGCGTGAATGGATATCCATAGTTTTTGCATGCCAAGAGCCCGATCCAAAGCTGTTCCTGCAAGCCTTCCCGCTGAAGGTGCCCGGAGGCCTCCTCACCTTCCTCCCAGGGCGGAGCACAGCCGATGAGATGCAGGAGGAGAAGGGAAATCTCTCCACATCCATTGCAGTGACAGGTGGGTTTGCTTCGCTGTATTTTTTTTTTTAAAGTAATTGGGATCAGTCCCTTCCCCACTGCCTCAGACCTCCCAAAATAGTAAAGATAAATAAAAACATTCTGCATATAGGACGTTATGGCTGGAAATCTAGCAAGAGGAGAGTCAGGACGATTGTTATCCTTTTGCTTTGCCTCTGTGCACGTTTGGTACCACCACCATGACATACCAAGTCTGCTACATTCAAATGTATAAATTCAACATCACATTTCCCCCTTTTCTCTTCTTAATGTATTTATTTTTCCTCTGGGAAGTGACTTACTTTAAAAATTGCTTTATGATTAAAAAAGGCAGCAATCAACTTTTCAAAATGTCAACTTTAATTTGATTTCTGTTTCCCTCCTCCCAGCTCCTCAGGCTCTCACAGGAAACCCCCATGCCTCCATTTCACACTGCCACAGCTGCAGCCCTAGCATCGAGCCCAGAAGGGCAGCCCCAAAACCTTGGTCGTTTCTGGTAGAGATGAGGCACACTCTATTCCCTGCCATGGAGCTCAGCTTTGCATATGGGACATTCAGGCACAGCCTAAGAGCTTTAGTTCAAAAACCTACTCAGACTCACAAGGACAGGAGGTTTTAACCTGCAGGGCTGAGGGGACAATGTGCTGCAGCAAACTCCAGACCTGGTCACCAGATCTACCAAAAGGCAACGCGCCATCCCTTGCTTGCTTACGGTGCATCAGCATTCCCGGGAACAACAAGGCGTCAGGGGGTCACCCAGTCCGGTCGCATGCACAGCGATGAAATGAGTTACGGTCCCACCGATTTCAAAAGGCTTTAGACCACGCCTTTATTTCTCTTCATCATACAAAATTCAGAGCATTAAGATGAAGTTATCAATGTGCCACAGTCAGCAAGGGAAGACTCATGGCATAGAGCTAGTATTCAGTTAATAGCCCAACAGGGAGGAGAAAAACCTCTGAATTTAGCATGGCTGACATAAGCTGTGATGTCATTTCCACACAAAGGCTAGTGAAAAAAAAAAAAATTAAAAAATCTTTTTTTCAGATCCAAGATACAGAGATATGTAAATTGCTTGGCCTCCATTTCAAATAAACGGTGTGAGATAACCCAAAAACTTAATAACGCTTTCAGCCTTCATTCCTGCTCTTCAGAGGACTCGAAGCCTACGACAGGATCAGATCACTGGGAGAGCAGCAAGCCAAACCACTTGTACAGGCACGCAGCCTCAGCACCGTCCCACCCAGCAGTGCCAGGAGAGTCTGGTTCTCACTCTTGAACAAGATGTTTGGGGTTTTTTTTATTTTGGAGGAAGTAATTTTAAACAAACTATCAAAAAAAAAATCTTGCTGTAACAACTCTAAAGGATTTTTGGTACGATTATGGCTGAAATTAACAATTCTCTAAGGACAGATTAAACAAGCCAAGCAAAACAGGTGAAGATCAGAGAGAAAGGGCATCTAAGAATTATAAAAGATGCCCAGCTAAATTAACAGAAAAATAAACTTCAGCCAAACTGAGAAGAAACCACTGAAAGAAAAGGCTGAAAGTACAAAAAAAATTAACTTACTGAATTTGGGTAACTCAGAAAATAATGAGTTACCCAGAATACCGCAGAATAATTTTACCATTTTTAAAAACCACTTTTTTTTTAAATTTAAAAAAATCCCTACTTTTTCCCCCCAAAAGTAACTCCTTAATACAAACTTTGCTTTAAGTGCTATGCATACCTATTATGCCAGTAAATAATTTTAGAACTTGAGAACATTTATGAGAAAATTCAACCTGGAGGGTAATTTTCCTGAAGTTTCTGCTTGGCAAATGAAAATAGTGTTTTCAACAGATGAATATCCTTCCCTGTAATCGTTATTCTGTTACCATCATGTAAATTGGTGTTTTACACAAATGCAGCTTGAAACCTACCTAATGAAAAAAAAAAACCCAACCAAAAATCAAACCAACCTGCACAGGACAGGGCAGAACAGCACTAATAACATGTAAGAACAGGTTTCTAAATAATAATAATAAAAAAAAAGTTGTTGCATAATTTATTCACTTTCCTACTAGTTTCACAGATTAAGATAGCAGCACCATGAGATAACTAAAAGATTTCTTTTGCCTTTAGCTCAGTAATTTACAAGTCTTCAGGTTTCACTGGGTTTTGTTGTTGTTCAATGGGAAAATACTGTGGAAACAACGTTTACCTGCATTCCCAGTCTACAAAGCTCACTAACTGCAGCTTGATAGAGGCGCATGCCCACCAAGCACCATAAAGAAAGATTTACAGTAAGTGGTGACTAATCTTTACAGCGTATACTGTACATGTATCACTGAGTCAGCTTGAAAGTTCGTTCATTCACTCAAACACCGCTTCTTCCATTCTCCTCTCTCTCTGATCTGCAGGCAGATCTGAAATCTGCCTTCCCTTCATTCAAGGGGAGCTTCTTATTGCCTTAATAGGCAATAGGTGCAGGTACAAAAACTTACTGCTATTGTACAGGATTGACCTAAAAAACACGGACTTGCCTACACAGCAGCATAAAAACAAACAAACAGACCAAAAAAAAAAAAAAAAAAAGCCCTACATTTTCTTTCAGCAAGAAACTTGTGTGGATGCAAGGAAGGAGCCCTGCAGGAGGGGACTCTCTAGGGGGCATAAGCTGACCCTGCTACCAGAAAAACTTCCCAGCTCCAACGTTTGGTAATCTGATCGTACAAAGCCTGCGAGAAATGCCAGTTTAAGTGATCTGGTTTACTGGTAACAAAAGCAGTAGCAGAACAACACAGGCACATACTATAGATAGCTGGAATGGACACATATGACTTTGCATTTGCTGAAGCCTAAAATAAGATGCCCCGCTCTTTTGTTCTCTTTTTTTCATTTCTTGCAATTTACATAATTAGCAGTACGGATTTTCCAGAAATAACCTGAAAGTAAAAGTTCTACCTGAAAAAAAAAGCTGTTTATGCTAAGGATAGCATGGGGCTTAAATGTAAGGATTTTCTTTACATAATTGAAGCCTATCATCCACTTTGTAATTACGATTCTTCAACTAGAAGAACACAATTATTACAGAGTAAATAATTACAGCAAAGAGCTGCATTCATATACAGACCCAACCTTGCACTTTCTTTCAAACAGTCACACAGGTAGTTCAACTGACTACAATACGAGCAGGCGTTGCTACAGATGACTAAAAATTGAAAAATTTGGCCCAATACTGAGCACACTTAATCCAACGGAAGCCTCTCCATCAACCAGCTTTATGTAGTAATCTATGTGCCATTGCCACGACGTCTGCGCTGCAACCGTATTAGTTTTGGACCATCGCCTACTGGCTGAAAGCTAGTCTTTAAAACCAGATGAGCCCATGTTATTTTAATGAACCCCTACTTTAACTAACGATCAAGTAGTTAGCCTAGGGATCGTATGCTGACAGACTTCCAGCATGAAAGTATCGCTCCTTTCATAAATTATCGTAATTCTGTGGTATTAGTCCATCGTTAATATATGTGCATTCAACATCCAGATTAAAATTTCTTCTGAAAGTTGGAAATCGTTGAAATAAAAGTCTGCTAGAACCTTATTTTATCATCCCCACTCATGTTAAGCAGTACCTTACTATGCAGGCAGCCTCATTTGGCTTAACTTACGTTCTTTTCATTAACAAAACAGCACTTAACTCAATGTCTTTTTTCTGTGCACCTCCCTTTTCAGGCGTATTATTTCTTTAAATCTAAAGCTGTTTTTAACTTCAAAGACTAATTTTTTACTACAAGCAAAATGAAGGGTAAAATTCATCCTCTGCAATGCATCTTTGGTTTTCAAGCATATAAATGGTGAAGCCTTTTTTTGTTTTACCTGCAAGGCATATTCTCTTATTCATGCTTTTTCATTATAATAGCAGCAACTTTAGAAAAGTATTAAAGTTCATTATGAACCAGCTCTTTCAAAATTTCATAGTCCTAAAAAAAACGCTTTTCCTCACTACAGAAAAATTTTGCTTCTCATTTTCTACTTTTATCAAACACATGCAGGCAGCAGCAATACTTTTTCATCATGATCCATGCAGCTCAGATACCAATTTATTGAACTCTGACAGCATAAAACAAGCTTATCTGACGAAAAAATACACAGAATTACTGTTCATCACCACGACTGAGAAGCCTCTTCCAGTCTTGGAAACACATAGGATCAATGGAAAAAAGAGGGAGAAGCTGCCTGCCCGCGCTTCTGCAAACATTTTGGCTTAGAGGAATTATTGCCACCTTAAATGGAGATATGTCCCTACCATACTCAGATTTAACATAGTTATGAATATGAATCTCAGTTTTCCAGACATAAATTGTGTGCTAATTTAGAAACCTCTCTCCACTCCCCCCACTCTGTACCTGATGCTTTGCCATGCAGGCTTATTGAAACACATGGGGATGGTTCGCAGAGCATTCCTGCAGATGAGGACTGAAAGGTAATTAGTGCTTCACTGCTTGTGTTCAGGGACACCCTCTAACAAAGCAGATACCTCGTTCCTACAATCTGTCTTATCTTGGTGTGATCAGGAGGGTGAAAGTCTTTCCGGACAGAGGCAAGAATGCTATTTCTGACACTCAAATGCCTACAGAAAAGACTGCATCCTGCCCTGCTTGGCATGCTACTGCTCGCAGCAGTTGCATTGCCAAAGAAAGTTAGAACTTCAAACAGCTTTACTCAATCCTTTTATATAAAGTATCCTGGTTCAGCATCTCACCACTAAAGCATGTCAATCTCTGAGATGGTTTTCTGCCCTATTTTTGCCAGGAACTCATTAGAATATCACTGCAAGTACTTGTTTATTATCATTGCTGTGATGTTGAATTCACGTTTTTACACTGATCAATAAAAACTAAATCAACACACTACACACCCAGCCCACACATGAAGAAAATTCATTTAACAAGAAGATCAAAGTTGTCTACCTTCTACTGCTGTAAAATCACAACCAGCCAGTTGGTTTTTGCCGGTTATCTTTGAAGAATGATTGGAAATGAACAAAAGTAATTCTGGAAGCACATACTAAAATTGCAGATACAAAACAGAGATAGGAGGACACATG
The DNA here is from genome assembly GCF_018139145.2 of Gymnogyps californianus. Taxonomy (NCBI): domain Eukaryota; kingdom Metazoa; phylum Chordata; class Aves; order Accipitriformes; family Cathartidae; genus Gymnogyps; species Gymnogyps californianus. Next base: position 26,585,896 of record NC_059473.1, read on the forward strand.
CAAATAAACACGTGGGAGACCTTCGCTTGAATTTGAGTTGCATGGCAGGCCAAAGAGACAGCTGGAGTATCAACACTCCTGCAAAGCTGCACCGTTCAATGTAGCTTAACATTAACGATTTCTTTTATCAAAACACATAGGGGTTTCTTTGCAACACTGAATATAAGCTTTTGAAAAGTAACCAAAAAAACCCAAAAAGCAAGCCAGCGAGTTAGCATCTGAACTGCTTCCGCCCATTTCCCCCCAGTATATTAGGGGCACAAGCAGCAACAAAACTGCTGTGCTCAATGCTGAGCTACACGTGACATAAACTTGCAGTACAGGTGACTACAGCCTCCTGCGCTCAGCAGACACAGCTTTGGTAATGGCCACAGAGCTTGTGGTTATTTAAACTGCAACCTAGGAGCCACTGCAAAGGTGATGCCTTCAGCCTCCAGAGAGTGCAACATGCAGCCCTCTCCCTGCTGAAAGTAGCATGTAGCCAACTCAAAGACCACCACCTCTCTGCAAGGTAAGCCCAGCTTTGATGCTCAGGATGAAACAAAACATAAGAGGCAGACCAAAAAGAAGCAACTGGGAAGATATTTACAGAACTCTAAGTCAATATCCTAAATATTTCAGGGCTTTGAAATATTTGGCAGCCTACTGGCAGCCTACCTTTTGGGGAAAAGAAAGCTCAGTTTAGTTACGTAGAGTCTTCTAAGTATTCATACTTGTGGCAGATGTGAACCATTTAAAGACTGGTTAGCATCCATTTTTTATTTAATACATTGCTATTGTTGCTAACAATGCAAATCTTAACATCATAAAAAGAGCAAATAACTAGCAAATTTACTTATGAAATAACAATGACACTATTTACTAGTCAGGGAGTTTTTTTCCTGGTACAAACAGGATCTTCCACTACGACATCATCTCCACCAGCTGAAAGAGAGACAGGAGGGTAGCAGCAGAGACGAAGCACTGGCGGTACAAGTCCAGTAGGCAGCACTGCCAGCAGCAGTCCTACTCGAGCACCCAGCAGCTACCGCCTCTTGCCAAAGAAGTCCCATTTACCTGCTCCTTCTTCATGCACCGCTACACTGTCCGAAGGAGTAAATGATCTTTAGTCTCGGATCAAAATGAGTATTAATAGCATCTTATCTTACGCCTCCAAACTTTCACAAATTTATAACGCAGTATTTCCTAATCTGCAGGATTTAAAAACTGTATTCAAAATTAAAGTACATGGGAACTCTTTGAGGAAAAAATATTTCGACATATGAATAACATACTTCATATTTCCTGCTCACCAATAAATTGTATTCAATTCTGCATGCAGAGCAGATGGCTATTTCAACTTATGCAAAGCTCTAAGAGCATTCATTTCACTAGGACCCACTTAAGATCACACTCTTGCAAGAGTGCCCATATGCATTTGTGCCACAGGACAGCAGGGTTTACCCTACTGACCAGTCCAAAACTACATGCCAGGATTGTAGTGTGTGCTCTGTTAAGAAAACGAAAGAAGTTACTATTTAGGTCAAGTGTAAAATTAAAAAAAAAAAGAAAAAAGCCTTACTAATATAGCTGTAATTGGCATAACCCTCCAAGTGTAAATAGAGATCCTTCCAGGAAAAGGCATTTCTAGTTCTGATTTGGCATGTGAAACATGACAATACTGGGAAAAGCATTTTTCTGCTAGTGCAACTGGAACTCAGACGGGACTCTTACCCACAATGAAGCGTTGCAAAACCCCTCAATCCCCTAATATGCACTATTTTACCAGCAGAATTTTTGGTTTAAAGGGGAGAATGTATTTAAGGTCATTTCTAAACACACCAGCATTAGCTTTTTTTTTTTCTTTTAAATATAAAAACTAGAACACAGACTTCCCTCCTATCCTCCCCCACACCCCCCCAAACACACATACACTAAAAATATATAAATAAAGGAAATGAAACTTCCCCATCAATGAAAATGGGGGGGGGTGTGGAGAACAAAGACAAAAATGGGTCTGTACAGCATCTTTTATGGTCAACTAAAAGTCAAATGACTTTTTTTTTGTAAGACAGAGAACTTCAGCCACTATCGAGTTTTAAACTTAATAGCCACTTGCTTCACAGAGTTGGGTAATTTTTTTCACAGTCCCATGCTGAAGTTATTTAGGATTTGATATTCACTTAAAGAGAAAGTACTTGATACAAATTCTGCACCTCAAATGGACCCTGTCTTTTAAGAGCCCTGGTAAGCCTTGTTCTAGCCAGACAGTGTGAACAAAAACCTCTCACTGTCAGGGACCTTTTAAAAAAGAGCTGCTGATAATTTAACATTTAACTTATACCCATTTTGCTGGGGCAATCCTTCCCCAATCCATACTTTTGCAGTCTTTACACTCCAGGGTTAGCTGGAGGTTTTAGTACCCGGGTCTGAGCTTTTCCTCATTACTGAACATGAGATTTTTGACAAATGAAAAAAAACCCAAATATCTGAAAAGACCATCTACAACAATCTTGCTTTGCTATAGATGCAATGAAGCCTAAACATGAAGAGAAAAAAAAAGACAAAGCAAAACAAAACCTTGCAGCACTGCACTTCAAGGACATACCACAATGCAGGCTCTATCAAAAATCTTACCATGAGCAGTTGAGGAGGGGAGGGAGGGGAAAGACAGCAACCATTTTCTTGCTGAACTAAAAAGACAGGAGAAAATTTCTGATAAGGCCCAGGATGGCTGCTTTAGAAAGGTCGAGTTGGTGGGGTAGGGAAACTCAGCACTTGTGGCCATGTGCCTGGGAAGCGACCTACACCAGCCCAGCTGACCGGCAGATCAGAAGCTGAAGATCAACGATTCGCATGAAATTCTAACAAAATTTGAACTGTAAACTGGAGAAAGACAAACCAAAAAGAAAATTTAAAAAAAATCAACTACCTTTTGAGTCTGCATCATAGCAGCATTTTGGGTCTTTCCAGAGCAAATCATCAGTCAACCATGAAAACTTAGGTGGGCTGTTTGTGTGAGACACGTTACCCTTTGTTACAGAGTAAGCTGAAACCACAAGACTCATTTCACTCAGAACCTCAAAATATACCCAACACTACACAGCTCCTCCAAAACCCTGCAACATTCCCCCTCTAATATGGAGAGTTTATACTTCAAAAAAAATCCCTATTATAGGGTAATAGGACTTACCTTAAAAGCATGCCCTGGGTTCCCCAAACCCTTATCCTCTCGAGAAGAAAGTAACGTAAATGATGTATTTGCCTTCTAGTTTCTGCAGCAGCAGGTTGTAACCTGAGCACATTTTCCAGTTTTTCCCCACACAAATCAATGTCTTTTTTCTTTCTGCTGCTCTTTTGAGCAGGGCGAGGTGAGCCCGCATCCCCACCACCATGGAGCAACATGGCCAAGCCAGAAAGAGAGAAAATAAACCACTGTCAGAAATACTCTTCCTTCTGCCCACAGAAACCAATATCCAACAAGAACCAGCATCGATACAACTCACCACCCACCCCTGTTACCTGCTTCGTCCTCCTGGCCGGGCTGGACCGCGTGCTACCTAGAGACACACGTGCAATGGCAGCAGCAAGGAGATGATGGTGCAAGAGCCCCTTCTCGGCACCTCCACATCTAAGGGGAAATACTCCCCCAAGCTCTACAAGATAACTTGGCGCATAAATGCATGCTGCTCAAAAGCAAATTCAATGGATCTCTTAAATCTGTTTGGTTTCAAGCAAAGAGTTAAAGAACAAACCAAAACTGATAAAATTGTTGCTACCTTTCTTTGAACCACACTCAGACCTACTCTTTGATGGAAGAGCCGCCTTTCTTAAAATATATTTGAATGCACTATTTTTGTCTTTATCTTAGAAGGCCTGATTTCCCCTCACAGCCCCGCAACTGATTACAATAATGGGTTTCTCAGAGCCAGACAAGTTAAGAAGAGGTTTTATAACTTCATATGCAGCAAAACGTATGGAATTTGCTGCCTTCGTTTTTTTAGTGTTGAGTGCAGCCCTCTCACTCCCTGCCCTACAAATACTCACAAGTGCAGTACCTCTACTCTTCTAAGCAGTGCCATGGAAGCCAGTGCGACCACTCGTGCTGCTCTCCTTACGTAAATAAACAAATGCGTGGCAGCCACACCAGGCAGAATTCATACAAGCGCTTAAAGATGCTTCTGCCTATGTCTCACAGGTGGAGGAGAGGCAAAAGTATCCGTTAATTTTAGGGACAGAAAACATTATAATTCTGACAATAATTTTTCATTGTAAGCTATGGAGCCTCAAAAAAAAATGCAAGGGGAGGAAACAAATTGTTTCCATATCAACAATTATTTTGTATCTATCAAACACTGCTTGCTTTTTTTAAAAAAAAAAAAGTGTTTTTAAGGAAGCTGAAATGAAACTGCCTTATCTCGCAAGTTATTATGACACATCATAAGGAGACACAACCTTCCAGCACCAGAATCTCACAATGACGATACAGATCCCAGGGCCCTTCTTCTTTAGTTTACTACTGTCCCATTACAGTATTGGGAAAGGGAGAGAAGAGCCTTCTCGAACACTTTGCCAAGTAAGTTTTTAAGTGACATTCCCCACTTGATTAGAACAAACAAACAAAAAAAATAAGATGAAAATATTCACAGCAAAATATTATCTTACTGCTTTAGGAAACCTACAGTACATTACAGGACTGCTCTTCTTATACTTTTCTCATACTCCCTGACAGATGCCAGGTTATAAGCTCAATTTATAATGGCAAACCTCACTATATCACTGGAAGAATTAAAATGGCCAGAAGAGAAGTAACAGAGTTTTGAGTTTAAAATCTAGGAATTCCTTTTTCCTACCTAGGCTAGTTGAGCGCTACCCAAAAGCCAAACAAACCTGAAACGAGGACTCGCTTTATGGTCTTAAATACATACCGGAGTATTCTCAGAGACAGGTCATCAGCAGTAACATAAAGGTCAGGAAAATTAAATGGATAAGACATGGAGACTTTTTCAGTCTACCCAAATACAACACGAGTTAATGTTAGGTAGAGAGGTTAGTCACGTTGCGGTTTATTTACGCTCACGTTGGCCCATGCGGGAGTGATGTAAACACTGGAGGCAGGATGCCTACCTAGCTACACCCTGGCCTCATCCCTCTCCCTTGGGGACAGATGCCAGCGGCAGGACATACGTTGATAGCAGCGTGATTAAGCTCTGGCCTTATCATTTCACCGAGAGGCCAATTCTCCACTCTTCACTCAGGCCACCTTCCACAGTGAAGTGCATTACTTGTATTTGAGCTTTTTTGGCTTTTCAAGATACGTTGGTTTGACTACCACGCCGACAATGCTGCTCAGTTCCTCGTTGGAGTCTCCCAACTTCAGAAACGCAAGCTGCTTATCAATGGTAGTGGAACAGATCATAAGAGCGTTTATTTGTGCCAAAACTTTTGAGTAGGGTATACTTAAGCCTTAAATTTTTCCAAAGTATATCAGACTATCAGTTATAGAAGAAAAATGCATACAACACATTTTCTTCATATGAAAAATCGCTTATCTAAATTCTAAACAATACATTTATTTGTTTTAAGCAAAGCCACATAGCTTAACTTCCATGCCACATATGCATGCACAGAGCATTGATGAAGCAGCACTTTTGTTGTTAAATATGTGCCTTGGACAAGCCTTAGAAAAAGAGGTAACATACCAACGAGGGCACATCACGCCCTGTCACTTCAGTGGGTAACAAAGTGAAATGAGTTACTTCTAGATAGATGCATCTTATTAAGGAAATGGCTCCATTCTGATCCAACTTCACATGCAAACAAGACCAACAAGCAGATAAGTGATCACAGCAAACAGCTGCATATACCGCGTGCAGGAACGGTTCACACGTACACCGACATTGTAATGACGGGTCACTTCATCGTGACATTGAGTAAGCGGAGGGGGCAGGTCCCCGGGGGAGCTCTGTGGGCCGGTGCCGCAGGCAGGATGGGTGCAGGCAGCAGGGTGGCCCCCCAAGCAGCCCGGCTGGCCAGGCCCAAGCTTGCCAGGTGAACTCTCCCCTTTTCTCACACTTACAGTAAAATTATAGCTGTCAAAGACAGAAAACTTCACCCCCAGTGACTACCCGCTTAAAGCATTAATCATGCAGCTAAGCACTTTGCAGCGTTTTCCATAAATAGTTCAGTTATCGGTCATCATATTTATTTTGCTGCTATTGTATTAGTCTGTAAAAATCTATGAACCTCACCAGTAACTACCTGAATCATGACCAGCGTTGATGCACTGGGACAGCAAGTACAGGTCAGATTTTACTGGACAAAGGTATTAATCCCCCTAAGTTTACATCTTGAGTAATGAAGCCTGGCTAGTTGACTGGCAGACGTGAAAACCGCTCTGTAAAGTCAGCAGAAGGATGAGTAGGCATTATCCATTTATTAACTGGTTAACTGCCAATTAATTTTACTTGCAAATCACCTCTCTGGTATTTAAACATCTGGCTAAGAGTTTTTGTTCGTTACCCCCATATTTTGACGGGCCAGGAAAATGAAGCACTTCTGCGCCCCGACAGCGCCCAACCCGCCATACATCCCTCTCCCGCGGAAAAGAAGGAGAAATTCACATTTCTCCAAAATAACTTTGCACCCAGCGGTGCCACCCGGCCGCAGGGAAGGGCTCCAAAGCCGAGCCCCGGACCGCCTCGTTGCTCACATCGATTGATACCGAGACCGTGCCGAGCGCGCTGCCGGCAGCCGCGCCGCGAGGGGTGGAGGGGTAGGAGTCGCGCGTGGGTCGGCCACTCGTGGCAGGGGCCGTGACGGGTACCGCCGGACCGCCGCTCGGACAACTTCCGCGGCAAGCCCCGCCGAGCCGGCCTTCCCCGCCTCCCCTCCTCGGCACGGCACGGCACGGCACGGCACGGCGGCCGGGACCCGGCAGCAGCGCCGCGGCGGGGCGCCCCGGGACCGGCCCGCCGCCCCCCCCCCCGCGCCCACCCACCCCTCCCGCCCGCCCGGGCCGGGCAGGTACGGGGCAGCGCCCCGCTGCCGCGCCCGCCCCCAGCCCGCTCCCGCCGCCCGCCCTGCCCGCGGCCGGCCGGCGGGGAGCGGCGATCGGTGAGGAGGAGGAGGAGGCAGCAGGCAGGGCCTCGCCTACTCGGCGCTGCAGACCGAAAGTGCACTGCAAACTGCAAACTTTTTTTTTTCCCTTTTTTTCTCTCCCCCCCCCCTCCTTCCAGCGCAGCCCCAGCTCGTGCAAAAATGAAACTTGCGAAGCATTCGCCTACCTGGCGTGAAGTCTGCAACAAGTGCAGGCGCGGGGGCCGGGTGCGGGGAGCGGCGGGGCCGGGCGCGGGGCTTATGTCGGTGTCGGCGAAGAGGGAGCAATTGCGATATTAATTTATTACAGAGCTGCCCGAGCTCGGTCCTACTTCACTTACAGTACGGCGCTCATCCTGTAAACAAATATCGCTCCGCCAGGAAACATACTCCCCCCGGCCCGGCCCCGGCCCCGCTGCCAGGCACCCACCCCGGCGGCGGCACATGGAGCGGAGCGGAGCGGGGCGGGGTCCCGCCGCACCCCCCCCCCCGCCCCGCGTCGGGGGAGGCTCCGGGCACCGGCACTTACCTCCGGCACGGCCTCCCCCTCCCGCCGAGCTGCCTTTGCCGAGTCCGTGATAAAAAAAAAAAAAAAAAAAAAAAGAGAAAAAAAATCCCGGTGTCAGCAAATCGCTGTCAAATTATTTTCTTGCAGAAGAGAGAGGGGAGAGGGGGAGAGGGAACGGGGGGGGAAAAAGCAGAAGCAGAAGGGGGAGGAGGCTGCGGGAGGCGGCGGGATCCCTCCGCCGCGATGGGTCTGGCCCTGGGTAGCGAAGCAGGAAGTAAGGTGTCGGCGGCGCCGCGGCCCCGGGCCGCCCGGCCCCGCGGCGGGGCGAGGGCGAGGGGCGCCCGCCGCCCCCGGGGGCCCGCCGCCGGCCGTGCGCCGCCGCCGCCGCCGCCTCCCGCCTCCCGCTCCGCCGCGCCACGGTCTCGCCGGCAGCCCCTCCTCTCAGGGCGGCGAGCGCAGCGCAGGTGCCGGGGCCACCGGCGGCGACCTGTCAGCGGCTCCCGCCGCCGGCGCGGCGCGGCGCGGCCGGGGCCGCGGGTCGGTGGGAGGCGGGCGAGGGGGTGCCGCGGGCTGCCGGAGCCGCCGACGCCGCATGGCGCAGGGCGGTGGGGCCGGGGCCGGCTCCCGCTCCCGCTCCCGCTCCCGCCCGGGCGGCGGCGCCGGGGGTGACAGCGGCGCCGCGGGCCGCACCACGCCAGCCCTGGGGCTGGTGGGGGGGGGGGGTCCCGCTGCCGAGGGGCTGGGGGGCGGAGGTGTGTGTCTCCCCGCCGCCGTGGAGCTGGGGGTTGGGGGGGGGTATCTCCCCTGGCGCCGTGGGGGTGTCATGCGGGGCCGGGGGAACCGCGTCGGGGCGGGGGGCGATCGGGGCCGGGGGCAGCGGGGGCTGCGGCCGGGCTCCCCCAGCCCCGGGGCGCCGGAGGAGGAAAGTCGCTGCGGTAAAGGCGCGCTCTCACCGGGGAGGTCTCCTGCCCTGTGCGGGGAAGGGCTGCCGCGCCTGCCGGGGCTGCCTCCGGCTCCGGGAAGGCTCCTGCGCTTTGGGTTGATTTGGAAGTTAATTCTCTAATACAGCGAGCCTTGTAGGAACTTGCTCCTGTGGTCACTGATCTTTGCCACGGGTAGTCTTAAATTATCATTTTTTTTCTTTTAATTCTACAGAAATGTTTTGGTGAAATACCTTGTCAGTCCTGCCTTCCTTGAGCTCAGAATTTGCGTTAAGATTGCACCAAAATGTTCCCTTGCAGGGAAGGATTTTGCATCTTGGGGACAGATATGTGATGCATACAGCTTATGCAGTGCTCTGTTTAAGCTCACGGACAATGACAGACAAGTTACTGTAAGAAACCATAGCTGGGAAGAGAGAAACTGAAACGAGGGTGGTTATAGGGCCTACTTCTGCCTTCAGACAGAAAAAAACCAACAGACAAAACTCCCGGGTTGTAACTGCAAAAGAAAAAGGTCTTTGGTGTTAGCGTTTGTGATTCAGCCTTACATTATAATGGTTACCAGCAGCCTCATTTTCTTTTTATGGTCATCCTGGTTTCCTGGTTGCATGACACTTCCATTGAGCCACTGTTCTTAATAATTTAACCTTTTATGAGATTGTTTTGATTTACAGTGTAGATTAGAGCAAGAGTAAAAAAGTATGATATCACCCATTGGCTATTAAACTCCTTTGTACTATACGCAAAGGTCTCAGTTGTTTAAAATGTCGAGAGAAAGGTTCTTTTTTTTTTCCCCAGCCAGCTAGTCATTTTCTGATTTTATTTTTACTTCAGTGAAAAATACCACTCGGATATTGTAACTTCTCCGTGCTGAGCTATGCAAAATCTATGCTGAGTTTTGGATTCAATGGTTAGCTTGTTTGCTTGCTGGAGTCCGAAGTCATATAAACTATGTTGAAAATAGAATTAAAACCACAACTCAACATGTGCCTTGCCTCTGTTTGTTTTTTGTGTCTAGTCTGAAACCCAGAATAGCCCGTATTACTTGTGATTTCCAAAATGACCTTTGAAAATAAGCAATGGAATTTCACACAGTCTTTCTAGGTTTGTCTCAGTGTCTCGACTTGTCCAACTAATCAATACAAACAAATTATATTGAATCAGCTAGGTGTTACTTGATTTACCTGAAACACACAGGTTTGTGCTATAACTCTCAAAATAGAAGCAAATGTCTAATTTAAATTTTAACAATCATTATCAAGCAGCCTTCTGACATACTCTAAACTGGACCTGTCTTACTCTGCCATAACAAGTTTAGCTACACAAAACCCTTCTGAATGAACTAGTTTATTAGCTTTGGACAACGTTTCAAGAAAACAGTGGGGGCTGGCTATAGCCAGACTGCGTTCTCTGCCCTTATCCTGCAATTTATGAACTGGTCTCCATCAAAAGCACAAAGCCTTAATTTATGTTCTCGGTTTTCCTGATCCTTCTTCTGATCTTCAAGGATTTGAGTATCAAGCTTCCCCGTTTTGAACAACAAATCATATTACTATTTACAGTATTAAACCTCAGAATAATTCTACGGGCTTGTCGTGATGTTGTTTAACAACATTTTGGCAATGAAAACTGGCAAGTCGGTGAGGGCTGGCAGCCCTGAAGCTGGGGTGAGGTCCTGGCTGGCCCAGCCGCCCGCTTGCTGCTGTCGGAAGAGGGAGACCTTGCTCTCTCTTTCCTGCCCACTGGCTTGCCCCGCCGAGCTGGTCCAGCTCACCAAGCCGAGAGCCTATTCCCTCTCTGTCTGGGTTAATTTCCTGCCATTTTGGTGAGCTCCCTGGGAGGTGAGCAAGCTGGCAGGGTGGCTCAGCTGCCTCCTGAAACCTCCCACCACTTACAAACAACAGAAAAGCAGCAAGTGTCTTACGGTAACTGCCATTCCTCTGTCAGATTTTTGTTAAGAGATTAATGAATTTTAATTTTTTTCTAAGCAGGGCTATTTTAGACATGAAAGAATTACAGAAGTTTAGAAGTGACAGAGGTCTCTGATCATCCTCCTGGTTCGTTCCTTTCCAACACAGGATTGCTGTGTCATTACCTTCCCAAACGCCTTAGTTCTTATTAGGAGGCTTTGCCTTGAATTTGTGGGCTTTCCAAGAAAGACAATGCTGAAGAAAACATAGTATGGCTGTGGTAGAAGGCAACATACCTTTGTTCAACAGCTGGAGTTGTTAAAATAAAACCCCGTAAGACTCCTTAATGAATCGCATTTATGCAAGTATCTTACTGGTCAAAGTCACAGCAGCCAAAATACAGACGTCCATCCAGTTTCTCAGTTTTGGATGCCTGTTTCCAGAATGAATTTTGAATTGTGGATGTTATCTTAAAAAAAAAATAATCAGACCTTAATTATCCAACTTGGTTGGACAAAACTGATGACAGGCTTAGTTTTGTTTTAGTGTGCAGCTTTTGAGCCATATAGCATACTGATACAGGATTTAGGATTAGAAGCAAGTTCGGTCTCAGAATCTGACATCTTACATAACGTGGACTGTAGTATTTGTAATTGAGATTATAACCTGCTTAGTTAAAGTTTATTTTCCAGAAGAAAAGAAGTGTCATTATGGAGATTTCAAGAAATGGCAGATTGCCCTCTGCTACCAGTTGTCCTGGTGTGAGTACTGATCACCTCCTGGTTAAATGTTTGAACTCGATTTTTCATTTCAATTTGTGAGTGTTCCAGCATGACATTGCTGGTTCTTTCCCTTCTAAATTAGTTTGGTATCATCTGAATCCCTTGGATTTAGTCAGTCGTTTACCTTTGTCTCTTTCCTGTTAGATAAATAAGAAACACTGAGGCCTTACAGGAGTGACAGTAGTAGGGTCAGAATAGTTCAAAAAGCCAAACGTGTGTTTTCTGTGATCACATTCCCTGTGCATCATAAGGGAAGCAGCCACAGCATCCCACATACCTGAACACAAGAAGAATAAATGACAGTTGGCGATGGGCTTGCTCAGAGATCAGCAAATACATCATTCCAGGTATCCCTGTGCTCAAGAAACTCTATATCTCTGCTTTCTTTGAAGGTAATGTTAGCAACCCCACTCTCGCCTTGGTGCTCCTTGCCTTCATGTACGTTCAAGTACGGTGTTTCTCCCTCTTAGGTCCTCTCCCCAGGAAGCTCAGGACATTGAGAGCTTCCAGGATAAAACAGCTTGTGCTCTTTGGTGTCACTTCTTACCACATCCATTGCAAGTTAGGAAAAATGGCCAAGGTTGAAATGGAGCTGAATAATTTTTAGTAGAAGTGCATCAGGACCCCAGCTACTGCAAACTACCGCGTACTTCCCTTTGGCCGCTTCTGCTGCCCGGGTGAGGAGCAGGCCTGTGTGAGACAAGCAGCATCCCAGCCTCGCTGGTCCGAGTTGCCTCTTGTCCAGTGAAGTAGCTGCTCTGATCCCAGACATGAGGTGAAGTCACGGACTTCACCGGCAGCCTAGTCTGATCTCAGACTGTGCTGCCACCATTGGAAAACTAATACTGGGAGTAAGATTTTTTTAATTCTTCACTTCCAGCCAGATCGGTTTGCTGATTGCACAGCATAAGGAATGGTGCAGAAAATGTGCCGAGGAGAGAAGAGTATGAAAGCATGCTGCTGTCACTCAGACTGCTGGTGAAAGCCCTGCCCGCTGGGTCTCTTTCCATGAAGGCTAAAACCGAAGTAAATTGCGATGGCTAAGGTCCTGCTGTCCCCTCTGCAAGTTACTGTCTCTAGCTGCATGGTTTTGCCTCCTGTTTGCACCCAACGCTGGCACTCACCACTTCCCCGGTAAGCCAAATCACCTCCCAGCGCTGGCAGAAACCCTGTGTAATTTTTTTCCTGAATTGCTTCACTGAGTCAGCTGGATGAGTAGCAGAAAAGGAGGCAGGGTTGTGTGCCCAAAAGCGGGATTTGCAGCCACGCCAGTTTAAATTGCCTTTAGTTGTCATGAAGCCACGGCTGCTATCTCATCTAGCAGATAAGATGCTCTTTAAGAAGGTCGATCCAGGCAGTGGACCAAAAAAAAAAAAAAAAAGGAAAAGTGAACCCACATGGCTGTTTGCACCGTGGTCAGCTCTGCGAAGTCCACAAGCGCTAGTTTTCTCTCGGCTTGAATCTCAGGAACTTTTTAACAAAGCTTAGAGCCACCTGTCTATGAGTCGGTCACTGAGCTGCTCCTCTGGCACAGCCTGCGGGAGCTGCCAAGCCCCTGGGGCTCTGGCCCGGCGCTGGTGGAGCTGGGTGCTGCTGGATGGGGGCTCCTCCTGGCAGCTCTCGGTGGGACCCAGCCTTGACCTTCCTGCGTCTCCCTGCAGTTGGGCGCACCAGAGATACGACGCCGCTTCGCAGGGATGCTCTGAAACAAATTAAAGCCTGTAAAGTGCTTAGGAATGTTTTGGTAAAGAAGTTACAGATAGGCAAGTTAGAAATAGTGACGACTCGGAGATTTTTTTTCAGTGACACTGTTACTGTTTTGCAACCGTGTGCGAGCCCTAGAGAGGAAAAGGAGCTAGAGACATTGGGAGTTTTAAAGGGGACATTCTCCTACGTTTGGTTTGTGTCAGTTCCCGTTCCTCTTGGAAGAGTCGCTTATACTATCATGCTGTCAGGAATAATCTGTGGGCATGTGCGCGCAAGAGACACAGTGACATGGACCATCTTGCGGGATCACGTCCTAGTGAGCAACGCTCCAGTTTGTGTGGCTTTTTCACATGCTGGAGAAGAGGAAATGTTTTATTTTATAAAATACACTGACATATGTATTTATAAATTTACAAATGTGTATAATATATACATATAATATAAATTATATTATATACATTTGTAAATTATGTGTGCATAAACATATAAAACTCATGTATCTTTATAAAGCTAACATAAGTGAAAATCTCATCTTTTTATTTTTTGAATAATTTCCAGATTTTAAGTTGATGGTGTGGTTTGAGCTATTCTAAACTTTAAAACCACTCACTCTGTTACAGCTTTTTGTATAAGTAGATCCAAGAGAGTCTTACAATCAGGGGCCAGTAATACTGTCCCCATTTTATACATGGGTAAACTAGGGAACAGAGGTGGTCCAACGTCATCCAGGAAAGTAGCTGCACAGGTAAAGTATGAAACCAAGTCTCCTAAGTCTTTGCACTTTCTTATGTCTTAAAGACAGGCCAGTGTTTTTCAAGTAAGTCAGTCTTATGCCCAACTCAAAATGTTTGCATCTTTGACTGACATGCAAGAAGTTTTATCCTCTGGGCTTTGTATGCGCTCCCAGTGGTAACAGCTGAAAACTGCTGCATGAAGAAACACACCTTATGCTAAATGTCCTGCTGTTGTACTACCAGAAAGAAATACACAGTCCTGTTTGCAGACAAAGACTTAATTCAATTCAATTACAGTATTCAATGGAAACTGCCTTTACAGAGACACTGTCAACCTGAAGTCCAGTGAAATATAGTGACAGATTTAAGGTAGCGTCTCCTATGACTTCTATTGAATGCCCCCACCAATCTTTGTGAATTGTTTTTTCTTGGCTTTAAAAATCTGTTATGTGGTAAAATTGACATATGCAAAAAGAGGCTTTAGGATGGCTTGTTACACAGAGCTGTACTAATTTCTAAGGTGTTTGCTGAACGAGAGAAATCATACTTTTGAGTACGGGAAGGAAAAACAAAGCTGATTGTATGCAAAAATTTTCTAAAGATAAAAGGTAAACAATTATGGAAAAGCTGTGTGATGAGAGCAGAAGGAAGTCCGGCATCTTAACTTTAAGTTGCAGTTAATCGAAATCATTTTCTGTTACAGAAGGATAATATCTAAATACAGATATGATTAAGTCAGTGTGTTTCCCTACCACAACGTGCAACACATCCAAGTCCACACTGACAACTGAGATCAAGATTCAAGTTTTCCAGTGTACGTAGTGAATTTCAGTGCAATGGCAGCAGTGTTATTTTTTCAGGATTTTGTCCGTTGGAAGTGGATACAATATTGGCAATAGCACACCGCATATTGTGTGGAAAGAGCTCAGGCGGCCATCTCTGATCAGAACTATCCCAGTCATCGCATCACCCTTCTTTCAGCAGTTTCTCAGTTTTCTACTTCATATTCCTCGGCACAGAAGCAAATTATTTTGCTGATTTTATGCCGAGTTGAATGTACTCTGTGTAGGGTTTGTTGAAGAAGTTCGAAAGAAAACAACCATCCACATCTTCTGCTCTGAACTTTCCCATTCAGAACTGTAACCTGAATTTTTATACAAGTCTTTTATAGTCATATATACTGGTCACTTCTAGGTCTCACTGCATCTTACTTATTTGTTTCTTACATATGTGACAATGGGCAGATATGCATTTAAACTGTAAGGATACAGCTGTCATGATTTAAAAAATAGTATTAACTAACATGGCTAGACTCTTATATCCAATATATATACAGTATATTCGGTTTATAGCGATGTGAGGCACTTTACATCATCAAATTGAAATAAGCTGTATCATTTCACATTTCTATAGTGATGGAAATGCACTTACAGTAGAAGACAAGCACATTTACATTTCTGTGTCAGTGTTTTTGTTTGGTGGCCCCAAAACACTTGAGGAGGCGAGAGCTGCTGAAAAACAGAAAGCAGAAAATGCGACGGAGTTACTGTATAGCTGCAGTGAGACAGGGAACTGCAAGGGACCCCTATAAAGCAGGTTAACAAAATTAATAGTAGAGGAAAACCAATTCGCTCTATAGCTGAGACAGTTTTGCCAGCAGCAGCCAAAGGGCAGCAGATGACAAGTAAATCCAAGGATATGTAAATACATGAAGTCTTATAGTATACTTTCTGATGGACAAATTTTGCTTCTAGAGATGAAGAAACTGCCTCTGTCCCATTCAAATGGCCTGTGAGTCTCCAAACAAATATGGAAGTTGGGAAATTAAACAGAGGGTCCCCAAAACAATCTCTGTGTAGTGCTCCAGATGCAAGCTTAGGTCTGTGAGACTAAAGATCTCCGACTTTTGGGTCTGTTCTGTTGAGAAGACAGCTAATGGTGCAAACTGGGAATAAGATTATTTTCAGAGGGGAAAAAAAAAAAAAAGACTCTCTTCTGGGTCACTAAAGTGTGGAATTTTCCTATAAAAGTCTCCAAAGTTTTCTTCTAGCCATGTGTAGTACCAACTTGTCCTCCCGTATCTGAGAGCTCAGTGGGAACCCACCAGTGATGACTGGGTAACCTAGGCACCAGAAGGCTCATCTCCTAGTCTCTGGTACCCACAGCATTGCCAGCTTGCTAGAAAAGCTTGAAGAAATATGGGGAGTCACATCTAGGGAGGGAAAAGAGGTTTCTCAAATGGACATTTGCTTTAGTTGATGTGTTGGTCTGCAGAATCCATTTGACTTTATTCAGAAATTCTAACAATGACAAGGCGTGTATTTCTGTTTCTCTGGGTATCTATTTTACAGCTTCTATGTCCTCTCACCGTGCAAAGATCTCCTCTAAAGCCCCTTGGGAGGACAGGTACAGCTCCATGGCTTTTTGTTTTGAGTCCCACGCCAGCTGACTAATCTAGCAGCTAGTGATAGCTGAAGATTGAGGCACTGATAATTCCTCTGCACCCCAGAGAGAGGCAAAGGAGCTAATTATACATTGACTGTATATCAGTTGAGGAAATCCCCAGATGAGGAGTTGTGGGTGTATTTCACTTTCTTTGCACTACATGAGTGATGCGCTGGGAACAGAGGACAGAAAAATAAATTCCACCCTAATTATTCATCCTGAACCTGTGGCCTTCCTAAAATATGCTCAACCCAGGGAGCAAACCCAGGGCTGAGTGAGGCATCTTCCAGACTTGTTTTAAGACTGCACCATGAGAGGCCATTCTCACTGAAGTGTCTGCCGAAAACCTCTTGAGTCTGTGTTTAAGGAGCAGTCCTGCGTGGAGGTCCTTCCCTAGTGGTGTGCAGTGTTTTTCCCTTCCTATTACAAGGCTATCTGAAGATCCTGGAGCTGTTCCACACTTAAACTCCAAGCATCTTTGTTGTCTATCTGCCCTTGCAATATGATAGGCTGGAAACTTTTACTGTCTGGCTTTTTGTAAGGCTTGTTTCACAATCTGGGTAATGCAGATTTCTCTGCTTCCCATTTCCACTTATTTAATGTTTATTATATTCAATTGTATGTCTGTTTTGGTGTTCATTTCTGCAGCTCCTGCCTACTTTTCATGCAGTTGTTCATCTTATCTGCATTTGCTATCTGCACTCTCAATCAGCTCATCTCTTTTTATTAGTAATAGATCCAGTTGGTTCATATGCTTGCATACGCTCTAGGATGGTGATGTCTCGTCTTGCCAGCAGACAGAGATTTTAAGGTTGTGATAACCTATATGCTTGTCTGAGGGATGTGAAAATAATGTTATGAATGTTGTTTATGAAAACTGGGTTTTGCACAGCTTCAGTAGTTTTCACGTACTGTAGTTGACTGTCCTCAAAGAAGTGACAAGTGCAAGCCCATAGTTTACATCTGATCATAACTAATTGAACATGAAAATCCTCAGCATTTTCCCTTGGTTACCTCTGTGTAGATACCACTGTGAGGACAGTTTTGTTTAAATTATCTTACACTTTCTTTGCTCCATTTTAACCTCTGATTATACCTTGTTTCCTCTTCCTAATTTTTTCTTCTACTGACTATGCATAAACATTCTTCGTAAGGAAATCAGTGAGATATTTGTAGTTAATTTTTTGTGTCTTAGATTTTGTGCCCAGTACATAATGATCCAGTTACATCTCAGCTTGCGTGCTGTAACCCCGGCTTTCCACTTCTTCTCTCTACTGCCAACAAAGCAAGTTTATTTTCTAATAACTTAAAGTACCTCCTTTTATCCTTAACTATCTACAGATGCTTCCCTCCTCCTTCCTTGTTAATTCAATTCTCTCTGCTTCCAAGGATCCTCTGCCTAGGATTGTGCCTGTCTCCTTCTGTGCCATTTTCTGCTCTGAGATGGAAGGCGACAGGTAGCTGCTTCTGTCCCCCTCCCATTCCTGAGCATCGCAGTAGAAAGACGCCAGCTTGCCTAAAAGGGGCTCTCGGCTGTGCTTGTAACCAGTTTTCGAGTGAGCGTTTTGCAAAACTAGTTAGGCCGTTTTCCCAGTATAGACAGGCTCATAGAAGGACCATTAATTACTCAGTGCAGGCTTAACTGTGGGCAGAAAAAGGGGGCTTTTGTGCGATTGTCAAACCCTCACCATTATTTGTACATGTTGGTTTTGTATTTAATAGGATTACACGACTTCTTCGCTCTATATGCCAAAATGGATGGTTCCTTTCAGTAATAAAACAAAGCCAATAACCTGAAAGGAACCACGGCTCAAAAGCACAAACTTGACCTCTGATTGACCTTGACATTTACAGACTAAAAAGAACTTTTCTTTGAACAGACAGAAGAAGTCAGGGAGCCAGCAAGAACCAGGAGAAAATGGTTTTGTTGCTTTCTGATTACATTGTTTAAACCAACATACTACATGGTTTACAATACTTCATTACAATGTATTAGGGCCTGGAGGTGATTTAATGTCTGTTTATAACTGAGACTAATCTTGAAATAAACAAATGAATGTTTGGAAAATGGATGAAGCTGTTCTGCTGGAGACAGCGTTAAATGCATCTCTGAAGAGTAAATCATGGCTGTACAGCACTTAAACGCTTTTTATTTCTACCTTCAGTTGTATTTTAGTTTTATCTAACAAAATTAATCATGGTGCAGTAAAAAAATTTCTAATTGGTTAGGACTGTCTAGCAGCCATACATTCTGTAACAAACTCACAATTTAAAAACTGTTTAGCCCTTTAAAATCAGGGAAAAAGATAAACTAGAAAAAGCTGTAGCATTACAGTAGGCACCATGGTGATCTAAATTAAATCTGTTACAACCTGTTCTAATTTAAAATTGCTCCGTTGTGTGAATGAAGGGGAAAAGAAGAAGAGTTAGTTCGCTTGTTCAAAGCATTTTCCTATTCCCAGATAAATCTTTCATCCACCCTGCCTTTGCTTGTGGGCTGTACGTTCCCATTTCCTCTGTGCACCCCCTGCATAACTGCACATGAACGTGGTTTCAGACGGAGCCAAGAACTCCAGCGGTTCGGTATCAGTTCTTGTCTCTACCAGCCAAGAACAAGCAATGTCGTTGAGCGTCGCCATCGCGGTGTCCAGCTGTTCATGATACCCAGAAGCTGCTCTGCGGTGCTGTAGGCAGGGGCCTTGCTAGAGGAGGTTGCTCCAGTTTCTTCTGCCAAAGGATGACTGCAGCAGCGCTCGTCCTGCCGTCCACCTCTGCGGGAGACTTCTCGGCCACTCCTGCTTCCCTCCCTCTCCTGTCTCTCCTACCACCCAAGGCCCTATCCATGGCCCCCAGGCATTTCACAGCACAGTTCTCGTCTTCTAACACCTGACTCATTCAAAAAATGCCTTGAATTTTCCTAAGTAACAGTCACTAAGCAGTTAAAGCCTGATTTGAGAGAAAAAAATATCTGAAGTCGGATGGCTCCTCCAGTCCCACCGCCCACACCCTTCCGGTTGCAGACTGGAGTGAGTGGGAGCTGGTGAGGGCTTGGAGTGGAAGCAGCAGAAGAGGACTTCTGCACTGCCATGCCTGTGCAGCGTATTGCCACCTAGTGCTGTGAACATGGAAAAGCAAGATTTTTCCTTCTGCTCAAGACTGAGACTCCTGCAAGGCAGCCACCAAAGTAGTCATGACTCAGAAGGTCCTCTTCTGTTGTGGCAGCACTGCTTAACCTACCTACTTCACCATACCCTACACCCATTACAACAGGTTTAGGTCTCTGAACTTTGACAATGCACTTTCTTGCACTGCAGTCGATGCTAAATA
Source organism: Gymnogyps californianus (assembly GCF_018139145.2). Taxonomy (NCBI): domain Eukaryota; kingdom Metazoa; phylum Chordata; class Aves; order Accipitriformes; family Cathartidae; genus Gymnogyps; species Gymnogyps californianus. The sequence continues at coordinate 26,605,327 of NC_059473.1, forward strand.
CCATGACTGCTCTTTCTTAGTGCAGAGGTTTTATAAGTCTGGTCCTACAGCAACACAGCATACACAATTACACTTCATATGGGTGGCTACCTGTCTGTATACCCTCCTTCCTATGACTTTGTTTGCCACACAAACACAAGTGGCGGAGGTCTCAAGGATAATTAAGTTTGTTCAAGCTGGAAAAATAGTCAACCACACGAAAGAAAGGCCTGCTAAGGGGAAGGTTGCAACATAAGCCTGTATGTTAATCGGCATCAGTGAATAAGTGGGGAGGAAGGGCGCTAGCTACACCAAAAATTTCAAGTGTGGCTTGCACCTTCCTAGGTGTCAAAGCTGACCACCCATGCGCCACAAACGTAGGCTTTCTTGGTACCAGCTCACAGACATCTTTGTATTAACTGCTATGTCTAAATATACACTAGCAGTGTTCTGAACTTACAGTGAAAACAAATGAGATCAGGCACATTTTTGTGTATTTTTTTTCCTTTGCTCCCGTGTGAATTTTTCCCCCCTGTACAACTCATTATTGACTATTATCTTAGCTCCCGTTAAATCTCTTTTAGAGAGTGGCATTTTAACTTACCAGCTTGAGCTCTAAACTGTTGACACATTACACTGCAGAAAGCAGCGAAATTATCATGGACTGAGTTTGCACTGTATTTTTTCTAAGACACTGCGTGATGAGAATAAATCATGTTGTCACCCTGACATGATCCACTAATGAAGATGCACACCCTCTTGCCCTGCCCTCTTACTGGATGTTAAGTGAGAACCCTCCCTCCGTCTTTTTTCTTCATTTCCACTGTGGAAGAAGCTTTCTAATTCTGCACATCAGTTTGCTTAGCAATATTGCTGTTGCCTCATGCAATAAAAATCAGTTATGTAACTGCCTTTGCTAGACTTGCAGAGAGCATTCACCAGACAGGAAGATGGCCGCAGTATCTTTATGCTTGCCATTATGTCTCCTGTGTTCACTGTTATGCAATATGCTCTGCTTTTAGTATCTTTTTTTAATAATTTTTCTTGACATCATGTTTAGAATATTATACACCTATAATCTAAGATCATGCAAAGACAAAGCAGGGAAAAGAAATAAGCTTATTCTGATTTATTCCTAAAAGGGCTGATATTATAGCACTAGCGCCTCCAAGGAACAAAGAATCGCCTACAGTTTGTCAGATAGTATTTTTAATACTCTAATTCTGAACCAAATTCCTAAAATAACCTGTGTTTGCAGATTACCGTGTGCTCTTTTGTTCTGAATAATGTCTTGCTTAGTGAACTATGTCTTATCAATCCACCAAGTACTGGGTGTCATTGTTCACCTCATTCACAATTCATCTTTTAATTAACATTATCACAGGCAAAATTCTATTTTTGGTCAGCACAATTTGTCATTGGAATTGGCAGTACAGAAATAAAAGAATTGCCATCTGAATTTATCTGAAGACGATGTAGGAGATGGTGACTACAAACCTACCTCATCCAGCACTGAAGAGCAAGGGAGGGAAACCATGTAAATGATAATGGCTTTAAAAATTATATTTGCAGTGTAAAAATCACTGCTTTGGTCATTCAGTATCTGCTAAGCAAACTGTTTTATCAAAATTACTGTTATTGAAAATATAAACCTGAATCCTACACTTAGACACATGCTTTATTTGGTGGAAAGGGTTGCTGACTTAGGGAAGATTAAAGAGATACAAATGTCTTTGCAAGGTGATGATCTTAGATATAGGTATGTAATATCAACTTAATGCAGCAAAATGCTGATTATTTGCTTTAATAGTTAAACTTTGAAATTAAGTTACAACTGCAGCATTGTTTTCGAGAGCAGACAAGGAAATAAATACTTTTAAGATGTTTTTTAACTGTACCAGGAGATGAACCTTTCACAGAGAATAGAAACATTTCTCAGTCCTTCTCACAAGACTTGCCTTTCATGATTGCCAGAAAACTCCATCGATGTGGGGAAAATTAGATAGCATTTTATTTTTCTGAGTCTATAAAGAAGACATCTATCCCTGCAGTGTAGATATGCAATATTTTTCCATTTACATTCAAATTAATACAGTGATATTAAATTGACTGCATTTAAGGTACAGTGAACACGCCAGCAAACCAGCCACTTAAAAATTCCCTCCAACATCCCTTTACCTTATGATTTCATCCATTCCTACTCGCAAACGCAACAGGCTCTGAAGATGATCACATTCAAGCAGTACTCAGCCAAGATGACAATAATTTCTGTAAGCAGAGCACCTCTTTGGAGCATGCTCTACTGGAGGCCCTTTCTCTTTCAAAACAGGTGGGCTTCAGCTTGGCTGTTGCTGGTAACTTCTGTTGGACTTGCGTCGAGAGGCACTCTTCTAGTGTGGAAGATCCTGTTTCATTAGTAGCTTCTAAAACAGTTTTTAGAAAGGAACCATCAGTCTCCACTGTCATAATTAATATTTGCTCAATTATGCCTATTTACATTGTGTTTTTAATGGAAGCAGCATTTATTAAAAATACGGGAACCTAATCAAGTTAATTGACCCTCAGTCAAAGTACCATTTAGGTTTTGGTTTCTTTTTTTTTTTTTAATAGCAGAGGCAAGTAGTGCTTAAACAGACAGGTCAGGAGGTGAAAGAGATATAGATGAAATCTGCATCTTTCATAACCATGGTCTGTAGCATTCTGTGGGCTATCTGGTGTGTTGACAGCAAGGTGACGCCCAGAAATGTATCAACCAGAGTGGTGAAATGCTATGAAGGTTTCCTGTGAACCCTGTTGAAACATTAAATTCTCTAGATTTCTTTTCTTCAATTTCTATCTGATAATAGACCTGGGAAGAGTTAGACTTTTTGGCAGAAGATAAAGGCAGTCTCCTCAACCTTAATTATTGTTCCTGAATTTGAATAATATCTTTGCTTATGAAGTTAATGGCACAGGCTAAAAGTTATGGAAAATTCTACCCAAAGTTATAAAAAATGATACCCAGGAAGTTGTTATGCTCATAGTGAAATAATGGCTTTGCAGTCTAATTTTTGTTTGGGTCACCCACCTTTCTAGGTAAAATAAGACGCCATTACTAAATCCCAGGATTTTTCTAACATTTTCTTCATGCAGCCAGAAGGAGAGACAATTAAATCATGCAGCTTTCTTTCACCCTCTGCCTTCTTCCAAAGAAGCGTCATGTTCTGTATTCCTTAGGCATCAGCAGCACATGAATGAGAAACAGCGTGGGCTTTACTGATCTTTGAAGGAATATATAATTATTTTCTGTGTTCTAAGAACCATTACTCAAAAAGTGGCAAACGATATAAAAATAAATACAGTAAAAAGATGGACCCTGCATATAGTAAGGGTACAATCAGAGAAAAGGAAATTACACTTATTCTTAGAATATTAGGAGGTGAAATTAATATTCTAAAGGCCATCCTTTTACTATTCTATGATTCCCTCATAGCACTAGCTAAACCCATCTTTTTCAGTTCTTGCAATCAGTCTTTCCAGACGTGTATGTTCCCTTCATCTCAAAATTCCCCAGAACTCCCAGACACAGTATGTAAGTAAATGTGATGATTTATAAACCCTTGAGGTTTCAGAAACAAGTGCTTATATAGTATGACTAATATGCAAGCCTGCGCTGCTGCCCCCTGATGCAGGGAACGTTAAATCTCTTCGAGAGTAGCCAGGCAATGTCACGCAGCCCACCTTCTTTCTTATATTAATATATGGCCATAGATGTATTTGTTACGGCTTGGACATATATAAGATAATGTGTCTCCCTGGGGTAACTCAGTATTTAAATTATTAGTTGAGGGGAGAATGAGGAGAAGGAAGAAGAAAGAAATGAGACAAGGGAAAAACCAGCTATGCATACCCACTATGAGAATGTTTAAAAATTGTTAAGGAATATAAGCTGTGAAGTGGAACTCACTTTTAATGCACAGTTTTGTTGTAAGTTAGTACTGTTTGGCAAAGGTAGCATTTATGGCCACCTTCGGCTAGTACTTCAGGCAATTAATTATAACTTGGTTTGGCTTTCCTGCCTGTTTATTCCCCTCCCATGCATTGTCTAGATTTGGGAGTGTAAATTATCCAGAGCAGAGACTTCCCCAGCAGGATTTGCTGGGGTAGGCTCCTGCAGGGTGGGTCCTTATCTCTGTGAAGGCTGACAGAGGGTGCAAGGTGGAAATAATATTTAGTTTGTGCACGACGCTTAGGTCCACACAGAAATTTCCAGCAAGGAAAGGAAGGTGTGGTGTTAAACTCTCAGGACGGCTCGCGCAGCTGCTCAGGTGCCATGCGGCCACATACAAAGTTAGACACGTCTGCTCGGTTTTTGGCCCGGCTGTAATTACTGTGGTGCAGCGCCAACAGGCAGACCAGCCCGTGGGTACAACAGTGGTACAACAGGTTTGCGGAAAGACCTCATAAGAAGCAGAGCCTATAATAACTAAAGTAAAATAAAATACTGCTAACTAATAATAATAATAATAATAATAACAATAATATAATAATAATTGTAACGAAAAGGAAGATAACAAAAAAAATAAATAACACCCAAGAAAAGACAAGTGATGCACAATGCAGTTGCTCACCACTCGCTGACTGATGCCAGAGCCGCAATCTGCCCCTCCTGGCCAACTCCCCCCTGTTTATATACGGGGCATGACGTTCTATGGTATGGAATATCCCTTGGGCTAGTTCAGGTCAGCTGCCCCGGCTCTGCTCCCTCCCAGCTTCTTGCACACCTGCTTGCTGGCAGAGCATGGGAAACTGAAAAGTCCTTGGCTTAAGATAAGCGCTGCTTAGCCACAACTGAAACATCAGAGTGTTATCAACATCATTCTCACACTAAATCCAAAACACAGCACTGTAGCAGCTGTTAAGAAGAAAATTAACTCTACCCCAGCCGAAACCAGGACAGTATACTGAAATGAAATAGAATTATGGAGGATGATTGTTTGCTGGTTTTGTTGGTGGTGACTTTTTTTTAAGTTGCAAACCTGGGGCTCTACCTGAATGAGCAAGGCTGAGCTACGACGCCACAGCTTGGGTGGTGTGCGGCCCCTGCGGGAGCCAGGGGAGGAGGATGGCTGAGGAACAGGATTTATAGCTTCTGCAATTTAGTAACATTTGTCTTAAAGCCATAGTTGCCAGATTCTCGTAATTTACTGATATTTTTTCTTTTCACCTACGCTGGGTGCCGGGGGGCCTCCCGGGAAGCCCTCGCCGCCCCCTCGCCCGCGGGCAGCGCTGACAGGCCGGGCCCGTGAGGGACTAGCGGGCTTCAGGCGTGGGGGGCCACCCGGCTTTGCCAGCGAGACCGAAGACGCCCCCCGTCCCGGGCATCGCTTCGCGTTGGAGGGGACGAGAAGGGCAAACGACTGCGTGAAGAAGGCCCGTGGCGCGGGGGTGCCGAGCCGCCGGCCCTTCCCGGCGCCGGGCCGGGCCGGGCCCTCGCAGGGTCCCGCACCACCCGCCCGGGCAATGGGCGCCGTCTCCTAGGAGACTCCGGCGGGTGGCAGCGGGCGCCGGGGAAAGACTACAACTCCCAGAATGCTCCGCGGGCGGAGCGGCGCCGCGGGCGCTGACGTGCCGGGCGGAGGCGGGGCGGAAGTGGGTTCCCCGGGCAGGGCGGCCGGCCGGGCCCGGTTCCGGGTGTCCCTGCCTTGGCGGCGGCGGTGATTCGGGGAAGGGAGGGGGGGGGAAAGAAGATGGCGGCGGACTTAGAGGCGGAGGTGCAGGCCATTGACAAGAGCCTGCTGGAGTGCTCCGCTGAGGAGATCGCCGTGGTGAGGCGGCGGGCCCGGGGCGGAAGGGCGAGAAGTGCTTGGGGCGGGGAAGGAGCTGGGGGGGGGGGCTCGCGCGGCTGGCGGGCGGCACTGGCCTGCCCGGCCGGCGGTGGGGCGGTGAGGGCCGGGGGGCCGTTCCTGGGGCCGGGGCGAGGCTGTACCCGGGGGCGGGGGGGGCGAGCAGGCTTTCCGTGAGGGGGTGTCGCTGCGTGGGCTGGTTATAAGGGCACCCCCGGCTGGCAGCGGCGTCTCTTTCTGGCCTTAGCCTGCTGTTGTCGCCAGCGTCGCTATTGCAGTAGCCGAAATCAGTCGCAGCCAGCTTTTCCTGTTGTTCTGGCTGGCGCAGGTGGCTCCCCAGCAAGGCGCCTAGACGTGGTCACCCCCTGCCGAGGGCGGCCGCGATTCCCCGCCGCTCGGGGGGGGGGGGGGGAGGGCTTGGCGGGCACAGACGCCGGCGGTGGGAGCGGGGCCGCTTCTCAGGCTCTCGCTCCTTCGTTGACTGCTTCCTCGCCTTCTCCAAGCAGCCGAGAAGTTTAGTTTTCCTACCTAGTTTGCTGCCTTTTCACGCCTCTCTGCCGGCAGTCATGCCTCGACGTGAGAAGATCCCCCTTCCCCCCCATTAATTTAGGTGGATGTCTGACCCCAAATATGCTTTGTAGTGTTGAAGTTTCATTACGGGATTTAACCTTCCTCCCCAGTATTTAAGACGCAGTTCTGGCAAAAGCTTGCACTGGTTAAGGCTTAGGATTATTAGAATGGGACGCTTGCAGAGAAAATATTAGTAAAATCAATGTAATATTTGAAATAGTCTACTTTTGTTTATGTATCTTTTCCTGCTTTTATGAAGAGTAGTTGAAAGGGAAAAGAAGTGAAGTCTTGAGGGTAGAGTTTTTAGAGAAACTTCTGTTTCTGGTGTAGGTGTGAGATCTTATAGACACTTGTGCGTTTGAGGAACTGGATGTATATGTTAAAATATTGGGACTGTTCATGTGCGTGTCTGTAGGATAAGACCTTGAAGAGCTGTCTGTGTGTATTTCAATGAGAATTACATTGGCTGCTTTCCAAAAGAAAATAAAAGACAATGTTATAATTCAGATTATCCTCAGATTATGCTGGTATATCTACAGTGCAGGCAAAGGTATGATTAGATGGGCAAATGTGCATGGTTAGCTATATCCTAGCTAGTTTAGCTCCAGGGTTAGTCTTCCTTCCCCTCAACAGCAAACCCAATAATTCCATCAAACACTTAATGAAGTAGCCCAACTACCTTGTCTGAGTAGCAGATGGTTTTTTTTGGGTCGCACTGTAGATGAACTCAAGGCAGACGTGCACCAAGCGGAACACATTTAGGAATTACAAATATATGTACAAGTGCCAGCTTAAATTTAGTCAATTCTTTCTCATTTTTATTCTCTGTCATCACCAGCGCAAGCTACAATTCTGAGATGTGTCACTCTCAAATCTACAGTGTGCTAGCAACTAAATGCTGCTGGCACTGCCCGCTTGTATATGTAAACAACGTACTTGGGTTTTAGCATTTTCTCCCTCCTTTGCTGATAGCATTACTTTGCTGATAGCCCAGTATTAACAAAACAAATGCCAGCCCAAGCAATAGTTGTAGCACTTCAAGCTTCAGTTTCTCATTGCAACAACTTAACAATAAACTTCCAAAGAACAACGATCAAAAGAATAAATTACCTGTATCAGAACATGAGCCTACATTGCAAATATTTATTTGTATAGCTAAGAAAAACATAAATTATACCTTTTAGCTTTTGAAACAGTAAACTGAGTTGTTTTATGGCTTATTTGCACTGTATGTTTTGTTCTCCTGGTATCTCTTACTAGATGTGGATTTAGTAGAAACCCTGATGGACCATTAGGTATTTACTTACATAAAATGTTATTTGATCAATGCTTTTTGGGTGGTTTTTGGTTTGTTTGGTTGTTTTTTTTTTTTTTTTTCCCAGGGCAGTCAAAAACTGCTGCAGGAGAATAAGTTTGAGAGGGGAAGAAGTAAAGAGGAATACACATCCCATTTTAATAAAAACTTCTCTTGGGAGAGTAGAACATTAGCTTTTCTTACATGTGACTTGACTAAATACAAAATGCTTTCGTTAAAGAGCAAATTTCAAAGTTTTGAGTAGTTTTGCTGGAGTTCAGTGCCTCCCAGGTAGCGATTTAGAAAGGCAGCGCAACATATGTATGCGTGTGTATACATTTCTAGTAACAATTTTACATGCACAGCAGTACTTTGAGTTGCCTTCCTGGTAGCTCTTGGAGTGACATCTGTTTCCTTGTCCTAGTAGCCTTTACTTCCTTCTGATATTCTTTTAGCCAGGATCTGACTTTCAAAACTGTATGCACAGTTACATGTATAGAACTGGCTCCACAAAGAGATTTAGGTGTGATGATGTTCAGTGTTGCCACACCTAACTTTCAGGCAACTACTCCCAGAATTTTTGGGATGGGAAAGACATTTACTCGAGGAACAAGAATTTTCTCTGGCTAAGTATTTGTCTGAGCTTGTAGTGTAGCTAGTATGCACTGTGTATTTTCAGACAGAAATTAGTAATGTACTGCTGAATTAAAAGGCTGAAATTAAAGGTATTCTGCTGAGAAAAATGCAGGCATAATAACTAATATATGCCCCAGAAAATAATCTAAAAATGATCTTATTAAATGGAAATTGTGGAAGAGACTAAGTCAGTTTCACTGTGATTGGGTCAGTTCCTGGCGGTAGTAGATATTTGGCACAAATGATGAAAGGAGAGGAAAAGATTAATGAGCTAGGAAAAAAAAACAAATCAAACTCTTAGTAATGAAAACTTTACTTTTTTCATTTTTATGCAGTATTCTCTGAATCCTGGTGGGAATGGTGAGATTATCTGTAAACTTCTAGATTGTTGGATATGGCTTTTTGGCAACCTTTTCCCATGGACTTCATTGGAAAAAATCTGGGCTTTGGTCATCAAAGCTAGATCAATACAGAAAGATTTAGTAGATTGATTATGATTTTAAGAAGTCAAACTTAGGGAAGGAGAAGTGAGGAAAGCATAGTATTCTACTAAGAGCTGTACTGACAAATAAGGTTTTTTAATATGAAGCTCTACTTTAGAAAAAATAGTCTAGTAAATGAAAATACTACAATATATTTAAAAAAAACGCAAAAATGCAACCATTCTTAAATGGCACAAATGCTCTGCTGACTCTGTATGTCTGTATCCTGAAGAACTTACTACAACTGTGTTGTCTCACGCAACATGTTCTTTAGAGTAAGTCATAAATAATTCAGAGTAAATGAAGCTGTAACATTTGATTACCAAACCCATTTATTTCGGTATAATTAATTCTTGGTTTTCACATACAGTTTTAGGTTGATTCTGAATTCTTTTTCTGAAGTTGCCAGGGGGTATCTGGTTGTGGTATTTACAGTGAGAAATGGCGTAATAAGGCTGTTTATGTAACACAGGATTTAATCAGTGCACACTTGCAGTATGTGCTTGCTCCCATTTGTTTATTATAAAAACCTTGCAGCCTTAATTTACAGTTTAAACCTTTATTTCTGCCTTGTGGATTACAGTTTTATAAATATCCTAGAGGATATTTTTACTCTGTGTGTGTATACAAGGGAAAAAAAGACCTGCAAGTTTTTCAGTGGCTTATAGCAGGTACAGTAGTTTGATTGCTTTTAAAAACTGTCAACATTTTTTTTTACGATTGATTGACTAAGAATTGTGGTGGCTTGACCCTGGCTGGACACCAGGTGCCCGCCAAAGCTGCTCTATCACTCCCCCTCCTCAGCTGGACAGGGGAGAGAAAATATAATGAAAGGCTTGTGGGTCGAGATAAGGACAAGGTGATCACTCAGCAATTACTGTCATGGGCAAAACAGACTCGACTTGGCAAAATTAATTTAATTTATTACCAGTCAAATCAGAGTAGGATAATGAGAAATAAAAACTAATCTTAAAACACCTTCCCCCCACCCCTCCCTTCTTCCCAGGCTTAACTTTACTCCCGATTTTGTCTACCTTCTCCCCCTCAGCGGCACAGGGGGATGGGAATGGGGGTTGCGGTCAGTTTGTCACACGCTGTTTCTGCTGCTCCTTCCTCCTTGGGGGGGAACTCCTCATACTCTTCCCCTGCTCCAGCGTGGGGTCCCTCCCACGGGAGACAGTCCTCCACGAACTTCTCCAACGTGAGTCCTTCCCACGGGCTACAGTTCTTCATGAACTGCTCCAGCGTGGGTTCCTTCCACGGGTGCAGTCCTTCAGGAACAGACTGCTTCAGCGTGGGTCCCCCATGGGGTCACAAGTCTGCCAGCAAACCTGCTCCAGCGTGGGCTCCTCTCTCCACGGGTCCACAGGTCCTGCCAGGAGCCTGCTCCAGCGTGGGCTTCCCATGGGGTCACAGCGTCCTTCAGGCATCTACCTGCTCTGGTGTGGGGTCCTCCACAGTCTGCAGGTGGATATCTGCTCCACCATTAACCTCCATGGGCTGCAGGGGGACAGCCTGCCTCACCACGGTCTTCACCACGGATTGCAGGGGAATCTCTCTCTGGCGCCTCCAGCACCTCCTCCCCCTCCTTCTTCACTGACCTTAGTGCCTGTGGAGTTGTTTCTTTCACATATTCTCACTCCTCTCTCCTGGCTGCAATTGCTCAGGTTTTTTTTTCACCCCCTTCTTAAATATGTTATCCCAGAGGCGCTACTGCTGACACTGATGGGCTCAGCCTTGGCCAGCGCGGGTCTGTCTTGGAGCCGGCTGGCATTGGCTCTATCGGATATAGAGGAAGCTTCTAGCAGCTTCTCACAGAAGCCACCCCTGTAGCCCCCCCCGACCCCGCCACCAAAACCTTGCCACGCAAACCCAATACAAGAATTCATGGATCTAACATCACACTTGAAATAGTAATTCAGATAAGTTATTTTGGTGGTAGGAGAAACTAACCCCCCCTCATTTTCATAGGTAATTTGTTGAAATTAAATGAGGGGGACTGTTACCTAATGCTGTGTTTGCCATTCTCCTTGTACTTTTTGTCTTTGCCTGTTCCTTGCCAACTCCAGGCTTCTGCTGCTCCTCTGTGTCCCCAGCTGGCAGCATCAGCCTGCACTCCAGAGAAATGCAACCAGCACAGTCTAGGCCTTATCCTAAAAGTCACTGCTAATGTTGGGACGTTTTACTGGTCATGCATCCTGGAGGAAAATTTTTAAGAATTTGGTCTCTTAAATCTTGTGTTTTTGAAAAGAATTTTCTCTGTCAAAATGATAAAATGTGCAAGCAGGGAAACAAATTATTCCTTTCCTAATATCTTTCTTCTGTGATCATCTAGATTTAACACTTAGAAGGAAGCATGGCTTTCTAGTTTTGCAATGCCATTTTAGATTTTTGATTTAGGAATAAAAAAAGTCATCTTGATGGATAGAACTATGTTTGGTATTTTTATTAATGAACAATTTGTGTTCTCATTCCTTTTAATTTAAAAGAAATGGCTGCAAGCAAATGACCTTCAGAAAGAAGTATACCAGCATCTGGCCTATTATGTACCAAAAATCTACTGCAGGGGTCCTAACCCTGCCCCACAAAGAGAAGACATGCTGGCACAACATGTTTTGCTGGGACCAATGGAATGGTATCTTTGTGGCGAAGATCCTGCATTTGGTTTTCCAAAGCTTGAGCAAGCGAACAAACCTTCCCATCTCTGTGGCCGTGTTTTTAAAGTGGGAGAGCCTACGTATTCTTGCAGGTAGTTCAACTTAGCATTGTGAAATATTTGTAATTTGTGAAGTCATGGAACATTTTTTGGTAAGAATATGCTGTCTTAATGAAAAGTTAATACCCGAAATGTAGTTTTAAAGTAACCTTGCAGTGTTTCATGACAGGTGGGACCAGGGGAAAATTAACACACTACAGATTTGCAAATGGAAAAATATTGATTAATGTAATGTAGAATGTTTTCTGTACAAAAGAAATGCAAGATTAAGAAAGTGGTTGGGGTGAACTGTCAGTGTGATTTAAGGGCATTAATCAGAAGTAAGCGGGCAGGTGTATGTGCATGTAATTCAGGTGTTTAATATCAGCTGTTAGTGTTGATCATGTATTTTAGACCTCTTTCCATGACCTGTTAAACCAATGTATTGGATGCTAAAACAGGCGTACCAGCTTCTTGTTTCTTCCGTACGTCTATCTCTAGATCTTTCTAAAAATACCATTTTACTTGAAAGAGGACAGGAAGTTACTAACCAATTACAAGTATTTTAAAAATATTCAGTTTTAAACCAGTGTATTACTAGCTGTATATTGATCGTCTTATCTTCTCTTTCCTGAACCATCTGTAGTTTAAGTTTATTTTGTACCCTCTCTGTCACAGATTCTTCTTGTTTTGTATGGTTTCTGCCACTCTCTCGGACACTTGAACACTTGGTGGGGTGACGGGGGGGAGGGAATGTCTGTGTTACTTTGGGGGTTTATTTTTCTGGGTTTCTGTCCCCTTCATTTACAAGGAGAGAATGATTGTAGAAGAATTTTACTCTGTAGTGCTACTCATCTAGAAACGTGATACCTTATTGGCCTTATTCACTGAAGTTCTGATTCAGGGTGGACTTGAGATACTTAACTCAGCAAGCTGCCTCTTCTGCATTTCTATTTCAACGATTAGTTAGAATAGGTAGTTTTGGAAATGTTTTGAGACCTCTTATCTTGAAATGGAAGAGATTAAACTGGTGGGTACTTTAGATACTTTCAACCACTGAGAAGACTCCATCTCCTCTTCGATGTTCTTAGGTTCTTCCTTCACACCTGTGAAAAAGTGGAGAGATCTGGGTAGGGAGGCTGAAGACTATCAGAGGCTATAAAAAGGATTTCCACAGTTTCTTTAGTACCTTTTCATGAAATCTGATCCCAAAGAACTAAAAAACCAAACCTCAGAACTAGTGTTTTAATTCAAATCAAATTGCATTGCAGCCTAGAAGTAGTACGTTAATGATTAAATACTCTTCATATGGACTAATGAAAACTAGGAGTTCTCTTAATTTCTTCTGAACGCTTGCTTTTTCAAGACCAACAACTCAATTTGTAAAGTATATCCTTGAGAATACTGTCAGGTATGATGAAAACATAGAATGATGCAATCCAGTGGTGTAGAGTTTAGAGAGTGTGTGAATGTGTACTGTTCATACTCAGGGTCTTTGTTTCAGTAGAAAAATGATTTAAATACAGCAGTATAATCATAATGTCATTCAGGTTAGAAAGGATGTCTTAGTAGGCCAGTTAAGAGAATTCTTGATAAGAACATTTCATAGGATCTCTGCTGTTTTCTTTTGAACAAAATAAGTTATTTCTCTGAATTCTTGTTTTAATAATAACCATCATAAGACATTCATTCTCTTGGTAGTTATTTTTACATTGCAAAACCTGACTCCGTTCATCTTGAGGTGCCTTGAAGTCAGTTGCATTACATGGGTTCATAGATTTTCAGTGTTTCTCAGGGAGACAGTTAAGTATAACGCATAATTGTCTCACTCATTTGTTTAGCCTCTTTTGCTAGAAATATTACTTCTATCTAATATAGCAGGGCTTGTTGACAGGACCTTATTATGGTCTCTGATCTCCTGGTTGAAGAAATTGCATTCTCAGACCTCTTCAGTGAGCTTGTAGGGCTGAACTTAGAAACAGAGGTTTGATCTGATCTGTTGTGTGCTATCTTCCTTTCCAGTGTTCAGTGAAAAAATGTCTTCTCTGATTGCTGGAGATTGTTAATGCTTGTACTCTGTACTTGAGAACTTGGTTGGGTTTATACTGTTTACTTGTCTGTACTGTGTTCTGTAATTCATCTGTTTACTTGCTTATATACTTGTCTCCCCTCTTGAAGGCAATGGCTATATTGTCCAAATATGCATGCTACCCAGACAATATTTTAAAGCCTCTTCTGTTATGAGAACAGATTTTTTTCTCCTTCATTTGTTTCCCCCTCGTTGGAAGCCATCCCTTTCCTCTTTCAGAATAATACATACATTAGTCGGAAGGTTCATATTGGTGACATTTGAAAATTGCCTGTTGTAAAATGTGTAATTAAAGGCAAAAACATTTGTTTAATGCTTCTTTTTTGTTGTTGTTGCTGTTTTCAGAGACTGTGCAGTTGACCCAACTTGTGTGTTATGCATGGAGTGCTTTCTTGGAAGTATTCATAGAGAGCACCGATACAGGGTTAGTAATATTGCTGGAATATATGATGTAGTCAATAATTTTGTATGTGTATGAAACTCCTTGTTTAAAGTTTAAGAATGTGTACATAATTTCAAAATGTTGGATGAACACAAAGTTTGGAACTCTGTCTGCAATAATCTTACAAGAACTTGAGTGTTTTGATCTGAGTGTAAATTCTGAAAGTTAACACTTTAAAATATCGAGCAATTAAATTTTATGCACAACAGTTAAGGTTACAAATGTGAGTATGCTATTTTTAACATGTGCCTTTAGTGAATTTTACAGCATTAGAGTTGTTTTTTCACTTGCTTTGACCTTGATGTTTGACTATATTTAAAAGGTATTGAAAAACTTTTATTAAGAAACCACTTTTATTTAAAACTTACTTCCTTTAAACATCTGAATTGTTCTCAAATTCTGCACAATAGCAGGATTTTTGTTTTTAAACATAAAGTTAAAATAGAAAACTAAAACTGTAGATGCTGTTTATTTTAGTAATATGCTGCTATTAGTAGCACAGATTAGTTCAAAAAAACCTACAAACAAACCCAAGGTAGCCTTGGTGTGTTTTTAAACTAAGAAGCTAAGTGAAAACTACAAGTGCAGCCTTTCTGTAAATCTGTTTTTGACAATACTGCACTACTGTTAATGTAAGTCTGATCACTGTATGGTTACACTCAACACTAGGATTTAGGAAAAAAAACCCAAACACAACAACCTGCCCCAAGAAACCCAATCCAATTTGCTATCAGCATACTTCTTGTATGTAGGTTTTTAGTTTGCAAGCTTAGTGAATTAACAAGTCTAGGTGACATCCAAAAGTGTAAGGAAATGTTCTTTCAAATGTCCGTCTAATGTTGTTGATACTGTAGGATGTACCTGTATGTACAGATGTACCCATATGCCAAAAATAGGTGAAAGAACACTCTTCAAAAAGAGTATTACACTTATTAATTTCAGGTGGTCTTAGCTTTAAAATAAATTTTAATAAAACACTGTAAGTATATCATTACAGTTTTCAGATACTTTTTTCTGTGCTTACTAAGACTTATGTGAACAATTTAAGTTTTGTCTGTAAACTCCTTTCACTGTAAACAGCACATCTTTTACTCACTGTGTAATAGTGCTATATGAAACGATTTAGCTTTGTTCAGATTAAAAATGTGAGAGTCTGAAATAGTACAGATGGCATTGCAAGTAATAGATTCAGAAAAACTGAAAGCCAGGAAAAACCCACAGCCTTCAGGTGGGGCAGAACCGGGCTGTTTGAAGGTTTTTTGGTTTTGGTTTTTTTTTTTTTCTTTTGGCCTAGGCAGACTGATGAAGTAGATAAGCTTTCAGCTGTCATAGAAGCAGACATGCTTTCACTGGGCTATTTTAACAGGGTACTGGCTAAAGCTTTCAGGTGTTGTGATTGTGCTTTTGTATTTTAGCTATGACTACTCATTTCTTAATGTGCGTGTATGTATATGCATATTCACATGAACTCTTTTATTTTTAAATAATTTTAGATGACAACATCAGGTGGAGGAGGTTTCTGTGACTGTGGTGATACAGAAGCTTGGAAAGAAGGTCCTTACTGTCAAAAGCATGAACTTAACACTTCAGAGACTGCAGAAGAAGAGGTAATAACAATTGAGGCATGTTTCAAAACATTGTTAACTGTGTATATATGTGTGTATATACATAAATCATTCATATGAGGTTATTCTTAGTCTTGTATACTACGCATGAGAGATGGGAGGAAATTTAATAGTAATATTTGAACAACACTGTGTTAGACAAAATTAGTGTCTTGTCCAACTTAAGGCATTACTTCAAATGACATTTTCTACTTGAAGGCTTCATTTTGTGTGTTCTTGGTCACCTCTGCAGCTTTAGTTCTGTTTCTTTTGTTTGTCTGCCTTATTCTAAAAGGTGAAGGGAGTCTGCCACATGAAAAAAAATCTGTATGTAATCATGTGCATGAAGAAGCCAAATTAAGCTGTCTGTGCAACATACGTTCTGATTCTTACTGAAGTAAAGTGCACAGATTTTGTAAGTCAAAATAACTTGCTGTTACAGGAGAGCTGTAATGGAGATATAAGATAGAGGTCTATAAAAGCTTGTTTGGTACGGAGGAGGTAAATAGAGAACATATCTTCACCATTTCTCATCGCATAACAAGTTGGACATATTAAATGCAAAAAGACATGCTACTTCTTACAGTATGTATTCAAGCTGTTGGACTAACAGTTACAAAACACCATTGTTGTCAGAAGTTTATATAGGTTCAAAAGGAAATTTAACTTGTCTGTGGGGGGAAAAAACATCAATGGCTGTTTAAAATTGCAGATACCATCTTTGGTGTGGGAAGTATTAGTGTCTTAAGTTACTGAAGACCAGAGGAGCATTCTGTCCTTTTCTTGTACTCTTCCCTTAGTATCTGTTATTACATCTCAGGAGTGAGAGTGGCTAGTTGAGCTTCCGGTCTAGCCACTCATGTCTGTTCTTATGTAATATTATTTCTGTGAGATTTTTTTGAAGGGAAAGTATAAGGCAAATTTTTGTAGTAATTTTGCTGATCTGATGGTTTCGTGAAGCAACTGTAACTGTATTTGCAGTGACAGTGGTCCTTCTAAAATTTGTTCTCGCTATCTCGACCCTAAGACTCTAGCACTGGTGCATGGACTCACCACTTGGTCTACGTGCCAGTTTACATTAGTCAGCAGCCTTAGAAAACTCTTGTTCTGAAATCTTGGGTGGACTGCTACTTCTACATCCAAAGATACTCACACAGTGAGCGTGACTGACAGAAAAATTAAGGTACTGGGCAGGCTTTGTGTTTCTTCTCCGTGAGTGATGAGGATTGAGATCTCTGATGTTATGCAATGTTGTGTTCAAGGTAGATCAAGGATCATTTGTTGAGCATTATCGGAGCCTGTTTTCTGCCTTGCACAGATATGTGTCTTTGTTGAAAGTGCTGGGAATGGTGGCAGTGCTGCTGCTTAAGATTTGCCTTTGCTTTTGGTGACTAATAGTTCTTCATACCCTAGATAAGTTTTAAATGAAGCAAAAAAAGAGAAATGGCAGTTATTAACATTCCTGTAAAGCCTCCAAATATTCCCAAAGAATCTTGGGGAGGGATGGGGGAGTGGATAAACTTTACTAGTACAGGTGAATTGCTGACTGTCAAGGGCCTCCTGTAGATAATCCAGACTTAAGTTCTGAAAAGATTATTGTGGCCATTTTTATACAACATAAACTGTAGTGAAACACAGAATTTGGTACTAGGTAATCCTAAAACAGAAATTGGGCTGCTGTTCAATATTTTAATTGGCTAACAATTACACATACTTCAAAAGTGGTTCTCATTTGCTGCTCCAGAAAGTAGTCCCTTTGACTTTGCAGACTGAGGCAGCACTCCTCTTCCTCCCCCTCCTCGTTTCAGTTCCCCCACCTGCAGCAGCGGCCATTCTGCTCTGGCAGAGAGAGGAGGACGAGTTTATAGTGGCTGCTGCAGACGTCAAATGGAGGGCACCCTGGAGAGTGCAGAATGGGCACAAGTGGATGCGTGGTCCACATACAAAAGGGGAACAGCTGTCTGTGAACAAGACTGAGACATGGGCAGATCATTATGAAATACCTAGTTACATTTAAGCATTTAATTATTTATATACCACAGCATGTAAGAGACGTGCATCATGAATCATGATCCCACTGTGCCGGATGTTGTATAAGCTTGGATAGATAAGAATTCTGCCTCTAAATGCATGCTACATATATGACAAGGCAATAGATGCATAGTTGTTTGTATTCTGCAGTTTACAAATATTGGTAAGTGGAACAAAAGATACGGTGATTTCAAATTATGTTTTTTGAAGGCGTCGTGGAGAAAGCAGATTTTAATACAGCTGAGGTTAAAAGTTCTTCAGAAGAACTATCTTAGAAGGTGTGCAGAAGCAGGAACAATGAAAGTGAAAATGGAAAAGTGTGTGAAAATTTAAGTGGGTGATCAGAGGCAAGTTAACATTTAGGTATTGAATGTTAGATTACTGCTTTGGTGATTGTCAGTGAAGAACTGGAAAAAGAATACAGGGTGATTATTGACTGTATTCCTTTCAAATGTAAGGTCAGTTAAAGAAAGACATCATTAAAGATGCTCACATCATCTTTGACAAAGAGAGGTGCAAATTTGACAATTTCTGTTTTGAATGTCATTTGATTTCTCAATTGCTATTTATATTTATTTTCCAGGATCCTCTTGTGCACTTACCAGAAGATATGGTAGCAAGAGCTTATAACATCTTTGCCATCACATTTAAATATGCAGTAGATATATTAACATGGGAAAAGGAAAATGAATTGCCTGGCCTAGAAATGATGTAAGTATAGTATTTGTCTTCTGCCTTTTAAAGGCTTGCAGGTATTTACAATAGAAAATGCAAATTCTGATTTTAAGTATCTTTTCTGCCTTTCCTAAAATTGTCAGGAATATTTTGTAGACAATGGAGTGAAATAATTTTAATAGATTTGTTTTTGTCATATTTTTTACTTTTGTGATTATACAGCCCATTTCTCTTCACAGCAATGATGAAACAATGTCTTTGTGATACCTTCATTTTCTTAATATTGAAAAGGAAGTAGTAGTAAAATACAATACCCTAAAACAAGTGGCGGATTAATTTCTTATGATCCAAGTTACTGAAATTCTGATGGAAAAAGCATTTTGTACTTTTGGTGATCCACTTATTATAAATTTTGAAGCATTACAGAATGTTTAAGTGTATTGTAGCATCATAGTTATCATGGATTCATTTGTGAGATCTTGTTAGTATCTTCTTTTACTTTGTGTTGTGTAAGTAAGAATGCTGTGTAAATAAATGATGGGAAGCAAAAGATTGCACTGAATCTAAGCTTAATAAGTTGTGCTTTTGAGGATTGTGGAGTTTGGGCTTTTTAAGAGACTGCCAAGTTTTTGTTGTCTAATAGACCCTTATGCAATATTGGGTAAACAGGTGTGGCAAAATAATGCCAAGACCAGTGAAATCTCTAAGAAGGTATGGGGGAATGTATTGAGCACAGCTGCACTGGAAGGAAATGTGTTTTCCTTAGTAGGAAACTATCAATTCATAATCAACAAATGTTCAAAAATAATACTCAGACTTGAGTATTGTCTTAAGATTTTGCTCATTTTGGACTTAATTCTGCAGGAAAGATGCACATCTCTATAGAAGTTAGGGGTGATCAGTCCTTTTCAAATAAATTGCTGAGATATGTTCCAGTATAGCAAAGGAAGCCCAGGCTTGGGTTGTCTGCTTGACAGAAAACTTTGTTAGAAGTTGATTTTTTAAATTACGTTACTTTGAATTATATAAATTCGTTTCTTGCTTTGAAGTGAGAAGAGTGACACTTACTACTGCATGCTGTTTAATGATGAAGTCCATACCTATGAACAAGTTATTTATACTCTTCAGAAGGCTGTCAACTGCACGCAGAAGGAAGCTATTGGTTTTGCAACAACAGTAGATAGAGATGTAAGTAAATTAAGTGCTACAACTTTTAATTATACTTACACTAATGTTTATTTTATATGACTACACTTACTTTAGTTTGTTTTCCCAAAGAGTGTGGTTAATGTGATTGAGCCCTGTGTGTCAGGCCACCCTAAAATGTCTTAACTCATTGGCCAATCCAAACCAGACCTAATATTGAATATATGTTTCAGTGTAACTTTATTCCAGTAAGTCTTGTGAGTGTAGATAGCAAGGTGTTTCTCACTCCTCTGTCAAGGACAGGCAGCAGCTTTAGCTCATCCCGTACTGTATGCCAGGGAGCTGACATTGAAAGAGCCCCTATATGTGCTCCACGCATGGGAAATGCTTCTCAGAGTAACGCCAGTCAACTGTGAGGGATAAAATCCATAAATGACTGCTTTTGTTCCAGTGCTTATGGAACTATTTGTGGTTTTTTAAAATTTAATTTTCTTTTTCATAATTGTCAGAAGATAATGGCAGGAAGAGGTAAAGCATTTCATATAGCATTTAGGAAGAACAATGAGTTCAGAATCACTATATGCTGAATATAATTTTAACTAATATGTCAGTCTCAGAAGCACTCTGTCAGCTGTGTTTGTATTCTGGCTTGTGTGCCTTTTTTTAAAAAAGGGACACTTTCTAGGGACAACTGCATCTTGTTATTTATGCCATGAGCCTGTAAGCAGTTGCTGTGAAAATGAGTATCTTTTATATTGTTTTGTTGTCTCGTGCCTTTTTTGGGGGGGTGGTGTGGGGAGGAGGTCTCTTCCAAAATGGCAGTGAGAGTGCCATTTTGGTTGTTGAAGTGCTTTAAGAAGGTCAGTGGAAAAGGAAATATAACCACTTTATATTACTTAACACTGAACTACATTTTGTTTTTGTATTATCACTACTTTACTTTTGTGATATTAGTAACTAAAAGATTCCTGTCTGATCCCTGAATATGTGCTGACTTGAGCACATGCTGTGTATTGTAGGATGCACTTTCGAGATTTTTCCCTACTGTTGATCCCTGTCCTACTTATAAATACATACATGAATACATATATACATGTGCACGCGTGTATGTATGTAAAAGAAATGAGAAGGTTATGCCTGAAACAATGATTTGGCATCAGACCAGATCTAAAATCTCAGTAAGCTATTCTATCTATAATACACTATGAATTGAATCAACTACCTTTTTTAATGTATGTGTTGACCGTATAGAAAGACTGGAAACCTTCTAGTTTTAAAATAAACCAAGTGTTTTAGTTGTATGTTTAAAAGACCAATTAGCTTTAGTATCTACTTTTTAAAAGGCATTGAAATGTCTGAAATACCTTTAAATTCTACTAAAACTAATGATTGATACATTAGTACTAAAGATAAGTTTTCAGTATTTTAAATAAAAGAAGTGTGATGGTTACATCTTAAAACCAGTATTATACACAGAAAACTTAGTAAAACAGGTAACTGCATATGATATAACTTTACTTTCTTTTGCAAAGTACAGGGTGCCTTTTGGAAATCCAAGTATGTAACTATATACGATACTTTAAAAAATGAAAATAGCATGAAAGAAAGAATGGTTAACATGCATCTGAAACTTTTACTGTATCTTTTATACTAATGTAAAACACAGCATTTGAACTTCTTGTTTAGAAGCTGGTGGTAATGTTACTTCTTTACAAATCTAAAGGGACGTAGGTCTGTTCGATATGGAGACTTTCAGTACTGCGATCAAGCAAAATCAGTAATAGTGGTAAGTAATGTTATCTACTTATTTGCCTCATCTTAAGCAAAAAGAGGCTTTGCTACACAGTTTAGCGATATTGTTGCCATAATGACTCTTTTATATTTTAATAATACAAAGTGTTGGAGATACCTCTACTGTGCATATTGTAAATAGTATAAAAATACAGGTTTACGTTCCGCTTTTCTTTTTGTTTTTTCTATTATGGTCTACCTTGCACCCAAAATAATTTCCTAAAAAGAAGTTCCTAGACAACTTTTCCTTTCAGAAAACAGAGTTTGATCAGGAACTTCAGGTGTAATCTTTTATAATTGCACGTCAGTTCAGATCAGTGAAGTTAAACTATTTTAGTTTTTCTCCTGTAGTATGAAGTTGTTTGTGTCTTTCACAGCCACAACTATGGAAATTGTTACTGTTTGAATCCAAATGTGAAACTACAAATACACTTTCATTTTGCATGTGTATATATATTCATAATATCTATATATTACAAGGTTCTTCCATGTAAGAACATGGGAATAATATTTTCTATTTAATTTTTCTTTAACTGCTGCAGTGCAGTACTTAATCACATGAAATAAGTAGTTCATGTATAATACTGCTACCACTGAAAAACAAATACTGCAACTAGAGTTACTGGCCTTCAACTATTTAAGGTATTTTGAAAACATTAACATATCCTTAAAGATAAAGTTGTGCAATATTTTTAACTTGCCACCTATGCAGTCAGAGAACAAATGGCTTTTATGTGTAATGTCTTAACTATTAAGGTTTCTAACACAGAGATGCAGGGAAATACTTTCTTGTTTTAACTGTGTGTTTAATTTGTATTTTTGAAAATAGTCTGTGGACAATCAGTTTCTTTCCTTGGTGGGCTGCTGTGTGACTTGCATGTCATGTTGTGAGGAACAAATGTGTATGGCTGTCTTAGGTTGTGCGTGGGACTGCTTATCAGTAAAATGCAGCAGATCAGTGTGTACATTGATAAGAGGCCAAGAGTGGAAAATGGATTGGCCTAAATATGTTGATATTGCATAATAAGGTTCCTCAAATATTAATAGGGTAAACAAAGTTCAGACTTTTTTGGTTCTTCCCTATGTAGGTGTTAGTAATTAGAATATTCATTAATATTATAAATTATTGAAATACAGGAATGCTGTGTTTCTGTACAGAAATATATGCTAGTCCTCACTTAAATATGCATTACCTCCTTTTTCCCTTTCTTTTTAAGAGAAATACCAGTCGTCAGACAAAGCCATTGAAAGTACAAGTTATGCATTCATCTATTGTTGCCCATCAGAGCTTTGGTCTGAAGCTCCTAACTTGGCTTGGCAGTGTTATTGGATATTCAGGTGGGCAAACTTGAACTTTTTTGAGATAAGTTAGAGAATATTGTGAGGCAAGCTGAATTCCTGAAGCAATGTTGTCTGCTTATTTCACATATGTAGTATATAAGGCAAAGCTCTTGTCAGACTTCATTCTGTTTTCTCGTATTGGAGTGCTGTTCTGAGTTCTAACTTCCACATGAAAGTGCTACCGGTCTTACTTAGTCTTCTTGGATACTGTTTTCTGTTTAGTTGCTGTTGAACAGAAGCTAAGAATAGCTGTTAAATGCTGTATGCCAACAAACTATTTTTCAGTCGCTAGTTCTTTTTAAATGAATGCAGTAAGCTGAAAATAACCTGTCTGATTAGATAAAACAAAATTATTCAGAAGTAATTTGATGAATGATGATGAAAGTGATTGCTTCAGATTTTTTGCTAAGTAGAACAACAGAGAAAATGCAAGAATGTGTGGAGGTTTTTGGGTAAGTATAGAAGCCAACTAAGTATTAATCAGCTGTTTAGAAAGAGGTTTCTTCAAAGGAATCAAGATGTACAGTATCATTTTTATGGGAAGGCTCTGTGTTTGTTTTGACTTGGTTCCTCCTTTGTCCTGATGAATCATAAGGTTGTGAAGATGTGGAGCATGAGGGGAAATAAAAGGAAAATGTGTCAAACTGCTGATATGTAGAAATGTAGATACAGTCCCCAATGCACTTTGTGTTCTATGCATCTGTAAATGTTAACAAGAATTATTAGCAAAGCACAGTCAGCTGTAATATTGCAAATATGTTTTGTGTATATGCAAGATTTCTTCAGAGATTGTATGTTTTATTGGACTGATAGTTGAAAACGTAGCCAAGATTTCAGGCACAGGATGTCTGTATCATGTTATCTTTTTTGAAAGATAAGTAGTTTATGTTTGTATAAGTTAATTTTTAAAGATATGTAAATCAAACTTTTGAAAAATTATGGCAGCAGTTTGTTCAACTATTTGCCAACAACACTGGCAAATAATAGGTATTAATAGAAAGGAGAGACATGAAGATGATTAATTTCTGAGATGAGTTTTCCTTTCAGTGTAATGTGTAGGCAGGCACTGTCTTTCTCATTTTATTTAAGCCCAGTTTTGTGCCACGTCATTTGTGCCAGGTGCCAAGGTCACTAATTTTCAGCACTAAATTACAGTTGCAAAAAAGTAACTTGAATATGTTAATGGCTATCAAATTACAGATTAAAGCATTGAATTTGTAGTTTGATTTGTGTGGTGTTTCTGAAATTCTGCAGAGTTTGCTTCATTAAATGCAGTGTCCTTTATGATTCAGAAGGGCAAAAATAATGTTTGATGGTAAGCAGTATGCGTATGTTTTGTCTTTGACCCACATGCTCAACTACTTGAAATGCCTTACACACCTTGGGATGCTGTCTTGCAATGTACTCTGGAGTCTGGTTTTGTGAAATGCACTTCTGAAAAAGTTAGTTTCCCTTAGCTTTTTAACAAACACACCCAAACATGTAGATTTTGCTCAGTCTTTTAAACAGCCTGTTACAGTTCATCTGTAACATGGGGTGATAGAATTGCACTGCTTAGGTGGTTACACTTAAATGTCCCTGACCAAAGGGCGATTGGCAGGTGGAGGGGTCTTCTGCTGTGCCACAAAGTTAGGTTGGATGATTGCTGCGAAATGAGTGTCAAACACTTGTCAGTGAATAAAGGGATAAACCTTACTATGGAACCTTGTCACAAGCTTGACTACCACATCCTTTCTAGCAAATGTCAGTTCTTCAGGAATAAGCATCTGTTTGCCATTTGTTGAATAATGCAGTAGTTTCCATTAATTTGTTACCCTTCATAACAATAGTTGGAATTGAACTCTGCAAGGCACGCCCCCCTCCCCCCCTAAACTACTATAGGGGTTCACAGACTGTATAGAACTGCACCATGCAGCGCATGGTATAGTATACATGGCACTAAGCCACCGCCAACTCTACCTAAGAAGCTGAGATGGCAGTGGCGTGCAGAAATAAGGGCTAATGCGTCTAAGTCATATAGTTGTGTTAGTGAATATGCATTACCTGCAGTGCAAAGCTAGGTTGAACATTGCTAATATGAGCGTGTCTGTTGTGTGGCAGATGCAGGCTTGTCTGCAAGCATATAATGACTTACAAGTTCATATAATAACAATTATTACTGCTTTCCATTAGAAAAAAATATGTAGAGAAGCTTTAAAATAATAGCAGCTGGAAGTGTAAACAAAAAACTCATATATGAGTGTATGAGTCGTTTCATATATGAATTATATTTTCCTTTTGATAGGACTCTAGACAGGAAAAATATAACCTAGAAAATTAGCCTGCTGTATAATTATTTCTTATACTAGTAAGCAAGCAGCACTTTTAAGAAAGCACATTTTTGTTTGATAACTTTGAAACAAGTCGTTGTGTTTTGGCAATTTTCACAAGGTTCCTAATGTTCCATAAGGTTAGTGTGAAACTTGCAAGGTATAAAATATTTGTGTTTCTATCAGCAAAATATGAGCCGTGTTATTCAGTTGTCAAGGAAAAGAGGGCCCTATGACTTCTACTGCGTCTTATGAAAATTCCAGTATGTCAAAATAATGTGCAAGTTTGGGTTTAGGCTATAACTAACTTACATAATTTCTCTTCATTAAGATGGCCTTCGTCGAATATTGTGTCAGGTTGGTTTACAGGAGGGGCCAGATGGTGAAAATTCTTCTCTTGTGGATAAGCTGATGCTATATGATTCTAAACTGTGGAAAGGTGAGTTTTCTGAAACTTCTGGAAAATACTAAAGAATGCTATGCGTAAAAGCTTTCCCTTTACTGTATCTGCTAATGGTTGATCATTTTTACTGTGGGGTGTTATAGATAGAATTGCCTGATTAGTTATAATCTGTCCCTTCACGATGCACTCCAATATATTGAAGACAAGAACATAAGGAGACCATTTGGAGATGGGGTTGGTTTTAGATCTAATTTTTCCAAGTAGTCTGAAATTAAGGCTGACTTGAATACGCAGATGACAGTGATAGTTAAGGGAAATTGAGTAAACAGTAGAGTGATTTGGGGTTTGCTTTATGGGATCTCCGCATCTATACCATATCTACCAAAATGCCTCTTTTTAAGGGATAGGGCAGAGGTTTTCTACTTTGACTTGTGTTTGTGTTCATGAGGTATTCTTAAGTGTTCTGAGAACGTTCAGTGAAAACTACTGTTCTGTTATTTTAGAGCCCTTAGAATTTTAAAAGCCTGATTGATATAATGGGATTGGCTAGAAAGTTGTAATTTTGAGGAAGTGGAGGTAGTTAATTTCTTTTCCCTCATGGATTCTGTGTCTGATTTGATATCCTGAAAGGGCAGGTAAGGCCAGGTGTAAGAAAGAGAAGCACAAAGAGAAGGCAGAGATTGATGCAATATATATGTCCTTTCTTTATTTAAACATGAATATAGTATTTTGAAGATTGCTACCCTCCCCCAGTATCTTTTGTTGTTCTTCAGTTCTGAGGTACAGATATCCTAGAGAGTAGTAACATCTCTTTGTGGTCTGTCTTGGGAACTTCTTGGAGCAGCAATAAAAGAAGTAAGAAGTAAGGTGGAAAGTGGATGTAGTATGGAGAAAATTATTCTTTTAGGTTTTGTTTATCTAATACCTTTATCATGTGTGAATGAATTCCTGGCACTCAGACTTTTTGTTTACTGCAAATTTCGTGATCTGAAAGGTACTGCTTTTGTGGACCATTACAACATTTTTAATACAGGTTTTGTTAGGGTAAGGTCTTTCATGTAAGCAAGGAGTAACTTTTGCATTTTTATTTCAACATCAATATTTCTCTATTTTTTCATGTATTCCATAGTTACTCTGCTTTAAGGAAATAGTGTAATGGCTTTTGACTTAAAAGTGACCTACAGAAAGAAATGGTACATACGTGCATGTATTTCCAAGCTACATTCAGTCAGTTCTCATTAGCATTGAAAATATTTTCGGGGCTACTGCTCAGACAGACTAGAAATTCAGAGATAGCTAAGCTGATTATTTTGCAGAGTTGTTCACAACTAGCAAAATCTATTGCAGTTCCCAGGACTTCTCATAATAGCGTGCTCTTTTTTTCCCCTGGACCATCTGAATCCTCTGTTTATCCTGAGGAGGAATAGAGTTCTGTTCTTGTTTGCCTGACTTGCCTTATATTTGAAGGTTTATGTTCCCATTTAACAGCTCAGTATTATCTTGTACAAGAGTAATAAATAATGCCACTTGAAGAATTTTGTTTTATGTATTCTTCCTCAGCCTTTGCTACCACTTGACAGACTTAATCAAAGCAGCTTCTGCTCTGAAATGCACGCTTACCTCGTTCTGTAAAAGTTTACTTTTCTAAATGTTTCCATAAAATGTTGATAGAATATAGTAACATGCAATATTTCCTTCATTTTTCTTGACAGGAGCTAGAAATGTGTATCACCAGTTATTCATGAGCAGTCTACTTATGGATTTGAAATACAAGAAACTTTTCGCTATCCGCTTTGCGAGAGTAAGTATCTTTCTTACAAAGGGCCATTAAATGCTTAAACGGTCTAGCGAAGAGAGTTTAGTTAGCATACAGTGCCTCAAATGAACTGTTATCCAGAACTTTTTTCCTTTTTTTGGAAGTGAAAAGTTGAAATGAAATGCTGACTACCTTATTTCTGTCTTCAAAATATTAGTTATAATAGCATCTCATCTCCTGGGAAGAAAATGGGCTTTCCAGCCTCCCCATAACGAAAGCAGTTCAGATGTTTTTTGTCTTCACCGTCAACTATACAGGCTATCACTACTTAAGAGCTAATCGCTTCTCATTGTTGAGGTGTAAGCTGTTACAGCACTACTCAGAAATAGTGCTGAAATTCAGTTATGCTGATTAGTATTTCTGCAGTAACTAGTATTTGAAATGCTTTAAATCAGCACTGCAAGATTCTGCTCACTCTGCTGAAGACAAATAACTTTTTTGAGTAGAAAATAAAATATTAGCCTTTATTGTGAAAATGAGAGTGAGTAGATCTCACGTGTGAGCAGATTAAATTGTCATATTCTTTGTGCAAAATACCTGTATAATAATCCGTAAGAGCTACTCTTCCCTTTTTCATGGCATTAAAGTTTCCCAGAGCAGACATTTAAATTAAAAAATCAGGTCAGTGTGGATTAGAGGTGAATTTCCCCTTGTTGTTTAGAATTACCGGCAGTTGCAGAGAGATTATATGGAGGATGATCACGAACGGGCAGTATCGGTGGCTGCTCTGTCTGTCCAACTCTTCACTGTACCTACTCTGGTGAGTAGTGCCTGTCTTTCTTTTAAACACTGATAGTTGGCACTCCTTGCCTTTTTTTGCCTCCTTCTTAATAGAACTATGAGCGATTGCAGAGTGATTTTATGAAAGATGACCACGACAGAGAGTTCTCAATTGCTGACCTCTCGATACAGATATTCACAGTGCCTTCTCTTGTAAGTACTAAAAGACCAAAAAAGGAAATCTTTATTTGTTGAAAGCCACTCGAGGTTCTTGAATCAGGACTGCAGATTTCTTTAACGTTACTGTGGAAATGCAGGGCACTGCTGCTGCACAGCAGTCAGACTACATACATTGCTATGGGTTTAGAAGTTAAAGCGTTCAGCATTGCAAAGTTTGAGTCTGACTTCCCAGAGCGGGCTGGGTATTTTTGGTTTTTCTTTTTACATTTTTCTTTTACTTTTTTTTAGAAAGGTACTTAAATGTTTATTTAGAGACACACACATAACATTTAAATTCCTCATCATACTGAGCCACAGTTACTCTTTGTAGAAATCGACATTATGGTTTGCATATCACAGTTTCAGAGCATGCCATTCTGGTGCAGTTTTATAAATGATCCACTTTATGTTAAATTTTTCAATCAACACAAATGCAAGCAAGAATTGTCTCATGATATTCCGTACTTCCTTTGGTACTTCTAGATGATGCCTTCCTTCAGATTTCCCGTTAATTTTTGTTACAGTGCTTCAGGCACTGTTACTTCTCCCAGCTCACTAACTCTGCTGGTCTTTCACCATCTTATGCTTGTTTGGGAAACGTCTTTTTTTGCTCCTGTCTCCAAATAAAACCATCCTTGCTTGCATTACAAACTAGACAAATTAAACTTTGGAGCTGTACTGGAAATAAAAGTCTGATTTTCATAGCCAGAATTGTTTAAAAAATGAATGCTTCTGAATTCTTCCAAATTTAATCAGCTTAGTTGAGCTCTAAAATTCAATAGTAGCATGGCAGTTATGACACTGAGCAAAGTTGTTTTTCAGTTTCCTAGGGGTGAACGTTATTAATGGGAATTCAACAGGACCTCAGGATTTTATTTCCATGGTTCAGGGCAATATTGTGTTACCTCCTTTAATTTTGATGCTGTCAATAAGAATGTTGCCCATATTCAGACTTACAGTTAGACTTAACCAACCAGTATTGTTCAAATGGTTATGGTATTATATTTTCCTTTGGCAGATGGGGTGGTGGAATATGTGTATTAATACAGATTTTTTTTTAAAAAGGAATTTCAAACATTTCCTTAGAGGAGAATAATTGCAGTGTCCCTTTTACATGTTTTCTATTTCAAAAGCATGCAAAAAAAGTAAAGCAAATTGGTTTTGACTGTTTTGTAGAAGGATAGAATAGACTGATGACATGAAAGTAATTATGATAAGCTCCTACCATATGAGTTAAGAATTTTTTTAATATATTTAGAACCATTCATTCTTAACTGAATGAATAAGTTGCAGAATGTAAAACCACCCCACTGCCCCCCCAGTAACGTTTTCAAACTGATCTTAGTAATGTAAGAGTTTGAGCTCAAGTAACTGAGATTTTTTTGGTTTGAGGGAGGATGGGTGGTTGTGTTGGTGGTGATTTTTTGGGGGAAAATCTTAACCATTAGATTCCACCCCCCCACCCCCCCCACCCCCCCCCCCCGCAGTAGCATTTTAGAAACTGTATTTTGGAGTATCATTAGCAACTGTAGAACCCAGAAGCTCTAGTCAACAACCACGGTGTTGTTGAGGTAGATCAGGCCAATCTTCTTGAATCTACCAGCCACATAATAAAATCCTCATGAGATCCGAGAACTGCAAGACTCATCCCATTTACCTTGGACAACCAACAGTATGGGGGAGTTCTGGAAGAGCTCACAAGTAGGAGACAGCAGTAACTTTTTAGTGTCCCCTACTCTGTTGTGTGGTTGGGTTAGGTTAGGTTGGGTGTGGAAGACGATCTTCGTCAGACTTTGCGATGCCTGTTGATTTGTTTCCTGTAACACACGGATATATGCAGTAGCCCTTGAGGGGAATCATAAGTCATTTCACGTAATTTCCATGTGGAAATTGCACTATACAGTTCCGTAGCAGTTCAGAAGATGCTCTGTTCACCACAGTGCTTAGCAGTTTGTAAACAGAAAACAGAAGAGCTGTCACTCCCCTAAAGGGCTCATACTTAAGTCATATGAGAGGAGACAACACATACTTAAAGGGAGGTAGAAGACACATAACAACATATGTCTTGTGGTATAATTATATAGGTTAGCAGGAGCCTAACCATAGTCGAACTTCTGTACAGAAGGGATCTGAAGAAAGAGATCTGGATTATGATAATTTCTGGCTAGATTACTTTTTTTCCTTCTGTGAATGTTTGGAAGATTGGCTTCCGATATGTTATTCTGTTTTAATTATTGATGTAACTATTTTGGATACAAATTCATGAATTTTACAATCTTCATGGTGCAGTGTGAAACTCCTGTTAGCTGTGTCTGTTAATTACAGCAGATTTCAATGTACTTTGGCATAGGCTCGAATGCTAATAACAGAAGAAAATCTCATGACCACTATCATCAAAACTTTTATGGACCACTTAAGGCACCGTGACATCCAAGGCAGGTTTCAGTTTGAACGTTACACTGCTCTGCAGGCTTTCAAATTCAGGCGTGTTCAGAGCCTTATTTTGGATCTCAAGTAAGTATATTAACTATGTGC
Organism: Gymnogyps californianus; assembly: GCF_018139145.2. Taxonomy (NCBI): domain Eukaryota; kingdom Metazoa; phylum Chordata; class Aves; order Accipitriformes; family Cathartidae; genus Gymnogyps; species Gymnogyps californianus. Next base: position 26,635,929 of record NC_059473.1, read on the forward strand.
TGATTTGATCAATTGAGGAGGAAAAAAAAAAAAAATTAACACTTGCGTCTTTCTAATGTACCCAGGTATGTGTTGATAAGTAAGCCAACTGAGTGGTCAGATGACTTGAGGCACAAGTTCCTAGAGGGTTTTGATGCCTTCTTAGAATTACTCAAATGTATGCAGGTATGTAAATCTGTGAATTACAAAATTTTGCAAAATTAAAGCAGGAAGTTAGCTATCATAATATAAAAACGGAAGAAATTTAATGTACTCTCCATTTTATAACTTCAATGCAGTATAACTTTTGGAGTCGTCATGTTTTCCTGAAACATAACATCTCATCTAACTTTTTAAAATTTAGTTTGTTGTAGAGGGCAATAAAAAGGAAGAGTGGTTAAAAAAGAAAAATGTCATTTTGGGCATATTTTGCCATTGTAGAGGTAGACAAGACACAATTAATTGTGTGAGCGAAATCTGGTCCATCTTAACCAACTTTCCCTCATAGCGAGAGCTCCAGTTACTACTTAAGTGTTAGCAGAGTTGCTCCTTGTATTGAGGAATACATAGTTCCTGACAGACAAATAGACCTCTTCACTGTGTTTTTTTCCCCGCAGCCTTTTCATGTGCTATGCTACATTAAGAGGAGTATTTTAAAAGCAGTGCAGCTTTTACAAGGGCAAATTGACTGTATGATCAGTAAGGTGTAAGTCAGAATCACTCACATTTTTCAGTACTTCAGTAGCATACCTTTCTCAGTACTTAGCTTTCGTTAGTCTGTTTATGATAGTCCCTTGAATATATTGTAATCCTCAGATCATGCTGGTTTTTTTCCTCTTATGCCAAGAGCTGATTAGGTACTGTAGTATCCAGTCTTTAGTTACTACTTAACTGCATTTAATAGCACATCCCTAGAAAATACATTCAAAAACCAAAATGTGTATGTAAGATAATGTATGTATGCAGATGTTGTTGTGCTGCTCATAATACTGAAATCTCTGCAGGTGTTAATAATAAATAGAGCTCATATCCAAAACCTTTCTTGTCCCAGTATTCTTCTCTTCCAATTCCTGTTTCATTTTCTTGTTATTATTTCGACATGTATAATTCCTTTTCAGATGATCCCAAGCTTCTTTTTTCCTCTTGTAGCAACAATATATTTATAAGGACAGGTAACCACTGTCTCACACTTCTGCTAATGTTGTCAATGTTTTTCAGTGATATATTGTTGAAATGCATAATTCTTTTTGTTCTAGGGTATGGATCCAATAACTCGTCAAGTAGGACAACACATAGAAATGGAACCAGAATGGGAAGCAGCATTTACGTTGCAGATGAAATTAACACTTGTTATTTCAATGATGCAGGACTGGTGTGCATTAGATGTAAGTTCCTTCTGAAGTGTTGTTCCATGTGAATATGTGAAGGAGGAAAAAACCCAAACATTAATATGTGTAACAGTTGAGCTAAACACCTAACTGCACCATAAGCCAAGATCATTTTCTCTGAGCAAGTGCAAATCTTTTCTGTATTTAAACACATCCTTTATGGTTTGAACTGACCAATTCATAAGAATGTGGTTAAGCCTTTTAAAAAATATTGCAGAGAGAGTTCTGTCACACGTCTGAAAGTTGTGATCATCACAACACTATCAGGTTATAATTTTCAGAGAAGAGGGAATAGAGGAGTAGGCCCTGGATCTACCAAATGCTGCCTGATTATAAATCAGGTTTCTGCTCCATAACTGTTTCAAGTTTTAGGAGTACAGAACTTCAGCTTGGTAAAATATGGCTGTGGAACAAGTGATCCTAGAATATTTGAACATTCAAGCTGGCTTTAATCTGTCACTGTTAGTTAATGTGCAGGTTTTATTAGCCTAGCATGATCATTGTTGAGAAAGTTCCCATAATATCAGTTAAAAAAAAAAAAAAAAAAATTGCTAGTGGGTGTTTTTCTAATCAGACATACCGGTATGAGTTTCGCAATCTGTGCCCCCCTTAATTCAACTCCTTTTGTTGGATTCCTTATCTTAATTTTGCAGGACTGTTAATAAAGGCAAAAACCCCAAACCCATCAGATGTTTTTATGTTGGCTGTATTATTTTGCAGAGCTCTGTTTTTTTCATAATCTCTGTAAACTGCGATCTTTCTTTTAGGAAAAAGTGTTAATTGAAGCTTACAAGAAATGCCTGACTGTGTTGATGCAGTGTCATAGTGGTTTTACTGATGGAGAACAGCCTATTGTTCTCAGTATGTGTGGACATTCAGTTGAGACCATCAGATACTGTGTTTCTCAGGAAAAAGTTAGCATTCATCTCCCAGTTTCTCGTTTACTTGCAGGTATGAACTAGTTTTAAAAATATTTCAGGAAATGAAAAATGTTGTATAAATGTGATTTGTATTTGTGTGTACATAGGGAACCACACAACAGTTGTTTAAAGCCAGAATAGGATGCATTTTGGCCGTTTCCTAGCTGTTTGATAGCCTCTAGGCAAAATGTTCCCAAGCATTGGAGAAGTTATTATCGTTTCAGGCCTGGGGGAGACTCTCATGCTTTTGGATTTGTCAGTGGGGTGTGCTGTAGGCAGTTACTGCTGCTTTTGCCACTTGAGTGACGCAAAAGAAATGCAACAAAATATGGACTGTAGTTGACTGTTTTGAAATATGTTTAGCTGTCAGATTGAATAGACTAATCAACATTCTGTTAGAGAACAGATTTATCAAACGGATGTGTTGCCAGAAAATTAAGCTATGTCTTTATATTGTGCCTATCTTGTTCAACAGTTGTGTTGAAAAAAGGTTGATGAATTTTAGTTTACAGAGTCAGAAAGTCATGTGATAAAAATAAATTCACAGGTAATGAAGTGAAAAAGGTAATTCTTAGGTAAAATACTGTGCAGCTCAGTGTCAAATAACGTTGAATCTAAGCAAAACCCTTGTAGCTTTAAAACAAAGCAAACCAGAAAAGCCTCATGTATTTTGTAGGGGCCTCATTATAGTTCCTGAGGTATTTTATAAACCTCTGAGGACCGATAGAAAGGATGAGGTATCTGTTGTTGATAATTTGTCCTGATAGACCAAGGACTCTTGGCTGGCACTGAGGGGACATGACAGAGTCAAAAGAAAGGCAAAAAACTCACTTGTACTGCAAGTTTTATACAGATACAATGGGAAACTGTAGTTCTCCTAAAATGTATGCTTTGTAATATGTCTCTTCAGGAAATAGCTGTGTAGCTCCGGGGTGATAAATCTGCAGACTTACTGGACACAGCTGTGTCCAGAAAATGGTGCGATAGTAAATTAGATGACCTTTTTTGTCCTATTCAAATTATATAAAACATTGCGTGTAATACTATGTATGTATTTGTTTCATGTATTTATGTAGGCTTGCATGTTTTGCTGAGTAAAACTGAAGTGGCATATAAGTTTCCAGAGCTGCTACCCCTGGTATGTAATTAAATGTACCATATTCATTAAATATAATTAATGCTGAACGTGAAATTGGTTATGTAAGTGTGGGATATTGTTAAATAAAACAAAGGACCTTTTTGCTATGAATTTGGTTCGGAGATACTATCTTTAATAGATAAAATTACCTCTTAAAAGATGAATATCTAGGTATTCATGACTGGGGCATAAGCAATGAGTATTGCTCTCTTAAATAACTTAAGACTCAGGTTTAAGGTTTGTATTTTGTTCTTCATGCATTACCTTCTTTTTGTAGTAGAAACTGGTTGTAGGAACTCCTGGCAGGATCTGATTCCTTCTCCTTGGCCTAGGTTCTAATTTTCTTCCCCAGCTGTTTCTTGCTTCCTGCATGTTCTTATTGATATGCTGTTTCTTTAAGGGGAAGTTAAAAAGAATAGGATAAATTAAAAGAGGAGAAAACATAACTGGGAGAAGAAATCTCAGTGTCTTTTGAAAGAAGTAGTACTTAATCGTTGAGTGAAAGAAAGCAAATGACAATGTTATTAAGTTGATAGTGTTGATGTTTTAAAATACGAAACCTACTGTCTTTAAGAATAAACTAAAGCCTTTGTGGAGTACTTCTGTGGAGCAAAGACAGAATGTAGGGTTGATTAACAACAACTGGATAGATTGTGAATAGGCTCATCAGACTTTTGTAATATGTGTTGGATTTGCTTCTCTTTTGTATTGCCAAAATATTTTAATGATCACAAATATCATCCTCCTTCATTTCAGTCTCAGATTTTTTTTTTTTAATTTTCTCTGTATATATCAAAATATTGCATTTTCTTAATGCAGAGTGAACTTAGCCCGCCTATGTTAATAGAACATCCACTACGATGCCTAGTCCTATGTGCCCAAGTGCATGCAGGGATGTGGCGAAGAAATGGGTTCTCTCTTGTTAATCAGGTAAGTACACAGTAGCTGTAGAATCGGTGTTTTCTGATAGCTCCCCCAGGATAATTTCGGACCTCAAAACCTCCCCTTTCTGTATTGATTTCAAATTTCACTTACGTAAATCTTACGGAAGGCAATGCGAGGTAGGCATTTATGTCAGCACTCACATCATCGGATTATTTGTGCTTTTAAACTAGTCTTTGATTTCTTAGTCAGAAGTTGCTTTTTTGTTTCAGGACTGCTACACTGCTCAGCGAACTTAGTGCTCTGTGCGTGAAGAAGTTTTAGTATAATGCAGTTAATGACTCCTAGCCTTTTTACTGTATACTGTCCAACAGCAGCGTGAAGTGCAGAATTAGATCTGTGCATCTTTGGTATTGCATTCATCACCTTCAAGTAAAAGTGTCTCAAATATAAAAATATGCACCATTAAGATATTATTACTAATTATGTTTAGAAAGTAATTGAAATCCGAAGACCACAAAGAAGCATTAGAACCAGTGTATAACTGACTGTTTCTTGGCTTTTATCTCTCATACTGCTTTCATACTTCTGGAGACTAGCTCCATCCATCTCTAAACTTATGTTCTCTGTGTTTGTATGAATTAGGTCTTAGGTGTTTCAAGCATAACAGCTATAAAATGGATACTGTAGTGTTAGTGCCACCCACCAGGGTGATCGTCTAAAGTGATTTTCTCAGCAAGACATAGATTACAACAGAAATAGGATTTAGTTCTGTGAGGTGTTAACTTGATTTATTTGCAAGAAACTTCTTTCCCTCCCACAAGCCCCTATCTTCACTAGATAATTGCAATGCGTGTGTACTAGGAGGCTGAATTAAGCTGCTCAAACGTATTCTATTCTGACACTTCTTGCCTCTTAACCTGAAGGTTCTTTATAAGGTGATGTCCTTTATTGTCATTATTAAAGCAAAAGGAGCTCTAGTTATGTACAGTTATAGCAGCGCCCATATTACTGTAGACACACATCAAATCTGAAATTTCAGCATAGCTTTTGATGGAGAAATAAGTCTCTGTTAATTTCCCCTGGTTGTCAGCATCTTGAAGTTAAGAGCCTGGTTTAGTTTAGGTAATATGGCTCCCACAGTCTGGAAGTCCTTTCTCTTTCTTTTGGCTGTGGAGAGCTCATGTTCAGCCAGCTCCTTTTGGATATTTTCCCAGAAGATGGGAATGGCCATCTATATGTGTGGATTATTAGTGTGGGGAGGAGACAGAAGGCACGCCTAGCTCTCTTCTGTGTAATTCTGATGAGAAATGGTGTGTCTCTAGAGGAAAGTTTAGCACACTGAAGATTGTTCCCAGTCCCAGGTAGAAAATTGACAGCCCTCTTTATTATTTATTTATTATATTAATATTTCTATTAATATTTATTATATTATTTATTAAACGTGGTGTAACCGCCATCAGTCACTCGCTGAGGCGATCAGCTCTGCTGCAGGCATGTTCCACAGCAGAGCGGGAGATCGCGACGTGCGAGGGGGGTTTCCTGAGCCGAGGAAACCCCAGGAGAGCACGGAGACCTGCCTGGAGCCGGCAGCTCTCACAAGGGAGAGCGGCTGATGAGGCGGGGGCCAGGAGTAACAACGGCCACCCCTGTCTCCCACAAAAGGCAGCCCTCGGGAGTGCTAGCGACGAGGACGGGCAGCCAGGGCATGGCATGGCAGCCAGGGCGTGGCGCAGCGGTTTGCACAGGGGGGCGTGCAGGGAGGGCACCTCTCCTTCAAAGGAGGGACGTTCCACTGGCCGAATGGAGAGGCTTGAAGTACACATAACCCAGCAACAGGGCACCATTCTGTGGCCATCTGCACAGGCCAAAGGCACTCATCCTACCTGACCCTCAAGGCAGAATGGTGAGCACTCGTCTGAGAACAAAGGCTGCAGCTCCGGCTGGGGTGTCTGCACCATCTACCCCAGCGGTGGCCGATGCCTCCGCCCAGGCGTAGCTGCTGAAGGGAGAGGCTGCAGTGCAGACCTCAGACTGCAGAAAGTGCCTAGACCTTTCTCCTGGGGCAGGGACAGGCAGCAGACCTGCCTGCAAAAGGTGTGCTCAGGTGGAGGATCTCCTGCAGCAGGTGGCTGAGCTGCAGGAGGCGGTGAGAAGGCTGCGTAACATCAGGGAGGCTGAGAAAGAGTTAGATAGCTGGTTCCAAGCACAGTCTGTGGCGGACCCACAGCCCACGGCCAAACAGCCAAAACCTCCCCCACCGACACAGACAGAGGGGAGGGGGGCCAATAATGCAGAAGAATGGAAGCTTGCAATGGCAAGGACCTGCAGGAGGAAGGGACTTCCCCTGAAGCCTGAGGTGCCCTTGCAGAACCACTTCACCGCTCTGCAGACTGAAGAGGAAAGACCTGTCACATCAGGAGAGACGCTGGAGCTGAGTAAGGCAGCCCAGTCTGCTCCTCGTATAACAACCAGCGCAACTGAAAAAAGGCAATGGGTGATAGTAGTAGGCAGCTCTCTTCTGAGAGGTATGGAGGCACCCATCTGCTGACCTGCCGCACTCTCTAGAGAAGTGTGCTGCTTAGTGGGGGCTTGTATCAGGGATGTCACGGAGAGACTACCAAGCTTCGTACAGTCCACTGACTATTATCCGCTGTTGTTGTTTCATGTGGGCACCAGTGATACAGCCGGGAGCAGTCTGAGGAGTATCAAGAAGGAATACAGAGCCCTGGGAGCGGCAGTAAGGGACTCTGGAGCACAGGCAGTTTTTTTCCTTAATCCTCCCGGTCAAAGGGAAGGGGTCTGAAAGAGCCAGTCGAATCTGGCGAATCAACAAATGGTTATGGGACTGGTGCCACAGCCAGGGGTGCAGCTACTTAGACCATGGGACTCCCTTTGAGAAACCTGGTCTACTGGGGGCTCACAGGGTCCATCAGTCAGAGAAGGGGAAGAGCATCTTTGGTCACAGGCTTGCCAAGCTGGTGAAGAGGGCTTTAAACTAAAGTTGCTGGGGCAGGGCAACCTCAATCCATCCCACTCCTACCAGTTTGATGCCAGTGCAAGCAATAGATACCCAGAGCCTGGAGAAGGATCCCAGGTCAGCAGGAGAGCACCTGAAGAGCAGCACAAAGGAATTCCAGCCAGTAAGTCAGCTTCATCGGGGGCCCAACTTAAATGCCTCTATGCAAACGCATGTAGCATGGGGAATAAACGAGGAGTTAGAGGCGTGTGCACGCTTGCAGGACTATGATCTTACTGGTGTCACGGAGACGTGGTGGGATGGCTCCTATGACTGGACTGGCGGAATGGAAGGGTACAGGCTCTTTAGGAAGGACAGGCAGGGAAGACGAGGAGGGGGTGTCACCCTCTAACCAGCTGGCGTGCATGAAGCTCCGCCTGGGGATGGATGAAGAGCTGACCAAGAGCCTATGGGTCAGGATTAAAGGGAGGACAGGGACAGGTGACATTATAGTGGGGGTCTGCTACAGGCCACCCAACCAGGAAGACCAAGCGGATGAGGCCCTCTATAGACAGATAGGAGCAGCCTCACGTTCACAAGCCCTGGTCCTTGTGGGGGACTTCAGCCGCCCTGATATCCGTTGGAGGGACAACACAGCAGGGCATAAGCAATCCAGGAGGTTCCTGGAATGCATTGATGATAACTTCCTTCTCCAAGTGATGGAGGAGCCAACAAGGAGAGGTGCTATGCTAGACCTTGTTCTCGCCAACAAGGAGGGACTGGTGGGGAATGTGAAGCTCAAGGGCAGCCTTGGCTGCAGGGACCATGAAATGGTGGAGTTCAAGATCCTTAGGGCAGCGAGGAGGGCGCACAGCAAGCTCGCTACCCTGGACTTCAGTAGAGCAGACTTTGACCTCTTCAGGGATCTGCTTGGTAGAGAACCAGGGATATAGCCCTGGAGGGAAGAGGGACCCAAGAAAGCTGGTTAATAGTCAAGGATCACCTCCTCCAATCTCAGGAATGATGCATCCCAACAAAGAGGACGTCAGGCAAAAACGCCAGGAGGCCTGTGTGGATAAACAAGGAGCTCCTGGACAAACTAAAACACAAAAAGGAAGCCTACAGAGGGTGGAAGCAAGGACAGGTAGCCTGGGAGGAATACAGAAAAATTGTCCAAGCAGCCAGGGATCAGGTTAGGAAAGCCAAAGCCCTGATAGAAATAAATCTGGCCAGGGACATCAAGGGCAACAAGAAAAGCTTCTATAGGTATGTCGGTGATAAAAGGAAGACTAGGGAAAATGTGGGCCCTCTCCAGAAGGAAACGGGAGATCTGGTTACCTGGGATATGGAGACGGCTGAGGTACTCGATGACTTTTTTGCCTCAGTCTTCACTGGCAAGTGCTCCAGCCACACCGCCCAAGTCACAGGAGGCAAAGGCAGGGACTGGAAGAATGAAGAATGCCCACTGTAGGAGAAGATCAGGTTGGAGACCATCTAAGGAACTTGAAAGTGCACAGCTCCATGGGACCTGATGAGATGCATCTGTGGGTCCTGAGGGAACTGGCAGGTGAAGTGGCTAAGCCACCGTCCATCATATTTGAGAATTCGTGGCAGTTCGGTGAAGTTCCCACTGGCTGGAAAAGGGGAAACATAACCCCCATTTCTAAAAAGGGAAAAGGAAGACCTGGGGAACTACAGGCCAGTCAGTCTCACCTCTGTGCCCGGCAAGATCATGGAGCGGATCCTACTGGAAACTATGCTAGGTCACATGGAAAATAAGGAGGTGATTGGTGACAGCCAGCATGGCTTCACGAAGGGCAAATTGTGCCTGACAAATTTGGTGGCCTTCTGTGTCGGGGTTGCAGCATTGGTGGATAAGGGAAGAGCAATGGACGTCATCTACCTGGACTTGTGCAAAGCATTTTACACTATCCTGCACCACATCCTTGTCTCTGAATTGGAGACGCATGGATTTGACGGATGGACCATTCGGTGGATAAGGAATTGGCTGGATGGTCGCACTCAGAGTTGTGGTCAACAGCTCGACGTCCGAGTGGAGACCAATGACGAGTGGCGTTCCTCAGGGGTTGGTATTGGGACCGGCACTGTTTAACATCTTTGTCAGCAACATGGACAGTGGGATCGAGTGCACCCTCAGCAAGTTTGCCGACGACAGGAAGCTGTGTGGTGCGGTTGACATGCCGGAGGGAAGGGATGCCATCCAGAGGGACCTTGACAGGCTTGAGAGGTGGGCCTGTGCAAACCTCATGAAGTTCAACGAGGCCAAGTGCAAGGTCCTGCACACAGATCAGGGCAATCCCAAGCACAAATACAGGCTGGGCAATGAGTGGATTGAGAGCAGTCCTGCAGAGAAGGACTTGGGGGTATTAGTGGATGAAAAACTGAATATGAGCCAGCAATGTGCGCTCACAGCCCAGAAAGCCAACTGTATCCTGGGCTGCATCAAAAGAAGTGTGGCTCGCAGGTCAAGTGAGGTGATTCTCCCCCTCTACTCCACTCTCATGAGACCCACCTGGAGTATGGCATTCAGCTCTGGGGCCCCCAACATAAGAAGGACATGGACCTGTTGGAGCGAGTCCAGAGGAGGGCCACGAAGATGATCAGGGGGCTGGAGCACCTCTCCTATGAAAACAGGTTGAGAGAGTTGGGGTTGTTCGGCCTGGAGAAGAGAAGGATCTAGGGAGACCTTATAGCAGCCTTCCAGTACCTAAAGGGGGCCTACAGGAATGCTGGAGAGACACTTCATACAAGGGCATGTAGTGATAGGACAAGGGGTAATGGCTTTAAACTGAAAGAGGGTAGATTTAGATTAGGTGTAAGGAAGAAGCTCTTCACTGTGAGGGTGGTGAGGCACTGGAACAGGTTGCCCAGAGAGGTGGTGGATGCCCCCTCCCTGGAAGTGTTCAAGGCCAGGTTGGATGGGGCTTTGAGCAACCTGGTCTAGTGGAAGGTGTCCCTGGCCATGGCAGGGGGGTTGGAACTAGATGATCTTTAAGGTCCCTTCCAACCCAAACCATTCTATGATTCTATGATTTTTCCTTAGTTGCGGTAGAATCAACCTTTCCCACATTTCAGTGCTATGCAGTGATTGCGGTGTTGCTGCTGCTTGGTGCGGTACTGTTGAGTTCACTCCCAGGATGGTTTGGGTTAAGTATGGTTCTATCACAATATTAACATTTTGCTGAAACTGGCAATTCCTCGAAGATTATATCTCACATAATTAGAGAGCAATTCAGGAAAGAAAGAAAGAACATTTCTCCAACTGCAAGGGCTTTCTCTCCTGTGAATTTCAAACAGGAGAGAATTTAGTTAATTGCTAAACAAGTAGATATATTAAAACGTAGCCCAAAGAGGTCCACAAGATTTTTCCTTCTATACTAATACTGTATAAGAAACTTTATTTTTCCAAAATGAAAATAAGTTTAGATTAAATATGATGTTTGTTAATTATTGTGATTTGGTTTTTTGTTTCAGATTTATTACTATCATAATGTGAAGTGCCGGAGGGAGATGTTTGACAAGGACATAGTAATGCTTCAGGTAACCACATGTAGCAGTTTGCATTTTTATCAAGCATTTTCAGGATATGTATGCATTTGTTTTTAGCTCCATCAGAACCTTTTAATGACAAGGAAAAAAGTCAATTTTTGTGGAAGGACTTCTATTTTTTTTATTGTATCTGTGCCTTTATGGGATAATTTGTAAAGGAAATACTGTTGTTGTAATCCTTGTTTTTTAAATGTACCATGGAAAGTGCAGAATTTTCTGTGTAATGCGTGTGTAATGCGTATGTAATGCTACATCTTCAAGAAAGTAATATTTTAACTAACAGGTCGTGCTGTACTGGCAGTTGTGTGAGTCTGCAGGTCTTCAGTAATGTACTCAATGTATGTGTTGCCTCTTCTCCCTGCCTTCAAAGTTGACATCTAAAATGCTGGATAGAAAGTGGAACCCCATATAGTAGTTTGTGATTTTTTTTTTTTTTTTTTTTTTTTTTTTCCTTCAGAAGAGATTTTACAAAACTGGCAGTCTACTTAGCTCTGACACAGAGAGATCTGATGCATTACTTCTACACTGAGAGTGACGAAAGCTAGAATTTGCAGCTCGGGGTGCATAGTTCACCTAGACAGCAAAATCTTTTCTCAGGAAGTCCCTCCAATCTTACCTAGAGTTGGCAATACCCAATGTGATGCATATGTCCTGAGTTACGTCAGCTTTCGGACATATTTCACTGAGGCTTGATCTGCCCCTAATTTTTGATGATAATCTGCAGCTGCCCATTTAGGTAGATATCCTTCAGTTTTGTTGGAAATTATTCTGTCTTAAAGATGGTCCCATTAGCAATAGTAAACTAACAACAAATATTTATAATTGGCTAACTTAGATACATTGTTTAATAAACAGAAAGAACTTTGGCCAGTAGTTTTCAGAAATGGAAGTAAATGTTTGTGGCTACATTGAAACATTAGTATTCTTCTTTCCAGGAAGGTTTGGGAAATCTTGCTAAAGTCTTCAGCCTTTGTTTTGAGGATTGGAATTTGTTTTTAAAACCTTTATGTGCTATATCCTAAGTGATATTACGCCTTCTAAAAGTTGAGCCAGCAGGAACATGATTGTAGAGACAAAACCAACCAAAAGTCTTTCATTGGATGTTATTTAGAGTATTTGAGATAGAAGGAATAACACTTAAAAGGGCATCAGAAATTATTGATAAAGCATAGGATCCTGCTTGTCAAATGTGCTGTCACCTGTGTTATTGGAGTCCTAAGAGAGTAAACTTAAGTAATTAAACCTTCATGCCCAGGGTAGAGAGAGGAATGAATTACATAGAGAATATACTGTGAACATTGTATATAAATATACAAACATGCTATAATAATACCCAATCTATTTTCTGTTCATAATCATTTTTTTCTTTAATAGACAGGTGTGTCTATGATGGATCCAAATCACTTCTTGATGATAATGCTGAGTCGCTTTGAACTTTATCAAATATTTAGTACTCCAGACTATGGCAAAAGATTTAGCACGGAAAATACTAACAAGGTATTTTATGTACTACTGCAATAGAAAATCTGCAATTTTGTTTTTGAAAGTGTATTAGATGCTGTTGTACTGAGACTGTGCAATTTCTTGATAAAAAAGCAAAACCTATCCTATTTTAATTTCATTTGACCAGTTTGAAATATACATAAATATTTTTACCTGTCAAACTGGTAAATGTCAAACTGATGCATAATTTTTGCATTGTTTGAGTTTAAGGCAGTTGTGATTGCATTTCAGCATAGCTTAACTTGGGAGTGCTAAGGGTGAAAACAGGCAATGTTTTGAAGCACTGAAAAAATATTTTCAGCATATGGAATAATTCTGTTACTCTTAATTGAAAAATGTAAATTCTTTGTTTATTTTAATTCAGGATGTTGTTCAACAAAATAACACTCTTATAGAAGAGATGCTATACCTCATTATAATGATTGTTGGTAAGTTCAGAATACATTTAATTAATTTTTTAAATTTAGTCTCTTTAATGGTCTGGAATGAGCAGTCATCATTGTCATCTCAAGTTCAATTCTGTTTTGAACTTCCTCTAGTTCTGACTTCTTTCCTAGGAGAAAAGCCTTGAAACTAGCTTAGATTAACGTAATGAATTTTTGAACACTGGTGGGTGAACACAAGATTTTCCAGCAGAGACTATTTTTCCAGTCTTTTCCTTTAAGTTGCAAAGGAAGAGAAATAAATGTTTAAAATCCTAAAAGAAAAAAAAGTTATATTTTATTTTTACAGGCGAAAGATTCAGTCCTGGAATAGGACAGGTAAATGCAACAGATGAAATCAAACGAGAGATCATCCATCAGCTGAGCATCAGGCCGATGGCTCACAGTGAATTGGTAAAGGCATTACCTGAAGATGTAAGTAACTTGGGGGGAGGAAGCAACTTCAACTTTATAAGGCCGATCGCTGAAAACTTTTCTAATGCAAGTTTATGCCACTTAATGTGGAGTGGGTGGAATGGGAGCAGCATGATTATGCTAAGAGCAAGGTTAGCATGAGTGCAGATTAATAGTTGTCATGGAGAAGGTAGGAAAGAGCTATAGAAGAAGAAACAACATATGAAAGAGGCAGGAGCCCGAGAGCTTCTTCAGCTCTTTTCTCTTTTTGGTACTGTTTCTTATCAGGCCATCTGGCCGGCAGTCTCTGCAGTCTGCTTGTAAACTCTGAATAGACGTATGGAAGTGGGTTGTTGGAGCTATCCAGAAATATATGCTGTTATATTTTAAAGCCTGAGAATAATTGAAAAGACATGGAATCAGACACAGTATAACAACTCGTGTAATGTAAATGCTTCATTTGGAGGGACAGAAGCATTTATCTGAATTCTGATATGAGTGGTTTTGTAGGATAACAAAGCTTTTTTTTTTTAATATTTTTGAAGTAATCTTTTAAGCATGATTTCCGAAGGCAGTCAAAATTCAAAAGTTAATCTTTTACTATGCTTTTAATGATAAATTCTGAAATATTTTTCATTGTTCTAAATATTTTAAACTTAATTTGAAAAGGCAAATTTTAGGGTAGCATTGTGATTTTTTTTTTTTTTTAAAATAATTTAAGGTTGGATGAAAGAGCAAACTAAGATTTAAGCTAGAGTTCTAAATTGTATTGTCAGTCTTAAATACTTTTTCCCTGGCCTGTTAACTGCTGTGAATATGTATTGCAGGAAGGTGATGGGAATATTAAAAGGTAATTTGTGTATGAAGTAGTGTTCCATATTTGAGCTGATTTCTCCTGCTGCCTTTTGTGGTTGTTTTACCATTGTTCAGTGAATTGTCTTTTTAGCTTTCCTATCTTTATTTCATTTTAAAAGCCTAGAAACCAGAAATATTGACTGTATATTCCTAAGATATGCTGAGAAAGCTAACTTAGAGTTTTCTTCTGTTACTGTTACATCCAAATTTATTATGACAGGGAAAAACAGTAAAAATTAAGCACTTAAAATGGCATGATTTTTTTAAAAATACTTTTTGCAGAGATAGTAGTCCTGAATGTATTTTCGTGTTACATGCTTTAGCGTTTTCTTGAGTGCCAGTAAAATGACTTTGTACTACATTCATTTTGCGTGCTTATCTAGAGTTGTATGATATTTGAATGTGTTTAATCCAAGAACTACAGTAACACACTGTCTTACCTTTTCACTCAATGTAGGAGAACAGAGAGACAGGAATGGAAAGTGTGATTGAAGAAGTGGCATGTTTCAAGTATGTTTCCCTTTATTCTAATATTTCAACTTTAAAAATGGAATATCTAAATTAGTGAAAATGAGAGAATAGAAAAAAGGGGGCTGGGTCATGGTGTTTTCCCATGGCTTTACTCATGTGCATCATTCTTAATACTGTTACTTGTTTGATTTCTAGAATGTCTATTGAACAGTAGTTTTTAGCTGTTCTAGTTAACCATTTATGCTCAGATGTTAATAACCAATGAACATAAGGGTTTTTTGGGTTTTTTTGTGTTTTGTTTTTTTTTATTTTTTGTAGGAAACCTGGATTAACAGGCAGAGGGTTGTATGAATTAAAACCAGATTGTGCCAGGAACTTCAATCTGTATTTCTATCACTTTTCAAGGGCAGAGCAGTCAAAGGTAACTAGTAATTTAACTTTCTGGTTTTTATTTTGTGTCTTTTTTGGTTTGCTTTTTTCCAAAGCTTAATTCTGTGAAGAAGTATTATCAGCTGGTTAAAAGTTAACTTTTAAAAGTTAACTTATTTGAGAATGTTAACAAAATTATCCCAAGATTTTGCAGTGATTTGTGTGCCACTGGATCCTGTGCCCTATACAGAGCTGCTGAAATCAGTGGGCCTTCAGGAGCCTGTCTGTGGGTTCTTTTACGTCTTATTTTACTGAAATTATTTAAACAATCTGTATTTTCACGTGCCTTTATGGAAAGTACCATTTTAGCTCAGCCTTGTCTTGCAATTTTATGCTAGAAAAAGAATCCAGGCTGGCTCAAGATGAAAGATTAATTTTGAAGATGCATGCCCTACTTTACAAGTAGAATGTAAGACAAACTGCAAAGACATGGAAGCTTTCTTGTTTTATTAAAGGCTGGGGAAAAGGGAAAAAAACAGTAGCAATGTAATAAAGCATTCATGCTTTTTTATTAGTTTTATATTTGTACACGTTTTGAGTAATATTGGCATCATTCTTCTATTTCAGGCAGAGGAAGCACAAAGAAAGCTGAAAAGACAGAACAGAGAAGATACAGGTATTTGTCTTTGAGAGAAGATGGGAGAAGAGGGAAGCACCTATCAAACTGTGTATTGCTCTGACACTTAGACTAACATCCTGTTCTTGGGCTAGCCAGAAATTGTTTGAAAATGTAGCAATTTCCCTTATGTCTCCCTGATTATAGACGAGAATCTGATCCGTCATAGAACCAGCCTTCTGAATGGCTTATTCCTTTGGCTTTTCTGTTACATGCAAGCCATATTGAATGTTACAGCCTGTTACCTGTAATACTGGTTATCAAGCAGCTGTATACCGTCTTGGGTTAAGCTGTTAAACTCTTTGAAAGTCAGACATTTTATATGGGTGTTGCAAATTTTAGAGATGCTGAAATGTCAAACACACAAATTTCCCTTTCAGCACTCCCACCGCCAGCTCTTCCTCCTTTCTGCCCACTTTTTGCAAGTCTGGTTAATATTCTGCAATCTGATGTCATGCTGTGCATTATGGGAACTATACTGCAGTGGGCAGTAGAACACAATGGGTATGCCTGGTCAGAGTCCATGCTGCAAAGGGTATGTTTCCTTATTTAAAATTATGCTTATGCTAAAGGAAGGAATATGTATTTTAGCATTTTAACATGCGTTTATAGATTTGGGTTGTTTACTTGGTATCTAACTTATCCAGAATACTCTGAATGAGAAATAAATGGTGTTTTCTGATATACAAGACTAGGGAAACCCCTCTGCCTCCGATACAATTTGTTTTTAAAAGTGAATGAAGACAGGACTAAATTTCTAATGGGATGCACGTGAGAGGGAAGAATTCTGCTTGAATCAGTTGAAATAGCGTTTATTGTGGTAGAGAACCAGTTTATCTGAGTTGTTGCATATTAAATAAAGCACATTGACTTTTTCTTGACGTTCATTTGCTTATTTTCAGTTTAGGCTAAATCACTTTAGAAAAAATCTAAACTCTAAAAGTACAGAAAATAATTTTCTAAATTGAAAATGTATCAGCTTTGGGAAACTCAACTGAGCTGTTTGTTCCTCACTGTTTATAGTGATCTTTACAAACCTGGAGGGTTACTGGGGATTTTGTTGTCCATGACCGTCATTTTCTGGGGTGTGCAGAGATCAGTGGTGAACTACCATCAAAGGGCTATTCATATTGGTTAGGGTTGTTGGTTTAGTGTCCAAACCCAAACTTTTCAAAAATATTGATGGATTTTTAAGTAACATTTTGCAATGAAACCCCAGCGTTGAAACAGAGTATTAATTTTTTGACATTCAGTCTTATTGAGTGTATATTACCTTTTATAGCTAAGTTTAAATTAACATAAGCAATTCTGTAAAACACAAAAAAAAGTTGAAAATGGACCAATATATCAGTATTCTAAATCACAACAAAAATTGAAGAATGTAGTTACATTTAGGTAATGTGAGAATGCTAGGCTTTGGAATAACTGAATAGAATAAGATTTTATTTTTATTTGTTTGAAACGGAACTAAAACATGCTCAGCCATTTGACTACCTCTGTGGTGTTCTCCAAAATGTGTGATTCGTTTGGGACCTATCACTTGCTCAGAAACTCATGGCACTTTGTATTCCCTGGTGCCGTGCAGTTGGACTGCATCTTTCCCAAGTCAACCACTCTTATCTTGGAAGCACCATGCAAAGGTTGATATGCGGCATCCGGAAGAGGTGGCCCATATCTCATGACACCTTGTTAGATAGATGTAATAGACTGAGGAAAAATTAACTGTTACTTATTAAAACAAATAAAAAAATCTTCAAGACTCAAATCAAGTTTTACCACTTTTTCTGTAGATAATTAGTCTGTTGCATTCCAGTTCTGCTACAGATTTTTCCAGTGATTATCCTTTCCTTACACGGGTTTCAGTGTTGATTCCGGGCATTCAGTAATGCTTTTTGTCTAGAGCATCCTGCCAATTTGTATGGGGTGGCAAAAGTGGTTGATTCAGCATGACAGAGTTCACCACCAAGATTTAAGTATTTCAGCTTTAAAATGCCATTTAGACTATTTTAGTGCCAAATAGGGTAATTTCAATTTTTAAGTTCAAGGAGATTACAGCTGTTTACTGACCTAAAAATTAACATTATTTTAAAATGTGTTTCTAGAGTGTTAGAATAAATTTAGTTTAATAATTTTAACTTTTTGTCAGTTAAATTTTGTATGTAAAAAGGATTTAAGGTGTGCGTCTTGCTTCTGTCCAGAGGCTTGCAATAATAGCAATTGCTAGGGAGAAAGGTAAGAAACACTGACTTCTCACTGACTAGACAGGACAGCAAACAGAAAGATACAAGTGGTATAATGTGGTTTTTATCTGACAAAGTTTCAAGAATTTGTAAACAAACACTGTTACTGCTGTGTAATGTAGCTTTGGAATTATGTATATAGAAATAACTTCAAATGTATTCTCATTATATATTTTTATTGTATGACTTCCTTGTCTCTTAATGAATTGCCCAAACTATATAAAGAGATGCTATGAATTATTTAAGAAAAGAACTAAAATTTATAAATTTTACCTAGGTTTTGCATTTGCTTGGAATGGCACTACAAGAAGAAAAACAACATCTGGAGAATCTCAGTGAGGAGAATGTTGTAACATTTACCTTCACTCAGAAAATATCAAGTATGCCTTTCTTTTCAAATGTATAGCAAATTTTAAATAACTGAAAATGCCAGTATCTCATATTTTGTTCTTCTGAAACAGTATTTGCCAGAAGAGTATATTTGTTCATCCATCAAAATTTTACCAAGTTGACTATACATATGTGCTTTACATATGTGTAGATTCTATGATAGTAGCAATACTAAAGGCCTTTTCTAGAGGAGAAATCCAGAAGTCAAGTAATTCCCAGTAAATGTGATTCTTAATGTCTTTAAGTAGCATCTCAACAAAGATTGCTGTACATGATCAGATGCTGCAATTGTAAAAACTGTACTTGCGTTCTTAAATGGTCTTTTAATCTTGACTCTCCTCTCTATCTTCTGACTAGTGCCTCTAGTTTTGCTAAGACATGAAAGCTGCTAAGACTCTTCCATTTAAAATAGGTGGGAAATAAAATATTGGAAGTTCTACATGGCAGCTCCCAAGATGAAAACAGCCAGGGAGCACATACAGTGCATGTCGTGTAAGAAAATATAGTCAGTGAGCAAGACTTTTAAGACTATTTCCTCTAACTTTTCAGGATTTAGAGGGTATTCATGAAAATGTTTGCAGAGGGGGGAATGAAAGTTACATGTTGTGTCTATTTGTTGAAGGACTTCTTCAGCTGCTGAACATATACAAGTGTTGTTTTTTGGTTTTTGTTGTTTTTAATGTTAGTGAATGATTAGTTTGTCATGTACAGTATAATCAAATGTCATAATTTTTTCTCAGGACCAGGAGAGGCACCCAATAATTCCCCTAGTATACTAGCTATGCTAGAAACACTGCAAAACGCACCTCATCTGGAGGTGCATAAGGACATGATCAGATGGATATTGAAGGTAAATCTATTTTATATAACTGCTGAAAATCATGGAAAGAAGATTTTTTGAAACTTTCCTAATTATATTGTGATGATTTCCTTATTTCCCATGTTGATTTGTTGTACCTACTTTTTTCTTCTTCTGGAATCCAACACTGCACGTTATCTGGCCAGCGTTATAGTATACACAGTTATAGTCACATGTCACAAACAAATTAAGTGGTGGTGTTTTTTTTTCTTACAGACTTTTAATACTATTAAGAAACTAAGAGAAAGCTCTTCTACAAGTCCTGTGGCTGAGACAGAAGGAAATATTATGGAGGAGGTAAAAGCAAGCTGTAACAGTTAGCTGATCTGGAACAGGTCTGGGCTGTGACTAGCAAAGGACTATATTTCTAATTGCAGCTCTAAATCAAAGATGGGAAACATCAGTGATGTCTGAAATTCTGTCTCACAGCTTATAAATCAAACCCGTTTGTTTGAAAGACCTATTGGGAGAGTCCCTGGACTGTTTTTCTTTGCTTCATATATTGTAGTCTCCAAATCTTTTGCAAGTTTACTACTTAGAACTGTTGGTAGTACTGATCACGGCATTTAGTGATTCTACTTTTCCCATAATTTCAGACTCCTTGGGAAATTGTTAAAAGAAATGGTATCTATGTATTTTTACCATGCAGGTCATTCCAGACAATGGAATGTCTGCCAATTTGTTTAGCTCGAGATGACATTCTAGATACTACACAAAGACCTTGGAGCACCATAGTGCTTTTAGGAATACAGCTAGTATGGAGGAAGAGCAGCACTAGAGACGAGACCTGTCACTTACTTATCTTTTTATCTTATGAATGCTCAAAGGGAAGAGAAATACAAAATACAGTTAAAGGTTGAGGGGTAGAGGTACCCTTCTGGATCTGCAGTTCTACCTGGCATTGAACTTGAGCTAAAGAAAAGAGGGCACAAAATAACTTTTTGGTAGACTTTTCTTTTGTCATCTTATGAGATTTTCATTGTTTGGAGGTTAGGACAAGTTACACATAGCAGTAGCTAAAATAAGTTGTCTGTTGCAACAAGATTTTAAAAATGACTGAATGAACAATACAATTTCAGAGTTCACGTGATAAAGACAAAGCTGAAAGGAAGCGAAAAGCTGAGATTGCCAGATTGCGCAGGGAAAAGATCATGGCCCAGATGTCTGAGATGCAACGGCACTTCATTAATGAAAACAAAGAACTCTTTCAGCAAACTTTGGAGGAGCTAGATACTTCAACCTCCGGAGTACATGAAAATAGGTAAAGGAATCTCATTTAAATTTTTTTCCTTTAACTTTTACATGAGATTGTCCTATTGTTACTGCTTAAAAAAGCACTTTTTTTAGTCTTGATGGAAAACTATTCATAAGTTTTTGAGACCAAAAAAGCAGCAGTAAATGAAATGTTTTCCTCCCCCTTTCTGTCAAGATGGGTGGATAAATATTGATTCCTCCCTTATCCTATCCTCATAGTGCTCAACATAAACAGGCAAGTAATTTTTTGTATAAAAATATCCAGTAGATTGTTAATAATACTGAAGAGACTGTGCTATTAAACATAGTAAATTGCAAGTAGCTGATTGTACGTCTGAGGATCTGGAAGAAAATCTGCTTGTAGCTGGAAATATGAATTGAAGCATGCTAATGGTTTTGTGGGGAAGTGGAGAGTGTTTTCAGAATTTATGTCAGGCACTTAAGGGATGGTGATGATGGAGGGTCGCAGATATAGTTTCTGTGTTAAACTGGAGTGGGTAATACTATTGGGAGGGTATGAATTTTTTCTGGAAAATATGTTCTATTTCTGGGGACATAGGAATTATTGTATTTTTGGCATTTCCACAACTTCTTTTTGTCAGAGAGCATTTATCATAAAGCTAGAAAGCTCATTAATCACATTTAAATCATGATCTGATTTGTAATGTTTTTCAAATAATTTGCTCACTAGTATTCTTTGAATATTCTAGCCCTGTAATTTCAGATGCAAAACTCACTGCCTTGGGACCAGAGCAAACTAGAGTAGCTGAACACAGACAGGTTGTTATGTGTATATTGTGTCAGGAGGAACAAGAAGTTAAAGTGGACAGCAGGGCTATGGTCTTGGCAGCATTTATTCAGCGATCAACTGTGTTGTCTAAAAATAGAAACAAAATTACTCCAGACCCTGGTAAGTAGTGTTCATAGTTGTCTTTAATATTAATGAATGTCAGAGTCACTATAACAACCACATGCTTTCTTTTGAGACAGTGGTGTCACCTTCTTATGTTAACTGTATAATTGTGAATGACTTCATTGTAATCAGTGGCAAAACTCCCATGTTTTTAGTGAGGTAGAAATGTGTGTTCTAAATAATGTAAAATCACTGCAAAGCATTATCTAAATGTTCTGCCAGCCACTTATGACAAATTATTTGTAACAGTTAAAAAACCCTTTAAAATCAGAAGTGTTTCTTAAACTACACCCGTAACATTATAGAGGGAGGAGGTGTTGATGTAGTGCTGTAAAAGCACAAGATACACGTTTCCTTCCTCTCAGTTATATGGCCTGGAATGCCTCTTAGCGATAATAAAAAATACTTGGATCTAGGTAACTGTGAAACAGATCACAATGATCAGTGGCAGTTACAAAGGTTTCTCTGGATTCTGTATATGTAAACACAGAGAAAATTTCTGCACTGAATCATTTTGTGCTCTCACTCTGAAGATTAATGTTCTTAGACTCACTGTTTAATGGTACTGAACCACCAAAACTGCAGGTAGATCTTGGGGACTTCTACCAGGGCCCAGAACCTCCAAAAGCTTGGTTTGAAGCCGAAGTACAGTATATACGCTCAAAACAAAATGACATGTAAATGATCTAAACGGTTTAAGTTGTTGTGGAGTAGTAATATGTTTTGTGGAGTAGTAATATGTTTTATGCTTCATCAAATGAGTTATACTTTTGTGATAAAGTTTAATAATGACACAAATGTGGTAACTTATCTGCAGTTAAGTCTTTTGATAAATGTTTATTTCAAAGTTGTCGTGTTTTATTTTAAATACAGAAAAGTATGACCCATTATTCATGCACCCAGATCTGTCATGTGGAACACATACAGGTAGCTGTGGACATATTATGCATGCTCATTGTTGGCAAAGGTAAAAAGCTATATTTAAGTTTTTAGTCCAAATAGCATGTCATGCCATCTGTTTGCTTAATGGCACTGATTTTAATGACAAAATTACTACCATGTAGTAAACTTCAAAAGGAATTTCATGAAGCGATTAAAACAGCTTTCTGTTGGGGGCGGGGGGAGAAGTAGAAATCATTATAATAAATACTGTAAACACGTTCAAAATAATTTTCATTTACTATCTGTCATCTTGGTAAAGAAGAATCCAAAGCCAGACATGGCAGCTTTCATTCCCTTCGGTTGTTTATCCTTATGCATAATCCCCTGTGGTGCACATATATGTGAACACTGAAGCTCAGATTTTTTGGGGTTTTTTGCAGTTCAGTAATAGACATATATCTGCTGCTTCTTGTGCTCTCTACTGAAGTTTTAAATTACAGTGCATCCCTTGCACTCTTAATTCCTCCATCGTGTTTAATTTGAAGTGGAAACATCTGTGACCTAGTTCAAGTTCATCTTCAACATAAACTCAATTTTATCCTTTGTTCTTAGGTGTCTTTTGTAAAACCTTTTGCAGTTATTTTTATTCTTTGATTTTCAGAGGGGGATAAACGTGCTTAGTGCTATGTGGTGCCAATGCCACGTGACAAATGCAAACCATTCAAGCCTCTGACTTCGATTAGGCCCTTGCTTTGGTCCTTGGCATGTCTCCTGAAGTGCCTGATTTCAAATTCTGCCTTGTGTGTGAAGATTGTTAGGAGCTCCCAGAGATTCTGTGGCCATAACCACACGCAGGTTTCATTTGCGGTCTTTGATAATCACTGCTCACTGAAGATGTGTTCTTCGTCTTCTTGTGTAGCTCACGTGCAGTCCTGCGTGGTTGCCATTGAATCCTGGAAACGTCCTTAGATGCCTGTATTCAGACCATTTTTGGGTCATCTTCAGGTACACTCTAAACCATCTCAGAGGCTTCTGGAATAGCAGTTACATTTAGCAAAGCAGTGAATTCAGTTCCTTTTCATATAGGATTCAGAGATCAGCCAGCAGTTTTTCCAGTTGCTGCTCTGTTGTGGCCTGTAATGGAATATGCACATGGATAATGCTCATGGCACCTCCCTTAAAATTTTACGTAAAACTGAAGAATTTTTTTTTTAATCTTTCAACTTTCTCTCTACTTCTTCCCCTTACCCTTTTTTTTCCCTAAATGGAAATTGCTAAAGTTTAGACTTAAACGTGATTTTAACAGCCCAGTTAACTTCAGCACTTTGGGGGATTTTGGCTGCCAAAAACTGGTGATAGCCTGCAGTTAGTAATGCTTTATCAGTCAGAGGGTAGAGCTTTTTCCTTCAGATAATTCTCTTATGTATATCTGGGAAAAGGCAAAAATTCTCTTCATGAGAATTCATGAATTTATATGTTAAAGTAATGTTTTAATAATTTGCCAGTAATATCTTGCTCTTTTCTAAAGGTATTTTGATGCTGTCCAAGCGAAAGAGCAACGAAGACAGCAAAGATTACGAGTACACACAAGTTACGATGTAGAAAATGGTGAATTCCTTTGCCCACTTTGTGAATGTTTAAGCAACACTGTTATTCCACTGCTTCCTCCACCAAGAGTTTTGTTTAACAGGTCTGTTTGTTTTATAAATGTCCTCAATAAATGTAAAAAACAAAATCCCGAACAAGTCACACCCCAAAAACCCCTTTCAAAATGTTCATTATCTTCTGTTTTGATAATCTCAAATGGATTGCCTACCTGCTTATTTTGGTTTATGGACCTTCTTTGGTTATTGTATAGCATGGAATTTAGAGTATGAAAGGACAGTAAAGTGTAGGACCTGCAGGAAAAGAACTGAACATAGAGAAATATGTGGACAGCAGAGAAAGAGCCTGTTGAGAAACAGAACATGGAATGCCTATGAAATACTAATTCTGTATATAGTTTGTTTTTAACTAATGTATGTATTCTGTTTATATGTATTTTTTGGACAGGTTAGACTTTTCAGGCCAACCAAACCTTACTCAGTGGATCAAAACAATATCCCAGCAAATAAAAGCGCTGTATTTACTTCGAGATGAAGACTGTGCAAGTAAGTCTGAAGAAATGTGTGTATTTGTATGTGAAAATGTTATAATACTAATGGAAAAGACCGAGTATTTTGGTTCTACCACAGTGGAGTTGAGAGATGGTGCCGAAGTGGTGAGAACAGCTTGCGATTTCAGTTTCTGGTGATGTGCTCCTGCACCTTTTTATAATGTAAAAATTATGTATAGGTGAATAAACAATGTTTTATTACTTCTTGTTTTTACAGGCAATTCTGGTAATTCAGAAAAAATGGATCAGCTGCAATTACCTGAAGGATTTAGACCAGATTTCAAACCGAAGTATGTATTTACATCTTAATAAATCATTAAAAATTCATCATGAAATGGTAACATGAAAATAGAATGTGACTTCTGTGCTATAAGGTCTCAATAATTAAGGCAAGTATATGAATTTTGCTTTAATTAGAAAAGTTGATCCTATTATTATGATGATATTGAAGTCCAACCCACAAGTAGTAAATAATGCAGTAGAATTTCAGAGGTGGATGTGGTAAGTGGATGTGCAGAGAAGATGCTGCAGTTGTATAAATTTCAACATCAGGATTAAGCTTTGTTTCCCTGTTACTTGTAACTGGATGAAGGATTCATCATTATAGCTCAGCACTACAAGTAAAACATGAAGAAAGACTATGAAATGGAGAGTATGTTAATATGTTATTTCAGCTATTAAGGTGTGTTTGTATTTGAGTCTACCCTTTCTTCCCTTGAGGAGACAGTAATAAAATTCATTACATGGTACAGACATTTGTCTGCCAGCTGCACACAAAAATGCAAGACACCTATCCCAGCTGATGATAGATTTTGCTATCAGTCACACACAATTCTTTTAATTTAGCCTTAACTATATTATCTTTGAAGACTGGATATTCTTAACACTAAAAAATGAGATTGGTTCCAATCAAATAATAAAAAAATAGTTGGGAGTGTATCTGTCACAGAAAAGAGGTTACAGAATTACCAGATCCAAAGAAAGATACTGGAGTTCTCAAATTTTAAAAATCCAGGTGTTCAGCTGTGGGGTGAATGCTCATCATTAAAAGTACTATGCTGCCAGTGGAGAAAATAATGAATTAGTAATATTGTTTTCTTTGTTTCAGGAATCCTTATTCTGAGAGCATAAAAGAGATGTTGACAACTTTTGGTACGGCAACATACAAAGTAGGCTTGAAGGTTCATCCAAATGAAGAAGATCCACGTGTACCTATAATGTGCTGGGGCAGCTGTGCTTACACGATACAGACTATAGGTACCAATGTATTCATTTTGCTCCTTTATATGTGAATTTCAGAATTCAGTTAAATTCCCAGCATTGAAATATTTTTTGTTTTTTTCCGCCCCCCACCAGAACGAATTTTAGCTGATGAAGATAAACCATTATTTGGTCATTTACCTTGTCGACAGGTAAGGATCAAGTAGCAATTCCTCCCTGAATCGGTGGAAAAAGAGGGAATTGTGCTGCTTTAATGCAGAATATCTAAATTTTAAGTTATAGTTATTTGATAGTTTTATTTGCTGGATTCCACTGTTTAGTCAATCAGTATCTGATTATTAATCTATTTAAAAATCAAATTAGCAAAAGTATTATGTTTTTTTTCTATATATGCATAGTTTAGTAAGGCCAGGGTTTCTCATGGTAACAGTCAAAATAAGAATACTGAAGGGAACTTGTATATTTGCATAAACAAAAATATCTGTCATATACTTACACACTCAAACTGCTCCCATAAACTGCAGCTGAGGGGCCTGAAAAGAATGCTGTAAGTTTAAAGACCTTTTCATATTGAGGAACTTCTTTAACTGTGGCAGTGTCTCTTTTTCTTTGTTTTTAAAGGATGACTGCCTTACATCATTAACAAGATTTGCAGCAGCTCACTGGACAGTTTCATCTCTTTCAGCAGTACAGGGTCACTTTTGTACTCTCTTAGCATGTAAGTTCACCACCTTATGCTGCTTTTTACAAAGACACAGATATAGAAAAGTGCTTACAGAGTCATTGTTAGTCTTGATTACAAGAAGATTGTTCTATGTAGTGGGTTTAAGTAATAGGCCAAGAGCTGGTATTTTCACATCTGTACCTATGCGTATTTTGTCATACCGTGGGGAAAAAAGAAGACATTTCTTTTGGTCTGCAGTTGCAACATACATTTCAAGAGAAGCATGGCTATTTTGCTGTGAAGGAGTTCAGTTGATTCTTCCCAGCATTTATATTGCTGCTTTTAGAAAGATACCTAGAGCAAAGGAGAAGGAAGCGTGGTCCTTCACAAAAGAAAAGTGATACACTGGAACTTTAAAGAGGAGGAAATTAAGATTAATATAGTATTGAAAGGAAAGAGGATATTTGCAGAGGTCTGTAATACATCTGCAAACTTCTCTGTCTTTGAAAAGTAGGATCTGTGATAAGACAGGACTTATTATGTAATGTCATATATTAGTTGAGAATTTTAATGAGAACAGCCAAAATGTTCCAAGCTTGAAGCATTGGTAGATAACAGGTGAAAAGTCTGAAGTTCAGCCTAATGCAGTAATTACCCATGAGAGGACTATTCTGAAAGGCTATTATAAAATGGGATAATTTTAATATTTACAATCAGTAGAGCAGGGAAACTTTCAAAAGGCATTTATATGCTGAAATTACTAGTAGAATTGATATCACCTACTTCAGCAAACAGTTGGCAGCTTTATGGCAAAGAACTTAATTGACATCAGTTTGTAGCAGTAATGATTGAGCCATTTTCTATGTGAAGCAGAAGAGAAAATGTTGCTAGCTATTTGACTCGAACTTTGTAGTATACAGTGTTCTGCATGGTTTGGGTTTTCTTGAAAACTTGAATCAATGTTTCTTCAAAGCTCTTCTTCCTTCCAGCTGACAGAAGCAACTGCACTGCTTTTATTTTTATGAAGGAAAAGTGTTTGCTATTTTATTTTTCAAGTCTAGGAATAAGGAAAATTAGCCTTTGATCTGTCAGTATTCTATGAACTATACATAAAGACAACTTATCAAATAAAAGTTTGGTTTTGGAAGTCCCTTGCTCTGGTCACGTTTTTGATAGAAGCATTTTTCACGCTTTTGGGTTGAGTTCTGTGGCTATATGTGTACAAAAGGAAAAGCATTTGAAAACTGAGTGGTGGTGAAATGTTTGCTAATAGAAATAGCTTCAAAATGTCACAGATCTTCAGCTGTTAATTTTTTGGCCAGCAAGGCAGCAATCTTCCACTGAAGTATTTTTATGTTATTATGATGAGACTATTTTTTACTGTAGTAGTGTTTTTAAACTTGGCAGCTTAATGCTTATAGCTGCATTGTATAACTATTCTCATAGCTTCAATTGAAACTCTTGTATTGTAAATCTGATTTTACTGCTTGGAGTAAAGAAGTTTGCAACTGTTCCTTGATTGTTATTTTAAATATGTTTTAACATTTTCAAGACACTTTATTTATGTTTGCTTTTAGATGGAGGTACTTGGAATTTACTAAGTGTGTGAATTTCTGTTGTTAGCTGGAGTGCTTTGGTTAATACTTTATGGTTACTGTGAATACTAGAGATGGAGAGACCAATACCTAGCTCTTTCTTAATTAGACATAAAAAGATGAATTTAAGAGACTCTTTAGTAATGTATTTTTGAGTCCGTAAGGCAAATGAGTTAGTTATGTGAGGCAAATTTAGTGAACCTTGTAAAGTTAAGTGGATTGCAAAAGTTTCCTTCAAACAGCTGTCCAACAGACAACAATTAGTGTTTCTGTTTAGTTGCTAGTGTTTGAGCTTATTTCTGGGTCAGAGCTTGAGATACCGTCTCATTTTTATCTCCCACTGGAAACCTAAGCAATGAAGGGAAGTCACTATGGGAAGAGTGAATGGCAGCACTTACTTTGTTATAGTTTCTTTGGGTTTGTTTCATTTCAGTACAGTATAGTCAGGTAGGCAAGAGTCTTTTCCAATAACGCCGGACAACTCTTGAATTCACACCTTTCTGGCCAAAACAGGTACATTTGTATTTTAAGTACTTTAAGCATATAAACCAAGGAGATGGCTCTCATTTTGTAACTGAAGTACACTGAAAGCTTTTCATATATAAATGTTCAATTAATAAATTTATTTTTCTCTCTAAAATACTCAGCACTGGTGCCTAATGAAAAAAATGGAAATCTTCCTTGCATACTTGATATTGACATGTTTCATTTATTGGTAAGTATTCCATAATATATATTAATAATGTTTTGATGCAGTAGGCACTATAGAAAAACTTAATTGGAAACTTTCTCTTTATTCTGGGTTAGGAACCTTTCAAAATGTTCAGGTTTTTAGTATTTTTTTCACGACTTAATACAATTTAAAGACTTCTTTCGTTTCAAGTACTCTTTTCTATAAATAAAAACGGGGTAAAATGAGGCAGAATGTATACTCTTTGGATGTTTAAAAAAAAACAGAACAAAAAGCCAAAACCAAACCCCCCCAATAAACCACAAACAAAAAATAGGGAAAAAAAAAAAAAACAAACCCCTACAAACAGACCCGTAAAACTCCCTGGTAGTTAATCATTGTTCCCTTAAATAATGGCTGGCTAATTAGCTTCAAAATTAGCCTTATGAGGTGTGCTGCCTTGAAAGGGTATAGTTGCAGCGTGAGCAGAGAAAATGGGACGATTCAAAAAGAAAAGGAATATACCAGCTTTCTTGTTTTCTTTTTCAGGTAAGCTTGGTGCTCTCTTTCCCTGCCATACACTGTCAGGATTTTTCAGGGGTTAGTCTTGGCACTGGAGATCTTCACCTGTTTCATCTTGTCACTATGGCACACATAGTACAAATTTTACTTACCTCATCAACAGGTAATGCCACTTTCTTTCAACTTCTATTGAAATGATTCCTCATATCTGTACTTGGAAAACACTAAGGTGCTATTGGTAAACGTATGCAGTTTACAGTTGCAAAATAAAATTGCTGGTGCTCTCTCTTTCAGCCCATAGAAAGTATTGATAAGTTGTACTTGTGGAAGTTCAGTCTTTCGTCTTTATTGCTTAACACTGGATGATTTTTGGAGCATAGCTTGTCATGAATCCTAGCTTTCCAGCTAATGTAGCAGTGCCTGGAAGTGTTTATTGCAGAGACTTGGCTTAGGCATTGCAGGATGAATAAGTTGCAGTTAGCAAAGTAAGGAATCAATGTGTCTTCTGGCAAGAGGAACTGTGTAAGGTGTAGTATGCCAAAAGCGAAGAACTCCAAGCAATTATATTAAGAAACCCAACCAATCGAACAAGTAAACCAACACCTCACTGGAGTTGACAATAGCATAAACTTACCACATAAGATGTGCAGCAGAAAGCTTTTTTCCAGTACATCGTATTCCAGTACAATGGAATGTTTCACTTAGTTTTAGCCTTTTTCTCAAAACTTGAAAAATTACATTCTTGCTGTATAAACATGTATATATGAAGTAACTTGCTTATCATTTCTTTCTTCTTCAGAAGAGAATGGCATGGATCAAGAAAACACTAACAGTGAAGAGGAAGTAGCTGTGCTTACACTGTATAAATTTCTTTGCCAGTGTACAGGAAGGTAAAACTGTGATCTTTTGATAAAATTTTATAATATTTTCTCCCTCCCGGACTAAACACTAACTACTGACTAAATTCCATATACTAATGCTGTCGAAGATGAGACTTTTAACTTGGGAACTCTTGCATCTTGTTTCTTATCCACTACTATTAGATTCACTTTTCAAGTAACTATACCTATAAATTCCTCTGTGCTCATGAAGATGCCTGCTCATGAAGATTATGCTCTGGAGCATTTTTTTAGTCAGTTTGCAGATGTGTCAAATCTGGAATTGGCAGTGTCTGAGTACAGAAAACTTGTTAGGATCTGAAATGTCTAAGCAAAATTTTCCTTAATTTACTGTCCCAGTTGGTGACATTTTTATGAATCTCTATTTTGTTGTTTTCCTTGGAGTTAGCTTTGAAATAAACACTTTGCATAATGCTTGTTTCAACTGAAGTCAGTAATTTAATATGAAATATGACTGAAGGCTTACTAAATATAGTTCTCAAACTGAAATTATTAAATAAAAGCAAACTTCTTTTCATTGTATTCTCTTAAGTGCCTTGAAAGAAATTTCCTCAGGCTGGCACCTGTGGAGGAATCTAAAAGCTGGAATCATGCCTTTCCTGAGATGTTCTGCTTTGTTTTTCCATTACTTAAATGGAGTCCCAGCACCCTCAGAAGTTCAAGGTACTGTCTGCTTTGTATTAAATCAGCTTTTCAAGACATAAACATTTAGGGACAAAACAAATTACATTTAAACTCTCTTTTCTGCATAAGCTGATTGAATCAATGTGGGCTTGTTACCAGTGTTACCAGAACGATACGTGCATAATGAAAAAGGCAAAAAAAAAATTTGTTTCCATTTTAAAAATGTATTTTTAACATAGAGGCAAATGCTGTTCTAGATTACTTAAAACCAAAATTGATGCTCTTCTGTTAAAAAGTGAAATTTTGATTATTTCAAATCTCCTATTGATTACTGGTTTCAAATGAGACCTGCTTTTGCTTGCATTGATTTCATTTGAATGAGCATCCACTAATAATTAATATCTCTCTGTAAATACACTATGTTACATCACACTCCAAATAATCAATGTTAGTAACATACTTTACTGTCCTCCACATGGTTTATGTAGGGATAGAATGCAAATCTGACAATATTAATAATAAGTAGGTTCACACTGCTTTAGGATTGCCATGTTTAAAACAAAGTCTGATACTTGATGCTGAGCTGACATGAGAACAGCGGTTGTCTCTTGTCATGGGTATCTTCGTGATTTGGTAGTTGTTGTAGAATGTTTCCTTGACATGTAGCTGCTGACAAATTGTGTTTAAAATGTAGATTTCCCCCCCCCCCCCATTTAACAATTGCCATACTTAAGCATTTCGGCTAAAAGAAAAGAAACCTCTATTCCTGAACTTTGATTTTCTGTAACAAGGTTTCTCAAGTTCATAGTCTGGACCAGTAGTGACCACTTGAGTTCTTTGTTACGGATACTCTAAAGATGAGGTACGAAGTGCAGATGTACTTCCAGGCAGTAGGTCCATGGGCTTTAGAGAGTTGGTTGTAGGAGAGGGGAAGAGGAAGGCTTTGCTTCACTTTTTTTACAATCCTCAAGTCCCAGGTGCTCAGATGGCCCTGCAGATCCCCACCACCAAGGGATGTCCTGACAGTGGCCATGGCACTGGGTGTTTTGCTTTCCCTTCCCACTCCCCCGCCCCAGGACCCACTGATCCCACAACTGGTCTGTATTGTTCTTCTCTGGTGTTTTACTGGGGGTTGCGAAATGGCAATCACTTGGGCATGAGAGGGAAGTGAGCACAGCTTTTATTGTAATTCTCTTCACTCCTTTATTCAGGAGCAAAAGAGGCTGTGCCACAGAAGAGGTACTGGTACTCTTTGTCCTGAAAGTTGGGAGAGCAGAGGCCCAGGGAGTCAAACCAATAGACTAGTATGAATATGGCAATCTGGCAGCTGTGTCCTACAGATTTTAGTAGAGTTTGGCATTGCAGGCATTTGCAATTTCTGTATTTCGGAGGCTGTGGTATACTGCCTGTTGCTGACCACCCGTCTCCGGTTTGTGTCACGGACTCCAAGGAGCACAAAGTAGGCATTTAATGGGCGACATTAAAACAAAGACATACTAAGTTGTAAAAGCCATTGAACTTTCTGTTATGGTTCCTGTATGGCTAGGCTTGAAACATGCTTAGGGGGGGAGTTTGGGGAAAGTTGCTTTTCATTACTGGCAGTTTTCCAGCATAGCTGTCTGCTGCCTTTACTAGCACTTTCATACTTCATACTGCATTTTGGGTGTGGGAAAACACAGTTTGGAAAAAAAAAAAAGGATAGCTGTCCCATTATTTAGAGCTGTATTTCATTTATTGTAGATAATGTCATTTAAAAAAATGTAATTATGAGAATTGTATTTTTTTTTAACAGTAAATGGAGCAAACCAGTTTGAACACTTATGTAGCTATCTTTCCTTGCCAAACAACCTCACTTGCCTTTTTCAAGAAAATAGTGAGATTCTGAACACGTTAATAGAAAGGTAAGTCGTGTTTTTATGCTTAGTTTAAATATAATAAAGAATCCTGCGCAAGATAGTAATATAAGTATTCTCCCAGGAGTGCATATATGGAAGTGAATCATAGACTTTGAAAAGCATTTGTGAAAGAAGTGATTTGAAAGAAATTATTTTGGTTGTAGAGAGTATTGAATAGATGTACTGTGGATTTTTTGCTTATTTGTTTTTGGAAAGTATCATCCATTGAAGTTAAAAGCCAATTTTTTTCTTTCTTGTAGTTGGTGCAGTAACAATGAAGTAAAAAGATATCTGGAAGGCAAGAGACATGCTATCAGGTAAACATGGAGAAATTTTTAGCAGAGACGGGAGAAACTTTAATGTTGCAGTTTTCTCCAAGTATTTTTTCTAAAGGGTGTTTATAATAACATAGTATCAGTTCTGCTTTATTGAATGACAAAGATATTAGTGGATAAGTAAAGACATTTTTGGAATTTTGTAAGAAAACTGAAATGTTGCTTAAATAAGTAGATTTTAAAGACAAAGTTAAATATTACAGTTTTATTTAGACTGATCTGCAGTAATCAGAGGCCGTAACATTTCTTCTCATGTTTCCTATAGTAGATTTTTACCTTCTGATTCAAAAGATATGCTGTTGCTAAAAGACATGTATAACCTCTGTTTAAAAATACTAGGCATTGAAGAGCTTCTTAAATTATCTTTTTAAAGAATCCAAATTCTTCAGTGAAATCAACACCAAGTCAGTTGCTATAAAGAAAATTTGCTTTTCGTACATTTCTACTTGCTAAGCAATTATTTTGAATTCAGAACGCATTTAATACTTAGTGGGCGTAGGAAAGCATTTGGGGTGTTTTTCTTTTTGAAGGCTGGGTAAAAATAGTGGTTATCAATTATCCAAATAATTAGAAATGAATATGAGGTTCACAGTGCTGTCATTAAAAACATATCCCTGCATTTTAATCTCCTGTGCTAAATACTTAAAGTCAATCTTTCAACATTGTACATACAATAAGGCTAAGTGACAAAAACAAAAAATTAATCACTTCATCTGTTAAATACCAGGCTATTAACAGAATTTCTTATACAGTAAGAATACTCTGATTGCATAATTGATTTTGTTACGTGTGATTGTTGCAATTTTCTTCCATGTGTTCCTTTTGCTGATTCTTAACTGCTCTTCACAAGATTGTGTCTAACTTGACAGTGATTTTTTTTCTCTCAGCATGTTTTTGTACATTGCTTCTGTTACAAACCTCTATTTACATTTCACAGTCTCATTTCTGTTATTCCTAGAGTTGAAGATTATTAAAATTTAGTGTATAGTATCTGCAAAAAAATTAACTTTTAACTGTTATTTCTGAAGATATAAATATTTAATATTAAATAGGTCCTTTTCATTGCATGAATATTTCATTCTCTTCAGGATGCAAGTTCTCTGAACTTGAGAGTCAGACTATTTTACATTCAGTATTAGTGACAAAAGAAAAATACAAAGCAAACCGATAAGGGAACAGAACAAATATTCAGTTAAACCTGTAGTGACATCATCATGAGATTTTTGCGAAAAGCATACGTGACATGTATTTCTCTGACTTTCTGCCTGTGCGTTTTCTCAAACTCATAAAAAATATGATGAAGAAAACTGGAGGTGGTCTAGTTGAGAGATGTGGAGATTCCTTTTTTATGTGCTACCATTTTACTCTATGAATGGCAGAGAAGAGGAAAACTTTAAAAATTTAATTATTCACAGATGCTGTTTAGATGAGTCAGGAAAACATGAATGAGTTTGAAATCACTGTGTGTTATTCATTGAAATATGAGTGGTTAATTTGATTGCTTTATTCTAGCTATGCAAGAGAATCCAACAAGCTAATAGACCTTCCGGACGACTACAGCTGCCTCATTAACCAAGCATCCAATTTCTCGTAAGTTGTATGCAATTATAGTGAGGACCTCTAAAGTCTTCTGCTCCTTTTGATGAACTGGGAAGCCTCTAACCTGAAAGCCTCAGAAAGTTGTTTATAGAATCATAAACTTAATGGCACGTATTGATTGTCAGCTCTTCCAGCAAAACTGCCATGTATTTCAGTGAAATAGAAATTGCAAAGATCTGTATAACTGTTAACTGTATAAATGTTCAAAAGTACTTTTGAATCTTTTTACCATCTATGGTTAATACATACAATGGATTTTTTTTTTTTTGCTTAACCAAAAGGTGTCCGAAATCAGGTGGTGATAAAAGCAGAGCCCCAACGTTGTGCCTTGTGTGTGGGACCATGCTATGTTCTCAGAGTTACTGTTGTCAGACTGAATTAGAAGGAGAAGATGTTGGAGCCTGTACTGCACATACGTACACGTGTGGTTCTGGTGTGGGCATATTCCTTAGGTAAGGAACTGAACACCTCTACTTATATTGCTAGGTTAGATGGTGTGCGTAGACATGAAATGAATAGTTCTGTAAGTGTGATTGCAGGGGTGGTTTGTAAAGGTAGTGGTTTGTTAATAACAGGATTGCCTAAAAACTAGAGTGTATTCATCTTCCTTATACTTTGGTATAAGGTTCAGAGGTTGTATCATAGAAAATTTGAATTTCATTTTAAAGTCAATTTGTTTTCTCTGTGCGTTTATTTCCACTCCAGTATTACAAAACAGTGAAGGTAAATACCTTGATTATTTTGTTGCTGCTGCTGTGGAAAACATGAAAACTCATTTTAGTTGTCTTCTTGCATACAAGGAAAGGTTAGATAATGTCTGTTTTCACTTTGGCAAAGATTAGTGAGAAGTGAATTTGTTTTATTTTGCTTGTTGTGGTTGTGTCAAGTATTTTACACAGACTGCAAATAATATGACATGAAACTACATTGTTTTTAACTGCTACCAAAGAGTTATAACAGGAAGAGAGTAAGATCTTTAGTTTAGGAAAAAAAAGTACCTTTAGAAATCTGTACATGCAGATTATACAGAATGAAAGTAGGTGAGAATTGGAAAAGCAGTGTCTAAGAAAATATGAGAAACCATTCACCTAAAAATCAATACCTAAAATCTTCTCTGTGTTTCTCTCTAGAGTACGAGAATGTCAGGTGCTATTTTTAGCTGGAAAAACAAAGGGCTGCTTTTATCCTCCTCCTTATCTCGATGACTATGGAGAGACAGACCAGGGACTCAGGTAAATATTTAAAAAATATATCTTGTAAAGACAGGAATTCTAAAACTGTCTGGTTTGTAAAATACACTTTCTATGTTACCTTTTTATTTTAATTATATACATAATATTGTATTTTGACATTGCTGCTGCATGTAATATCTTCAAACATTTTAATGCTAATATGTGTTTTTAGGTTAAAAATATTTAATGGAGGATCTTTCCCAGGTTGTAAACAGTTGTCTTGAGGTGTAAAAACTTCAATCTTTTTAGCATCTGTGAAGTTGCCTAGAAACTAAGGCTGAAAATTTTATTTGTATATAGTGCATTTATTTGTATAATCTGTGTTAATGTAATACCAAGTGAAAATACTATGACATTATTTTATTTAATGTGGTAGTTCTTTGTCTTAACTCCTGTCTCTGCTTCCTATGAGAATAGTTTGGGGACTTGATATTGTTAATGCTTGCTACTTGTGAAACTGGTCAAAATCATAGACTATGAACTGGTTCCGCATGGAAAGATTGCTGAAAACCTATGTTCAGACTTCTGTGGACTGTACATGAGATTCCCAAAGGCTGGAGGGAACCGTTGAGCAGTAAGGGTGGGGGCCAGACAAGGTAGCACTCCAGTTTCCAAATATCTGTTGGTCTGTTCTGACAAGAGAAAAATGTTAAAGGGTTATCTAAATATTTTAATATTTTAAAGGGTTATCTAATATTTAATATGTCACACCTGAGTGTTTGTGCTTATTTGCAGTGTTTTATCGTTCCTGATAAGTATTATCTCCTTTTCAGACGCGGGAATCCCTTACACCTGTGCAAAGAACGATTTAAAAAGATTCAAAAACTCTGGCAGCAGCACAGTATCACAGAGGAAATTGGACATGCACAAGAAGCAAATCAAACACTAGTTGGCATTGATTGGCAGCATTTATAATGGTTATCTACTGAAGACTGGAACTTTATTAAGATTTTTGTAACTCAGTAAGCTTTTCAAAGGAGGGATTAGGAAAAAAAGTCTGAGGAAAAAAAAAAAACAAGACCAGTCCTGTTATTTAATCTTTGTTTTACAATGTATTTCATAAAGATACCAGTTAACATTAATCAAGTAAACTTCTTTCTATGTAAGCAAGTTTTATTAGTCATATAATTTGCACTGTGCTTCCTTCACAGAAATGTCTTGGGTTATAAACCTGGGCAAATGAACTTGAGTTTCTGATAAAAAAAGAATGACTCTTTTTGGAAGTCTGACTATGATTTTTCTTATAAACTGCAAGAGAAAAAGACTGCTGAAACAGAAACTAGATAGAGCACAATTACAGATTGTGTTTTGCCCCTTGCTAGTAATCTGAGCCGGTTTATTTATTATTCTGCATTTTAATACTTAAGCTGTGTGTACATGCAATGGAATGAAGTAAGGAAGCAAATAATGTAGCAAAAGGATGTTTCTGTCTGCATCAGTGGATAATTCACTCTTTCACTTGGTGTATCTAAAATGATTTTGTCATTTGTACTCTTGCAGCTTTCTTGCTTCCAGTGGTTTTTTAACTAAAAAAACCTAACACTAGCTTTACAAGTAAAATAATTTAATTTAAAGCTTTTTCCAGAGCATTGCACTCCTTAGAATTATGTAGTTTGTAATTTGAATTTAGCTGGGAAACCCTTTCACTTTCAATTATGTGATTGGTTATTGGTATTCAAGGGTTGACATTGTGCTTTAGAAGATATTTTAAGATAATGACAATACGTAAAACGTCATGAAAGCTAATTTTATGTTAATTTGCAGAAGCACAGAGGGTATTTTCTTCATTTTTGTTAACAGTCAACTTTTAAGGTGCAAATCCCATCTCCTTTTTGTTGCAGATGAACTAAATGGTTTCCTCTGGCTTTGAAGGGCCACAATCACACTGCCCACATTTTTGCATCTATTCTTTTTTTTTTTTTTTTTTCTGTTGTCCCATCAAGTATATTTACTTTTTGGCTTGATTTAAAGCTCTGTAAAGATGTTTGCATATAGTATATTTTATAAATATATTCTATAACTGCGCAGATTTGCACTTGATACGAGGGTGCCTGAAGGCAGTGAGTTTTCTAGTTGTATGTAATTAGACCGCCAAGATGTCTCTAAAAAGTGACATTATGCTTACTGATTTAAAATAAAATCCATTACCTTTATCTCTCTATCTTCTGACAAATTAGTAAGATCTTAATTTACATAGTTCTGTTTCCTTAATAATCTGTGGTTCTTTTAGTTAAGTCTTACTTTCTGACTACGTCTTCAGCCCAGATAAGCAATCCCTTTACTGTCTGCCGTGTCTTCAGTTACACTTGGTCTGACTGAATTGTTTCTATTTTTACAGATTTAAAGCTTCAGATAAATTTTGTATATTCATGGTGTACAGGACAATTTTTCAAACATTCAGTAACAGTATTGAGTGAAGATGTGAAGTATGAAATAAAGAAACTTGGCCAATGTTGATTTCCTTTTCTTAAAAACAGTACAGACTACTCTTGTCTCTGCTACCAGTTGTAGATCGAATCATTTATATATTGCTATCGCTTTTTACAAAGAGACATGCAGAAGTTGTAGGAAAAAATGACATTAATGCTTCATCTCTACCTTCCCCTGGTTACATCCCCCTCTGCCTTCCCTCTGTCTTACGCTGGTTGATATATCAACAATTTTCTGTGCATGGTACTTAGAAATCACACTTTTCTGGTGACGTTACTATTCCTTTGCAGAGAGTCTTGCTTCTTAAGCTGTGTGCCACAGTTTCAAATAATGTGTAACTGCATTGAAAAACACTCTTTTCCTGTAAGCATAATATTAAAAAGATAATTGATGATACTGACAGATTTCTCTGTGCAAAGCAAAATATTGACAGCAAGAAGGATTTTTTTCCTCTGGGATCAGAGTCGGAGACTGCGAGGTTGAGTAGGTTGGTAAAATTATGACCACAAATAATTGCAAAGTACACGATTTATCTTTTTTTTTTTTTTTGCAATTTAGTAATTCTTTACTCAAGAATTCTATTCTCTGATTTGTTTTGCATGTATTTATATTAATGTAGAAATATTTATATATACCATTGTTTCAGTATCAGGGAAATAATATCTGTAATAAATTGGCTATAACTTTAATATTTATGGATTATGTGTACAATCTGGAATGAACTATGTGTTTGGGGGGAGGAAAAAACCCAGCAACAAAAAACCACAAAATCCCCAAACCTGAAACCATCATAATAGAATACAAAACAAAGCTGAAAGCATCAAGTAAATGCTTTTGGTGTTGACATTCAATAAGTACTTTTTAAATGTTGTTTTTAGAATTTTGCTGAGCTTGTTCCTTCAAGTGTGTCGCCTTGTTAATCACAAGCTAAGAGAAATACCTGGATGTGCAACATCTGCAATTCCCCGGCTGTAAATGTAAGATGATTATATTATTAATGTCATTTGCTTCAGTCAGCTAAACCTTTCTTGACCTCTACCAAAAAGTCTAATCGTCTTTTTAAAGGATTGTAAATTGCATTTTATAAAGGGATGAGGGTTGAGGTTCACATCAGTAATGTTTTTTACTCTGTTCATACTTCAAGACAACACTTCGTACTCCCCCCAGTCTTCCATAGGAGGCTATTCCTTACTCTGGTGGAAGTACATAACCAAAGTAACACCTGATGCCTTCTGACTTGTGCCAAGAGCCAGTGCTCCCCACAGCTCTCTAACTACTTCATCTGTAACGTTATTGGGAATTTGTTGGCTGAGATTTAAGCGCTTGTGGATTCTCAGCCTATTTACATCTTCACCTCTCGCCCAGTTCCCTACAGCTTCCTTCTGTGTCCCTCAAACTAGTCTTCATGCTGATGACTAAGCAAGTAAAATTCGGGCCTCGTTTCCCACTCTAGCATTGGGAACAACCTGGACTGAAGGGTTCCATGTGTTGCTGCACTATATGGTTAACTTCTTTTATTGGGACAGTGGACATTGCACGTGCAGCCGCACAGACCCTTTTCTGTCCTTTTGTGTTTGACATGAAGCCCTACCAGCTCTCGCGCTCCGGCCCTGGCATCTCGTTTTAAGTGCATCTCATTTTATGCTAAATGAGTTGGTGTTTTGTTTAGAAGTTCCATCATTGTGATAATTTTCTTTATGACCTGAATGTGTAGAGGAGAAGCTGGATGCTCGACCTACTGTGCAAGTACCTGCAGCACAAAATCCCAGCCGTTTTCCTTTCTGGAAGATTAAATTGCACGAGGGGAGTTGCATCTCAAATCTCTTCGCAGTAGAGTCCTGTTGTGATCAACTGAGTATGCAGTCTGCCTCCCTTCTGCCCTGGACTCTCCTTCTCTGCTCCTTTCTAGGAATTGCCCTTGGCAAGATGTAGTGGCTCTGTATGTCCGTTCCACTCTTGAGATTATTGATTATATAAGTCAAATATGGCAGTATTAAACAGTTTTGGCTTTAATATGAGCCCCTGGGGAATGCCAGTTGTAACTGGTTGGTTTCCAACTGTTCATTGCTGCTGTCTGAACCTGAAAATCCAGCCGTGTTTCTGTCCACCTTGCAGTCTGTCTGGTCTGCATCTCCCCAGATTGGTTACGAGGATGTTGTCTGAAATAATATTGGAAGTTTTTCTAAAGTAAGACATCTACTGTACAGAGAAAGTGGTTTTACAGCAACTTTCATTTACTAAGAAGCGAAAGAGGAGGAACAGGCCTTTAAATTAACCCAACAGTCGAATCATTTTGTGTATGACCAGGGTAAGGAGGCTATCTCTGATAATAGCAAGAGGTATTAGGTTGATCTTTGTGGGGCTTCTATGGGTCTCCTGATCTTCATATTTTCGTATCGCAATCTGCTCTGCTTTTGGTGAGCCAGGACCGTTACCTGGCCAGTCCTGCATCTTGGTGGGAGTGGGGTGGTGCTCTTCATACCTTAAGTGGCATTTAAGGAAAACTTTCTTAGGGAGGCATCCACTTCTCTACCATTAGGTGTTCAGTTCCTCAGCTCCCTGTGGTGAGTGTCCCAGAGCCCTACTTGACCCTGCACAGAGAAGGTTGGAGACTTCACGGGAACAACACTGGATTCAGTTATTATCAAGGCTTGCCTTCTGCAGGAATGCTTCCAGGTGCTCAAGGAGTGATGACAGCCAGGGAGCGTGGCAACCACACCTCTGCGTACATAGCTAACACATCACCATTTGACTGTCTGCTTTCTCTGGGTAACTGGTTCAGGTTGTATGGTACTGTTTCAACATATCCTTAGGGACAGGCACACAGAAAGGTTGTTTACCAGCAATGGGAAGTCTTACAAGTTGTCTTTAGGGAAATGTCTCTCCTTACCATGAATTCAGTTTTCTTTTTCATGGGATTTGAATGTTTAGAAGAATGGGAAGGAGTAGAGTTGGCTTCTCCTTTTGGGCTATGTTCAAGCAAAGGTCGGAGGAGTCCCACAGTAAGAACATTCCAAACAGGTACTGCTGAGGCAAAAAAGTCTCCATCATTTAATGCCTGATGAAAGTCGTGTGTGTGGATAGCACATCTTAATCTCCAGTTGCTGATAACTTCTAGTTACCAGTAAGCGGCTTCACCTTGTTGGAGTGTCATTTGTTGGTTTGGGGAACCAGCAGTGACTGATGGAGGGGCGTTACTCTCAGCCTGGGATAACTAAGTAGAGTTGCCTGCTTGACTGCTGGGACTGCAGCGAGAGCACAGGCCGCAGGCAGCTCTAGAGTGTGGCGGCGTGCCCAGAAGGAGCTGGAGCCTCCCTGCCTCTCCTTGCTGCCAGCCAGCAGTGCCCGTGCAGTTTGGGGGTTTGCTGTCGTGGAAGTTTGAACCGTTGGGTAAGGGACAGTGAAGAACTCCGTCAGGCGGGTGGCTGGGGATCCCAGGCTTGACTGAGGCTCTTGACCAGTCAGTGCTTGCCCCCAGACCAGGCTCTGGGAGTTCATCCACTGGAAAGCCCTCCAAGGCCTGACTGAAAGTCCCACAGAGCTGTGCTCTTCAGACTGTTAGGCAGCTTTTTCCATTAAGAGGGAGAAGGGTTTTATTATTATCTATTTTATTCTGAGGCTAACAATGGTCAGGAGAAATAGCGATTCCTGGTTCTGTTCTAGGGGAGTCAGCTCAG
The DNA here is from genome assembly GCF_018139145.2 of Gymnogyps californianus. Lineage (NCBI taxonomy): Eukaryota > Metazoa > Chordata > Aves > Accipitriformes > Cathartidae > Gymnogyps > Gymnogyps californianus. The sequence goes on from NC_059473.1 coordinate 26,677,531, forward strand.
TGTCTGATGGCTAATTCAGGTGTGACTTTTATGCAACTGTATTGAGCTAGTTTTGTCAATATTATTATTTTTACCTTATATTAATACATATTTTGTTAAACATGTTACAGGCTGATACAGGAACATAAGCTACAGTAAAATAGTTCAGACGTTTACAAAGCAGGGCCCTGTGAATACCACACGTTGAACATGTGTGGACCCCTCTGATCATGTAGGGAGCGTTTCAATGCTGTTTAGTACCCCTTATCACCAGCTGGCCCTGAGAAGTAGCTGAGTATTTATGGTGATAGGTGGAAGCTTCGTACTAAAACATTCTCTCGCTTCAGCTTGAGACCCTATGGAAGGGCATGGTGATTTTATCTTATTTAACTCTTTAAGTTCACTATATCCACCCACACGCTTACACCCACAGGCACCAAGACGTGTGTGTCCAAGTGGTCTGGCCAGGACTGTGTGCTACAGAGGACAGGAGCAATAGCTGCTGAGTCCTCCCTACGTACTGCTTGGTGGGTGGTGGCAAGCTGGCTTTTGGAAAGGTCTTTTATATCCATTGGGATTCAGCAGTAACGGTGGTGCCGTGTTTTGCCTCAGTATCCTGCTTCACCCTTCATAAATCTTGAGTAAGGCTGCCCGTTGTCTTTTCTCGTTTTGGGTTGCCTTGGCTAGAATATAATAACGTGAAGAGGAACGGCACACACAACACACTACAACCTCATTTTCTCCCTCTTGTTACCAAAGTGCAGGTCTGCTTCTGAGAAGTCAACTGTACTGTGGCCATTTGGAGCTCAGGCTTCCTGGGCTGGGTGTAAACAACACATTTCTCAGCATCTACCCACTTTATTGCTGTCAGTCACATCCCTGTTTATCTGTGCATGCTGCTCTTTAAAGGCTTGCTCGATTATTTCTTCTGCTGTTTCATACATGTACGTTTCTATTCATACTTCATTCGTAGCAGTTTTAACATTTCTTCTACAAATCTTCGTACCAAGTATAAAAACTGCTTTGCATATTCTTATCTCGAGGCTGTTGCATATTCGTCCTCTATTTTTTCCTGCTCTTCTGCCACCTTTCCCCCTCTCCTGGCATGCAAACATTAGATGCCCAAATCTTACATCTTTGCGTCTTGATTGATGGAGAGATTTGTCAAAGATGCTTCTCTTGGAGAAAAAAAAGAGGGAGAGTATGAGGAGTTTCGCAGTGCGCCCAGTGTAGGAGCTAAGAAATGGCAAGAACTGATCTTCATCTCCATGACAGCAATGATTAAATGTTACTTTTTCATCAGTTTGTGAATATGTACTTTCACAGTCTCTTTCCAGACAACGTGAGCTCGGAGGTGGTAAGTTTTCCAGCTTGTCCTTTGCGTAGGATCCTGGAAGGAAAGCCAGACTGGCTCATCAGCCCCGGGCAGTGTGGGACAGCTGAGCTCAGGTTAGCGATGGCATCTGTGCAGACTACTGCGGGATGTTTTAGTGACTTATAAAACCAAGGTGTTGATTTGAAGTTAACCATGTATTTGAGGAATAATGCGTGGAACATATTTCTGTACTTGCAGTACTCTAAACATGGAGGATGATAAAGTGCGTTAAATCAGAGAAAAGGTTTTATAAAAATAACAATGGCAAGGAGATCAGCAATATGTTCACTGATGTAATTCACTGGTGTCCTCTAACCAGAGGTGCCTGCATTAGAGAGGTAACATTTGCTCCGCATAAAGACAGCTCCAAGGAGCCTGCGTTTTCTGGCAATGATTGTATCATAGTCTTTTGGAATGAATGTGCAATTTGGTACAAAGTACACTAGAAGAAGAAAAAAAAATCTGCAGGAATTGTTGAGCATCTATTTAATGCTGTTGAACTAGTCAGGCATCTCATCTGTGTATTACAAATCTTTCCACGTCAAGCTTTGATAATTTATGAAGTGCTCTAGTAGCTGAAAGCTCAGAACATGGCATGAACCCTAAAACAAAGTACTTCGTGTTGTGTTTTCTTTTTCTGTGTACTACTCCACAATGTAGGCTTTAAGCTCCCCTCTACTGTCAGCTTGAACAGGATGGAGCTGAAAATAAGGAATTTTGAGTGTGTTGGTTTTTTTTTTAATGGACAGGTAAATGCTATGTGATAGCAACATGTGTGGCACTTGGAGCATGCAGAAGCACGCAGTATTCAGCTGGGAGGCTACGGGGTAACTGCTGTTAATATCAACGTGTGTGAGATGTTTAAATAAAACATTTCAGTGTGGGTAGTGTTTCAAATGGTTGTGCAGATGTGGAATAAAATGTATGCAGGTGTTGAAAGGTGTCACGTCTGTCTAGGACAGCAAACCCAAGAACCAACACGGTTGCTTCATTGCACTGGAGCATCAACACGTGCTCAGGGTGGGAAGCCCTGCTCCGGGCATGGCTAGCGAGGTGCACATGGTTTCCCAGGGCTGCAGTGAGTGTGCTGAAAGGAGGATGGGGTTGTCTCCTGCTCTCAGAGCTTCAGGATCCACTTTTAAGTCTTCACCAGTGACAGAGACCTAGCTGTGAAATATTTGAGGCGGGTATGTGGCGCTGGGAATGCGTACCTGCATGAGCAGCACTCCTGGCTGAGCGCCAGCTTGCAAAGAGGGAGGGGACAGAAAGTCGTTTTGTCCCACTGGAGTCGGGGACATGCTGCGGTAGTAATTATCTGAAATCTAGACGTACCATTGTGAGTCTCTTCCTGAACAAAATGCTTCCTGAAATGAATTTAATCAATTTTGAACATTACCTAATCTCAAATAATCTGAAGTACTCTAATATTTAAAAAACCAGACAAGTAGAGAATAAATTTAAATTTTAGGTCCTAATTACATTTAAAATTCTGGGGTGAAAACAAGAAATGCTGTCATAATTTACTTAAATATGCCTACAGCAACATTACAGAATCAATGTTACTTCTGCTTTTGATTAATTTATATAATTAATGAAAAATTCATTCATATGAACTTGTGAATTCACCTTGTCCTTGTTTGTATTTTCCACCTGTGTTTTTTTTCATCTTTAACCTTAGTCTGTTCTTTGTGTCAGAGAAAACACGTGTGTAAATGGGAAAGCTCACACCCATTTGAAAAAGCGTTTGCCTAAGGCAGAGCTGTGCTACCCTCTGAACAGGTTACTTGGGCAGCTGGGAAGGCAAAAAGCAATTCTTAAAAGGAAAGCTTTGCATTTGGCGACTATGCCTGTCTGGGAACAGATGAAGGCAGCCAGCGATCTCCTTCCAGTTTGCATATACTGACATTGCTGCCTGGCTGGAGAGTGGGCTCCCCGTGTCTCCAGCTGGGAGGGATGCACAGCTGGGAGGGACGGCGGTTCTTTGACGCTGCTGTTAAATTCTGTATTGTCACGTATTTCAAAGTGACTTCTATGGGTTTTTTTTCAAGAATTAAACTTCGTTTTCACCCTCTTAACAAGACTGTTAGTCTGGGGAATTGTGTGCCTCAGACTTACTGCTTTGGTCTCCTCCTTTCATCGCCCCTCCAGCTACAGTCATGCCTAACCAAGTTTCACGTGCCCGAGTCTCCCCGTTTCCGATTTGCGATGCTTGACCCTGTTTTGCCTGGGAACGTGATGTAAAATGCATGGAGGCTTGGTTGCCCGGTGAAGCGGTGTGCCTTCGATCAGCCAACAGGCTGCAGACCTGCCCTTTGGTCCTTGTTTTGCTGAGTTTGCCTGGTACCTCTGATTGGCACACCACCCTTTGCTCTGGAAAAATTGCCTTTGAGAACAAACTGTGGAAATGCACCTCAAAATGAACTTAATAGTTGACTCATGTTTATGGGCTATCCTTCTTTTTAGTAGAAACAGGTTAATCAGGCAAGGCTTGTTCTGTGTGTGTTGCTTTGGAAGGGGCTGGTGGGATGGGAGGTGGGAGCCCTGCTCAGCCCTTCCTCTGGCACCGCGCGTGAGGGGGAGACTGCAAAACGGGGGTGCCTTCCCTGGGGAAGGGTGCTGCAGAGGGTGTGCACGTGATGGAGAGCCCACAAAGCAGAGCTCCAGGCCAGGGTTTTCTCCAGCTTTCCCACCTCACAAATGTGCTTTGGGTCAAAATTCAGTAATATCTGTGAAGTGACACGGGATCAGCAAATGGAGGTGCTTTGAGAGAGGTGTTTTACTACTTCAGTGTTTCAGTCAGTCACTGAACACTATAGGTCTGATATAATTTAAAAAAAAAAACCAACAGTTTCATATACGTGTTACTTCAGATTTGAGATAGCTGCATTGCTGTTACCAGAAATAAATTTGCCTAAGCCTTTGTCTCCCCGCAGGGGGCTGTTATCACATGGCACCATTCTATTTTTCTGGCCTTATCTCTTAATTAACTAATCTCTAATAATGCTCTTTATTTTTTTTTTTTCTTTTGAATAAGCATTTGTGATCCGTCCCCATTTTACGTTGATTATGGTAAGAGCAGTGTTTGTTTTTTTTTAAAAAACAAACAAATCAGGTGGAAATAAGTAACTGTTTTGCTGGGATCCCTTTTTCTTTACATCAGCCTTGAAAATCTGCCCTGACTATTAGCTAGGAAGTGCGCGGTGCCTACGAGCCCGATATAGCATTCCCATGCTCTTTGCTAAGCTGCACACATGCATTTGTCTGGTATTATAAAATGTCCAAGCTCATGTAATGCATGGAGGCTAATCTTATCAATTGTATTAAGGCTACTTAGGAATTAATAGCTTTAAGGAAGCTGTTTATATTTCCTCATGTTCTGTGTCCCTTCAAATAAATGTCACCAGTAAAATAGTGCACTTTTTGTCATTTCTTTTAAAAAATAAATGATATTTCTTAAAAGTTGACACTTCAAGGCCTTGGGCTGGCTCTCAGATCTGGGTACTTGGATTTAAGCCGGTAATCCATATGGAGGTACCTAAAAAGAAGTGGCCTGGTTTGTATGAATTAAGCTCACATCCTTCTGAAGTTTATTAGTTTGAAAATCAGGGCACGGCTCTGGAAGTTGTTGGATTGCTGCAGGCAGATTTGACTCTCTGAGCTTTAGACTTAAATTTAAAATAACAACAATGCTTTCTTTTGAATGTCTGTTGCAAGTTAGATTTAAATGGGGAAAAAAGAGGTTATAAACCCAGTTTAGCGGATCATCAAAGATCCTGAGGATGCCGGTGGTTTCACTTGTTGAGCACATCTAGAAGTTAAGGCCTGTGAAGATGTTTTAGTTCCTACATACTACAAGAGGATAGTACTAAAATGGTCCAGCAAATTCTGTTTCTAGTAAGAGGCAAGTGATTTAGGGGTCTGTTTGCACATCCTGAGCCTAGCTGGGCACATGAGAAGAGGAAGGTTTGCTTTCTCTCAAAGCATTATACAGAGAGGGGGGAAAAGCTTCCCACCTATAGGAACGCATAAAACGGGTCCAAAAAAATGAATTCAGAAGCAAAAAGTCAGCAGTAATGCAAATTAAAGAAATCTGTATTAAATTGTATATATTTAAACATTTTCTTTAAAGAGGTCTTTACTTGCAATATAATTTTTAGTACCTAAATTTACATTTGCAGGTAGCAGAGAGATCTTTATCTAGAACAGCATTTGCAATGTCACAAGAAAGTATATGTAAGATTGGACGAATGATATATTACATGTAATATTTTACAAAGCAGTCGTATTACAATCTTGTAGTAATCATAAGATGTTACAAAGATCTTCATCAACCAGGAGGCTTTATTTTAGACAGCATTAGCATATACACTATTTGTTTTTATTTGTACGAAACCCTGATTCCAGTACTATGCTTTGTAAACCTGTCTCAGATGGTCTCTCTACCCGCCTAATACCATGAGACCCTTCCTCTGGGAACTGGCTTCTTCAGTGTGGCGTTGAAAGAGTAATTTGACATTTGTTACGTCACTCTAGCAATAGACTGGAAAAAAAAAAAATATAGAGAACACAAATAATTGGAGAGTCCTGTCTAAATCAATGGCCTAAACCAGATTTCTAGGGCAGCAATAAATCTGGATCTCTTTGAAAAATCAGATGTCTAGTCAAGTGTGCTGGTTTTGGCTGGGATAGAGTTAATTTTCTTCACAGTAGCTAGTATGGCCAGCACATCAAGTAACCAGTATAGATCACAGCACACTGAAGCCTCACAAGGAAAAGCTGTAATTAATCCTTGTCATGCAGCTCCTATCCATATGTGACTCCTCCAAAAATATATGTGGCCACATCATGCGCCATCCACAATCCTCTAATGGACCAGCTGAGAGGAGCAGCCGGTCATAGCGGTGTCTTACTGAGAAGGAAGGAGTTGGTCTGGTTTGTACAGTTCTGCCACGCAGAGTGTCCCTCAGCAAAGCGACAGACGATAGGCTGTGGTGAGTAGCAAGCTGGCTTTTATGTTAGTGCCCTTGTTCTAGTCAGTCTTATGCACAAAAGAACAGAGTTGACTTTTTAATTCATTATTGTAACTAAAGTTAAAAGCTTTGACCAGCTTTGAAAAAGTGAAAGGATGCCACAAATACCTGTCAAAAATCAAACCTTGCGTGCAGATGGCCTGAAACAGCCTGGCCACCGAGATGCAGACTATGGCTTGATGTACGGACACGTCCCTACCTGTCCCGCTGTGAACTGGTCTGTCCATCCTAGAAGGAGTTTGAACAAAAGCCGGAGGAGCTGAGTGCTGCTGGGGCAAGTGCACAAGTGATTAAGAATGAAAACTAACGGGCTGTGCAGCGATTAGGCAGCTGCAAACATGGCTTCATTTGAAGACCGGCCACCAGCCACGTGGAAGGGACCCACGGAGAAAACTCTCCCAGGTACACCGCAGAGAAGTAGAGGTTTTGTACAGCCAGGGTGAAAATAAGTGTGGAGCCTGGCTTGTAGCTGAGGGACTGAGATGTCTGCAATCGTTTGTGCAGGAGGTTGGGGCTTGCTCTCTTGGGTTTCTTTCCCTTTAGCTGAAATTATCTGGCAGCTGCAGATAAACGCAAGATGATGCTGTGTTCCCTTACTAGAGGCCACGCACCACAGCAAACTCTTTCCGTGTCTTATTCCAACTTTGTATATGAGAACAGGGTCCTCCAGCTATGACAGGATGTTTGGAGAGATGCAGCAGCATATGCAAAATGTGCCTTCCCTTTGACTTAAAAGATATGATGAAGGGTACCCTATCACTGATAAGAAAAACAAAACTTGTAAAATTTGCACACTGGGGACTGACTTGAACTTACTTTTCCCTGGCCTCAAAGTTTGAGGCTTGACATACTTGCAGATGAATGGTATCCGTTTGCTAGGACCCTGGAAAACATTTAAAGTGTTAGTTCTAAGTAGCATTTTTGTTTTGGTTTGGGTTTTTTGCTTGTTTTAAAAATAGTTGGGCTTGAATATTCTGGAGCAAGCTATGAGGTTACATACTTTTTAAAATGTCCAGAATAACCGTAACTGGCATCATGCTCAGAGCATTGATTCCACCCACTACAAAAGGAATCTTCTAAGCTTCTGCTTGTTTAAATACAAGGTGAAGCATAAGTCTACAACACACTCATGGAAGATATACAGGCTGAAAAAAACTCTGAGAAACAAAACCCATAAATCTTACCTTAATGTTGTTTTCACGATACTTGTGCTGTTTCATTAAATTACAATTTTTGCTTAGTACATAAATTCTCAGCATAAGTTTGCATTTTGTTCTATGTACATCTTAAGAACACAGCAGAAAATACCATTGCTTAGCACATTAACAAAAATCACATTATATGAGAGGTTTGTCAAAATACCTGTGTACTAAGTTATATACAATTCTGGAAATCCTTCTTCCTTTGACTGCTAACATGTTACTCCCTAGAAAACCAATCTGTTTGTCTTTAAAAGTTGAAGAACATAAAGTATGTTGATAAAACAACTTGAGCAAAAAATACTAACTTTTCAAATTCCACTTTTAATTTCAAAATAAGATGGAATGGATCACCATGTGATGCCAGAAATTTTTTTTTATTTTTTTTTTTTTTTTTTAAAACTAACTGTCCCTGATAAGGGAATACGTGAATATTGCAAGTCCTAGGGGGGTCATTTCCCCAAGAAGATATGAATATGGTGTACTCACATTGTGGATAAATGTATTATCCCACGGTGCACTATGTTGTATACTCCCATATAAAAAAAAAAAGCATGCATAGAAATGTGTATTCTGATGGTTGATACATAGCTTTTAAAACGTAGATATTCACAATTCTCAGGGTTTTTTTATTCCTCTGATAAAAAGTCCACATCAATTAGAAGCTCAACTGACCGTTGTGATGGCTGGCGTCTTCCCACCTTCCTCTCCTTCAGCCCTTTCGGCGTCTGCTTCCACCTGATTGAACTTACCAATCTTTTTCAAACTCTCCAGCGCGGACTTCAAAGTGTCCTTGAGGCTGTTCTCCAGGATCCACCCTTCGCTTTCACATTCAGGGTCTTCGGATTTGCAATGCTTTCCAGAGAGGTGTGCAGAAGACGCAAGCCAACCATCACGGACATCTGTGCCGTGCAATGGAGAAGACAGAGAGCATCAGGCAAACCTTTATACCCTTGCCCACATCTTCATCATCCTCTGCTATTAGCAGCCCGGGCTGGCAGCATGAACAAAATGCCAAAGGCACCAAACAGATAGAGCTTAAGGGCTGCGGGAATCCTCCACGTGAGAGGAGATCCCCCTTGAGATGGCCAGGAGGGGTGAGGGGGAGCTGGCAGGAGGCAAATGTCCCTTCACAAGTGGGAAAGGAGAGGGCGGAGGTCTGAAATCAGTGAACGCTACGGGAAGTGTGGCAGTTGATAAGCAATGAGTGGATGCATCAGCTAACGAAGGAAGGCCGTGCTGGCTGCTGCGAAACAGCAGCTTTGTGTGGCCATGTGCACAAGGGGCCTTTCCACGTACCCCATCGCAGCGTTGGCGCCTCCGGGGAGATTTTAATGAAACCTCTGCTCCTGTGCACTAGATGTCCATAAAGCTGTTTATATGTGCAACAACATCCTCTGCCACCATCCACTTAATTTTAACTCTAAATATTTTTACTTCACGTTGACCTTAATATGTTTGGCAAGTATATTAATCTGATCAAGGAAATATTCATGAATTGGCATCTGTGCAGAACAGAGCAGCATTAGGATTTGAGCCATCAGCTTGTCTACTTCAAGTTCTGGTTTTGTTTTTATATAGGTATGTGCAAATAAGGAAACCAAGGCAGCAGGTGGTCTGTATCTTTCACTGGTTCCATCTAAAACAAATTTTTATTTCTGATAAAATATTTACCAGTCCCAGCAGCCCTGACTGAGACTTTTTCTACTGTATTATGCTGGTGTAATACCCCTGACACTGGCAAACCTGCCTCCAGAGAGAAAGAATGTTTTTAGCCAGTCTCCTGCCTTCTAACACTGTTCAAAACAATCCGACTTCCACCGTTGTGCTTATAAAGAAAAAAGTGATTGATCTGTGAAGTAGAGAAGGAAAGAAAAGGCAGCGCCCAGAAGAGCCAGCTTGATGAGGTGGTAGAGCAGGTGGTTAGGATGGGGCAGCAGTAAGGCTAGTTTAGTCTTTCGTGTGCTAGGTAGAGCTAAGATCGAGACCACTTATTGTTGTTAACAACCTCGTAGGATTTGTTCTGTAAGGGAAGTACAATGCCTCTGTTATCCTATCAAAATTCCCAAGGAAATTATTACCTCTGGTCCTTCTAAACCCTAACAGCTAAAGAGGTCGGTGCCCCTGTGTGTTACTTACCTGGTGGCACAGCTGAGGCCCACGGAGAGCTGCCCTGGACCTGCAAGGTGCTGCTCTCTGTTGAGGCTTTTGAACTAGAGATGGAGGAAGCTTGCAAACTGTCGGGCAGGACTACAGCATCGGGAGGCTGGGCAGGTTTGAAGTGGGATTCAGCCACATAGCGTGGCCAATGGCAAAACTCACAGCTGGCTTTTGGACTCATGGGACTGCTCAAGCATGTGCTTCTGTAGACCATTCATTAGCCTGTCTTCCCTGGTCATCCTGCTTGTGTATGATCAGTGTCTCCAAACTCTTGGAATACTAAAGCTACCATTGGCTACTCTCGAAATTTTCAGATGTTCATGTTTCTCTGCCTTCACTCAAGACCAGAAAGGGAAAAACATTAGGCAAACAAACAAGCTTCATCAAACACTTCCATATCCACAGGCAAATTTTCATCCTGTTTAACACAGGAATGCATGACTCGCAACACCTTGGTCCTCAAAGAAGTTTCTAATGGCCCTGAATCTGGAAATAGTCTCATTTTGTAGTGGATCTACCCAATACTATGATGACTTAAATCAGTTGAAACACTATTCTATAAAAATCACAAGACGTGACAAATAGGATCACGCTAGTCTTGGGATTTAAAGCCTTTGACATCTTCCTTTCAATCTGAGCTCCAGTTTTGCTGCTCTCAGTCATGGGACTAATATCTTTCATATTAATGGCTGTTGCAAGTAAAGATTAATAGGACTGGACGCAAAAGATGGCCTCCATGTTGCTCTCTACTTGTGCTACCTCACTGCATGTCAGCAGGAGGGGTTTTTTTGTGACTGACTTACTAAGTTCCACTATTTGACAGCAAAATTAGCTGTACTTACAGGCTTCCTGGATGGCTCTAAGTCACTAAATATGGTCGTGCTTTAAAAAAGGAAGGTGCTTGTGCAGAAGGGAGCAGCTGACCTGCCTTCGGATGAGATTCTGTGACATTTTCTCTCAGTTTAAGACTTCATTTTCTTAAAAATCTTGCTCAGAAAGATTTTGGGTCCCTGGGGTTGAGATCTCCTAAAAGCAGTGCAAAATGTTCGGGCTCTCATCACCTCCACTGACCTGAGCCTGCCTTCTCTGCCGGATGAGAAGAGAGTCCAGGAAGTTGGAGACAACTATCTGGTATTTAGTCTATCTCCTATATGATAGCACAGAGCCTTGGACCATCAGTTTTGCTGAAGTCCTGCACCAGGGAACGAACAACCCCAGGCACCAGTATATGCTGGGGGGTGACTGGCTGAAAGCAGCTTGGCAGTAAGGGCCTTGGGGTCCTGGTGGACACCAAGCTGAACATGAGCAGCAATATGTACCCTTGTGGCAAAGAAGGCGAATAGTATCCTGGGGTGCATCAGACAAAGTATCACCAGCAGGTCGAGGGAGGTGATCCTTCCCCTCTACTCAGCGCTGGTGAGGCCACAGCTGGAGTGCTGTGTCCAGTTCTGGGCTTCTCAGTACAAGAGAGACACGGACATACTGGAGGGAGTCCAACAAAGGGCCACTGAGATGATGAAAGGACTGGAGCACCTCTCCTGTGTGAAGAGGCTGAGAGAGCCGGGAATGTTCAGCCTGGAGAAGAGAAGGCTCAGGGGGGATCTTATCAATGTGTACAAATACCTGAAGGGAGGGTGCCAAGAAGATGGAGCCAGGCTCTTTTCAGTGGTGCCCAGTGGCAGGACAAGAGGCCACATGCACAAACTGAAATGCAGGAGCTTCTGTTTGAACATCAGGAAACACTTTTTCACTGTGAGGGTGACTGAGCACTAGCACAGGTTGCCCAGAGAAGTGTTGGAGTCTCCCTCCTTGGAGATATTCAAAAGTCATCTGGACATTGTCCTGGGCAACCGGCTCCAGGTGGTCCTGCTTGAGCAAGGGGTTGTGGACAAGATGACCTCCAGAGCCCCTTCCAACCTCAGTCAGTCTATGATTCTGAGTTGTAGACCTGTGCTTAATCACAATCCAGCAAGGAAGGCCTGGGCACCAGGGTCCCAAAGCTCGCCCAGTCTCACTGAGTGATGATTTCCCCAGGCCAATAGACAAACTGTCATGAAAACTCTTCTCATTTTACAGCAACTTCAAAGTGGCAGGAAGAACAAGGCCGCAGTGTTTCTCCAGGGCGAGGTATGGGCAGGCTGGGCTGGTGCATCCCCCTGCACCACAGCATGCTCAGCCCCTTGATCTGTGCTAGCAGAGCAAACTGTGTCCTTCTGCAGGGTCCCTGCTGCCTGTGGGCTGGTTTTGAAGATTATCAGGAGTTCAATCCTAGTATTGAAGGCATCAGAGAGTTTACTCTCCAGCACATGATATGCAATGCATCTCCTGCTCATGTCTCATCGCTCTCCTGGGTTCCCACCTCCTGGAGCTCAGTGCTGGCCTCCCTCTGCGGCACCACATGTGAGATGAATCTCAGGGTCTCGGCCATTGCAGTAGCTGTGAGCTATGGAGAGCCATGTGTTTATACAGGTGAAGGACCTGGAGCATCTCAGGAACTGGCTACTGCCCTCCCTTCCTTTTGAAATGCTCTGTTCAGGGCACCCTTGAACCCCCCATTTCCTCTTCGCTGGCTGAGGCAGGTCAAGAAGACAGCCAGGCTTGCTCTGCTTGACCTTCTGCAGCGAAGCCCATCTGTTTGCCAGGGTTTAGCCTGAGGCGGCTTAGCTAGAGCAGGGTGTGATCTTTTTTTGTCACCCTCATGACCGGTTGTCACTCATGAGAAGCCTACAGCTTTTGCTAGTAAAAGCAGCATGTGGATAATAACATATTTCCAGAAAATACGACACGCTACATTTTTTTCAAATAGAAGTTTTGATACTTCAAAATAGGTTCATTCTTCCTTGCACCTAATATAGAAACGTTAAACCTAAATGGCCTTCCCTGAGGTCCCTATACCCATGTGGCACGTTACGTTTTTCCGCAGCTCAAAGTAACAGCTGCGATTAGTGTTTCCCTCCATGCTCTGTCCCCTTCCCACACCTCAATACCACCAACCCAGCTGGAAGAGTCCTCCGCCAGCCCCCAGGAGGGCTTTGCTGGGGAGGTGCTGTGGCCGTGCCACTTGGCTTGAGTTCACAGCGGCTCCAGGTGCAAAGCAAACCAGGATGCTCCTTTGCTTTTGCACTTCTCTGTAACTTCTCAGCAAGCCAGTCGAAGGGAAAATGAGAAGCGCAGAGCCAGCGCGTTAACTGCCCTGTGGGTCGCACCCTGGTCAGACCGACATCTTACCTTGGCCGGAGTTGGGACCTCTGCTGCGCTCCTACTCAGAATAAAATTGTTTCCTACCCTGACTGGAATTTAAAGAAAGTGGTTATATTTCAAGGGGGACTAAATTAATGTCTGTTTCCTGCTTTGCTTCCTCCCTTCAAGGTTTGCCTTAAAAGTGGAGGGAGTTTGAGACCCAAATCTGGACCCTTTATGGTGGAATATCAGGCAAGTCATAAATATTCAGGAGAGCCAATTAATATAACCCAGGATTGTGATATTTCTTTAAAGCTTTGCCCCAAGAGTCCTCTGATTGCCTGAAAAAAATCTCACCTTATATTTTGAAAAAGATGAAGAAAAAAAGAGAAGATCATATTTCTCATTACGCCACAGGTTGAAAAAAATACCCGGGTGTACTTTGAAGAGTTAGAAATAAAATACTGCATTTTCATCGCTACTATTAATGTTAACAGACCACTGCCATTAATCTCCTACAAGTCAGCAGAAGTATGTTACAGGTTCCTAGTCATGATTTTTGACAGCTGGCGTTAGCATTTCTGTGCATTTTTCCCCCGAGTTTTTGAATTTCCTTCTGATTTTCATATACAGCTGAAATTTCCCTCTCTTCAAGAACTCTGCATTTGAATTTGGGCTGAGACACGAGCTTCTCTTTCTTTTCTTACCAGAATAACAGTGCTACAAGGAGGTAGTACATTTCTCAGCCACGCAGAGCAGTTATTTTTAAAATAACACAACATGAAGTAACTTTACGATATTTTTTTCAGTTCACAGATTATTTGGGTAGGTGTTTATTTTCTAAAAAGCATCTTCATTCCTGGAAGGGTGTAGGCCAGTGCTTGTATCAAAATATAATGCATCTTTTTTTAATTTGCATTTACCTGAATTTTTACAAAGCCGGCTGAATCATTTAAAATAGGCAATGCCATTTGCAGCAGCCATTTCAAGGGTTAGAAAGGGTCTGCTGCACTCCGTGTCGCCCAGTGAGCTGCACCCTCCCCGTTTGGCATCCGCTCCTGCCCTACCTCCGCATCCAGCACCTCACGTGCCAGCCCTCGTGCCACCGCCAGCCCACGCTCCCTGCGTGTTAGTATTGGTTAAACACCCCGGCTAGAAAACCGGCCATCTCCCAGAGGCAGAAGGACCTGTTTTCCTTACATTGAATGAACAGTATTTTAGCAGCAAAGCTGCGCTTCGGGTTACGGTGCCCACAAACATCTGCACTGGGCAGTATTGGCATCTGTTTGCATATGCACGGTGGTTTCAGGAAGCAGAATAAAATAAAGTTAATCCATCTGCTTCACCTAAAGCACTTCTTGGGACCAAAAACATTGGTGGAGCTGATGGAGGACCTTAAACCAAATGCTGCCCTGAAGCTGGACACTGCGCATGGCTCTAGGTCTTATTTTCATCAGCACGTAAGCCCCTTAATTGCACTTTCTGTCCCACAAATTACTGCCATCTCTTTCTAATGCACTGCTTTGTGTACTTTTCATTCCCAACTAATGGTGACACGCGTAAAATTAATGCATCTGGACAGCTGAGCCCTTGCATGCTCTTCCCTGCTCAGCACCCTGCATTTGGCAGAAAATCGGTCCCTTTTTCCCTCTTGCTGTGGGATACTCGAGGCTCTGGCCCCTTGCTCTGAAGGGGGGATCTGTAATGTAACACCCACCCCATGCTTCCCAGCTGTGTCTCCAGCCTGGGACCTTTCAGGCCTTATGCAGATGTTCACTATCAGATGTTTTCTCAGCCGAAGAATGGCGGCAGACAATTTATTTTAAATAGATTTTTAACTTAGCCCCTCTGGAGCTGGCGCGTCAGCAAAGCAGGGCTGGGGTGAGAGGGTTACCTCGAAAAGCCAGACGAGGAGGACGACGGCGCCCATGGAGCTCATCATGCTGCTGTAGTAGTGCAGGAGGGCTTCCCGGCAGCCACGGCGCCAGAGGTTGAGCTCCTCCGTTTGGTAGTCGTAGCTGTAGTGAGCTGAGTTGTTGGTGACCTGGTACTGGATGCAGGGTCTCGGGGAGCTGGGGTTGCAGCAGCTGAAAGGGACGCCATCTACCAAGTACCTTCCGTCCACGTTGCTTTTGATCCGACTACGGGCAAGGGCAGAAGAAAGCGTGAATACACACACACACACACACACACGTAAAGATATACCGGAGCAAACTTGCACGAGAAAGGAAAGCAAAGGCAACGCGGATTTTCCACCGTGCCGTCTGGCCATGCCATTTCTCCGCATCCCCTGTTCATATAGCAGCGTTTGCCCCAGGTGTTTTTCCTCTCTGAAATCCTCTTCTATGTCGAGGCTACACCGAGTCTATAATTAACTCTTCATGATGGAAACACGCCCTCTCGGGTCACTTCTTCAAAGAAATTAATTTTTAAGAAAAGTGAATGGCAGAGACAAATTTCAGGAGGGGCAGTCAGAAAAGAGTGATCACAGCATAGTTCGGGTGGAAGGGAGATGCTGGAGGTGACCTGAGCTTGGAAAAGGACCCACAACAGCCTTAGGACCCACCGTATCCAACTAGACCATTGATCCAGCAAACCTAATAGCTTCTCTTTGATGATAATAGCTCGAGGAAGGGGTTATGCATTTATTCTTGGCTTGGGAATGTAGCCAGTATTTAAAACATGAAATGTGCTTCAGCAACAGGATGTTGAAAAATATCTGAAGTCCTTGCAGGAGCTCTCCAACAATTGTTCATTTGAGACTGTGGTTGCTCTCCATAAACAGCGATTTAGGCTGGTGCCTTATGAGATGTTTAGATGAGAGATACTTAGAAGGCAAATAGTTCCACTGGTACTGCAAAAAGGACTATAATAAGCGGACTGCAACTCTAACAAATGCCATTTTGCTTAGAAAATGACAGAATGGAGAGCCCCAGTGATCTAGAAAGGTGAAAAAAATCTGAGAGTCGCTTGTAGCTTTCTATATGGATATTTTAAAGATGTGTCATAGAGAGAGGGGTGATTGCAACAGCCTGGTGAAGCAAAATTCCACTTTGCGGTCATGACCTAAACATATCTAAACGCCAAATGCAGCTGAGGTTTCATCTCTAGATGTAAATTGCGCTCTGAGTTGGGTCTAATTCCCATTGATGTGTAAGCGCTCCACCAGTTTCAGAGAGATTGGATCAGGCCTTCGCTCTGCAAATAATATAAAAATCACATTGCAGGGGACGGACTCCCACCTTCCCTGGAATTAAGGAGAACTTTGCTTTTGACTTCAAAGGGGCCAGAATATCCCACCAGGAATGTGAGCAGAGATTGTGCACCACTGCGTAGTTCAAACCTTGAATTCACTCATTAACATCCGTTTGTGGATTTTTAATGCCCTATTTCCTGCCTCAGTCGTACAAAGAAATTGCCCTGAGTCTCAGTTCCAAACAAGACATCATTTATTAAGGACAATATAACCTTGTTTTCCCTCTGTGCTTTGCCCTTCCACTGCTGCTGGATTAAGTTACAGCTCTCAAATCTCCATATAATGCTGGCAAGGTGAACTTATTATGTTTTCAAGTAGTTATTTATACCATGGGCATACCTTCACAACGCAAATACTCCCTTATTAAACAGCGAATGTATTTGTTATAACCCCGCAGTGCAATAGGTTAAGCCTGCAACAGTTTTCACTATAAACTCCTAGTTCAGAATCGCAAAACCAACCAGACCACCCAACAAGTCAAGACAATATGCACAGAGACACACAAGTGAAATACCATTTACACAGTCAGGCAGGGATCCCAAGAGATACACAAAGCTTTTTTCAAAATTACTTCAGACATTTTTAACACAGGCATTATATTTAAAAGGCAGATTGCTTCCAGTTTACAAGACCCTTTGTGCAACCACAGAGTATGAACGTTAACGAATGATGTTCCCAAAGACCTCTGAATAACGATCTCTTTCCCCGATGCTTAGTTTTTTAAAAGGTTGTGGGTATTTATGCTCAATGCTCATTTTTTAATTTCAAAAGTTCAGTTGTTCTCATGTTTATTTTTTACTTGCACTTACTGCACATAACCCGATTTTGAGATTACTGCCTCTTTGGGCACTGACATCAGAGCCATTAAGGTGTTTCTGGTCAACAATCTGTTCTGGCTTGTACAGAGGAAACTAGTGCTGTTTTCATGTGAGGTTTAAAAAAATTAGGCACAAGTATATATATTGAACATGTTTTTATACAGGAGAGAACTTAAGATGCATTTGGCTACAAGGGACACTGTGTAAAGCTAGTAACGTCAACGGGTGTTGACGCTCAATATTGTCACGGTGCTGAAGCAATCCATTGAGTGAATATAAAAATAAAATTCTAAACCTTAAGGATTTAAAACACATGAGTTATTGGTAAAATGTTACTGTTTCTATTTGTTTTCATGAGACTGATTAATTGCCAATACCTAAAGTGGAGTTTTAAAAGTGGTATCAACAGTGTATATCCAGGGAAGTCTTTTTTTAGGAACTTAGTAAGTCGCATTGAAATCTGCTTCAGGAATAGTGAAGTTCTGATACTTTCCTGTTGATTTTGGGAGAAGGTATGTGTGGCTTAATGTAATGGGTTTATAAAGAGGTAAAAGACAGTAAAAAAATGTTACTGTAAGTCTGTTTACATGGCACTGAGTAAGAATGAGAAAAGTATTTTGGTGCTTTATATTTTATGTCCTGGATAACATTAGAGGAATTTGTCAGAGGAGGAAGCAATCTAGCTGATCGTTTGGGATACCTACTAAGCAAGAGCAGAGAAAAAACCCATTTTATACAAAACCCCCTCCAGTCAGTGCCTGTTGGGACGTACATTTCTTTAGTATAATACCGATCAAACAATGATACTACGTGATACAAACCCCACTAAGTCACTTACTCTTTCACTTCTTTGGAGCTGAAGTCCAGATATCTGTTGCTGATCCACTGAATTTCAAACCAATCTTTGAAGCCGTTGTTCCCACAGCATTTGAACTCAATTTGGAGCATGTCGATGGTCTTCTTCATGAAGCATCTTCCGGGCGTGTCTGTGTCCCGGTAGAACTTCATGCCGTTCTTGAGCCCCTGAGCCAGCGTGCTGTCCAGAGAGCCCCGCATGAGAAAGCAAATCAGAGCAACGAAGAAAATGAGTATGTTAAAGAAGAAACATAGTGCCAGGTAAGGTTTCAGCAAAGGCTTCCACTTGGCAAATTTAGCGGGATCCAGAGAATCGTAACAAATTTTGCCAGCAAAACCATTGAAGGCGCAGGATAATATACCCATCAATATCAAAGAATTGGGCACAAAGTGGCTTTCAGAATTGTCCATCACTTCGCTTCGCTTCCTGAGTTCAATTTTGAGGAACAATCCCATGCTAAAAACAAGGATTCCAGCAAACACCGAAAACCAGTTCATGAGCCATAGTCCCTGTGCTAGTTTTACCCGTTTCTTCTGATTGAATTTGACTTTCAGCAGTGCCATCTTCGTGATGTGAGATGTTGGAAGATTTCGCAGCCTGGACCCCTCTTCTCAGCGTAAGTGACTTGAGGAAGAACCATTCAGGCGTTGGAAGAGACCCCGAACGGCACGGCGGGAAGCGAGCCACTGCACGGTCCTTCCATCTTGAGCTCCCCCGTTAGGATTCAAGCAAGTAAAATATTCAAAGATCCCAATTAACAATTTCACATTAGTGAGAATAATGGGCAATTAGCACCTACAACTATTTCTGGTGGTTCCTTCCAAGCAAAGGAGAAACGGTCTCAAGGTTTCAAATGGTTTGATCTGGATCTGCAAGACGTCATTCTAATACCTTTAATCATTTGATCCAATTTGGAGAAATGTCTGTCAACAGATGAGTGGAAATAATCCCTCATTTTACTATTTAGTAGATTTGTGCTTTCTTATGATAGGCTGCTGGGCAGAATATGAAAACCCACAGATACAAAAAGATCTTTGTTGCCAGAACAATATGGATCCTTTGAGGAAAAAGGAAGAGGGCTCCGAGATTAAAAAAGGCTGCTTAAATACAAAAATATATTTCCCCTACGTGATCCTGATTTATTCATATCTACAGCCCAAACCACCTTTCTAGTCCTTATCCTTCTGTGTTGACCCGAGATGACATCCCGTGGCTTATGTGTTCTGGAAGCAGATAAGTGTGTAGTTTACAGTGACCTAAAAAACCTAAGCTTGGCATTTTCTATTTACTTCCAGGGCTTGTACCATCTCCGGGCCTTGGCAGGAGGGAAGGAGAAAGGAAAAGTTCAGAGAAACTCAATAAACAAACCCCGGGCTGAAATCTAGAGATGCTTTTATAAAAAGCGAGCTGACATGAGCAGCTTACTGGATAATCACCAGGCCAGGGAGGGGAGCAGGGCTGCCCAAGGAGACCCGGGAGCTTACACCAGCGAGGAATTTGACCCAGCAGCTGGGGAGGGACCCTCGGGCCATCGTCACTAGCCAGTGCGAGGGAGGCACCCCCGGGGTCCTCGGGGTCTGCCGAGGGACCTGCAGCCCAGCTCCACTTTCACGCTGTAGCAGACAGAAAAGGAGGGATGCAACCCCCTCCTTCAGCGGTGGCCTTCCTCCTTATGCCACACAGCCGTTTCAGGCAAGCACGGATGCCGGGCTTTTGCTCTTTCCAGTGCTTTAGGAGTTTTACTCGCTTTGAAATATCACCTCCTGCTCCCCCCTTGCCCCGCAGAGGTTCGGAGGTATTGGGAAAGTCCTGCGCGCTGGCTCACCGCCCGCTGCAGCAATGCAAAATTAGCCTCAGGCAACCTCAAGCGATGCAAAATTAAGCTGCAGGTGTGTGAGGGCGTGGGTGCTAACACCGCGGGTGAGAAAGGAGCAGCCCCAGGAGAGGGACCAGGAGGCTCTGCACCGACCCAAGCCAACCTGACCTGCTGTTGCCGGAGTGCCCTGGGGGCAGCCCTCGGGGCAGCCTCTAATGGCTGCCAGCAGCATGGTGCGCCAGCCCAGAGGGAAAGGTGAAGGGACCTGCCCAGGAGGAAGGCAAGTGTGAAAAATAATAATAATTAAAAAAAAAGGCACTGAAAAAACAGTATTTTGGTAGTCTGGTGCTGTGGGTGCTGCTCAGTTACTGTTTGAGATCCTGGGATGCCAGAGGTCTCTTCAGTAAGGACAAAGGCTATCAAGCTGCTATATTTTCCTGTGCCAACAGAAGATTTTTGCCATGGACCTTTCCTGGCCCATCTGGGTGCTATCGCAGTGACCTGGAGAGCAGCTGGTAACTGGGATTTTCCTAAAGCAGGCCTGGTTGTTCTCATTGCTGCTGCCTTTGCAGGTGAAGGGTGAGTGTGTAAGAGGAAAGGAGGAAGGCAATTATCTGTCAGGGGCTGTTCTCTCTGCTTGCCATGAAGTAGTTGAAAAGTGCTGTTTCTTAGGGGAGCCTGTTAAATATTTTTGTGCAATAAGGCATAGCACTGAAATAACATCTCTCCTGGCTTCTTGGCAAAATATCCCATAACCATGCAGCGCATGTTACTACATTTCACTGACTCCTCCAGGGCTCAGCTAGGAAATACAAGATAGTTTGGAGGGTGTATTTATCTGACAGCCTGAAGTTAATTCCAGATAAATGAACCTGAAACTACTTCCTTTCTTGTCAGTGATGACAGAGCGAAACTCTAGTTAAAGTGACAAAGAATTTTCTATCAGGTCTGTGCATCACGAGGATATACAGTGAAATATGTTTTGCAGTGCAATTAATAGGACAAGAAGTAGTAAACCTGCCCATGGCAGATGTAAGCCTGGTGCTGCTCTGGATATTGGGAAACTTATATTCAGGAGCACAGCTGATGGTCTGAATACCCATTATCTTAATTAACATTCAGATGTCTGCAATAAATTTGATGCAGCAAAACCATGTCATTGTATGCACCAGGGTGTTTCCTATTAATTCAGAAATAAAAATAGTGAAATAGAACATGCAGCATATGCTTCAGAGCTCATTGATCCACTCCTCTCCTTAAATGAAGGTAACAGGAGGGGTCCTAATAAACCACTCCTAAATACCTAATGCTTTCTGGGAGATGGTCCATGATTCACCTGATGCTCAGGAAGGGACACTCAGGTACTAATTAGACCATCAAGTCTTCAGGTAATACCTTTAAAGTCATCACAGAGAGCAATCAACACAACCAAAACAACCCATATGTGGAAATTTGCTGTGTTTGTTTAAATAGTTTCAATAGTTCACTACCAGCTGGGGACTTACAGGGGCAAAAACTACCCACCTATCAAGTCAGCTCACCATGCTTGGAAACTTTAAAGGCGATTGGTGACATTAAATCATATGCTATACTCTGCTGCTTCCTTCAAAAAATGAAGTTAACACTTCTAAAAGTGGGGAGTTAAGGCTTTCAGCTTATCCCAGACACAGAGCTGATGAGCCCTGTGCAAGCTTCAGCACAAACTGATCAGCTGAGGGCTGTCTCAAGCAGAGTAACCTAAGGAAGAGGAAGGTTATGGGGGATCATCGAGAAGTGTTTTGGGGTGTGGACAGCACAAAAAAGAAAACTGTTTTTGCCTGGCATCTGCTTTTCTTACAAATCTTCATCTTGGCTGGGATTTGCCTTTAATTGGGCAGACTTACTACCGCTTTCTACTTCAGATAGAAAATATTGAAACTGATCCACAGCAGACAAAAGCTAATTGCAGCAAGGATGTTTGAGTTAATGGTCTCCTTAGAGGTTGCATATTAACTCAAATGTATAATTCATATGCCATTTTGGAGAAAAAAAATGGTAGAATAAAATATTCAGATGATTATTGATCTGCTAGAACTCAGCATGAATGTGGTCAAACGCAAAATATTGTTAAAAAAATTATCATTTCTGTGGATAACAATACAATATTGATACCTTTCCAAAAAACTATGCCTGCTAACCTAAATATAAGCCACAAACCTACCAGTTAATGCTAGGAGGGAGGAAGAAGTTGTTTTTAATGCAAACAATTCAATCTGGTATTTGCTATACAGTCAGCTGCCCAGTCCTGGACCAACCATGCTCCTTCCATCTTCAGGAATATGAGATATGAAAGGCAAATTCCCTTTATATAGGTATATTCTATGTGCCTAAACTATGGCAATGCCCTTAGTTGGTACAAAAAATAATTTCCTGGCCCAATCTTTCTTTCACGCTGCTCTGTGAGATGAAACATGTGGCTTTCTTGGGTTCTTTTTTCTTTTCTTTCCTTAGAAGTGGTTAGGTTTCATTGCAATGATGAAGATGTCTGGTTTTACCTATGATAGGAAGTTACTGTGTAGAGATAAGAGGTTTGTTCATGCACTGTAGTTTATGGTTTGGCTTGCATTTGTAACTGTGGTGTGTACAGGGACATTCCTGAGGCACAACATGATAAAATGGCTGTACCACATTGTATGATTAACAGGTGCAGAAAAGTCTGATTTATGACTTTTTTTTTTTGCCTCCTATGTACACAAGTAACTTGGTAGGCTACTATTTTTGTGCTGTGTGAGGTGACTGTAGGTCCTGAGGCTGGAAACAGAGGTAAGTTGCTAAATTCACTGCTGGGGCTGTTGTACACCCTGGGAAGGGCGATTTGACCCGCTGGACCCTGTGGCTCCAAAACTACACTGGGGTGTACTGGGGGGGTTTAGTGCGGTTTTGCTCTGGGTAGTTCCCAGCATTTCTGCCATCCTTATCCACAGTGTGGGTAACGTGTTCAGAAAACACAGTTTTTCTTTGACCCCCGAGATGCTCATTATGAGTATTTATTTGTATTACTGTGATGCCTAGGGTGTAGTGTTCACTGCTGAAAGAGTAAGAGTTATAAATCAATGTTTGTACTTGCAGAAACAGGAAAGAAATATGTCAGGAATTGAAAGAAGCTTACAAAAGGCTCGCAGTAGTCATTACTGCTGGAAAACATCTCAGCACAACAGATGGATCCTCAAGTAAGTCAGATAAATCAGATCACGATGTGAATGGAAATGCTGAAATTCCACAAGTTGCACAGATTTTTTTTCTTGCTATTCGTATCCTTCCTTTTACATGATGAAACTGTCTTTTTAGTACGGTACAGGCTATGAGCACTCTTGTGCAGCTCCGATAGCTGTAACAGGAAAGCTGCGTAGAAAAAAGGCCGCAGTCACAAGAGGTGGGGAGAGCCTGATGGAAAGTAGGAGGTAAGGGGGCAGAGCTGAGCAGCAAAAGGATGATGCATAAAGGAGGTAAGGAAATGTACTTGTCTGCATACTGTTTCCAAATCCAAGAAGTCTGCTCACTTCAGATCCCACTCTTACATGCTGGGAGAAATCCACTTGGAAAGACAGAAGTAGAATGTATATGAAGGGGGGAGGGAGGAGGATTGTATGTATTCACAAAAACTCTTCCACTAAAGAATTCTGAAGTATTTTGTAACGCCTGAAGCAATTTCAGGTAAAGCCACTGAGATTTGATCCTTGTCTACATATAGCTATTGCCTAAATAGGAAGAAACTTTCAAAAAAACCCTTAATATTAAAAAAAATAAAATAAATCCAAGCCCTCAAAAATAATAATGCATAAAAGTGTGTGAGAAACTGTCTTATGCACGTATTTCTTACCTGTTTTTTCACACAACAATTTTGCTGGAGCCCACACCAGAATCTATTTAAATGAAACAGGGCTGGATAAAGAAGGAATGCAAATAACTTCATTTTTGTTCCTGGTATTCCGAGAAGTGGGTGCAGAGAGAGGGAAATGCCTGGATTCCAGTGGGAACCAAGGGGGCCAGCCCCTCTCGGGACAGGACCTCCAGGTGAAATGGTGGCCTCACTGGAAGCAGAAGCAAAGTTCTCAGCTGCTTCTCTGGAGGCAAGCTTTGGTCTGTGCTACCTCTCGCAGCCTCAACAAATACTAACACTCAAAGCTCTCTGTAGTGCTGAAGAATTGTCTCAGTTTTCTTCTATGGGTTTGTTGTTGTGTATTTTTGCATAAAACTGTTTTATTTCACTCACGGACACATACAAGCTTTAAGAAGTTGAGTTACAGCGCTGTGGTGAACTGGATTTAAAGATTTGGGCAAGGCCGTCAGCCGGAGGAGGGCTGTCCAACCAGTTTGTCTTTCGAAAAGGTTTAAACCAGGAGTTTGCTCTTGTGACTCCCTGTGGAAAATGGTTCCACACCTCAATGCCCTGCACTGTTTTTATAAACTTCTGCCAGTTAGCCCTCTATTCAGGGCCAATTTGCACCTAGTTTATGGTGCTGATGTTTATGTTATCCTAATAATGTCTTCATAACCATGTCCCTGGCAGGCATTTGTCTTTCAGCCCCTTCTGATGCCTAGCAAAATGTGGGATTTCTTCAGGGTATGTGTTCTTAAAGAAGTTCTTTGGTTATTCTGGTGGCAATGAGATGCAAACCAGAGCTAGAGTTCTTGAGGAGACTTTGTCTGCTTCAGTCTTGGGTTATGCCGGTTACGTGAATCTAGCCACCATGCAGGTCACAGCGACAAACTGCTGCAGACAGGCAAAGCGGTGCTGGTGGTGCTCTGAACTGGTTGGTGAATTACCATCCCTGAACATGCTCATTCAATGGGCTCCTTTGAATAGTCTTCTCCTCTGCATCATGGTTTTAGTCTTCCATCTTGCTACTAGGCAAGGTAGCTTGAAACCAGCTTGTTTTCACAGCAGTTATGGCTGCTTCTGCCCTCCCCGTAGCACGACTGTGAGCCTGATGTTACCTGCTACTCACTCAGCCATGAAACCTGCTCAGTGCGCAGGCTTGCACACAGCCTCCCGAACAAAGTACCTCTTCTCCCGTGGGTCTCTGGGGAAGGGGATTTTTGCAAGCTCTCCCTAGCAGGTTAGACACAAAGCAATCCTGGCTCCTGGCCTAGAAGAAGCTGCCAGGCATTTTCTTCATGTCAGCATTGCTTATCACTCCAAGGGAAGAAACCGAGCATGTGCCGTGCTCCTTTCTCCAAGCTGCGATTAGCAGAGAGACAAAGCGGCTCTGACCGGGCTGGCATTGCAAGTCTCCTTGACCCAGGAGAACGGAGACAGCCTGGCACATCTCCTCAAACCAGCTGCTGCACGAACTCTGCCCAACCTTCCCTCTGAATAGTTCTTAGTTGCAAGCTTCAGAAGGGGAATTCAGGAGCCCGGCCACTCGCTGCTGGCAGCTCAGGGCACGTCATGACACATTCCTTACTCTCTTTGAAGGAGGTTTGCTTCGGTGTGATGTATGAGAGACTCATCATCAAGCCATCTAGAGACAAGATAGCACAAAATTCCTCACTTGTTGAAACCAGACACTCTCAGTAAAACTATTTCATTGCTTCCATACTTAAGATATGTTTTTGACCTCTTGAACAAACAGCTTAAGGCTCACCTGCAGCCAGGAAGCAATTTTTCTGATGCCTTGTCAGTTGAAGCAAAAGGTGAAGAAATATGATGAAGCTACAGATACTGTGGGCTAGACTTTTAGTCTTTCTGTGTTTAGCATTTACTCTGTAAGCAGTTCCAATGAAATGATCTAGGCAACTCTGTAGTCTAGACCTGCCAAAATATCCCCAACATCTTATTTCCAAAACATTAGTTTGATTATGTGCCAACATAAAAAGAATTCTTTTCCATCTAAGAAAACAGATGTGAAGAAATGCTAAGAAATCAGTTTAAGAAATAGCTGAGATTTTAAATACAATTATATACATCTAACTATCCTGTAGAACATTTTTTTTATATATATATATATACTTACTCGTACCATGATTTTAAATACTTTTGTAAAAATTGCATGAGTATATAATTCTCAATACATCTGAGTTAGCACTTTCCACTAGATTTGACTGGAAAATGGATTCTCAAATGAATAACTGCACTTTTGGGATATCAGCTAATATTCTCTCTCTCACATGACATTTTACTTTTTTTTTTTTTTCCCCCTACATGGGCTTGTGGAATGCTGGAGGTTATAGCACAGGTGAGTGAGTAACACACGAGCTGTCTGCACTGGTGTTGTCAGGAGGAAGTGTTCTGGGACACACAGATGACAGCCTGCTAGTGCTTATACTAATTGTGACTTCCAGATGTATTTTTAATAAAAAAATATTACAAATAGTGTTGTTAAAATAACTAATTAGATGATAGAAATGCTTAGGTGTTTCTTTTTCTTCCAGACATGAAAAAGTTGCAGTTTCTATACTGATAGAGCCTACGAATATGCTAGCAATCCTTTTCTAGTGCATAACTCCTGTTCACATACTACATTACTATTAACATACTTCTGTTTCAAAATAGTCTTGAATTTCTCCTAGTATGATTCTACATTAGGAAACTAACATTTTAAAAAGGTGCATGGAAATGTGCAACTGTGTGTGTGTATATATATGAAGGTACATATTCAGAACCATAAATCACATATAAGTGTTTCCCTGACCAAACTTTGTCAGACTTGCTGTTCTCAAATTGGATTTTCTTGTTTCATGTCATGCTTGAGACCAAGATTCAGTTACCTGTTTTGTATTACGAAGGTAATGATAAATCTTTAAGGGAAAGTAATTGTCTAGAATACCTTTAGCAGCCTCCTGTGAAGTCATGTTCCTGAAGAGTACTACCTAATAATGCTGGTTTGATAGAAGTACTTGGAGGAAAGAAAACATTAGGAGCTGGGACGTCAGTAACTGACCTCTGAAAAATGTCACCAAGAAAGCACTTTCAGACTGAAACTGAAGTCTAAATTTCCTTGTTTTGACTCATGCTCTGTTTATTCAGGCAATACTGCATGCTATGGACCACCAGCTACTACAGGAATTCACTTACATGCCAGTTTGAAGTGTATTGAGAAGCGCACATCTCTGATGATACCCGCTACAGCCTAGCGGTAGTCTCTCCATTTCTAGATTTGCCAGTGGCCATCAACGTAGTAAGTAAATGTCAATGTTTATAGCTTTTGGCTAGCAGAACAAAGGCATTTCTGTAGTTCTTACAGGCTGAACAATTTGCGATCCCAGGACTAGAGGATGCTAAGGGGATTGATTTGTCACTACCCAGGATATGTGGGGAAGAAAGATTAACTACAAAATCAGGTTTCGGACTACGATGGATGCATTAAAAATACTTGAGAGCCTCATCTGATCACATCTCTTTAACAGATATTCAAAATTACATACATTAAAGCAAGACTAAGGGTGTTTTCTTGAAGTCATTTTATGATGCTGTCAATGCAAAGAAGAATCATCAGTAAAGGGACAACTGAAACAATCAAAACAAATATATTTGAAATGCAAAATCCAATTCAGTCAAAAAGTATACATTAACAGAAGTAAACAAAACTGAAAGTTGTGAAGAATATATAAAAATTCCCTTTTCGCCCCCCTCCTCCTCTTTTAAATTAAATATGCTGAAAACAACTTGGACGAAAAGTTTCTCTGCTCAAAACCAGTCAAGTACTCAAGTGAAGTTTCAAGTACTTATCATAGCAATGATGCCATTTTTGATGGTTCAGCTAGTATTCACTTTCTGTTAGAGGCACATATATGATGGCAGCATAAATATTTTGCAGTTTTAAAATACAACTCTAAGCTGATTCTTAGGCAAGATAAACAATGATTTCCTGCAAAATGTCAGAAGCTAAGGAGTGGTTTTGGAAACCTAGTACTACTATGTATACTTTCTGTATGGATAGTTGTGACTTCACCACTGCTAACAGGGCATTGTAAAAACACTGTATTCCATAATACTGCTACTTTTTGTTTATTTAGCAGGAGTGAAGAAATGGGACTTAAGTCACTGTGCACTTCATGCAAGATAACATGCAATTTTGGAACTGGAATATAGCACCTCATCTTCCTATTTTACTGACTCCCTCTGTCAACACTGCATTTATGCAGTAGCAGGGTGCCGTAAACTAAGAACGCAGCACCACAAAGCCTACTGTCTGGTAGACAGATGAAATAACGAGTAGGACATACCTGAACATCTCTCCCCTGAAGTTTCAGACTGCAGTAGAGCAGTTTACCTAGCTACTGTAATGTTAATCAGCACTTACTGTATGCCCCTGAAAGTGCACTCATTTTATCCAACTCAGGTAAAAACTGTTTACAGAAGGAGCATCCTTTCACATAATATTTTCAGATTGTGAATGTTTAGTATTTATATTAGCCTCTATAGGTTTGTTAATTTCAAACAATCATTAGTATATTAGGAGAGCATTAAGTGTTCATTAGACTTTTTTTTCTTTAGACTTATCTCACTTGAAATAAAAGCCTAAATAAAGACAACTTACAGATTTCACCCACATCAACAGAATCTGGCTCATAATTATATCATACCTTAGGATTCATTGCAGTCCGCTACGCTGTTCAGTTACAAACTCTCTCTTTAAGTTAACCTTCTGTCCCTATTACCTCACAAAAGCCCTCTCCCGTACTCCCCATAAGATACAGTGTACTGTTGTCTGCAACTTGAGAACCACAAAAATATGAAAAATTTGGTATTTGATCTTTCCATTCCAGTACAGCTTGTACTGCTTGCAGCTAATCCAGATTCTGCCTGGGGAAGTGAAAGCAGCACAACAGCTCTAATGGAGGCTCACTGCTGTTTGTGCATCAGTGCCCCTTGCGCCACCTTAATTAGAAAAACTCAGCAATGAGGTACTGCAGTAGCTGGCAAATTCCACAGTGATACATAAAGATTATAGCAGCAACTTGTGTAAGAACAGTAAACTATATTTGACTGGTACTCTTCAACTAAAAAAATCCAGTCATACATTGTAATTCACAATTTAAACACCGAATGGAATCATTTAATGGCATATCGGGGGTGAAGTCCCAGAGTGTATGAATCAGTGCGTTTACACCAGGAGCTCTTGCTCAGCATGGAGCTGCCTCTGCAGTCAGTCCCAGCAACTGATTCTTTCCTGCTCAGGGATCAGGCTCCAGTTGGGCGACGGCTTGTCAGTCGCCAGCCAGTCAAAGTCATCCACCAGGTTCCAGTTGTTTCTGTTTCTGTCCAGCCCAGAAGACTCGAAATCTCTCTCGATACCAGGGTAGCTCCAGGCGTAGGGGGCGAAGGAGACCTTCGTGCAATCCTCGATTACGGCTCGGCTGGTCACCTGCACGTAGAACCGGCTGTCGCGGGTGCGATGGGTGCGGAGCTGCTGGCAGGCCAGCACCAGGAGGCAATCGCGGCAGCCGTCCACCAGCACGGAGGTGGAAACGGGCCCGCAGAGCACGGTGCAGCCCCGGCAGTCCCGCACCCGCAGCGTGTTGGCGTTGCCGCGGAGCCGCACCCGGCAGCCGCGCAGCTCGGAGAGCACCACGTCGCGCTGCAGCAGCTCAGCGGGGCCCAGCTCCAGCTCCTCGTCCTCGGCGCCGCTGAACCCGCACAGCGGCGGCCCGCCCGGCTCCCCTTCGGCGGGGCCGTGGCCGGGGGCCGGCGCGGCGGCTGCAGGCCGGGCGGGCTCCGCGGGGCGCGGCTCGCTGCCCGGAGCCGCTTCTTTCTTGAGGGCCCGGAAGGCGAATTTCTTCTTGGGCTGCAGCTGCTGGCGCCGGGCCGCCAGGTCCCCCTGGAGCCGCGCCACGGCCTCCTGCCCCTGCCGCACCTCGTAGGGAGCCAGGAACCGCACGCTCTCGGTCAGCAGCTTCTGCAGCCCTTGCAGGCGGGAGGCCGCCTCCTCCAGCAGCCCCGCCGCCAGGAGCGCCTCCACGGCCTCCCGCTCCCGGGCGAAGGCGGCGACGAAGAACTCGCTCCGCTCCTCCTTCACCACCTGCGCCTCCTTCTTCTGCCGCTGCCGCTCCACGCCCTGCTGCCGCTCCGCTTCCCGCCGCTGCAAGCGCTCCGGCAGCACCGCGGCGGCGGCCATCTCAGGCTGCAGGGGAGCCACGAAGGCGGCCGGCGCCCGCAGCTCCTCGGCGGGTACCGCCGCCGCCGCCTCTCCCCCGACCTCCATCTTGCCTCCTCGCCTCCTCTCCGGTCGCTAAGCGGCCAACCGATTGGCTGCCGGCAGCCCCGGTTGCGTCGCCGCCGCCGATTGGCGGGCTGCGGGGGAGGGGGGGAAGGGAACTCCCGGCGGGAGGAGCGGGGGAGGGGAGGAGGGCCGGAGGGAGGGGTCTCTTGTGGTTTTAAAGGGGCCGGCGCCTCTCTGCGGGATGGGGTGAGTCTTGGCGGCAGGTGCCGCGTTCCGCGGGGCGCGTTATCCCGCTTCCCAAATTAGCAGCCGGGCTATAAATAACCTCCTGCCCTCCCCCGCCCTGCCTCTATTGCGCGCGCGCGTAAGTGCCCGCTTCTTCCCACCCTTCCCCCTCCCCCCTCCCAGGCCGCGCCCGCAGCGGGAAGTGCGGCGGCCGTTGGGCCGGCGGCCCTGGGAGCGGGGGGCGGCCCCGGCTGCCGGTACCCCCCCACCCCACTCCTCCACCCGCCGGCGTGCCCTTCCTGCGGGCGGCGGGGCCGGGGGCGTCTTCTCCCCGCCGCGGGGTTCGGGGGAGGGCGGCTCCGTGGCGGGGCCCGGGCGCGGTGGGGAGGGGAGGGAGGCTGAGGGCCGCAGCCGCCTCAGCCGCGCTGCCTGCCGCAGGCGGCGGCGGCGGCGGCGGCAGCAGCGGCAGCAGCAGCTCTCCGTCTGCCGTTAAAAATAAAGTGAGGCCACGCTGGCTGCTCGGGTGTTGCCTGAGCTGGTCGTGTATTTCTGGTAGGCGTCAGGCTACCCCACGGCCAAGCGTGGTGCCTGGTGGTGGCGTTCCCCGTGCCCAGGTAGGCGCGGAGCCACGGGCCTGGGGTCGGCTGGCTGCTTCACAGGGCCGATGTCTTCAGGAGGCTCTGTAAATGCAGTGTTTTAATAAACCTTCCCTACTGTTTCCTCTTCTGCGGTGAAGTAGTTATGAAAAAGGCTGTTAGTACTTGGAGGTAACTGCAAAGGTTCTGCCAAATGGACTGTTTTTCTTCTTAGCTGCTTACGTGATTTCTTGAGTGTTTTGTTCCAGAAAAGAACTCGGTTCTTGAGGGAAAATGTGAGAGCAGTGCCTGTGCATTACTGTGCCCTAGAGGGAGGTCTGTATGAGAAATCCAGAGAGGCCTATATGGAAACATGGCAAGGAAGACTTTATGTGTTTAAGTTTTATAATTAGGAGATGTGTTTTAAGTAAATTTGCGGCAGCAAGCAGAAATGAAGTACACCTGGCTACAAAGCAGAAAAGTGACCATCATTCTGATGTATTCCTTTGAGAACTGCTCTTCTCTTTCATGGAACGTTAATTTTTGCAAAGAAAGTTAACACAAAGCACTCTTTTAGAAACATACAAAAATAAATTTAACTCCTGTCCAGTTCTACAAATATCTCCCTTCCCTTGGCATTTCAAAGTTACCTATAATAAATTAACATAGGACCTAGAACTGTCCATTGAAGCAAAAAGGTGGTAAACCTGGAGTAGATATTCCAAATTTACTGTCCTCTATTTGGTGATAGCATGAGTTTTTTGTCTAATGTTCCTGTTTGGAAGTATAGATTGTTATGTTACTTAAGGTTAGCATTTGAAAGTAGTCTTAGCTTGAAAGTAGCCATTGTTTTCTGAGAAATATGATTTAATTTCTGTGTTAGACATGATGTAACATTGTTAGATGGTAGGGAGTACCTGAGCCTTGCACGTAATAATGTCAGCCCAGTTAGGGTGACAGAAGAAAGGCAGTGAAATGCCTTTAATCCTTGGGATGCATAAAGGACTTGCACTAAAATAGAGAATATTCTTTCCTTATCATTGTTACAATATAAAATCAGGGATTTCAAGGGATTGTTGTATAACAGTAGTACTTTGGAGCAGGTTGGATGGGGGGCAGCAGGATGGGTAATGTCATGGTTACGTTAACAGTGCAATGTTATTGTGTCCAGAATTTTGTTTCTGAAAAATTAGATTGAGTCTTAAACATTAAAACCTCTTTCTTGTAGAAAGGGAGAATGCTCAATCATGAAAAAGGAAGGATATCTTGAAATATTCTCACTTGATTTTTTTTCCTATCAATGTGTTTAAATGATGCATTTAGTAGGTCTTAGGCATTTTTGCTAATAAATAGTCAAATCCACTCCTGCAGTAATTGCAGTAATGTTACATTAGGCAAGAATATGGTGCAATTAATTCACTGTAAGAAAAAAAAAATGCTTATTTCCATCTTGTTTCATAAGAAAGATGTGTTAAGTTTCATTTTACATTACAGTTTACGTTGTAATGTAAATTACATTTACATTACTTGCTCCCATGAATGTAGGTAATACAGATGGTAACAGTGATGTAAGTGCTTATCCCATACATGAGAATATTGACAGAAAAAGGCTTTTGCTGTTTTTCAGTATGCACAAATGTTACTGGAGTATGGCTTTGGTATTGTTACACAGATGTGACCCAGCAGATGAGCTGCGCTGGGTAAAACAACTTTATATATAGAAAAGATTACAAGAAAACACTAGTGTACACAGCTCAAAATAAATGTTAAGTATTTTATCCTGCAGTATAATGATTACTTTATTACATTATGGACTTAGAAAGCTAGGTATTCTAAATTGTTTTTTTTCTAGAGATGATTGGAGGTTTAAATTAATGAGGACCAAATACTCTTGTGAATAGGAGCTTCTGGGAGAAACTGGAATCTTTTCACCTTGCTAATGCGCACAAATATTTTTGCGTGAGAAGCAAAATAACCCCAGATGATGCAAGAAGGTGAAGTGTATGACCACAATGAAAAACTAAAAACGGAGCAGTAAAATTCTTGCAACTATCTCATCTTGATGTTCCAAAATTAGTTTCCACACTTACAATTTGAGGTTTTGGTATAATTGATATTGGTATATATTTTTTTTTGTGGTAATACAAAGACTGACAATTTTCTTCCTGACTTTGCTGGCAGCAACTCTTATGTTTTAAGGCTGCTTAGTATGCTCCATTATAAGCCATAGAGAACAAGATTTACAATTTCCCAAACAGTAACCACCTGAATAAAATGTAAGCCTTCTAGCTCAGGCTTGGACTCATTTTGGTAAGCTGCAACAAGCAGTTTAGCTGTTTGAGGATATTAGATAAAAGTAAGGTACATAGTTCTGTCTGTGTTATAATTTTTTTCCTGCTTCTCCCCCCCACCCCCTGCCCTGGATATGCTTTAGTTCCTCTCTGGTTTGAAAGTAGATAGTAGTCATTTCAGTAAGACCTTTTGCTGTTGCTTGGACTGTACAGTGTCATTTGTTTTATGTGAAGTTGCAGGTTGCACTTGCTTACTTGGATCTAACGCTGTGAAACTCCAAAACATAAACTCTGTTACGCATGCTTCCAGGTTTAAATCTGTATCCCATGTTATCGCTCTTGAATGCTATCTACTTGAAATATTTTGTACTGATTTAAACTAGCTCAACAGCATTAACTCCTAGCCTTTTGAAGTGAGATGTATTGCATAGTTCAGGTGAAGGTTCAAGATCGTGTCTTGTTCCATCATTATTTTAAGAAGAGCGGGGAGTAAAAGCGAGATCCACGGAGGCAACTGGGTGTCTGGCCTCCTAATAATGGATTCTTAAACCTGAGGTTCCTGAGCTTGTGAAAGTCGAGAACCTCATAGTTGTGGCGTGATCTTGAGATGTAGATTTGCACTCTCTCAAGCAAAGGAAGGAAGTAAATACAGTTATTCCTTATCATCGGTATGTATTCCGAACACTGACACTTTTTATTCCGAAGGGTGTAATGTACGTACGTTGCACTGTCACACACAAAAAATGCTATTTTGTCTTTTATCTGTGTTGCCAAGAAAAGCAGCAGCCCCTGTGTCTTGCATGGAGCTCTTATCTGATAGATGTGATCTCTGCCTGTTAGATTGAGTTTCTCCAGAAGAGATTAGCAGGTGAACGTAATTACTTCTGGCTACAAAGTAGGTACTTCAGTGGCTTGCGTAACTATCATATTCTACTGCTGGTTGTAGTAAGGGCTCTTTGAACTCCTCTGGCACTGTGATGAGGCATTAAAGATGTAAGCTATATTATGATTCATTTAAGATACTGTAGTCTGTACATTTTTCGTGGTGGAATGGGGCTTCAGTAAAAGTGACTGTCAAGCCACTGTATCTCGGTGTTCTTCTCTTGGAAAAAAATAAATTAATGTTACGTTTGGCATACTGATTGTTTTTAAAAAAGCTTTTATTTGGACTAAAATGTTGTGCTTTATATATTTGGCCATGTGGAAAGGCAAGACAATGTAAAATATGTGTGTTTTTAAATCACTAATTAGAGAGTTAGAGCTAAAACTATAAAACTTACTTGGTGCATCTTAATTGCTGTGAGTAATGCAAAAGCTTTGAAATGTAATCCTTGGGAATGCTTAAGATACTAATTATATTCCGACCAGTCAAGGTGCACTTGTTTTGAAACGAGTCTGAGCTGCTCCCTTCCGAGAACCTCGTATTCCCAATGCCAAAGGTGGAGAAACAAATTCATTTCTACGAAAATGAGTTATCCTCCAAAACTAGGGACAGACTTCAAAGCATAACATTTTATGACAAGAGACACTTAGAGATTAACAAAGCAAGGCCCAAATACACTAAACACAAAAGCTCAAGAGCAGAAGAGCACTTAGGTTTGGTCCAGGCCTAGCTGCTAACTGGTATTTAGAATCCTAACTTGCTAATTGACATTAGTTAAATTCCAAAGACCAGGTATGTAAGCTACAGATGCTGTCTTATGGACTCTCCCTTTGAGGTAATTATTCTGTTAGTTCTGGAGTTCCGAAGAGATTTTTTTTCAGTGCCTTACTTTAGACCTCAGATGCTTTTACTTTTTTTTTTTTTAAATTTTAAGGCATTTCAGAAAACTATGTTTGGTTATTGGACTAGCCAGTTCAGTGGACCACCTAGGTTCAATAGTATATCAAAGTTTTCCATTTTGGAATTGTGAATCTTAATTGCAAACATATTCCATTTATTTTTCTGAATACTTTAAATAGAATTAACTTGAAGTCATTGTATCCAAGTTTACTGATTTTCTGTTAGCTCTCCTGCAGTATATTCATTAGTTAACAAAACTAAACTTGTATTCTTTTTGTCTTTTATTCATCTTATGAAAAAATCTGTCAGCTATCATTTTGAAGGAGGACTGCCTCCTCCTATTATTAGCATTTGTTCTTCAGTCTAAATCTGAGAGAATAAATTCCATTCATATTGATACACTTTCTAGTGATAATATTAAGACTTATCTTACAGCAATCTTTATTCATATCCAAATCTTACCCAGTTGGTTTCTAGTAGGGTCCCAGAAATACCCAAGTAAAACCATTCTTTCTCAACAGTTGTGACTTAGATGGTACTTTATTCATAATGTCCCTTCTGTTCCTCCATTTTGTCTTATCCTTATACAAGTATAGCTTAGCATGGTTGTGTTTCTTTCCTGAACATGAATGCTTCTGGTATAACTTACTATTCCACTGTGTTTCTGTTATCCCTATAACGCCTCATTTCATGTTTTAGGCCTCCATTTTTTGCTTAGGTTCCTTCTATTACTATTTATTTGATTTTTTTTTTTTTTTTTAAATCATCCACAGCACCTCAGTTGTATTAGGAATGGTCTTTTTGTTAGCTGCATTGTGTGGGTGCTGTTTTTAATTACTACTGCTTTTTTTTTTTTAACCTTGTGTCCATCTACTCATTAACATACTCTTATGTATTTCTGTATCCTTACTTACCTGATTTTTTTTTCCATTCATCTATGTTAACCAAATTAACTATGACTATTACAGAAGCTTCTCCCAATTTCTGCCATCATTTTTAGTTTAAATTTCTTCTATAAATTTTGGCGGTGTTAGTTGTTGAAGATTATTTCTCCAGATACCGTAGTAAAGTTCTGTCTCCGGAGGTGGTTTTTTCCAATACACATCAGTGGCTGAATATCTTAAGATTATTTTAAATTGGAAGTGAGAGCTATTAATCTTTCAAACTTAATTGTCCTTTTTAAGGTACTCTAAGCTGAAGAATATGAGACTCTATTTAAATAACCTAGAGCGCGATATAGTTATTCTTCATCTGTTCCAGTAATAATTTTGCATTGTCATTTGTTTCAATGGGAGGTCCAGTCCCCACATTTTCTCTGGTTTTACTTGATTGTCTTCCATACGTCAGATCCACATCTCATAGAGGCACAGTTCTCCAAAATCTGTTCTTTGGATTCATCACAGAACAGCCCTTTTGGCCTTCACACAATCTCCAGTCATAGAAACCTGTCTGTCTTCTGGTATTGGTGTAAATCTCTTGTTCTGAGGCTCACTCTTCGTTACCTCCTCTTACTACCTATGTCCCAACCAGTCACCCCTTAAGGTATGTTTTAGTTAGATAGTCCTGTGTTTGGTATGATGATTGATACTGGAGTCATACAGCTTTATAAGTTACATCATGCAATCATGACCCTCGTTTAAGTACTGTTTTGTGTAAGTAAGGCATGGTATCAAGCTGAAATTTGTAATGTTTAGGAAATTTTTACTGGTGGGTCATGAAAGTATTGGTCGCAACTATTCAAAATTTGGCAGTTGATATGGATATTGAACTGAATTTTTCATGTGGTATGTTGCATTTATATTCCAAGTTAAAGTCGTCATCTCCCTTCACGCCGCTGTATTTGAGTGCCCTACTTTTCAAGTGTTGTGACCTCTACCTTTCTATTGCGTGTACCTTTCAATGATGACCTATTTGTTTCTGTGCCTTCAAGCTTAGAGTTATTTATTCTTATCTAAATTAGTAATTAATAAAGTAGTATGTAGTTGGATAAATGGTGTGTCTGGTGATGAGCTGACACAAGAAACATGTTAAGGGATGGAGAGACAAAAAAGCATGGGAGGAAGAAGTGCCATCAATAGAGCTGAAGCACTCAGCCTGAGGAAGCAAGGCTGCAGTGAAGTAAATGGCATTCTTTTCCATCCAAGATACCGCAGAGAGGATGCAGTGAGTTGAGGTTACAAAACAACTATTCACGCAGGAATCTTGGGATGACTGTGGAATTCATTCCTTTAATGCAAATAGCTTAGGCCTTAAGTTCTTTCTTATGAAGCTACTGCTGCTTGATCTTCTTTTGGGGTACAAATTCATGATTGCACAAGAATTGGAATGCTTGTGATGCAGACCTGGAAAAATGGGCTGAATAATAATAATAAAGTGACTTGATCTAGGAGAAACCTGCAGACAGAATGAATGAGGAGGGTGTTTTGTACACCCTTGTTTTCTCCCTCTCGGTATCTAAGCCTAGTTTTTACTTCGGTACAATCTGTCATTTCAGGGCTATTTATCTCAGCTCACTCCAAATGTCATTTGGTGTCTTTGCACACCTGGGAGAGTGGTAGTTGTTAAACAGCATGGTCACAGTTCGACAGCTGATGTCAAAATATAGCCAAGTAGTATGTTGTGTGATGGGTGCACATGATGTTCCTGGTAGCTGTACTTAGAATTATTACGCCAATGTCTGTCTTCTAAGGATTTCTCCTATTCCTTTTTGACACTGGTCTTGCCTTTCTTCTCATGCTTATTTCCCCTTACTCCTCCTGAAGCTGCTGCAGGAAAATAAATGAGAAAATGAATGAATGTGATTGAGGAAGCTAAGGAGAGACAGCAACTGAATGTGCATTGTACGTAATTTGGAGAATAGGACTCTGGTTGAGGATGACAGCTCTGGGCAGGTGACCTTGGGGTAGAATAATTTTGACATATTGGGGTCTTTTGTGTTAATGCAGTAAGGCAGTGAGAAGAGGGGCAACCTCCTGGGGCAATGACACTCAGTTCAGAAACACCATGTGATCATCTTAAAAAAGCATGAGTACCTCACGGCAAAAAGCACTATTTCTTTACAAACATGGTCTGGAAAATTCTGTAGTACACCAGAAAGTGATAACACTACAGCTGAAGACCGCATTCGAACTTCTTAGTATTGAAGG
The DNA here is from genome assembly GCF_018139145.2 of Gymnogyps californianus. Classification (NCBI taxonomy): domain Eukaryota; kingdom Metazoa; phylum Chordata; class Aves; order Accipitriformes; family Cathartidae; genus Gymnogyps; species Gymnogyps californianus. Next base: position 26,715,365 of record NC_059473.1, read on the forward strand.
TAACATTAAGTGCGTACTTCAATCTGACCTATAAAGTCACATCCAACTCTTGATTTTTTTAGTAACCATTTCTACCTGAGCCAGTTTTGTTTCTGAACAGATATAGCAAATATAGAAATATATGCAAATTTACTTCTGCAGAGGGTACAGTGTGTTCTGGTTTGGTTTTGTCCACTCAGTGGCAATGTAAAGGGTTTTCATTCTTAAACTCACTGACTTGTGTAGATCTGGAGAAATGTAGTTGCTTCAGGGTGCTTCACTGTATAGATGCTAGCTCTCCTTCCCTTTTTGTACTGTCCCTGGTTAGCGAGGTTATTGCCAACGCTGCTTTGAAACATCCTTCAGGGAAAGTAAGTGTAAATTGTGGTACAATCATGGACAATTTACGTAGGCTTCCTTGTGTTTCGTATGATAAGGGAATCTATTCAAAATCATTTGTCCTCCTTCCTCCTATTCCTTCTTTGTATTGCCTACTTCCTATTTGTGGTTTCTGTAGGCCTGGGAGAATAATAATATACTGATCAGATGTTCTGCCTCGTAACCTCTGAAGCAAAGTTCCTTCCTGTTAACCAAATCAGAAGAACGCTTGTGGTGTCCCTCCAGCTCACAAGTTCTTACTTCAGCAATGTTCTCTAAAGCCAGTGATGCTGAGTAGGCTTTAATTAAGGGCAGAGTTTGGCCCCTTGAAGCATTTGCTTAAGTTAGGGACCTTGAAGTTTGGCCTTTTCGATTTTCTAATGCTAGTGTCAGGCGTATAGGCTGTAAGAGCAATTAGGACGCTGAGCTCTTTGACATGTGGTGTTTATGTCCATATTGTTGGCTATTCAGCTCCATACTGTATTTATGAAAAGTGAAGTTAATATATTGGCTGATGGATTAGGCAGCGCCATGCTTAGGTTCAATTTGTCCGGACTGGATAAAGGATGTGTTGGACTTATGCGAAGGCCTGTTTGCGAGAGCCCAACCTTTCCATTTAGGGAGTGATTTGAAACTTCACCTAAATTTTCTACTGTGGGCATGCATGTGAACAAGAATTGCAGATGAGTCTTGGCTTTGGCAAAGGTTTGGAATCAGGCTTAACCTTTGTTTCCCATATTATAATATCAATTGGTTGATTACTTAAAAAATAATATAACCAGATTCTAGTTGAAAACAATGCTGAGGTGCTGACTTTTTTTTTTTAAACATAATAAATCTGGCCAGCTTCTTCGAGAAGGTCCACTTAGTACACGGCCCATAACCGTTTTCATGTAATTGTATTTAAAGACCAAAAACTTGAAGGGTTTTTTGAGCTGTAAAGCTAATCAAGAAGAATGTGCTACTAAATAAAGTCTTCAAATCCTTGTCTCTAAGGAGTTTTAACAAAGTTACTTTTTCTTAGGAAAAAAAATAGAAAAGGTTGCTGCCTGCACGTTCTTGGGAATTACGATTACTAGCAGAAAAAAGGTCTTAAAGAGATTTCTTGTTTTAAAAGCATTACCATACATATCTCTACACGCTAAGAATCTGTTTTCAATCAAAATGTTTGTTTTAAATAAACTAGGCTTCTCTGAATCATCTGAATAAAGAATTTTTAGTTATATTTTAATGAACAAAGTGAATATTTTAAGTTGAATTAGTTTTGTATAACCAAAAAGCTTTGAACAAAATTATAATACTAATGCTTTTAGCTGAAATAAATGGTAACTTGTATCAATGAACTCTCAGTGCTATAAGCTTTGACTGCAAATTAGGATTTTTAGGTTACTCAAAACTTTTTTTATGCAGGTGAAATTCATGTCATTTGTTTCCACCAAGGGTGATAAAAAGAAGAACGTATCTAAAAATATTCAAAATATTGCAACTTGTAAGAGGATCGAATCTTATCAAGGTGACCTTGCATTTATTTTTCTGGGGACCCCCCTGCCCACCCCAAGCGTGTAGTGGTTTACAACTTTTAATATGAAGGAAATCAACCAGGTTGTTAAAATTAACGTTCTTTTTAGTGGGAGAAAACCTGTTTATTTTTTTACTTTTCTGTAACCCAAAACACACCCCAACTTTTAACCGAAAGCAAACAGCTCAGGCACATATAGATTGCCAGACCTACGGCTTTCTCAAAAAAAAAAAAAAAAGGCAGCTAAACTTTTTAAAGGGACTGACTGTAAAAAACGCGAAGCGAGGACCGCGTTGGAGCTGGGGACTCATCATGTCAGGGCGGCGGTGCGTGTGCCCGGGCGCCGGTCTGCGGCACTGTCTCCCGGCGGAGCTGCACGGCCGGGCCCCGCCGGTGCGGTGCTGCGCGGCGCGGTGCTGCGCGGCGCTGCGCGGCGCGGTGCTGCGCTGCGCTCTCCTCTCTCGCTCGCTTTCTCTTTCCCCCTCTCTCGCTCGCTCGCTCTCTCGCTCGCGCTCTCCCCCCTCCCTCCCTCGCTCTCTCGCTCTCCCTCTCTCTCTCTTACACTGCCAGCCCCTGATGTGATGGCGAAGAAACCCCGTTGACAAGGCACTGCTTTTTCATGACGGTGAGTTTCCCTTTGAGTGTATTATAATTTTGTGATAAAAATTTCAAGGAAAAAAAAAACACACAACCTCCTTCCTCCCTTCCTTCGGGGAGGGAAAAGAGAGGGGGGAAATCTATCTCCAGACAGACAGAAAAGAAAGAGGAGCAAATTAACAACCAGGAGTTGCCAAAACCAGGATATTAGGTTTCAGCCCAGAGAGCTATTGGCTCTGGGGCTATGTATATAAATATATATCTAGAGAGAGAGCGAGCGAGAGGGGAGACGAGGAGGAAGAAGAGGGATGTTTTGTGGGTGGCTGTTGTTTGGGCAGATGTGGATTCACATGGAAATGAACTATATTTTTTTTTTTTTCCGCGAGGCTGGCGGTGGTGGCTGCTGAGGGCACTTAAAAAAAAAAGTTGTTTCTTAAAATAAAGGCGGGGGGGGGGGTAGAAGGGAGAGATAAGGTTTCAGGTCCAGGCTGATAGCTGCAGAGAGGGGAGAGGTTTGGGGTGGGTTTTTTTTTTCTTGCTGATGCCATGCAAATTCAGGAGAGGAGGGAAGAAAAATCTCTTTTAATGACTCATTGATTGAGCCGGTTTAAAATTAGTTGTTGTTGTTGTCTTTTTTTTTTTTTTTTATTTTCCGCCCCCTTGATGGCCATCAAGAGAGGGATGGAAAGAGGAGAGGAGGGAGAGAGAGAGAGTGTGTGTGTGTATGTGTGAGAGTGTGAGAGAGAGTGAGAGGGAGAGAGGGGGATAGAGAGAGTGTGTGAGGGAGAAAGAAAAATAATCTTTTCAAATCTCCTCCCTCTTTTTTTTCCCCCCTCGTTTCTTTGCTTTTCTCTAAAGCTCTGTGGTCTGTGAAACACTCTTTCTTCCTCCTCGTCGGGAAAATGGAGACACTTCGTCTCTCTCCTGGCTGTGGAGCTGGGAAGGATTTTTCTTTTCTTTTTTCCTTTTTCACTCCTGGCTTGATTTTTTCCTTTCCCACGTCCACTTGCCACCACCCTAATCTTGTCATTTCTTTGAGCTTGTGTCTCAGATTTGTGCCTTCTGGGGATTTATTTTTCACTCGTTTCCTCGTTTTCGGTGTCGCCACTAGATTTGATTTGATTTGTTTGGTTCTTTATTTGCAATTTCCTCTGAATTGCTCCGTGCCTCCTGCTTTTAACCAAGGAATGGAAACGGTGCAGCTTTTTGTGGGTGCGCGAAATGCTCGGGCGGTAGGTTTGGGCTAGTGCGCTTTTTTCTCCTTTTCGGGACGAAGTTTTCCGCTGTTTTGGTTTTCCACCCCCCCCTTTTGGAGAGAGAATATTTAACTGTAACGCCTCTTTAAAAAAATCTAACAATAAACCGTCTCTTTCTGGAGTAACCCCTTTGGCTTTGCTGTAGAGTGGATGCGAATCTGATCCTTTGTGCTGCTGGGATTATTTTCCGTAGAAGAAACAATGTTTTATAAATAGTTTTTGCTTGTGGCTTAAAACAGTAGTGGGTTGCGGAGGGGATTTTTCTGAGATCCTCACGGTTCACACTTACTGGTTTATGGGGGGTCTTCAGTACTTGTTATTTATTTTTGCTATTAATTACAAAATTCACTTACAGATTATAGCAGAAAGCAGATGTAGTAATGTTGAGAAATGGGCAAAATTAAACGACGTATAGAGGGCACGTTTATATTTACTTAGAACTGTTACTGAATTATCACTGGGGGAAGGAAAGAGATGTGGAGGCCTTTGCTTTTCCCCGATTCTCTGCTCCCCGCTCCTCTTCTCCTCGGGGCTCGGCAGTACGGAATGAAACAGGATTTGAAGGAGAGGCGAGAGGTTCTCCGGAGGTGGCTCCGGCCGTGCTCGGGCTCGGCGGCCGGCGCTTGCGATGCGGCTCTCGGGGCGAGTGGGAGTGGGAGAGAGCGGGGAAGATGGCGCTGTCTGGCTTCCTGCCAGCGTTTGTTGCGCAGTTTCACTCTGACTCTCCTCCCCCACGGGCGCCATTTTAAGGTCCTTTCTGCTGTCGCCGCGCCGCGCGGGGCGTTGCCGTCGCGCCGCGCTCGGGCCATTTCTCTTTCTGTCTCCGAAGCGTTACTGTCTCGGGCCTTGAGATCCTCTGCCCGAAATCCCAGAAGCTGCTTGCTCCCCCCCCCCCCGTTCTTTCTTTAAGAAATTGCTGTAAGGGATTTCTTCTGCGTGTGCTTTGGGGAGAGAGGTGGAGGATTCGTAGCTGTGTGTGTGCAGGGGAGCAAAAAGGTGGATTGTTCTGGGCATGGGTCTTTTCGGGAAGGGCCCTGTCAGAGTTGTTCCTCTTAATCACTACCTTCTCAGGCTTCCCCCCTCTCCTGAGTAGTCTGGGTCACGGTCCTGTGAGGTATTAAGCTGGCTTGGTTCAGGTGGGCCTGTGCTCCCAGCTTAAAGCCTGTAAACATCACTTCAGAGCTTGTTTTCTTATCTCTAAAATACGTGTTTCTTGATGGGAGATGCATTCAGACTGCAGGAAGAAGATTTGAAAGAACATCCTGTTCTGTTGAATGATGACCACAATACAACATGTCATTAAAAAAGAAATCCACCTTTAAAAAAATGCTCTAGTGTAGCACATAGGGCAAAGTAATCTTCATTGGAGAGCCTTCAATACCTTCAAAAGTGCATGTGAAAATACAAGGGCAAGTAACTTTTTGGTGGGTGGGTAGATAACTCATTTTGTTGCCGTTACTCTCTTGGTAATTTTTTTTGAGGGGGGGACTAGGATCTTTTCAAGTTTTTATCACTCCTTAATGTCTCACAGGAAGCAGTGCTTTTTCCAAATTACTCAAATTTGTCAGCTCCACTTCAATATGCTTTTTAAGTTTTATTTTGGTGCTTTTTTTAGGGAGAGCGTTGAAAATGGTCTCCTATTTTTTAATCAAACCTTTTTTTTCTTTACATTTCTTTGTAATCTGATCAAGGCTCATGAGGCTTGAGTTTAATACCAGCAACATCTGTATTCAGGAACGGCAAGTATGCTGCCAGACCAACTCATGCTGTGCCCACTAAGGAGTGTGGAATGCTTATTTAGTTCTTCATTTTATGTTTTTTGACAGATCAGAGGAGGGCTTCCCCATGCCTGTTGCTCGTTCCTGAAGGAAGTGGGAGTTTTTTTAAAATTTGGTATTAATTTTAAAGCTGTTTAAATTTTTTGCCTGTTGGTGTTGAAGGGTTTTAAATGACATTTCTTGTGAAATACACATTTTTATTGCTTGGAATATAGTAAAAAAATTGTTGGGATATAAACTCTTGTCTAAAGACTTCCATGGGGATAACCTCGTTAACATTTTAGCTTTTTAAACAATACACCTGGTAAAACTGTTTAAAAATCTGTTGAGTGTGGAGTACAGTATTTGTTCACTTATTTGAGAAATATTATTATTACTACATGAAATTCACTCTTTCTTGAAATTATTTTGCATTTTTCTTAACAGTCTTGGGATCAAGATAGTGATTTTTTTTTTTAGTGGTAGTGTATTTTTATACAATAAAATTTCTCTATTATGCACTAATGTTTGGCAGATTGTGTGTGGATTTTTTCATTAATTTGTGAAAATAATGCAGAAATGACAAAAATGGGATAGAAATGACCAGTTTGTATTCTCTCAGGGCATACTACTTGCCAAATGACTGTGTATACTCTCTACTCCGACCTGCTTGCCTTAAAGCAAAATGTATTCTCATCTTGAGTTGAGGTCTTCGGTGGATAGTGTTTAAATACACTAGATCTGTTCTTTTTAGATGTATTTCTTTGGCCTTGTCTGAGCTTAAAAGTTTTTTTCTTTTTGTTGTTGTTGCAAGTAGTACTTTGTATTTCGCATGGCTTGTTTACGTTGATGGAGGAGTGCAGAAGCTCACCATGTTGATGCACTAGCCCAATTGTGCTTTCATTGGTGCACTTTGGCTTATTCACTAGTACGATACTCGTATTTTAAGTGTGTTTTATTTTGTTCATATTTCGAGCACTTGCCGTGTGTATTATACTTGTATTCTTGAGTTGATAATACTCTCAGTGTACGTGTGGCCTTAGGTGAGGTCAGTGCTATGTAGTTTTGCCCTTGACAGGGATGCATCTACTGTAGCTAAATGTTTACCTCACCTTATAGATGTGGAGTTTTCCTGCCCCCCATGTGTCCTTTTCTAGTAGAGTTTATGTATTTAGCCTAATTGTACTGAGAGAAAAAAGTCAAAGTCCTGCTAGTATAAGCTGCATTTCCAGTTTCCTCCAAGAACCCTTTCTGTATCCATAAAGTTTTGCAACAGAGGTAAGTCCATAGTCTAGAGTTGAAGAGCTTTGCAGGCATGGATGTGTTCATGTGCTATTTGGGCTTTTTTTGTATTATGGCTGTGTTTTCAGAGTTTTGCTGGTATACTTCCACAGCAGTTCCAGAAAAGTTGTATCTGCATAACTGCAGTTATGTTTTATAATGTGGCTCTAATGGTCAGTGATCATGCCTTTTCATGCTGCATTAGGCTTGTGATAAGTCTAATGGCTGGTGCTTTTTAGCGTAGATGTAGCAGTGAGAGTATGAAAGCGTGCCATCCCTGTCTAAGTAATAGATATAGTCCAGGCACAAGAGCCTCTTTGATAATGTAGTTCATTCTGTTCAGAGAGTTGGCATAATTTCTTCTAGTAGTTCTGCTGGAATTAGCTGCATCTGTGCTTGAAAGGTTTTTTGTGGTGACATACCTGGTCCAGCATAGACATGGGGATTGTCTACAAAAACAAGTGTGTTTTGCTTTCTTACAGTAGGGGAAAAGCGGCAAGATTAATAAACTGTTCTAACATTCATTGTGACCTGCAACTGTTCTAGTTCGAAAGTTGGAGTAAGCAGTATCGGTAAAGCCCTTGTTGTACCAACATAAATGCATAAACACCGACCTGAACTGATGTTTTTTCAAGATCATCACGTAGTTAAATGAATATGTGTATATTTTCAAATGTTCATTTGTCCCTGCTTTCATTGTTGAAAAAACAACTACTGTGTCTGTATTATTTTTGCTTTATTTGAGAATCGCTGAGGTTTTAGACAAAATAAAAATTAACATGATTAACTAGCACAAATAGACTACCAAGTTTTTTTATTGCTTTAATTTATGTTCTTGCACTAGTTTTAAAATGTTCTAGAGCTACTTCTGATGTTACTTTGAGTAAGGGAATGCTTACCAAAAGGAAAAGAAAGTAGGCAAATCACTGTCAAAACTTAATACAATAGCCTTTTTTTCATTGAACGTATTAAGAAAGGGTGGTGAAGTAAAGAGAGGGGAGTCCAGGGAGAAAGTTTTAACTTCATTGCAAGAGACTGATAATTTTTGTAAGGGCTGATCTTATGCCTTGTCTCAGGTGGAGCTTGCAGTCGTTTTACTGTGAACTTGATCTGAGTGTGGAATTTCAAGATCTGGTGTTGAGCTTGAATTTATTGAGATGTGTCAACTACAGAAAGTATCTTGGCCCCACTGGAATAGGTGGCAAAATCTCCACTGGCTTCAGCAAGGCGTTGGCTTCAACAAGGACAGGATTGGCAGTGTGGAGGATTTTCTGTCTGGTTTTGGGGGCATTGATATGGACTGCACTGCTGAATTAGTTACACATCTGTCAATTCATTGTATTCAAATTTCAGTTGACTTCCCAAACATAATAACTGAAAGGAGTATAAATCTCTGTTCAGCTTTAATTATTGGCAGTTGTTAGCTGATACTAGCTTGTGTGAACCATGCCTGTGGCAAGGTAACCAGTTTTGTGTGGGTTTTTTTGTTTTGTTTTTTTTTTAAACTAGTATGGACTAGAGTGGCACTGAAAAGGTATTAATTGGGCATTGGTTTATAAATTAATTGAGAAATGATCAGTTCATAAGTTACATTCTGGGACTGCAGAAGTTTTTTTTCAGAATCTTTGAAAAGTATGCACAGAATGAGAAGTATGATACACAGGTATTCTCCAGTAGAAACAAGGTTAAAACATCTGAAGAACTGACCTGACATTTCTTGCATTGTGTTGCACAAATAACATATGCTAATAGCCTGCATTATTGCATACAGTAGTTTCTAGAAATACTTAAGAGCATCTAGCTTCCTTTGCGCAGGCGAACCTTTCTTTCCGAAGGAACTGTTGAGATTACGCCTCCTCCTTTTCCTGTTTTGGTATGAAACCAGGACCTTTCAAAATGTTTTATGAATATTGGGATTCCTGAAGAATTGTGTATGCGGTGGAGCAACTTAGAAAACAGAGCCCAAACTAGGCCATAGTGTAGTGATGAGGATAGCCACTGCTGGGGAAATGGGCTGAGCCGAGTGTTCAACTTGGTGAATCCTGTGGGGTAGGTAAGCGTCCTGACCTCCAGGCTGCGAGTTACTCTGGATTTTCTCTATGTGGTTTAAAACATCTGTTTCCAGATGAAAGTTGTGTCAAGATTTTGGTGTTGCCAAGAGCAGCTCTGGATGCAGTAGGAAAAAATTGTATTGAATAAATTAGAAATTCGACGCTGAACATGTGCGTCTGAGGGAAACTAGATTTTAGACAGCTGCACTGGGGGTTCACACATGTACTCGGTGTGCTTGACTGTAGCTGGCTTAACCTTTGCTATCATACATACTGTTAACAATTGAACTGCACATTTCCATTTTTTTCTTAATGTATTAAAATACCAGTAGTTTTTGGAAGCTTGGTAAGTTACCACATTTGCCAAACTCAAATCGAGAATCTTTTTTTTATATGGTATACTAAAGGGAAATAAAATTTAAGAGTTGGATAAACAACCTATTGTAGGTTGTCAGTGCTTTAGTGTGTGTTTTTTATTTGCCCTTCTGTATGTGGAGTTGGTATTTCACCATTGTGTAAAGACCCTGCCTGTCCTCTTAGGTGTTCTACTCCTGGCAGATCTTAGAAATCATGAAGATACATAATGTTGTGCCTTATCTTGTTGCTATTTACCTGACTCCTGAATGGTTCCCATTTTTTGGAGTAGTTTTTCACAGAGAGGTTTTGCATCATTCTTCTGAACATTTAAAATTACAAATTTCTTCTCGTACTCTGTTGCATAAAGATGTCCTTGAAATACTGATGATTAAATTCAGTTCCACAGCTAATTTCAAACATTGTAAGCTCATCTTAAAAGTACTACTCAGATTTAGAATCTTGGAATGAAAACACGTTTTCATATATAGAGAAAGTTCACACCTGCATATTGCACTGTGTTACTAGGTTAGAATCCCAAATTTCTTACTTTGTTAGCTCTTTTTTAGAGCACAATTCCTGGTAGATTTTGCAACAGTATAGTAGTTGCTTTTTGTTGATTACTGTGGAACAGAAAATATTCATAAGGAGTAATTACATATTGTAGAATATAAGCACAGCATGGTTTACAAGTGAGTAGTTAAATCCTTGGGTTTTAGAACGTACATTTTAAAAATTAATTTTGCTTCCTTACTCCTGTTGTCCTGAAATGACAACTTTTTGATAATTATGCCTTCTGTATTTTTGCCTGAATAAAATTGAGAGTGAGATTTTAATTTGCAATCAAGTTTTTCAATATTTACCTCTTTTCCATTGAATACTGTGTCATTATTTGGCTGCACATCATTTCTTACAGTAATGAGAGAGAAGAAGTGGAAATACCTCTTAATACTCGTTTTTTGTATTCCATCCGTGTAAAGATCAGTTTCTTGAAAATAAAGGGCTTGATGTGGTGAGCAGCTCGTAAGTTGATTATAAAACACACGCTTGGTTGGTTAAAAGAATCTGAAATTGTCCAGTTTGCAAGATACTAGATTGTTCAAAAGTAGCATGGACTTGAAATTTAAGAATAAAATACATGGTAGTAAGGGTTTGAGTTTATACTCCTTTCTTACACTCCTGTGTTGCAGAGAATGCAAATGAGGTCTGGTTGTTCCTGCGTAGGTAAGTTTCCTTCAATGAATCCAAGGCTGACTGTTTGTTAGGAACCTGAGAGATAACTGACGGTGTAAGGCAGGCAGTAGTTATAGCACCTTAGCAACCTGAAGCGCATACTGCTTAAATGATATACGTTACCTAATATGTGGTCAAATGGCATCTTCCCGCACCCCCGGTTCAGAAGCACACTGAGCAAAATATTAGCACTGTGAAAATTAATGGGAGTCGTGGTGGAAGTTCAACTCTGGGTGTTTTGCCTCTAGAGTCAGTGTGGAATCACGTAACGCTGCTGTAATCCTTTGATGTAATACAACAAGGGATGGATGCTTGTATTGGGTTAATAGAGTTACATCTGTATTCAGAAAGGACACGAGAGATAAAAATGTCATAAATTTGATGTAGTACACAGTTCACGACAATCCCATTCTCTACCGTGACTATTACAGTAACTTTGACGACTTCTATTTTTGTTGTTCTGATGATTATTGTTATAGTGACAATGTATTTCTTCAGATATTCCATAATGAAGTTACTGTTAATGTTGGGATTGTAGATTAAAATTCTGGAGAATGGTGTAGAGCAAACAGAACAGTACAGAAGATTTGATGACTCAGATCTATTATAAAGCATGATGGAGGTGTGGTCAGATTCCCTGCTGACTGGATGTGTACAACGTCTTACTGAGCTTGTGAGGATTAGTGGGCATGTCTCATAACTCAAACAGTAGTTGCTTCAGGTGCTACGTATGTTACTGTATGCAAGTCTGATTATCTCTCACTATAAAGCTGTAACTACAGCAGTCATTTCCTTGCTTTAAAGCATTGATTTCCAAAGGTCAGTGTTCACTCTCAGAAGTCATGGGCCAGCATGCTGCCAGCCAGGAAATGATCCCATGTAGTTGCATGGAAGTTATGAGTCTGTAGATTTTTCCAACAGTTTTGCAGATAAATTTATTTACTTGTGGCTTACCAAGTTTTGATGTTGATTGTATCACACTTTTGGGAATTACTGCTCTAAATGTTGCTTTTCTAAACTAGCCACTATCTTAGGCTTTTTACAAAATGTGAAAATAATATTTTACTGCTTTGTATCTGAAGTTATGTATTAAGGTTGCATGAAATTATAAACAACTTTGAGAAAGGAAAATAATTCTTTTGTGACAAGTGTCCTGGTTTCGGCTGGGATAGAGTTAATTTTCTTCCTAGTAGCTGGTACAGTGCTGTGTTTTGGATTTAGGATGAGAATAATGTTGATAACAGGCTGATGTTTTAGTTGGTGCTGAGCAGTGCTTACACTAAGTCAAGGACTTTTCAGCTTCTCATACTGCCCTGCCAGCGAGGAGGCTGGGGGTGCACAAGAAGCTGGGAGGGGACACAGCCAGGACAGCTGACCCAAACTGGCCAAAGGGATATTCCATACCATGTGACGTCATGCTGAACAATAAAACTGGGGGGAGTTGTCCGGGGGGGTGATGGCCCGCTGCTCCGGAACTAACTGGGCATCGATCAGCAAGTGGTGAGCAATTGCGATCACTTCTTTTGTATATTCTTTTATCATCATTATTTTCCCTTCCTTTTCTGTCCCATTAAACTGTCTTTTATCTCAGCCCATGGGGGCTGAGTTTTACCTTTTTTCCGATCCTTTCCCCCATCCCACAGGGGGGGAGTGAGCGAACGCCTGTGTGGTGTTTAGCTGGCTGCTGGGTTAAACCACAACACAAGCTTGAATATAATTTGCGTGAATTTAAAATCCAGTATTTATGGTGGTTTTGAATACTCCCATTTTTTAAGTCACAAAAATCATGTACAGTATATGAAGCATGTATGAATAGTTGGACTGTTTCTGGACAAATCCAGTTTGAATGACTCTGCAGGTGGTAGACCCTGCATGTGTTGCATGATACTGTGGATTGTGCAGCATGGTGATTAAAAATTTAGGCTGGTAAGGACCACTGGAGGTTATCTGGCCCTGCTCCCTGTTGTAAGCAGAACTAGCTTTCAAGTTAGGACAGGTTGGTCAGGGCCATCTGAGTTTTGAAAATTTCCAAAGAGCGTGATTCCACCCTCTTGCTTGAGCATTCTTGTCTGTGAACTTCTTTTTTCCTTATATCCAGTTGGGATTTTCTGCGTTGCGTGTTTTTGCTGTTGCCTTGTGTCTCGCTGCGCATTGATGAGAAGAGGCTGGCTCTGCTCGTCTTAGTATCCCTTTTAGCTAGAGGCAGACTGCAGGCAGCGCCTCAGCCTTCTGTTGTCCAGGCTGAAGAAATGTAGTTCCCTCAGACTTCCTTAGTGTCATGTGCCTGTAGGATTTTACTGGCACTCTGCTGGACTCTTTCAAGTTTTTCTGTATTTCTTCTAAAGGGGGGGGTGGGGTGTGGCAAAACTGGACACAGTATTTCAGATGGGAGCTCACAAGCATAGAGGGGAATAGAGGATAATAATCACTTCCATCGACCTGCTGCTTGCACTGCAGCTAACCTGAGAGTGGTGGCTGTATTAACTGTGCACATGCGGCTACAGTCCGACGGTCGCTTTAAGCTGGCTGAAGCACTGCTGCCTTTCCCCGTACTTAACTACCCAGCTCCCTCATTCCTATTCCTTCTCTTGTGCTGGTGCTAGTGCTCTTGTAGCCCCGTGGCAAGCCAGAACCAAATCAAGAAGCTAATCCAGGTTGAAACAGATCAATGTATTTGGTCAGATCAGTTTTCTGTTCCAGGTGACTGTTCAAAGCCTTGAGCTGACTAGGGGAAAGTGGATGAGAGGGGCGCAGGACTGCTCTCTTCCTCTTTTGTTGGTCTTTGCTCTGTAGTAGGTGAGAGTGTTGAAAGGGAGGCTGATGCTTTAAGGCTAAGTAATAACAGTCCCCCAGAGGATTGGCCTGCATAGCTGGGATTTCCTTGGCAGTTTTATTAGTTTCACCTTGTCTTATATTCTGTTTGGGAGCGTGCGATAAAGGGCACTCTGGTTATTTCCCAAAAGGGATAGGCAGTGCTGCTTCCAGAAGTACATGTGACCCAAGTTGAAGTTTACCAGTACAGTAGCAGGGGTATGAAATAAAACCATAGAGGCTTTGCTAATAATAAGTTACAGGGAATATCTGTGCTGGGTTGTGACTAATTAGTAAGGATTGCCCTTTGTAAATTAGTTGGATGCACCAGCAGCGCTCAGTTTGGCCTACTTATGATAAACAGATTTTTTTTGTGTGGGTTTTTTTAAAATTTTTTTAAAAAAGACACTGTTGAACAGTATTGATGATAACTAGATATTTGTTAGGCTACATTGTAACAGCTCTTCAGCAGGTTGTGTGAATCTTCCCAATGTGTATTTTCCCTGAACAGTCTCTAGCGTGGGCTCTTTGTCAGGGCCCTGGGTGCACTGATGGGCCCCAATGGCCCAGACAAGCCTCACCTGGAGCCTCCACCCACACCCCTTGCCCATGGGCTGAAGCCCCCATCAACTGATCCAAATACAGCAGTGAGTCAGTCTTTAAGAATCTAGGCCAGTGGTCTCCAAATGTTTTTGATCGCACACCTCTATTGCTAAAAGTTTTTTGAGCGTGCACTGCCAATATATGTATATTTATTTACAAATTATATGCATGTACTACTGAAGTTCTAATACTTTCTTCCTGCACCCCAGTGGATTGTCTTGCACTCACCCCACTTTGGAGACCACTGGTCTAGGCTACGTAACTCTAATCCTCTAATTCCACTCACTGTGTCGAGTTTTATTTTCAAACTGTGTTGGCTTAATACAGTTTATACCCATTTCATACATCAATCATTGATTTGGCCCACTATGTGTTAACAAACAGTGAGGAGGACAGAATTTGTATAAATTATGTCTAGAAAACCTGAAAAGATAGTCGGCAAGGAAAGCAGCAAACTTTTCTACCATTTGCGGTGTAGAAAACGTGTTAGGAAAATTTCACAGGATAGGCTTGCTTTTATTAACACACTTTTAAATGATCGTCTGTGTCAAGGTCATGTGTTGCTAAAGTTGCCCTCTTTTCTAAATAGACTGAACGAGTAGTTGCTTTTGGGTGTGGAAGGACTTGGTCTGATTGTGCACCTCCTCTGTTGCTGTCCTGAAGTTAACAGGACACTAATCCTCATTGAAAATCTGCATCAGTTAAAAAGATTTAAACCTGCAGTTACGTGGTTATGTAGATCTCGGGCATGTGTGGCGAAGTAGGAACAAAATTTAGTCTAAATAGGTAGGTTTGTGGCTTGGTTGTGATCTTCGTTGTTCTTTCACAGACCACATACCCCATGTGCACTGTTTAAATTGCGTGTTGGTCCTGTGGTATTTCACAAAAGCACTGCCATGCAGCATCATGTTAGTGTAGTGTTACCTAGCCATCATTTGTGGGGATATTGAGATGGTAGCGATCTGTCGTGCTTTATATGCAGTTTTCAAGGTGCGGGAGCATGTAGCCCCTTAGGCTGTGAATGCTGACCAGAACAACTTTTGAAGGTAGCAAGAGCTGTGTATGATAGGTATGTTCGTGGCTCTTTGATGGTACATTGATCAGCTGTATAAAAACTTGGTGATGGTTTTATACAGATTAGCTTTTTGGTAAACCAGCATTAAAAAAAAAAAGATGACTTTTTTTTTTTCATGTGTATATAGAATTCTGCTAGTGATGACAAGAATGTTGTTAAAGCTTGTTAGGGAGATGCACTTCTGGAGGGGACTGGTTGTGATTCCTGGGGTTTATCAAAAATATAGCTGTTTTCTTTGGGTTTTATTGTCTGTTGTAACTGGTAGGGGTTTACAGTATGTTGGGTAGATTTTTCTTGTATCATGTTTGTGAAATGAAAAACAAATCATTTTTTCTAATAAAGCCAACTGCATGTTCAGGTAAAGGGCTGAATAGTGAAGAGTATGTATTACCATTAAGATTTTCTCTCATTGGTGTTTTCAGGCAATTTATTTTCCTTCTGATCGTTATATGCAGGTTTTCAAGAACTTAGTGAACTTATCAAATTTGTCTAATTTGAGTTAGTAGTTTTAATACCCACAGGAGTACTGATTGAACAAAGTTCTCTGTGGTCACTTTCAATAATGTTGAACCCTTACGGTAGTATAACCACAGAAAATATTTGGTTTGGTAAAGCAAAGACATTTTATTTTATTTTATTTTATTTAAATAATGATGTCAGTATTGCCATAGACAGATGGGATGGGATTTTCAAAAGTAGGCATGCAATGTGAAAAGAAAGATCATGTTGACTTTCAATAGAGCTGATTTTTACTTTTGGTTAGCTAGGAGTCTTTGAAACCTTGCTCTTGAGAGATGGATATGCTCTTTAGCTGTTAGAGGAAATAACAGCTTTCTGTAAGTAGTACTAAGAGTGCAGTTAAAGCAGAATGCTAATCACTTAATGCTAATCACTTATTAATGTGTTCTTACTAATGCACATTTCCATTTAAATTTCGTGACATCATAAAATGTCATGTTATTTGCTTAGCATTAAATTGCAAAGTAAGTGCTCGTGCTAGTGGCTGTATGCAACAATGAGCAGATGTAATAATCATGGGAGAAATTATTTTTCTTAAGATGCATAATCACCTCATGAATGCTGATTTTGTCGACATTTGAGGTAGTTCTCTGTAGCCATGCTTTGTTTTCATGTTCTCCCAGAGAGGTAGTACTGAGGGATCCTTATAGCGATGTATGCTCTGGTTCTGCTTCACCCTCGCTGTAAGCTAAAGCACAGGAGATTGACGAAAAAATCTGATTGAGGCTATGCAGTATAGAGGACAGGGTACCCTCTGTGCTAGTCTACAGTATAAACCAGTTTCAGAATCAGTGCAGTATAGAAAAACTACAGGAAAGAGGTTGCAGAATCACAGGACAGCTGAGGTGGGAAGGAATGTCTGGAGATCATCTCATCCAACGTTGTGCTCACAGCAGGCTCAGCCAGAGCAGGCTGCTCAGGGCTGTGGTCCAGCTGGGTTCTGGGTATCTCCAAGGATGGGGACTCCATGACCTTGCTGGAAAACCTGTGCCGGTATTTGACTACCCTCGGAGTTTTTAAAAAAAAAAAAAAAAAAAAAGTTTTTTCTTACATTTAAATAGATTTATTTTGTTTGTTTGTTTCAATTTGTGCCCCTTGCCTCTTGTTCATTCACTGGATACCACTGAGAATAGTTTGGCACCGTCTTTGTGCCCTCCCACCAGGTATTTATACACATGGATAAGATTCCCCCATAGCCTTCTGTTCCCCAGGTGGAACAGTCCTGGTGCTGTCAGCCTCCTGTATAACAGATGCTCCAGTCCCTTCATTGTCTTAATCATTGTGGAGATCTGTATGAGGGAGAGCCTGAAGAATGATTCACGTGGATCTGGTCAGGGAGGGTAAGTTTCTATTTGGCAGGAAGTAAGAGAGAGAGCAAAATGAATTAAAGCCAAAACTATATTAATAAACTTGAGTGATAAGTATGATAGCAGACTTTTTAAGGGAAGTTGAGAAAAAACCAAGCATGGAATGCACAGTGGTCAATTTGATGTGTTTAGAAGATACTGTGAAGATGAGATTGGATAACTAAATGGAAGCCAGGGTACCAAGAGGTTTAGGAAGTGCTAGCATCAGTTGATAATAGAACTGGTGGATTGGATGGGATCTTTACAGAGAGAATAAGGGAGGATAAAGGGAGAAGGTACAGTCTCAGATGACATTCTGAGAGTTATGGTGCACAGGAGAACCAGGATATGCAAATAGAAGCTTCGAAGGAACAGTGATCGGACGAAAGAGTGATAGAATGTGTTTGGTACAGGCAGCACCTGACTGAATAGGCAGTGCATAAGAGAGTTGGTGGTCGTGATATTGTGAGGCTAAAAATGCTCTGCACCCAATGAATGGATGCTTACATTCAATTTGGCTAATGCAAACGTATTCCCCACCTGTTAAAAGGATTGTCAGAACTCTGTACTATTAATCACAAGTTCGTTTAAGTACACTTGCGAGTATTGTTGAGCAGAAAGTGGAAGTGGCCATATTGTCACCAGCAGTAGCTAAGAAAGGTCTGCTAGAAAATAGTGTTCTTTTTAATGCTTTGTAATGTCTTGGCTATAGTTTTGGTTCTAGCCTGTAACAGCACCGTGATCATACTGACCTAAATTTGTTTACCTTTTTGGCTGGTCAGTATTATAGCCACTAATGTAACAGTCTTTGTAGGTTCTGTAGTGTTCGGTTATTCCCTCACTAGGATTAGCTGGGAGTAAATTCCTATAGAAACATTTTAATTGGAGTCTTGAGATTGCATTCAGTGTTGATTTTTTTAGTACTCTTTTTAAGTCATAGAACTTCTTTTTAATCAGTTCGGTTAATCATTTGTCTTTCTCCAGTGTAAAATTCTAAAAAAAACCCTAAATGGTAAAACATTGCATGGGATTTTGTATATCATTACATGTGACTGAATTTGATTTTGAGATAGATCAGTGGACCTCTGTAGAAGGTGCAGGTTTATTTAAGAACTTTGCCAATAGTAGACATCTGTCAACTTCATAAATTGTTTAATAAAAATTATTGAGATAGTCTAAGTTGGTTTTATTGTTGAAAGCAGTCTTTTGTCTGATATATATCAAATATCCATCCTCTCCCTTTTTGTTCTAGTTGTCATGGATGATGATGATGATGAATCCTGTCTCCTTGATCTTATTGGGTAAGTTTTCCTTAAGCAATTCTTTCAGAAAAGTTGGGAAAAATAAGTTTGCAAAATCATCTTCCTAGAAGGTGATTCTATTTCAGTATTGTCTCAAGACTAGGTGATTTGCAAATGAAATGAGTAGCTGTGCTTCACTTCCTCCATGTGGAGATGTGTGTATCACAGAGCCTTCAGTCCCAGTGTGTACTAGCTGACGGTCCACTTGCTGGTATTCTCCTCAAGAGAGGCTAAGGAATGAGCGTGCATGGAGGTTGGATTCTCTTCTCAGCTAGTGGTAATATCAGGTCAGCGTTGAAACACGTTACTAGAGATGTTGTTACAAACTTCACTGCAAAGAACTATTTTTTGGGGTTTAAAAAATATCTCAATTTTTTTGAGTAGTGGAACTAGATGCTTTGTTGACACTATGCTTGTATTTTAAAGGGAAAAGTAAAATTACTCTCTTCTTAATTATAAATACTTAATATCTACTACTAACATGCATTTGCATAAAAATGTTAGAAAAATAGAATTGCTACCCAGTACTATTAAGTACTCACAACAAACAAGAATTGATCAGCATTTTGCTCAGATACTTGATTTTAATAAAATTGGGGATTTTTAAATGGTCCTGGTTTTTTGTTTTTCTTTTTTTTTTTCCCCCTTCATTATTTCCATAACAGATTTATTTGGACGTTTATAATTCCGTATGGGAATCTCAAAAAATAATTGGCATAGCTGAAGAATGAGCAAGATTTTTGTGGATTGTGTATGTGACAAGTTACCTTCCTTTGGCTAACATTCATGTCAGTATTCAAGAACAGATAATATGCTATAATGTATTTAAAACATAAGAATAAAATTGAAAATTTCATATATGATACTTTGTTCAAACTCTGCCAGAAATTAGTATGACATCAGTCTCGTAGCAGCTACTAAAAGATTGTCTCCGCTCATAGAATAATTTTCTACTGTCTTAAATGTAGTAAATAAATAGACCTTTTACCTTTCTCACGCACTCAAAGCTTCCAGTGAAACCAGTGAGAGCTTCAACTTTGGAAAAAACCAAAATATCACCACAGTGGCTGCTGTAATTTGAGGGTTACTCTGTGGATGCTATAGCAAAAGCATTGCCAGTAATGGCTCACAGTTATATTCTGTGAAGTGTACTGTGCAAGATCTAGTGAGGATATATCAAGCTGTAGCCCTATATGTAGTACTGATTGTAGCCGTATGAAAACACATCCTGCTTGGAACATAAAGATGATAATTGACTGCATGGGACAATTAAGCGCTCTGTCATGAGCGTGAATCACGAGGATCCTGGTACAAGTTCACAGGTGGTCGAGAAAATGAAGTGCTCTCTATACAGATGAGTGTTTGTGTGAAAAATTACAGTGTTCTTCCTGCTGCTGGCAGCAATTACTGTCTTAAGCATCTAGAAGAATGGAAAACAGCATTTTTTTTTCCATCTGATCTTTGATTTTGGTAAGTGCCTTCTAAAATTCCTTCCTTACTAAAGACAATATTTAAGGTGATGAAGTGTTCTTCATTTTAAATTGCATTTTTCATGATTTAAAGCCAGTGAGTGTAATTAGTATTAAATGGCCTGGTTATTTTATTGATAAAACTTGTAAGCATGATAGAGCCCTATATGAGATCATGAGTTCTGTTCTCCTTAATTCTTGAAATCTAGTGTAATCTACTATGAAAATGACACTTTCGTTTGAAAACATATGTAATCATTTGTATGTTGTAAGCATAATTGTACCATAAAGTCCCTGCCACGTACTGTCTTTAACATGTCTTTTGTAAACAAATGAATGCAGTTTATTTTTTAAATGAAAAAAAGAGGAATAGAGGTGTATTTGTGCTTTTAGAAAAGTAGTTGTAAACCTGAAAGATCTTTAACTTGTTCCCTCTTTATTTTCTAGGATGATCAAGAGAGAAGGAGAGATGTTTTGAATTAATTTTTTTTTACATGAGAATCTCCTGCTTCTCAAAAATGTTTTATTATTACTTGTTAATCAATAAAGATGTTTTAAAATCAAAAAACTCCATGTCATTTTATTCTTCATGCTAATGGGCATGTTGGGAAATGCTGTATAATTGTTATATTAAAATAATCCCATGTAACATGACCTTTTAATGTTTTTTACTTGGTCTATATGTGCAATTACATTAATGTATTTTTGATTTATTTGAATTTCCAACACTCATTCTCTCAGACCACATTTTTAATCTGAGTTTTATTCAGTGATAGTGCTAAGTTAGTGAAATACACTGCAATTTTATTTCATAATATTTAATTAGTTATTTCTGTGGTTGATTTCACTTGGAAAAGGTGCTGCTTTTTTCTCCAAGTGAAGGGACTGTTACTCTGGCAAGCATAAGTTTTTGTTAACTTATGTTAAGGGTGGCAGAAAACATGTTAAAGATTCAGGTTTGTCAATAGGGTATTTTTGTTAACTTATGTTAACGGTGGCAGACAACATGTTAAAGATTCAGGTTTGTAAATACCCTGTTGACTTAGGCACTAGCTAAACAGGCATTATAATTCATATTTGTAGAAGAGATGGTACCTGTTTTAGTTCTCATGTTATTTGGTTGTAGTACTTTCCTTAGGTTTTGTACTATGTGCTGTCATAAAATACTGTGTGTTTTAAGAGAATATGAGTAATACCCTCATAAAGGAAAGTAAAGCAGAATGCCACTAAAATTTTGTGATTAACATAGTTTATTGCTTGAAATGCCTTGGTACAATGACAGCAAATACGATCAACATCTGAAAATTGTGCAGATACAGAAACACAGATCCTCAGTGTCAACTTTCAGCTTTGCATTGGAGTCAGTGAGAGAAATGTGTTTTTACTATAAACTGATCTATGTGAATATAGTATCTGGCTTAGTTAAATTAGCCCCATTAGTAGAAAGAGCTTCCTGAAAGTGGTAACTTTTTTTTTTTCTTTTTCCCCCCCCTTAAGGGACCCACAGGCGCTGAATTATTTTCTGCATGGACCTAGTAGTAAATCTGTAAGTAGCATTCCTGTGTATTAGACATACATAAGCTTCATTGAGTGTATTATTTCTAAACATGATTTTTGTCTTTTACCAGAGCAATGAAGACTTGACTAATGCAGAATATTCTGTAGCCAACTCAAATTCAATTTTCGCCAACTCCAATGTAAGTGGTCAGGAGATAAATTGTATTTGTATTGAGATTGCATGCTTCTGTTAAGGCTTTACTTGGCTTTTATAAAACTGTGTCCTGGTTTCGGCTGGGATAGAGTTAATTTTCTTCTTAGTAGCTGGTATGGTGCTGTGTTTTGGATTTAGTGTGACAATAATGTTGATAACACGCTGATGTTTCAGTTGTGGCTCAGTAGCGCTTATCTTAAGCCAAGGACTTTTCAGTTTCCCATGCTCTGCCAGCAAGCAGGTGTGCAAGAAGCTGGGAGGGAGCACAGCTGGGGCAGCTGACCTGAGCTAGCCCAAGGGATATTCCATACCATGGAATGTCATGCCCAGTATATAAACGGGGGAGTTGGCTGGGAGGGGCGGATCGCTGCTCTGGCATCGATCAGTGGGTGGTGAGCAATTGTATTGTGCATCACTCGTCTTTTCTTGGGCTTTATTTCTCTTTTTTTTTTTTTGTTATATTCTTTTTCATTACAATTATTATTAGTTGATATTACATTTTATTTTGCTTTAGTTATTAAACTATTGTTATCTCAACCCACGAGTTTTACTTTTTTTTCCCAATCCTCCTCCCCATCCCACTGGGAGGAGGGAGGGGTGAGCAGCTGTGTGGTGCTTAGTTGCTGGCTGGAGTTAAACCATGACAAACTGAATGAAGTAGATGTGGGTTTTGACCTTTTTCATATGAAAATTCTGAATGCTAACATAGAACCACCTCATGCTGTTAGTATTTTAAGTATTTCATTGGGTTTTCAGTGGGGAATTAATCAAAAGATACTGTACTGTTGGGCTGTGTTTTGTAAATATGTAAAACAGCTTGCTGAGCAGTGAAAATATTCTCCGGTGTAGCGCTCTCCAGTAAACTGGACTTGTAATTTTAGTGATTGTAGATGTAGTAGTGCTCAAATGTAGACCTTAAAAGTTAGTCATTCATACATTTCCTGTGTATGTTAGGATGGTTTTGTTTCTTATTTCTAAGTAGAATCTGAGCTAGCAATTTTTTTAAATTAATGAATGGGGTTTTTTTGTTCTTTAGACTGAATATCTAGCTTGGGATCTGTTCTTCCTCTAACTTCAGTGTTAGGGAAGTCACTTTAAATTCATTAGGTGTTGCAAGGAGTCTTCAGTATTCTTTTTTCGCCAGGAGTGTATTGCAGCCCTGGACCAAGTTTTATCCAATGAGGTTTTGGAATCCCCATCCTTGGAGATAAAGCCAAGGCTGATCTGCTCTAGTGCTAGCAATAGTCCTGCTTTGAGTAGAATGTTGGACTAGATGACTTCCAGAGATCCCTTCTGACCCACGTTTCTTCGATTTCATTGGTGTGTTTTTTAAAAAAACTGAATTCTTCATCGCACAATTCAGTTATTTGAATACATAGAGTAGGGTTTCCTTGGTAATTCCTCTTTCTGTTCTACTGTTATCTTGACTCTGTCTGTTTGTCCCATGTTCCTAACAGTTATGTGGATATACTTGGAGGTGTGTAGGGACCTTAAATAATTGGCATAAATAAATCCTGAAAACTGTTTATCTGTGCGTAGAAAACTGGTGACTTTCTGTAGCCACAGTAGTGTGATGTGAAGTGTTTGGCCTGTCCTTCCCCTTTCAAGATCATTATTAAGTATTGTAGAAGAAACATACGTTGAGTGGCAGTTCTTTCTCCTGATAAGCTGGTTGAGATAGTGGTGAGGGAGTTGGGTACCAACAGTAATAGGGTGTGCCCAATTTTCAGCTCATCAGGAACAGTGATTTCAGCTTGGTACCAGGCTAGCCATTATCGGACAGCAGCTTCCTATATGCAACATGGCAGAGGTGGGTTTTGAGGACTCATCCCAAGAAAAATGAGGTTATGGGGAGAAAACCAGTGACATATGACATGCATTTGTCATAGCCTAGACTTCCTAGTTGTTCTTTGTAGAGATTCTTCTGATAAGCATGAGTAGATGAGCAGGAGTCAGGGGTATATTTCTGGTGTATTTTCAGAAAATGAATTTTTGGGGTAATTTTGAGAGGGAGTGGGAGATTCTGGGCAGGGTGGGATTGTTGCAAAGGGAGTAGCAGTTGGAAGAAACAAAAATACGTGGTGAAAGCCAAAAGAGCTTTCCGGTATATGAGATTGAGGGGGTAGGTAATCTAGAAGGCAGGTGATCAGAGGAGCAGGGATTTCTAGTGTGTGTTCCTAGGATGGCTTACTGTATTTTCATTCTCCAGCACTGGTTCCTCTCGTGCTCTGTTCTCATCCTTTTGTATCTTCATAATGAATACCAATGCCATCTTCTCTTCCCTTCCTCCCTCGCGTGAGAGCCCTGTGCTGACCTAAGTGAAGAACGACTTGATTGCAAAGATAGATTCTTACAGTGCATTGTGAAGGAGCAAGGGGTATCACAGTCCCTGCTTATAACGTAAGATACCTGAAAAATTAAAGGCTTCTGAGTTTTTTGTCATTAAAGTTTTTGCAGATGCTGAAAGTTCTGTCTTTGTATGTATTCAGAATTGCTACCATGAAGTAGGATTGCCTGTCTTGATGGTCGTCTCATGGCTTTCAGTGGCAGAGTTTACAAATTCAGTGTCAAGGGTTCAGTGCCTCAGCTGGTAAGCATGCTAAGCCAGCACTTGACACAAACAAGATTAAGTTCCTGCTGACTGAAGGACGAGAAAGCAGTGTCTGCTTTGCCCCCCCACCCCCACACCCCCCCGAGTTGAATTGATTGCATACCACCTCTACTGATTCCAGGTTGGTTTCCTTGGGCGGTCGTCAGTCTCTGTTATAACCCTCATGAGAGGGTTCCTTAACCATTGCCCTGTTACCTGGGTTGTACTCACTGACTGCTTCCACCTTCCTATTATAGTCTAGTAGAACAGCTTGAGTGAGCAGAATATTCATGGAGCCATCGAGAATAAGGCTCTTGTTGGTAAGCAGATTCATGAAGTTGCAGAGGCACTAATTTCTTGTTGAAATTAGTATGGTGTTCTGTGTGGCTGTTCTGAATCTGGGCAGCAGTGATTCAGATGTTAACTTGGAAGGTCCCTGGTTCCAGTTTACGCACATAAAATTGTTTTTGGGTGTTAAACAGTCCTGGGAGCAGGGAATGAAGCTTGGGATTCTTCATTCCAGTGGGAAAGTTTCAAGCTATTAATCTTGATTGCATGTAATATTATTTATTATTGCTATTGCTATTATTAGTAGTAGTAATAGTTGTATTGTTAGTACTAACTGGAGTAGCATTAACTGGAGCCCTCTTAAGTTACACAGTCGTGAAAGATTTCAGAGTGGTCATTGTCACTGGAGACAAATTACAGATGCAATAGGGAATTCTCCACAAGAACCTGACAGTTATGAGTCCTAATAATGCCCTAGTTAGTGACTCCTTTTTTGCTTTGCCTGATGGTAGCTAGGTACAGTTGAGAACCTGATTTGTAATTTTAGGTGTTCATAAGGTGCAGACATCGAGACATTTAAGTACCAGTTTAATTCTTTCTGTTAACATAAATGTAAAAAAGTTTATAATTGTATTTTGAAAATATTTTATTGAGTTTTAAGAACAATCTTCTAATATTTTAAAACATGACCGAAGTTTCATAAAATACACAGGCTGATTCAGAAACAAATTGGGGTAAAATTCTGAATAAATATGCTTGGGGAACTGAAGTTAGGGTGGGGATGTTATTGCATGTGATAATTACGGCTTGCAGCATCTTCACACTGTTTATATGAGGTGAAAACAAGCATCTATGACCTTCAAGGAGTGAAGGCTCAGAGTATGAGTGTGACTGATAATTTCACACCCACATTTTGCATTTATCCTGACCTAAAAAGAAACTGGATGTTGTTTTTGAATAGTTGAGATATGATTTTGCAATTTAGAAAGGTGTACTCTGTCTACCTTAAAACTATTGCAATTATTATTATGCATTTAAATTCACCATTTCACCTGTAGCAACCTAACACTTGTGTTGTCTAGAGTTTCTGGACATAATTTTGTTTTAGGAAAATCTTATTGACAGTAGGCCAGAGTAAAGTAGGTTCTCATTTTCCTTATCACAGTATTTATGGATGTAGATTTGAAGAATTTTTTCATTCAAGGTGCCACTTCATATTTGCTGTATTTTCAATGTTTATAGTTCTCCGTAATCTTTTTACTAGCATAAACCACAAAGTCTGTAGCATTGTTTTTCTTACTCTTTGTTTCTAAAATTTTGTAGGCAAAGAATTATTGTAATTCCTTAACCTTATGAAATGGTCACTAGTTTGCACTGTGTGACTGTAGAAATATTGGTAGGATTTTGGAGATGGATCTCATTTGATAGAGGAAGTCAGTGAAAGAGCAGCTTTCTCCTGCCTTTTCCCTGCTACTACTGTTGCTACTGAAACCTTGCCCCAGATTGAGTTACAGTGGAGGTCTCTTCAGTCCTCCTTTCTTTTATGCTTTTGTCCATACAGTGCTCAGCTTGAGGAAGGGAAAATGGTGCTTAAAGAGCATATCACATCCTCTTGAAACAGTGCAGCTGCAGAGCTGAGTGCTGTGGAATTGGGAGATTTGAGAAGTGAAAGGAGAGTAGTGTCTCCAGCAGTCTGTTATGAGGGCATGAGTGGGATGTGACGCACATGTTTATGCTGGCCCACTGTATGGGATGAACGTCACCTTTACATACTATGCAAAGAATATGATTTTGTAAAGAAAGTTTGCTTGCATGAGAAAAAGCTTAATGGGGAAACAAGGTAGAGCTTGGAATTTCTGAAAGTGATTTATTTCTTGTTTTGCATTTCAGAACACTGATCCGAAGTCGTCTGTAAAAGGTGTAAGCGGTCAGCTTGGAGAGGGGCCTAGTGATGGACTGCAGCTGTCCAGTAGCCTTCAGTTTCTTGAAGATGAACTTGTATCTTCTCCTTTACCTGATCTTACTGAGGATCAGCCTTTTGATATTCTTCAGAAGTCCTTGCAGGAGGCCAATATTACTGAACAGACTTTGGCAGAAGAGGCATATTTGGATGCCAGTGTAGGTTCTAGCCAACAGTTTGCACAAGCTCAGCTTCATCCTTCTTCATCAGCATCCTTTACTCAGGCTTCTAATGTTTCTAATTACTCAGGTCAGACGTTGCAACCTATAGGAGTTACTCAAGTGGTACAGCAACCTGTTGGAGCATCTTTTGCAAGCAATACAGTCGGTGTGCAACATGGCTTTATGCAACATGTCGGAATTAGTGTTCCCAGCCAGCATTTGTCTAATAGCAGCCAGATTAGTGGTTCTGGGCAGATACAGCTAATTGGTTCATTTAGTAATCAACCTTCCATGATGACCATTAATAACCTTGATGGATCTCAGATAATACTGAAAGGCAATGGTCAACAAACACCTGCAAACATGAGTAGTGGCCTCTTGGTTCATAGACAAACTCCAAATGGTAACTCACTGTTTGGTAACTCAAATTCAAGTCCAGTAGCACAACCTGTAACCGTTCCGTTTAACAGCACAAATTTTCAGACGTCATTGCCTGTCCATAATATCATCATTCAAAGGGGTTTGGCACCAAACTCTAACAAAGTTCCCATTAATATCCAACCAAAGCCTATCCAGATGGGTCAGCAGACTGCTTACAATGTGAATAACTTGGGAATACAGCAACATCACGTACAGCAAGGGATTCCCTTTCCTTCTGCGAACTCGCCTCAGAGTTCAGTAGTTGGTCCTCATATGTCTGTTAATATTGTTAATCAACAAAATACAAGAAAATCAGTTACACCTCAGACAGTTAGCAATGCTGGAGGTAGTATTGTTATCCATTCTCCTATGGGACAGCCTCATGCACCTCAAAACCAGTTTCTCATACCTACAAGTCTGTCTGTTAATTCTAATTCAGTTCATCATGTCCAGGCCATAAATGGACAACTTCTTCAGACTCAGCCTTCCCAGCTGGTTCCTAGCCAAGTGTCTGCTGAGCATGTAATGCTCAACAGGAACTCTACAAACATGCTAAGAGCCAACCAGTCGTATTCAGGACAGATGCTGAATAATCAGAACACAGCTGTTCAGCTTGTTTCCGGCCAGACATTCACAGCTCCTGGAAACCAAGTTATAGTAAATCATGGAACTTCACAAATTGTTGGTGGACAGGTGCCACTACAGCAGGCGTCACCAACGGTGTTGCATTTGTCACCCAGTCAAGCTAATGTTTCTCAAGGTAGATCGAGTTTTACTACGATGTCACCTGGGCAGTCTACAGTCTCAAATATATCAGCTTCTAATCGATTTGCTGTTGCAAGTTCTTCTGGTTCAGTACATCCTAGCTTGGGACCATCAGTTCAGTCTGTCGCATCAGGAGGAAACTTTACTGGAGATCAGCTCACACAGAACAGAACTCAAGTTCCCGTCAGTGCATCGCATCGTCTTCCAGCATCCTCTTCCAAATCTGTCAGCACCTTTAGTCACACGTCAATTGGAGTAACACAACAACAGTTTGCCTTTGGTCAGGTATGAAAGCTGCTTGAGAATGTAGCCAAAGAAATGCTGCTAAGCTATGCTAAAATCTGGTTAACAAAGTTGGTGTTAATACAGAGAACATTAATTTTGCCAGTTTGTATTGTTACAAATACTGTGGAACTGCTGAAAATTACTGTAACCCAGGGCATACTTTCACTCGGTATTTTCTAAAGTCTGTCACTGAGTGAACGAGTCTGTCGCTTTCATTAATTCAGAAGATTTTGTTGGTGACTTATAGTAATATTTTCAGAACTGCTTAGCACTGATCTATTTCTGCTACCATTTAAAGGAACGGACATTGTAAGATTACACAACTATGAGCTCATACAACTATGAAAATCTTACCATAGAGCTAGATGTAAAGGCTCGGGTACATTCTTAGCACTTACAAGTCTTTTGACCTCACTAAAAACTATGCATGTGTTTTTAAGATTTGACCTATTCAAATTAGAGATGAAAAGGTTTCTTGGGTTTCTCTTTTTTATTTACCGTACTGGCATTTTGCCCACTGTAGTTCTATGTGTCTGGAGCGGTTAGAAGCTTTAAAATTTGAAGCAAAGACAAAGCAAGAGGTGTTTCTTAGAATTCTTAAAAGGAAATACCTTTTAAAGCACTTTGTAAAAGCATAACATTTAAAAAATACTTTCTCTAAGAGGTCTGCTTAGTAATAATTAAAAAACAATTTCTGAATTTACTTTTAAGGTGAGAACTGGTCTTTTTTTGTCCAGTTGATGCAGCTGCAGTATATATTCAACTCAAGTTTGTCTGTTTTCATAAGTGAACTTCCAAACTCTGCCAATATTTAGCTCAGTGACTTGTCGCACGATTAGCAACAAGCTATTATTCCACTTCTGTCCTTTTTTGCTTTTGTTTTTTTTTCCTTGGTCATTATAAAGTACTGATAGTAACTGTCTCAGAATGCATTTGCACTAATTATCTTAGATCTTTCTCTTTTCCCAAAGGTCTAATGCATTTTTTTAACCAAGACCAAAATGGGCAATGAAATAGTGTGTCTTAGAAAATAATGTGTATTTAGAAAATAAGGGCGAACATGTTGTAGAACCACCTTTTTAGTCTTTGCCAAAACTGCTAGCACAGGTTGTAACATTTTGTTTGCAGATGAGTAATTTGAGGCCTGCCTGACTTTCTCTTCATGTGTCTACATCTTCCTATTTGTAGGATACATGCTGGGTCAGTGAGTTTCAGCAGTTATAAAAGTGTAATATATCTTGTTGCTGTAAAAGGTCATTTTGTTTTTGTGCTGAAATTTCAGAGCTGAAAATGGGAACTACAGAGAACAAATTCTGTTTACTGGAATCTTTTTTGTTTGTACTTGCATTTTAAATATTGTACTGTATCATAAACCATGTATCATTTAGTCGCTAAACACTGGACAGTTTGTTCCACTGTGTTATTTTTTTGTTGTGGAGACAGCTTATTTAGTCATCTTGCAGTTTTGAGACTCTCAAAAGCTGAGCTTTCTGAGGGCCACTTGTAGTGGTAAATCATGGGTCTTCTAGAATGTAACTGGTGTATATTTGTACTGTTAGTGTAATTTCTATTCCTCTCTGATTTACTCTATAAAATTCTTGAATTTAGGAGAAATTGAGATGCCTGAAATTTCACCACTTAGGAGTTTGAGGTTGAAAAAGGATGTGTAGAGCTGAATTTTAGTTGTCTTTTTTGCTTTTTTCCTCTGTTCGTTAAAGCTTTCAGTAAATATTTGACTGTGGTTTTTTATTTTTTTATTTTTTAATGTATGTGGCACAGAAAAAAGCTATGAACCAGACATCACCAGTATCTGCATCGAAGACGCAGGATAATTTGAGACAACCTCAGCTAACAAGTCTTCTGAGCAACACACTATCAGGTCAACTAAGGTCTTTTTAAAATAATTTTCTTAATTTTCTCTAGCAACAGAAGTTGGTTCTTCTTCAGTGTGTCAGACTTGCATTGATGGCTTATGCTGAGAGAGTCCTAAAGGTTATCAAATTTTTAGAAGAACGCAAACTAAATTTTTCAGTATTGAATGTGTGCTTTTATTTTTCCCAACCATGGCACTTCATTTTGTAGAGTGGAAAGTTGAATCTCCACAATAAGCAATTATTTCTCCCTTCTATAAAGTCCAAAATTTTACCGTCTTTTATTTTTCTTATTTTTTTTTCAGCTTAGGAATATAGAAGTAATTCATTTTCAAAATAATGGACATCAGCTAAAAATTCTATGAAACTTCTAGACCCTCTCTTGTGATGGCTGCTTCAGATACAGAGGAAAGAAAAATAGCGATTACAAGGTTATGTGCAGGCTGTCATCACTCGATTTGTTTTTGAATGTGACTTGCAGTTAGAATAGTTAATGCATTGTTCATGGCAAAATACTGGGCTTTTCAAGCAGCACCATGCTACTAAAAGAACAAAACCAATATATTCAAAGCAAACAGAAGAATGCAGTAAACTTCATGTTCTCTTTGTACATAAGTAACCCTTTTGAATAAGGTCCCATAATCTACCTGCTTTTTTTTTTCTTTGTGTAGTCTTATGTGCAAGCTGTCCAGGCAGTTCTCTACAATCAGCACAGTGTGGGTTTTTCTTGGGGGTGGGGGTGGGGTGGAATTCTTATTTGTGTTGTTTGTAATGTGGCATGTCTGATAAGATGCTGTTCGAATTCCTGAGCAAGGTAGTTGGAGGAAGTCTGTCCATCTAGAAAGTCGGGGGGAGGGGGAGATGCCTGGTGTCTAAATACTTTCAGGAGCTCTAGAAAAATTGGGTTTATATGCTTGAGAGAGGGTTAGTATTGAAAAGCTTGATAAAATGTACTATATGATTTTCAGTGAATTGTTGAGACACTATACTTACGGTACTTGAATTTCTTACATTGCAGTACTATGGTAGGAGATGATTTACATCTGAGGATTTTTGTACTTTGCAGCACAAAATTTCAGTCCTGTTTCGTTTTTATGAGCCAGTTTCTCCACAGGGTAGTAGCACTAATGCTTTTAAGCGTGAGACATGTATCTTTCTCCTAAAAGCTAAAAAGTCAAGTAAAATGATCAGGATAGGTACATGAAATTACTCTGTTCTTGCTTAGGATGACAGAGTCTTTTTAACATATTTTTTATAGGACAGGACTCTGGAGGAAAAATCATACAGCAATCTCTAGGAACAGCACAGCCACAAGAAAAAGTAATAGGATCATCATCAGTTCAACAGAGTATACAGGTAGAGAATACTTCTATTTATATGTTTCCCTTTCCCTTAAAATTTTAGTGACGTCAGGGATGTTTCAACTCCATATTGATGATCTAGGAGTCCTGGCAGGTTTTTTTAGAGTATATGAAGTCACTCAAACGTGTCAAATTCTACCTTGACATAATAAACATTGTATTTTGCAAATTGATATTCTGAATGCTGCTTTGAGATTTAATTCAGTAAGTGGAGTCTGACTACTGTTCCCTGAAGATAATTTCATATGACATAGCAATTCTTCATTGAGTTGGACATAAGTTAGACCTACTCCTATCATTACTTCTTACAAACTCAGCTATTCTCTAGCTGATTGGGAGGGGATGGTTTGTGAGAAGTAGCAGAAAAATTCCATCTGGTCTTTGTCTGTTTTATTCTTTACTGCATTGTCTTCTTTCTTTCTTTTTTTGTTGTTTTTTTTTTTTAAACCACCAAAAGTTCTCCTATATAGGGCAACTATGTACAAAAATTTAACACTACATCCAGGATTTGGGGCTGGAAGGGGAGGCCAGCTTTTTTGGAGAGGGAACACAAGAAGTTCTGGAGGGAGGAGACAGTTGTTACATTCATGGACTGAGTAGCTGAGGGCAAGAAGCGAGGATTTGATGTAAGCTTGAAAGTGTGGGCTTCATTGTGGATGGAACTAAACTACAAAATGACAGAAAAAACCAAGGGAGGATCTGATTTAGGATTTTTGTTCCTTGCTGTAAATGTATTGGTCAATGTAGTATGACACGAATGTTTTTCCCTGTCTTACTGATGTCCACGTAGAGCAGAAGATACTCACAGCAGTGCTCAACTATGAGTTCAGTATGGTTTTGTAAGTGTTGGTCAGATGTTCATTCTCCTGTGGTGGTAAATACTTTTTATGCTCTGAAGCTAGAGGCTTTTTGGCCAGCAAGTACCATTACAGTGTGCCTGCTTCATGCTGCTCCTACTTTGCTAAGAAGGATGCTCTGTACCACATGTTTTTTTGTTCCTTCTAACCATGTTTTAGTTCAAAAGAGCTTTCATGCAATCTTTTTTTAAATCATAAGTAACTTTTGCTCTGTGACCAATTTCATTAGTAAGACTAGTTGACTAAAAAAACCCAACAACTTCGTATTGAACAAAGACTCTTTGATCCAGAATGGCTTCTTTGGGAGAATACTTGGATTGCAATAATGCCTCTCATACAGTAGGAACGTGAGTTTTACCACCTCAGAGAGCCTCACGTCTTAGGACAGTGTTCCCTTGAAAAACCTTGGCTTCATAAATGTCTAAGGAAAGGAGAAGATGATGTAGATCTACCTGATGGGTATATCTATAGCATCGACACTGAAACAGAATTCCTAGAACCACTTTCACCCCCCACCCAGTCACCATGGCTTTTGAGAATTTAAGTACGCAACCTTAGCCTGCTTTCCTGACAGGTACTCTAATCCATCAAAATCAGGCAAGATGATATCAGCTGAGAAATGCGGAGACAGTTCTTGAGAGCAGATTTCTTTGGAAAAGTTTTTAGTTGTACCTTTTGTTCTTTTCACCTGCTAAATTGGATAACCAACCTTTCTCCTAGTGAGGCATGTGTATGCACTACAGTGGAATTTGCCTACAAAAGCATTTCAGACCTTTGGTTTATGTAAGAGAAGTGACTTGCCTATTTCATTGATACAGTGCCCTGTGAAAACAGGAGATAGTTGAAAGTGTTTATACTTATGTGGTGGTTACACTTAGTATTGGTGATATACTTAATTGGCAGAAATAAATGCTGAAACTTAGGCTTTGCAAAGGAGTGGATCTATTGTAATTTGTCTTTTATTTTGAACTTAGGTGGATGGTCATTTAGTTGGACAGAAAAGGCCTGCTGCTAAACAGTTAACTAAAGGAGCTTTGTAAGTCATTCTTCTTTTGTAATTTTTTTGCAGATGTTTCCTCTGACCTTAATTTCTTTTTAGTTTTTGTCAATGTGTAAACTTCTGTTAGAGTATGTGTTAATTATATATAATTAATTTTCCTTGTAGTATTCTACAACAATTACAGAAGGATCAGGTGCATGCTGTGACACCAGATAAAAGTCGGTTCAGATCATTAAATGATGCAGTTCAGAGACTGCTTTCATACCACGTGTGCCAGGGGTCACTGCCAACAGAGGAAGACTTAAGAAAAGGTAATTTTCTTTTTAAAAACTGGCGATAAGTTTGTTGTAAACGTATTGAGAGAATTCTTCATGTAAGTTAGAGCAATAAGAAAGAGAATATTTTTAAATTTGGGCAGGTTACTGAAGAACAGTATTTGAAAGTGTACTCTTGTCTTTCTAGTGGACAGTGAATTTGAATCTGTAGCTACACAGCTTCTGAAGAGGACACAGGCTATGCTGAACAAATACAGATGTTTGCTTATAGAAGATGCAATGGTAAGGTGTAGAATCCAGGTACTTTTTACGTTTATAGGATGAGATTCAGTTTGTTAAAAAAAAAAAAAAAACACCATCTACCGGAAGGTGAGAGCTAGCATTATAATTCATTTTGTTTTTACTATTTATCACCTTATGATAATGAAGGTTTTGGAGATATATATATAGCACCGGTGCACTTGTTATTGCACCAGCAATCTCAGTGGCCAGCCTGCATTTTTAAGTGTATGCACACATCTTAAAATCAGTGAAATGGGTTGAGTTTGTATTTCACATACCGCCTAAGTAAGGGTGCTGTTACATCTAAGTTCCATAGACATTGAAGATGTGAACTTCTGCTCTCTGCTTATACTTTGCTCTTGCGCTGAACAGGCTGTGGTAGTCAGGCAGGTGATTTCTGCATATTTCTGTGGGTGATGGAGCCTGAAAGAATGTTGAAAGTCTCCATTCAGAGGCCTCCAGCCATATTATAATTGGAGCCAAATCATATTAGAATTTAGAAAATCACTACTTGTCCTTAGAAGCTAGGTGGAGCCTCACGTTTTCATCAGAAATGCTTCTGATTTAAGTGCTTTCGCAATGCCAAGCATGAGGTAAAAAGAAAACTGACAAAGTTACTTCAAGAATGTATTTTAGAAGATCAGGAAATGTCATTGTGGCTTCAGACATGCTAGTTTTCAAGCCTGGAAAAGTTTTGAATTTGAGTATAATAGACATTTAAGTTTCTCTGCTTTAGAGACAGGTATACGTAATGTAACTGTTAGAATTAATATGGTTTTGTTCCGTTAAAAAAGGTACTAACCATCAAATATTTGCAGGTAATTGCAGGTGCAAAGGTGGGGTGGAGGTTAAAAGCTGTTCTTTCAGCATCTGGTATGTTGTGTGGTAAATCCCATTCAGTCATTTTGAAGAGGTTATTTCACATAGCGTTCAGGTTTGGAACTAGTTGCCTGTGTTGT
Organism: Gymnogyps californianus; assembly: GCF_018139145.2. Taxonomy (NCBI): domain Eukaryota; kingdom Metazoa; phylum Chordata; class Aves; order Accipitriformes; family Cathartidae; genus Gymnogyps; species Gymnogyps californianus. The sequence goes on from NC_059473.1 coordinate 26,749,679, forward strand.
GACCTAATAGCCAGTGAACTTTCTTTTATGATGGATGGATCCACCTGGCTTGAAGGCATCATCAGCAAAATGCAACTCAGCACCAAGTAGTTAAAACGATAGGAAAGAAGTGCAGGGAAGAAACAAGATGATAGGATGGTCCCATTGCAAGATTTTTGCTGTTTTTCTCTCTGAAAGAGAAAGATACTTTATGATGTAAAAAACTGTGGTGTACGGTGGTAAACATACTCAGTCCTGAAAAGGTACAATTCTTGCAATTGGAATAGTAATTCTCTGTTTTAAAATCTTTAACAAATAAAATGTACCATAAAATGTGAATAATATTTTATGGTTGAGTTTCAGTAGTGGTTGGGGTCACAGTCAAGATCATTGAAGATGCTGTGGAATTGTGAACGTTCTCCGCAAAGATCTAATGAAAGACACTCTTTTTCTCTGAAGAGTAACTAAGCTATAAATGTTTTGATTTGGTACCAACATATGAGTGACTACAGAGATGGCTGTTTTTTTTCCTTTTCCTGCAGCGGATAAATCCCTCTGCAGAAATGGTTATGATTGATAGGATGTTTAACCAGGAAGAAAGGGCATCTCTGACCCGGGATAAGCGTCTTGCACTTGTGGATCCTGGTAAGTAATGGTTAACTTCTGAATCTTACAAAAGCAGTGTAAGTATGGAGTGTTTAAAAATAGTTGTGGCCACAGTGAGGCACTGATTGCTAGGGATTCCAGTAATCGAAATACTGAATAAGCAGTTGCAAGTTAAATTTTAATAACTCCCAAATTCAACAATCTAGAGACACTGTAAGGTTGAAGGCAGTTATTTGGGGAAAAAATATATTTGGCCTGTTTGGCAGAGAAGTATTTCTGAGTTTCTTTTGACAATACTCATGATTCCTGCATGGTCTCAATTCTAGTAGGGAAGAATCTGAGAGTTTGCTGGCAGTCAGAAAGAACATCGCTGTATGAAGCATGAATACTCTCGTTTATCTTAATGGGGTGTTGCTTTTGGAATGTCATGGCCACTTAAATGGCAGCATTTTTACCAGGCTGTTGTTGAACGTAGCAACTAGAAACACATTATTTGTGTAAGATAACAGTTACTATTTGTTTAAATGTTCTGCATATTCTGCGTATTTTAAAAGATATTCAGAGGATGTGTTGAAGAAGGTGTTAGTCTTCCAGATACCATATTTGCATATTTAGAATGCTGGGAAGTGCCCTTAGTCTGGTTTTACAGTGCACATATGTGCGTAGTATGCTGATTAATTTGGTGATAATCTCCTACAGTGGACGCAGCAGAACACTTAAGCATGTGTACATCTCTTAAAGACATGAATCTGTAGGCTGTGGATGTTATTTGAATTTTGATACTCAGAAACTACGTTGGAGTGTCTTATTTTGATGTGTAGGTAATTTAAGTAAAATGTTGCTACTTAATTTTCAGATGGTTATCAGGCCGATTTTTGTTGTTCTGCCAAACAATTTGATAAAACAGCTGAAGAAGCACAGTCCAGCAAAAGTGACCATCAGTCTAGCAAAACATTACCTTCTCGAAGTCAGACTACCAAAACCCAAGCCAGAGACCGACCAAAATCCAGCTCAGCAGAGTCCACAAATCACAGTAAACTTCCTCTAGTGCCTAACAACATTCTGACACCACAAGAAGGAATAGCTCCTACTAAAAAATCAGAGAGCCTCACTAAAGCTTTAAAGTTTGAAAAAGCTAATTGTTCTTCTGAGAGCCAATACATGGCCCTTTCTGAAGAAAAGGTGACTGGGAAAGATCTTGCCAAGTCCACTGAGAATTCTTTGAGTTCTGAAGACTTGTCAAAAACTGTGTCAAGAGGCGGTCATGGAACACATAATAAAATATCAAGGAACACAGTTCAATCTTTCTCAAAGGTAACGTGTAATAATTCCCTCCAAGACAAAACTCTGAGGAGCTCTCCAAAGAATGAGGTTTTACATCCTGATAACAGGAAAGGCTCTGGTGAACCCCAGCAAGACTTACTGCTCAGTAAGAGTTTAGAAACTACATTTAAAAACATCTTGGAACTTAAAAAAGCTGGGAGACAGCCACAAAACGAGGCAACAAGTAGTGGCTCGGTTGAATTAGAATTTCCTAATTTTTCACCTATTGCTTCACAGGAAAACTGCCTGGAAAAATTTATTCCAGACCACAGTGAAGGTGTTGTAGAAACTGACTCTATTTTAGAAGCAGCTGTAAATAGTATCTTAGAGTGTTAATAGTTACAGTACCATGGACAAGTTATGTTTCTCTTAGCAGAAGCAAATGTGAATGACACCACAAGTACAGCCTGACATGCATTTAAGGTTAACCTTTCTAAACTAGATTCTGTTCTGTGTTTGAGAGCAATACTCATTGTGGTTACAGTGAGATATCCAAGTAAAGTTAATCCTTGTTAGAATGCAGTCTGTTAGGGCCTTACTATTTCAAGTATTATTATGATAGTGCTTTTGATAATTGTGCAGTACTGCAACATAACAAGGTTGCAGGTCGTTAGGCCCTATGTAATACGGTAATATACTGACAATCACAGTCATTTGAAAGGATATATTTATTAAGAAAATGTTTTTAAAAAGTGATGGAAGCAACAATTCTCCCCTACCCTTCTCTTCCACAAATCATCAAATTCTTAGTTTTTCTGGAAAACCCACTGTACCTCTATTCAGAAGTGATTATTTGCTTTGTTAATGAATCTGTGTTCTAGGATTCTTAAGTTGGAAGGATATCATCAGTGTGTTTACAAGCTTCATAATTTAAACTTAAAGTGCTTTTCTATTGCTTTCTGAGCAGAAACTAGTACTTGATATATTTGTAGTGGGTAACTTTAGTCTGTGGGATGATATTATATGATCTTAGTCACAGTGGCATGATATGAAGTAATAAATGCTTGACTAAGGAAGGTAGAATGGAAGCCAGTGAATGGCAAAGTGTACAGGATGAGGCCATGATAGAGCCATGAATTTATATATATAATACATATATATGTTAACTCTTGAGGAAAAGATTTTGCATTTTATAATTGGATGTAGTCAGCCTTGAGTCTTTCTGAAGTGGTATAAATGTTTTTTTTATTTGTTGTTTGTTTTTTTCAGACCAAGTGTCAAAAGCACTTTTATTTGAAAACTGTTATGATATTTGTAGCTTATATTTTAAGAGGACATTAGCCTTACTCTGATTAAATTTAAAGGCCAGTGTTTATTTTTGATTTTTTTTGCTGTCAGAGAATGTTAAATCATCCACCGTAGCAGTCATAATTATCAAGATATGTACAGACCAAAGTCGATCAGCAATCCCATTGTTTAAACATATCGAAAAGTGTGTAATTATTAATTCATATTGTAGAGCCAAGTGAAACCATTGCATGGTTTGGCTTGTTGTCATGTTGTTAAGATAGAATCTTATTATTTTATTTATTTATTTTAATCTATGACATCTTTTTTTTTTTTTTTTTTTTGCTGCCCATGCTGCTTTTTCCTAGTTTACTTTGGTCATGAGTGCTTTTGTGCACATAAGTGCGCTGACATTCGTCATGTGCGTGTAGTACATATGTCTGCTCAGGAGGATATAGCTTTTGTGGTTTCTAAGGTATGCTCATATTCTCCCCCAGACCTTCTCCGCAATTTCTTAGAAAAATTACCAGCCATTTTCCAGACTTGCTGATTACAATTTTCATGATACAGAGGCTCATTGTGACAAACTGTGGTTGTCAGTCAGATTGCCAGGAAAGAAAACAAAAGGTTTTGCTGTCATGTAATTCAGTCCATCTGAATAGCGCAAAAGAAAGCAGAATTAGATCCTTATGACAGTAGATTACAGTGCAGCTCAGTATTGAGCTACAGTCCACTGTCTGACCACTAAAGGAAACCAATCTAGAAAGCAATGTGAGAAAGATGAACTTACTTAAAATTCATTTCCCCTTCAACGTGAATGGAAATACTGGTTTTGTATGTTACTAATTGCCATTTAAAAAAATTGTGCCAACTTTAAAGTACATGTTTGTAAAAACCCAACATTCCCAAGTGTTGTATGAAATATTCAAGGTAATAATAAGTATTGCCAGTTTTAAATTTTTAGTTAAGTGTCCATAGAATAGACTCTCAGGCGGTTAGTTGTTTTCTTATTGGCAAAACTGACAATATAGTCTTCACCTATTGCCTTTTTAGATTTAATAATATGCTCATGGCTGTGTATCCTGATGCATATTCTATTTTATCATTTTGGAAATTTCACCATTCTAAACTATGTAGGAAGGAAAAAGGTAAGTTACACAGCTATATGTTAGCTAGTTAATTTTTTCTTTTATAGGGAAAGAAAAGTAAAGTTGCACATTCATTGATCCACTTGCTTTTTGTACCACCTCAAAATGAGTATGGGGTTTCCAGCCTCTCTACAGCAAATACATAATTGAAGTATCAGGCTATGTGTCTTCTATTGGATCTCATTTGGGGATGGGGGACAATGGCATATAAAAAATGACAAATTACAAAAAGTAATCATGGTTGATTTGGTCAGACACATTTCTCTGAACTACTTACGAGAGGAACCCATTGAACAATCCTAGCAAGATTAATCTTAGATTGTTAATGTTCTGTTGTTCACTCCTTTGAATTCAGTTCTAAAGGAATTCTGGTACGTGGTGAAGCAGTGAATGAAAGAATTGTATTTTTGTTGTGCTTAAAAAAAAAAGTATGAATTTATTAATCATATGGGCTTAAGTCCAGCAAAGTATTGTGAATGTGCATGACTTAAACATGTTTTCATTATTTTGCTGGATCAGCATTGTGATTTCAATGTTATTTAATACTGCCTAATATTAAAACAAATTTTAAACTGGCAATTAAGAAAACTATGTTCATTTTGAAGATTTTAGTATAATTTATCTGTTAGATTAGGGAGGCCTTACAGACTGACTTCACTTAAAGAGGATGTGTCACTTATTGTCAGTGTGGTATGGACTTTATTTGCTTAAATACCTTCATTTGTAAAGTATGTCTCACTTGAAATTGCTTTGTATACATTTTGTAAAAATATTTATAAAATGTTTTGTAAAAAAAAAAGTATAACAAATTGCAGTTTATTTTGTTATGTTGGATAAATACTGTTAAAAGACACAAGTCAGTAAATATATTGTTAATCCATGGATAGGAAATGTTTAGTTGGAGATTACAAATTGAAACAACCATTGCAATACAGCCAAAGATTTGGGAAAAACTGTCTATCTGTGATTGTCTTGATTTAACCAAGTTGAATATTTATATTTCCAAAAGAGGATTGTTCTCAGTTTTAAGTAATATGGTTGCAAAATATTCTTACTCCTGTGCTTTTTATAATGCAGCCCTGTTATAAAATATTTAATAGGCCAACTTTCCATACTCTTTATGAATCTTTCTGAACATATGCTATTAGGATTTGGTTCATGTGGCATTATAACTACATATAGTAATGTTCATCTCCAAATAACAAGATTGCCAATGGTCCTGCTGTGTTGTCATTAGAAATCTTGTCATGGTGAGGTTGCTGAGACACACTCTCCTCCAGCATGTTTTTACAAGGTAGAGGCATCATCTTCCTGATACCTCAGGGAGATAGAAGAAAAGAGGGGGGTTTTGTTAGTCAGCTGGCCACCTCATCCATGCTGCAGGTTTCAGAGTTGTGCCAGTTGTATTTGGTTATAGATACCTGTGTTTGCAGTATTTCCCATTCCTTCCTTTTGGCTGTGAGAAGATATTACAATTGCTGGTGATACAATGCTGCTTCCTACTTTTAGAGGGGTGATGAACCTTTTCTTACTGTGATTGAATTTTTCAGAAAGTATGCTGAGATTCTGATCTAGTAAAGCTCTTATGCTTGGAACGTCAACACTTTGTTTTTGGAGGCTATGAAAATGAAGGATTGGTGAAGTGCTCTGCCTCTCAACTTGGAGTAGGGCCTGCAGTGTTGAAAGGTAGAAATCTTTATGGTTAGTATTAGTTATTTTGTCAATGAGACAAAATAAACCTGCCTTTTGAATGCTTCCCACATGGATTCAGACAATAACAAAATGAATAAAATCAGTTATATATTATTTTAATCTCTGTTTGGGTTAGGGTGGCTAAGCATCTTGGATTTTTTTTTTTTCTCTTTATCCTATCCCTGTGGAATTACCAGGCAAACTTTCTGGGTTGGGAAACATTTGGTGTACAGTTTACCATGCAGCTGTCTTCACTTTAGAATATCTTTTTGTTACAAGAACATGGTGTATTTTTTTAATTGCCTTTCAATAGCATTTTTATGTTGGAGTTTGTTGTGTTTATTCCAACATTCAGGGCAGAATTTCTGAAGATTTGGGCATGCGTGTTAATGCATGACTTATTTAAGAAAGTCAGAACACCTTTCATTTTCAGGATCCGTACAAAGAAAAAAAAATTGCCAGAATAAGCTTGGCACAAGAAAAGGTATGTAATTTTAAACCTTAGAGAAGTTCCTCTCTTCTTCACGAAGTGTTTTCTTTATAAGCCTTTGAATTTTTCCTTTAGAACTGTACACGCTTTTTCTTGGAGTTTTCACAACGATGTGTTTGTCAGACAGCTTCAAGAAATGCAAGAAATTGTCTTCATGACTTGGGGCTCAGCTGTCACTTTGGTTAAAGAAAGTCATTGCAGAAAATAAGTTCTGGTGAAGATCTGAACAGCAGCAGCTCTGGTGCACAGATACAATACACTGTACACAGATTTCACATTGCAGTAGTGGTGGGTATACTGAATTATTTGTTTATAATTTATGGATCAGCATTTGTCTTTCTGTGCTACTAGTCTTGCAACTAGTCATTGTACTGGAAATTGAAAAAAAATGTATCCATAATAACGAGTTGCAATAGGTAAACACCAAGCAAGCTTGCTGTACTAGGGAAGAAAAAGATAAAAGGACACAAAGTGTCCAGCTGAACGAGTATTTTTGGTATAAAAGCAAAAACCTCTAAAGTTGCCCTGTTGTGTGCTGAGCATAAAGCCCTGCTTTGTTTTTTGCTAGACTTGGTACCATACAATTTTGTGGGGAAAAATGTTTCACAAATGGAGGAACAAGCTAAATCAGAGTTTAAAGCTCTTCTGTAGTATACTCTGCTTGGCCTCATACACTAGCTTTTGTTTAGGTGGGTGCCATTGTTTCTGCAGGTTATTAGCCTTCTGGAATGTAGTGCTCAGTCTTCACTGCTGCTTTTGCATTGCAGGATTTTTTTGAGGAATTTCTTCCAAGTTTTTTTATTTTTTTGATATCCCCCCCCCCCCCCCCCCCGAAAAGGAAGTCATGGAATTGTAGAATCATTTAGGTTGGAAAAGACCCTTAAGATCATCGAGTCCAACTGTTAACCTAACACTACCAAGTCAAATGAGGTATTCTCATTTGTGGTAAATTGTTGCAACTATATTAAATGACAGCGATTTTAGAATTCAGTGCTTTGAAGGGGAAGCAAGGTTAGCTAGTCCATGCTGACACATCTAGGCAGCTTTTAATGTTTCAGTTAGCTTTTATGTCTACATAGCTTTTAATTACATAGCGTAGTCACCAGAGGCCAAATTTTCAAGATTATCCTGAACTCTTGGCTATACAAGTTCCTTACTGTCACATATTTATTACAACTTGTGAAGATAGTGATGTTTCATTCCAATTAATTTACCAAAACAGACTTGTCCTGATAGAGCTCCGCTGTCTCTGCCACACCACTGAGGTGGAAGTAACGTAGACCTAAGTCTGACATTCCTTTTTAGACACCTGGCATGTAGGGCCTGATCCACAGTCTATGGAGTCAGTGGAAAGATGATTTTCAATTAAGGATTATGGTGGTAATACTTCTCTTTAAAAAATAAAAATTAAAAAAGCATGAAATTTAATTGATGTAATATCCTTGGGTGGGAGGCGATGCAAGGACTTTCAGATTCTACAGCGATGACCATCTCAGCACTTAGGTAGGTAGCTTTATATAATTAATGGTGTTATTTGGGGTGGTGATTGAATAAAATATTTTCATATAAGCAGGCTGCTATTTTTTTCCTCTAAACATTATACACGTTTAATAATTACTGCACAGTTCTGAAAATACAAAGCTTTACTCTGTCCTGTGAACTTTGACTCCAAATACTCATGCTGAGATGTGAAACCATGCGCAAGTCATGGTGAGAAATTCTTGCAAGTACTTAATGTTAGTAAGTGGTACAGTGGCTGGAATTACAAAAGCGAGCTAAAATAGTTGACATTTATATGAGGCTAAAATCCTGTCTGGATTATTGTGATCAAAACTAAAGTTCAGCAGCTGAAATTAAATTCAGAAATTACAAATTGTGAAGTTTAATTGGAGAAGTACAAGGTTGAAATCATTAAAGTAGTGCATGTCATTCCTGATCTGTGTCTCAGCAATTGGATTTTCCTCAACTTCAAGCTTTGGGAATTGCTTCAGCGATACTCAAAACTAACAGCTTTTTGAAATTATCAGGTGGCACATAAATGACACTGGAAAAAGGTGCTCATTTTTTAAACTTTTCATATAAATTCTTAAGCTGTAATTGCAAATTATGCTTTTATTTTTGTGTGTGAATTCCATTTGCTGACGAGTCAGGCAGCTAATAGGCTTCAAGAGAGCTGCATGCAGCACGTACTTGTTTGCATACAGAAAAACTCGGTTAAAGAAAATTGGCCCGATTTGGCTTCAGTGATTATTGTTGGAAGTCAAGGGGCTAATGTTATAAATACAGGTATTTAGATGCTTTTACATTGTGGCATTCAGCCACTGGGTCAGCAGTGACAAAACACATATATAAATGTGTGTTTTGTTCTCTCTAGAGTACTTTGAGGTAAACAATAATATTTCTGCACTATTACTGAATTTGAGTATTTTTTAAAATTCAGTTCAAGTTGAAGCTGGTTTCATCTCAGATTAGAACTTCTTCCAAAGTCTCATTCCAAAATGCAATAATACACAGAAACTATAGGTTTGTTTTTAAATTTCCTAATAGATCTTTTAGGCTCTTTTTTAGCCATACTGTGGATGATGTGTGTGTGGTGCATATCCTTTGAGTGAGCAGCAACAGAGAATAACACTGCTGCAAACCTGCTGTAGTTCACTTCAGAGCTTGATATTGCTAGGTGTACCTGAGGCTGACAAATGGCAAACAGAATAAAAACGCATGTGGTTAATATTACTGAGGTTCAACAATTCAATTTCACCTTGCTTTTAAGGTAAAATTAATCAGGGATTTGGAAGGCCCATATTAACAGGGGCAAATAACAGACTAGTCTGCTGTGTCTGTGAAAGGTTGGGTACCGAGTGCTCAGGAACAGGGACTCGGAAACCTTTGTGTACAGAGAAGGAAATTCAGATGAAGCTGAAGGAGACAAGGCTCCAGGGTTTGGAAGAGATGAGCAGGAAGGTAGGTAGGTGTGTATGGGATGGATTTTTGGGAACCTTTGATACTTGAATGACTAAACCTGATTTTAAAAACACAGGATGTATTGTGCACACAGGAAGTTGTACAGGATTGTATCCATTTCTGTATTAGATCACGTAATTAACATATTTAAAAAAAAATATTAAACATACTGTCTTTTTTTCCACTTGCACCTCTGTGAAAATACCTGGATGGTACTGGGTGAAGAATGAATTTAACATAGTGAATATTAGATGTAGATTTGTATGTCTTAGTGTTGCAAGGATGGGCTCAACACACAGTTTGAAAGCTGGTTGTGAAAGAACGTACCTAATATGCAAGGTCTGGTTTTAAACTGAGCAAGAACATTACTAAAAATTGTGAGTAAACTCCAAAATATTGTGGAATTGGGGAAGTGTTTTCATGATACTTAATGAGCATCATTGACAACATATTCCTTACCAAGAGGAAAGGGAGGTGTGGAATCTGTTTGCTACTATGCTGTTTTTTTCTGAGATTAAATCTTCCCCATTGATAGAGTAGATTTTGAGTTTTTAGTGAAAACTTATACAACCTTATGACACCTGTAATAATTAGTATTCAATTTATGAGAATGCATTATGTTACTCTCCTCTATTAAGGAGGGCAATTTTAATTCTGTGACAGTCTGAGAGTTAAAAGTTACTTCCCAAGGAGTTGAAGACCTGCTTTTTTTAAAGTTGAATTGCACCACGTTTGATTTGTCAAAGCCAAAAGAGAGGTGCCAGCCCGCTCTGATGTTTTTGTTGTTGTTTTATCCTTTGGCAATCAAATTTGAAGCTCCTAAGTAAATAAGCATTCTCAGATACTTCTAGCCTTAAGTCACTTTGACCTGTTTCTGCAGCAGTGTTCTGTCGGGGACTGCTCGGTTTATTTCAGAGCTATTGTGATCAAGCAGGATCCTACAAATAATCATAACTGTTTGTCTGTGCTCCCATTTTCCCTAGGTGAGATGTAATAACTTTTGGGGGAATTTAGGTTTATGTCTTCAATTTGTAAACTCTCTAGCTAAGAGACCCCCTTTAGCATCTACCCCAAGCAGGGTGAAGGTATTTTCTTTCTTACCTGGCTGGCTTGGTAGAAATAAATACTTACCTAGATACCAGGGCAAGATTATTGGTGACAGTGAAAACTGGAAATTTGCTTCATTTTTTTTTTTTTTTTCATCTGACATGCTCTTTCAGACCTGAAGATGCTAATAGCAGTTTTATGGCTACAACTTTGATACCAGGGTCCAGGCATTGAAAGAATGCAAGACTGAAGGTTGAAGTTAACTATGCCATGAATGGTGAGACCAGGTTGAAGGAGCCTCAAAATGTTGTAGGTAGATACGGATCTGTTCGTACTGCAATGCAAAGGCAATATTTGACTTGAAATCCAATTTTGTTGTGTGTATGGAGAGGAAGAGGAGAAGGAGTGGACATAAATCATTAAAGGTCCGTTGTTTTTTAGAACAGCCAAAAAATGAGGATTTTTGCTTGCTTCTTGCTTCCCCTCCTTTATTTAACAAGGCTGCAGGAGCTTTGGCATTGGTGAGTTAGTCCTCTGTAGAAGGTTTAAAAAAAGAAAAGGGAGGGTGGAAAGCAGAATACTCGGCTCTGTGTGTGTGTCCATTCCAAAGGTAGTTCAGTAACATCAGGTTCTGTGCAAATAAACAGTAGGTTTCAATTGTCTGCTGCTAATTATCACCCAAATTTGATTTGCACGCTCTTCAAAGGGACTCATATCTTTCCATTTAGTTATTTGTTTCAGTGCGATGAATCTTTAATTCAAACCAAACGTGGGTCAATTTCCAAGTGGAAAAAAAAAATGCGAGGAATGTGTTTATCCGCGGTCATATCAGTGTCTCTCTTTAGTTTTATATATGTGGTGATTCATGGCCTCAGTGGGGAGGTGAATTTGTGTCAATCTGTGAATTGGCTTTGCCTGTTTGGCAAGTTTGTAAAGGGTTTGGTCAGTTGTAGAAGGGCTTAAATAATTGTGCCTAAAGGAACGGTTCTGGTGGGCTTTGAGTAATGAGGGGAAGTTTTACAGTTAGACAGGTGTAACCAAATCTCAGTGTGAGTACATTTTTTCCCCAGGTATGATTTCCCTTATGCAACATCAGGTCAGTTGGTCCTTCGCAGGCACATTTTTTCTACTCCAGTAATTTTCTTTTTAATCTTTACAGGCAGGCTGTTTGCTCCTCTGTCTGTAGTGATGCAGCCTACAGTCTCTGAGGGCATTGAAATAATGGTTGCATGCCTTTCCTCCACCAAAAGCATCAACTACAAACTATAGGCCTATAATGAGAAAATAAGGCAATTTAAGAAATGACTGATGCCACAATTAACTAGGAAGATGTCGAGTGCTGCCTTAAAGATCTTGCAGTGCTGTGTCATTTGCACATTGTCCTGGGCAACTGGCTCTACGTGACCCTGCTTGAGGAGGGGCATTGGACAAGATGACCTCCAATGATCCCTTCCAACCTCAACCATTCTGTGATTCTGTGCCCATGATCCTCAGCAAAAATTGTGAAGAAAGGATATTTTAGTGTGCAGTACTAAATGTAACTTTGGTTTCACTGACTGCAGTTTTGAATTGAACTTTTTGGGTGTATTGAAAAATCACACACAGGTCATGGGTGTATTGAAAAATACATTGGTTTCAGTTCTTCATGACCTAGAAAGAGAATGTATTGTCAGAAACATGTTAAAAGGTTGTTACCAGTCAAATGCTTAGTATTTCAGAAAAAACAGAATTACAGGTGCCTGTATGACTATTTATCCTGCTTAAGGGAGCATATTTTTAATTTTTATGCTCTCATAGATTAAGTGCTGAGAACACATTAGCACTGCCCTGCATTGTCGTACAGTGCATTCACGTGCTTACACACACTCACCACATTCCGACTTGCAATTATCCTTGGCTGTCAGACGGCTTTTTAATTACATGACTGCCTGCTCTTCTTCCAAGAATGCGTGTCTCAGTGCGCAGGACAGCACAGGTACCTTGTACTGTAGTCAGGTCTATCTAGAGGCTTGTCTGCGTGCTGTGTAAAAGTTACGCCAAGCCTAATGAGGCCAAAGCCCCGTCTGAACAGCATCTCCATTTTCTAGGTAAGAGTCTGTCCCGTAGCAAAATGCTTAGCATCTATTCCCCCTTCCTCAGCCTCCTCTAAGAGCCAAATGTCTTCCTCTAATTGTCTCTGCTGGGAAGAGCACCGATCTCCCAGATCCCTGGGTACGCCCAGTACCAGTCTTTGTGAAGCCAAAATAGCAACTGGCAGTAAAGTAGGTGTCGTTTCTAGCAGAGCTGGCTCTTGAGTATTTACCAAACGCCACAGTGACTGACCCTCTGTTGGGGAGTCTGCTCTGTGCTGCAGCTCATCACTCCAGGCAGTCATTCATAAAGCGTTCGCTGGATGGAGTGAATGCTCTTCCTTTTAACAGGCCTTGCCTGTTTTCACTGTTAAAAATGTTCAACGTCCATCCTCATCCACAGTCTCTGTTATCTAGTCTGTTATCCACTGCTGCAGTAGCTGCCAGCTTCCCCCTTGAGAACACTCTTGATCTCTTCCTTCAGCTCATGGTGAAAGCAGCGCTGGCAACTGCTCTCTGGGCACAGATGGCAAACTTAGAAGGTCCTTGTTCAGACATTTGAGCCTCTGCTTTTTCTGCACCTTGAAATCAGTCTTTGTGATAAAAATTTGTTATTTATTTAGTGCCTTTGTGCTGTCATGGATCCAGCCAAAGAGCAATCTGCCATCCAGCTGGCTAGGCACTTCACAGTCACAGCAGGGAAAAGGGTAAATCCAATCAGTGAACTGCTGCCTATAAAGGTGGTAGTGACATTGTTACCTAGCCTTGGTAATTGGTAACAGCTATTTACCGTTGCATGTAGTTTTGGTACAGATTCTTGTAAAAAATTGTATTCAAGACTGCGTAGTCCTGTTTCCTCTTCTGCACGTAGGAACGTATAGACTTTCCAGGGTCTGGGTCCTCACAAACCAGGGGCGTGCGGTGCCGGCTTGGTGCGGGTGTTAGAGCCTGCCTTAGTTGTTGGGATGCCTGACTGCACTGCGCCTGATGCAGGGGTCTGGCCTCTCTTACCCTCAGCCAGCTGAGTGGGTTGAGGCTTGAATCACTTGTACCTCTGGATAATGAGTTTTTAGGAGTGGGGGTTTTTTTATTTTTATTTTCCCAAGAGAAGGAAGATGGAATTGGGGGCAAGTAAACACTAGAATCTGGGTAAAAGCTAAAATTTGCTCTACAAAACCATTTTTTTCTGCATTTTGACTACTTTTCAGAAAGAAATAGCATGTATAGATTCTGTAAGCAGACAGACACAATAGTACTGCAAAGTGTGAATTTCTCCCAGCTGTCTTAATGGAGTGTTGATTTTAAAACCTAATTTCACTGCTGCTTGCTATGCAATTAACACCCAGTTAATACATTTGGTTAGTTCAGCTGTGTGGTACCGTACTTTGTGTTGGGGTGGGTGTCAATGACTAAGTGAGTAGTCAAAGAGCAAACAAAATTTGAGGCTATGGAAGCAGGAATAAGCCAGGAAAAGCTGGCAATATTGTAATTCTATTAAAATTAATTTGAATAAAGTGTTAATTTGTTATGCCAAAAAAAACCATAGCAAAAAGAAAGAGAGTTGAGAGACAGGAAACTAAAAAAATGTTTCCTTGGGTTTACAAAGGTATCAAGTAAAAGGGAACCTCACAAAATAGTGGCTGACACAAAGACAGTGAATCCGGTACCTCCATGTAAACTTGAAATACAGGAGAACAGGACAGCTGATGAAACAAAGATAAGCATCAAGTGAGGTCAAAAAACTTTTATTAAGAATATAAGTGTTCCAGAATGATAACAGAATAGTAGTTACTGTCTTGTGTAACAGCAATGGTATTTGCTGGTACAAGGTTTTGAAACCTAGAGCGCAGTGAGGTGAGAAAACCCACCCTGACTGAGGACTCTCTGCACTTTTTAATGAGAAAACAATTTGTAAAAGTTATAACTTTCACAGTAGTTTAAGATCTGACCATTCCTTCTCAGCAGTGATCTCTAAGTTGCTTCCCTGAATGTCTTGTAAATTTAATGATGTTCTTTACTAATAAAACAAAAACAGGGTTTTCAACCACTTACAGTAGATCAGGTGGAACAGGAAACTATTTCCGAAAACTCTGGAGCTTTCTGGGCTGGGGAAGGGATATTTCTCTGGATTTAAAATTTCTGTATTTTATCAATTCTTGGCCACTGCGATTTGCGCATCAGTTTCATGATTCTCCACGAGGTGGAGGAAGCAGCTTATGCTCCGGCATATGCCGGCGTGTGGGCTCCGGCGTGGGGAAGCAGCTGCAGGGTGGCTGTGGAGCTGTGGGGGTGGCTGTGGAGCTGTGGGGGGCTCCTGCTCCCCTCCTCTCCCATCCGACAGCCCCCGCACCGCCCGGCCTCTCGGGCTGCACGGAGGGAGGCTGCCAGGACAGGCTCCGAAGGTTTCTTGCTGGTTTGCTGCCTTTTAAGAGCGGTAACGGGGATGTCAATATTATGATTCGTCAGGAGGTCTTTAAGGGCTTCATGAAGGATGCCGGCGTGATCACGTCTGCTTTTCCATCGCAGAAGCTTAGTCCCACACCTGTGCAATGCCTGTCCTGTGGTCAGGACATACAGCAAGGTAGTGGCCGGGCTGGCCAATAAACCTGGTTCTCCGAGATTCAGTGTGCTGCAGTGTGTTCACTCCTAGAGGTCAATTTCACTATAAAATTGGTGTTCTTTATGCATAAAATACAGGTAGGAAAAATAACAGCTAGTGTCTGTAATTAAAATATTGCAACTTATACTAGGTTTCTGCTAAAGACTCTGATTTTGTGAACAGTGTTTCAGGTTTTCTGTTGACTGTGGTGGGATTTGGAAGGACTTGCCTTGCACAATTAGCCCCAAGCTTGTGTGTCTCAGAGTCCTGTGTTTACAGTCTTTGCAGCTCCTAAAAATCAAAACCCATGTAATTTGCAATTTCCTTTCCTTGTCTTAAACCCTATCATCCGATTGATTTTTATTTTTGCCTGTGGTGAAACAGGTCAGCCCAAAACAGAAAATACTGGTTAGTTTTAAAATTAAATTTAGTTAATTTCTGTTGAAAAAAAGATCTCTGTTAATACTCATGTACGCGTGACACAACACTACTTCTGTTTTAGCTGGTCATCTTATGGCAGATCATGTGAGTTATTTTTCAAGGCGTTAAAGTGTGTTTGCAGTGGTGCTAAAGTTGTTTCCGAGTTGCACAAGGCTAACTCAATTGTATCAAGATAAGAATCCATTGGAATGGGGTGTTAGTAAGGTGATTTACAGTAAGTCAACACAGGAGTAGAACTGTAGACTGAAATAGTAAATTGCTTGGAAAGAAGGCTGGAAAGAGGTCTTGAGGAGCCATTTCATCCTCGATACGTGATCCTGTATGCCTATACCATTCTGGGCAGAAGTTTGTCTAAGGTTGCAGTTATGAGTTTACACAAAAGGTCGTTTTGCTTCCCTTTAGCCCAAGCATTTTCTGTGAGCTGCTTGTTTCTGTGTTCCCACAAGCATCGTGTTGCCATAAATGAAGCATCTGTGAGCTGCAGTGTGAGGTTAGAAAGAAGTGGGAGGTGAGGAAGGCGCAGACTTGATAAACAGTGTTGACATCAGGGAAAATGTCAATGAACCTGTTCTTAAATGTACAAAGGAGTGTATTCTACAATGTCGCAAAGCTTTTATTTTCTGGGGGCAAGGGCAGACAGTTGTTTGGTTGCTTTAGTTGATGCTTTCTTTTATTTTTTTCCTTTACTGGTATTTGTGCCAGTTCCTTAAAGGAAATAAACAACAATATTTATTTTTGCCAAAATACGTGAGGGCTTCTTCCAGCATAGCTTTGCCAGTTAGGGCCATAATTTCTTCTTGCTTCTGATTGATATACCTATGATAGTAGCTCATCTAGCTCATAGCCAGGACTTTGAAATTTCTAACAGCTTGGATATGTGATCTGTAATTCAGGTGAAGTTTGGTCTCTGTTCCTTTACGTACGTTAGATTGTGACAAACTAAATAATGTTAACATAAACTTTACTGAAGGATGTTTACAGGAGTCAAGCTTTGCTAGCTTCTGTGACAGCTAAAAGAATGTTTTGTTACTGAAGACTCAGTTGATTAGTGGCAATCTGTCAGTGTAGTAAATCAGTAAATGCTGCTCTCGCTCCCCTGCCGGTGACCGGCATGGGAGAGGTGTTACCTTCTCTGCTGCACTAATGACCGTCCTTCCATCCCTGTCGTCATGGACGATTGATATAAAATGAGGCAATAACAGGCTATAGGACTCAAATTTTACTGGCGTAGTTCAGAACTCCAGCAGATAAAAGTGAGCATGAAATGAATGCTCTCTCCTTCTTTTGGAGTGATGGCTTTAGTAGCTCAAACTGGGACCAGTCTCCTGATACAGGAAGATCTGTGTCTTAAAGCCTGCAACAGCATTTTTTTCCTGTGTAATTCATTATTCTGATTGCTAGTTCCCTTCATCACAAAGATGCTATCATTTCTAATCTTTTAAAAATCTTTTTCAGGCCTTCTTTTATTTGCTGGTGGCTCAGGCTGACTGAAAAAAAAAGAATCTATAAAACCTGTGGTGAAGTGAAAAATACACCAAAATTTCACTTGAATGCTCTGGCCAAATCTGTCTTATGGGAGTTGCTACTCTAGCCTGCTCTGTGCTGGAGAGCCATTTTTCTCATCTTCACTTATGCTGCAAAATTGTGCTTCCTCTTATTCTGGGGCCAAACACATCCCGAGAAAAAACTGCTTGGTTTGCCAAACATGCAGCTGATGACACATGTATTTATGCTCCCTGGCAAACTAAGTTAAACAAACAGGGACTAAGTTGGGCAGAAGTTATAGGAGGTAATACTTCATTATAACTCGACTATGAGCAGCTTATTCTCCTTTCCAATTATGGCATCCCTATGCATCACTTTCCCAAGAGAGGAGTATTCTGGGGAAAAAAAATCACGGCATATAAAGTCTTGAAAGCGCAGTGACTGTACAGTAGGGGACAGTAGCTGGAATGACGGGTCTGAGCACATGTACATCTGTCTCATTTTGTTAAAAGCATGGTTGTTTCTACCTCAGATGTTAAACTGTTAAATTAATTCCTGAAAACTCAGTCACTCTGTTCTCAGTGTGCCTGAATTCAAGCCACGTTTCAGTAACATCAGGTTCTGTGCAAATAAACAGTAGGTTTCAATTGTCTGCTGCTAATTATCACCCAAATTTGATTTGCACGCTCTTCAAAGGGACTCATATCTTTCCATTTAGTTATTTGTTTCAGTGCGATGAATCTTTAATTCAAACCAAACGTGGGTCAATTTCCAACTGGAAAAAAAAATGCGAGGAATGTGTTTATCCGCGGTCATATCAGTGTCTCTCTTTAGTTTTATATATGTGGTGATTCATGGCCTCAGTGGGGAGGTGAATTTGTGTCAATCTGTGAATTGGCTTTGCCTGTTTGGCAAGTTTGTAAAGGGTTTGGTCAGTTGTAGAAGGGCTTAAATAATTGTGCCTAATGGGATGGTTCTGGTGGGCTTTAGAATAAGGAGTGCAAGTCCTGAAGTTACACAGGCACAGAAAAATCTCGTTAGACTTCAATTCTCATCCTACCTATAAAAAGATACGTGTGCGAGGATGAAATGGAGAGATGGGATAACGCGATCTAGACTCTCTTCTCCTGCATTGAGTCTGAACTTAAAAATGTGTATATTCTATTTTACGCAGGCTCCTTGGTTGTCACCGTGACCCTCTGCCATGTGCACAGCCATAAAATTTCAGTCGCAGAACTGAAGGAATTCTGGACATTTTTCTTTTTAAAATAAACAGAAAGCACCAAATGCAAGCAAGAGGGCTACAGCAACAATAAAATTTCATTATAATAAGTACCACATGCGATCACGATTTACGGAGCAGACAATAAAGACTCATTTAAAAAGAGAAATCCTTCTATTCTCTTTCATGTGGCTAAAGGCAGCATCATTTCTGGCTGTCTTTACTGGAGATTTATTCAAAGATTTAACACCCCTTTCTGTTTTTCTTCTCCTGGAAGCTCGGAGGAGGGTACTTTATTAACTTGCTATTCTTTAGATTCACATCTGACCTCTGTTTTCTTTTAACATGGAGGCAGTTGGTAGGAGTTTTGGACTTTTTTCTTTAACACTTTCAAGATATTTCTGTAGTATGGTGTAGCATTGCCTGCATTTATTTATTTTTTCTAGCGACCGGAGTAAAGGGACCCTATTTTAGGTAAGTCCTTGAATACTGAAAAAACCCTCCTCAAATTCTCTGTGTTGGCTTTTGATACTTTCAAGATAGGTTATTTAATGTCTCAGCAAAAGAAGAACCTATTTTGGTTTGGTGCCCAAACAGTCAGCTAAGTCTGAACTGGTGACCTAATGTAAAAATGTTTGCTGCTGTCAGTGGAAGAAAGATTTCAACTTTATGGCAAGTATTTCTTACACCTCACTGTTTTGGGCTTCTGTCAGTCACAATTAAAATCAGGGTCCTTCTGAAGTGGAGCTGTAGTTACAAAATGAGTATCATGTGCGTTTTTACTGTGGCTGTCTCTATAAGGTGCATCGCAACAGGGTTTGATACGGGGAGTTCTTCTTCGCCAAATGGAAACTTTTCTGTTTGTCTGGACCAGTGTTTCTGGATTCCAGTGCTATGTGACTAGTTAATCTCCATAATATTTTTACAGTTTATTTTCAGTCCTGCCAAATCCAATCCAAATAGTTGTATGTTTTCTTCCTACAATGGAGGTAGAGTATGCGCTGGTAGAATTGGTACAACATACAAGACACATTAGGATGTATAGGATAGAAGTTTTATGTTTGGATTGTCTCAACATTTGTTGACGAAGGTGGGGGATCTTATTTAACAAAAACAAAAGTAATAATAGACTTAGGAACAAGTACTTGCCTGTCACAATAGGAGTGGGATAAATCTTAAGGTAGGGACGTTCAGATTTGTAGATGTATTTCATGTAAATTCTGTGGATGACTTGTAAGGTTTGGTTGTGATGTATGTAGGCACCTCTTCTTTCCTAATATCTGTGGCTATTCTGCTCAGGTGATGAAGAGCAATATGAGAAAGATTTTGTCTTTTTATATTCTCAGGGCCTTCAGATAATATCTAAAATTATTTTTCTCTATTAAAGTAAAGCCCTAAAGGAATGGTCACCTCTGTGCAGGGGTTTTGAGAATGGATGGTGGTGGGCTCTGTTAAGTTCTTCAATGGTTTAGCTATAATCTTCATAGTAGTTGGAGCTCACTTTAGTAAAACCTGAGCATTCACCTTTTTAAGGAACTTCTGTCTGCAGGTTAGCTGCCTGGAGCAATGTTTATACCATACAAAGCACAATGCTATTGCTAAAATATCTTGGAATCATGCTGTTTTGTGGGAGGGTCTCTGTTCCCGTTCTCGTTCCACCAAAGACTCTGAGTTGAGACTCTGGGAACTTGTGAATGTGATGGATACTGTTTGAAATCACTGGTTCTGAATGAACACACGGGCTTTCTCTTGAGCTGTTGCATAGCGATAACTGGTATCCTTCAGGATTTGCATTGGCCACGCTTGTTTCACAGTTCTCTGTAGTTTAGACTTTCTCTTTGAATTGACAATTCAGAGAAAATTAGGGCTTGAAGATGGGCTCCAACTCGTATACCTTCCCAGGTAAGGGAAAAGACATGGGAGAAACCCCCTAATCACACAATTTTCTGACCTTGAGATCATCTCCTTGTTGTGTATCTGGCTCTAAGTGCAACCATTTCTGTGGGATTGATTCTGAACTCTGGTCCTTCATTTTTCTTCCTTCCAAGAGGAGGAGAGTGACCTGAAGTTCTCTTCTAGCTAAGTAGTATAGAGTAAATGGATTTTAAAGTAAAGATACATTTTTGAAGATATGTTTACTTTAAAATTCTTTTGCTTCAGAAAGTCTCCCCCCCCCCCCCAAGGTACCAGACTGCTTGAATTTTCCTTAATGATTGCTGTTCGTAATATCGTGGAGGAGGAAGCTTCCCCACTCCGTAATCTTTCACTCACTCTGTCAGTCTGTCTCCCTAGATAGCTTCTGTGACCCCTTTCTCTTAGAAAGCTTTTTAACTGAAGTGGTCTTTTGATGTCTAGTTTTTTAGCCAGCTTTGTTACTTTGGCCAGGAGCCTTATGTTGTTGACTCATCACTTATGAAGAAGATACTTAACTGCAAACACCTTGATGCATTCTTGGTAATTCAACACATAGCTTCCTATTTACATAGATCAATTCAATCATAGAGGAAATTCTTATAATTTTCCAGACTGGACAAGAAACTAAAATAATACTTTGCTTTGCGTATCTAGTAACTTTAGTTCATTGACTAGTTCCGTCTAGAATAATTTGCATCCCTACTACATATTATTGCTCATAAATTGGTAACACAGACAGTCTGTGTGTGCCAGAGCTTGTGTCCCCAACTTTGTGCTGGACATTTGTACCTGGACTGTCTGAGACTTAATTTGCCTTTACGTATGTAGGAATCTACTCTACAGTATTTGTTTATTTCTGCTTTTGGTCCAGCAAGTCTGTTAGAGCAAAGTGAAGTATTACTTTAGATTCTTCTCTAGTCCTAAAGTAATTTGAATTGTTTATGTAATTACAGTCAGAAAGTAAGTATCAAAAGAAGAAATGTGGAGAAAATCAGCTCAACTATATATGATTTTAAATAGGTTTTCCAAACTTGGTGCAGCTCAATCCTGAATTGAGAATGGGGAGAAATTAACTGACCTCCATAAACCTTCAATGGGGCATGGCAGAAATAAGCTTTGTGGAGAGCAAAGACAGATATTTTATCCACTAAAATGTGTCCAGTATATCCTAGCTGATCTTGACACCTGAGGAGTCTTGGGGCTGATGTGACCCCCCATGCTGCTTTCACACCTAGGTAACTTTATTAATTTCATCAGGGTGAGGTCAGGAAATTCTCAAAGCACAGAGCAGGTCCATAACCGAACTTTTATAAGGGCTCCAAGATTAGTGGTATTCAGGGAATAAAAACACTTTGAGAAAAGTCTTTGACAAAATATCCACGTCTTTTCCCCCCTATGTTGCTATTAAGAAAAATGGGCCTTTTCTGTCCGGCGGAGAAATCTTGTCACAGTTATCCATGCCTTTGACACCTTGACGCTGTATTATGTTATCGCCATGCACGCCGTACGGGGCTCTGTGCTGAGACCCTTGGAAATTGGAGCCGGTGCACAATGTGGAGCTTCATGCCAAGAACACTTTAGATCAGCTTTGCTGGTTGTTAATAAGTTCCTGGGCAGAATTCAAGGTGTTAGTTTGAACCTATAAAGCCCCAAATGGTTACCCAGGAGGCTGCTTCCCTTCCTGCAGCGCAGCACTTGTAACAGGGATCAGCCAGAGACACTTGACCTCGGCTTTGGAATTCACTTCCCAAATCCATCCACCTGGGCTGAGGTCTGTCAAAAGTTAGTGTGTGCTGTAAGCTCAGCTTGTCCGCCTGATGACCTGGTAGGGGATAGTGTGAGGTACTGGGGGTTTGCTTTGTGGTGGTGGTGGTGTGTAATTTTACCTACTGGTGAGTGGGTTTTTTTTTTCCTTTCTCTTTATGCTAGAAAGAACAGTATATTGTTTTTGAAATGATACCTGCAATCATGTGGCTGGAACAGAGGCATTGCCAACTGCATTTTAATTACATTTCTGATTCCGTTGAAATCGCTGGGAGTATACAACTCATTCCCTGGTACTAGGATTTATTCCCCTGAGCAAAACTTCTGAGATCAGATAAGAATCTATAAAGAAGTTCTATGTAAAGACAGATGAGATCAGGAAACCCTGATAACAGGACTTCTCTTTAAGACTGAGATCAGTGATGCGCCATTATGGAGCAGAAACGACAGTTGGAGAAAACAAAGCAAAGACAAGCAATAGTATAAGGGGAGGCAAAATCCTTGTTGGTATTTGTCATGCAATCTGTTTTATTCTCAGCTCGTTAAATGAAGTGCAGAAGAGGGGAAGCTGCAAAAGGATGTGATGTGCTTGCCCTTGATTTCTGATGGGGAGAGGTAGGAGGTGCAGTTACAGTTCTGCAGTGCAGAACACACAGCTTGCAAGCTGAGTCGACTCTTGATCGCTGCAGACTGTGTGAGATGCCATGATGCGGTCTCACAGGGCGCATCAAGGAAATTAAAGCTGGAAAACTAAACCTGGGATATTTGGGCATCTAAGTAATTTTGCATGGCTGTGCTGTGCCCTTTAAGAAAGTGCCTGTAAAAATATTTTGGGTTTGTAATAGTGTAGTCCATGAACAGGAAGAAATGGTGACAAAGGAATTTGTTGTGTTTAGCAATGGAAATAATAATACAAATAATAATACATAGCTGTTTTAAATGGGAAGACTAGGAGAAGGCCAGTGACTTGATGAGAGAAAGATCTGTTGCTTCTCTGTTTCACGTGGAACTGTCAGGAGAGGGAGGATAAGGCGTTAGAAAGCTGAGAGTATATATAAATCCCAAGGCTGGAGTATTTTATTCACCAGTGGCTCATCCCTAATATTGTTTGGCTATAGGCCAAAGTTCCTATCTGATAAGACAGGATGTAAAACTGTGAGTAATCCATCCACCAAACAGCACAAGCCGGATTTGTCTGGTTTTGCGTGTACAAACAGTTTGTCCCTGCATTTTTATTCCTGTTTGTTTAGACAGATCCCAGATTTAGGTGTTGCACTATGTTGTCGTCCACAGGAGAGAGGCACTGAACCCCCTGTCCCAGTGCAGCACATTCCTTCATAGAGAAAATATGTCAGATGCTCGATCAGCCCAAACTTAATCTTTTTCTGCTTTCAGCCTCCCGACTATGGGGATATAGCTGTTTTAGGCAACCTGGAAAACTGCCTCTCCTTCTTAAAGCCCTTACATATTCACACAGTGAACAAACCCCACACGTCTGTCATGACAAAAGGCTTTTCTTCAGAGGCAGAGCCATCCCTACGTACTCATGATTTTTCTAAACTGTGTGTTCATTGCCAGTAAAGAACTTCTTTTTTTCCCTAGGAAAATGCATGTCCCAGCTCTAATAAGTTTATTTGTAAGTCTGATTGACATATGATGGGACAAAGTTAGACTGACAGTGAGTGTTTCATTGATGTGAAATTTTACACCGTATCTGGACATAGTATATACTTGGTTTATGATCCAGCTGGGCATGCTTGTTAGTTATTGTTGAGGTCAATCAAAGTGTAATTGTAACATAGGGAAAGACGGTCCCAGGGCTACAAAGATTTGTTTCCAACAGCTGCTATTCATTATTCATTAAACTCTACCTTCTGTTTTTGAAATTAATAACCCTTGGCCTTCTAACAAGGCATCAGACTTTAAGAATATAGATCTAAAAATCAAAGATGCACTAGTTTCATCCGCAGACAAGTGAGAGCACAAAGCACTTCAGCCAGTAATAGTAGTTGGCTGCAGAACTTAGTATTTCTGCTTGTGAAAACCAGATGTGAGTTAATTAACCTGAAATTTACGGGCACTGTATGCTGGATGTGAGAGAACTGACTGGTGTACAATAAACCCCAAGCTTATGGAAGTCAGGAGGAACACTCAAAACTTCAGTGAAATAAAATTTCATAAAAATTAAGGCGAAGTACAGTATCACAAGTCTACAATGGGGGAATATCAGATTAAACAGAGTTTATTCAAATTGGCACTTGCACCTCCATTAAATTAGCGATTTTCCAACATCCATTGGCCATTGTTTGTCGGAAGTATAGCACAGGCTTTGGCTCAGGACGATGGCGGAAGGAGGCACGTGGTGTTTCTGTCCCGTGAATCCCATTCCTGTGTCCCCATGAATGTTGCTCCACTGAGATGGCACATGGGAAACGTCTCAGGACAGGTTTGGAGGATGGCTGGGGACAAGGTCTGCTTCGCTGCTGAGTGCTAGCTCTGCAGTCCTGCTGAGCTCCTGCGCGGCTTCGTTTGTTGCTGCTGAAGAGCAGCTACAGAGGGACCTGGAAATTGTGGATGCAGTCCTACTGAGCTTATTTGACAACCAGTGTTGTTTTGGGAGCGTTTTCTGTAGCTGGGTGAGGGATGTGTTTTTTGATTCCAGGAACCACAGAAAGAAAATAGCGATATCCGTGAGTGATTTGTTTGAATGAAAGCTGTAATTTTTGAATTGCAGTATTAGTTGTCTTGTCCACTGCAAATTTCTAAACTCTGCAACAGTTAGTGACCACTGCTTCAACTGGTCTCAGAGCAAAGCAGTCAAATGTATAGCTATCAGTGATATTATGGGATTAAAAAAAAAGTTATGTAATTAGCTGCAAGGAAACTTTGTGACAGGCTTATGCCCACATATCTGTATATTTGCAAAGAAAAAATTTTTTAAAAATATTTACATTTTTCAGTGGAAATATTTCAGCCTCTCTGCAGTGTAAGTTCCAGTGCAGGATCCAGCGCTCTAAAAACAATCTAATGAGGGGAAAACATTATCTTTGAATTCTACCCTACCAAACCTCCACTGGAACAGACAAAAATTTTCTAGAGTTCCTGACTAGACAACACCATCTTTGTTGAGATTTCTGCTGTTGTGAGATACCCACCTGCCTGAAGAATGGTGCCCTTTCACTGCAACATCCTACCTGTACATTGGCGGTGGGTGACTGTGGTAGGACTCATTACTCTCTCTGGGACATCCTGCCTTCCAGATGTGTTGGGCACCATCACTAAATAGTGGAGTTTTAAATCCTGTGTATAGGAACAGGCCCTATGCCTCTTTCTCCAAAACATTGGACTATTCTGTATTGGCATGAAACAAACTTGCAACACTTATAATTCCCCTCCAACAGTTATTGCAAGTTTTAACAAATACTAATAGTGAGCACTTCAAATTGTGCTTATGTTTCTTCTTGAGTTTTATGTCAAAGTCTGTGGAAAACTTACTTCGGTTGACTTCAGAGGACGCTGGGTCCAGCCCAGGCAAGTCCAGGCACATTTTCCCCCTTTCATTACTTTGTCATCACAAAGGGCTAATACACTGTGGCTAAAATATGTACAGGATATTGTTCTGACGCTGCGTGTCTCAGTGCAGGCCATCTATGGGAAATATGATTACATTAACTGTGATGCATGATCATAAGACCAGTAACGATGGTAGTATATCATAAATTTAATTAAAATTGGTCTAAGAGTGTTAATGCAGCCATCTCTACTCTCTGAATCAGTCTCATATCCTTTTCTTTCCTGTGTAAATTCCACTACTTGTTCACGTGGGGTACTTTAAACCATCACTAAACGTTACATTTATGACTCGTTTCTAAGCAAACATTGGGATATCCATTGCACATGAGCATGTTTCCTCAGCTCTGCTGGCCTTGTTGAGCAGCTTATCTACTGTTCTGCCGAAGTCTGACCTTTCATGTTTAGTTACTTTAAAGACACTAGAAAGCCAACTATCTACTCAATTTCCTTGTAGCTTGGGGGTAAGGTTAAAATATCATGTAGCTACCAAATGTTTGACATTATACAGCCACAACTGATAAGCAAATATTTTCTTTTTAAATACACAGTACATTTTGCAAGAGTACATAACAAGTATTCTCATTCCTATTCTTTATCCTGGAGAAGGCCTAGTGTTGTTAAAT
Organism: Gymnogyps californianus; assembly: GCF_018139145.2. Lineage (NCBI taxonomy): Eukaryota > Metazoa > Chordata > Aves > Accipitriformes > Cathartidae > Gymnogyps > Gymnogyps californianus. Next base: position 26,775,842 of record NC_059473.1, read on the forward strand.
ATAAAAAGTTGCCACTGGAGTTTATCTTACTAAGTCTGTTCACATCAATTGGTTCTGCCTACCCCATATTTCAAAGCAAAATGATGGGGAAAGGTCATATAGATTGCCCTTCTCTTCAGTTCTCAGCTTAAGGGTGTCCTGTTTGTAATTAAGGAACAATTTCTTTTGTGATGGTAGTCAAGAATTTTTTCTTTCTTTTCTTTCTCTTTTCTTCACATAATATTTGGAAGGGTATGTGGAAACCAGAGAACAGTTAATGCAGTTGGAAAATTTGTTGCTACAGAGGTAATTTGTTTTATTTTTTTGAGAAAATCTGAAACAGCTTCTGTATTGTGTATTCAAATCCATACACTATCAGCAGCGAATTTGGAGTTAAAGGGCTGAATGCGAAGGTTTTGATTGCAAGGCCATCTGGCATTATTATGAAAAACGTTCTTGAATGCTAAAAGAAACCTAAACCACATTGCTCAGTAGGTGCTGACTCCAATGAAATTGAACCATCTTGGTGCAGGTTTGTTGTCTGACTGTTGGAGAGACTGTGGGAAAATCAGCTATTTCTATACTGATGAAGTGGCTGTGGCTGAGAATCATGATTTTAAGGGAAAAAATGCGAAATGGAATGTCTGGCATGTTGAAGCAAAATATTTTAAAATTGTAACTTTTTTTTTAAACTTCTTTCAAGATGCATGCAAGATATACCTTTTTAGAAGACCAGAAAGAGATAATGGATATATTGTTGCTCCAGTCTGGTCCTACAGAGATAGATAGACCCTGAAGAAAGATAAAATCTATTTGCCATCACAGAATGGTCTGAAAGCATTTGGGCAATACAGAGAAATACGCTTCTAGAGGATATGGAGACTGATATTACTTGGGTCGATCTCCTGAAGTCTGAGTTTTTAGATTTCTGTGAAACTCGATTTGTTTGCCTGCTTTTCTTAAAGTCCGTGTGCTGTGTTTGCTTGCAGGCTTCACTGCTTGGATGGAACTGAAGGGATTAGCAATGGGATGTAAGGGCTTTTCTATCTAGGTCAGATTGGATTTAGCACTGACTGAAAATGACACCGGTTGTTTAGTATTCTGGATCAAATGTACAGTGGCCAGATTCATAGCAGTCTGGGTCATCGGAGGTCATAGTGCAGCTAAAGTTGAGAAAACATAGCCAAAGCTGAAGCAGCATTTTCAGACTGCTAAGCAGGGAAGAACAGCACTGACTATTCCCACACAAGGTTTCGTTCGTATGTATTTCCTCTTCCTTTTTGAGGCTAAACTCTTTATTCCTAGGTGCCACATGTAACGCATTTACGAGCTAGGAAAGCATGCATCAGGCCAGGCATAAATCTGATGGAATTGTTTTTAGTTTGAATTCTGGAGTCCGAATTGCTTTGTCACTACTCTGAGTCAAGAGTCTGTCAGCAGGTCAAAAGGTCCTCCTTTAAGATTTGAGGGGGGGAAGATCTTTTTTATCTTTTCACTTTGTACAAGATTCTTTTCAAAATAAATAATTAGGAATGAAAAGTCTAAATATGCCATTCAAAAAAAAGTGGAGATAGAGAGCCTCGATCACTTCAAATTACTTTATTTCACCTTTAACTCAGTGGACTCATTTCCACAGACAATGCCAGTTTTGGTGAAACAGGTGGCAAGGAGGTTGCCTGGGCTTCCCACCTTACGATGCTGGGGCTCCTGCCACAGACACAGTTTCTCGTCCACCCGATGGGCTGTGATGGGAGCATGCAGCCAGTCAGGAAAAGAAAGGGAAGATGGAGTGAAGGACACGTTAATCTTCCTTGTGTGTGTTTCTACCCTTCCCTTTCCTTTGCTCAGTAGAGAAGGGAATTGGAAAGAAAAAGGAACCGGTTTCTGCTTTGGCACCAAGGACCTGCCTGCACAGCAGTTTGGTAGCTTGTGAAAAGCAAATGCTCTTTGCCCCGGTTCTCTTATCGCCAAGCTGGGTTACTAGCATCACGCGTGTGGGAGAAGGTTCAAGCTGTAATGCACTGGGTGACAGCAAACAGCTAAAAATCAAAAGAATGGGGATTTAAATTTTGTTATCTGACTTCTACATACCAGGTGTATCCACCATGCTTGTTGCTGTAGTATCTGAGAATTACAATTCATTTCTTGTTTGAAATAGCGGAGCCCCGGTTCAAGGCCTTTGTTCACCTTTGGCGAAGTAGTTCAGCCATGCAAAAATTAGACTCCTAAGATTTATAAATTTGGCAAAGTATGGGACCTTCTCTGTAGCGGAGATCTTTTTCATGTCATGGGACAACGAGCTTCAGTGACTTTGCAGTTGCAGACATGCTGAGCTGTGTTGGTAGAATATTTCCTGTTTTGGGCAGATGAGATGTCGTAAGTCTTCATTCTCTCTGTGATAAATTGTGTGTTAATGAAGATAGAACTTGCTTTGATATGAAACCAGGTTAAAAGAAGAATTATTCTGATGAGACAAACCCAGAGATAGTGAAAACAGCAAATTAGGATACAGGGGAAATGATGGATCCTGAAGAGGAATTTTTGTGTGGACAGTGACAAATTCTGTACAGCTATACTTGAATATTTTTAACATTTGAGTTAAGATCTAAGGGGTGCATTTACAAGCTACTGGCACAGATAATTACTGAAAAATTTAGCACTGAATTTTGGGCACAAGACGGATTTCACTATAAGCACACCTCCTCCGTTCCCGTAGAACGCAGCCTGCCTCTGTATGTATAGTCCGTCTTGCCTTATTCCACAAAAAGGGTCTGCAAATGAGTAACTGAAAGGTAGAAGGGATGATTCACCCAAAATGCTGCCTGCAGGGGTCACTGTGATGCTCTCACTGGTCTCACGTGCAGCATGTCAAGAAATGAGCCCTCATGTTAGTTGACTGGTATGTCCTCTGTTTGACTCACCGCTGCATTATTCCAATTTTATATTGATATAACACCACGGGAGTGGCCTCCAAGCTTTTTATCTCTGTGTCTCATCGAGGCATTTATTAAGCATCGAGTCATCTTATTAACTGAGTGTCTTTCAGTCCTGTGCATAAGGCTGGCAACTCTGACAAGGGTAGAGCGTGCATTGCTATTGTATATACACTCCATCTTCAGGACCAAATCATTCAGAGCTTGGTGGTATACAGAAAATCTCTTGATACCTGCAGATTGGTCTCGTATGTCCTCGCGTAAAGCACACTGAAATAACTAGGGACTTTACTACAGACAGAAAGGTCACCTTCAATAACAATTATTCCCTTTTTACAGCTCACCTTCAGTCACGATCAGGCTGCACATTTTTGTGTTGCTTTCATTTCTCCCACTGATACTGGATGTTTTAAAGAGGTAAACCCTGGCCTCACCTATCATTCTGTCAAATGATGAACGTCAGACCTGTACTTGAATTATCAGTTGCATGTGGATTATGTTACCTGTCTCTGTTCTGCTCTGTTTCTGTTTTCTATATGATACAGCTGGTGTAGGGTTTTTTATCATATAAAAGCTATAACCTGGAAGAACCAACATTAATTTCCTCTGGAGCCTTATGAAAAGTATCAAGGGTGCGCCTGACTTGTGGTGACAGAGCTTTTCAGCATACTCTGAGAAAGAACTGCTTCTGGGCACACATGGCAGCCAGATATAACTTACACGCACAGCGGCATACATATAGTACTAGTTCATTAACTTTCCCTTCATGAATCTGCTAACCAGATACTTTACTAGCACTTTTAATGTACCCATCACATGTCTGGGGTCAGATACTAGTAATACCCAGCTGCAGATCAGGCTGAGTTTCCATAAGACCTCAAACAATAGTGATTAGGTGAAAGCTTAATACCTTTAGAGTCTTATAAACCCTCTGTCTCATATATTACATCAGGCATTCATGAAAGGGAAGACAGAATAAATTAGTCAATGTAAAATGTATCCGGAAGCCTAAGATAATCCTATAATTCCCAGTATTATCCCTAATAACGTGACCCTAGAGCCAGTGATGAAATGGAGCAACAAGGTCATTGCATGCCAGGGTTCAGATAAGATCTTCCGTGGATTCTTTCCTGCAAGATCTAACCAAAGAAGTTGAAAGTAACTTGAAAAAAACTCTTGAAAGTAGTCTTTAGCCTGAAAGGATTAGGAGCCCACAGATGATTATGATGTTCCTCAATCTCCCTGAAAAAAAAGCTTTGCTGAGACAGCCTCAAATCACTGCAAAGAAATCATTATAATTCAGGAACTTGGGGTCTGTTTTATCAATTCCCAGACACAATGCGGCAGATACTGGGTATGATTAAGAAATGGTGCAAAGGGACTTTAAATGGACCCTGCACGGGCAGCTGATTGAAAAAGCTTCTGGAAGGGACATGCATCTGGGCTAGGTTTCCGGGAAAAGGAGGGCAGCTTTTTGGAGTTACCTTTATCTTCCTCCCAGAGCCGCAGCAAAGGCGGTGAAGGTGCGAGGTGGCTCTGTGCGAAGGGATCGCAGCTGTGCAGTGGTCCTCAGCTGGAGCGCTTGCACCCTGGCCCGATGAGCCACCGGCTTGTGGCTCCTGTGTCCTCTGGCCTGTGTGGTGTCAGCTCTGCAGCGGAGGCCTCTCCATGACTGCAGTGGGTTTTTTTTAATTTTTCTGTGGGACAGGTACCATCAGCAGGAGCTAACAGATAAAAAGGGAATGGGGGAAGTGGTTGATGCGAAGGCTCAGCTGATGTTCATCCGGTCCTGTGCCCACAGCTGCGTGTGGAGGAGACGAGTGCCTCTGGCCCTCTGGTTGTTGGGATCCTGGGGTGACTGTAACAGAGGGGCCAGCAGCTGGGACAGCAGCAGTCTGATGGGCAGGCCACCAAAAGTGCGGTGGCGCACGCCCTAAGCTGAGAGGGGAGTCTCTGAAACCAAGAAAAACTTGTTTTTTGTTTTCTCTTTGCAGAAAAAAGACAGGTGCCAGCAGAATGTAACTGATCCCAAGGTATCTGCTTATAAATTAGTGGTGCTGTTGATGTCTGGGGCTTAGTACCACGTAGTCCTCCTTGCAACCACTCCCTGTTCGTTCTTCCCATAGGATCCTAGGAGAAAGGGTAAGCAAGAATTTCTTGTTCCCACTGGAGCAGACTATGAACGCAAAAGGACTCTCTATGATTTTCTCTGGAAAGGAACTGTGGTCGAGACATATGGTCTTTTAATTTGGAAAAATCTTATATTTTCCAGGGTGCTTGCCATAAGTCAGGGAGAGTTTGGGCTCACGGCAAAGATGGGTGGGTGGAAAAGCTGTTTTTTGTTTGGTTTTTTTTTTTTTTTATTTCTCCAGTTTGGGCTCTGACACACAATGTTTCACTCTGTTGTTTGAGATTTTGCCACTAAAACCTTGGGAAGAAAAGAACCTTCTTCCCCATTGCAAGGCTGGTATTGTTTGGGATACCCTGCTGGGCTTCTGAAGAGAAGTGATGACAGACACCCTGCGACAGACATAAAAACCAGCTCTGGAATCTGAACAGCAAATCAAGCATGTGAGCAAAAGCTACACTGACTTGTGTGTGTCTTCATCGTCGCCTGCCAGTTTCAAAACAGGCTATGTAAGTATAGCACTTTAAATGCTTCTTGGGAGAACTGGCTGCTTTGAATAACTGAAGAGAAATGTGAAAGATAACTTACAACTATGAAATGTATAATAGTGCAGTTTCTGGAGAAACAATGCAATGTAGGGATATGGAGATCTGAGCTGTAGAAGCCTGTAAGTCAGATAAGCCACCAGGGATTCACTTTTACCATAGTGAGAAGACTCCCAGTCCTCAGTACGGATGCGAGATGTCTGCGCCCAATCAGAAAGAGCTGAGCCCCTTAGACAATTACGATTAGGTTGTTAAAGTTAAATGCCTGGCTGTATCATTAACTTTATACTGTAATAATAAAAGGGTAGTGAGAACCTACAGTAAAAGTCAGATGATGTGCTATTCCCAACCTGTGATTCCTACAGATTATGGGCATAGTCACAGCCAACACACAGCACAGTTCCCATGTGAACAGATCTGGTTTCAAAATCACCGCTATGAAATAAACACAAGAGTCTCAGGCAAGTGAGCTCTAGTCCAGTTTGGTTTGACAGCAGACTACGTGATTCCTGCCTGTAAACGCTTCCAGTGCCGCGGGGCCCGAGGGGATGTTGTGCTCTGACCTTACCTCACCTGAGAGCAAACAGATGAAGACGGATGAGTAGCTACGTTCATGGCACCGGAAGAGTGGAAGGAGAGAAACAGCATAGGCCTAACGTGGTTAAACCAGGCTTGGTTAATCAAGGGCTGTCTGGGGTATAGAGAGACAGCCTTGAGGCAGGGCGGGTGGCAGTAGCAGCTTTCACTCCCCGTAGCAAAGGGAGCTGTGTCTGCTAGATGTACCCACACTGAAGGAAGAGGAGCCTTAGACTAGTATACCTCATCAGATCAAACAGCAAAATTGGTCACTTAGCACACCTGGAAATGCTTGTCAGAATCTTATTTTTCTGTTTTCCTGTTTCTAGCTTGATAACCAAATATACTTGCATACTTACAAGTTCTACAGGAGTTAATTTATTGGGACTGCCTTGGGGATAGAAATATTTGGAAGCACTGGAATTCCTGTTTCTCCAAGTGTGAGTGGATGTTATCTGTTCATGTCCGACTGTGTCTTTGATATCTTCAGATGGAAGGTGATGGTGACGCCCCAAGCCGTTTCATGCCAGCCATATATCACCGTTCTGGCACCAGTCCTCCTTTGACATCTGACCTGAGTACTATCAGTTGCAGTACATTCAATTGCCTACAAAGGCCAGCTTTTTGCTGTAGGGAACACCATTTCCTGTAGCTCCTGGCAGACCCAAGGGGCCAGAGAACTCGCTGGGCAGGGCTCTCCCCTCGAGACTGTCTGAAATGCCTGTTTCCACTGTAGAAGAGGTCCTCTTTGCCTATGTGTAGCTTGCACCTTTGAGGGCAGCTCAGCCTTGCACAGGGGACAGGATGGATAGCACTCACTGAATTAATGAACAGTTGTTCAGTGTCTCACTTTATTATTCCATGGTTTTTGCCAGCTCTTCTGCGTCATACATGTTTCCAAAGTATCCTTTATATATAAAGTGCTCTCTTTTTGTGGTCTTTTCTACGGTGCTGATCATGAAGTTATCTGAGACTTTCATATCAATGCATTCATTTTTACTCTGCCCCTGTGAGGTGAAGAAATGGCCCAAACCAGTGGCAGAGGGGATTAAGACTGCAACAGGGATGTTGAGAGTCTTCAATAATTTCATCTGGTTTTGTGAGAGATTAGCACTCTAGACGAATCTGGTTCAGACTCTCACCCCAAGGTGAGGCTTCCAGAATTGGTGATCATCTGTGGGGAACTGGGAGTACCCAAGCTGCCTAGAGCCACCTGAAACCACTATCCATCGGTAAGAGCAAACTTAAATTGCTGAAAGCAGCATTCATGTGCTGAAGCCATGAAAATGGCTGTCCCTGCATTCACTTTGCACCTTCCAGTCTTCCCAGCAAAAAGGCAGAATGAAGAAGAAAGCAACAGAGATGTAAAAACCTGTGAATGGTACATAGGCAGCTCATCTCTGGGTTTTTTGAAAATCTCCTCCAGCAGCGTCAATGCTCAGCAAGGATTTAATCCTGCCCCACTGATGATAATGCAAGTTTTTTTCCCCACTATCTTCTGCTGGAACTTTATCAAACCTACTGGCCAAATCCAGGTCATTTTGTGCACCAAAACACTCCTGAGTGCTCAAGTTGAGAGCCTAAATGCTCTGACTTTTTTTTTTTTTTTAACATATACTCTGCGTGATTCCTGGGGAGCTTTGCACAAAACCCTTCTCCCTAAACATTCATGATATAGACTCCCATGCGATCAGTCAACAGGTCTGAACTGTTAGAGCAAGCACAAGCCTGACTCATGTGAGGCAATATGCTCTCAGACTAAAGATGCCACAGTCTTTCTGAAAACTTGGGACAAACTCCATAAGACCACCAAATTGTGAGGAAAAATCAGTACAGGAGATCCCGTCCTTGCAATGATAGTGGTAGCTGAAAAGTTCATTTTGCCAATGGGCTTCCCAGTTAAATGCAAAGAGGAGGGCTTGTGATTCCTGACTGAGGTTTAATGGCATACGAGAGCGGGATATGTCTTTCAATACGATCCTGACAATAACATCTACTAAGCCCCATTTGGCAAGGCTCGCAAAATAACCTCTGGTTGATATCACCTGGACCACTGGAATTTTTGCCCTACATTTTAAAATTAACTAGTCACTATATGTTTTTTTTTTTTCTTTTTGAAAATTGCAGAAGTATTCTTTTTCTGTTCATACTGAGGAATATAAAGACGTAAGGAAAAACTTTGCTTTTTCTCCAGCCCCCATTAGTTAATGCAAACAGTTTTGTCCATCTGAGAACAACACTTCCACCGAGGCCCAGTAACTGAGTTCTAACTTTGCTTTTAAGCCATATTTCATCTAATGTTGGGAGAGAGCGTAATTCTCTGCTCCTCTATAGCTAGAGCTCATAAGGAAGAAAGACCGAGATTTTCTTGCTGACAGAGTACTTTGGAAATTTAGGTTTTGAGGTTTATATTTTTAATATTACCATCCCATGAAAGTAAATGGATAATTAGGACTTTTTTTTTTTTACGGGGGAAGAAATGGCAAGGGAGGATGAGAGAGAGGTCCAGATCTCAGCCTGACAACAGCAGTCTCTTGAAAGCAGCACTGTGGTGGGCAGTTTCAGTATGGTGATTTGTTTGATCTATTATAAAATCCTCTATACCAGTGTGTAGCTACCACCCACTTATATTTATTATGCAGTTTTATTTTTGCTTGGTAATATTTTTCTTGTGTTTATTTTAAAAGGTCTACATTTTGTGGTGACAGTCTTCCATTTTCCAAATTAACTGCTAGCAGATGTTGCTGTGTGGTGTGAAGCACACACAGCAGCCTAAACCGCCAAGGTCTGGATACCGGCTTAGGAAAAAAAAATCTTTGTGTTATTCAAGCAAGTTTCAGGAGTGTCTATAAAGTGCTTATGTAGAATCTTATTCAGAAAATAAATTACTGTTGTTTTTATAGCTTTTAGATGGTTTTAGTGTTTGGAATTACTGCTGAAACCTAACAAGTCCATACCATGGTTTAAGAAATGAAATACCATTTGAGCGGTGTTATTTAGGAAGAGATTAGCTGCTGATACATTATATACAGGGAAATACAGGTAAGTCGTACTTAGAGCCACAACTGCCTAGTATTGTCCCTTATAAAATCCCTGCTACTGTTGCACACGTCTGCTAAACCTTAGCTTTTGGAGCTAAAAGCTTCAGTGTGAGCAGAGCGCTTTGAGCAGGCTATTTTTGAAACTATTGCTGAAAATGAGATTGAGAAATGGGGGTCTGTGCTCTTCCTTTTGGAATAAGGTCTTGCAATTTGGCTGGGGCATTGTCCTGTTGCCAGGGATGTGCTTTTTTGCTGCATCTGTGAAATTTCACCCAGTTTTGGACAAACCATGCGTTTATGAGAAGCTGAGGTTGCCTGTGTTGCAGAGTGACTTGCTAGACAGGTAACTAACCTGTCCGGACCATTTATATATCATGCTACAATTGCTCATCCAGGTAACTAGGTAAGTCATAAGGACTCACTGTTCTCCGTGCCTGTCATGAGTAGGACAAGAGGGGGAAAGAAAGGGTGTTATAGTGCAGCAAGTCGTTCACTGCCTAACTTGTTGCAGGAGTGCTCAGGAGGAAGCGTGGCTGGCGCGGCTGTGGCTCCATCACAGAAGGTTTTTAAGATCTGTTTGTGAGAGTGTTTGTTAGGACTGACGCAGGTATAGTTGGTTCTGCATTAGAGCAGGGAGATGGACTAGAAAACCTTCAAAGTTTCCTTTTAAATCTACCATTCTCTGTCTGAGCCTTGCTCTGCAGCCTCCCTCAAAGAAATGGGAAAATTACCCGGGTTTGCCCCCATTAGATACATTACTGTAGAAGAGCTGTCCACTAGATGTCACTGGTACTTCACTGAAATAAGATTTAAAAAGCCTTTTCTGGTAGGCCGTTAACGAGGTGATGTACAGGTGAGCATCATCTCTGTGCTTGCACCCCTCTCAGCGCCGCTCCTGCCCCAAGGCTTGTGCTGCCTCTCCACGGGCATCCCATGATGACCTGAGGAGCAGAGCCAGCCCTGGGCTTGTGTGTGGTGGCTAATACCTCGCTCAAGTTTAAGACCAGCAAACGAGACTGTGTTACACGTCAAGGTTTCGAAGAGCCTGTGGATGGGTGCAGTAATGCTTTTGGGATTAGCACTGGGCAAGCACATGAGGGCAGATGCCTCTCTTGTTGTGGAAGTATTTCAACGGTGCTCTATTTACTAGGATTGCTAAGGATTTTATTTTCTTATCTTCCAAATGCAACAGCTAATTCTGCATTTTATTCGAAGACAAAACTCCATGCTGATAAGGAATATGCAGACTTTTGTGTGCTTTTTCCCTTTTAAAAAACACTGTAAAGAGGACCTGAATGTCCAATAATCTTGTTAAAGGAGCGTTATCACAAAGATGGCAGATAAACAGAAGCTGGTCTTCACCAGTGTTTTTAATGCGTAAGCTGGACAAATTATATCTGCTTTATTTCACTTGACCTACTAGAGGTCCCTCCAGTTAAATCACCTGTAGTTGGCCTACAGTTGACCCTTTGTTGACTTATTTAATCATCTGCCTAGTTTTCAGAACAGGTTATGAGCATTCAGACTTAAATCAGTCCTTGAAAAGGTCCTGTCATTAGGCAGTAACACTCATACCTGATAATCTGCCCGTCACATAATATGAACACAGATGACAGTCACTTACCTCTTTTATGTCATGACATAAGGCCAAAATTGCCTAAAATGAGGAAGAAAGCCATTATTTAATCAATGGAATTGCGTCAATTGAGTAAAATTTGTCTCTAGTGTAAACAAATGGAATGTCTTTGCGCTCTGTGAAAACAAGGCTAAATTACTTGCAGATCTTGCAGATAGAAAAACATAGGAAGTGGACTTGTAGGCTGATACATTCAGGGTTTCGGAGTATGCATTTAAAATAATTATCCAGATTACACTGGATTACTTAATATATTTTTTGCATCATGTGTATGCACTTTTATTTTTGAAACAATAAAAGCGATACTAGTCTTTTTTTCAGTCATGTTTGATTATTTGAGAAATTCCTTAGAACAATGCGGGATTATTACCAATAAATGTACTAGTTAAATAAGAAAATGTCGAAAAAATAGTTTTAACTTTTGAAGGTGAGTTGAAAAGCAGTCATCAGTGTGTCCCAGGACAGAGAACGTATAAGAGACTTGATGTGAGAGAATGCTCTTTCATTTAAAAAAAAAAAAAAAAAAAAAAAAAAAATCTAAGTTTCCTCCTTGTAGCCCCATACATATATAAATAGCAGAACACAATAAAGAATTTAGCAATTTCTAGATTCATGCATTTACCCAATTACCCAGTTTTTAGTACTATGAACACTCAATATTTAGTGGCTACCTTCTGAAGAACAATCTATTTGTGGAAAAAACAGAAGCTGTGTGGGCTATTGGGATATCAGCCTGCAGGTATTTTACATATCCTGAAGTTTTCCACAGGTCCAGCAGAAGAAAATGTGAGTGTGTTCAAGATGTATGTTTCTATTCTATAAACACCATAATTTCGTACTTGCGAAAGTAAATTTTGTTTGCACTTCTGTAACTGGCCTAAAGTGACCAGTTGGAGTAAGATCAATCATGTGCTTGACCTGACACCTCTAGAATGCAAGATATGCCTACATAAGTCTTCCTCACTGATTCAGAAATTGGGAATGCTCCACAGAAAAGTTTGTAGGAAGAAGCTAGTCTGGGAACCAGGTATTTAATCTTTTTTTTTTTTTTTTTTTTTTTTAAAGCTCCTGTTTTGGCCTTTTGGAGATAATGTTGGATGATTGAAAGAAACACTGTGGGAAAGGCAATAAACCGTGGGTTTAATGTGTAGATTTAATTCAAGAGGCTTCCAGGACAGCCCCTTTACTCAATGAATGCCCAAAGAACCAAGTCGAAAGACATTTAATCTCAGCACTTCGTGGGACTGGTCCTGAACTGTGACACATGATAGCTGACAGGCAAAAGGTAGAGGCGTGGGCAAAATTTCAGCACGAAAGATCACAGAAAAGGTATAGTAGATATGCGATGCATTAGTCCTCCCCTTTCCTCTTCTTTGAGTTGTCTGGAGTTGTGATTATGCAGGGATTTTGAAGGGGTAGGGTCCGCAGCAGGGAAGGAGCTATCAATCGAAAGAGTCGGCACCTCGCTGCGATGTTGTCCTCTTCTGCCACGGTCTGTGCCAGGCTCTGACTTGAGGAAAGTGACTGCCCTGTTTTTGTGCCAGCTGCGTGCAGAAGCTCCCGTCAGCGTGAGGGTGCAAGGCATGACTGTGGTCCATGCAAAGGTGGGACTGCCTGCCTGCTGTCTTCATCATTTCTCAAGTTACACCACATGGAAGAGAGCACTTGAAAGATGCTGGGCTGCATCTTTTCCCTAATTGTGGTTAGGGAACAGTGGCTGTGGTGGTGTTTTCTTCTCAGATTCGTTTTCAGGAAGATAAAAGGAGAAAGAATGGCATCTTGGTGGAGCTGGAGATTTGGAGTCAGAGCTCTTGGTTCTGTCCTTGACCCTGCCAATACTGGAGCTGCAAATTATGAACCAAATTTACAGAAGAAACGGGGGTTCCTTGCTGCCCCAAAGTGTTGGGTCTGGATTTCTGACAACGTACAGAGAGTGAACTCGTCACCATGTAATGCCTAGAGATCTCGTCATGTGCGATAGTAACTCTTACGCTCTCTCCCTGTGCCATGGAGGTTAACCCTCCGCAGAGGGATATGAACTTGAAACTCCTTTGGTTTATTTGAACATATGACCTCTACAGCTCTCTCCCACGTCTGTCTTCACTACCAGCCCTGAAGTTGCAATCTGGCTAAACACAAGTCAGCGAGTTTGTTGCCACTGGGGTTCCTGTATAGCCATTTATCCACAGGAGCCAGAGTTTCTGTATTTCCACGGTGGCAACTTAAACTGGACCAGATCTCAGACTCTGCAGGTGGCCTCTTGCAATGGGGTGTGTTTCCCATTTTATGGTGGTGGTATAAACTAAGGGGTCCTTTCTGCAGGCAGATTTTATGGGGAGCAGAAATGGTTTGTCCAGTTGAAAACAGGGTGGAAGGGTGTGAGTGGGGAGGCTTTGGGTAGGACGGTCTGTAAATCCTGGGGGACAGTTCATATTATTCTGGACCTTGAGAAATCAGCAGGAAGGCGACTGCCAGCTCTGGTTTCATTAGGGTGATGTTCCCTGAAACACCCTTGGCAGTTGGCTTCGTTTACAGGTCAGTGTAATGATAAAGTTCACTTCCTTTCATTGGAGGGGTTGCTTTGGATATCTGAATATGTTTATTCAGAAATGCCTGACATAGTAGCTGATAAAGAAAACACAATGCTAGATTTTCATAAAATAAATATATCTAATAGCCAATAATCAGAGTGACATCTCTGTATTTGTCTGAGAATCTGATTCCTACCGCTTCTAATTTCATGCTTTAGGGTCTTGTTTCTCTTCTTTTGTTGTTTAAGATAATTTGTTGCCTTTTAACTGAATTTAAAAAAATGCTCTTTATTGTTATGCTCTGCATAGCATACTTAAGCAGCAAGGTAGAGAAATCTGCACCTTGAGAGAGTATCATGTTGTACTGAGACTTCTGAGAGATTAGCTTTTGAAGAACCTCTTTGTTTTTATTCTGAATATGATCCAGTCCTGGGGATTTAATTTTCTTTTCCAGATCATTGTGTTTGCATGTTTTCTTATCAAAGGAGGAATAAGTTTAGGGCATGAGCCTGTAAATCTGTTTTCACATGATTTATTAAGAGTCACATGGTACTGGTGCCATTGAAGGGAAAGATGCTATTTTAATTTTACAGTGACATCTAGTCCTTTCACCATGGTTTTCATCTTTAGAGATCAGTGCATTATTCTGGTTTCCCACACTACGACTGTCCAGGGATTGGCAGATCTGTCAATAAAACTCATGTAAATTTTGTTCTCTTTCTGCTTAGTCACTCTCCCTTCTGCATCTCCTTACAGTGCCCATCATCCAACAAAGTCAAGTTGCCTTTAGTAATGCAAGATTGGCTCTTTGCTGGGTAGCCTTGGTTGGACAGAGGAGCAGAAGTTTAGCAGGATCTTGTAAGTCATTTGGGTTTTCTCTCAAGTCAGCCAACTTTGTATGTTCAAAGGCCAGATAGTTATCCTTTTGTTCAAAAGACAGCTCTCGTCCGTTTTCCACAAAGAAATCTGAAGAGTTTATTGTTTCCGTGTTGTGATCCCTTAACGGTTGCTGAGGTTTGTGAATGACTTTTTCTATCATTTATGAAAATGCTATGGAATACTTTGTGGGATTTGCAGAAAAAAGTTTCTGGTTTCCTCCTTCTTCCTTCCATTAACACTCTGAATATCCTGGGGAGTGATTTCAGCTGTGTTCAGCACCACAACCTGTAAGAAATGATAGTGTGCTGGTGTGTCACGGCAGCCAGGCGCAGTGTGACCATGGGGAATCGCCCCACGTGTGCCACGTATGAAGCAGACTGCTCACGGTTAGGGCTGACGCTGTCTTTGTGGGGACAGACAAACAGCCTGATTCTGCTTGCACAAGCTGAAGCCACTTTTGGCTCTGAAGAGGGGAGGAACAGGACGAAAGTCGGTTTTGAAAGTGAATTTGAAAGCTGTGTCTAGTTAATTTAGATGCCCTTCTTATTAGGGGGTTCGAGCATTAAAGGATGAAAAGTGGAGTGATCCCTTAAGGTCTTCAGCTTCCATGTCTATCTCCTGTTGATGTTAATGGGGAACAGGCTCACAAGACAAAAACAGTAAATGTGACCTCTGAGGATGAGTATAGTTGTGATTTCCCAAGCCTCTGGATCCTACTGAGAAACTTTCAGAGAAAAAGGCAAAAAGCTTCCTATTGCCAAAGGTTCAAATACTGTATTTAAAAGGGGCTTCCTCCAGGTTTCTAAAGGCAGCCGATCAAAGCGTGGCTTTGTGCAAAGAGCACAACACGCTTCACATGTACCCAAATGAAGTTGCTTTCCTGTAGCAGCAGCAGAATGGCTGAATGCTAGCCTGTGCTTCCCAGTGAGCCTGCTCGCCTTGTCGCTCCTCTTCTCTGAATGAGCAGCTCTCAGCAGGCAGCTGCTCTCTAGTCAGGTTGGTTTTAGGTAAGCTTAGTATAAAGAGCGGGATTGCATTATAACTATGGGGAAGAAAGTGCCAAGCTTTTTTGTGTGCTTGTAACACTAATTTGTAAACTTAGTTGTAGCAGGCTCCAAAGACTGAGAAATTGTGGCCTGTCAGTCCAGGAGCTGGGACTCCTGTTTGACGTTGTCTGCTCAGCTGTGACATAAGCATGCACGTATCTTGCTTGGAGCAGAGGAGCTGTGCTCCAAAGACAGCTTTTGGGCTGGGTCTGAAACCCTAATTTTAATAGATCTGAAGGAGTCACAGTTCCTGCTAGAATCGCCAGGAGATGCAGGTGCCAATGTTGCTTAATAGCAAGACTTGATTCAAGTTGGATACTCCTGGTTTCAAGCTGGCAGTTGAAAGTGCTGCTTCTAGTGTCTATGCATGTCTCAAGGATTTGGGACGCTGTCAGGCTTAGCTGGCTGACTGATATTTGCCAGCGTTTTTAAGACCCCTCAGAGGTTTAAAAAAACATACATTAATGTTGTTATTAACAATCATAAGGTATTTATTTTATTATAACTTAAGCAGTATTTTATTCAGAGCAGCTCAACCCATCTTCTAATATCTATGAGTTATCATTTGGCTCCTTGCCAGTCATTTCTCCAAAACCTTGGTACTTTAGATTTTGCTTTGCTCAGTGAGACAGCCTCAGCTCTTCTGGCCTTGGGAGCAGTGGATGTAAACACACAACATTACATCCCACAAATAGCATCATGTTTACAGTGCAAGGGTCTGGTTCACCTCTGTGTTTCAGTTCATGCTGCCATAACCCCATTTATTTCAAAGCAGCTGATCTGGAATAACGCAGGTGATAGTCAGAGAAGTTGACAAAAATGCCCGTAGGCCACTACAAACAGTTAAAAATAATACAGCAACCTGACTCAGCCTCTCAGATGGCAAAAATTCCTCCGCTGCATTAAAGTTAGGTGGCCAGTATACTGGGATCCATCTTCATTACTTGCATATTTTATTGTGTTTAAAATTATGATTAAGGGAGAGTCTGAAAGTAAGGTAGAAAATACAGAACGCTTGAATTCAGTAAAAGCCAGAGCAGATTCATTAAAATGTGCTTTGCAACCCCAGACCAGTTCCTTACCCGTTCTGCAGAAACACAAGCTGCGACGTCTTTAAAATCCACTGCCAAGAGAACAAAATGTTGCTTTCTTTAACTTTTTTTTCATACTTCCACTCTCTGATTAGTCCTGTTGTTTCTGTATGAATAAACCTCGCTGCATGTCCATCCACAAACACTTCTGCAATGTGCTTCATCCAGCAAACAGATGCTGTTTAATTTCTTCTGATCTCTTCTCCTGATGAACCTCTTCATGGTCTGTATTATTACAGATGCAATTCAAGATTCTTCAGCTTATTTCCTGGTTTCTTTTCCAAATAGAATAGGGATGATGATTTATTACTTGTATGATGTTAGGCCTAAAAGCCCTTTCCTGGGCTCTTACTCAGTTGTTCCAGGAGCTATATAAAACCAGAACAAAGGCAATATGTGTGCATATTGCATACTTTTTAACTGGTTATTCTAGAAATGCAGGAATTCTCCTTAACTGTGAGACAAATTCTCTTCTGTTCAACTCCATTAGCTGTATACCAGGATTGAAAAAATCTGACCGTTATCATTTAACAGTAGATGCTCTTCATGCTGTCTTTGATACCTTCAGTGATGAGAATGAATTAAATGAGAGCTTGCCTGTTGCAAGAGGTTGCATTTTGGAGGATAACTTGATAATTAATTTTTCCTGAAAAGGACACTATGTCTTAGTTATTTCCCTTGTGGGAAATTCTGGTTCATCAAAGCCTGGTCTGCTGCTTAGGTAAGTTCAGGTTTCACGGGAGAATGAAAGACCAGACATTGGGATGTCACAAGAAGATTTTACAGGGGCTTAATGTAGCGTGAGCCAATTTAGCAAATATTATTTGTATTTATTTTTCACATCTAGCTTTCTAAGGCGTCATTTTTAGTCTAACCTGTTTCTAGCAGTTCTTGCTTGTATAGAACTTTCCAGTTATTTAGAAGCTTTTTCTACTGATAATCTTTATGCTGATAAATAAAAACAAATACCAGAAGACAGCAGAGCTCCTAGAGAGCCATCTTGCTTATATAGCTGTTCCTTCCCTGGGTATCTGCCACCGCCTCCAGGGAGCAGGATGCAATGAAACCGCAGACGCTCCTTTGAGGGATTCTCACTGAGCTGTTGACAAGTTCTTCATGGGCTGTGGACAATATACCACTATGCACTTGTGTCACACCACAGGGCCTCCCATTGACGCTTATCCTTTTCGTTTGGCCTCTGACCTCCACTGCTTGCCACTTAGTGAAGCGGCAGTTCAGAAAAGAAAGCAAAAGTCAGACCAAAGTAGCTTTCATTTACCTTGCATAGCCTAGCTTGTACTTCGTGCTATTTTTCAAATTACGAATTATTAATTATTACAATAATTAATACAGATCCTATATATTTTTCCCATTTTGAAACAAAACCCATTCTTGAGTATAAATGGACAAAATAGCATTGTTTCCCTGCTACCCAGATGTGTGAATTTTCACCCTGACATCATTATTCCTCCCCCCCCCTTTTTTTTTTTAATCAGAGGTAATCCAGAACTAACCCCAGAGAGTTAAAAAATGTACAAATGCAAATTTACAGGTTTGGTCTCTCTGCAGTTTCTGACTTTCACACATGTTAGCGATCTGTCCTTGGGCTTACTGAACTGAAAGCAAAATGTCATGTTTAAGTACAGTTTAGACAATCCATGTAGCAATGATTTTGAATGTATCTCATTCATCTGGGTAATTAGAACACTCCATTACAATTGTTCAGTATATAAATGCCAATCTTTGAAGCCTGGAATGGAAATAATTGTATTACTCTGGATCTGTGACTGCAGAGCTACGGCACCCCAACTCTTCACACAGTGATGCCAAAGAATAACTTCAGTGGCCTCCAAGTCTGTTAATCGAATTACTGGATTACAGGAATGCTGAAAACCCTCTGTCTCTAACCAGGATTCTGTGGTGTCAAGGTGGTGTACAAAATCAGAATGAAAAATCACCTCTCATGACACGTGGGTTGGAAAATAACCCAACAAGCCTCCTCCATTCCTCTGCTTGATCCCCAGTAGTGGCTGAACGCTACCCCTCCTCCCACTGATTTTGGAAGTGGTCATCAAATGAAAGGGTAGAGCTAGAGGGAGGGAAGATGGTGATTTAATTAGAGATCTAAGGGGTCATTTTTTTTCCCCCCAGCATGTAGTATTGTTGTAAGTCAGCACCTATTGATGTGTGATGATTACAGGCAGCCAAGAAGCTGGCCTGTACGTCCAACTCTTCTAGACTTATGGTGGCAGAGACAGGACCCTTTGCTTTTAAGAATGAGCAGTTTGCCCACTTTGTTTACAGTGAAACTGATCTAGAGAAAAGAGTCAGTGAAAATGAAATTAGATGAAATATGTAGGAAGGATAGCTGGAAAAGCAAAGCAAATGTTAAAAATTGACAGTGGTCATTTACAAAACAGGCAAAGCTTTGAAAATATGCTCAAGAGATTTAGGAGCATAAATTTTATTGAAAGTCAGCAGGATTTGTATTCTAAACCCCATATAGAGTTTTGAGTATTTTCTGTAGTATTTGTACTTAAGTTTAGCAAAACGAAAATTTATTAAAAATGTTTAGTTTTGAAGTTTAAGATGCAGAACTTTGGGAAATGACTAATTTAGCTTTAAAATCAAAATCTTCAGTTTTGATCAGAGGTTTCAGTTTTACCTAGTGCTGCTGACATTAGAGTATTACTTGAGAAACTGTGCTGTCTTTCATTCATTCAAGAAAGAAAATAAGATTCTGACTCCTAACTGGCTGAAGAGCTCATGATTTAAAAAGCTATCTTGTATATGAGGGTGGAGAGATGTCTGAGCTGTGATTTTATTATTTTTTTTTAATACTTGCTTTTGGCAGGAACATTACAAAAAGTGACAATCAGAACAAAAGTTTCTTAGTGATGATTAAACATCAAGGCACTAGTGGTGAAAGGAAGCCGCTGGATATCTTAACAATTTAAGTTAATGCTGTAATCAAGTTACCTTCGTTTGCTCCTTTGTTTCATTAGAATAGAAATAGTGGACCATGCTGAGCATTTAATCCTTTTGCATGCCTCTCAATGAACTAAGAAGGTGGTCCTTGCTTAAAACAGATAGGCAATCATCAGACCACTAAGGCGGCCAGTTGTAGCTTCATTCACACTGGTGCTCAGCGGATGCCAAGCATTTGCAGGATCGGGGCCAATATTTATAACTCCAATCTACTGCATAGCTCTTTTTCAGTTCTTGATTCTTAACAGGTGCTCTCCCCCTGCCCAGTGCTCTGCAGACTGTGAAAGCAATTGAAGGTCTTATGGTTAGACACTAAATACATCATGAAGATTAACTTGATAAATGATCAATTCTGGCCTCATGCTTGAAATTTAAGTCAATTGTCTGGATGAAATGTGTAAATCCCTGTATAACAGACATTTATCTCTTTCCAGACTTTTCAGTACTCTGCACAAGATGAAAGCAAGCAAGTGGATAATCTTTTCTGGAGGTGATACTGTATTTTTTTCTTCCACTAGGAATAATTTCCTGGGATGTGGTGTCCAGCTGTGTGCATGCAATGTATGTTGACAATAAGGGACACAGGTACTTTGGCGAGTGTTTCCACTGGTGAAGCTCTGAATAGCCTAGGATCTGATAGACATCCCAGGTAGAAAATGAGATCTTCCCTTCCAATCATTCCCACCAATGTCCTACAGGTCACATCCCTGTGCTTGGGGCTTGCCCCTGACAACAGTGATGGGAGTATTTATTCTCCCTAATAGCCTGCAGGAATTGTGCTCCATATGCTTTAGTGGGAATATTCTCTTTTTCTCTTAGCTCTTTCCCTTCCTTTCTCTCCTGACCCTAGCTTCTCCCCTTCTTTTACCTTTTCTGGATGGATTGTACATTTTCAAAGTTTAATGCTTGCTTATTTTCCCATTGTTCCCGAAGTGGCACGGCTGAAGTATAACAGGCTGGTCATCAAAGCACCTTTAAAAAAGGAATTGTCAGGTATGCGTGTGTGTATGAACTATATGTCTTTGCATAGCAATTTTCATGGGTTATCAGAGCAAAATATGACTTGCTTTGACAGTGGTCCCATCATAAGCTCTTACCTTCAGAAATTCAACCTCCTACTTTTACAACCTATTCATAGTCCCTTTGGAAATTTTAAACGCAGCATGTTAGGATGTTGGTTAACAGCAAATAAACCTGTGCGCTGACCTGCCCATGTGCTACTAATAAGTCATGAGTCTGCTTTTTAAGAAACTCTGTCACAAATGGTGGTTGAAAAAATAAATGAACGACTGAATTCCTACAGATAAGACCATCCAGATGGGACTGCTGGGGGGTAGGTTAATGAGTTGGCCCTGCGGCCTCGACAGTCTTCCTTCAAAAAAAGGGGCACGTGTTGTTCAGACGAGCCCATGGCCTCTGTTTTCCAAAGGTGAAATTTACCATGGAGTGAAGGGCCAGCAAAAGGTCTCTGCCTCAGGCTTGCATGGGGCTTGACTGATAGATAAGGCTTGTGCTAGCGAACCTCATTTTTAGGGAGTAAACTAGCCCTTTTGGTGAGTTCTTGAAGAGCAATCAAGCCTAGGCGTGAACATTTTGTACAGTCTTCTGATACACTCGTGGTCCTTAAGGATTTGCAGAGACGCATGCGTTTATGGGTTAGATAGGGAATGTATGATTATCTTGCTTATACCTTTTAATGAGTGTACATAAAGACTGCGTATGTGGGAAATAAGCCATCATTTTTTTTCGAGAATTGGATGGCTTTAATTTCTAGCTTTGTTTTTTTGTTGTATCACTATAGTAATTAGTTCCACTTTTCCATAATACTAATCAGTTCAGCATTTTCTGAAAGGACTTTTTGTACTGCAGAAATTACTTCCATTTGCATGGAATGTTGGATTTGCTTAAAATAAGAAATGACGTTTTTGGCCAGTAGACACACCAGATATTAGGTACCTTTTGGGGGGGGTGGGAGGTGGCTAAAGAATAACACCAACAGAAACAACAACGATATGCAGCTATTATCTCTTGCAATTGCAATAGCATTTCAGTTTCTGGAGGTATGTGGTGACTGTTGCTTTATGCCTTGGACAAAAACATAGCATGAATAACAACAACTAAACTCCTTGGTCTTGGGAGTTGCTTCCTCTTTTGGCTGATGGACAATTTACAGAGTTAGTTCCATGATTTCTAGTGTCTCAAGAGTGCATTAGAGTTTCACAGCAGGAGATTTGTAAAAGGGAAAGGAATGGTGTACAGGGAATTAAAAGGTCTGTAAAACTAGAGGCTTGCTCTCCTGTGAGGAGTGATCTTGTCTAAATCAATAAACGTCCATGGTCTGTGTTTTTCAGCTGTGATTATTAGGACTGTGTGTTCAATCAGTGCATTCTGAGCAGAGCCAATATTGGCTTAATAACACAAAAAAATGTATTTACAGCTATTTGTCCAAATTCTGAATAACTGTTCCTTTTGTTCTCTGTCCTTCGGTATTCCCAAACCATAATGCAAACAGGTTTTGGCTCTGAGTCCAGCGAAGTATTTCTAAGCATGCTTAACTCCAGGCACATGACTACTCCAGTTAACTTTTGTAAGACTTTCTACAGGCTTAAAGGCAAGCACATGCTTAAATGGTTTGCTAACTCCGAGTCTCATTTTTCCTGAGTATTTAGGAGAACATTATTTTTAATGACTGTGCCATACACAATAAAAGATGTTCTTGAATGAAGTTCATTATTATCTGTCATTCATTGTCCAGTATTCTATATTCATCATTACCTATGCTCCTGCTGAACTGTTTATCTTGGATCAAAAACTGTAGTAAAAGGGCATCAATGAAAATTTGCACTTTGATATAACAAGTAGTCAAAGCCAATGACTGAGCAAAAATCTTAAGCCCAAGATTTCTTTTGCAGAAATGCTGTGTAAACATGTGGAAAAATGAAATATTGCGAAAGAATAAGAAAGTAGGAAAGAAGTGGCTACATGTATGTTTTTACTGCAAAAGGGTATTTTTTTTACTGCAGTGTAACTGGTGCCTGCTAAGTCTTACCCTGCAAAGTCCTACAGGCATTACAGATTTCTACCACATGGTAGCTAAGTAGGCTTAACTCTTGCACTCAGCAGTGACTGACTTTGCTTACTCCGATCTCCTAGAAAAACTATAGTGCTTAGCTTCTGCTAAGTGGGATAACTAACATTTAATATTGTAAAGTTATGTAACTACCACAGCAAAACGTGAGTAATATTGGCAGCGAAGGGAAAACCTATTTTCATTTACAATAATTATTAAATCAGTTCTAATTCCAGGGTAGCAGCTAGGGAAATGAAATTCACAGGTATTAGGCAAAGATACAGTCACAGCTGAATTCTTAAAAGTAAGAACATGAAACAGAAAACCAACTAGCTGGTTATGAGGAGGACATGTTGTTTATGAGCTGTTCGGTTACATTTTCTGCTGATCCATCTGCCTGTGGAAATCCTTTGCCATCCCTTGAAGACTAAACTATCATTCTGAAGATAGAAGCAGGATTCAAGCAGTACCATTCTCCCCAGATATCTTCTGATGAGGTGTCAGCTTCCTTTTGGCAGAGTCTGGAGGATAGATAAGGGACTGTGGTTACAGGCACAAAGGGCTTTTATGACAAGGTGAGAAAGAGAAAGTTTCAGATTAGCAGGAATTTGTATCTTTATTGTGCTTTTAACTTCAGTTTCAAGTCTTGAAACAGATTTTTGCTGGTACGTGAACTCAGTGAACTAATGTCCTATTGCATTTTAATTTCATCACTCTGACTCTCTGACTTCAAAGCCTGCTCCAAGTCTAGAGAAAAGTTCACAATCCGCTTGATTTGGCTACAGAAATGTGGGTTTGTTGTATGCGGTCACAAAACAGGGAGAGCTCTTGAAATAGGTCAGCCAAGAATAAAAAAAGGCTAGGATATGTTTTGAAAGATCCATTGTATTTGTACCTGGATAATGAATAATCTTAACTAGCTCTTCACTGTTAAAGTAAGGACTACTAATTTTTAAGAAAACAAACAGAAGAAGCCTCAGAGGTAGGTGTTTAAACTAACTGAAAATAAAATTAAGTAAATCAGTAAAACAAACATAAAAAACTGCAGGATGTATTTCTTTCCTCTCCCTAACTCTCTCTCCCATAGTTGTCTTATTCTCTTGTTTTGTTCATCCAAAAATGTTTTTAGATTTGCAAGTCTGTTCCACACATTCGAGTTTTGGAGCTTTAAAATTGCAACCCGTCAAAGTTCATTCTAAGCCTGAGGGATCTATCACATTCCATAAAATTGTTAAGACTGTCCATCAGATCAGATGGAAATCTAATAAGTGCAGTAGTATCTCACCACTTAGGAATCACGCTCAGCATTTTGTGTGGCCATCCTTTGAGATAAAAGTCACTGGTGTGTGAATTCAATTATTTCACATACATAAACCTTTCCAAATCACTCCCAAGTTCCCATGTTTTAGGTGTACCCATGTCTGTTATGTTACTTCAGGGAGTGTCAACTGTACTTTGACTTTGTGGGAAATGAGATCAAAAAGAAGTAAGATTTGGTTCATTGGAAAAGGACAGTTAGAGAGAGTGGAGCTGGTGAAAATTCGTGAGGGTAGATTTTAAATTCCCTTCCTCTAGGTTGTTGAAAGAATCCATGCAGACTGAGGAAATTGTATTATTACTACCACTGCACTGTATAGAAACTGCAGAGCAGAAATCAGCAAAGAATATTAAGGAGGAGACCCAAGGTTTTGGCCTGAACATTTCTCAGAAGTGATAAGAAACTCGGGTTGCTGTCTTCTTCACTAGAAACTGGATGGGCCCAAATATAGCGCCTGATTCGGGTAATAAGCCAGGTGCAAATATTGTTCTTGTGTTGGTCCGTCAGATCTATTGGTCCATGCTCATTTACAGTGGGGCTCTCCGTATAGTAACAATAATTTGGCCTCTGGTGTTTTGGGACTTCTACAACGAGGCAAGTAGTGGCCAATATTGAACATACCTGAACTCTGGTTCTGGATGTGCATATCAGTCCACAGACCCGTCTCCATCAGAATCTGCAAAGGTAGATCGGTGGTCCAGTGCTGAAAAATGTCACTTCTCTTTGTGGTCCAGGGGAATTGCTGGGTACTCAAATGTTTTTCAGAGCAGGGCATTCAGAAGCATAAAAATAGATGCAGTGCCTAACTTTAGGGGCTTACTCCAAAAGTCTTGGTAGTCCTTATTTGGGCAAAGCAAGTATCAACTTCTTTGGAGTCTTCATGATGTGAAGGCTGCTGAATAGGCATGTGGCTATTTTTTCATTTACTCAAAAGCAATTTGTTTATTTCTGCTATATCTTCGTGTGTAATACTATCATTCAATGGCAGACGAATATATAAACAATCCTAGGTTGGTGTAAAACAGCAGCATCCATCAAGAGTCTGGCCCTGTGCGCTCACTTGCATTATGTGAATTTCTCTAACTTTTCCTTTTCTGTGTGTACTACGTGAAGTCTCTGCTCCTCTCATATCTGTGCAAGGAGATTTATTTGGCAGTAAAAATGTCCACTTAAATTGAAAGTTCAGTTATTTACTTTATAGAAGTGAATAGCCTTCAATAAATCAGTCTGTCTTTCTCTTTCCTATTATTATTTATTGTTTACATTACTGTTACAGACATGTCTCCTGTAAAGCCTTTCAGCTTTAATCCACCAAAGGGGGGAAAATGTGATGTTGAAGTACAACTGAAGCAAAGGAGCAGCCGGACCTCTGAATTTTATTCCCCACTGATGGGCAAGGGGCTGCTCTCCATGTTGTCATTCAGTATCAGAAAAAAGCAATCTTCACTTGCTTTTTGGGGCAAGAATTACTGCCTCTTTAAGGGGGTGCTGAGGGCCTAGAAGAGAAGGACAAGGGTCTCTGAGAGGGATGTGTGGCTGCTGCCACAGGGGGAATGGCAGAAAGTAGGTGGTGTGCTGCAGTAAAAATGCTGTATAAACCTCCTAGACAGTTAGGAATATCTTGTGTAAAAATCCAGATGCCCATCTGTAACCCTAGACACCTACGTGTTTTAAAACCATGACTCTAGAAGTGTCTTCTGGGAGAAGGATTTAGGTCCTTGGTCACAACTGAGTACCCTGTCCCTCAGAGTGCTCTGGCGTGGTGCGGGGATGGTGAATCCGATGCACTCAGTAAGGAGTTGTTGCTCTTAGGTAGAATGTAAATTACATTCATTTTGTATGCTTTCTGATTTGTACATTGGAGATGGTAATTCTGCGCCAATACAGACATTTATTATACTATTTAAGTGCATTCTTATTTAACCTCGTTGATGTCTTGGGTGACTTCATCCCTTCTGTGGATGTTTCACCTCTTTGTCTACACTTATTTACTGCTTGTACCGCTGAAAATCATTCAAGCGCACCAGTGATTGAAAGAACCTGACTAAACGTTTTCTAAAGAGAAGCAGGACAAGTCTGTAAAATTGGTTGCAAAATGTACTTATCAGTGTGTGCTGTGGTAGGGTATGTACTCCGTGTCATGTGGCAAGAATCCCTGGTTTGTCCCTGCAGCTCTTCCTTATGTTGAAATTGCTTTCAACCCTGATGTTATTTCTGTCTTTATTTTTGGCAGCAGGGTTAGCAAGTTTAAATTTTGAAAGGCGGGGAATGAGAGAGATACAGAACTGCTTGGTGAAGGGGTCAGAAGGGACAGGCTGGCTGAAAGCAGTTGGGACTGCTAATGCATTCCTCTTCCGTCTCCTCGTGGGGCAGAGGAAGGCGAAATCCTACATGGAGCCCCGAGGTCCCTTCCCCCCACTTTCATCTCACCCACCCTATAAGCTTCGTGTCAAAGCCAACCTCTTCCTGCTGGAGGACGACTGGATGTGATTCCTTTCAGAGGCTGTCAGCGCTTCTCCTGTAACTGCCCTGTGGAGATGCTGTTGAGTGACATGAAACACTTTTTCTCCTGACAGGATTAGCGAGCCGTCTCTCCACACTGCCCAGCTTCCTCCTCTGCCTCCACCAGGTCTCTCTATGTGGCCAAAGAGGCATTCTTGGGTCTTGGATAGCAAAATAGCAGTGGGTCACTTCTCCTACGCTTGCTACTGACAGAGGAACTCTGTTATTAGAGGAAACTTTCACTCTTCACACAGAAAATTAACCCATTTTTGGAGCAAGAACAGGAATTGTTAGTCTATGTCCATTTCTTTTGTGCCTCGCCATTTATATCTTGTGGAAATGTAGGACCCAGTCCGTGGTCCTTCCAGGTAAGTTCCTGCTCTGACCACCGTCTCATCAGGTGTTCTGTAGGAGGGAGAAGGCGACAGTGGTGGTTAGCCTGTCTCAGCAGAAATGCCATGACTGATGTCTGCTAATGGAAAACTTCCCTCTTTCTGGGAAGATATATGATAAAATCTTGCAAATGGGACTCCCAGAATCAGGATTTTTGTCCTAGGTTTTCATTTTGACTCCCTGAATAACAGTGTAAGACGGACAGAGAGATGTTTTTTAGGCACTCTGGTGGGTGATCAGTCTAGCAATTTGCTGGACGGAGTCAAGAAATCAGTACTAACTTGCCTCTCCCCTGTGCCATAGTTGATGCTTGGTTATCCTGTCACTCTCTCCATTGTTCCCTTGACCAGTTTCTGCTCTCCATTATTATTTGGCTATATTGGGTTACTCAAGCAAGTCTTATCTTTCATTTGACTGCTTTCCCTTCATCCCAACGTTACTGTGCCTTTTTTGAATGAATGCCTTGACTGTGCTTCTGTTAACTTACGCTAACTAAAACATTCCTGCCAGGTCTTCAAAGACCAATTATCTTGCCTTGCATTTAAATGTATACTTTTCTCACTGCCAAAATATAGATGCAAATATGTATGAAAAAAGAAATTTATTACATGACTACATAAAATAACTAGAAAGAAGCAGCAGCACAATTTTTTTCATTGCATATATAGTGGGGTTAGGATGTATTCAGCCACATATGTGTTCAGATTACTCATTCGGCTTACAGTAAGCATGTATATTGAAATCAGTGTTGGGTCTGCTTATAGGTTGAATCTGGCTCTGCAAATTTACAATATTATGTTACTATTATGCCAAATCTTTACAAATTACTCATTGTTTTGGTACTGGATCTTGGCAGTATTGTCATTAACATAGCAAGCCAAATGACCCTTGCACTAGATTTTCCATGTTATTTTCCAAGCAGATGTCAATGCAAGAAACTAATCTCAGTTTATCTCCAATTATTGTACTTTCAGATGGTTATTCAATCCGTGAGGTATGGGATGGTCCATGTTCACATTATCCCAAGGGAAGCCCTTTGAAAGAACTGTGACCTCTTTGCTCTTGAAGGTTAGAGGAAAGGATTTTCTTCCAACTCTTTACAACTCTACTTCCATATGCTGCCAACTCTACTAATCTTTTTGCCAAGGAAAAACAGCCCTTTTCTTTCTGTCCTATTCCACCTTTAATTTGTCCTGTTCAGGTTTATTTCTGGAGAAGAGGACTAGTTTCTTCTCTAAAGCAATCTTTTCTTGCAACAACCACTCAAGCATTATGGTCTTACCATGGCTTGACCCTTTTGGAAACACTGAAATGTGAAAAAGAGCACTTGGATCCCATGGTGATGAGCAGGCTTAAAAACACTTAGGTAGATCAAAAAGGCTAAGTTGCTGAGTTTTGTGGCTTCTGTTTGGATTTTTTGTTTCATTTAACCTGCAGTGTCAACAGAGCCAAAACTCTGAAACGCATACCAGACAGGAAAAGCCAGTTGGGAAATGACCTGAAACTGTTGTTGGCACCGCACTTTAAAAGGGAGCCTTTTTTTTGTCTGCAAAGCAGCGGCTGCAGATCACTATCCTTGTGTTATTATTAGCTGGTGCAATGCTGAGGATACCTCTGAACAGTGGCATTTCATGTACAAAAAGAAAATCCAAGAAAACTCTCATTTCAGACCTGAAGTTTTGATTTTCCTATGGCAGGAATCTTCGTCTGATTTTGAAGCCAAAGAAAAATTGTGTCACAGGGCCTGACTTTTCATCAGACACTTGAAATCAATTATGAGGCATGCTGAAAGGACTTCAAGAGTGCTTCAGAGAATCCCGATTATTTTCCTGACACGAGCTTCCTATATTGTCTAACTAGCATCACTAAGAAAGACAAAATGGTTGTCTGCTATGCAACAATTATGCCATAAAAAGAAAAAAAGGAATGAGAAAGGCAAAGGCATTATAAACCTACAAAGGAAACCAAGTATAGAGTGACCTCCCTTGATCTTTACTATCAAGGCACCAAGTATGTGTTTCTTAATGTCCAATTCTAGCTAAATTTAATCTATACACTGTCTACCATATTCCCTCTAGGGAGTGCAATGCTAAACGAGCACACAGTGTTCTCACATTAAAATCTTCCATCAGCATGGGCTGTGGGGGATATTAAGTCAACCAGTCTCCTTGCTGCTCTAGCCTGAACGAGAGGCCAAAGTTCAACAGTTTCATTAATTCATTCAGGAAGAGAGGAAAGCAAAAACAAACCAAGTATTTGTTTTCATTGATTGTCCAGGTTTCATTGATTGTCCAGACAACCAACTCACTTGGTTGTCTTTTTCTTTTTCCACTTTCCCCTTTTTCCCCTTCTAGAAATCAAGGGGTTATGGAATTTTAATGTCAGCAATGAAGATACTGAAGGCACTTAAACAAGTTATTCCGTCATAGTCAAGTTTTCGCTGAAAATTTTAGGTTTTGCTTTAAACTTTCTTTGCTTCATCAGTTTAATTTTATCAGACTGATAGTAATGTTTAAGCATAAGCTCTTTATTTGGTTATGGTTCTTTATCCAATGAAACTTTACTAATTTTCTTTTCCTACTAGTCACTGAACAAAGACTGCGTTTCAAGAATGCTGGCTGGTTTGCAGAGCTCTGGCTGTATGAGATAGCTCCTTCTCTCTCTGAAAATGCAACCTCACGTAGCATAGAGCAATTAAACTGTTGGGAAATCTGAGAAACCCTGTGGTCACAGGAGATGCAATCCAACATTGACTGCAAAACTCCCTGCCAGATGAAATAAAAATAGCTATTAATTTCACCATGTTACGAGCTAAGAGCACCTACGGGAGCCAAGCTCAAAAGCCATCCCTTTGTACAGGCTTTCCCCCAAATGTAAATGCAATCGTGCTGTCAAATAAAAACAGAGGCAAGAATCTTAATACAGGACACTGCTGTTGCACTTGTATAATCTGAAGAAATGCTCGGTCTGAGACTGATGTGTACCAGTTTGAGAATCCCACTGGAAGCTCAGAAATCACATTCACTGTGCTGATACATAGTTCACCCTTACAAATGTACGAAAGTTACAGCAACGAGGCCAAAGAAATGAAGAAGGACTGGACCAGAAATATGGAGGATAGCAGTAGATTACCTTGGTTAACTTGGTAGTTCAGGAGTTCGTGAGAAGTTTGTGACTGCTGTTCTTTGTTTTTCTTCTGCAGAGCAATTTCCCCTGTCCTCTTCTGCCTCTTTCATGTTATTTATTTTCTAGTAACACTGACCTTCTGCATTGAAAAATAGAAAGTTTCCTCCTCAAAGAAGGACTGTTCCATGTGAAAAGATTTTTCTTGTATATGTGTTCACATTTTGTAAATATATTTTCTTGCAGGTTTTTCTGGCTCGTGCATAAAACTGTATTTTAGATTTTAGGTAAATGCTTCAAAAGTGCGTGACTTGGAAGCCTACATGCCCTGGTTTTCATTAAGATCTGAATTAGTCTTTTAAGTCAGATTAGAAGAGAAAGCTGAGGCTCATAAGTCACTTAGGTGCTCTTCAAATTTACTTTTAGGGTAAATCCTGAATGCAGCTTTTTCCCTGTGTATTTATAATGATAATCTAATATTTAGCCAATGCTTGGCTGTGGAACAACAGAGAGTTGTGAGATGACCAAGCTCATTTCCTGAGTTGCATCTTTTTGTTTTCATAACAAGTCTTTATTTAACATTTCATCTAACAAGCCTTGTGGACTATCTCTTGATTAGATTCTGCATATTTCCTGCCACTTGCATGAACTGAGAAATGTAACCTTAAAGCCAGAGCCAATATAAATATTTTTTCATAGAGTGACGTAACAACCAGCTTTTTGTTTCACAAAATTCAGACTTACTAGAAACTCTGAAACTTTCCTCCATTTTCAGTCTGTCCTGAAAAATCATTTCAGGCGGTTGCTTATATAAGTGAGGAAGCTGGGGATTTAGCATTGTAGGAAATTATTGCAGAATCACTGTCAGAAAAAAATGGTAACTTTCAGAAGGAAGATTGGGATGTCAGTATTCTTAGGATTAAGTTAAAATCTGGCCTAGAATAACCTGTGTGCATTGCACTTATATGTGTGTGTAAAGTGCGAGTCCCCTTGTATTGTTTGTTCACTGTTTGTATATTCATTGCTATGCAGACAAGTTATAAAAATCTTCATCTAATTTGCCTTGCAGTCAAAATCAACTAAAACTTTTTCCTCCCTGCATAATTCCTGGATTTAATTGCTAATTTGTGGGACTAACTTTGTAGGGCCCGTACTCTGCTCTTAGGCTCATAGTGGAAATCTGGAGTGACTTCAGCTGAGTGAAGTTACTCTGCAAATGTGCTTGTGTGGAGACCAGCAGCTAGTCCAGAAGAGAGTCATAGTGGGTATTTCTGAAGAGTCTGCATGAGAAATTGTGGTTGAGGGTAATATCAAGACCAAGAGAAAATGGAATTGGAGTTTAAGGAGAAGCTTGTGCTATAGGCATAGTTTTGGGGAAGAGGCGAACTGAGATAGTCAAGACTAAAGATTGTCACTACGGGATATGCCCGAGAGGTTCAGCCAAAGGACTTGAATGTTGGAAGTTTTTCAGTTTTTTTTCCTCAACCAGTGTAAGGTTAATTTATAGTGTTTGGGCAGGGGGGAAGTGGGGGGATGGGGTCAAATTGATGGCAAGCTGCCAAAATCTGCTTAACTTCTTTATCAAAAGAAAAATAAACTTTCATCTGCTTTTCTGATGTCTTTGAGTGTGAAAATGGGTGTGTTGCAAACCGAATGCGTAAGCTGCTCTGCAGCAATGAATTTCAAATTCTTAAAGTTTATGGGACATTATTAAACCTGTAGTTATGGTGGTATGTTAGCAATTGCTGAGTTTTACTAGCTTTAGTTGAGTTCACTTTAGAAAAATGAAAAATCTCGGTGAATTGCTGCTGCTCTTAGTTTCCAATGGTCAATGTTCAATTGCTGCTTGGATTTCTCTGCTGATTGTTTTGATTTGCTGCTCAAAGGCCAACACGTAATTCACTCAGTCTGGTTCCTGAGTCTGATTACGATTTTTATAGTGCCATCTCCCAGTCTCAGTCTTTATAGGTTTTTTTGATTGGTGTAGGGCCATTACAGCTTGGTTTTCTATTGTGAACTTTCTGCGAGATGTGCCAGGTCTGCAAGATGGTCCTATTTTTTCCCTTTCTATCTGATCGTTGTGAAACTGCAGTTCTTCAAGGAGGCCAAAGCTCCCAAAATATTCTAATTTACTCTTTGGTATCCAAATTAATCATGGTCCTAATAAGTTCCCCAGTTATTGAATTTGCCTGACTCTTCTGTCCATTTTCATAAAACTATTCTTGTAAGACCCCGTTAAATAAGACCCTATTTTCAGTCACCTTAGCTTTGCCAGACTTTAACTGTTAGGTTTAAATTTTTTCAGGTGTCTGCATCAAGCAGAATGTGTTTGCTTGGACAAAAAATACACCAACATATTCTAGCGTTTTTCAGAGTAATGCAAAGGGAAAAAATACACTGTTCCATTTATATTTTGACTGTTAAGTATTAAAAAGGTAAAAAAAGTATTTGTAGCCACGTGCTTTGAATCAGAGACCTGACAAAGCCAGAGGTTTGAGTATTTGGGCCAGAAATATATCTTTTGACATCTACCCTAAAAAATCTTACCTTATTTGATGAAATTATCAGCTTTTTTTTAGAAATCAGAATTCAAATATATTTTTCGGAAAAGTTTTAGCTTATAAAGTCTGAATTATATGAAGCATTGACATTTCCTGGGTGTTGAAATTTTCAGTTTTGCTCAGCTATTGCCAAGGTAATTTCTTCTTTGATACCATGTGGTAAAATGCTTTTGGGTATCGTATTTTGAAGCTACTAGGAGTACCATTGAAAATGGTAAGAAGTCAATTCCCAATTCTGATCTCTGGAAGATTTTAAGTAAGCATGGTAAAAAAGAAAAAAAAAGTCCATTGTCATACGAAGACACTTCCTCTTCACTCATGGTTAAATTACTCATGGTGCGTGTGTCTGGGTTTGGTGGTGAAGGTGGGCGACAGCCGTGCAGTTGAAGATCCTGTCATGTAACAAATACACTGGAAAGGGACAGACAAAGATTTTCCTAAATGTTAAGTTTGCCATGGGCAAAATAGTCTTGACTTGGGGAATTTTACTTAATTTAATTTATTGCTAATTAACATAAACTTTTAATTACTGATTCACATATTGAGAAAAAAGACAATTAAATGAACACTTAGGGAAACACCTTTCCTCCCCCTTCCCCAGGCTTGGCTTCAGTCCGACTCTTCTGCTCCTCCTTCCTGCTCTCAGCCTCCCCCGTCACCACGCATGCTACCACAGTCTCCCAGTCCCCTCAGTGAGGTGACAGGTGGCACAGCAGGTTGGGGTCACCGGCCTAATGGCTTTCTGCCGCTCCTTACTTGTTTTCCTCTGCACCAATGTGGGTCACCCATGGCTGCAGTCCCTCAGGGGTGTCCCTACTCGGGTATGGGGCACCCACGGGCCTCAGGGGTGTCCCTGGCCTGGTGTGGGGCACACACGGGTGCAGTCCCTCAGGGGTGTACCCCCCCTGGTGTGGGGCGACCTCAGTCCCGTGGGGGTGTCCCTCCTCTGTCAGGGAGCACCTCCTTCCGAGAGCGTGTCTCCAGCCATGTCCCCAGCCATGCTGCTTTCCACATGTCCCCTCCATTTTGTTTCCTTTTCTTTCTCAAAACACGTCTGCTCCTCAGGTGTCTCCTGCCCCAGTGGCTACTTTCTTTAACCACGTCCGAGCAGAGGTGCCGCAGGCTCCCCTGATGGGCTGCAGTTTTGAGGTGCTCACAGTGGTGTCGGAGTCAGCAGGACCTTGCGGTGACCAGCCCTGGACCTCCTCCACACAGGGCCCCTGCAGCCCCTGGCTACCACCACAGGTACCCCCCTGGTGTACCTCCTGGCACACCCTGCCATTTAGGCCCTGTAGAAATTTAGGAACATTTCCTAACTTACCAGTTCTTGGCGTTACACCTTAAATATATTTTTTGTAAATACAGGGCTTCTTATAAATCTGTTTTGAGAGCATCTGAATATCAAGTCATATAGATGGGCGTGTTATTTGGAATTGGATTCTGCTGAATGAAAATGCTTTCGTGCAGTGGCACTTTGTATTGTAACGACAGGCCAAGACACCTCATGACCCGGTGAGCGCTAATGAAGCTTGACATGATTAAATGTCCCTGAAAAATCTGAAGACAATTTGTTATAAAAGAAAATCCGAAGAGGTTTTGTTACAGGAATTCAAGTTGCTATTTCCTGGTTGCGATCTTTCCTTCTATCGATAATACGGTGAATAACTTGAGCTGAGAGCAGTGTAGGTGAGCATACCCTGAAATCTGAGTCTTGGAGAAGACATTCAGATTTGGTACATTTGGTAGAGAGCTGACTCTGATACCTCTTGTGTTTTGCTACTGCATGGAATTTTGCTTTACCAGATTTTCGATGCTTTTCTGCGAAAGTTACAGGTGAAGTTTTGAGGAGAAAAAGAGACATCAAATATCTTTTCTGGTTCTGGGACTGAAAAGCTGCTACAGCTAATTTGTCCCTCTAAACATTCAGTACTGCTATTTGAAAACATGAGGAGAGAAGTAGGATGGCAGTGTCCAATAAAAGCATGAGTTTAGTGGAAGATGTCAGAATACAGGACTGGCAGAGGCAGGGGTGAATATTATAATGTTTTCATCCTGCAACTTTGTTACACTGATTTTTAAATACAGTTCTAATGAAAATAGTATCCCTGCTTATAGTTGAACTGCAGTCAGCTCCCTTTGTGCAAAACACCAATTGATATGAATGAGTTATGCCAGCAAGAAATAAAGATAGAATATGTTATTTGAAAGCCATGCTTGTCAGATAAAAGGGGGAATAAATTATTATGTACCTTTGAAAAAAAATACATTAAAAATACAAACAGTGAAGAGAAAAGCATTGGGTGAAGAAATACAGTTAAAAGAGCACATCTGTTTCAAATTCTTATTTGGGGCAAAAAATCCCCACATATGTTTTTATTTTAAATTTGCATGTGTGTTGTTATCCTTGTGTTAACTATTAGGCAAATAAAAGTACTGAGAACCCATTTTTCAGTGAAGTTTTGTTACTATTAGGCAAATAAAAGTCTTGAGAATCCATTTTTCAGTGAAGTTTGGTTAGGAATATTTGTACACATTGTGAGAGAGATAATTTGAAAGCTAATTGAAGCTATGTGAGGAACCAATTCCCTGCAGGTCCCTAAATTTAAAATACCTGTCTTTTGTGTACTAGTGTTGACCAAAGGCACTTATTTATTTTGGAAATGAAATAATTTTACCCTTCAGTTTGCATTTTTGACATGCCTTGCTAGAGTACAGCATAACACAGAACCATGTCACAGCTACAGCTGTAGCAAGAACTGAACTGTAGAAGAAAACACATTTGGTTTTGGTTAATGAGGTACATGTATGCAGCCGTGATTGGTTTAGATAGTGATTTTAGATACACTCTTGTAAAGTTAATAAGTTTTCTACTGAATAGATAGGGGGATCTCACGCTAATAAACGTAGCCATTTGAGCATAAGTAGGAGTGAAAGTACAGTGCCATTGAAATCTGTGGTAAAAACTCTATCAGTTTCGTTCAGTGGAACTTGTATTTTACCTCACAGCCATTGTATGGGTCTCCCAGTCTCAGTCTGCACTTTTATAAAGATTTGTGGTGAAAAAGTATTCACTTTGTGTTGCAAGGTCCCTGACATTAGAAAAACTACTTGTGTGAGGGTCTAGAACCATCCTGTTGTGCTTTTGTCATCCAATTGGAGTGCCTAAATGAGGAGCCTTGACCCTTGTCAAGGTCAGCCAAGAGAGATGGGGCAATTTATCCCACCTGGGATCTGATTCATCCTCTGGAGGTGACTCGGGAGGGAGCTGCCTCGTACCATGCACAGGTGGGAGAAGCCAGGCTGTGGAGCTGCCCATTACTTCTGCACTTCCTTGGAGAGCACAAGATCCTCAGGTGCTCAAGGGGGTGTTGAACTGCTCTATTGCAGGTACTCTGAGGAACAGTCACTGGAATATCACAAAACAGAAGT
Source organism: Gymnogyps californianus (assembly GCF_018139145.2). NCBI lineage: Eukaryota > Metazoa > Chordata > Aves > Accipitriformes > Cathartidae > Gymnogyps > Gymnogyps californianus. The sequence goes on from NC_059473.1 coordinate 26,811,611, forward strand.
CAAGGAGGGACTTTTGAAATTACCCCCCAAGCAGCTGGGCAGCATGAGCTCACCTCCTGACGTTAACTAGGAGAGCACACAGGTAAGAAGGAATTTTTACTCTGTGTTTTGCAGGAGCTAGAAACGCATTGGGAGCTGGGCTTAGAATGAAAATGACTTTATAGGCTCATTATGCTCTTCTTTGCTGCAGAAAAGTTAGTGATTCAATATTGTTGCCTCTGCCACTTTATTACTCCAAGAAATAGTCATAAAAAGTAGCAATAGAGTCATTAGAGAACTCTATTAAAACCATCACTGTGCCTCTAACTGCTGCAGGAACAGAAAAAGGCTTCTGGACCAAAGTTTTCTATCCAAGATTTTTGCCCTCTGTAGAGACGAAGGAGGCTAAAAAAGAAATCCGTGTCTGTAGTTCTTGCCAAATAGGCATGGCTTCAGTGTTTGGAGAGTCCCTCTCGGGAGATCAGGAATGGTTTGATGTAGAAAGATTTATGGGCACTTAAAACTTATAATGAAACTGTTATCTTTGCTCTCTCTCCTCTTTCTAAATCATATAAAGTCAGGTGGTATGTACTCACAGTAGTATTAATAACTGTCAAGTTAGATATAAGGAAAAAATATTCCTGGGTAAAAATTAGAGCTGAGGATGAAAACTGTCAGTGGAGAAGTGATTTTTGTGTTGTCTCCTAGTAAGTAAGGTGCTGCTCTTGCTAATCATTCTCTATAAGAAGATCTTGTGCCAAGTCTCGTTAACTTCAGCAGGAGCTTCGTGAGAGCCCGGGGATCCTGCCTTTCAGAGCAATTTACGTGACTGAGGCTGAGATTGAGAAAGAGCATTGTGTGTTGGAGGGTGAAATGGGGAGCTGCTGGCAGAGGGAACTAAGCAGGGAAGGAGTGAAGGGGGAAATAGAAAGGTAGTAATGCCATTACAATCAGAAGAGGTTTTTTGGGTTAACATCCAGCTGAAATACATTCTCTGTTCTATTTAAAAAATACAGCTTTAGTAATCCTGGATTGCCAGGGATCAATCCTGCCTCCACTGAGGGCACTGAAGTTTGTTGGTTGGTTTTACAAGCCTGGGGTTTCAGCCCCTGTCAGATCATTCACATACGTGTATTTCTGACTTGCACAAGGTTGCATTGCAGGGTTAGTTTATACCCTCCCTTATTTTCATGCTAAAATGGAAATGTTTTGAAACCCAGCTCCAGAAGAAGTGAAATTCTGAAAGAAAACAGAGAAGTTCCTGTTAAATACTCTGGAGCTCGTGTAGGATTATAAAAATTCTCCAAAGCTGGCTTGATAAATGTGGGAGATTGAGGATACATCACTCTATCTGTTTTTAGATTTTCCCCCACCCTTAGCCATCAAAAATTGCTGCTGTGGTAATCATTGCAACTGATGCTCTTAGAAGTGGAAACTCAGTTTGTCAGACCGAGGTATCCAGAGAGAGAAGGTGAGTATATACATTGAAACCCACAGTTTCCCTTTTCTCCATGTGTTTTCTTGTTAAGGAAAAGTTTTTCATGTTTTCTTTTTCTCCTACCTTGTTTAAGATCCTTAATTAAAAAGTTGGTTTGCTTACTGTTGGATCTGGCCTGCTAACCTCATCCCCAGCCCAGTCCTACGTTCTGTTTCACGGAGGCCAGCACCGTCCGTGCCAGCGAAGGTTTCACGAGTCGCTGAGATAGGTGTTGCTGAAAAACCTGTCTTTAGGGTAAGTTTCTTCTTTCCTCTCACCCCCTTTAATAAGAGTTTTGCTGATGTGGTGAAGTCTGAGTGCTTGTCATTAATAATAATTAAAAAATAGTGTCTACAAGTTTGAAAAGGCTGATTGAAAACAGGAGTATACGTGATTTTTGTGCATTCAGAGTTAATACATAATCTATTTGTGCTGTACTACAGTATAATATAAATTTGTTTTAAATAACTTCTTGTTACTTTCAGAGATTCGCTGTTTAAACTATCTTTTTTTTTTCCCCCAGTGGCTAAACACTTTTAACCTCCCTTTCCTAAACCTTATTCTGTGCTCCATAAGTGTGAGATCTCATTTTGAACACTTATTGTTAATTTTTATGATTGGTGTAAAAGAGAAGCATGGAATCCGGGTAAGTTGGATTGAATCCATGGGAAAATGCCCCTAAAAATTAATTTATGATGAATGAGTTTGATGCTGAAAAGGCTGACTTAATTTGTTTCATTACGTTTGGAGAATGAAGCTGAAGGCTTGACAGCACCAAACTGAGGTGGGCACAGCAAAGCCCAGTTCTTGGCAATCTTCACTCACAGCTTTGACCATGCATCTCTTTAATGATAGGTAATATGCTGCTCTTTGGCAGCTCCCAAACAAAATCCTGAATTAATTTTACACCCAGGGGAGAGTACAAATCATCAGTATGACGCTGTTGATGGTGTTTATTTTTCAGAAACTTCAGTAGTGCAAAGAAATTGTTCTGAAACATAGGTGGTTTGGTGGTGAATGGAGGAACAGGAGAAATGGGGTAGCCAGAGTAGGAAAAGAGGATATTTCTCACCACTGTGTCCAAGGAAGAATGGAGACTGAGGGCTGAAGACTGGGTACTGCTTAACCTGTGGAAAGTGCGTGTCCTTAGCAGGGATTTGTCCTTCCACGTACACCATAATTGTTTAGTGCTTAGTGTGCGAAGGTCTGCTGGTAACATAAGGATGTCAGCAAATTAATTTCTGTTTGGGATCTGAATCATCTTTAAGCTTCTAAGATGTCATAATTTCTCTTTTTATGCCTTCATTGAATCAGATCAAGTACAAAATACAATTTTTTTTAACTTTAATGTCAGAATAGCTCTCAAATATGTAATTGTGAGAACTTCTTTTATGAGCAGAAGCCTTAAGTGCTGCCCCTTCTTATTTGACTAATGAAGGGAATGACTAATGAAGTGAGAGCGCGAGAGATCACACATAATTTCATTCTATTTGAATTTGAAAATGTTGAGCTACAAAAGTGCTAAGAATTTCCATTTGTGGAAGAAAGAGGAAGATGACTATTAGAACAGAGCTCCTACTTCAAACTTACTGCAGTGATTTTCTTTAGCATTGCTTCTTTTGTTGTAGGAAAATGTAGAGCTTCTGAAAATATTTTTCCATTTTAAACAAAGGGAGCTGTGTTTCTGGGTTAGCATATGCTAGTGCCGTCTGTGTCTTCATATGTGATCTTGACACTCTGGATCTATCACAAGAAAAAATGAGGGTTTGGCATCTAATTAATAATGATGGGAATCTACCTTTGTCATCAAACCTCAGTTTTGGGAAAAAGGAATTTTCTTTAAAAATAACGTGTTTAAGCCAATTTATAGATTCAGCCAAATTTCAGAAATAAAGGCATGCATAACTTCTAGCACCTTGTGGTATATCAGGCAGCAGTGCTGTAAACTGCTATTACCCATGCAAATGGTGTTTCCATATGCAAACATGGAGAAGTCTACGGCCACTTAGGTGTTTACAAGCACGCAATGTGTGCATGTTTATGACTATGCAACCGTACATGGACTTTGGCCGCGGAAATGTTGTCAGTAAAGTGCAAAACCATAGATGTATACATAAGCACATTCCCTGCTTATTAGCAACCTGCTATAAACCCCTGTTGACATAGCTATTGGTTGTGCGTAATCATCGTGTGCATTTTTAACTATCACATTAAGATTCCCAGTTTCTTGTAAAATCAGTCACTACGGTATTTTCTTTTTTTATTAATACCTGTGTGTATGAGGTGTCTGACAGAGTTATTATCCACTTTGGTGATGAAAAACTCCTGCTGAGGTCCGGGAGAACAGGATTGCAAAGACCAGCACGATGTCTGTCTTATAAAGCGCTCATTCTTCTGACTGACCATCTGTGTGTGAAAAAGGACTGCTATTACGCAGCAGTAGTTTTGTTGAGTTTGGCCTTGATTTCTTTTTTCCAGATTCTGCCTAGCAAAGAGGGAGGGAGAGAAGGGAAAAAGTGAATTTCATTGGGGAATGGAGGAGGTGGGGGTGGAGGAAAGGAGGGCTGAAAGCTTAAAAAATGAGTGACTGGTAGAAGAGTACAGTAAAGTCAGTGAATAATTTTACTGTCCTGGTCTAGCAGCTTGGGAATGTGCCATGTTAAACAATAACATCTTCCAAGTGAGAAAGGCAGAGAGGGAGAGGAAAGTTAGGGCGAAGCATGGGGAGGGGACTAGAGGCAAGAGAGGGATTGGATCCTTGAGTACAGTCATTGCCAGTCCTTGGATCAGCTACTTCTTATTTTTCTTATTTTTTTTCATTAAATATTTGACACTGAGTCAATGCCCAGGATATAAAAATCTGTACTAGTCTGTTACCATTGCTTGACAAATAACATTACAGGTAGGCTGCTGGCTTCGGGTTTTACCCATACAAATTAAATCGTTATTGCTTCTTTGGAGCCTTATGGACCTCACTTCTCTAAAATCATCTTATGGCACTGAAGGAGATCTAGAGGCAGGGTTCCAGGAAAGATGTAGGGCTGCCATGCAACTTGGCCTGGGTCTCTTTTCATTTTCTTTCCATCCGCCTACTGAAAATGTTATCCAGGGGCTTTTGAAGGCTTCATGGATTTATCCATGTTTTCCAAATGTCTAGTAGGCTTATCAATTGAGACACCTCCTGCCAGTTTGCTCTTAGCCAGGACTACAGCACATGTCTGGGATTTCGGCACGGAGAGCATCTTGGTCAGCATGCTGAGCTGCTGGGAAAAATTAAGGTAACTGTGCATGCACTGCACAGTTACTGGGTGCCTTGGCAGAAGTATGCTGCTTTGGGAAGCTTTGGGTAAACCCTACAGAGCGTTTCCTGCTCTGTTCCAGGCTGTTTTCTATGCCCGGTTAGCAACAGCGACGTGCTGCAGGAGTGTTGGTTTCATGCGTGCCATGCAGGATAGAGGAGGCTTTCAGGTCACGGTGGCCCGAACAAAGGGGCTGTCAGTTTGCTGCTGGAGAAGACTTCTTGTCCTGACAGAGATGGTATACAAGGCTTGGGCAGTGGCCACCCGCAGCCTGGGTTTGGGCTCACATGAATACAATTTTTGTGGTATCTTGCAGACATCTGGTTTGGAGGAAACTGATGCTGTGACTGAATGTGGCCCTTAGTTTAGTTAAAAGTTAAACTCCAACAGGTCCGATGCACCATCTGGTGAGAAGATGTACTGTGTGTGCCTGGCTATACATGTGTGGTGTGTCCCTCCCCTTCCCCCAGCGTCAACGCACTGGGGACAGTGACACCGAGCTCCTGCTGGAGCCACAGTGAATTTCATGCTTAAGCCTGCCTTTCATCAGCGGCTGAACAGACCCCATGAGACACGTTTCTCTGGAAAGGTGCAGCAAACATGATTTTCAGCTGCCAGATTTACTGGTCGGTTTTTTCTGGAGGGTGTGAAATTGTAGCAGGCTCTGGCTTTGCTGTGCAGGAGGAGGGACAGGACTAAAAACTGGAGAACATTGCTGGGATATTGGATAATTTCAGGCATTTGAGCCAACGGTGATAGGAGGCAAGCCCTGGATCAACACTGAACTGGTCTGACACCACCCCCCCCACCCCCCCACCCCCAACCAAAAATCCAACCAAGAAAAACAAAAAAAGATATAGGAAGCTCAGCTTCCTATATCAGGTCTTTTCTTAAAGAGCTAATATGTATCATAGCATTGACGGAGACCCAGCAAGGAGGTAAGAAAGAGAAACGTGTTGCTTTACTAACTCATAACCCATGTCAGTTAAGAGGTATTTCATGCTTTTATGAGGATGGATGTGGCAAGCCTCCAAGAAATGGGTGAAAATCTTGTAGAAAACACTTCCCCAATTAGCTAGAACATCACAATGATGTAATAGAAGGAATGGCAATCATAGGAGGGGGAAGTTACTGACAAAAATCTGTTCCATGTTATTCAAATTATTCCTGATCTAAAAATAGGGATAAGCAGTAAAAGAACAAGATTTGCTAATGACACAAAACTATTCAGGAAAATCTAAACTCAAATCAACCCCGGGGAATTGCAGATGCTATTAGGAAGCTGGATGACTGAATCTCTTTTCTCAGGTTGTTTTCTGATCTTAATAAATGAAGAGTGAAGAAACTAGCGTAAATTATATATATGCCATGACTAGTAGGAAATAGCTATTCCCATCTGGGCGGAAGCACCTCAGGTGTCATTATGGGTAGCTCTGACAATGTCACCTCAAAATGGTGGCAGAGTCAGCTAGAATGCTAGGAGCTGGTAGGAAGGGAATAGAAATCAAAGTATAGAGTGTCATACCACAGAGCATTCACACCTGGTCTTCTATGTGAAACTCTGGAAACATTGTAATTTAAAAATCCTAAGGATTTTAAGAAAAAACAGAGAGATGGATCATAAGGATGCTATGGAATGACTTCTACGTGACAAAGAGCTTGATGGATTTCCTAGGCTGGAAAAGAGTGACTATTGGGGAAAGATGATCATTATCTTTAAAAGCAGTGAGGGTGAATGAAGAAGGATAGAGAAGGTGAATAAGGAGCTATTTCTCTAGTCATTGTTTCTCACTAAACAAGAACTGTGAACACTCGCTCAAATTCTCAGATAGCCGATTTTAAACAAGCAAAAGCAAGTGCAATGAAGTCGTGGACCTCATTGCCACAGGATGTTGTCCTGGACAAAAACATAAGCAGGTTCAGAAAAGCATTAGGCAAATTAGAGGAGGATGCGTTCACGAGTACCTATTAAACATGGTGGCGCAGGTGCAAACTCTCAATTCAGGAAGTCTCTAAGCTGGTACCTTGCTGGTAGCTGGATGGATACAGCAGGGAAAGAATTACTCTGTATATACCCCTCTTCTTATAGCTGTTATTAGGCTGGACTACATAGACCTTTGATTGGCTCAGTATGGCAGTGTCAGATTATGAAATATATTTTTTCCCCACTTGGTAGCATTAGAAGTGACTTCTTGTCACTGGTACAAATGGCACAACACATCACTGAGTGAAGGGGGAGGGTGTTTCGGGAGGGTGTTTCGTGATGAGGTGGGCTCTGCACAGCATGCCAGGAGAACTGCGCTCGTGGCAAGGGTGCCCACATTCCTGTCTGGCTTTACAAGTGGAGGGGATGATGGAAAGTACTACAAGGCAACGTGCTCTTCATTTAATACAGATCATCTGTCTTAGTCCCAAAGGTGATTGAAAACACATTTTTACAACAGAGAAAATGAATGGCCACGGTTAATTTGGTAGATGGGAATCTGCTCTGGGAAAGTGAACAACGGCTGATCAGAGGGTCATGTTCTTGCTGATAGTGCGGCTGCTGATGTTTTTTCCATATCAGTGTCAAAGAGGGAAACCAGCAGCTCCTATGCCAACGAGAGGGCTATCTGTTATGAATGTCAGCACTTTGTAAACTACTTCACTATACTCCCTGTCTCTTCTCTTTACCCTCTAGCCCCTGCTTTAATAAATATTTTAGATGGGGAGATATTCTCTGCAAGACCTAAATGTGCTGTGTAGATGTACTGTAAATGTGTAGAAGAACAGAGCCTCCTTTTACCACCTGCTCTGGGTTCCACTCGCAAAAATCTGATGGTAAAAATGAGTAGGATAGACTGAGAGAAGTCAGGTGAAAAAATAAATATGCTCTGATTCAGACATAAAAGCTGATACTAAAAAAAAGATCATCAAAACACTTGATAAGAAATCTATGTGAGTAGAATCTGACTTTTAGTGTAACTTAAACGAGTTGTGCTCAGGTTCTGCCATATTTAATTCATGTTAAGTGTTTTTTTCCCTTTTTTTTTTTTCACTTCTGATTTTTGTCCAAAAGTGGAAGTGCAGGAAATCCCTCAAGAAAGGCAGTTCTGGAGATTTCCAGCTCATTTTGGGGCTCTAGAGGTTCAGATAATTTGGGTAAACCTGTGAACTTTTGGATGTTTATCTGAACTGAATCTGAACTCTAAATCTTCTAGGGTTCACCCAGCTAAGTCAAAGGGAGGAAGGCCTATAATGATAATTTTAATGTTCTTTTCTCATTCAGCCATGGGTATGACCCTCCCCAGCCTCCTGAGATTTTCTATGTGCTGCATTAAACAAAGAGAAAGCTAAATAGTGTGTATCACATATGCACAATTAAACATTGTACGCACCATTACAGTTTCAGCTGCTATACATCCTAGTTGCTAGTTGCTGTCTTTGTAGGAGAATTTAGCTGGAAAACAGATGACTGTTTCCAACCTGGCATTGTCTCTAATGATATCTTTCATGTCAGATGAAGATAACTTACAAAAAAACACTAGGAAAAAAAATTACTGAGCTATAGTAAGCAAAGCAATAAAAAGAAAAGAAAGGTCATTAAATAAACACATACATGAATATGTAGTGTTCATTCTGTCAAGTTTTTAGAAGTGAATATAGTAACTTTTTCCTTGTCTGACCTTATAATCACAGCATCTGAGTTCTTGATGTTTATCTATGGAGACCTCTGGGAAATGGGAGCAGTTTATAATCTCTATTCTATAGAAAATAATTTTCTATAGTACCAAAGATAACATCATATCCTTCCTGATGTCAAAGGCAAGGCACTAGCTGATTTTTCTTGCTGCAAGATTTTACTAGTAGAAGTTAATGTAAGAAATCCACAGCAGAGTGAGTAATGGAGTCAAGATTTCCATCTGCTTTGTCAAACTATCCACACATATCCCATCATCCACCACAGTTATCACTGGGTCAAATTTGTACTCTTGTATTACATGTAAGGAAGCCATGATATGTTTCCTGAGGGTTCTCCAGCTTGAAAACACCCAGAACTGCTACCCTGGCCTAGCTCTCATATCTTCTGTCCTTTTGAGGCTGTATTAGGGATGACAGTGCTCTTACACACATTAACAAACAGGTGTGGTGAAAACAAAGGGCCTGTATTCCGGTGTCCTTCCAGATGCAAGAAAATTAATTGCTAGAAAACTACATAACTAAGTTTACTTTGGTGAACCTGCAGATTAGTGGTTTGGTAGCAAGTCTGAAGAGGCAGTGCGCTTCATTGCTGAGGTTTGGAAACATGGTGCCCTCTATTCCTGTTATCTGCCTTCGGGCACCTACGTGAGTACCAGCGTTAGGAGCCCTCAGTGCTTCCTCCAGTCTGTGGAGAGAGGGCTAGTGACCGCGCTGTAAGATCTGGCTCACTTTCTGGTGGTGCTTGGAGTTACAAGGGATAAATCTAAAGCTTACTTCCCAGATGCCTTCCCAAGTCATGGCAAGGCATTCTGATGTTTATGAAATCACTGTGACTGTGTTACCACAGCAGCAATCATTTATGCCTTTGGAGCTGCCTGCCACTGCAGGGGAAATTCGGAAGAGCTCATTATGTTTTCAAAGGAATTTGGAAACCATCAGCGCTCGGTTTGAGCTCCTGGGTTTTCCGCAGAGCTCGGCGTTCAGCAGGGATATGCTGCTCTCATCAGCTTCTCTCTGTGGGAGCAGCTGCATGTTGAGACCTTAAAGTTTTGAAAACTTTAAGGACTGCTGTTAGGTCCTTCAGTCACACGAAATGTCTGTTGCAAAGTTCAGACTGGGCTTGTTCACAGATTTTTGACAGGGTCTCAAACAAGTTGCAGTTAATTTATACTTTTGAACAGGAACTATGTGGAATTCAGTAATTTTGTGGGATTTCCAGATTTTTGAAATTTGGCTGGCTTTCTGTTTTCTTCTGTGTGTGGATCCATGCAGGCATGACGCTCATAGATACGAAGCTATGAAAGCCGTAGCTTAAGGAATGATTTTCATCAGTCCTTGTGAACGGAATCTTCCAGTCTGACATACTTATATTGCACACCTTACTTCACATTGCACTCAGTCTTTCTAAAATGCCACGTCCTGGAGAGTATGCTTGAATAAAAACACTCTCTAAACTCATTCAGCTTCTAGGAACATCCTATTGGAAAAGTTTTATTTTTTCTCCTAATGAAGCCAATGCAATGGAGCACTGAGTGGGAGTAAGATATTAATGAACAAATCCTCTAGAGGTAATGGCTTAGGAGAAATTTCCATGCCAGCAGGATGCAGGAACGCCTCCTAGAAATACTTAACCTGGTATGTGCAACTGTGTTTACATAGCAAATCAAAGAAGATTAGCGTCCATACACAAGGCCCAAGGAGATCTGAAACAGGGGAATTATACTTACTTGAAGGATACAGCACAGTGAACTTTTTATGATCAAAGATTGCTTTGGGGCTTTTCCCACATATCAAACTCTTAGCCTCAGCTTGAGAGATAGGTATAAAATTGATTCAAATGTTCACTGTCTGAAACCTTTTTAGTTTATCTAAATATGCATCGTTCCTCTGCTTCTGTCCTAGTATTGATAATATTTATTTTGCCATCCAAAGAATGGTTATGACTTTCTTTTGAAGCCAGAGTATTGGATGCAAGTTCACAAAATTGAATGCTTGCAAAAAATACTTAGATGCAAGTCTTGCAATATCTTTTGTTCTGAAAATGTTTTACAGAGAAGTCCCACTGAAAGCAGGTCACCATCAGCAGTAAGATTCTAGCGCTGATGTAGCTTTATCTCAGAGAGAGAGAAAAGCCAGGCAATAAAATGAGATTATCAGTGGAAATGAAAACATTCAAAGGAGTGAAGCATAAGGATAAACAGTCTCTCTCACATGCCCTCAAAAGAGGATCTTTTAGCTGGGGCTTCAGATAAGGAAACATTTCCACTGGATGTGCAATTAGGAGAAATAATTGGGTCGGTTGAACTCTGGGTCAGTTGACCCTGGACCTCATTGTGGCTTAGGTCTGATTCTGCCCTGAGCAGGAACAGACCAGGGAATGTGACTGTACACAATCTTTGTGGAGCCCAGATTCATCCCTTTCTGAGTCTGAATGGACAGGTTGAAGCACTAACTCTTAATATAGCCAAACAGTGGGGGAGCTAAGATCCAGATCCGAATGGGGATCTACGTAGCGTGGTTTGGATCCCCTTTATCCCTAGGGCACTGTAGCATGCTATCACACTTTTGCTTTCCCTTCTTGCACTTATTTATTTGTGAGTCATGCAGTTCTGTCAGCTCACAGCCCAGTTTCTTCTCTGCTGATGAAGTCTGAGAATGGTGATTAATGTCTTATGTTTTGTTGTGCCATCAGTTGCCATGGGAATGAGCTCGAGGTTGCAAATCTAATGAAGTATCCTATCTTGTGGAACAAAGAAGAGAAGGAAGTGGTGACACTGTGGGCAAGAAGCCTTATATGAAAGTCTGTTGTCTGACATCAGTTTAGGTCAGCCTGGCTGTCCTGGTACTTCCTATCTTGTCTTTCAGCACATCAGGAAATCTTATTAGAACTTGCTCTGGTTAGGAATTATTTGTTACTTAAATATGGAGTTTAGAGCCTAATTTCCAATGTGCTTTTTAAAATAATGGCTGTGAAATTCTTGTTGTTTACTGACTGAAAGTTTTTTCCTTGCAAAAATTCAAGAACTGCTGAGAAAAATGCCAACACCCTCCTTTCTAGCCCAGGATGCAGTGCTCTGTAGTGGATGTACTGAGAGGAGTGTAAAACCAGAGCAATATTAGAGTGATGCTTTCATTGTTAAATTGTCAAAAGAGTGGGTAATCTGCAGTGTAGGGACTTCCCAGGGCAGGGGTTGTATCTTGACCTTTGTGTTTTATAGCCAGTGGTCCTTACTTCCTTCACCTCTAATATGCTTCGAAATTATACAGGATTTTGCAGACTGGAAGAACCATCTCACTCTGCACAAAGTTATTAGAAAGGGTGGTGCAATCTCTGAACAGCTAGTATTATTGTTTCCTGCCAAGTGTGTAGGAAGCTGAATTCTTCCTGTACAAGTATTTCCCATAATTTGTACCTTAATTTCCACTATGCTAAGTAAAATCACTTCCTGTCCTGGGGTGGGCTTTTTTTTCTTTGGGCATGTGAAAAGGCTGGAAAACTATATGGATAGCACAGTTGCTCAGTGTTGTCCTTTTCCAGAACTCTGGTCCACGCGGCGGGCAGGATTGTGCTGGGAATTTCCCCCCTCGCATTTGAGCCCTGCCTACGATTTATAGAAGGATGGAAGTCCTGACATTTGGAACACAGCAATGCCTATTGCTTATTTCCCAGTAGAACTTTCGACTTAAAAGATTTAGATGCTTTTCTTTATTAAATGGAGTGAATACTTCAGTGTTTTCAACTCAAAGCCCATCAACATATCCCCATATTTTGTCAAGGGGCCCAGCTGCCAATTCTCAGTGGAAGTGCTGTTAGCAGTGGTGGTAATCCAGCATGGTGGTCTAAGAAAAGGAGCCAGACATTTGTGTTCAGGCTCCAGTTTTCTCTCTTGTATTTGGCTACAGCCACCGAAACCAAAGCTTTAAAAAAAGTCTCTGGTTTGTGATAAACAAGATGGTCACCCCAGAATCAGGACCCCCCATCCCGCTTTTGAAAATGCTGTCTCTTACCTTTGTACCTCTGTTTCTTGATCTGTCAGCTCTCAATGATGCTGTGTTTCTTAAAACAGACTTGGCTGTTCGGTAAATGTTTGCAGTGCAGTGGTTAAATCTAAGAAAGTAGATATGTGAATAGTAGACTAGGTTGTTAATTTTGGTCTGTAATTGCAAAATGAGAATAGAATAGGAAAAGTCATACAAAACTGGATTATGTATTTGAGACTTTAATCTTTGCCATTAAATCTCCATCTCTCTGTCTCTTTCTCTCCCTCTCTTATGCATGCATGTCCCCAGGCCTCAGGCTCTCTGCTCTGGCTCCCAGCTCACCCCCACTGTCACCACAGTGGCATTTGGCAGTCCCTGAGGTGAGAGAGGGAGCTGAAAGTGTGCTGTATGGTGTCCTGCAGCTCTGCCCCGATACAAAACACATTTCCCACCTCCAGGATGCTTTTTCATGTCTCCCCTTTCTGAGCGTTCCCTCTTCCCCTACCCCTGCAGGACAGCACTCCCTTTCCTTTAAGAAAAGTTTTATATTCAGATTACTAATTTTAACCTGATTAGTGTTTGTGAAACCAATAATTGGAAGAAGTCAGTTATTGGTTAACAGCTTTAGTGGTAAATCAGTTCCAGCAGCTTGCTGTGCTGCTGCTAGCATGAATCCACGTGCTTCTCAGCTAGAAGCTCTTGTCTCTCTCTCCTCCCCTCTCTTTCTCTCTGAGATCCTTTGCTGGGTCCATATGGTGTTGGGGATGTAAGCACTTCAGAGGAGTGTTTCAATATACAGTTATGATTCTAATTTTTGGCGTCAGCTTTTTATTACAAGTTGTTGCCTGGCTGGAGGCGTGAGAGAGTGGGAGCAGGGAGGGTTCTCGACCATGTGTGAAGCAAGGAGACAGCAGGCAGCAGTAGCAGAAATAATACAATAATTTTTCTCTGGAGCATGAAAATTGGGGTCTGGAGCAATCCCCTTGGCCCCTAATCTCTTGCTAATCGATATCTGTTGCTAGCTCTGGGGTTTATAGCATAGACCATGACAGTTTTGCTGGGAGGAAGGGTCAGGATTTCAACCACAGTAAAAGTTGTAGCTCAAGTTAGTAGCACGTAAAGTATTTTGGTCTGGCATAAAAAAGGGTGCATGAAGTATGAAATCCAAACCTCTGTTTTAAAATAAGACCTATTCTAGATACTGGTGCTCACTTTCTATATTGTCTTGAGTTTGATTTTCATATAGGTCTAAAAACGTAATGAAAATGTAAACAGATGTGTTTCTATGATAATATGGAATAAGCTCTGGATATGCAGCAATTTGATTTATATTTTGTATTAGGCAGAAGTTGATACTTATAAATAAGATCAGTAAATGCAACCATATTTCCAAGCAAAACCAGTAATAATTGTAAGAGATTGTGCGAAATTATTAGTAAATGGCAAAGACGCAGAGTAATATCCTCTGATTAGCAATTACAAAACCTGGAGATGCAAAGTTAAAACTAAACTCCAAAAGGAATGAAAAGATGTCAGGGACATCTTTTATGCTCAGGTTTAGGCTCTGTCCTGAAGTGATCTTGTGTAGTAGCCTCATAATATCGGACATAATTACCATGCGCGCAATACCACGCACAGCTCTCCCTAACGAAGCGCTGATGTACCATGGTTGATGGGAAAACCAGAATAACAGAGATTCCCTAGGGCACAAAGGGAGCAAAAGCATCAGACTGACTTAGCATGGAGCCAGGTCTGATCCAGCTGAAATTATTAACTCTAGTCCAACACCAGCCCTCCTAAGTGTAACCTGGTCACTTTATGATTATGCGGGTCCCTGTGTACCACGTTCCTTTGTGCTCTGGGTCATGCTGGGCTTATAAAATACCAGAGCAGCCTTATTGAGCACCTGAGGGAAAGAGCATAGGTATGCCCTTAGGAGGTGGCTGAGGGCTGGATTTGCTGGGCTGTAGCATGCTGAAGCAACTGGATGGAGGGTCCTGAGGGGCAATACTGGAGATCAGAGATTCCCAGCGAGGTGCAGGTCCTAGGTGTGTGTGGGTTTTGTGTCTTACTGTCAGGTACTTTTGCCTCCTCACAAACTATGCAGGGACCTGAAGTGCCTAAATGAGGGTTAGAGGTCCCACTTAGGAGTCAGGAGTGAAGTGGACTGCATGATCTCATGTATTGCACTTGCCTGTAAAAGAAAGCTTTGTGGTCTGTTACATTTCGGATGAGTTTTGGGCCTGCCTGAAAGTAGTTAGGGAACAAATGAGTGTACCGAGTCCTTCTGAAGGAGAAAAGGATGAGAGTATTCCATGGAGATGTATTAAAGTCAATCCAAAGTGAACTGATGACTTTACAACCCTCAAGCAAAGTACCCCAGATCATTTGTTTTGTGCAACAAGACCGTGTATGAAATATGAAAATGTGTACATGACCTTCTTTTAAACTGCTGTGATTTATTGCTGCCAGAAGCATGAGGGAATCAAGATGAGCTTATGAAGAAATCAATGTTATGTGGGATTGCAAAATTATGCTAGGTCTGACGAATCCTTTCTGAAACCCTTTAACCACAAGAAATCTGCTGCTTTACTCAGATGTTGCGGAGTGGATATCTCATCCACTCTGGTTCCAAAAAACCTTAGGTCTCCAACTGATTTTCAGGAAGGTGATGTTTGCCTTTTTTTAGTATTAGTGTTTGTGTTCCATGCAATCTTCTGTATGCACTTAGGTGTTGTTGTCATGATGTCTTTTAATTGCTGAGAAACTTGAATGATGCTGGTTTTATTGTCTTTGGCAGCATAAAACAACCCAATTTACCTTTTCCAGATTATTCAGCAACCTTTATTTGCCTTGCTCTATTAAACATGCTTTAGTTTAAAAGCTACTATGTTCTTTCATATTTATAATTTGACCTATGCTTCTCCCATTTTCCCCATCCTTCTCAATACCTTCGTTCTGCAGCTGCTGTCTTCAGGTGATAGGTCTGAAGCAAACAGATGAATAGTGGGGAGAACCAAAATTTTTTATTTGTTTTCTTCAGAAGACACTATTAATCCCTGAAGCAAAAAAATTCTTTGAGCTGAAAAATGGGACAGCACAGCCTTCAAATCATAATACAATTACTCACATTTGGGAAGGTACCATAGCATGACTTTGGATTTTCATTGCCTATCAATGTTTCCTACAGTATAGGAGTAAATCTATCTGATATTTACAACTAGGTTTTCTCCTTTTCTCTGTGTGCTTTTGTGAAAAGCAAGTGCATCAAGTAGCATGCCTGAAACCTTAAGATACCTCAAGCAGGCATTTTTTTCCAAAAATACTGAGGTCTCAGTCTCAAGCATGCTGGGTGATTCAAAGCAGGGGCCCAAAACTGCAGATTACTTTCAAAAATCTTTAATGGGTTTTGACCTAATTGGAGTTTTGACCTGTCCAAGAACTAGCCTATAAAGGTATTGCGGTACACGAGCCGTCAAATGTCTGTGACTTCTTGGTAAAGCAATAAAGTGGTCTGCTTTGCGCTATGCAGAGCTAACCTTTGTGGAGGTTACCTGTACAACAGCTTTGGGAATGCTAGCAGGTAGTCTGTCCTCATTAGATCGGTGTGATGGAAAGTCCCCATCAAACAGATGTAACGCATGTAGCGAGTGTCTCGTAGAGCGCAGCGACATGGCATGCATGCAGCCAGGGGAATGTGCTGCAGCCTCAGCACAGCGATGTACTGTTGTAAGGCTGCCTGGAATCAGACCTCCTTCCCACCCGTTGAGCCACAGTCATGCTCCACTGCCGTGCCTCACCCATCCTCAAAACCCGCTGGCATTTGGGGTCGCTTGGTGGCAGTAATCTACATGACTCTGTGCCAAACTCGACTCTCGCTTTCTCCTCGCTGGGGCCATCAAAACATGATGAGGCTTTATTAGACTTGGGAGTTTCGGCAGCTGCTTCTCAGCTCTCCTGCATCTGTCATGGCAGACTTCTCTGTTGCTACAGAGACCTCCACTCTTGGGCTGTGAGAGCAGGAGGGTGCTCCCCCACAGCCCAAATGATGTCTGCTTATGATAATGTTCCTACCAGAGATGCTGGCTGAAAGCCTTTGCCAATGAAACTGTCTTCGGTAGTATGTTTCCCTTCCTACCAGAAGGGAAGGAGGATGACATTTCTTTCCCTGAAGCTTCTGGTCATAGGGCTTAGAATAGGCAGAATTTCCTTTGCTTCTGGTAAAAACCAGTCAAGATTATGTATGACAGGGCTGTGTCCTCTATGGATCATGTTAATTGTATATGCATCTCAGCTTGAGGTAGGTCTGGCCTGACTCACCATTACTTTGTGGTTGTGTATGACAGACAGGGATTTCTTTTTCTAAAAAAAGAATATTTTTTTTAATTAGAAAAACTTTGTGCTCAGATGAGATTAATCGTTTTAGTCAGTTTCCAATGTTTTGATGAAAAATCAGATCCTGTAACATTTATTTTATTATTATTGCCATGTATTATTGTTATTGCCATCATTTTCAGTCAAACCTGTGAGTTTGTTTTGGTTTTATTTTCAGATGAAAGTTTTTGCCTTGGGACCTTAATTTGAAAGTGATTTTTTTTTTTTTTTTCTTTGAGTCTGGTCTGGTAATGTACTGTCCTTCAGTAGGGATGAAATCAGCTCAGGAGGTGCTTGGTTCAAGTGTTGGGATTTCAGGACTGACCTTAGAGTAGAGGAGCTGCTTGACAGGTTGCACTTTGTTTCCTTCCCTCTGCTCCCACATTCTGCTTGTGTGAACAGAACAATTGGTGCTGAGGAGCTGATGTCCGCATGAAGCACATTTCAGGTGCTCTACCTTGAACTATTTCTAATCTGGTCCTGTAGGCTGCATACCCGTAACTGGTTGGAGTGCAGTAGCTGCACTGCTGGAGTGGATCTTCCAATTTAGTTTCATAATCCAGTTTGTGAGCCCTAAGGCTGTTTGAAGTGCAAACCAAAGCATGGTAAGTGGGATGATGAGGACATTTTCTTCAAAAGCTTGCTCCTGATTTGAAACAGAAAGCTAGTGTGATCACACTTCCTTTATTTCTTGTGCTCAGTGATTCCTGACACATACCCTCTATATGAATATCCCTCGCATGGGATGCGCTCAGAAATGCAGCTGTGATCTCATGCAAGCTTAAGCATTATGGGCCTTTACGCAGTAAAAAAGAAAGAAAGAATCTAGTCTTGTAAGAAGTCCTGCGCAACGTGCATTAAAACTATGTGAATGGTTGTCCTCCCTGTGCTTCAGATCATTTATAAGTCATCTGGAGCAAGTATCTTGTGTGCAATTTTTATCAGTTCAAAATGTGGACTAATTTTCCCATATTCAGTGGCCTTCAGCTAAGTTTTTCAAAGCCCCATGCTATCTACAGTGTCAGCTACTCTTTTTACCTGGCCTGGATTCTCTTCCACTTACATTACACACTCACTTCTACATAAACTCTACTTCCGCCCTGTTTTGGCTTATCACCTGTAAAATAGTCATCTACCTTCTGAGATAAAAGCACAGACAATAACAGTGTGATGTGTCTATCCACCCCGACCCAACTTAAATTTGGGAGTGAAAGGTGTCCTGTTAAATTCAGGATTACCTTCATCCATCAACCGCTGGTGTAAGTAGAGCTACAAATCCAAAGAATGTAGTGCTATTTTAGCCATATTTTTCTACATCTGTATCTTTGTAAGAAAACTATGGTCTAGCGTGCTTGGATGTTTTTAGTATGTTAAATATATACAACAAACAACCATTAACGAGTTTTAAAACTGTGATGCTTATTCAGTCCACTCAGTGCTCTTGAATGTGAGCCAACATTAATTCAAGCCCAGTTGATCCTAATAAGTAACTAAGACCCCATTTCATAAACATGCAATTCTAGCTTGTTATTTCTGGCGCTCTCATTAAGCAAAATCTCTACTCTCAGAACGACAGAATTAAGGGATTAGGGATAAACTGAAAATTGTAAATAATTCACAATTCCTTCCCTCCTCTTCTCCCCACCAAAAGCAACTCTAGAGGGGGTCAATAACTGCTCTTAGTTATACACCTTTTCTTCTGTGAGTTATGCACATGAGTGTGACCTGCCAGTGCAATGGGATTTGCTCATATGAGTGGAGTCTGTACAATTGGATGTAATATCTGATACTTTCTATTATCATCATAGGTTCACTAGGACAAAGCACCAACGCCTACACTAAAAGCTACTACTTACACTTAGCTGTCCTGAACAGGGATCTTTAGTGCCTCCCTAATGTATGTTGTCCCAATATGTATTTCTTTTCAAAAGAAATCTATGAAATTTCAAAAGAATCTATGACATTTTTTACTAAGATGAAATCAGTGTCATTTCTTACTCTAGTCCTTCAGAAAATCTGGAACATGTGTTATACTTGTTCGTTAAATAGATTTTCTCTTCTACTTCTTTGATTTTGCAGAAAGATATTTTATGAAGATCTTGTGGAAAAGGAGAAACTTTGCAGCAAATTATCAGGAGATGCATTTTATTACGTAAAATCCAGTGATGTAGGAGTTCAGATTAAAGCAGCATAGACTGAAAAACAATATATTTCTCAATACAGACATTTCTTGCTCAACCTTTATCTCTACCATGCCACTGGACTTCTCATGCAGCTGTTGAAGTCCTAGAGCTGTAGAATATAGGTTTAGGACTGTCCTTTTATGTGTTTGTACAGTGTCCAGTCACTGGTGTCTTTGGCTCTCTGAGCTTCTAGGCATTACGGTGATATGGAAGAGAGTAAGAGGTAAGGATACACTTTGCCTCTCTCCTGCAGTGGGAATTGCTTGCTTGCATAACGTCTGTGTGGCTAACATACTCTTTTGCTCAAACTCTGAGCTTTCTTGCTGATGCTGCAATGTTCATATAATGCTGTTGTATAGTTGCAGCATTGTGCCAAAATTAAAAAAAGAAGTCTACTTAAATTAAAAATTGGGATACTAATGGCCTTATAGAGTTGCTGTCTTGTTTATTCAGTGTCAGTGAATGGCAGTGCTGTTCGGCAGCACTCATTAATTTTTCTCAAGTGGTTGCTGATGTCATTATTGTTCTGGGCTTTCTTTTTTCTTCATGTGCAATTGTTATTTTTATCGAAGCATGTGGGGAGAATGCTGTGCACACAGCTGTGTGAGGAAAGAATTCAGAAAAGGCCAAGTCAGTTTGTAAGAGAAATCAGGTGTATTGCCATCAAGTTTTGGGTCAGTAGCAGGGCACTAAGTGACTTGGCTTTCTTAAAAAACAGACTAAGGCTTTTAATTTCTGAACAGAACAGGGGAATGCATGCAACCCACAGAGACTGGAGTCTCTCCAGGCCTATCTAACATAATGAGAGAATTCTTTGTGAAATGCATAAAACGATGACATTTTAGTGGTGAGTGAAATATTTGATTACTTTTTCCATAACCTAAAATAATTGGAATGTTCTTTTGCAATCCCGTTCCCGGTGAGGACTAGGAATATGTAACCTCACCATATATCTACCTCAGAGACATCTCCAGGGCAGCGTGTGGTGATATGGAAAAATGGGTTGAAAAGTCTTTTTTAACCCCCAAGGAAAAGTTACAGGCATGTTCATCTGGGAAAACATCCAGAAGATGAATTCAGAGTCATGGCTACAAGTCTGAGGAGAGGAAAGATAGTCTGGGCAAAGTTTGGTGAGTGCTGCGGTGGCCAGTGAGATAAGGGTGAGTGCCCAGCGTAGTCTGGTGCATCCGTGTGGCTGTTTGCAGAAGGGGAGAAGGGGCATGCTGCTGGCTGGCACCCCGGGACAGGGCAGCACAGTCATGGTCTGGGGGAGCGAGGTGTGGTCCCAGTCTGACTGGACTGACTGGCAAAAAGACAACCAGGTCCTGAGCTGCCTCTTTGTCCCCTTTCAGTGCACCCTGCTCCCTGCCACTGTCCTGAGGGGGTCCACACGCATGCTGAGCTCTCATGGGGCTGGTGTGGTTTCTCAAGTTTGGACATGGAGGTCTCGGCCCTGTGGGTGACAGGCAAAGCCTGGGTGTGCCAGCTCAGCGCCGGGCCCCTGGCTGGCTTGCCCCTGTGGCCTTACAGGGCTGATGCTAAAAGGATGGTGTATTCCCAAGGAGTTTTACGGTGAAGGGCAGGCAAAGAGAAATGAATAAAATTGTACTCCCTGCTGGCTGAGGGCTGAAATGGCTACAAGACATTGAGGTCTGTCTTAGTTCTGACAATCATTAGTATTTATTGGTGTGTGAGGAGTGAGTGAATAATACAGAAGGGATTTTGGCACTTTGCAACACAGAGAAGATTTTTTAACATCATGTAACATCTCTGGCTAGCATGGGTGGTGGTTAGCATAGTCTTTCACAGCAAAGCTTATTTGGTACGTTGAGAGGCATGATTTAGCATTTCAGTAACAGTAAAGAACAATTAAAATCTATTAAATTGGTCCTTGGCATTCAGGACATGTATGCTCCTGCAGCAATAGGAGTACTCCTAGGTACTATGTTAGGGTTTTGTATTTGATGTATGAACACTGAGCAGCTCTGTTACAGTTTAGCATCACCCTGACACAAGCCATAGCCAACCACAGAAGAAAAGGATAGTCTCTGCCCTGTGGAAACGGCAACTGGACATTCAGGAGGAATCTCATGGGTTCAGATTCCCAATACACTGAGAGCTGCATTGGCATATGAAACAGGAATAGACAGGCATTGGGTGATATCCATTTGAACAGCTTGGGATTGCTTTAAAGGTAGACCCAATCTTTCTACTCCCAGTAACATCATATCGCTGCTAGCAGAAGACTATGTGTATTTAGTCACTGAGGACAGAGTATGTATTGCTCAGTATGGCTGTTTTATCAGACTATTAATGGATAGTTCTCTCATATTTTATATTGTGTAAACACAGAAACACAGTTTATCAAAGAGTAGTTTGCAACTGGGCTGTGTTGAATGGCTTTCTAATGTAAAAACATTAAACCCTTTAAAGCTGGACCAGTTTCATTAACGAGTTAGACCATGAATAGTCTGGTGCAAAGGAGCTAATATCTATAAGATGTTGAAAGACTGGAAAGGGATGGTAGGAGTTATATATTAACAGAAGATGAGCCAGGCTACATCATGCCTGTTTGCCAAATTAATTATTTGTTTCAATATTTATAAAAGTGAATAAGAAACAGATGGTAGAAATGGAGATGCCTTTTAGGTTTCTGTAATGGAGAAAGGAGAAAGAGTGAGAGGAAATCAGAATCCCACCATAAGAGAGGAACAGGAAATTAAAATGTCAGACAACTGACAAAACTGCAGGACCACACACAAATATAAAGAGGTTTCTCGTAGGATCTCTGAAGCATTTTAAATTTAATTCTTCTCTCTTTTGCCACCCAGAAATCAGAATAAAAATTTTTTTTAAAAAAAGACGAAAGTCAAAACACACACCCTCAACCCAGTTGTTAGAATACAGTATATTGAAAATTTCTTTGGAAACATGTCTGAGTAGTTTGGAAAAGTCCTACTGTAATATCTAGTAAGAAGACACAGAGGAGAGGAGATGGGAAGTTCCTGACTCATGTATCAAGTTTGCTGGTATCCATATCCTTGTACTTGGCAGTAAGAATTCACAGTCTTTACTCTGCAAAGACCGGTGATATGGCAGGCAAAGGCCTTGCAGACTAGGGTTAACAGGGAACTCTAGGTTACGTTTGTCCTCTGCAGCTGTTCTGAGCACCCATTGCTTGTGGTTTGTCCTTGCATTTGGCTGTGTTTTTGCTAATTTCACCTGAGGTGCAAGATGTGAGAGATGGGGGCAAGGGAGTACTGCTGGGTGTAGGGGTAGCCTTACAGTATATGTTACACTTAGAATGTCAGAGGAGGGAAGGAGGAAAATAGGGGGTAAAAGGATAGGAAGCTTTCACATTGAACAGATTTGGTGGAAATGTGCCAGGTGTGTTAACTGAGGGGCAGGGATCCCGAATCCGTGTGGGATTCTGATAGTCCCCCTGCAGCCAGCACGCAGCAATGTATGTTCCATGCCTGTCAGTAGAAGACAGATCCGGAAAAGCCAAGTTGGTCTTCACAGAAATCAGTTTGTACTGCTTCATTATCTGAACCAACTGAATGTGGAAAGAGATTGTGAATCCAGATAGGGTTACTGGTCTCTTTCCCTCTCAGAATTGCTTCTGGTTTTTGGTATCCATGAGAGTACAGGGAGATATGTGCTTTGTCCAGTACCCTTCCCAGCTGGGGAGGGTTTGTTGCTGTTCTAATAATCTCTGCTTCTTTAGCTGCCCCTTGCTCATGTCTCTTTATATTCAGCAATCATCACTGAATAAGGGCTGTCTGCTGACCTTTCCCTCAACAGTAAATTCTGAGCCAACTGTGCTGCTCTGCTGAGATATGGATGTTTTTCCTTCTTTCTGTCTGTCTGTCTGTTGTGTGGTAGGGTTTTGTATGTCTCACTTTGACTTTGGCCAAGTGCCTCACAAGCTATGAACTCTGAATGTCTGCCTTATTTGGAGAAAAACGTAGGCTTTTCAGTTGGCTTGACCTCTCAGTAAGTTTCCTACTCTCCTTTGACCTGTTTTTGCCTTGCCAGTCTTTGTATTAAGCTTTTTTCTCTCTTTCACATGTAAAAGTTCACTGATCCCTCTTCCTTCCCCAGTAAAAAGAAGAGAAAATGTTAATAGCTGCTGCTAATTGTGCCCCAGTCCTTCTGCTGGCATTTGATGTTCATCCCAGGAATAAGACATTTGCAAGTTCACATTCACACCAGGTCAGCAGATGCTGCTGCTGAGGATTGTACTGAAACTTGTAAAATAGCCTACTTTAATCATAAGTATGGACAGGTCTGCCTCATAGAACTATGTCCTGGTTTTGGCTGGGACAGAGTTAACTCTCTTCTTAGTAGCTGGTACAGTGCTGTGTTTTGGATTTAGTGTGAGAATGATGTTGATAACACTCTGATGTTTTAGTTGTTGCTAAGTAGCGCTTATCTTAAGCCAAGGACTTTTCAGTCTCCCATGCTCTGCCAGCAAGCAGGTGTGCAAGAAGCTGGGAGGGAGCAGAGCCGGGGCAGCTGACCCGAACTAGCCAAAGGGATATTCCATACCATGGAACATTATGCCCAGTATATAAACAGGGGGGAGTTGGCCGGGAGGCACGGATTGTGGCTTGGGAACTAACTGGGCATCGGTCAGCGGGTGGTGAGCAGTTGCATTGTGCATCACTGGTTTTTTTTCTCCCCCCCCCTTCCTTTTTTTTTGTTATATTCCTTTTCATCACTATTATTATTATATTTCATTATTACTATTGTTAGTATTATATTTTACTTTAGTTATTAAACTGTTCTTATCTCAACCCACGAGTTTTACTTTTTTTCCTTTGCTCTCCTCCTCCTCACCCCACTGGGAGGGGGAGGGGGAAACAGCTGCGTGGTGCTGAGTTGCTGACTGGGGTTAAACCACGACAAACTATTATTGCTCACTGCATTTTAGCAGAGACTGGCAAATTCAGCCCTTTGTAAGTAGGGTCTATAGACAGTCCCTGAGAAATAGTCTATTGTATCTTCGTGTTCCAAGAGTAGGCTTTTCAGGTCAGTATTGGTGAATATAACTATAATTTTGGAGGCAAATGCTGGTCCCTCAGTTGTATCAATGAGATCAAGATTAAGCCCTTTAGATCAAATGCAGACCACAGTCCACCAGAAAAATGACTTTGTCTGCAGTCAGGTCTTCCTCCAGTTAACAACTGGTAAACCACAAAACCAAAGTGAGGAGCAAAACTTGGCATGGTGGGGTCCTTGGTCAATGACAATAAGATGCCTGTGAAGATGATGGATTTTGTGATTTCTTCTGTATTGGCTTTCAAAAGGAGAAGTTGGAAGGAGAGGAGAAATAAGAATGCAAATCAATAGTGCAGCAGCTCAGGGACAAGCAGAGTGTCGGATGGATCCATTCTTTATTTGTCTGATGGTCTAAAATGGGAGCTTTCCATAAATGCATGGCTTTATGTGGCATTTGTTGTAAGCAGGTAGTGTGGGAGCTGCAAATAGATTTATTTTTAGCTGGATGACAAAAGGAGAAGGAGTTAGCGCTTTTTCCTTTTGTGTTTCTCCCTTCCTCTAAACACTGGGAGCTTTAGCAGGTGCCTCCTTTGGCAGATAGATATCTCAGGAACCTGGTGTTTCCAAAAGATCTGAACTGAACTTGTCTGAACTTGTCTGAAGTTACCATTTACTGACCATGTGAAGGAATAAGGGACGTTCAGGTGTGGGACACTAGGAGTCAGTGTCTTTGCTGATTAGAGTGAGATAAGACTCACCCGTGAAGCAGGGTATGAAGGAGTTTTTTGTACTTTTCATCTTTTTGTAATTTTCATCTACTTTTCATCTGACACTATTTCCGATAAAGCTAGATTTAAATTCATCCCAGGGGCTACTCCAAAGATGAGTTGTATTTGGTCCATTGAATTTGTGACTTAAAGGCTAAAAAGAAGACATACGTGTTACAGAAATGTTGCCTGTGATTGACTGGAGAGGAAAGAGAGTCCAGTCCCTTGTCCCAGGATGTTCACCTCTGTGGGATTTTTCTCTTATAATTTATTTTTTCAGGCATCTGACTGAAGCTAATGGCCAGCCTGGAATAAATCTTAAAGATATTTTCTTCCTTTCCTCTCCACTTAACTGAAGGCTGAAATGTGTTGTCCTGCCATTCTTCCTGCCTGTTCCCCTACCATTGTGCTCTCACAGGGCTGCTGTTACAGAGGGTTGTCACTGTGATGGACAGGAGTGACCTGAGTAAGGCTCAGTCCTGTGGAGGAGAAATGCACTGGTAGACAGGGAAGGAGAAGGATCAGCATCAGCACAATATCCAAGGAACTGATGTCTTTTTCAGTTATGCTTATCCATACTCTTAAAGCGTGCCATTCATAATGCTTCCTTCACCTGCAAGCCTTGCAAACCCCAGCCTCTGGTGGGCTTGCCTCCCTTTGCATTCGTCCCCATCTTACCACACAGCCACTGCTGTCTGTGTGGTCTTTGAAATTCACACGGCTTGGTGGCAACCAGTAGGGAGGGAAAATAACGTGTTTTATTTATTTAGAGTCAAGCACAGTTTAAACTCCATTCTAAATAAATAAAAACTCTTAGCCAGATTTATATAAATAAAAAAGCAGATTTCCCCCTCTCTTTTGGCTGCTGTTGAACAGCATCAGTTTCAAGACCACACAAGGAGCTGTGTCGACAGCTCTGAAATGTGCGGTGGAGGCAAAGGTAGGAGGTGTAGGAAGGACCTTGATAACTTGCTTTGGGCTTCTAATGCATGGAGGTTCCCTGTGTACATAAAGGAGTAGCCCTGACACTGTGGTGGGTTAAAATGTTAGAAGAAAACTGGGAGCATCTTATGTCTTTGACGGAGGAATATTTCTATAGAAGACCAGTTTTTCTTCAGATTGTTCATCCATTCTACCAAGTCATCTGTGTGAATGGTAGGATTAGTTGGCACAGCTGAGCACTATTATCTCAGTATTTTAGTATAGCCTAGAGGTGATAGAGCACCCATAAAAAACAGTGATTTGAGGAAGAAACGCTTCATTCTTAGGAGGCTGATCACGTTTGGCCTTTGGGGACTGAGTCTGCATTACACAAAGGTTCCCAGTTTCCATCAAATGGTGCTCCCACACAGGTGCTGACAGTGCCATGTCTCCTGTTACAACCATCACTTAGGGAAACTCCAAGCATGGTTTCATTTTCTTGGGAATGAAACGTATTATGTCTGCACAAGGTTTCAGATCTCTCTTCACTTTCAGACCTGCCAAGCTATCAGGAAGGGTGACAAGCAGCTGCTATGTGGAGCACCTGGGTTTTGTTACTCCAGATGAGAGATTATAACAGGCCTTAAATAGATATCTGCTTTAAGCAGGTTCTCCTCGTGGCAGAATTTACTCCGCTGCTCGTGGATGAGGATGGGCTGGAGGACATGGTTCTGCTGGTTGCAAGATTAGGCTGAGAACAAAAAGGGCCCAATTAATGATTGTTATTTTGTGACTGGTCAGAGGCCACTACAATTCTGACAAAAAAAATCAAAGAAACACTCTTGCAAAGCAAAGCCTTGCTCACAGTTCATTACCTCTTTCATATTCTGAACCTCCTTGGGCTGGCGGACAAAATGACCAACAGATGTTAGTCACATTGAGGAAAAATTTCAAAGAATAATTTTTTAAACATGTCCTTTTATAGCTTACTTTACCCACTTTATATATTAAAGTTATGTATGCTTATATATTCCACAATACTTTTGGGTTGTCTTGTTCTGTTAGTAAAACATCAATTCACTTTTCTCTTCCCACTTAATGACACAGCTGGGGTCACAGCTTGTCATAGGCAATGGTATCAGAACAGCACAAACTCCTGAACATCTTCACAAAACCCTTATCCTTAAGGTAGTTAGTACATCTCAAGACTGTATTGCTCTATGGTCCAATTAGCAGTAAAATGCCATTTTTCTTTGCACAGATGAAGTCATTTCCTACTCCTACTTCTGCTGTGCCAACCTGCAGATGGTTGCTTCAGCTGCCAAAAGCCTTTGACATAGCAAATGGTCTCTGTCCCAGCCCGCTCAGCCCAGAGGAGTGAAGAGTTTCCCTCCTGGCTCCAGCTGGTGGTGGCTCAGTGAGTCTTTTTCTTTAAGAACACTGCTTGCCTCACTAGAAAGAGCATACATTTTGAAAATGCTACTTGATACATGAACACAGATAGTGTGGCATAGGCTCACACCGCCTGCCTGCACGAATTTCAAGGCCCCCTAAATTGTTCCATGCATAGGGGAGTGGATTTAATTTTTATGTGTGCATATTACGATTTCAGAAAGAGATGCTGCATTTTGAAAACCTGAATGTAGGAGAGCTAGGAAAGATGGTGTGAAATACTTTCAAACCTGAATTGTATTGATTTTTTTCATTTTCCTTCTTTAAAAAAAAAGTTTTTAATGCTTTCTCCTATGAAAATACAGTGTCAGTGGCAATGGACTGTATGTGCAATAAACGGCTTTTCATGGTTATTAAACACCCCAGCCTTGCCTTACAATTTAACCAGCCATAAAGTCATTTATTGCATTGTATGCTGAGTTGCCATGAAGGATATCACTCACTTATCGCAGCATTCTAAGTGACTACCCCAAAGAGACTATTCATTTTCACAACAGAGAACAAAAATGATTTACCTGATTTTAACTCTCAATAGTAATGTGAGATGTTTAAGGCCTTGAAGATAATTTAATGTGTGAGTTTTAATTTTTTTCTAAAAATGATAGCTGAGCTATTAGAACTGAACCAGAAAGCAGGCATATTGGTGACTATGAGATATCATACTATCTGGCAAGAATGGACTCCTGGAGAAATTTCGTGCAAATTTACAGAAAACAACCAACAAATCTAGGTCTTGGGATTCTGAGTGAGATGGAGTTGCTATTCCAATTATTTTACTGGAATTTAGTGTAAATGTTAGCTCTGAAACATCAAAGAAATTCCAAGGAATAAAAAATAAAAGCCTATGGGAGGCTATGTTTAAGGAGAATAAACAGGATGATCTGTGTAACTGTAGGCAGGCTAATCTGACACTGATTCTGAACAAAAATAATTAAAATCTTCTTAGGACATACAATTAGCTAAAGATTTTAAAGTAATTGTTGCCAATGAAGATAGTTTTATTTAAATCTGCTCTTGCCAAATAACTAGATTAAATTTCAAATATTGTTGGTAAAGTTAAATGTGACGACAAGCTGCTCACTTAACAGATTAGATTAAGATAATTAGTAGGAGATAAAACCACTCACTCCATATTGCAACGATTAAAAATGTTTTGTAAAAAGTATCTATAAAAAGTTTATCATCATCACAAGGGTAGAAAAGGGTTTTTTACTCAGGAAATCAGTCAGGCTGATTGCTAGCCCAGTGCTATTCAATTGGCTCTTTTCTTCCAGTTATTTGGAAGTAAGTATGAAGTTATTGTTAGAAAAATATCCTGATGTAATCACACCTTGTTCTGGTAGGACCTTTTTGCTAACCGGGGGGGACTGTTTGATAGGGTATGTTTGGAAGAACAGGCATTTTTATCACAGATGAATGCGAGCACAAAGGTCTGTATTTAAGAGGAAGAAGGCCCTGCATGTAAGATTTCTGCATGCTAGAAATCAGTGATCCTGAAAGTTTTAGAGTTCATGGTAGTCACCTAAGTTAACATGAGCTTTTAGGCTGCTTTTAGGAGCATGACTACAGTATTGTATGAGCAGGTGGGAGAATATTGTGTAGGATTGGAGAGGTGATTATTCTCATAGATAGGACTGATGAGCTATTTATTAGAAAAACAAGTTAATTTCTGGTGCCTGTTAGCAAAGGGGATCATAAACTAAGCAAATATGGGGAAAAAAATTCCAGGGATGCTCTGAGGGCCTATCGATACTATAGATCTTTAAGACTCTCAAATACACAGTGTATAACTTACACGTATAACACATAATACATACCAGTATTTCTGGTGTTATAATTTTATCTATAAATATATATGTATTTGTATAAAGAAGTATGTATATATGTGTGCGTGTGTGCTTGGGAGGTTTGTGGTACCATACCTTCTTCTCAATTATAATAGTGTCCATGTAAAAATCTTAGCCATTTAAAAAAGCAAATTAATTCTTTTATTAAGCTGTTGTAATTCATCTTGCTTTACCTTATACAATATTTTTATGCTTACAATGCAGCTATTTGGCGTGACTAGTATTGTGTATACAACTATAGCTCCAGACTAGCTTCATTGATCTCAGTAGCATAACGGACAGTAGGACTTGGCCCTCTAAAATTTAATATGTCAGTCCTAAAATAATTTTAAAAGGTATTTATATATCTCCTCCTCCTCCACACTACTTGTAACCTGAGAGCATCCATGTGGCTAAGAATACAGACTTGTCTTTTCTAAATGGAAGAAGTTCTGCTCATACCACTGGAGAAACAAACTAAAAAATAAGGCAACCAGATGTTTAAAAATGTTGAAAGTTCCTTTTTTTGGAAAGGTAGCTACGTTAAATAAACATTAAAATGCTATTTTTTCTATATAACTATTCATTTTAATGGCACCCCAAGAGTTCGTCCAAGGGTCTCTGGGTCACTTGGGAGAAAGTACAGTATATTTTGGCTCCACAGCCTTTGACTTGCTACAAAGAGCTAATTCTTCCAATTAATGAAATAAATGTTGTTGATGTAGATGGATTGACAAATTATTTTAAAGGCTAGTTTATTCAAGCAGATAGCAAGTCTGATACGACTAGAATGCTTTAAGAGGCCTTCCCTGGCAGAAAAAGAAGCCCTTGGAAGAACAAGATATAGTAAATATTCACCCCCATTGACCTGGTGGCGCTTATTCCTTTGGGCATCTTCTGTCCACAGTGGCACTGCAACGAAGCTAGAAAGGATGAAGACTTTTTGTCCTGTAGGGCTTTCAACAGGGCTTTCTGTTTAGGGCAAAAGAAACCTGTTCAGACAAGATACCAGTGATGAACATCAACAGCTGAGGTAGCTGTAGGTCTGGGAGTCCCTGCCGGGCATACTGCAGTTTGATGACCTATTCAATAGAAAAGCAGGTTAATTTCTGGTGCCTGTTAGCAAAGGGGATCATAAACCAAGAAAATATGGGAAAAGAATTCTGGGGATGCTCTGAAGTTTATCGATATGTGCTTTATGATCAGATGCTGAAAAGCTAAATAGAGCAAGGAAACTAAAGGGAGAATTTCAAGGCTGCAAGTCTGTTTACGTGGGTAAAAGACTTTTGGAAACAGTATGTTTTCCTTTCAAAAATATATTCCTCTCTTTGGGACAGCATCCTGAAATAGCTGCATTTTAATTCAGTTTGCAACAGTTTATTAGAGCAGTTGTATTGCAGTGTTGATATTTCAGGAGTGGATCAGCTCCATGGATTAATGCATTTACATGTGTCAGTAATGGTGAAGGTGGGTTACTGCACACCTGAGACCCTCTGTAGGGCATATTGATGTCTAGCTGCAATTTCTGAGCTTTACAACTTTAGCTAACTAATGTGATAGCCTCTGTGTTTCCAGACAGGATATAACACTCACTGTCAGCCGTACTGTACATGGTGATGGAAGGCATGTTCCTGCCTTGATACCCAAAGATATAAAAGGGGTTATGGAGAAAAGCTTCTCATCTCTCAGGGAGCACATCTACCTCTAGTTATGGCTTGAAAAATACAAAAAATATGAGTTGAAGAAGTCAAATGCAGGATTCCTTTTGCCTTCTTTGGAAGCAAGTCTTGAGGCTCTCAGCTGGTGCCCATCAGTGTAACGTCAGAGGGCTGTAAGGTGATATAGGATGTTGCACACTGCAGTAATCTGGATATACCAGAACTGGCTTTAAATGCACTACCTGATGTACCACAGCCAGACCTCCTACACCATAGTGCTCAGCTAGGTCTTTGGCAGAGCATGAGGATGTATGTAGCATATGCAGGGCTCCATGTTGCTGTAGCTAAGCTGCTTTTCTTCCTCATGTGTTAGCTTGTTTGGAGCCTGGTCAGCTGTCTATATGCTATATGCTGTGCCATACTATATACAAAAGACAATGTCACAACTGGGCAGAAAGCAACCATCCCTGTAGTGGAGTTAACATCCATGGTCTCTGGGTCTAGCTCAGTGAGAATAATAACTTCAAGACGTGGAATTAAATTGCTTTGCTACTGTATGAGCTTTAATGTTAATTAGCTGTGTGAGTGGACATCTGTGCAGGACTAGCTAAACCTCCAAATCCTGACTGAACATTACTCTATTGGGAAATGCTGGACCTCAGTCTCTGTAGATAGGTGGGGTTTTTCTTTCTTCCTGTTTATGGCAGGGGAGCTTTTGGAGGCTGTTTTATTTTCAGTCACTTGGAGCTCAAATATGAGCTGTCAACCCACAGAGCCGTGTAATATTACAGATAGTTGAATGTTGTTCACTAAGCCCCAAAGGCTAAATCACCTCTGGTTAAAATATCAGTTTTCATTGTTAGTGAAATTTGATTTTTCTAAAGAGAAATGTCAGGAATACATGGAAGAAACTGCCTTATCATTCATGTTCTGGTAGTAGCTTAGTCGTAAAAACAGGTTGTATTTGCAGTACATGTGGATAACCTCTTATAATGTATTGTTTACAGAGCCCAGGAGAGAAATCTCAGCATCATGCCAATGCAAGAATTTTGTTATCCCTTCTCTTGGGAGAAAGGTATGCAAAGAAAATAATTCATTTGTTGTTTTAAGAGGAATATGTTTACCTTCCAAGAATTACGTATCGCAGATTGGTTTGATTACTACCTTTAGCCTATCTGCTGCTGCAGAGTGTTTGCTCTGTTTCTTAAAGAGGAAACAAAATGTGGTGGTACAGCTCAAACACAGGGGATATGAAGAGTACGGATTTGCATTAAAGACTGCTTTTTCTGGCTGCATCTATAGACAGATGTTAAGAAAGCAGCCAATGAGGCAGTTTCAGCAGAGAAATTTGCATGTACTTAAAAGCCTTTTTTTTTTTTTTTAAAAGTTTGTAGACTGAATAAAACACAATCCCCAATTTCTCCAGCTGCGCTCTGTCTACAGATCGCTCCAGAATTTCTGTGCTTTCAACCTCATCTCTCTCTCTTTTTTCTTTCTTTCTTCCCCCCCCCCCAAACACTTCCAAGACCCAAGAGGATAGTTGCTGGTATGTGATGAAGGCTCTGAAAGGAAAAGAATAAATTAACATCAAATGGGCTTCTCCTCCTCCCACTCTGCATGCAGAATGTCTTAAGGAGACCATAGCACAGTATCATTACTGCCTCCCAACATGCTCTGTATCCCAAGAACCCCTCCTAGTTCTTTGCAACCTCCAATAACTTCACTTAAAATAAAATTCCTACTTTGGTCTTTCTTCTGTGAAATTATTGGTGGTGTCTTCTGGAAGGTGCATATTGATTAATTCCCTCAGTTCCTCTTAATGTCTGAAAGAACAGGGATTGTAAGGTGCTTTTCAGGGGCTATTTAGAGATAGCATCCTTAATTAATATCCAATTGGATTCAGCTATTGGCATCTGCTGTTTCACACTGTTAAAGGAACCGGTATATGCTTGATGTTACCTGTCTTTTCAAGGGTACCCTACTTATGTTGTTTCTATCTAGCCTACATATTAAAGAAGGAGTGTGAGTAAAATGTCAGCACTTACTGCGTTGTTGTGTTGGTGAATACTCTTTAGCAAATCAGAGGCTTATGGTTACCTTACATTTCTTGGTTCAGGCAACAGAGGTGAGGACTGAGATGTGGAAGAACACTTTCCCAGGCAGGGCAGCACCCCTGGTTGTGGCTCTCCTGTGGGTCTCCTCCCAGCTTCACCGGAGACCTCTGAGATACCAGTCCAGCTGACAAAAAGGTGCATGTAAAGTTTAATGTGCAAAGATGGGATTTATTTCTGAACTTCAAAATGCCAACTTGTTTTGCCATGATTAACAAGGAAACAAATCTATGATGCTCATGGTAAAAGAATACGGCTGAGAGTGTGGAGGGATGGCAGTTTAGCTGCACTGTGCTAATGTTTGTCCTGTATGAGATAAAATAATCATGTTTAAACCCCAGTGAAAGCAGCCAGAAAACCCTTGTCACTACATTGTATTGGCTTTGATCTGTTGTACTTGATTATGTATTTTTTGTTTGTTACAGGCTCCCAATTTTCCTTCTTTGCTCTAAAAACTATACTGAGAGTATTGCATCACTTTTCTCCACATCAGTGAATCTGCTTATTGACATCCTGTTAGAGGCCTGTGCAAATAGTCTTCAAAAAGGAATAAATGAAAGACACTAGTGAAAAGCAAAGTTTGACCAGAGGGTAAAGTTCTGTCAAAAGCACTTTATCTTTCTTTGTTACTGAGACACGACCAGATGTTTGTTTATAACAAAATGCCTGTGTTGGGATTTTTGAAAGCCCAGATGAGGAAAACTGTATCTAATTGCTGCTAGGAGTGCAGCCATGTCCTAACTGCAACCTGGGTTGGTGTGTCCTAAAATACTATATTTGGAGATTCTGGGAGTGGAATAAAAGCGTATGTGTTTTCGCTGAAAGGAGATAGGGCTGTCAGTTCAGAAACACACTGAACATCTGCTCTGCGTGGGCCCTGTGGTTTAACTAGATTAAAGACCCACATTAAAATGATCATCAGTCAATCAGAACGCTTCCTCAGTCTGAGAAACATAACATCACGCTCAGTGCTGCAGTTTCCAAAGAAGCCGATGTGTCGTGGTTAGAAAAAAAAAAAAAAACAGAACAGTGAAATATTTCACAATTGTGGTTTGTTTGGCTTGTGTGATATCACAGACTAATGTTTAACCTAGGATCAAACAACTTGGAATTTGTTGCCCTAAATGATTTTAAATCTAGCTAATTATTTTGAGCACATCTTAGCTATTAACTCTAGTTAGCAAAATGAAATGTAATTCATGTTCTTCTAGCTTTGGGAGAGTTTCCAATCAATAAAGCTGTAGCACAGACCACAAATTTGTGTTGTTTCAGTGGTACAGAGATCATTTTCCTTTCATTTAAACCCCTAGATAACCATTTAAGACTACCAGACTACAGGTCTTATAAATTATAGGAGTATGAATTGCCAGGAAAGCTCTGTTTTGTTAATAAAAAGAAAGCCACCATTACAAAAAGAAAACCCGACTCTGCCAGATGAATCAAGATAACCCTCTTCAGCTGGCATTTGGCTGTGAGCTAGTTGTATCATGTGTATACAAATAATCCTTTGCCATAGACGAGTTGCTAACAATTGAGTAAATGTTGGTCTGAAGTATCTTACATGATGATTTGCAAGGCCTTTTGCTGTAGAAATTTTGAATTACTTAGAATTAAATGCCTTGTTGCATTTATTAAAGTAATTAACTAGTTTGGTTTTGCTTTTGTTGTAGTGAAACAGAGAAGATACAAATGTGTATTTTCTTCTGCAGAGTGCATGTAACAATGTAATTTTTGAAGTCTATTTAATTTAGACCAGCCAGAAAATGTATTCAGCATTGTGGAAACACAATGTTAATGAAAAGAATTCTATAAATCAATGTACAGCAAGTTGATGCTCCCTTTCAGAAACGCCCACTGCATGTTGAGGAAGCATCTGGTGCAACTTGGATGTTTTTTGTCACTGATTTTAATAGCCAAATGTGCAAAAGAGCTTACTGCAAATATTTCAAGATTTTTGCTGATGGAAGTTACAGATATGAATTGAGAGACTGGAATCAAGGGACAGATTATGGCTATTTGGAGCCTGAAGCGCATTTTAGCATACGGATCCTGTGTGCTTCTCCTGCTCCCCTTCTCATTCCTTCCCTCACACACTCTTGGAACTGCAGTGGGAGGAAGGCTTCCCTCTCGGGAAGCATCAGTGATCCTTTTCCTTTGCAGACAGGGAATTTCTTGGCAGACAGACAGCTATGTTCCCCCATGCTTCTAAGGCTTGGCTTGGCCTGGCCTGCTGCACTTTTCTCCTGGTAATATTTGACCAGTCCTTTATTGGGGCGGTGCTGAAAGAGACCTTGCGGCAATAGATCTCACTGAGATGAATGAATGTGTTCATATTGCAGACCTTAAAAAGACCACACTACATCAGATAAATGCCATGTTGTCAATCTTTTTTTTTTTTTTAATTGTGGGCTAGAATAATTTGAAAAATAAAAAAGGAACTAGGAATCCAATATTATCAGATGATCTCATGATCTAGGATGGCAAGGAACAGGATTTAGGTGTTTGTACGTTAACCTCTCCTACCTGAAGCTGCTCCAAAAAGTCACATTTACAGGCAACAATGTAGTTCTATGTAAAGTTCTGAGGAAGAAAGCTCTACTCCTTAAGGGAAGCTGATGGTGGCAGAACAAAACTGTGAAACATCAAAATGAGAAAATTGTTATTTTCTCATCTTGGATATTTTGTTTCTATTGATTACTGACCATGTCAGATTACTGATGTCATATCCACATATCCCAGCTCCTTTCTCACTGTAACTTTTACTCTCTTCCAAAGGAAGAAACACTGTAGGGGCAATGAGTGACTTGTTGACAAAATAAGTAAGGTTCTCATTATGGAGGGAAGCATTCTCTATTATTTAGAGTGAAATTTTAGTCTTCCAAATGTCTTCAAAAGTCACCATGTGTTCATGGTGACTACTGTATTGGAAGGCATGGTATTTGTCTGATCAAAGGTTGTGTTTCTTGGTCATGTGGTTGGCATTACATCATGGACGTTCAAGTTACTGATAATGCTCTTCAGATGCATTAGAGATTTGGTGTAGTTGGTCTAGACTTACACTAAATGTTAGGTGCCACAAAGTGGCTTCATCCTGGGAGAAAAGCAAGGGGCAAACTGCTGAAATGAAGCACCAATTCAATTGTAAGACAAAAATGGTATGTAGTAAAGTGATTCTGCTGGAGTTTCTGTTGAGAGGGTAGACATTTATCAGACAAAAGGAGATATGCTAGATGTAGAGAGCTACAAAGAAATCAACACCACTGCTGTGAAAAGCATTGCACTGGCATCAAAAAAGAAATTTGTAAAACTGGTGAACTAGCAGCATTACTCCATGGACCAGAAACCACAGCCTTAAATGAAACATGTAGTTTAGCTATGAGTTCTTCAAGAAGTGTCAGGTGTAAAGAAAAATTATTTTAAGATTAAAAAGTCAGAGGGCCAACAGAGTATGAAATTAGAGTATTTAATAGTTACAGTGGTGGGAACTTGAGAGAGGACAAATACGTTATGAAAAGACAGGTAGAAGCCTATTAGAGCAAGCAACCAATTGTGGTCCAATTTGAAGAATGGACATTGTCTATGGGGTTATGATCGGGCTGAGCAGAGTGGAAGAACAGTACCAGGGTCTGAAAGAACAATGACTCTACTTTGTTCCTGGGATCTGCAAATCTGCTTCAGATCAAAAGAAAAACAGGCCTGCTGGCACACAGACTAGCAGGAGAATATTTTATACCTTGATTTTCTAATTAGAACTCATCTGCAATTACATTTCTCATTTCTGTGGTACTTTCAGCTGGTAAAGCAGCACTTGTCTAGTAGTGCCTATAACGCAGATATTGCATCAGACTCCAGCACTGGACTCCCCCAACACTGGAGCCTGAAAGCAGAAACCTCCAAAGAATTCAGCCATGCAGCAAAACTGCAGGAACGAGATAACATGCGACTAGCTGGGATGGAGATGCCCTGAGTTAGTTTCCCAGGTTACCACCATGTGGGGTGGCCAGAGGTAGCTCAGGCCAATGCCTCCCACAGGGATCTGCCCTGTGACTCAGGCTGGCGGCTCCAGATCGATGGCAGAAGGTAGCTCTGGTCACCACGTGTCACAGGGTGAGTGTGCCTGGCCGAGGGTGACAGCACACAGCCTGTCAGCTCTTCTCCTCTACCTGCCCCGTCACATGCTCCCACCCCACATTTCTGCTCAAGGACAAATCTGACATGGCTATGCATAACGCTGAGTACACAGGCCGTTGTTATGAAAGCAGTTAAGGCACTGGAAAGTTACTCCTGAGCTTGCTTTGTGGTATCTTCTCTGTGCTGTCACACCATGTTCAGTGTTTTACTGACACTTGAGAATTTCAGAAAAGCATGCAGTAATTACAGTGTATTATTATCATCTGCATTTCAGATATGTAGCTTATCATAAAACGCCTCTTAAACAATTTCTTGTTTTTCTCGAAGTGTTACTGCAAATGACATCATTTGTGCGTGAAGTTCAGTTGGATATGGTAACACCTTGTAAAGTACTTTAACAAGACAGAAATGCTTAAATAAAGTTTGGGTTTGGTTTCAAAGATCTTCCCTTTAGGAGACTGCAGTAAATTCAACCCCCAGATTGACACCCAGTTCTCTGTATAAATTCAGTTTTCCAGGGTTAACATTTCTTCATGGTGCAATTTAATTGCTTTACAAGGAAAGACTACAGTAGCGCTATATATCTATAGTGGCTTTCCCTAGCTTTTGGAAAGTATATGGTTTTACAATTAAGCAACAGGGATGCTCTAGTCTGTCACATATTTGGGTTTGTTAAATCCATTAGCAAGCAATAAAATCTCTGGTATTCAATCTTTCTCACTATTTATATCTTATTTTTATCCCACCCTTTCACCCTTGCCTTTGATTTACTTTCACTTTTACCAGTTTATTTACAACCAGTAAATAGAAACGATGCCAGTCGTGCTTCACAGCTCAGCAGACAGGTAATGGTGGATCACCGCGCTGGGCCATGCCTATTCAGCCTCTGCTGCCCATGCAGTTTTTTATAACTGAGCCTGGCTTTCTCCATCACACCTCTAAAGCCCCTCTGAACGAAGTCTATCTAGTAAGGCCAGGCTCTTAAAATGGATGTGAGTACTACAGGTTTCCTGTAGTTCTCTGTTTTCAGCGATTTAAGCACAACTGTTTTTCACAATATCCTTATTTAACCCAATATTCTCCTGCACTCTCCAGCCTGATGTAATCCTGCAAGTGCTGGGCAGGGTCTAGGAGTCCCAAGTGATTCACTGAAATATCAGTGTATTTTCAAGCCCCAAACTGAGATTTTGTTCAAAAAAAAAAGAAATAATAAAAAAGAAAGGGCTAGAACTGAATAGATCTGTATACACAGTCCAAAAGTACGTGTATGGAAAGCACCACTCCTTAACTAAAAGTCTTCATAATTCTCTCTCTCCAGGTTCTGACTAATCCTGGACAGGATTACACAACATGAAGATGTCTCACTTGTAGGGTTTAGTCTTATGAGACCAGGGCAAGTTTATCCTCACTCAAGAGGCAAGAAAGGGAAAGGACCTCACCCTGTTAGTCACCGTGGTGGTTAGAATATTTGCTAGTTGTGGCTGGGAAGGACTGATGCATGAAGCCTGCTCCCTGTGAACGTGTTAGCCACTGGACTGGTTATGGGAGTGGTATCCTTTGCCACAGCCTGTTGTGTAATGGGTAAATTTGGTTTGTCATCAGTTAGAAACTCCTCTCTGGAATGAAGCAGACTTCTAACAAAATCTCCTTTGCCCTGAGCAATTGCAGGTAGCATCCACATTGATACAGAGGCGAAAAAGGTGGGAGAGAAACAGAAGTCTGAATGAGGTCCTAGGGAAGCATTCAGCATTTGCAGGGCAGGCTTCAGAATGAAATTTCTGGAGAAAAAAAGATGCCTCTGTGGATATGTTGGTGAATCTAAAATCTGACCAAGAAAAGGCAGAAAATCACAAGTCAGGTAAAGCCTGAAGCCTGTCATTTGTTTTGTGGCAACCATCTCAAGTCCCAACAATGCCTGGCGTTTGGAAGGAGGTGTAGGAATTGGAGGAGCTAGCATCACCTGGAGAGAGTTTGGAAGCGTTCATGGAGAGTGCACAGCGTGCAGAAGGGGGTGATAAAAGTGCCAGTAAACAAGCGGAATTCATCGGGGAGCACTGAACACCAGCACAGCAGGTAAATTAATCTGGAAACAATTTGCTAGCTGTTGGCTGGGGGTATAACTGAGACAAGGCCTGAATACAGAGGCAAGAGCTTCTATTCAGCCAAACTATGTAGCTGCACAAAACGTGATGTAGGAGCCTCCTCTGAGTCTGAACT
Organism: Gymnogyps californianus; assembly: GCF_018139145.2. Lineage (NCBI taxonomy): Eukaryota > Metazoa > Chordata > Aves > Accipitriformes > Cathartidae > Gymnogyps > Gymnogyps californianus. Next base: position 26,850,672 of record NC_059473.1, read on the forward strand.
AGATGCAAAACTTCTACACAAAGCGGAATACAGATTGAGAAATACCACTCTCTGTTTAACTCTCTTATATTTATCTGAGTGGCAATTTTAGAGGACTGAAGCAGTTTTAGTTTAGGTGTAGACAGTGTGATGGTGGGATCAACATACTGGTGCTTCAGGAAAGGGTATAGGCAACAACAGGTGAAATGGAAACACAAGCTTTACAACTAAGGATTTCCCAGCATACATGGGTTAAAAAGTTGATGAGGATAAAATTTGCAATTATATTTGGGGAAGAAGTGTCTTTTACTAGACTGAAGTCATGTCAACCACATCAAGAGGGTATGTTAACTGGAAATACAGCGGACTTAACCTACTAAAGCCTTTAAACTCATCTTTCAGGTAACAGCGACGCTCCCAGCAGGACATGAAGTGGTCTGAGGAATGGCTTTGTCTCTAGAAGACTTCCTTTGCTGTGGAGGTGAGGTTCATAACAAGCCTGGTAGGTGCATCGCTCAGAGCTCACAGACCAAGTAGCCAAACCGTGGTGTCACAGTGACAAACCTGGGCTCCACTGGCTATGGAAACGGGCTAATTGGGCTGAACACATTAGCATGGGGTGAGGGTTTCTGAGGTCCAGCCTTGCTCAGAGGACTGCTCCTGAGAGCTGAGTTGGGTCTTTTAGGCCTTTCCGTGAGTTTGGCTTCACCTGCTGAACTTCTGCTGGCATCGCAGTGCTCCCGCACAGAAACATTGCCTGAAACCCCCTCCCCTGCGCATTTGGTGGGAGTTGCAGCCTGGTCCATGTGGGAAGCAATCTAGCGTGTCAAACCGCAGCCGAGCAGCTTGGCTCCCTCCTGCAACGCAGGGTGTGCAGCATGTGCTGGGCTCAACTTCCCTGTGGAGCAACCTCAGCCTTCGAGACTGTTACTTTTCAGGTTACTGTAAGTTCAATTAGAGTTAAGGTGACTGTTTCACTCCAAGCTGCTGATGAACTGGCAGCTGCTATCTTGATGATCTGTTTGTGATTATCCTACCGAGAGTTTAATTTTATTTTATTTTTGCCTGTTGATATTTGCTGTCCCAGGGGCAGGGCATTACATTGCATGCCCTGTGTATATCATTATGGTTACTCTTACAAATATGTCAATAGAGACAAGTTATTTCAAATCTCTAGCTATTAGGACTCGTTTTTAATGCTACATACATTTGCTACACACCCCTTGGTTTTTGCAGCCCCTGTTTCTGTTCTCAAATCTCAATCTTATTAAAAGTAATATTAGAGTTGATTAACTGTAAAAAAAAAAAAAAAATTGCTTTTGCTGACTAAAGCAATGTCCCTAAACACAGCAGATATAGATTATTTTTCAATGATGGATTCAAACACCTTCAGGGGCTGCTTGGTCTTTCTATTTACTATTATCAATGCTGTAATTTTGTTATCAAGACTGGCAGTTTCTTCTCACAGAAAAACTTTATTACAAGGCTGACCCACCTAACACCTCCCTATTAGTAACAGAAACAAATAAGAGTTGATTGTTCAGCTGCTGTCATTTAAAAAGACTAAATCAACCTGCCACAAAAGAATAATTCCCTCTGGTAACTTTATCCATTTGCCCTTGGTGGTGACACTGTGGATACCACCCTGGTTGAACTATATATTAGTTCCTAGAGAAGCACTTTGAAATATATAGCTCTGCACAATGTTGTAATTGAAAAAAATTGAATAGCCATACATGGTTCAGTAATCTGAAAAGAATGCAAAGGTTCAGTTCTAATTGCTTTGCACAATTTAATACCATTTTCTGCGCTCTCCAAATGGGTTTATTCTGCTGTTCTACGTATATCTATTATACAATTTGGCAGCACTGGCTATATACAGACAACACTGTTTTTTAAAAGGATGCGTCAATATTTTTATTTTATGTTCTGACTACGTTTTTAAAAGACTTACCTAACCAAATGGCCCACTCCAAGTGTTTGCTATTCCAGCGAGAAGGGTGGCTGCTCCTCCAGAGTCCTGAGAAGGGTTCAGTAACCTGTGAGATGAGTTAAGGGCCTGACTTTAAGCTTATCCTTTAAAGCAGTCTTTCTTCTATTGTGTCTTGGAATCAAGTCTCTAAATTCTCTTTGGATTGGGGGAGCTTTAAAAGCTGCTGTGAAATATGTGCTTTTTAAAATTTATTTTATAACATCCACTCAGATTGGCTTCTATTTATTTTACATACAATTCTTCTAGGTTTCTGGATATTAAACCCTGCATACTGCCTGTCTGTGAAAAGCAGCTATTCTGAAATCTAAGGAAAAATGACTCTGAACAGACAGTCATCAGAATGGAACTTCAGCTTTAACTTAAAATTGATGTTGTTTTTTTTAAACACTTGACATTAAAATAATGTCACATTTTGCTCTTAGTGCATTCCTCACATAAATCCTACATATAATATGACTGTGCTTGAGATTACTTAAAAAAAAAAGCAAAAAAAAAAAGCAAAAAAAAATTGTTAATAGTATTACTATCTATAAATACCACAGAGACTAAATCACTGTGCTTCTTTTCAAAGCAAATTATCTTGCTGCTGATAGGAATGGTAATAAAAGTTAGTTAAGATGTAATTCACAATATATATATATTTTTCAAGCCTTTTCTTCCAACTAAGTAAAGGATTCTTTCGGTTGGTGGGGTTTTGCATCTGGTTGTTTTAAGGTTTCTGTGTTGTTTTTATAATGGTACGGATGAAAAGAGTCATACTGGGATTTAAAGCAGGCAACACCAATAGGGTCAAATTGTTAAAAAGCTTAGGAAAAACACTTGCAATATTTTCAAGGTCTGTATAGATGTATGTATGCAAAAGGCATGAATATAAATACAATCACACATTTCATATGTGCCAAAATGTATGCTAGTAAATATTACAGTGCTTTTGGGAGGCTTATTGGAAACACAATCCCAGATGAGGGAAGTGTATGGGAATAAGTATATTGTCAGACTATCAGGATGTGAACTGCACAATGGAACAGAATGAACAGCAGAGAGAAGCAACTTTCTTTTAAAAGGTAATTTAAAATGAAATGCATCTTCTCCATTTGTGGTAGGAAAACCAAAGACAAATGGAGACCAAGGAAAAGAGAAGATAAAAAGAAATTAGTAAATGAAGATACACTGAAGTAAAAACAATTGATGGTTGAGAGGAAGCTGAGATTGAAACTGCCTTTGGACATCACTTAGTGGTATTGCACAATGTTCTTTGTTCTAGGTCAAGCAGGCTTTAGAAAGCCTGTAGGAGATATGAGGTTTGTCCGGAGTTTCTAGATGTTGGAGTCTATTTTGTATATATGTCAGTCTCCAGGTAGTTCTAGATGTAAATTCTTGAAGCATCCTAACTTTCAGCATATTTGTATCCCAATGATACTGTCTTTTATTATTCAAGAATAAAATAGTCTTTTATACAAACTAATTTCTGATTACCTATCAGTACACTGATTATAGGACATAATACTGTTTTTAAGAGAGGTATTTCTTAAAATTAAGATAGCCAATAGTAATTTTCTCTCTCTAGCCTATTTTGCTTAGTCCTGCAAACAGTTTGGAACTGATTACTCAAACCTTGGTTAAGCAATGGTCAGGTCCAGACTGCTTTTTGTGGAGGTAGGTATAGAGTCCACTGAAGGTTATTTTACTATAGCTGAAAAAAGAAGCATTGAATTGGGAATCAATAATAAGATATAGAATGAAAGAGTTAACTTCTAGTTTCACTGCCACTCTTCTGTTGCAGGGACATTATTAACAAAGGCTCGATTGTTGTTTTGGCTACAAGTATTAAGTACAAAAGAACTTCATGAAGGTCCCAGACACAGACTGGCATTTAGGCTGACTGTCCTTTTCCAAAGCAGCTTTTCTATTAAATGAGTCCATTATTAAAAAATGGTAGCTTTAATTAAATCTCTGTAATCTCCCATCAGGAAAATGGCATTAGCCTGCTAGCCAGGAAAATATGGTAAGTCCAAACAGTATCCCTGTTATTAGCACTTGGTTGTCTGTTGGAGTGTTTGATCAAAGGCATGGAGATTTTGATGTTTTACAGTAAGGCTAGCCCAATGTACTCAGGAGGGTGTGTGTGGTGGGAGTTTATAACAATTACAACTCTTTATAAATACTGGACCTAAAATCCTAAAGGTTGCACAAAATACTGCTCTTGTACTGGACTAGCTCCTCCTCGTGGGGTGCGGTTGCGTCACTATAGAAGTGCTTGAACTAGCGTAATTTATTGGCACGCGAGAAAACAGATAAGTGTGTAAGACGTGTTTACCAAACATAGATGTGTCTTCCCCTAAAGGTTGTAGTGCTGGGAACTGTAGGTATATACACAAATAGAATTCTTTATTTTTCATTTAAGTTTTGGTTAGATTATGCTAAATAACTTGATTTAAAATCACACTTTTAAATACTGGTTCAGATGGGAGATCAGAAGCATCTCTAAAGGATTTCACCCATCTCTCTGGATAAAAGCACTACAGATACAGAACTAGTAAATAACAATCATTGATGTCGTTGTTTAATGAGTGGATTTGTTTACATGTTTCTGTCCAACTTGGCTTTAAGATTTACACTTAATTCTTGTTCACTCACCACTTTTGAGTAAGTGACATAGTTACACCAGACTGAGATGCACAGGAGACCTACTTGCATAGTGTCTGAGTACACACTGCCATGGAGAAGTACTCGGGTTGTCTGTGTCATCAGATGGGCTAATTCTTTCTTCTAGGAAAGGCAATAAAAGAAAAGATCATGGAGCTGCTTGTGCTGGAAGTCCACTTGTCACTTACTTGTCCATCATCACTGCCCTTCCTGCTTCCACTGAAATCACTGACAGCTGCTGTTGACTTCAGGGGAATGAGCATGAAGTCCCATGTGATAAATATGAAAATGATGGTAGTCCTGGACTTCTGAGTTTTATAGGAATGCAATTATCTTAAAAACGGGCTTACTACCACCACAAAAAAAAAAAGGGGAGGGATGCAATTACCCAGAGAGCATGTGGCATGCTTTTCATTGATTAGACTGTCCTGTTTGATTAAATTCCTCAACATTTTTAATTTTCTAGCCCTAATTGCTGCCTTACATCTTTCTTGGGTCCCTTTGTTCCAACTCATCTGCTTTCAGGTCCAGATTTATTTTTTCAATGCATTCAGATTCTCCACAAACGTATCCTGTCATTATGTGTTTTATCTATCCCTGCAGATGGTTATTTGACAGAAAGTTTCCATCGACTCCAGAGAATGGGTCCCGTAAATACCCTTTGTGGTTCTCAGATGGAGTACTTGCAAAATGGAATTGATTAAAAGGTCAAAAAACATTACTGTTGCAATGTCTGAATTGTTCCATCAAAGTGATAGTGTGACAAATGTGTGCAAATCTTTTCAAGTGGCTAGTCTGGATTTTTAAAAATTGTTCGGTCTTTCAGATCAGCTTTCTGATGTTTCCTGAAGAGAGAGACATTTTCAAATTACAGATACAAACTAGTATCTCCTCTTGCACTAGTGTCAATTAGTAGTAACTTTGGAGGTAATGAGGTTCCCCTAGTGTGAGTTACAGTAGGACTGTGATTCATAGTATTTAACCTATTTTCCAAATTCTGGCTCTAAGTTGTTCAGAATAGCTGTTTTGAAACCAATAGCTTTATTAGTATAACTAGCTAAGGAAAGACTTCTTGCAGAAAGTGCAAGTAACCAGAGCATACCTGGGTCTTTCAACATTAGAACGACTGATGGGGAACCAGTGGGTATAAGTAATTCCAGACTTGTTTCACATACAGTACATGACACAGGAGAAGAAGTAGCTATATGTCCTCTCTGGCTCAGAAAGTCCTAGAAGGCCAACAAAGTCTTAAAGGTGATGATACTAATTTATAAGGACTTCGTGGCCAGGGCTTGGCAAAAGGTTCATTCTCAGCTTGTCTTCACAGCAGCCTTTACCATCTTGTTATCTAGCCATCCTACATCAGGACATAAATTTGCCCCTCACCATTTAAAATACATATCCCACAAATAATTATTAGCTACTGCATCTTAGTTATCTGCATCGAATCCCAATGGAGACAATATAATTGTAACTTTTATTGCCAGCTAGGTAAGCCCCATATGGTGCCTCCTCCTTGTGATTTTTCTAGCAGCAAAACCTCACTGAGCTGACGTGTACACTTGTTGTGATCTAATCCCACCCAGCAACTAAGCGCCACACAGCCGCTTGCTCACTTCCCCCTGGTGGGATGGGGGAGAGAATCAGAAGGGTAAAAATGAGAAAACTCGTGGGTTGAGATAAAGGCAGTTTAATAGGTAAAGCAAAAGCCGTGCACACAAGGAAAGCAAAACAAGGAATTCATTCACCACTTCCCATCGGCAGGCAGGTGTTCAGCCATCTCCAGGAAAGCAGGGCTCCATCACGCATAACAGTTACTTGGGAAGACAAATGCCATCACTCTGAACGTCCCCCCCTTCCTTCTTCTTCCTCCAGCTTTATATACTGAGCATGACATCATATGGTATGGAATATCCCTTTGGTCAGTTGGGGTCAGCTGTCCCAGCTGTGTCCCCTCCCAACGTCTTGTGCACCCCCAGCCTCCTCGCTGGTGGGGTGGTGTGAGAAGCAGAAAAGGCCTTGACTCTGTGTAAGCGCTGCTCAGCAATAATGAAAACATCCCTGTGTTATCAACACTGTTTTCAGCACAAATCCAAAACATAGCCCCATACTAGCTACTGTGAAGAAAATTAACTCTATCCCAGCCAAAACCAGCACAACACTCCATGATAAAACGCAAACCTTTGCTCCATGACGAAGGCAAAGCCTCAGTGTGAATAACCTCTGTGTCTCTCCATTCACTTGAGAGTAGAGAGAGATAGTTTATGTCTGTCTGCAACATCACTAGTGAATTAGGCACTTGAACTAAGCTTCAGAGATTTGAATAGGGAATTGTTTCTACCTTTCCTTATGTGCTCTCATAAAAGCAGAACTCCTTTAGGGATGTAGTAAGTCAGTTTGTCTCACTCTTGGTTTAGCTAGGCAATCACTGGGCAGACGGGCATCAAATGGAGAACTGTCTTCTTGACAGATTGTGCACATATTCTTTGCGGAGTTTATACGTGTTTCGGGTGGATTTAAGAATGGACTTTACACAGGAGTTTGAGGGAAGTTTCCTTCAAATTCTGGTCACAGATTCACAGCATGGTTGAGGTTGGAAAGGACCTGTGGAGGTCATCTGGTCCAAATCCCCTGCTCAAGCAGGGCCACCTAGAGCCTGTTGCCCAGGACCATGTCCAGACGGCTTTTGAATATCTCCAAAGAGGAAGACTCCACAACCTCTCTGGGTAACCTGTGCCAGTGCTTGGTCATCCTCACAGTAAAAAAGTGATTCCTGATGTTCAGAGGGAAGCTCTTGTGTTTCAGTTTCTGCCCATGGCCTCTGGTCCTGTCACTGGGCACCACGGAAAAGAGCTTGGCTCTACCTTCTTTGCATCTTCCCTTCAGGTATTTATACACGTTGATGAGATCCTTGATCCTATCAAAAGAGTAATTTGAAAGGAAACAGGATTTGTGAGGGAAATTCAGTTTGCCTATGGGTTTGAACAGAGCTGCTTTTGCACAAATTCTGGAAGTGGAGTACCTATATCTGTAGGATGTGTCGCTGGTACCTAACCTCCACTCCGTAATCTGCAGCCTTTTGCAGCCCTGCCTTTCGATCATAAAGGAGCGCTTCATTGCATGGGCAACAGAGCTGACTGGCACATGCACAGTAAATTTGAGGCATGTTGTCACGTGCAGGGTGAGGGGAAAGATGGTAACAGAGAGCAGCCACCAAGCACTCAATTAGTTTGTGTGACTCGTAAAGGATGATGCACCAGATTAACTGTTGTGGTGGGCACATGGCAACTCATAAGTCTGGGTTGTAGGATGATAAGGAACGTCTTATTGAACCAGACAAGTGGCATCGTTTCTTGAACAGTGAGAAGTATTTAACATGTAACACTGTTCTCCAGGAACTTTTAGGAGTTGCTGGTGTTATTGCAATTTATCTAAATTATTTGGATGACAAAAAGTATTTCCAGATAAATACGACTTTGCATAACCTTAAAGCAATATACAGAGATGGTAGGAATATTGCAGTTCAGTAGAACAGGGAGACTAAATTGTAAGTGACAGGACAGTCCCAGTTCTGTATTTTGCAGTGTCTAATGACATGACAGATGCAGTACAATTTATTATAGATGGCAAATGTCAAAGATAGAATATGGTACTACATAATTCTCTCAAGCACTTTTAGTTTCTCGTTAGAATTAATTCACTATTCTTTCCCAGACTATTATTTCATAGCAACATTTGTGATTTCTCATATTATAATATTGCTTTAAAAAAAGCTCCTTTGGATGAGTGTAGGCTGTAAAGTAGCACTTTGCCAAGTTAGGAAATATATCTTTTCAAAATAAAGTCCTATAACAAGAGAAAATAAACACACAGTACTAAGGAGCAACTGCCAGAGAGGTTCACCAAATTCTGTTGCCACTGGAGAGGGAGACAAATCTTTTTCTGTTATAGTTTTTCCTGGCTAGCAAGAGGAGCTGTACACAAAAGCTTCCCTGGGTCTCTTTGGTCTGCTCTTACACTGCTGTGCACTGGTACCGGGTCTGCTCTTAGCTGGTGGCCTATAGACTCGCACTAACTCCTAGCTTTGTGCCTGGCTGTTCTTGCAAAAAACTCAGGCTCTGCCCAATAGATGGGCAGTGTGTCTGCATGCATCTTAAGGTGCAGGTCCCTACCTTCTTTTAACTCTGTTTAATATTCCTGCTCAAATTTAAATCTGCTCTCTTGGTTTTACAGTGCGAGAAGCTGAACATGGGAAAGAAAAATATAAGCATGTACACAGGCAATGCATTGTAATCTAGGTGCTGAAGCATTGCTGTCATCCCTCCAATTCACCTGCTAAAACAGCTCTGATGGTTCTCAGATATCACACATGGCTTTTGGGGCTTTGCCAGCAGTGTTGGTCTGCCCTCATAATGTTCATGTTCTGTTGTTGTTTTGGCAGGCTACTAACATTTTCCCGAGGAAGGAACACATACAAGGGAAGAAAAACAATGAATTCAAGAGCGTCGAGCTAAAAAGTAAGGTTCACTGCCATCTTCTCCGTGATACATTGCTGTGAGTAAAGTGTTACGTACAGCAATTGCAGCACAGGGCTGTCAGTTCTCGTTATTTAGAAACTGAGCAAATGGATAGCATTACTTCTTCAAACAGTCTTCTGAAATCAGGCTGTTGAACAGAACAAGAGGCACCAGTGCAGGTATAGACTTTCACATGGTTTGAGTTGAAGCAGTCGTCTTTCCTCCACTCTCCCTGCAGCATCAAGGAGTGCCAGTGTTGGTGCACTACCAGGGAAGTACTGAATTGAAATGCAAAGTAACTGTGCTTTATGATTTTTTTAAATGAAAATACAGAACTGCTCAGTCGGTCCAGGGCTGAAGTGAAATATTCAGTTAGGAATAAGCCTCACAAATACAAAAATATAAAGGATACCATAGCATGCACTGGAAATCATAGCCTTTTGTTGGGATTCCACAATATTGCGGTAGTCTGTGAAAAGTTTGACATTTGTGAAAGTCCCAGTAGCGTCATGGAATCTGTTTAATGGAAATTCCTGTCACTTTGTGGAGCATTTGTAAAAAACCCACCAGACTAGGAGTACCCACGCCTTGGAAAATTTAATTCTTATGATGCTCTACTACCATTATGGGCTCTTTTATGTTTCGGTAATGAATTATCACTCTGAAAATAAAGCAGCAGTAGGGTAGAATTCCTTTCAGCCATAAGAGGGCAATGGGTACAGAAATCCATCGTTCTGGTTACAGTGCTAACTTACACATGATGAAAGTATAATATATATTTTTATATATATTTTATATATATATCTTTATATATACTGTTTGCATGACCCAACTTTTGTTAAATGTGTGCTAAACTGTACTGGAATCACAGTTCCTGAAATACAGTATGTGTGACCCAAAGGCAAGGCTGTTTATAACTAGTTTTTCAGACCTGTGGATATTTTGCTTCTGTGGGACTTTTGTGGTCAGTGGCACTTATCTCTACTGTTTGCTTTTGATCTTTTGCTTAGGGATTGTGCAGAGCCTCAAACATTTAAAAATAAAGTTTTAACAGAAACAATCTATTTGGTAACAGTCACACCCTCTTGCAGTTATAATTTGTGATTAAAAAATGTGAGAAGAACACTCTGCATATGAAATCCTTTGGTATCACATCGGTGTCAGTGCTAGCTTCATGTTACCATTACCAGCTTCTTTTCCAGCTTACAGATTAGCAGAGATGGTTTATCTTTTCCAGTGGCAGTGGCAAAAGGTGGTGGGTATAAAATATGACCATGTATGTGTTCAGAAAAACTCAGGTATTTTTTATGTAGGAAATGTTCGTGTTTTAAGTGAAAATGAGAAGAAAGCTGAGGTGAGAATAATAGAAATCATTCTTCAGCTCTAAAAATACAAAGACCACTTTATTAAACCTGGGTAAAAAACCCCTCCCTTTTACTTAGAGTAAAAACTGAGTATATCTTCTCTTTTATTGCTCTGATTATGCATAATGCTACAATTTCTTTCTCTAATGATACACTTTTGTATCTACCTAGTCTTTTATTGCTCTAATGATGCATGATGCTGTGATTTCTTTCCCTAATGATACACTTTTGTACTTACCTACTCGTGTCTGGCAGATTATGATGTAGAATACAGTTTTATATTTATGACTAAAAGCCAAGTTCTAGTTCTTCATGTACTACCTTCTCTGAGGTGTCATGTTCAATCAGTAATGCTATGAACAAATTGCTTCAAGCACATATTCCTCATTCTAGTATTATTTACTTTTATTTTGACAAACTAGAACCAGAGTAGTCTAAAATTCAAGCATGGATTCATTTTCAGCAGGTCAGCTTGTAATAAAAAAAATGTTTAAACTTGTTAGAGAGAGGCATATCAATGAAAGTAAAGGAGATTCAGAAGGCTAGGAAATTAATTTTATTAATCCAATATGGCGTATACATGGTCTTTCACAAGAATTTTGGTTTACTCTGTTTCTAAACCCACTAAATACTAATGAGGGAAATAGCAGTGACTTCTGGATCAACTCCTTTTGTCTCTTTTCTAATTTACTGCTGTGGGGTAAAACCCAGCAGATATGCAATGCCATTGTAGGCACCAGAGACGACAACTTGAAACGCATAATAAAAATTCTCCGTTTATTAGATTTGTCCTTCTGTGATTAAAAACATATCTTAACAGCAGACATCTGTTGGACAACTTACGTGGTTCCTTATTGTCTTGGTATGTGAGAAAATACTGCAGGCTGTATTGCTCAGCCTTGTTAGACCCTCGTACGTTGCGGATGCACAGGAAATTAAGCATATGCTCAGTGGTGGAGTTGTAATAACATGCAAGTTTGGTGTAATCTGTTGAAATGAAAGAGTGCCATTCCTTGTGCTGTGCCCTATGGAAAGTAAAAGGAGGGAATGATAGGAGCCTTTTTCCCTTTCCTGGTTTCATGTGATATATCTGATTGGCTGTGAATCAAGTTTGACAGAAAAAAAAGTGTGTGATAAGCAGCATGTTAACATCAAAATAATTTTGCAACTGCTCCTTTGAAGCCTTGTACTATGGCCGTTTCATGAAGAGATCACTGTATAAAGAGCAGTGTTATGGAGCAGAGCACTGCTTTCACTAATTTGCACAAGAGAAGTTAGATTATTTTTTTCCCTTCAGTAAACACACTTCCTTCAGGCTTCCTTAAATGGGGTATCTCTTTCCTTAATATAAGTAGTTTTCTCCCTGTGAGCACAACTAACCAATCTTTTGAAAGGTGACTGCTTTGAAGTCAAAATGGCAAAATAGCACTGCGGGCTGCCAGCATGCAGCAGACTTTGTGTGTACTTTCAAAGCAAAAAAGACCTTCATTGTTATGACAAGGTGTTTCAGAAATATCCAGGGCCAGCTCTGTGTTTTGCAAGTAAATATGCAATGATGCCCACGAAAAAAGTCACCAAGGACATAATATTTATTTACATACCTATAGTTCATCTGAAATTTGTGTGCTACAAAGGTATCAAAACAGGTAAAAAGCTTTATGAGCTACATTTTCAAAATGTTGAAGATTCATATGAGTAAAAGTATATTCAAATTTACGATAGAGAAAGTTTAAATCTTCATGTTTCAGGACACAAAACAGCCTCTATGGAAGTTTAGGAAGAACTCACCTTGAGTCTAAATATACAATTTCCTGCTGAAGTACTGGGCTATTTTCCCCCAAATCCAAGTCAAAGATGGACTACGTAAGAGCAGTGGGCTACTATTTTGATATGCTATGGCAATTACCACAGAATTGTATCTCCATATACTTCCAAGAGGACATAAATATATGCTGTCCTTGCTGACAGCCTGGGAGCTGCAGTAAGTACTGAGTCCTTTTTCTAGTGAATACCATATTATCAAAGCACTAAGATTCAGAAATGGGGCTTTGTGCCTTTCCAGGATTTGGACAACAACTGAGGTTAAGCCTCTAGACCTCAGGTCTCGCATCAAGGTAACATGATCAATAACCACGAAATACAGAGGTGAAGGTACATGCTGGGCAGTTATCAGTGTGCCTCTTCAGGACTGATGATTATTGCTGCAAAAATGTTCATCAGAGTTAACAAAGTACCAAATAAGCGGGGGCTTCTCCATTTCTTGACCTTCTCAAGTTGACACTGGAGACATATGGAATACCTGTTGGTAAATCAGAATGTGATGGTTTCAATACCGGAGCAACTGGGTTAATTCTGTGCCCTGTGGTATACCTGTGTTAGAGAGCGTGGAAGTCAAACTGGATGACTTTCTGATGTTTTCTTGCTGTTTATGGGTGGGTATGAGAAAGGCCTAAGAGAATGCCCTCCCCGGTGGTTGTGTCTGGGTCCAAAGAGTTAATTTCAATAGGCATTTCAGCTGGATTCACTCTGTTAGCTGTATCTAGACTGAGTGATAGAGAAATTCCTTGGAGCTAAGCTGTGAGAGTAACGTGAAGAAGTCAACAGATGCTATGAGAAATCAGGGATGTCTTTTTCCAGTGTTTAACTTGGTACGTTGTATGACTGAAGAGTTTTCTTCCTGAGACAGTGCAAGTGGTATGGTAGCATATATGACAGCGAGCTTTAGGACTCGACAAGGAGTAAGTGAAGAAGGTTGAGAAATTCTCCTCTGGGAAGTGATGAAGAAGAGGCTAATACCTAACAAGTATGGAGAACTTCTATCTGATTTGTAGGCCACAGGCTAGAAGCTCCTTTGGGCTATGTTTTACTGAATTGCATGAACCGAAAGGTGCTTATTTTTTCTAAGATTTGGAACTTTTCCATTTCCAAAGTCTTCTAAAAAAGTGTTTGATAGCTAACGTGCAACTTATATAAGTGGTACAAGTATTTTTCCATCCACAAGATTTTCCTTTTCCCATGTTTTTAATTTTCCCTGTGTCTGATTAAGCAGGTGAATTACTTTGTGTATAAGTAGTATATTTTTCTTAAAAAGAAGGCCTTTGATAGTGTTCAATTCTGACAAATTTGGTAACTGTATATGCTACCTGATGTCAAAACAATTTGCCTATTTTTTTATAGCTACAGCTAAAGCTGGTTTTTATGGCTACTTTAGTCCAAATAAATATTCCTGACTAAGTGGATCAAGATAAAACTACAATCTGTAGTTGCTTCTTTCAACAAATACCAGATTGGGACAGCCATTTGCCCACTCATGGGTTTTCTGGCTCCTTTCTTATTAGATGTTATCCAGCAGTTAACAAAAAAGTCTTGAAGAAGCTTACGCTTGCTTTTGGACCTTGGTCAAATCTGACCATATTCTGATAAGGAAGATTTAAAGCAGCAGGTATGTACCTAAACTGTACATTTTCAAGTAAATTTGTGGGGACAGATGTAACAGTTGAACAGCACAGAGGTCCTGCTTTCTGATGTAGGCACGGTAAAGATGAAAATCCCAAAGTCTCTTCTTTTGATCTAAGGAATTTAGAAGGTATCACATAGGAAATCTTTGGTAAAACCAGGAATTGTTCCCACTCCTCCAGACTCTGGCTATCACGAAAATACTTATTTTCTCTCTATTGGTTGACTAAGTGATTCCGGGGGGTTGCCCAGTGTAAGGAAGAAGTGTAGACTCTGATCCTGAACAAAGTTGTCTCAGTATCTTAATTTTCATTACAGAACTAGCAAGCTCTACCTCTTTTTTTCTGGAAGGGGAAAAAACCCCACTTTTTGATGTGCCTCCTGACTTTTAATAATACCACAGACTTCTTTGCCTTGCAGTGAACCAGTTCCACAAGGAGATTGCCACATCAGATTATGTGAGTTTGCTTCATTTCCAGGCAGTGCTATTTAATATACATCTGCTATGTAATAGATGCAAAAAACCGAAATGATTTTCAGTTGCATTAGTCTTTATTGGATCTGACCTCTGGTCTAGGAGGTGAAGGGAGAGTGGAAAATGAAAGCTGATTTGGTATTAGCCCACTATTCATATTAGAAAAAGTAAATACTTTTGCGGTTTTCCTTACAGAGGTGTCTTTATTCATTTGACATGCCTTTAATAACTAATTCTAGTTGTCTGGTTGCCAAGATAGATTTCCTACAGGCAGACTTAAAAGTGATTTTGTCCTCTTTGAATGCATGGCTTCAAATGATCCCAGAACAGCAAACATTAAACTTCCCCCTAGACCTTGAGATTTTCTGAAGCACTGTAATAACATAAAAGGATAAGACTATTAGAAAATAAATAAATAAATGAATTAAGCATGCTCCATATGATATGAGCAGGACAATAAAACTCCTTGTTTTTCTGTTCTAGCTAATATCTCCTTTCTAGTGTTGGACATACGCTGTGGATTTCTCACTATGCCCATTTTATGGATTTTGGTATCACCACTCATAGATGCCTGGGGATGAGAATGTTTTGTAGGTTCATCTGAAAGCCAGGAGCCAACAGACCCCAAAACCTTTCCTTTCACAGATGGCTTTGTCAGTGTTTCTTTCTCACATTATCACAGAGCTTTAAATATGTATCTAGTATGTCTATGAGCGTATGTAAAGCTGGCATGTGAACTGTGAAGTAGAATGCCTTCCTTATCATTTAACTGTGCTATGCACATAGAGCAATTAGGAGCAATATTAAAACTTGGCTTCATACAAAACCAAATTGCGCTTGGTTCTGCTTGTTGCTTAGAGAAAGAGCATGAGAAAGAATATTGTAATTTCGAGGCATGGACCCACACTGTCAAGGGGTATATCTGCTGTGGGGCTGTCCCCGTGCATTTTGGGTTAAGTTTGGTTAAAATTTGGAAGCTGGCTCTCTAGTGTACTGATAGTCAAAATCCACCTGCTCTTTGGGTTACTGAAGTCTAATAAGATATTAATTACAGGTAATTACTACAAAGCTTTTTACCTCAGTGTCGTGGTTTAACCCCAGCTGGCAACTAAGCACCACACAGCCGCTCGCTCACTCCCCCTGGTGGGATGGGGGAGAGAATCAGAAGGGTAAAAATGAGAAAACTCGTGGGTTGAGATAAAGGCAGTTTAATAGGTAAAGCAAAAGCCGTGCACACAAGGAAAGCAAAACAAGGAATTCATTCACCACTTCCCATCAGCAGGCAGGTGTTCAGCCATCTCCAGGAAAGCAGGGCTCCATCACGTGTAACGGTTACTTGGGAAGACAAACGGCATCACTCCAAACGTCCCCCCCTTCCTTCTTCTTCCTCCAGCTTTTTATTGCTGAGCATGACATCGTATGGTATGGAATATCCCTTTGGTCAGGTGGGGTCAGCTGTCCCAGCTGTGTCCCCTCCCAGCTTCTTGTGCACCCCCAGCCTCCTCGCTGGTGGGGTGGTGTGAGAAGCAGAGGAGGCCCTGACTCTGTGTAAGCACTGCTCAGCAATAACTAAAACATCCCCGTGTTATCAACACTGTTTTCAGCACAAATCCAAAACATAGCCCCATACTAGCTACTGTGAAGAAAATTAACTCTATCCCAGCTGAAACCAGCACACTCAGCTAAGTTTTAAATGAGCTTGGTTTGGTAATAGAAGCAACCTTTCAGCTGAGAAGGACTCAGACAAACTCCGTTTTTCAGCTGAGGATCTTGGTGTTGCCATTGACAGGTTGTGCTTAGTGACCAGGTCACCTTATTCAGTGCAAGGAGTTTCATCTCTGTCCTGCAGTGCATTGAGCAGACAGACCAGTCCCGGCCTCTCCCTGAAGTAGAGTCATTTAATTGTCACCTTCTGAAAGGCGATTTCATAGGATGCCACACACTCTTCCTCCCAGGCCATGCCCACCAAATATTTCTCCATTGCTCCTTTGGCAAGCTCTTTAAGCAGTGTTGACAAGAACAATATGTTTTGACATAAGAGATCACAGCAATAGCTTGTGCAATGCCCATGCATTTCCATTTCACTGTAGAAAATACCTTGTGGACAAGCCTTGGGTCCATCTCATTTAGCTTTTTTAATGGTTACAGCACAGTGACAGCTCAATAGCATTAGGTGATTGGTTTGAAGACATGGGTCCGTAGAAACAACCAAAGAGGACCTATTTCTGGCAGCTGAATGCGCCGCTTACATCAGAAGTTCTTGTTATTTCTCCTTGCATATGTTATCTTACATCTCGTACAATGCAATTTAATCTCCTTTCTGTTAACTGGGTGACCTCAAGGCCTTTTGACATGTCATTCTGACACCCCTGTACTGCCAGTACCATGGTCATCAGCAAATTTTGTCAGCACAGTTTCACGTTTTTACGCTAAGGACACTGCTGTAAGTATCAAACATGCTCAGTCCCAGCTGTGAACAACTCCATGAGTAGCCTCTGATGGAGCTGATAGTACTTCTCAGTTACTAACTCCTCTTAGCCAGTTCCCTGTCAATCCTGGTTTTGGGTTTTTTTTCCTCCAGTTTTCCTAATAATTTACTCTCTGACCCTGTATTGAATGTTTACAGAAGCATAGACAGGTGAGATCTTCCGTTGTCCTGGTTTACTTTCTAAATGAAGCTACAAGGTTTGTCTGGATGATCTGTCTTTGGTAAAACCATGTTGCTTATTACCACATTTTCTATATAATCATCCACATCATTATTCATTATTTTTTTTCTTAAAAATTTGCAGCTTCCTTGGTACCCATGAACCAGTAAAGGTCGGGACCACTGTATGACTCAGTTCCCCTGAAAACTCTCAGTGGTGCAGGGATCCTGTGACATAAACTAAATTTCATTTTTAGAGAAAAGCAAAGTCATGCTAGACCTCCTTTGCTGCAAAAGCAGGTTTTTTTATGCCAGGGATATGATAAATGATTGCACTTGAAACAGCCTGCAGCTTATACATTACCCTGCCAAAATAAAACTGTGAAAGCTAGCTTGCACAGTACAAACCTGCTTAAGGAATTGCAATTTTAAAAGCAGAGCAGTTGTTCTGAAGTGCAATTAAGTATTTTGGAAAGTTTCTAATAAATATTGTATTATTTTTACAGGACACTGATTCTCACGCCATGCAAGTTATAGCCATTTAATTGTATTTTATATGGTATCAAACTTTCTGCCAAAATGTGGTGTTGGAATGTTTTTCGTTGTTACAGGTCTATCAACATTACATCATTTACTCAGTGCATCATGTGTGACACACATGTCTGTGCTTAACCTTTACAGTTAGGATATTTGAGCCTGCTTTAATCAAATGTTATACTACTGAATGGGTGTTATTCTTTAAAGCTTCCTTGCTGAGGAAACAGGTCTGAGTTTTCATATGTCCACCCACTAGAAGTTGCTACCAAATTTAATAGAATCATAATTATCGACAAATTGGCACGTACTAGAGGCCAAAATTTAAACTTGGTTGCCTTTGTTCTATTGCCCTAACCCTTGTTTCTCATGCAAGCATCCAAAAGCTGTGGACTCGAAGATGCTTGTCCACACTCTCAGGAAACCAGTAAGACCAGCAGCTTCTTTGCAGGAGATAGAATGGGAAAATGTTGAAGTTGTTCAAATGCAAAGACATCTTTCGTCCCTTATAGAGGTGTCTGTGGATGCCCCCAACACACTCTGCCTCTTCTTCACTGCTATCAATCTAGAGAAGAGACAGGCACCCCCTTCAAAGAGCCCTTTCAATGCTGCTGTGTGCCAAGCCTTTGGGGTTGGATTTCACACCCCTCAGGATAACTGAGAACAAGATTTGCTCAGTTATTGAACAATGCAATGTAGCAACCGGTAACCTGTCCCACAGGGGCCTTTCTTCTGGGATCCCTTGATCAAGGTGATGACTATTTCTCCATTCTGAGCCTTAGGTGATAAGTTACACAGCAATTTATGCCATCTTTTGGGAAACTCAGATAACTGGGAAGGGTTTTTTTGGTGAATGTGACTGTTGGTAGTGTGGAAAGAGATGAGCTTTATGAGCACCTTTCAGAACAGAAGGAAATCATAACCTACATAAAGAAAAGCTTTGGCTTAGAAAACCCTCTCCTTCCTCTCTCTTTGCTCAGTCTCCCCAGGTGTTTGTCAACTGTGCAAATGTATAAGACATATACATAGCAAAGACAATACTAAAAAGCAGGTGCAAGATTATGGTGAGATTCGTATCAGGTTTCTACTTCCATTTTTTTCAGTAAAGTTCAAAAGATAGTGTATTGCAAATCCCAGGCCAGGACTTGGACATGGAGGTAGCACTGCAGTGCTGCGCTGGGAGGACACCAAAAAGCCCTTAGATGTGCCACTGACGTAGACCCGCATTGTGCAGAGCTCCCTGAAGGCAATGAAAAAGACTCCACCGGGCAACTCGATCAGGCTCTGAAGCAGAAGAATGGGGCCACTGAAGTCAACCTTCACTTGCTTAAAGTAACTACTATACTTAGGTATGTTGCAGAGTTTGAGCTAAGGTTCAGTCCTGATGTTAGTGAGACCAGCAGAGTCACCTTGCACAACTTCTTAAAGAAGAGCTCCAACTCCAAGGCCCTTTCGCACAGATTCCTGCACTTTGAGCTTCTTCTGCTCTGTTCTAATTGACATACAGACTTCAGGAAGGCCAGTTCAAATCCACTGTGAAACAAATGGAGACAGCCATTTGCTTGTCTGGATCCTAGAAAAATCTTTGCATCAAGGATAATATATTAGATATCCATCTCAAACTCTGTTTTCCCAGAAAACAAGAAAGACAGAGCATGGGTGAACTATCGAGTTAAAGATCCTCTCTAGACTAAAGTCTGTTGGTTTAAATAAATACATATTTTAAACAACTTTATAAAAAGTATCTTTTGCCAGATGGTTATGTTTGTAAATACTAAACATTAATTGAGAAAGACTGTTATCTATGAACCTGCGTGAAGCTAGAGGAATTATTAGAGGGTAGGGTGTGGGGGGTTGGCTGGTTTATTGCTTGACTAATCAAAACATTTCAGTGCCATTAATTATGCTCAATGGCTAAGCCTGTATGTGGGTTAAAGACTTAAAAATTATCTGATATACAGCTCTTTTCTATTTCATTTTGTAGGTAGTGTAAGTGATTCTGTGTCATGAGAAAATGTATACAACACTGATAAATCCATAAAGTATTTGACCTTTAATCAATCCTAATATTTTCAATCCACAGAGCCTTCTTAAATGCCTGTAACCTTGGCCCTGCCACTCCCATTCATCACAATTACTGTTCGAGCTGTCTGATGCAATGCACAAAGCATTGCACGTTGACATCCAATATTTTATCATTAATAAAATAAAAAAAAAAGTCAGAAACATTCCAAGTATTTTTGCTGTTCTGATATTTTCCAGTGCAGTGCCCAGGAGAGGAAAAGGGACAGTTTTGATTTATGTTAGTGCTAGCAGATACTGTTAATTAGTGTTTACTGTTAGCAGAATGTAGATATAGTTGATTCTCTAAACAACTTGGTTCTTGATGGTATGCTAATTTTTAGTGATTGTTAACGTTTTCATACTGAGAATAGTGTTTGTAAAATAGTCAGGTAGACAGTATGGATTGCATTTTAAACAAGAGTTTAAGGAACCTGGAACAGTAGTATACGTGAATTAAGAGAGCTTTGGACCAAACCATGCAGACCTTATTCATGCTAGAATACATGAGTTAGGGCTAGTAGGATTGTTACAAAAAATCTAACATTTTCTCCCATCCCCCAAGACTTTTATTATTGTCTCGATCAAAGAACGCTGCAGTGATGGATGGAAATACTAACAAAGTTTACCCACAGAGGGGTTGATTTCCGTAGATGGCTGAATGATTCAATGCAGAGAACACTGGACTCCTCACGAAGGAACCTGCAGTTCTGCTGCACACCCAGGCAGTTGCTTTACCTTTCTGGGGCCTTTTACTCTTTGTGCGCCTTGTCAGTGAAAATGTCAAGACTCTTTTCTTGGACAGTCTCCTTCCACACAAATTCCTATGCCAAGTACAAAGAATAACACATTTGGATTGAGATAAGTATGATAAAAATAAATATTACTGAAATTTTCTCTTGTGTAGCATTGGCTTTCACATCACCTATGATTCACAACCCCTGAGAGGCAATAGGTCCTGCCCGGGATTTTTGCTGAAAGAGAACTTCCATTTTCCTTGTATTCTGAATGAAATATGAGTCCTTGGACTTTTCCTATATAAAAGCATCATTTGGATATGTTATCGCGCTACTATTTGTCCAGTTTCAGACCTATAATATGCTCCCCAGACCTCTCGCACCCAGTACCAAAATACTCTTTCATTAGAATCATAGAATTATAGAATCATTTAGGTTGGAAAAGACCTTTAAGATCAAGTCCAACTGTAAACCTAGCACTGCCAAGTCCACCACTAAACCATGTCCCTAAGTGCCACATCTACATGTCTTTTAAATACCTCCAGGGATGGTGACTCAACCATTTCCCTGGGCAGCTTGTTCCAATGCTTGATAACCCTTTCGGTGAAGGAATTTTCCTAATATCCAATCTAAGAGTATTCTTTACGTATATATATCTCTTTATATATGCACCTTTATATGTACGTGTTTTTATATATATATCTTTCAGAATAAGGAGGTATCATGACTACTTCAGCAGTGAAAGGTCGGAAGTGCAAAGAAATGGCAACAATAACATTTTTATACATGTAAGTTCCATCTTAGCTGGAAGGGTTTTATATTCTCCATCTTGTAGATTTTTCTTAGCATAGTTTTTATAGGTCTTAACGATTTATTAACAGGAATTATACTTTTAACGGAAATCATGAAAAAATGACATGGGAACATGATCTAAGTCCCCCCTCTCCCCTAGTGATATTTCTCTGTTGTTTTTCCAGCTATTTTGCCAAGCCAAACAAAATGATTATAACTGAGCACTGATGTGTAAGAATTAGCATGATATGTCTCTGCAATGCTGGATGGAAGAATGAGCATGATTTCATTTTTACTGCAGTTACCCTGTAAACTCTTTCTGCCTCTGCAGTTTTGTGCGGGCGGAAGTTTCACAGGAATGCCATGGAAAGATTTACAGACTTTCTGGCCAGGTTGATCACTAGCCTCTCTGACATCCTGCCTCTGTTGACAAGACTGTCTTGATATTAATTACAAGATAAAAGTCTCAGCCTGCTCTGGAGACTTCAGAGATCACATCATTTGAGTGTGGGAAATATGGACTGTGGCATTATTGTACATGGGGTACCCACACACTAAAGTGCCAGACCTTCGTAAAAGAGGTTCTGAGATAATGTTGTAGGTGTAGGAGCAGACAAAATTGGTTAATTCTGCTGTCTTTAGTAGAACTAGAAAATGCTAAAGGAGGTGATAACCTATTCCTAAATAATAAAAACTGTGGCAGCAATTCCATTCTGCTGAGTACTGAATATCCTTAATTCCCAGAAGAAAATGGCTGATCATCAGAACTCATGTTTTCTGCCATTCATGCAGAAGCCATGAGGTTCGAGAGGTCCCAAAGAACACCTGTTCCCTTTACTTCATTTATGCACAAAAACTCCATTCTGTAGATTTTGCACGTTTTTATAAGGCTTAATCAGATAGTACTTGCAGCTTTGTTTCAACCTGGCATAAAATGGAGTGGCAAAGGTTTTTGTCTGTGTCTGTGCTGATAAGGTTTTCCATGATGGAAGCTCTGCAAAGAGCCCATCTTAACAGCAGTTCCAGGTACAAGATTAAAAATAGGTGAATTTAGGTTGGAAATCTTTTCACAGTTTTGTGGAACAACTAGGTCTTCTCGATGCAGTGATGTAGGATACTAGAAGTAGTCTCAGATATTTATCAGTATGTGGCTAAGTTGTTTTCTGTACAGTGGCTAATTGCATGGCTGGTCTATGGCTCCACTTGTGTTTCCATAAACTCTTCCACATTGGCCTGTGGAGGGAAACACCTAAAAGAAGCTCTTCTTGTGATGCCACCATACTGCTGAAGAGGCTTTGACTTGTGGATCAGAAGATCTCACATATACTTGAGTACTGTGACCTCTTCCTTTCTCTCTTTGACTCTGCAGGTATATACATCCTCTAAGAAATCTGTTGTTCTTGGCCGCTGTAGCTCATGTTATTTGTCCCATATTTTAGGGAAAAAGCATTGCTCATATTTGTGAATAAGGAGTACTATTCCATAGCTCTTGACTGTCCAGAATTCAATCTGTTGCTGAAACTGCTTTTGCTGCTTTATGTCAGAGATGCAATGCTGGTGAGACTGATGTCCTGTTATAGACCTGTGTTCATTAGTTTCATTGCACATCGAACACATAACTGCTACTGAAGTGCTCGTTTATTATTGCATGAAATTGTGCCAGTTCTCTAGGAATAGATCCATGAAAAATGTCACTGGAAGTGTTTACCTGGGAAGTAAATGGACTGGACTCAGTGATGGGCAGGGTGTAAGCAGGGTGAGTAACAGGGGAATGGATCCCACTGTCTGCTACAGTCCTCCATATAGGCAGATATTATGATGGGGTTTCTGAGCATCTGCATGTGGCAGCCGTTTCTCCTGAAGCCTGCCTTCTTTTAAATCCCCGCCCCATTGCGCAGAGGAACTGTTCAAGCTGAGGTGGGACACCCTTTTTGAGGACATGCGAGTGGTCATAAGTATGCTCCTCAGACAAGTGTTTGGGATGTTAATAATAGTGTTGCCTGAGTAAATGGAGCAAGATTCATTCCTCATACTCAACTTTCTTCTCCCCTGCGTGTGTTTCCTTAGTGCTCGGAGCCAGTGTCTTTTCTCTTCCCATTCTCTGCCTCCTGTTTCCTTTCATACCCAACACTCATTTGAAAAAGACTGCCGTATACAGACACTGAAACTGTTTATCTTGGTAGAGTGAGCATTATCTATGCTGTTCAGCTTTTTGCCTTAAGTCTTTTGTGTCTCCTTTTTCTGAACTGAACTCATTTCCTTGAGTCTTGTTGCTTAACAGCCTGACTTTTTATCCAGATACTAAATTCACAGCAGGCGACCTTTCCCTGTAACCTCTTTCTCTCCCAGTCTGAGTTTTTCTGAGTTCTTGTTCTTTTTTCTTTCTTTTTTTTTTTTTTTTTTTTTTTTAATTCTTCTTTTGGGGAAGTCCTGAACCTGGTTTTGGAGGTCAGTGGCCTAGGACAGGTTATGCCTAATTGCTCAGCAAGTATATTCTCAGGCCAAAGTGTGGTTCCAGACCAGAGGAGAGAGACCTGGTAGCGTGGTAACAGTAATCTCTGAAGATGAGCTGAAGTTCATCTATTCCTGCATGAACTTCCCATAGGTTTATACTGAATTTTCTAACTGCAGTCCTTTCTTTCAGATGCTAAGCTGAATGACCTCCCAAGGGTAGGGCCAAAGGGAATGCATGTCACTTTTCCAGTGCCTTTAGTGTTCAAAAGGTTTTACAAGGATCTAGTTAAATATGATTCTTTCTGTGTATTCTGACTTGGGAGTTTAGGGTGTCCCCCTTCCCCTGTTTTGTACAAAGGGAAGGGAGAGGTAAGAAGGTATATTTCACCCAGCAAGGCAGAAAATGTTCCTTTTGAAGATATTTATGAGTATGTTGTGGTATATGGGTCTCCTCCCAAAAATTCCTATAAATTTGCTTAGCAATGTCCCTTAAAAACTTGGGAACCCTGAAGTAAAAATACACACAAGTTTTTAGTCTGTAGAGCTGCTGGATTTGTCCTGTGAGCTTGGCACGTTCCTGCGGACCTACCTCCACTCAGCAGGAAAACAGAGTTGTGTGGGCAGTGCTGTATCACATAGGAAAGTCTGTGAAACTAAAATAAGAAGATATAGCTCTTTGCCAGGAATTAGTAATAAAATGAAACTTGCATCCAAGTTTCTGAGTGAAATGATACAGTTCCTTTCCAATAGATGAGTCTACAGAGGCATTGCGGTTGTTCATGTCTACACATATTTATATATGGCAGCTTTATCATTGAAATATCAACAGCTCAGAAACAAAAATCAAAGTAAATACGTTTTCCTTCATTTGAATTCTGTAAACTGTTCACAGCTGTTACTTCAACTGTGATGTGGGAATATTCTGTAAAAGGAGAGGAAACTTCATGGGCTAAAGTTCAGTTCCTACATATTCCTCCAGCAGTGGCTTATGGCAGTGGCTTGTGCATATGTAGAGGGGCCTGAGTTTCTGCCTGCTAAACTCAGAGCTGCAGGACGCCTGGGCTTGTAAAAGTACGTACCTTGTATCTGTTTTATACTGCTGCTAAGCGAGTACGAAGCTCGGCTGTGCTTGCAGACCTTTGGACAAACACGCTGTGGCGGTCAATGAACTTTACTTTTGGGGCTCGCACTGTCTGGGTTACATGGTGTTGGGGGGGGATGCTTTGTTTCCCAGGGGGAACACGGGGAAATCTCAAGGAACTTATTGACCTCCTTTTCCAATCCCCCGACATGTTCAGTGCAGTGGAATCCATCACACAAGGGTTTCTCCAGGTACAGGGCCATCACTCGTGCCGGTATGTGCATTTACCCACCCTTCTCATCCCCCGTGGTAATGGCTCTGTAATCTTCGGAGACTTGATGTTCCAGAAATATTGTCAAAATCATGTGCCGTTGTGAGATTTCACATACACAGAGTTATGAGATTTGAAAACATGTACTTCCATGAGCAACACGACTTAGCAACCCTGTGGCTATCTGATAAAAATGCATGAAGCTGTGGTTGAACCTTCCTTTATTTCAAATATAGGTGAAATTGGCCAGAGGGCTATAAAACTGTTAAGAAGAGATTCAGTAAGACTATACGAGAGTATGCATTTAGCACTGTTTTCTTGGGAAGCTAGATATTGTATAATTAATCCCTTTTATTTGTTTTGCTTCTGATGCCTTCAGGTGTGTTTGGGTCATATATTCAAGTTTTCCTCATTACCACATGGGATAAAATTTACATTCCTGTAAAGCAGTAAAGACAAAACCAAAAACCTGCTCTTGCTTCCAGAAGCTGAAGATGTGAAAAAACACCAAACACTTAAGCCTTGTAGTAAAATACTCAGTTGGCAATGCTGCTGCTGTTCTCTTATACCAGGATATATAATGCACGCTCCCGCAGAAAGCAACAGTGTTTAGCTTCCAGAGAGCACACCCAGACTTCGCGAAGAAACCCAGCAACCACAGCAAAAAGGCAGATTGAAAGGATCCCCTAATGAGCGAAAATACGCAGGGCTTTTAGTTCCCCATCTGCTGTTTTGACAAATACATGTGAGCTGTTTTGCCAGCAGACATCACTATGTGTGTCCAAATCACAAGTGAGAATGAGAGAGAAAAAGCATTTCTCTACTCATAAATGACAGGCAGATTTAGGAATGCCTGCTGGAGTATATGTGCATTATTAGGCACATTTTTAATTCTTTTGTCAACCTCTATTATGAGGTCGTTTCACTCCAATGCAAATTAAAACATAATTTTTCACCTTCCTGTGTTCTCTTTTTTCATTATACATTTTTTTAATGTGTTGCTTGATCATGGCCCCTAGAACAATATAAAAGCCTTTAACTGTCTGAATTGAACTACTGTGGCCTTTTTTGTCAAAAAGAGCTCCTGGATTTATTTCTGTGTACATTGACGCTATAAAATGTTACTTTCTTTTCTCTCTTCTGCAGGCAAAGAGCTATAATAATCAAGTTTCATTGTCATTTCAACCTTTGTTCTAAAACATTATGATGTGTAGAAAATTGATTAACTGGAATTTAGTATATACAACAAAAGGAAACTTTGTTGAAATCCAGAGGGCCATTTCTGTTCATTTGATAAATGTATTAGTTTCTTTGGTTTCCTGAACTACCAGGTAAAGGGCAACATTTTCCAGATCTAACTAATTTCACTGAAACATATGAAAGACAAATACCAGAAGTCAAATGTAACATATTCTTCCCAGGGGCCTTAAAAAAAACCACCCCAAACTCTTTATTTTGAAAAGCTAAAGTAAGAGTTCAAAATTAAATGGATGATTCATGTGAGATATGTGAACTGAACAACACATCAAGCTGTTGTACCAGCTGAAATGGCCTGGGTTTTCTCAGCACCATTAAAGAAAAGCAACAAGAGGTGAAAAAAATAGATTGCTGTTTTATTCCATCTACGCAAGCGTCACCGTATCTCAGGCTCGCAACAAACCAGACCCTCTACGATGAGCTCTCTGTGTGAGGGTGAGGGCATTTAGCCTCATGCCTACAGAGACAAATTTTGCTTCCTTTGTCTCTCCCGGACCTGGAGGAGCTGAGGGTTGGACAGTGTCCGTAGGAAGAGGATGCTGCTCAGCACTGGTGGCCCTGCAAAGCCTTTACTCACAGTGGCAACCCTACTGCTTCCACAGCTGCAGCTCTGCGGTCATATGTTATTCCTCCGTAAACCTATTCCCTCCTGCTGCTGCTTTCCTGGATGTGGAGCGCAGCAGAAGGCTACCGTCCCATCCTAAGGAAATTCTGGGATGTGTAGACAACTGCTTTACAGACTCCTGATCTCACGGTCACACGCAAAGGGACCTACTGGGGTTTGCCATGAATCTTGCAAGTGTGAGGGATACAGCAGCCTCTGCAGTCAAGTAGCGGGAGGAAAAAAGCAATTGTAACTAATAGAAATATTAGTGATCAATTCCCTGACGTGGTCATAATATGTTTCTTACCTGAAGGCAATTAAAGAGGAAATCATGTTCTCATGTCTGATATGACAGAATGTAAACACAGTAAAAATTATAGCATATGCTGCTGCTTTTTTTTTGAGTAACAATAATTTTAAGCAAATGTAAATGTTCCCAACTGGGCACATGAGAATCCTTAATTTAATCTTCTGTATGAGATACATCATAGTCCCTAGCAAATATTAACCACTGCCTCTGGATGCACAAAAGATCCCTCTCACCAGTGTCAGTCACATTTATTTCAGTCTAGACAAAATAGCTCCTAGGTGTCGCAGGAAGAAACAATGGCGTCTGAGTGCCTCCTGGAGAACATTCAGATCTTGAGCACATTTTGTTTTGTGCTGGAGTTGAATTTGATGTGATAGGTCTGGAAAAATATAGAGCTGACAGTCTATATACACAACCAGGTTTTTAGCCCACAAGGGTAATGAGACCCAAGCACCCAGCCACTTTTTTCATGCCTCTGTCAATTTAAAGTGCATTTTTAAATGAACAGTGGGGTTATTTGGGTCTATTAATTACAGTAATTGTTTCCTGCGTGGAAACCACATGTATGAGATGTGAAAGGCGCGTGTGTGTGAGAGGGAACGCTGGCGCGTGAGACTGGTGCAATTCCCCTTTGAAGATTTTTTTTTATCCCTAGAGAGGGAGCTTGTAATGAGCAACAACATTTACACTGAAGACTTCAATGCTCCTTGTTGCCCCGTCGTTGCCTTGCCTTTCACATGGAGATTAAAGCCAGTGGTTGAAGCTGCTCCTCCTTTTCCCATGTGGCTGATATAAATTCTACATCAAATAGAAAGGAGGAAGGGCAGGTTTGGCTGTCAGCAAAAAACGAAGGAGAGGTCTGACAGCAGCGGGAGCAGGGGCTCAGTTCTCATTAATCTGGAGGGCACCAGAAGAGTAAAAATAAAACCTCGGGAAGATGCCTACTGTGCCCGTTAAACAAAGAGCCTGTGATTGGCATAATAAGAAGAGCAGCGCCGATAAGTACATGGGAAAATGCTTTTCATAAGGCTCGCCTACTGACGGATATGATGGGAAACTCATGCAGATTTTGATAGTTTGTACAAAACTTGAATGCTGTGGTTTGTGCATTATGGAAGTACAATAATGATTCTGTAGTTCAATTTCTAACCTGTTTTCTATTACAAGTCTCTCCCTTTTAACTTTCACAAGAAAGCCTTCTTTCTGCCTGATTATGGTATTTTTCCTAGCGCAGAATGATGCCAGAGGAAAATTGTTTGGGGAAAGTTTGGGATTAATCTCCAACTTTGCAGAATGTTATTTCCCCTTTTGCGTCTCCTTTTGCTGCAGTGTCACATCTCAAATGTGGCTCAGCCCATGTGCTTTCCTACACTTCGCCCCATGGAATAGCTTAGTTTGGAGAGAAGAGGGGAGGGATGGAAAAATATTCAGCAACACATCCTGATAGAGGGCAGCCAGACAGCGCAGCTTTATTGAATTAGGCAAGAGCTATGCTGGGAAGAGAGACAGTAGATCTCCCGAGATATCTAAGGGTAGATAGTTAGCCCTTAAGCTGTGTAGATAGTTTGTGTGTTGAAGTCACGGCACAGACATAAATCGCTCCTCAAAGGCACTAGGGTTCATAGTTTATTTTGTCATTCTCTCAGCTTGATTTTAGAAACATTTGCATATTCTCAATTCTGTTTTTTTTCTTCTGTGCTGAGGTCCTGTTCTCTCCTCCTCCGTGAGCTGGATGAGCGGCAGAGACTCTGTTCTGATATACCCAGAAGTATAAAAGCAAGAGGCATAGAGTCAGCAAAGGGGTTTTTATCCACCTCTTAGTTTGGGATGGTTCCTGTGCATGAACATGGCAAAACTTACTCTCGACACAACTGGGACAATAAACGGTCAGAAATCAGCATTTTAGCTACTCCAATCAATGCTGTTTTCCCTTCTTTCTTTCCCCTTCTTTCCCGGGGAAATATCCACAGTTGTTAACACTGCTCCTTTTACCCCTTCTCACCCAACTGAAGATGTATGTAAAGACTTCAAGGTTAGAGACAAGGCTATGAAATAAAACTCTCTTTGCTAGTTAAGCTAGAAATTTGAACCACCACAGAAGATTATTAGAAAGGTTTTAGGCCAGGGGAAACTTTGGTACTATTCGAACACAGAGGAACCCAGGTTGCACATCAGAGAAGATTTATGTCAGCAGCAGTGAGACCCAACTAAGAGGAAATCACAACGTTTTCTCTCTCAAAAACCCTGTTGCTACCTCATATTGTTTATTATCTTATTAGTTAAACTATTTCAGGCTTTTGGCAGAGTTTAACTACAGGGCTGATGATATTTGAGTCTCTGCTGCTTTTGATGAATAATAGGTGGTTCCTTTGAAGCCACTCCTTTAGTACCAGGTGGCGTCATGTCACATGAGCACTAAATATCCAGCTGGGCCAAATGAAGAAATAGCTGGGCCTAATGCCAGGGCTAGTGGCCCTCTCCTCCTTTTGTCAGGAGGTGAATTCTGTGGTTCTGCCTAATGTTCCTTCAGTGAGATCAATGGCAATATTTAATCTTTTTGGCTCTGTTTGTGTACCACTTGATGGGACAGGTTTCTTATGGCAGTTTTCTTGTGGCAAAGCCAGAACAGAAGGAAATTTCTTCTCACCTGGGCTTGGTCACCAGAACAAGGAGACTGAGCTGGTTTTTGCGATGTGAGTGTTCCAGGGGAGAAATAACTCTGGCAGATGCTCTCGTGTTAGTACACTGATACACAAAAGCATAAAGTTCTTGTGAGCTTCTTAAGTGCTGGGTACCAGAAAAGGTAAGTCAGAAAGAGATTAATCTGACAGGGAATCTGTGATTGATTGTACCAGGTGTTTTGGGTGAAAGTGAAAAATAAAATATGTTCTTCCTGAAACTTTTACTTATTTTGAAATACTGCATTTTTGGAAGTATTTTTCTGATAACCAAGTAATCTACACAAGTCTTACTATAGTAAGATTTAATTAAAATGAAATAGTTGAATTAATTCTTTTAAATGCATAATTCAAAATAGTGTCTTCAATCAAATGTATAAATACAATAGTCTCTGTAAGTGAACTGCATCAGCCTAATGGCTTGCTATGTTTTTTATTTGCTTTATTAACTAAGAAAAAACAAACTTCTGTATGAGTTATTTTATGTTTAGGCATGATTAAAAGTTCTCACAGTATCAGGGGATATTAATGGGCAATTATATTTTGAGTTTAAAATGGATTGATTATTCCTTTCCAAGAGAACACCAATGCACAGATAAACTGCACAGAAATAACGTGTCAGTAATATCACACTACTGTACAGATTTTAAAGATAAATTTCCATCTGGCAAGCAGACATTCAGGAAGGAACTGTTGTTAATGCGGCTTTCACACAGATGAAGTTCGTAAGGGATAAAACCCGGCTTGAAGCTTCATTTCTACTTCTCACAGTTGGCAAATATAAATATACTCTAGACGTTTCTTAAAGAAATTGAGCACAAATAACCGATAAGGAAAAAGCTGAGTTTCCTCTCTTGTTCCACTGGAAGTTTTGGACTACTCAGATGGTCCTTCCAGAGAACAAGAGCCAAACAGAAAAACAAAAGGAATTCCAAAAACGACAACTACAAACCAAGAAGAAAAAATGCTCTGTAATATTAATACTTCACTGAAAACTTCAAAGTGCTCAACAAATGTCAGTTAATTTAACTCCTGTGAGGGAAGATAAACAATAAAAACCTCATTTACAAATAAGAAAGCAGGAAGAGAGCCTGAGCCTATCGAAATGACATCCCTCCTGACTTCAGTGGTCTTTGGAGAAGGTCCCCTCTGATCTGTGCAAGGTCAGGGCTGATGAATGCCACAGGATGCAGAAGAGAGCCAGGCTCTCTTCTGTTCTTCACCACAATACTAACCCAGCATTATACAAGATAAGATAATGGAATAATACATAGGTGTTCACTATAAAACACATTGAGTTTGACTGTTTCCCTAACGTACATACTGTTCTTAAACACGAATAATAATTCTCTTACTGTAGTACCGTTTGACCTGAGATATTCAAGGATTATTTACAAAAGATGCACAGCATATTTTGGGAGGGAAGAAAAATTAATCAGACAAAAAACACATGGTACTTTTAGTAAACATACTGTAATTGGAAGTTGTCTTTGCTCATGGAATTGAAGCTAAGAGTAACTGCTACTGGTAAACAAAGTAAATATTAAATCTAGCAGAAGGAATGGATAGAGCTGGTTGAAAGATATAATTTCAAACTGGAATGGTAGCTGAAATGTCAAAATTTACTTCATCCTGAGCTGAAATGAAGCGTCAGCTTCAGAATTTTATTTATTAAAAAAAATATTAACAATGGTATTAAAATATATTCAACTGTATTGAAATTTTCCATTTTAAATCGAGATGTTAATGTAAAATATTTTGACATTATTCATCCCCATTTTGTAAAGGAAGAAAGGTTTCCTCGAAGTGTTTGATTATGTCATTGATTTTTATAACACTTCAGCTTCACAGTTTAAGGAATAGACTTGACTGATGCTTACATACTTAGTCACAAGGAAACATACAGCTACTGATTCATAAGCACCAATGGACCTTGTCTTTGAAGGCCACCTGTACAAGTACTCATTAAGCATGTTCCAGGCTGCTTATGAGATCTCTTGAGATCAAATAGTTTAAGAAAATAGGGTTGGTAGTCTTTACCACTAATAGGAGTTACACAAATGTATCTGGGGAAGAGCGTGCCTTACGGATATTTTCTTATTTACATTCAGTATTGCTTTTCCAATGGCCACTGTAGATTTGTTCTCCATTTTGTAGAAAGCTGATTTATATGCCAATTGGCTCACTGTGGTTCACTGAAATGAAGGCTTGTTTTAAAAGGGAACAATATTGTAACTCAGCCTGGTAAGTGTGGGAGACAGCTGTCTGCAGTTCATAGTTTGAAATATTGTTTTAACAATTGTTTCTTTCCTTTTCTTAAATCAGTGGTAGAATATTGCCATTATGGGACTTTCGGTAGAAACACCTATTTCTTATAAGAGAAACAGACTTGCAGATAGCGGAGCTTGGAGATGGGGCACCTGTTAGTTATTTTCTCAATCAGTCGCAAAGTGGGATCTGAATTCTAACAAATTCCCCTTTTCAGTTGCAAAAGTTCTTCAGGAAATGGGATTACACTGAATTTAGAAATGTTGACTGTTTAAAACTGGTGCCAAGCTAAAAGAGATGTGTTAGCCTGTGGCAGCGGTGCGGCTCCATGCTTGGCTCTGGGGAAACGGGATATTGTGCTTCAGGGTCACATACAAATTCACCTCAGATCTGGATCTGAAAATATCTGCTCTTTGAAAGCTTCTTGCCTGTTGATGTGGAATGAAGTTTATGTCCTGAATGACGGTCCTTCATCATACAAGTTACCTGTGCTGTGGGAATTAACTGACACTTACAAGCCACGTCTAAAACTGGGCTCAGCATCTGTTGTCACAGTACCTGGGGCATTGGGGATGACTTTGAAGTTGTATTTAGATTCCTTACGGTTAGACCTGGGGCATCCCTTCATCTGTCACACGCAGGCTCTCAGCCTCCTGTAGGCAGGGGCAGCCTCCAGATGTGCTGGAGAGCATTCACCAAGGGCAAACAGTGGCTCGCGTGCAGATGGCCTTTGGCCGAAGGGCAATTATACTGAGAAGCTGTTAGTAGGGAAGCAGGCGGGAAGGGAGGCAGGCATCTGCAGAATAGCTTGGATGCAGTTCAGACACTTGCACAATGGAAAAAAGGAGTTAGCTAGGAGCAGCCAAGCTAGAAAACTTTGTCTCTGGTTGAGCAACGAGCTTCAAAATGGAGAGGAGGAACAAACAGGGCTTATTTCCTCTGCGTCAAAGAAGGTAAGGCTGGCTGGGTTGGAAAGGCCAGGTTGGGCAAGCAGGTCAGAAAATACGGCTACATGTCAACACAGAGGGTGAACAGGTTGGGTACTGAAGTAAAAAGTGGTTGGTCTGTGTGCTGGGAGCTGGAAGTACTCACTGAATCTAAAAATTTGTCAATCTACTTGGAAATCTGAGTATACACTAACTTGCTTAATTTTAGCTAGCCAAATTTTAACGTTTTGCCCTGAAGCCCATTTGTTTTTGTAATCACCTACAGAATTACTGCAGGGCATAAAGCTCTGAGTTCAACAAATTCTGGATAAATAAGGGCTTGATTCATCAGTATTTGCCAGATTAAATAATTTCTTAGTACACATCTTTTAGACCCCAAGATTTCTTATGGTCCTGCATAATAAACTGTTTGTGCAATTAGCAATAAATTTGTCACTGTAAGTCACTCTTTAAAGCTGGGAACAAGTATAACATTTATTAGTGTGTTAGAGTTTGCAGTTAAAAATAGCTATCCTGTTTTCATATAGTGAGTCCACTTTCAGGCTTGTTTTCTCCAGCTCTGTAGATACAGGGAAGGTGACAGAATCAGCATGAATATGTGATAGAAAATGGTGTTCGTTGTGTAGAAATGAAGTTTATTTGCAACATATTTTGATAAAGGAAAATCTGCGAATTTTGGCCTCATTGCTACCTCTTTCAGCATTGTATTTTGGGCTTTAATGAGTGCTTAATGCTACCTGTTCTAATTGCAATAGGCCTTATCCGAAATGTGCAGTCTGGTGGTATTAATGTTAATACATTATACAAATATGCAATGTCAATACATTATGCAAAACCAAATACCAAGTGGTGCTCAGCATGCAGCTTTAGCACTCAGTAATTAAACAACACACAATGAAGGAATTAACTTTCTTCACGTTGAATACTGTGGTCTAGCATGGGCCCCTGAGGTACCAGTCTTTGCACTGAACTCTACGGTGAAATTGCTGAGATTGCTGCTTGCAGTACTATGAATGGCAGTTAGACTGTGTAACATAGACGTTTACTTTTCATAGCATTTACCAGAACTGGTGGTTATTTATTTGGAAATCTCAGACATGAGGTGTTATTTGATTTAGGGAGCAGTCTGTGTAATTTATTACCTCTGGATATCCCTTGGCTCCTTAGAAAATATCTTAATTAATACCATTTTCTTGATTAGCTGATTCCTAATTAAATTTAGTATAGTGTATATGTTTATTCCATTTACTGTATATGATTATTTAATTTGATTTAATTTTGTAATAAATCTTTCAGGCTACGTGTCACATGTCTATTAGCTTTGAAAAACCGAAACTGATGCAATATAGAAGAAAGAGTTAAGCTCACTATGGGCTTCAACCTGTAAGAGATTGAGGAATCTCTTTTATATCAGTGGGAGAAGAACAGTCTAAGCCCTCACAAAATTATACCTGACCCATGTGTGGAGGGTGGTGGTGGGGAAAGTTGAAGACTGAGGAGGAAGAGGGGGAGACTTGGGGCAAGAAAGATTCCAAAGAAAGGATTTAATTATATTGGAGTTAACTCTAGATCATTCAACTGGACTGAAACAAAATTAATTATAAAGCATTTGTTTTGAAGAAGCTGAGCCAGAAAAAGCACAATGCTGCCAAATAATATTTAATAATTGTATTCAAAAATTAGAAAAAGAACCCTTTGGGACTCTTAGTAGATCATTGAAACCAACTGCTCTTTTGATGAAGTATGTGTCTTTCTCAGATTAAATTACAAGGGCTGTCTCATGTTCTCATGAGATTCTGTAAACCTATATTACATTATTTTAGTAAAAGCAAAATAAAAAGAATTAATTGGTGATCACAGACTTTCTAAGAAAGGGTAGAGTAGAGCTTTAACAAGCAGTTACTCAACTGTCTGTTCCACTGCTTTTCCCCAACCTGAGCCTCACGTTTTCTATGGTGCTGGGAGAAACTACTTTTCTTGAACAATTTCACATTTCCTGGCCCTGCTCATGTCTTGTAAGTGATGACGTGTCTTAGAAAATAGAGCAACAGAAAGAGAATGATGGTTCTTGAGTGAGTTGGGAAAAACACAAGGAAACCTTTTCAAAGAGAGAAAGGGATGTGTTTACCTTTTGCTTTGGCTTCAGCCATGTCTAGACACAGCTTTACGTGCCTAATGGTAACCGCAGAGCCTAGGGGAGAGCCATCTCGCTTATTAATGCCCAACAGTAATGCCTCCTTGAGGCATTTGCTTCAAGGAAGTGCTAGGCAGTGCCACCAAAACTTCCAGAATCAGGTCTGGCAGGACCTGGCAGTGTGATTCTAGCTTCCTGAAGACAAAATCTTGAACACTGCTGATATGTACTGCCAAATGCCTCTCACCCTGGGACAGGATGTTCACACACAATGCAACTCTCCCTTGAAACTCTGTGGGTGCATATTCACTGTTAACTAATTTAAGTATACTTCAATGTTTATGTTGATGTGATGGATAAAGCTTTTTGCGATGTTTGGCGTAGAGAATTCAAATGTAGTCACAAATGAGAAAAATGTTAATTGGATCGGACAGCTCTGTGTTAGATTTCAGGTGCCCCACAGCTGTGAGCCTTTTTTCTTTTCAACAGTGTTTTAGTCAAGAAGTGGAATTAATGCTGGGTTTATCTTAACATTTCTGATTTTTCTGGCTTAACATGGCTCCTTTCTTGTCCAGTTTGAGACTCCCACTGGGAGATAATTGAAGTCCCTCCTGGGAGAGTTTCTGCAGCAAAACTGTTTTCTTTTCAAGCCCCTTTTCTGTTTTGCCTCACTTAAAATTGATGGAGATATGGTTGGATGTGTTGATCAATTTTTAAAAGGGCCATGGGTGACAAAGGTGGGCAGAATGGCTGATGTGCAGCGATACCTGGTGCAGCGCTTCCTAGTAAAAAACAAATATGGCTCTCAGATTTTTAGGTGTTAGATTTGTAATTTTTCTACAGTGTTAGGCAGATTTTCATGTCTTAAGTTTCATGAAAACATTTCTTGACAACACACGCTGTGAAGGGTAGGCTGTGAGTGGAACAGCTTGGAGGATGGAAAGATTAACTTGGCACTTCAGGATCTGGGCCTCTTAATGCTCTCCTAACGGCTGTCACAGGAATTATCCTCACAGGCACTGTTCTCCTAAGATGTTTTCTCTGTAGGGAAATTTGTACTGCCTCTTCCAGATTTTAGTGAAAGAAAAGCCAGTGCTGACTCTCCTGACTTTGGCTCTACATACAGGTGTTAAATCTTTGTCTGAAGTTCAAATCGGGAATTCTCCCTAAATTAAGAGGGATTTGGCTATCTCTCATGGGTTTTGTAGCTGTCTATTGTGACAATGTGTGATCTTAGAAACCTCATGACAATAATGGCATAACAAGGTGAAAAGGAGTGGAAATAAAAATTCATGGCCAGGCTGATAATTGCTGAGTGACACCTGGTGTGTAAGTGCTCAGTCAGTATCCATGGCCCTGCTCTTGACGGACAGTTTAACCCCACCTGGGAAAGGCCGCAGGTTTACTGGAGGCCTACAACAAGCCCCCTCTTTTAATCCCACGTAATTCCCCCTCCCACCTCCCCCCAAATTTAATTTTGTGAATCAGAAAGAAATGACAGCAAAATAAAGCTGGGAACTGAAGAATAGAATGGAGAAACATAAGAAAGCATGTGGGTCGTATCTTGATGCTAGGCCTTGCTTTCCACAGGAGCAACAGTGCCCCCCTACAGGTAGGGGACCCAGGGCTCCTGTCTGGCTTTCTGCCACGGAACAGGTAGGGCAGAGATAACATTTCAAGGATATTTTAAAAAACTGTAACTACTTAGAAAGCCTGGTCATTCTTGCACATCTCAAATTATCCCAGCCCCTTGGAGCAGGCTTGGACACAGAGCAGATCCCAAATGGCTTCTTCCAGGGACCACGGCTCCTGCTGCTGTGTACACATCCTGACCGTTCTCCTCGGGTACTGCTGTACGATCGCTACATATCAATCAGTACAAGTAAATCTATTACTGTGGCCATTATAATGGCCATAAAGTGGCTATACAGAGAAAGTAACACCACATCACTGGGGTCTTGCCTTTGAACATGTTCTCAAAGATATAATTAAAAACACCAAGTGCTTATTTCAAAGCCAAAGTTCGTAAGTGATGGGTCTGGCATCATGCCTATTGCAGGAAGGCTAATTACACCATAAATTAAACTTTTTTTTTTTTTCTAACCAAACATTATGACCTTTAATAAAATTGTTTTTACAACCAGCTGTCAATAAATCATCCAGGAAAGCTAGTGAGAAATGTTCTGTGAGCACTCCACTTCTGTGAATTTCATTAGCTGCAGTTTATTTGGTTTTGTGAGCTATGATGGTTTTTAAATCTCAAATTAAAAGCCCCAAACCATAAAAACTAATTCAAGAACGTTAGCATCTCAGTCTCTGAAAATGAACCTCTCTAATTGCAGAAATTAGTCAAGATTGTATAACGATCAGGAGGTCATTAAAAAAAAGAATAGTGCGTAGGCAGTGCTTGATTCGGCTACAGCAGCTCCAGAAAAGCTTTTTTTGAATATACCCTTAACGACAGAAAAATGTCTCCAGGTAGGTTGATTTGAAAGCACTGTGAAAGCCTTTTAACCTAGTGGTTTGATTTCTTAGACATCAGTTTTTGGACCTTATTTATTGTCTTACGTGCATCAGGCCTTTTGAGTTTGGACATGTGCAAGAAGTTATGCTGCATATTGTACTGTTGTGTATGTAGTGGTGAAGTATGAGGTAACATCAATAGGCTTTACTTCAGGAGCTCTTTTTGTTTTGCATTCTTAAGGCTCCTGTACTACTTCATGATAATTACAAATATTTGTAGGAAATATACTTTACTGCTTGATTTGTGACTTTAAGATGGACATATTTTAAAGCTAGGCATTTTTATTAGATTGGTACCAGAAAATGAAGCTGTTAACATTCTACTCCTCTGCCTCATAAAGCTCTTCTAAGTAGAAGAGTGGGGGTTTTTGGTGTTGTAGTAATATCTAGAAAGCCTTTAAGTTTGAATCTGATAAGACAAGATAGCAATCCTTATTCTCAGCTCCTTTTTGGAATTGCAGGTTTCCTCACATTTCTGTTTTCCTCTCCATATATTTTGGCATGATCATTTCAAGCCCTTCTTAACACTCACTTTTCATCTGACTTTCCATAGCTCATTTGTGTGGAATATGTATCATAAAAGTCAGATATACCTTGCTGAGCCACGCAGAGCTTCCATGAGTCTTTGTTTATACAGTTGCTGACAACTCACACAGATGTCTCTATTCTGCCCTGTGGTTTATATTCATAAGGTTCCCCAGGAGTTCATCTGTAAAGTGTGTCCACTCCCTCTATCATATCTTGTTTCAGGGACCCTAAAATGAATATTTAATTGAAAGGAGAAGATGAGACTTTCTAGCACCTACTTTTTACTAGTAAATTTAAAAAATTACCTCTTCCTGTACTCTCCCTTTTTTTCCCCAGTCTTTTTTCCTCTTCCCTGTCTCTTGTCACAAGCATTTGTGCATTGTCTGAACTAAAGGTCTTTTGGCATTTCTACATCAAAAATATGAAAAAATAATGTAAAAAATTTTGAGTCTTTGTTCACCATTGCAGGTTCCCTGGGAAACCTGTCAGTGTGCATGGGAAGCTTTGAGACACCCGCACCCCTCATTCCATGAGCTCTTCTGAGTCTCAGTCTGAGACATCAATTTCCCTGCATGTTTTCTTTCTCTGGGTCTCACAAATTGGTCCATTCACTTATTTCTTGCCATACATGCACATACGCTGCCAAAAATAGCCTTTCAAAGCTAAACACCGTAGTGTTGTCATTCACGTTGTTCCCCAACTTCCAGTCCCATGTATACCAATCTCTAAATGCAGACATATACATGCACACATTTATCTATGGCATGGTGATGGAAGTGTCAGTTTTTATTATGATGTGACTTGATCTTACAAAGTGGCTTCCCTTAGTCTGCTAGCATATTGTAGCCTTGTTATTTCTGAAACAAACAACTTTATGCTTATTCCTCATATTTGATCTTTAGTGAAACTGTTATTATAGCTATTCTGATGATCTTTAATGTTTTCCGACTGAATTTCAGTTAATACAGTGGTTTTTTTCCCTAGACATTTCCCTATATGATGTGTAACTGTCACTTAAATGCCTTGGCAAAACAGTTTGAACTACACCACCCCCCCCCCCCCCAATCAAATACTGAAACATAAACCCTGAACCTTACTGTGAGTAAAATAAATCAATTATAAATTAATTCTAAAAGCAAGATGTAGGCTACTGATGAGGGCAAGAGAAATCAGAATGTATAAATATCAGTTACTTGAACTCCATGAAATACACACGCACACAAACACGCCGGCGTGCGCACACACGCATAATGTTAAACTTGATCTGGACTTTTTCCTTCTGGCTTCATTAATCAACTAACCAGTTAATCTGAAATATTTCACTTCAGCTTCACAAATCTGTTTTATGTATATACATTTTTCAGCTTTTATTTTGTTTGAGGTTTTTTAATATTACTTGGCTTGCCCTTCCATTATTCTTGAATGTTTAAGGTTGGAAAAAAAGTAAATTACAGACCCCCATGGACTGATGTAACACAAGAAGGCAGATGTTTTTCCCTCTTCTCAGGTCACACGTTGTTTTTAAACTGAATGCACTAAGTCCAATAAAATGCTTTAAACAAAATACCAGTTTCATATAATAGTAGGCATCTCTTTCTGCAACCATGTTTATCATATGTGGAAGCCATAGGCACTTCAGATGAATAGCTCCTATTTAGTTCCTATTAAGTACTATTTTGAATTGGTATAACTTTATCCATATGGAATATTCATCATAAGTGTCAGAATTGCCTTGGTGAGCCGTATATAGTTTTCACAAGTTCTCTACCTAGTGGTCTATTAATCTATCTTTGGATTTATTTATTTATTTATTCATTTATTTAAATAACAAACAACTGACTTTTCCAAAACTACCAACTAAAAAATACTTTTCAGAAAAGATTGTTTTCCATATTGATTTAACAGGTAATCCTATAAAGTGAGCATTCTCTGCACACATTTTCACCATGCATGAAAATGGAAACTCTGGCAACTGAGAGAAGAGCGTCACTCCGTATGACTCTTGCTCTGTGATATGACCTGCTTGTTAGGATTTTGTATCAAATTGCTGCTTTTTTTCCCCCTTTTTTTTTTCTTCTTAACTCCTTTGGCACGAGCAGGACTAATTCTTTCATTATAATTGGTTTTTCTTACTGTTTGGCTTTGTCTTGCAGCTCAGAAAGTTCCTAGAAGAGACAGTATAAATACTAATTATATCAATAGAAGGCGACATCTGAGGGAGACAAAATGCAAGGACTTGCCAGCTGCAACATTTCTGTCCAAATTGGCATCAGAGTTTTCAAGTTTGGATTTAAGGTTTTAGCTCAGGCCTGGTACCAGGAGTGGAGAAACTCAGCACTTTTACGGAGTACATGATTCCTGGTAGCCCCAGGCTCATCGCAATTGTTCAATTTTAAAGAAGTTTCCATGAGATCTTTCTGAGTTTCTGAACTGATGTCCTTTTATTGCATTTTTACCTGTGGAGGATATAAAAGACAAGTATTACTTTTGTGGGTAAATTTTTTAGTTGCTGAGTGCGTACCTGTTACTTTATACGCGCTCCATTATTTGCCTTCCATTCTAAAGTGAAAGTAAGAGTTTTTTAGACTGCTAAAGAGTCCCTGGATTGTGGGAGTGCTCAGGG
Source organism: Gymnogyps californianus (assembly GCF_018139145.2). NCBI lineage: Eukaryota > Metazoa > Chordata > Aves > Accipitriformes > Cathartidae > Gymnogyps > Gymnogyps californianus. The sequence goes on from NC_059473.1 coordinate 26,891,551, forward strand.
AAAGCCAAGATACCAAACACCTGTTTTTCACTAGACTTGAGGATGTTGGGTAGGTCAAGAGGGGAGCTGTGGGTTAGCTCATTCCACTGTAAAGCAATGAAAGCCATAAAATATTATGAGCAAAAAGCCACCTGTTCGTGAATTAGTGCTTGCCGTCTACCTTTGTGGTTTAAATTGAAAGTTCAGTATCTAGGCAGCCTGTTTTCCTTTTACTCTGACTTAACCACAGTGTGTTAATTTGTACAGTGCCTTCACATTCAGCTCCATCTCAAAGCTCTTTGCAAAACATAAAAGCAGGTGCACGCACTCATCCCTTCCTCTCCCAGGCACAGCACACTAACAGTAAAGCTACTTTTCTCTAAACAAAGCATAAAAATCAGGTTGAGTGTCAGGAACTAAATTCGATACCAAAGTACTAGCGAAGATTTTCAGAAAAATACACCCGTCACGATGGATGGGTGAGACAGCACTCCTTGATTTACTTCAGGTGCTGTACTCTACAAATGCAAACGCTTTCCGAGTAGCAGCTCTCCTCTGTCAGCTTCACAGTCCTCCTTTGTGGGACAGAAAAGCTGATGGTCTCGGTCTGTACTGCTGGGCGTCAGTGTGGCAAAGCATGAGGTTTTGTACAATTTGGTGATTTGATTGGGCTTGGGGGGATTTTTGGTGTTTGCTTGTTTATTTATTTATTTATTTGCCTGGCAACATATTAGTTTGTTCAGATTCAAAATGTAAATGTGGAAGAAAAGGAGCTGATCTTACAGAAGAGCCACATACCTGATGAGAGGTACTCTGTAGTCTGAAGGGGCAGGGCCTCATCATCCCAGTACTACATTGACCAAAAGACAACTGGCTGAAGGCAAGAAAAGCAGCTGGAGAGTTTTATCACGAGATGCCTGAGGAGGTGGTAGCCTAAACCAATTTACTCTGTCCTGCTCTAAAGGTAATGTCAGTGCGGCTGACTCTTGGGGACTAAATGCCATAAAGGTCTCTTTTTTTCAGGTTTTAGTGTATATCTTTTGTCTCTTGATCTTCCAAAAAATGCTTCCTGGTACTGATCTTGATGATGCCTCTGTGCCTGTTTTTGCTTGTGGCATAGGCTATTCAACCTGTTGTATTTGCTCAGTTAGCATCGAGTACAGCGGGCTCTGAAGTATGAGGCTGGTGTGGCCATGTTACGCTCTCAGGAGCAAGTCTGTTTTTTCATTAAGTCCTTGGCTTTTAAGATATTTGGGGCAACAGCTATTTTAGGCACCTACCTGTGATGCCGAAGTGAGACCTATGCTCATCCTCCCCTTCCCACATTGTCAGTCGAGAGAGAGAGATCGAGCAAGCATCCTTGGGGCGGTGATTCAGATATCACATGGGCTGAGGCATCGTTTCTGGAGATGCTTCTCTTCTCTCCACAGACAGCTTGTCCAGCAAGTGCGCAACAAAGCTCGGGCCAGGGTCCCTTTTAATGCTCTCTTGTGAAAAAGATGCAAGCGTAAGGCTCTCCAGCCTCCTCTTGGTGGCCATGGGAGGGTTGGGTGTCTATGTGCTAGGTCACATCCGTACACCTCCGCCACTATATCTAATGAAGCCCTAACATCCAGAGGTGCAGCTTTGTGAGCACCTTAAATAGGCAGCTCTCTGCCATTTCCACTGCAGATGGCACAGTGTAAAACCACGGCCTTCCCACCAGATGAGGGCATTGAAAATGCAGGTCTGTGAAGGATGCAGGCTTCTGCAGTGGTCCATGTGCACTCCGGCAGAGGTTGTTGTGGCTGGTTGTTCAGCTCCACAAGAAAGTTTGCGCCTGCTATACAAGGTTCTTGTCACTCAACTTCTGGTGGACATGAGAGAGGAGCTTTATCTTTAGTAAGGAAAAAAGATTCCCCCCCAATATGGTATGTTGGGCTTAAGGAATAGCCATATGCAGTTCAGGCTTGTTGTAAGTCATCTTTACTGTTAACATATATTTGCCAAGCAGTACAAAATGCCCAGGAGAACTTCAGCTTGCCTGTGTTTCAATGGTTTGATATTTTCACGTTTCTCTGTGGTTTTGTTTGTTTAAAAAAAGTTATTGTCCAAAGCAAAATATTCCTTCAGATAATGCTATAAATTTTAGTCTAGCTCTGATTTGTCTTATTTTGTTAGTTCTGGCTTATTTAAACTCCAGGATCAAGTAAGACAATAATCAGTTTAGTTTTGCAAGCAAAGGAAACAAAAAGAAATAGCTAGGAATGTTAGAAAAATGGAAAGGAGTTGTCTCAGTCTCTGTAAGAACTACACACAGATTAACTGATGGATTTTAATGCCAGTATTTCAAAGTTAGCTTATGATTTTTATTAGAAAAACCTTAGAAAACCCTTAAAATCTAAAAAAAAAAAAAAATCACAAAAAGATTAATGACGTGGCCATTTGATTTAGTATTTGCACAGGCGCTATTTACCAAAAGCGAAACCTCATATTCTGCTCTGCATACTCCAAATCCAGTTCCCCAGTTTCTGAGCTTGTGCTGTCAACCATTTCCAAAGCTCTGTGGTAGCACCATTAATAATCCTTTTGATATTCTTTTCTCTAATAAATGTAAATCATCATGAACTCATTTGGCATTAGCATGGATGTCGTAAGTATTTCTATGGTATTCCATCACTTAATAGAAACACTCAGTTGTGGATCTGACTAAAACTAAAGCAACAACATTGCTGTGGACGAAAACTTGAAGGAATTCCATCTCATGTTATGAATATGAGGGCTGCTGTGTACTCTGATGTGAAATTTGGCTGGGTTGTGGCTAGTGGGACCTTGAGGGAGATGAGAGACTGATTCCTGCCTCTTCCGAGCTCCCCGTAGCATCCCAGGGACATGGTGGGGCTCCAGGCGTTATGCCCAGGGTGCAAACTCTCCTGGACACAAAGGCCAGCGTAGCTGGTCCTGTGCTTTTGCTTGTCTCAGCACAAAGCGCTGGGCAGTGGTGACCTGGGCACTGACACCAGGCACTGACACCAGGCAGGCACTGCCAGCTTTTGGTCACTCAGGTCAGCGGTGGCAAAGGTGTCTGCCACCCCGGATGGGGCTGCTGGCCACGGAGCTGAGCTGCTGCTGTCGGGTCTTCTGTTTCTCGTAAAGCTTCATCTCTCAGAGCTGAGACAGTGTATGAGAATTGTGGCTCTGATGCTGCCAGGACTTGGGCTTTTGCCGTGAGCAGGCCTGGAAGTAGAAAGAGGAGCAAGAAGGTCCTCCTCAGGTGGCTTTTCAACCAGCGTAAATTGTTGTCGCTCTGTGGCAGTCCAAGGAGAACTTCCACAAAGTGAGGGTTTGCCTGCTTTGGTGTTTAAGCAGACCACTTCATTAATCTCAACTGGAATTCTGCTTAAATTTCATAGCACGGGGCAGTGCCAGGCATGCAGCACCTGGGCAAAGGAGGAGGATGAGCCGCTCATGCTCTGCCCTTCCAGTCCCATACTCTGAATTTACCTGCTCACAGCAGCGTTTCTCCAGCTGTGGGGACAGGTGAGGTGATGGGCAAAGTCGGGCAGCACATGCAGTATCACAGCATATTCATTGCCTTTGGCACGAGGAAAAAAAGGCAAGCTTGGAAAACTTAATGACGTCAACAGGACCAGGATTTCCCTATTTTAACTTTGAATTTGATTTAGTACATGGGTCTTCTAGCTGTGGTTGCTGGTCCTTCTGGTGAAAACAAAGCACTGACATAGATGAGAAAAAGGAGATGAAACTATGGTGTTTCTTCAGCCGTAAAGACGAATTAAAAAAAAAAGTAGAATGACTCGTTTAACATGGCAAAATAGAAACTCTGCTCTTTAACGTTACTGAACAGACATCTCTCCATAGTCACATCAAAAATAAAGCCTGTGTTCAAATTGCTGAGGAGCAATTTAAACTTTGCTATTGATTCATACAGTGCCTTTATACTGAAATTTTAAGTAAGATTTTTCTTATAAATTTTGGTTTTGCTTTTTGGAGTATTACTTATTTACATTTAGACTGGGGAAGCAGAAGGCAGACTGGTTTATAAACTTCACATTACTGTCCATTTTTTTCACACAGTGGGCTGTTATTTCGGCAGTAATTGCAAATTATCTTTGCACTGCAAAGGTATAAAATGTCAAATTCTTGACATCTAGTCAAAGTAAAGGAATATGTCAGCTTTTTAATGAGTCCAAATATTGGTCTGCATGATTATTTTATTTACGTGATTGAGGTCAATTACATCCTTTTAGAACACAAACAATAGTAATAATTTAAATTTTTCTGTTAGCCTTTTAACTGTGGTTAAATGTTTTTTCCCAAACAGCTTCTTCTAATATCTTTAATTTGTAGTATTTTTACTGGTGCCAATTGTTCTGCTAAAGTTTTGCAATGGATATAAACCACAGTGGTTTGTTCATTACGCTAGATGCCTACAGATTTCTTTTTCTCTGTAACTGTGCTGTATGATTTTTATGTGAAATTGATTCTGTACAACTGTAACTAATAGGATTTTCCTGGAAACAATCAGAACATCTTGTATCAATGTTTACAATAAATATGTAAGAAGAAATTGATAGCTATCTAACAGTTTCCAGGAAGATGTGAATTAATGCGACGCCAGCCTCTGAACGTTTTTCAAAGGGAAAGATTGGGTTTTATTTTATTTGTATTGAAACTTGTCATGTTATTTGAATTCCCTTGACATTTTTTCATACTTCAGAGCCTTTTTTTACATTGTCCATCCATCGAACATGCTGGTCTTACGTGGTGCCTGGGAAATGTTAATTGAACAATCCTGAGTTTAACCCCTCCTTCAAATACTTTGTAAAAATACAGCTGTTAATAACGTTTATTTGGCTTCAATTTAGATATGAAAAAATCCATTTCAGGAGGTTACTGAAAAAAGGTTTAGACTTAATATGTGTTCCCCACATATTAAGAGCAATGGCATGTGCTGTAAAGAATAAAAACCACAACACACAGACATCAGTCCTCATGGGCTAATGGAAATCTAGACCTGATTAAAAACCCATTTCAGGACTTTTTTATTGCAGGGGTGGGTTTGATAGCTGTCAGTGTACAGGAAAATAGCACATCTGGAATCTTACTGTGTACTTGTGCTGGCTGGTATAACTCAACCTGTGTGTCAGATTTTTTTTTTTTAATAGCCAAGATTTATTTGGTTTCTATTAATTTTTTAAAAGTCTTTGGTAAGTATGCTTATTAAGTACTAAATTTTTACCCTCCACAAATTAAAAGCTATATTTTAGTAGTGAGCAGTTTCCTTTTGAGAAAAGTAAGAAAGCCAGAAATATGCATTAGTAATGTGGAGAGTTATTTGATTACAAAGGTACCCCAGTGGGTTCTCAGGGATGACTATTTTGCAGTTTGTTTAATGAAAGTTGCATTTTTCTTGTGACTTTTCTATCTAGTTATGGGAAGTCTAAAATGAGATATTAAACAAGGAGCAGACTCTGACTCACTATAATATCAAGAGTTTATTTTCCCAATAGGACAGTGTATACGCCTAGGAAATTGTAAATATTGTTTAAAAAAACACTCAGATTTGCTTGTAAAATATGAAACTTCAACAAAGAAGAGGCTTTTTTCCGAAGCAATGTCTTGGAGAAAAATTAAGAGTCAGCTACAGATCAAGAACTCCAGTGTTGTTTTGGTTTCAGATCTAACCACAATTTTAATCAAATATGTATATTTGTAATCTTCCTTAAGTTAAAAGCAAGAACAGAGCAATAAAAGTCCTTTGACAGTCCCCCACATCCTTAGATTTATTGTCTAGTTAAATTTTTAATAGTGCAGTTTCAGAACTTTTCTATTTTAATTACTCTAGAGAGTTGTACAGCTGAAATATTTAATATATTGTCATATATTCAAATCATGGTCTAAAATCAACAATGACCTGGATGTTGCCTGTCTTGGATGGTCCTAAAAATCTCCAAAGATTGAACTATGCATATGAGTTATTAACGTTTTGGTTGATTTACTCAACAGTGTCATTTTAGTCCTGTCCTACTCAGCAAACCCACAATATTTTAAAGTTCTTGCAGGTTAGAGTTACCATGTGAAACTGTAAGTCTTCAATGGGAAAAGAGCCAGAAGGGGATAAATTCTAATCACATTCTATTATCTTCAAGATGGCAATGTATTTGAAGCAAATTATATACTATCTAATTGATTTATATACAGTATAGGTGAACATGCATTTAAATGTCATTCCAGTGTTAAAATGACCAGTTATAAAAGTCATAACAAAGGACCTCTAGAATGTCACTACAAAGTGCCCCAAAAAGTTCAGCCAATTCATTTGGCTGAGGTGGAGAAAGAAAAGTACGCCGTTCTGGGGTAGAGTCACCCACTGGAAGAATCATTCATCAGGTAGTCATAATCTTGACACAGCAGAGTGCCTATCAATTTTATTTGGACCAAAATCAAGTGAAATACTTGCATATGAGATATCTGGGAATTTTGTGTGATACCATAATATTTGCCCCCAAATATGCCAGTCTGTTAAATTTCTTAAAGGCTTTAGAGCTGAGTACACTAGTGACTTCTCAGATAATTATTTATATTTTACAAAAGGTACCATGTGCATTTCCCAATACCTTAGGAAGTATTATACATGAGAAGTAAACCGTACTTGTCAAAATATATGAGCAAAGCATATGTCACAAAGCAATAGCCTGGCTTTTGGTTTTCTTATTAAGCAGAAATTTTCAGAAAGTCTTTGATTTTAGAATGCTGTGATTCATGGGTGCTCAGTGAGAGATATTCTGGGCGTTTATTGTTTTCTGAGGAGTTGAACAATCCTGGCTTTTACTGGACTCTAAGCTGGGCTCTTGCACTGGGTTCCTACCTTCTTTTGCTGATTAGTCCTAAGAGGTGTAAAGCTAGGAGCAGAAAATGTTGATAAACAAAGTCTGCTTTACCAGGCAAGGTCCCCCACATGTCCACATTTTAACCCTCTAATCAAATTGAACAAAGTATGAAGCTACTGACAGGCTTGTGGACTTGCAAGGACAGGAGTCTGCAATTAGAAATTATTGAGAGGTGGCATTTTTTTATCTTGTGTAATATGGAACTTCTCTATTTGATTTGGCAAGTAACAACGATTTGTAGTATCATTTTGCATTGTTTTGTCGCAAAGGGTCAACCCAGAGTCAGTGCTTCCTTTTTTAATCTCAATATAAGCTGAAACTGAAATAGGCTGTACGCAGTAGGAGGTGTGCTCCACAGGACTTCCTCGAGGCATGGATCCATATGAATGGACCAAGGATTGTGTTTTTGAGAGGCGCTCCCCGTCAAAACACTGCTGGTCTAATGCTGGCTGTGTTGGACTGTTGTGCTTCTCTGGGCAAGGGCAGCTACTTCAAAATTGAGCCAGTTTCCCTCCACAGACCACAGTGAGTAGCTGTCATCAACGCAGCCCTGCTAGGCTTATGAGGTGGAGGCCCGCAATACCTGGGCCAGGAGAGGAGGCACTGGTGTGGGACGGGTGATCTGAGCTCAGTAATCTGGTGGGAAATACGGAGTCACCCTGCTCTTGTGCAGCGCCACACTCCCAAGTGTCACGCACAGAGCCTCTGCACTCAGCAGGCGTTTCTGGTAGAAACCTCATGCTGGGTGTGACCTTTATCATTGGTGAATGTCACTCAGTGGGCTGCTGGTCACTAATAGATCAGAGCTGTTACCTTTATTCATGTTATAATTCAGTGGTGAATGAGGTCATTTGCCGCTGCTTTTGGATGCTTGCAGAGGTCCATCATGTTTGTTTTCTTCTATATCCAGTCAGTTTAAATTTGCCAGTGCTTGCATGCGCAGACAAGTACTATTAAAGGTATGAAAATATTCCCACAGGACTGCAGCTCTTGTGTAGATTCCTGGATTTCAAGAGAGAGGACAGATCCTAACGATGACCTCTTAGTCATTTCTGCCAGCCATTCTCACATCAAGCTTATAGACCTGAATTCAACCAAAGCTTATTTTTTTGGAAAGACATTTGGTTTTGCTATTAAGTTTTCAAGTGACAGGGAATATATTATGTCCTCAAGTAGACTATTTTAGTGCTAATTTACCTCCCTAGTAAAAATACACATTATTTTTAGTCTGATTTGGTCTGCTCTAGGCATTGGACTTTTTCATATCCCTGCCTACAAGCTTAAAGTAGACCTGATGAATTATAAGATGGGAAATATTTTTGGCATGGATGAGCTTATAAACTATGATCAAGTCAAGCATTCAAATTACCTTGGATAAGTTTGAATCTCTACAGTCTTTCAGGAAAAGACAGGTTTTCCAGCCACAGACCCATTCCTCTAACCCTTTCCTGAACTGTTCCCAGTTTCTGAACATCCCTTTTAAGTAAAAGTCAGCTAGAGCGCTCAAGCTCAAAGGTGCAGCAAACCTTGCCTCATGCTCTTTTTAGTACTCACTGTAATTTACCTTGTGATCTTAAGATGCCCCAGAGTACAAAATAATTTTCTTTTAAAAAATTGTGAGCTTTATAAACCTTACAGAGCTCTCTTTCAGGATGGTAATTCTCATCGTTACAGCTGTCACACCATATTTACTGCTGTCGCTGTTTTCTGTTAAAATGATGAAGCAAAGCAATGTCTGCAATTGTTAACATCATCCTGGGTACGAAATGTTTCATGTTTCCTAGCAGACCCTAAAATAGAGAGAAGTAAACTGAGTAGGAAAGCTTTGGCAACCCTGAAAACCAAGAGCAGAAAGTTGCTGCCTAGTGACAGTACAATGAGAGAGAAGATGAGGATGACAAATGGGAGTCTGTGTGGGTGACACCTCAGGACACAGCTATGGAAAGCTCTTGGGTAGGGTGGGATTTTCCTCTGTCCCGACATGGAAAGTTTGGGTGCAAGGGCCAGAACTGCAGGGCCTGCTTGGCAAAATACAGTTGAAAGAAGGAACATGTTCAACCCCTTCTTGGATGGACCAGGGTTTCTGCTTCCAAAAATGGCATAAGTCGTCCCACAACAGCCATGTCTGTCATCCTAGTAGCTCTGCCGCAACCTAGTAGACATAAGGCATTGGCCCGTTGGTGTCAGCTCTGATCATGTTTGAAAGATTTTTTTTTTTTTAGCATTCACAGTAGCTCCTACTATTGCACATCTTTATTAAAATTTGTATTTAATATATATTTATATATATTTAATATATTTAATACAGAATATTTTATATTCTGTAGAAACTTCTTCACGTTTGTTCTTCATGGGGGAAGATTTTTTTTGTCTGCTTGGAGTAAGGGAGCTTTCCAGCCATGGACCTTAGAAGACTGAGGAAACAGGAGTTCGTGCAAAATGCCTCAGGGGTTTTAACCCAACCTGACCTGCAGGTCTCTGTGGGTAAAGGATATTACTTCATGAATGGACCATATCTGGCAAGGAGGTCTAGTGACATTGCTGAACAAGAGAGTAAAAGTAAAGTCTTCTGCTCCTGTCAGATTTCAGAACACCGAACTTTAGGTCTAGTTAAAGATAATTTTTATAATTTAATAATTTGTCCTCTATGGTTGCTAGTCCTGCTCACTACTTTAGCTTGTTTTCCCTTTGCTGGCTTCATTACTTCCTCAAATCCCACTCATCTTTGGCTTTCCCAGGTCTTCACACTCAGCTATACCTACAGCTGGAAGTATGGGTGTAAATGCCAGTAGAAGAGAGTGAATTCAAAACAGCTCTTCTAAGATTTTGTTGCTACTAAGGTGAATATCCTATAATATACCAAAAAAAAAAAAAAAAGGGATGCCCAATCTGAACTAAACCCAGTGTAACTGTTATGCTGGTGGGAATGTTCTGTGCTTGTAAGCAAATGCGCAGGCTTCCTGCCAGAAGGGGGTAATTATACAAATGCCTCTAATAAGCTGTAGAGGTTGTTTTATTGAGTAGAGATTTGAAAGCTGAAACAAATGGTAGACTTTCTTCCAGAAAATATCATTTTGTGACATTCAAAGCTGGAAAATACTATCCCTAGTTTATAAACAGGGAAACAAAGTGCGGAGATGATTATGTGATTTGCCAAAGATTTCAGAGAGAGTGTGGAAGAGAACTTAAGTGTGACAACACTTCCAAGGAGAAATGATACCTCTAATGTATGTAGAGTTAGCTTAGCTCCTCATTGCCTAGCAGAGTCTTACACTTCTGCACTTTGTGGCTGTGAAAAACACCTAATCAAAATGGTAGAATTTCTTGTGTTCACTGTTCATAGGTGCAAATGAAACCACCAGACGGAAAACAAAATTTAGCTGACCATGGATATTTTAATAGCTATCTCAAGCATTCTTCTTCTACAAGGACATAGATCTACTACTACTTTTATTAACAGAAAGGGTCACTGAAAAAGTTCAAATGATGGTGCTTTTCTAACCAATCTAAGAGAATTAGCTGCACTAAAATGCTTCCTGGCTTGTGTTACCACAAAAATTGTAAAAACAGTTTTACAAGCTGTTGTGCTTTAGTGCAAAGCAAACACATTAAAAACATTTAATGAGCATTGCTTCTTGCATTTTCCTGTTAATTTATATAATTTAGTCCTATAAAAGAATCAAGAGCTGTTTGTTTGGAGCAGCTTAAGATGTTTATTAATACTTGTTGGTCATGCTGTACTTGTAATGTGAGCCTAGATAGGAACTCACAGTTGTAACAGTTCTGTGATATCAAGAGAAGTTAACTTTGCATTTGCTTAAACATGTAGGAAATAAACGAGTTAGGACACAGTAGAATGCAGTTAGTTTTTTCTACTGGATCATAAACTGGAATTTGATGTTCCAGTGCTGTGCATCCTCAGACCCTGAGCCTAAGTAAGGGACCTCGCACCTCCACGGTGCCTTTCAAAGTCAGCGTGGAAGCCCCGCCGCGGGCTATGGAGAGATGCCTCCGCTCCTGCAAAAGAGGCAGCGCCACATGTTGGGAGGCGCTGTGTCACACCAGAAGGTTCAAAGGCCCTCTTAGGAAAACAACGCAGAACTGTAAGGGGATGGCACAGACGACCTCAGCGATTGTCTCCCTTTTCATTTCCAGGGCTAGCTGGTTCAGGGCAGCGCTGGTTCCAATTACAGCTCAAGCACAGCTGCAAAATTCCAATGGCACCCACATCTTAGGCACAGCTTTACTGCCTCTCTTCCTGTATCACTGGGCTGATATGCAGTATATGCAACTGATTTGGCAGATATATAGATTCAGAATAACTTGGCATCGTCTGTACATATTATTGGCAATTTTTCAAACCTTGCCATTCGTGTGGTTCTCAAAGCCGGTCTCGCTTCATTTGTAAATGCAGTTACTTGCCTAAGTCATGCATGATGCTCTGTAATAAAGTTATTTCTCCAATAAGCTCAGACCTGTTGGACAACTTTGTGCTGGAACTAATTATGCTTCCTGACATCCACTGAGGAGTGACTCATAATTTGCATATGCTTCCCTTGTATCATAATTCCTGAATTGTCAATTGAACTCATTCTATATATTCTGTATAGTCACATTGTATAGTAACGTGGTTTTTCATAAGTCATGTAAATTGTGCATTTTATCATCTATAGTTTCTTTGTGTCAGAATCTTTGACTGTGCTGTCTTTTTATATCTCGGATACAAATGAAATCCAAAGGCTGAATAAGTAAGGCTTTATGAATAATGCTGAAAGTTTTCTACTATGGGGGTTTAAAAACACATTAAAAGGAACACTGTATTTTCTATTTTGAATTTCTGCTCTAGTGGAGGAGAAAAATGATGAAATAGAAGAGAAAGAAAATGTTTAGTGGTGAGAGAAATGTGAAGACGAGGTATGAAAGAGGCTGGGGCAACACTTTCTTTTTCTCTTAGCCCCCTGCACAAGGCTCACACCCAGTTCTACACACTGCAGTGAGTTACCTTTGGTATATTAGTTTGGGGGGGTGTGTGGGGGGGAAGTGGTGCAGAAATTTTAGCCTGGCTTTCTGCATGGTGCTGGTTTCACCACTGTTCTTCTCTCTTCTTTACTGTCCTCAGCATTGCTAATGTCAGTCAGTATTTACTCTGATAATTCTGCTTTATTCTGTTATGAATGACCAGGCTGGGGCCAGTTCAGGCTGGAATATCAGGTAGAAGCAGGACATGTGAAACTAAGTTTAATGATGACACAATACTTTCTGGTAGCCTAGATTTACTAGGAAAAAATGCTGTCCCCACAGTGAGGTTAAATAGGTCTGTAGGTGATATTGCTGGAGCAATAACACACCCTCTAATTCACTGAGTGCAGCTTGTGATAGGAACGTGATGTGCCAGCTGGATAGGATCCTGCTAGGAATGACTATAAACCTTTCTATTAAACATGATTTGGCTTGTCTTTACTTCCCTCTCCCTTCTGTTAGTTCTCCGAATGGCAATTTCTATCTTCTTTTTTATACAGTAGGAAAAATAACCCAGATGAAAGCTTTCATTCTTTGCCTTATGAACCTCTTTCCTCAGACCCCCTAAAGGGAAACTGTTCCTGGAAAGTTTGGACAGTTCCTTTATTTTCCTTAATACGTGCAAACACTAAACCACCACCGCAGAAGAGATGTTTGTATTGCCATACACTGCTTGGTGATTTTTTTCCTTTATGACTTTTCCCTGTCTCTTTCTCCTGTCTTCTAGGGCACAGCTTGTGCAAATATGTCACATTTCTGTGGTGCAGCAGAGTGGGAGGCAGCAAATCTGGATCTTATTACCAGTTTGGCCATAGTCTTCCTGTGTGAACATGGGTAAGTTATTTATTTCTGCACTGATAATACAGTGATGTTAATCACTTACTTCATGGGGCAAGGGTGGCTGATCTGTAACATGCTTGAAGTGTTTAAGCAGTTAAGATGAGACTCCCAAAGTGGGTCTCCGTCGTGTATTTGGCTAGCACGGAGACTTCTGGGCAGCCTGAAGCTCCTCTGTGGGATGCAGCAAGTGGCTACATCTGCTAATGCTGATATCACCCAGATGCCTGCGATTCGGCTGCAGGGCAGCCCAGACCTGCTCTTTGACAGGTCCTCAAGTGAGTCATTCCCACATCCCACCCTGTTGAGATTTGGTACGAAACATGTAGGATTAGCAAGGTTGGCTATCTCTGTTATGTGAAAATAAAAGGAGAGGAAAATACACTGAGCTCTGGTGAGAGGTATATCAGAACTACAGCAAAGAGGGCTGGGAGACAGCAGGTCGTCCACTCCCTGCCAGATGCAAGTTTATTTCTGCATGTCTGTTTAAGCCATGCTTTAAAAAGTGCCAGTGATGGACCAAGCCGGTACCAAAGTGCAAATATTAGGGTTGATTCATATTATAATGTACCTTTCAGCCATCTTCTTGTTCCCCAAAATAAACAAACTGCATGGGTTAAGGAGTGCATTCCTCCCCACACGTGTCAAAAATCTCTGGCTCACTCTGCTCAGTTCCCCTGATCCTATAAATTATGCAAACTGTGTTCGTCTTGGACTCATACCGCCTTATTTTCCAACTTATTGCATAGCTTGGCAATGTTAGAAGGGACATATTTTTCCTCCCCTTCCTTCTTTTTGTCTTTCTGTTGAGGATTTTATTTAACTGGGACTCTAAAATGAAAGCATTACCTGCCAGTCTTGTACAATGCTTTATGCTTTATTTGATAGTGGGCACCGCTTATACCAGAGTGTAAAGATAGTTTAAAAGACATGCCAACCCACTCCTTCGAGTACAGTTCATCTGTGCAGTGTGTGTAAGAAAAAGGCCCACACTTGGGAGTGACAGGGGTTAAGAATAGATCTGGCAAAACGTCACATTCTTCCCGTAGAAACTGGACTGAGAGAGTGAGCAACCTCCAGGCTCCCAGGCAGCAGCTGAGCATTGGGCTCGGATTCGCACGCCAGGCAAAGCCGATGACACAGCCTAGGAAAAAGGAAGAGGAGGGAAAGCTCCCTCTTGGTAATCGAGCTATTCCCCAGTCGTTCCTGTTTTAGATCCCCATCCAGCAAAGGCTCCTGTGTGGACTTTATATACTTAAATACTTCCACTGAGGCAGGCGTGATTTCAGGGTGCTGCCCAATTAATCTTATTTAAAATAATGTCTGAAGATTCAACGACTTCCAGGACTGGGTCTTTGCTGACAATCTTTGGATCATTTAGAAAAAATGCGTCTTCTCGAAGCAAGCAAGACACTAGAAGGAAGCCATAATATGAAAAATGGACCTGTTTTTCCCCAAACTGTCTAAAATTAAAGACTGAGAGTCCCATTTTATTACAGTTTCCCACTGCTAAGCCTTCCCTTATGAGAAAAAAAATTCACAGAGTACATTTGACCAACTTCTCAAGAAACAAAATTGGAACAACCCGTTTTGCTAAGTTATAAACACTTGCTGAGAATCTTTAATTTCTTAAATTCTCCATGCTCCTTGCTAACTACGTGGAAAAGAAAAACTACAGATTTTTTTTTTAAATTTTTTTTTTTTTTAAATGCATCCTTATCCATTTTGTGGCCTTACTTGTGAATTCTAATCTCTCACACCTGGAGATGTCTCCCTTAATGCTAAACTACACTGAAGATTAAAGTTTTTTTGAAGGTGCAGGGGTGTATGAACAAGTTCAAAGGTCTTAAAATTGCATTAGTTGGTAGGGTGTAGCTGGTTTACCAGAGTTACCAAAACAATACTTAACTTCTACACAAACATAACATGCAATTAAGTGCATTCATCTTGTTCTTCAGCGTAGAATTGAATCAGCTTCCAGAATTTAGCTATGCTTGATATCTGCACGTAACATGGGACGGTCTGGGAAAATGCTTGCCAGGGCTTTTTTGTCTTCTCTGCCTCAATATGCCAGGAACTGCAAACTGAAGGGAGCAATATAATATGAATATGGGGGTAAGTGATGCGAGTTTAAAGGAAAAATCATGGTAATGAAGGTGTTTTGCTTCTGCTGAAAATCACCTTAACCCCTCACACAAGACTTCTGCTTTTGTGACCAGCTTTGCAGGTTTTCATACTTGGAAACGTGATATTGTCTGTGGCCTTCATGGACGAGAGAGCGAGTACAACATGCTCGCATTCTATTGATTTTCCAGATCCGAGAATGCTAATATTTTTCATATGCAATCACACTGGTGTTTACATTATTTGGGGATTTGAAGTCTGTTTTGATGCTTTATGAAGTCTGACATTGCTTGAATAAACAAATTCTTAATAATTGATTAAAAAGCATAGTTGTACCACTTAATCTGTCTGTGCGAGAGAGGCATTTTTCCTCTGGGACAGGAATAACCCAGCATTTAGTTAATCAAGTTTTAAAAGCTGTGAATTTAAGCTCTTTGGGATATATACATTACCAATTGCAGGAAGTTGGGAAATAAAAGGAACTTTTCAAATAAAAAGATGTCAATTTAATAGCAAAGGAGCTGGAAACAGATGTTTCACGCAAAGCATGAGTTGTGTCATTCCTTTAGGTTTTCAAAGTCACTTCTTGTCAGATGCATTGGTTAAGAGAGAAAATTAATGAGCTGTGTTAAGTTTTATTACACAATCTTCTGATGTGGGAAAGCTTCCCTCCAGGAACAGCTCTGTGCATGGCTTAACTGATTTAGGCATGCCTGCTGCAGTATTCTCCAGAATGTGTTGGAGATCAAAGTAGGGGGAGTTATTCAGGTTTTATGGCAAGGTAATTAAAAAAATATGGGGATTATTACATATAAATCATACTTGCATAAATTTGCTGGCAAAATAAAATCAAATAAACACGTTTAAAAAATGAGATCAGGAAAACATTCAGCCACATTTTTTACCATTACAGATGCAAAGCTGTACCCTGAAGTCTACATAGCTGACCTTTCTTCCACTGCAGAGAATTTGGCCCAGTTCCGTTTTAGTGGTGTTTTCATTTACTTTAAAAAAAAAAAAAAAAAGAAGAAGAAAAAAAGGCATACATTTTGTGATAATGTGAAGGTGGGCACTTTGTACCAGGTACAAAGTGGTCCTAGGGAGAGCAGTGGCAAGACTTCGCTTCGTTTCTGAGGTGATTTAATCTGAAAGTTTATGCTCCTAGAAGTAGACTCATGTCCCTGAGCATTTATCTTCTCAATGCAAATGTTAATATTATACAAAACAAGACACAAGAGCAGACACTGTTCTCCCTGCTATTGTTCTAGTGTAGACTGTAAGCGATGAGCTGGTTTGGACCAACAGCTTCTGGAAAAAGGGGTAAAAAAAGCCCTAGAAAACTGCAAAGTCTTTCTGTTCTCAGGTACACAGGACTTCTGAGGGGAGTGCATACAAGCTCAGGGAAGACTGTAACTCATCCTTTCTGGCCACGTACAAGAGAAACGGATGCATGCACTATGCTCCAAACAGGGGCTCAGAATTCCCAGTCTAGAAAGAGGGAGAGATGATCCAGTTGTAAATGTTGAAGTCCTGATCATGAAATGCAGAAAACATTTCTCTCCGGGTGGGAGAGAAATGAAGAATATTGTGAAACTTCTGTTTAATCAGAGAAGAGCTTCCACATTTCTGTCACATAAATATGCAGAAAGGATAAGCTTATAGCTTCAGCTGTCCTGAATGCAGTGATACCATATGATGACAGAACACACATGCACATGCCTGTATAAACATATACACAGTTGTAGCCAAAACATATAACACTGTCAGGACTGAGCTTTCTCTCTCTAAGGATGTGCATATGCCCTCTTTGGTCTAATTGGGTTTATGACTCTACATGTGCATGTATATGCAAGAGATATAAAATACAAGTACAGTAGCTTTTGATGTGTAATAACATTTATTTTCTTGTACCAGCTACAGGTCCCTGAGAGAGTACATGTAGAGTTCACACTGGAAGCTACTCAGCTGAAGCACTGGCAACAGAATAAGCAGAACACGCTTGGCTGTCATTTTACCGATCTTCTCTGCTGCATGAACGTGCATGAAAGAGGGGCTGTTGACTGGCAACTCCATACAGATGAAACAGTTCAATTCGGACAATGAAAACCTAGGTGGAGTTTCAGGTGAAAATTCCCCTGTGCTTTGCTCTTCTGGGTGATGAGATAATTTCCTGAAGGAACTGAAGAAACCACCCCACGATGTCAGATTGTTTAAAGGTACTTGATTGTGAAATATTGTCCACCTTAACCTTGTCTTAGTGTTTAGCATGGTGGGTCTCTTCCACTTCTAACCTTTTTCAAAGAATCAATAGATGCTGCATCTAATAATGATAATGAGTATGTATTAAAGATATATTATCTGGAGCTGGAAGCTGAAGGCCAGACCTGAAGGTATTGCAAAACTTAGTTGTATTTGCATGCTCCCTGAATATGTACTACTGTCAATCACATGTGCGCAATCTTGAAGACAAGGACCAGAAAACTCATTGAGATCTTGAAACAACAATAATATAAAGCCTATTGCAAGATTTAATATAAAATCTGAACAGTAAAGAATTCTGTGATGTATCTGGTTCTTGTTTGATGTACTTCTACTGCCACAGTTAATATAGTGTTTGCAGTGCACACATAAAGCAGATACGCCCAGATTCCTCTCGAAAAGAGTTAAATTATTTTATAGTCATGTATGCTATCTTTCCTGTTATTTTTTTCCCACAATTTCTACAGGCTGTATTTAGTTTATGTAAATTCTTCTTAACAGCTTTCAACAAAATTTGCTGTAATATCATGGTAGAGGTAGATGGTTATAAAGAAGGCTATAAAGATTCTTCTAAGAAATTTCTAAGCATGAGGGGAGTCCCTCTTTCTTGGTAATTACCCAAGTCTATGAGAAAAATAATCCTCAAATGAGGTATTCGGAGACATACTTTTCTATTCTCAGGCGCTAATGATTGTGTATTTCACTACAGCAGGATAAAAATCACCCTCCTACATTACATCAGTCAAAGTCTTAAAAATATTTCAGCCCCCAAAGTAGAATTGAAGTAGTATCTAAGTTTTCCTAAAGGTGGTGCCAGCCCTTCAGACATAAGGTTCAATTTCGGCTTTACTTCTTTTGTATGCTTGAAAATATCAGTGAGCTGAGGGTTTTCTTGGTTTTGCTGCAGACGTGCTGCATGCATGTGTGAATGTTTTCTGCAAGATCTGCAGAAAGGCAGGAACATACAACGCCTGTTGTACAGGCCGTCATGTCCGGCCAAGGTCAGTCTGACCTGAGTATTCAGGATGCTTAGAGCAATAGCCTCATTAATATCTAAGTCCTTGTGTCCAGTAAGAAGCTGATGACTTTTACTGGCTTATTTGTGGCTCTCAGTGGCTGCAAGCCTCAGGAACAACATTGTTGAGAAGTTCATTTGTGTTCGGGTCGGTTAGTGCATATGTGCTCCCCAGTTACATCCTAAAAAGTGCTTTGTTTCATAACTAGTGTGTTGATACTGGGTCCCAGTGCCGCTGCTGCTGCTGCTAGCCATTTCTCCCCTTCCCGGTTCTCTTGCTGACTTCCTGCTCCACTGTGGGGAAAAAAGAGGCAGTATGTTGGGGACATCCTCAACCAAACTCTCTACTCTGCTGGAGGGACTGAGGAGGGACCAGGGGAGAACATGGACTGGCAATGTCAACAATTTGTGTCTCTGCCTCTCCAGTTTTTCCTGGAAGGAAGATGCTGAGTCTCAGCACAGAGTACGAGTTCCTTGCTCCCTGTGCTGTTCTGTGCTTGCTTTCCAGGCAAGGTGGAGCACTCCAGGACCATGCAGCAACCCCTGATGGTCAGTGTGCCATACCATCTGCTGCTCTCCTTCAGCAGGGTGCCCTGGGGGCTGCAGGCCAGGAGCCAGTGGTGGCACTAAGTCCGTGAGGTGCCCGCATGCTGGTGGAGCCTTGGCAGATATGAGCACAGAGGCTTCTTCCCAAAATCAACATGAACCCTCGCTGCAGTTGTGTTAAGGTCAAGGGCTGGACAGAGCTGACTCTAAGCAGTTAGCTAATTAACATCCTCATTTCACCCTTTGTAAAATGGCATCGTTATTGGGAAATGCCTTGATATTCTTATTTAGAAGCTGCTTTAAAAATTGGAACGTTATTATTATTAGGTTACTGTGGAACTAGAAAAAAATTTACCCTGGACTTTTCCTCATATGTGTTTATGCCTAGAAGACAGCCTACATAGGCCTGTGTCTAGACAGACTCATGGGCAGTGTTTCTCAAGGCATAAATCATTTTAGAGGCTCACTAGGTTTACTTCAGACAGTTCCATCTTCTCTATTTGGAATAGGCTGTGTTATCAGCCTAATTGCAGCCATTAAACCATTTGCAGCCAGAATTTTTTGTTTGTGTGCTAACGTCAGTGTCAGCAGGAGAATGATCACTGGAGGTGATGCTAACTATCAAATATGTAATTGCTCCCAGTAACAGTGACTAAGGGCTTTAGAGGGGAAACAGGACCCATAAAACCTGCTTATTCTGATTCTAAAAGGATCAGACAAAATAAGGAACGTGCTCTGAACTGTTGGGATGATTTTGTGATGAGATACATGGTTTGGGCAATCTGATTATGGGCCATCTGCATCTCATACCTTCTGGAAGGCCAAATTTGCTCTTTGCCAGTTTTTTCTTTGGGGTTGCACCATCTTTTGCTTTTAGCTATCTACACTAATGGGATTTTGATAGCTTTTGTAGAAAGCAGCGCAATTTAATGGTTTTGCCTAACTAGAGCCATATTAGTTTATGTGAAGCAAGGGCATGCCTTTCTGACAAAGATCTCTCTAATCCATTGAGTACATTGTGTTAACGTTTATTGATTTTTTGATGAGTGCAATGATTTGGTAATTATCTTCAAATCCTTTTTCTTCTGAGTGTGCAGTGTTTAATGTATGGTTTTATTGATTAAATAATGGCATACACTTATGTAACAGCGGTGTGTTCCTGTACAAGATCTTCCTCATTTGTAAATTAGATACACCCTGTATTGAAGCGTGACATCAGTTAAGCTGATTTGCACCGAGGACATTGCTGGCCCGGTTCTGGTACAAGTGTCCAAACAGGTATGTAACACTGTGCATTGAGATGTTCAATACAAATTCAATTACATCAGCAAAGCTGCTGTAAGAGAAGAAAACCTTTTTACATTTTTTAGCAAATATTGCTGAGGGTGAGTGTTTTTTAATGGCATTTTCATTGTTATCAGGACTGGTATTGTAGAGATAACTGGAATTTCTTGTGTAACTATGCAAAGACACAGAGAGTCTGCTCTCCTACACATCATGGTGTGCTCAAGAGTTAGAACATAACAGCAGTTTGGAAACCAGAGAGACAATAAATTTAACACATGATCCTAAATATTTTCAGTGGCATTACTTAGTTTCCCACTCAAATTATAAACACACTTGTGTATTTGCCTCCCTCTCTTGCCAACACCATTGCCAGTTATTCCATTCTCTGTGTCTTTATGTATTGGGTCTGGCTGAGATGGAATTAATTTTCCCCATAGCAGCCCTCATAGCGCTGTGCTTTGTATTGGTAGCTAGAAAGGTGTTGATAACATACCAGTGTTTTTGGCTACTGCTGAGCAGTAGCCAGATGCACAGCATCAAGGCTGTCTCTCCAACATTTCCCCCCTCACCAGTAGGCTGGGGGTGGGCAAGATCTTGGAAGGGGACATAGCCAGGACAGCTGACCCAAACTGACCAAAGGGATATTCCATACCATATGATGTCATGCTCAGCAATAAAAGCTAAGAGAAAGGAGGAGGAGGGAGGGCATTCGTTATTACGACATTTGTCTTCCGGAGCAACCGCTACGCGTACTGAAGCCCTACTGCCCAGGAAGTGGCTGGACATTGCCTGCTGATGGGAAGTAGAGAATAAATCTTTTGTTTTCCTTTGCTTCTGCGCGGCCTTGGCTTTTTCTTTATTAAACTGCCTTTATCTTGACCCACAAGGTTTTTTCCATCTTATTTTCTCCCCCAGCCTGTCCTGCTGAGAAGGGGAGTGATAGAGCGGCTTGGTGGGCACCTGGCGTCCAGCCAAGGTCAATCCACCACACTTTAATGAGTAGCCTTCATTCAATTATCACATAATCACATAATCATTTACCTTTTACATATACATTTACAAAACTCTAATGCAATGTGAGTTTAAAGGCAAAGTCCAACCAAACAAGGACACACTGAAAGTCGAAAAGTGGCCACAGAATGTGCTTTCAAAACATGAAGCTGCTCAGTCAGAAGGAGGAATTTCAGTTCTTTGCAATTAACCCTACTCTGGTAATTTTTCTGCAAGAAGGCATACACATCTGTTTGTCTTTCCATGCAATGTGCGCTGTGGCAGGATGAAAATCAGAAGCAGACCTAGTTGCCCTTCCAGGAACTCCCAGATCTAATGTAAGATTATAATCTTGGCATCTAGTCTGTTTGAAGATGGCACAAATAATAACAGAGAACAAAACCCAACCCAATTGTCCCTAAATTCCAGTACAGAAATTATAGTTAAACCTCCCTTGATACACTTCAAAACGAGCTTGTGTTCATTTCTGTGCTTGTTTCTTATGTTCACTGTAGGTAAGTGACTGCTTTTCAGCTTTGAACTAATTATCATTCCTGAAAGCATTTTCCAAACCACAACCGCTTTATGGGCCAGCTTCTGTTCTCAGTGAATTAAAAGAGTTCTGCTGGTGACTTCAATGGGAGCAGAAGCAGTGTTAATGAAGTAGTCCTATAAAAGAAAAAAGGAGAAAAAAAAGAGGTAAACTACTTTACCAGCGCTTTGAGGTTAAGGTTAGAAGATTGCTATAGTCATTACAGTAAAATGATTGATTCTACAGTTTTTTCTTTAGAATGGAAGTGCAGCATTGGCTGATTATGCACATCCTGACCTCTGCCCGTGTACATACTCTCGCTGCATATTCTGATTTTGGCAGGAAGCAAATATTGGAGTCTTTTTTGCTTTGCATTTGCTACAGACAACTTTTTTGGACTCCATGTGACAGATCAACTATTTCTTCCCTGCTGCTCTCAAAAGTTTTTATAATATCAGCCTTAAAAATCACATTTCTTTGGCAAATTTCTCCAGGATAAAGTCAGCCATAAAATGGAAGAAAAATGCCTTTAGGCTTACGAATTCTTCTTTCTCTCAAGCAGCAAAATGCTGTTATTTTGAGAAGTGTCTGTGTTCATTGTTTCTCTGAAATCTGAACTTTTTCCACTTGGAGACAGTTAACTCCCTGAGAATCTCGCAGAAACGGTATTAGATGTTGATCTCTTCGCAGGAGAGCAGAGAGAAGCAGACAGCCAGGCCACATCGATCTGGGCTGCAGGACGTGTTCAGTGAAAAATCCATAGAGCTCAGCTTAGGGTGTCAGCTGTCAGTCTGCAGAGCATCTGTCAGAGGCGTATTTGCTTCACTGCCGCTGAATGTAAGTAATGCTTTCACAATATGGCAGCACGGTGCTATAGATTACAGTTGTAATGGAGCACATCCTGAACAGCTGAGCCTGCTCTCTCTCGCTCATTCAATAGCAAGAGTTGCCTCGCTATAAGAGCTTGGGGGATTATGTACTCCAAACAGCTGTCTATAGCACCATGGATTTATTTGGGCTAAATGAGAACTTGCTTTCTTTAGCTAAATCAAACTTTATCAGACAGTTTTACTGTTGGCAGTTAAAATAAAATGTGTTTGCTGAACAGTAAACACCTTGTTACTGTTAGGAAGGATTATATAAACAAAAGGCATACACAATGAAGTCTTATGCCAACTGACTTACTGTCAAAATAATATAGTGCTGTTAGCGGAATTGTGCTCACTTGAAGGAAATTATAGGCCTAAAAACACATCTTGAATGACAAAGAAACCATTTTTCCACAAATAATCTTTAAAAAGTTTAATACACTGTGCCTTGCAGAAGTGGTTTCAGAGACCAAGGATGCTGTATCCTCATAAAGGAAGGTTAGGAAAAACTGGGTGAACTGCCTGAAATCTTCAAAGGCTTACTGTATTTGCATAATGCACTGGATCAAGTAGATTTAGCATATTCCCCCCTATGAGATATGTGAAAGTTGTGTTTGTCCAGCAAGAACTACAAACACTCCCTTTGAAAATATGATACCCTGTTCTTCTTTCACTTGTTACACTACATAATCTATGCAACTACAGAACACTCATGAGCAACCAAATACATGTTACGCTAATATTAGGGTATTTATGCACCATAAATCAGCTTCCTTTCACTCCTCAAGAAACTGAAAGTAAGGCAGTCATTCTGTTTTATAATCACAACAAGGAAAAAAGGCAGGTCCAAGCCCAGCAGAGTCACTAAAAGCAATAAGGCTAAGTACAATGAGTTTTGGATTATTCTTCAGAGAGTTTGAAAATGAGTTTACTTTCTTTGTGTTAAAAGCTGAAGTCCCAATTCAGGAAAAGATAGGGCTAATGCTATCTGCACTTTCTCACTCTGTTCTGAATTTCACTGTGCAAAATGATTTGCATTTCTTTCTATGAATGTACAAAGCATTTCTTTTAACTGATTACCTAACAGTTAAAACACCAGAATCCAGCTGAAATGACCAGGAAATGTCGTCTTCTTGCAGAACCCACTATGTGACCGTAATGTAGACTGGAAAGATGAACAGCACCTTGAAGGTCAAGAGCTGTAGGCTGAATTCGGGCTAATGATTTCTGTTACAAAGAACTTCTCACGGATAACTTGAGAAAAGATTCATGAGTCTGCAAATTCTTGGGGTAAACTATAATCTACACAAAAGTGTGTTGTGGAAGATCAGTTAAGCATTTATTAGTATAATTAGGTTTATTCATTACTACATGTACGTATTGTACTTTGGAAAACTTATTTTTCCAGGAAGAGAACACGCTGGAAGCTTGAAAAGGGGAATTTTAATGGTGCCTTATAAATTTTCCTTTAGCCAAAACTGGCTCCAGGTGAAGTTAAGATGAAGCTTTCCACACTTTTCCCAACAGAATGTCTTGCTTCCTTAATGTTATGCCTGACCATAGAAATGCTCCTTTTCTTTTCCACATTCTCACTGAAAAGCTCATATAATATTATTCTGTGGACAAATACACCAATTTTGTTGCAATTACTTTTTCCAGTTCTTTAGGGAAACTTGAGGACCCAGTAATAATCCTTCTGTGCTGCTTGTCATGGCTGTATAGTTTGTAGTGCAATAAAATGTAGACAGGTTCTTAAATCCACCTTCTTACATCTTAAAAAAAGTAATGAATGAAAACATTTCTTCTATTTCATCTTTCAGTAACAGTTAGGAAAAGATATCTGGTTAATAAATGCTGCTGTAAATTTCAGGACAAGGTCTAGAACTATTGTTTTGTTGTGTTAACTGGAAAGGGGCATTTAGGCATCTTTCCACGGGAAATCAAGGATAAGGTGACTTCATGAGGATTTGCTATTGGTCTTCTTTAAGTATGTACATAATTTATGCCGGTACGCAAGTGCTCTACCTTGGCTAATTAATTAGGGTCAAACCCATTACAGGTTCACGCTGTTGACCTTTGACATAAACCTGAAGGATCAGGAAAGATGATAATCTATTTTAATTATTTTCTGAATTCAGTTTTTAAAAAAATGCAACTACGGACAGGGTGTTTTACAGAGAACATGATACCTTAGAGTTTTGTCCTTCCTTCAAACCAGGCATTAAATGGCTTACTGTTCAAAGAAAAGGTCTGTCATTTATGAAACTGAATGCAAATTTGGTAGCACACTATACTTCTTTCTTGCATGTATCAAATTGCTTTCTATGGCATGTGATTTGGCACAGACAGAACTGTGACAAAGGAAGATGCATAATTAAAGTCAATTCTCCCATGCACTAACAAGCTCCAGTGAGAAGCAATTAACATTTCCTGAGCAGGTTACTCTGTAAGCAGAGGGTCAAGTGAGGCACGGTTGCCTTCAGATTTATTTCCTTCTGTCCCTTAAATTTCTTGTGCTGTAAAAACTCCTGACACTTAGTGAGGAAGATCCCTGTCACGACTATTAAGAGCTACTCGTATCCCGACTGTCCGGTTAGTTCATGCATGCTCTTTGGCCAGATGCCTACTGCTACACAGAGGGTTTAATTGCAAAACTTGGCCTGCCCTCCTGTTTTGGCTATTGCACTGACCTGGCTACTGATTATCACTGTATTTCTAGGAACTTAGTTATCTCTGTGACCTGTAATCCTTTGTCAAATGTGGTTGACATTTGAGAAAGATCTCAAAAGTTAGAAGGAGATAAAGTGTGTGATTGCACGGGCTCATTTCCTTAGGGAAGAGTAATACACAAATATATATGTATTTGCAGTGATTTATCTGGTAACATATGTATCAAAGCTGTAGGTAATTTGAGATTTTACAGTACGTATAAATGCTGTGTTCTGAGAGTAGCAAAGTGAATTGAAGTTAAAAAGTTGAAACACAAAGGAGCTTGAAAAATGCTTACCTTGGATCTGCTGCCAGAAACACAAAGTATGTTACCTCTAAAAATAAGAGCCCTGTCTTCCAGATGATGTGAGTTTGGCCTTTAAACAGGGATCAAACTCTTCTTTGTAAAAAATAAATGCATACCTATACTCTGGCTACTATCTCTCATTACTCTCCATGGGAATTAGGCACACAGCCTAAAAACCCCTAGCGAAACTCACCATTGCCTCCAGGTAGCTGCTTTTCTGGACTTTCCTAGCCTGCATTCACCTTACTTTTAACTGTTAGTTAATTTTAAATTCTCTGCAGGGCAGTTATCAGAGTCTCAGCCATCTTTCGGTGCCACACCAATGTCCTAGTGGTCCTTCCTCTTGGTCACCATTAAAGCAATGATGTCCAGCAGTTTCATTTTTAATTGACCGAGAGAGTCAGTGGTTTGCAGCTGTTCTGGGTTTCTACCTCTGGCAAACAGAGACATGCACATCTTTAGTACTGTTTGCTGTACTACGTGTTTGGTTAAACTGAATCTGATTCACATACCTGCTGCTATAGTGCTGTCCCTCAGTAACAGCGCTGGACTTCTCTCGCAAAGCGGCCTTTTCTGTGTTTCAAAGACCTGGTGGTAAGGGCACTTGCTGCTTCGTCAGATGATCTTAGCCCTCTGTTGCACCACCTGCAAAAAACACCACCTTGACTTTGTTGAAAGCAGCATTTGACCTTTCTTTCCTAGATCACAAAATCCACGATTACTGCTCATAATCTGGCTCCCTGAAACCAGTGTATCCTCTGGTTTCAGTAAGGACAATAATCAGGGACAGCAAAAAATTCAATTAGGTCTGGTTCAGTTAGTTGACTTGAGGTGTTTGCTTCCAAGAGGAGACTTTAGGAAGAAGGTGCTGGCTTGCACACAGAAGAAGGTCTCCCAAGGAAAGGACACAACTGTTAATCAGCAGAC
Organism: Gymnogyps californianus; assembly: GCF_018139145.2. Taxonomy (NCBI): domain Eukaryota; kingdom Metazoa; phylum Chordata; class Aves; order Accipitriformes; family Cathartidae; genus Gymnogyps; species Gymnogyps californianus. Next base: position 26,917,844 of record NC_059473.1, read on the forward strand.
AGAATATTTACATCAAAAGGGTATTTCAGGAAGACACACGATATGAAGTACATTTTCTTTCTGACATGTGGGCAAATTAAGTCATATCAAAGACAGGTTATATGCTTTGAATTGTTAAAAGCTCCACAGCTCTTTAAATAACTGCCAGCCAGAATATGGGTTTGCATGTTTTTGGTAACGCACATTAGTTCTGACCCTCCTCCAACTGAAATCAATGGGAATTTGGCCAACTACATCAAAGGAAACAACACTGGGACATGTAAGTTTGATGCAGATGACTGATTATTGAAAAATATGTATTTGTATGCGTGAGAAATAGGACAAAATAAAAACCAGGAATACAATCCCCATTAGATTTAAAGAAGTGTTTGGATTCAGATTTTTTTTCAATTCTGCTCCAATGGGTCTAGTTCCAGAGCAGATTTAAAACTACACAAATAGCTGCCCTTCTCTATTTCCCACTTTTCAAGATGGCAAAAGTTTCAGGAAAATCAGATTGAACTGTGAGATTACCAGCACTGCGGAAACTGAGAGCATAGCAGTATGATTAGGACCTTTCTCATGATCACTGAAACATCAGACTTTTCCCTTGATTTGGCCTCAAATGTAAACTTTGATCCTGAGCCTAAAATATATCCTATTCTGATGTAGTTATCTCTAACCTGAACCACAACCGGCATACTGAAATGTATGCTCTGGGATCTGCAATGAGCCCTCTAAGTCACACTATCAGCACAGAAAGGCTTTAAGATTGACTTAACTAGGCACTGGGAAAGCCGGGGTGCCCCTTGTCTCCCTGTACGTAACATCAAGGGAAACAACCTGGGTGAAAGGGACCGTGAGCACAGCGAGGCATAGTCCCTGCTGGGTTCACATCCTCTTTGGGCAGTGGGCATCTATCTGCAACTGAGGACGAGAACTGAATTAATATCCAGAGCGATTCCTCAAGGTACGGGGAAACTCTTCGCCAGACAGATGCATGGCTACATGCAAGATATGCGGTCACTTTTTGTTTCTCCCTCTCTGCCATCCTACAGAAGCCCTAATCACAAAATGTGCCATTTTTGCCTGAAATGATTTTGAGGTTAATGCTGTGGATTTATGCGGATTACTTTGTGCAATTGTTGGCAGTGTCAACAGCAAAAGATGATCTTTCAGTGTATGTTTCTATTTGCAGGGTTCATAAAACCTGGACTATCTGCAGTTACAAAAATGAACAAATAGATCTGGAGGCGTTTGATTTACTTTCCCAGCCTTGACTTTCTACTACTATGCTGGTTCTCACTACCTGTATCCTTTAAACTGTCACAGACAACCCCCAACCCACCCCCTCATAAAAAAAAGAGCCTGCACTGCACTGAAAACCCTTAAAATGAATAGAAACTAACTTTTTTTTTCCCCCCAAAGCACTCACATTTGTTCCTTCAAAATTAGGACTCAGCAAATAGTTGGAATACATCTGTACTCAGAGGAATCCACATCAGATCATAAATTTGTTCATGTTAAACGCAAACATATGAATGCATTCTTATATCCAGGGACTATGGAAGGGTTTAGAATTTGCACACTTTACTCTGTGTAATACCAGGGCAATGTTTCACTCATCTATGTAAATAGAAAGCAGGCTTGTTGCATTAAAGGCATAAGTATCCTTATGCTCTGCATAAACATCACAGGATTCAATTTTGAGAAGGAATCACATAATTTGTCATATCTTTTATTATGATTGACTTCAGTGATGGGCACACACAAACATATGATTTTCCACTCAGTGTATCAGCGTGTGCATTTGCTGCTAGAATAACAGGAAAAAAGATTAACCTCAGATATGCAAATAAGCTTAATTGAATAAAACGAGACAAATTACCCCATTGTTGGAGCAGTTCCCTGGTTTGGCTGTGCTGCACACACCGCAAGAGCACCGGGAGAGGGCTCGTGTGGCTGCCTCTCATTGCTTCCCTCTTTTTCTGGGGCTCGTGGCAGAGCTGTACTGGGGTGACAGGTACCCCAGCACGGTGAAGCACTGTAGCACGGTGTAAGGGACCCCAACTGCACTACGTTACCCCACCTCACTGTAATTTAGAGACACGTGAAATTACGTGAGCCTTACTGTCTCTCCCGAGAGCTCTGGTGTGGCTACTCAAAAAAAAAAAAAAAAAGAAGCTTTCATTAAAAAAAAATAGCAACCTTCCCCCTTAAAGTTTATAACCCTTGTCATTGCAAAGAAGAGGGTAAATGTGAAAACAGTTGACACGCAAGGGCCCAGAATCGAGTCTCTGCTAAGATCATTAACCACGTGTTTGTACATTTTCAGTGTTGGCAGTTGTAAGGAGACCTCGGGCTTTTGGCTCCTGTGGGGTGGCAGTGCTGGTGGCGCAGGAGGCGCCCTCCGAAGACCTCTCTTATGCCGTCTAGGGCTGCAGGAGGAGGTCAAGAAATCATTTGTAGAGCCTGTCCTCAGGCTTTCTACATTGAGGCTATTTATGTTATACCACAAAAAAAAAGGGGGGGGAATGGCTCAGTATGGTCATAGTGTTAAAGAAACGTGTCTAAAAAGCAGCCTCCTACTGATGAGGGAAAGAAATCTAGAGGGAAAAAAATCTACTTTACGCAGTACTTTTCATGGAATGTCATTTATAACTTTCCCACCCCTGAAGCTTCATTCTTCCTCCCTTCCCTGGAAAAACTGGAAAAAATGTGGAATCTAAAGAAACCTAATTGTATGTGTACGCCAGATGCAAGTTTTGTTAAGCCATCTACTTCTTGTGAGTTGTCTCCCTTGGGGATATTATTTGTCATCTTTTACAAAACAGTTAAAGAGGATTTCCTGCTTCAAAAAATGTACAGCTTAGGGCCCAATACTAAAAAACCTTAGTTATAAAAGGACTCCCATTGAAGTCAATGGAATTCCTTGTATGAGAAAGCATTTACAAGATCAACCACTAGGAAGAGAAAGCAGTGTACAATAGATGACTGTAATACTGGGGAAAAGCAACAAAATGAAAAGACAAGGGATAGGAACATATGGTTGTGTAAAATTATGGAAGATAATGAGAATATCTAGGGCCATGACCTTTAAAAGACAAATGTCTTCTTTAATTCAGCAATGTATCTACATATGGTGAAGAAGTAGCTACTGATTTTATCAGCCTTGCTAAAACAGTGTTGGAGAAATTACTACAGGAAAAAATAAAATCTAATCCAATCAGGCTAGAGTTTTGTGATCTTCTGCATCACACAGCTACGAAATCTCTGATACAGGTTTTTCTTCATTTCAGATGAAAATTAGTTTCCGAATCTGAAAATGGATTTCTCTGAAGGAGTAAATCAAAAGGGAAGTGATGCATGTCACCCTTACAGTCAGTGGGTGCCTCTCCTAGCATTGGAGAGCTGTGCAGACAGTGCGAGGAGGAGTGGGTTGCCTTCTCTTTAAGACTCAGCCATCAGTCAGTTGTACAGGTAGGATACAAGGGCTGGGTTTGATCATGTAGCAGTCAGGTAGGGCCAATTTCATTACTTTTCACCATCACAGATATTAATCTCATCTCATAATTTGTTCTTCAATTTTACTTAGGGATGTATGGTCTTTGTTCAAGATTGTTTCAAGATTTTCTTAAGTGACCTGGATTTACTTGGCCAGGCTGGATAGTGCTCTGGCTCTGTGGGCTGAAGTTGTTTCATCATGAAACAAAATGATTCAAACTGAAACCCTGAAGGACAGTTGCTCACAGAAAACCTTTCTAGACTTTTAAAATGCTGAGCTTATTTCTCGCCATCACTGCCCTTAAAGCAGTAGTAGCCTGTTGTTGTAGCTCTATGATGGGCTGAGCACACAGGACTGGTAAGCCTTATAGGGGGAAATAGCTTGTGTGTAGATGGGAAAAAGGATAAGCTTTTGAGTGTACAACCCTTCTTCAAGTGAGCAACATAAGTAAGTGAAGCTTGGAGCAATTATTCCCAAGCTGTATTTAACTTGACATTCTTTCTTTCTTTCTTTTTTAAACTCCAAGAAGGGATTTTGTGCTCAAAAGTGTGCCCATTTGTTCAGCAATATCAGGCAATCTGACAAAATCTTCTAGAAACCTTGCTCTCTCTTGAAAGGACAATCACCATCCTAAAGCATGTCTTGGGCTAAAGCTGATCATAATAATCACTGTAAACTGTTTATTCAATGAGCCCTTTTTCTTGGCTCTTGAACAGTTTCTTTATAATCCTACTTTTGACATTTGTAATTCTCGAGTTTGTGAGGTTTGCAAACATTTGATCTGGGAACTGCACATACGCAGTTTGTACTTGCTACTCTGAATTCACTTATCCAAGGTTTGTGATTGATCATAACTCCATTTGGCTTGTTTGGCTGGATGATTTATGTGTTTATAAAGTATCTCTGCTTCTCTGCTTCCTATGCATTCAGTTCAATTTATCTATTTATTAAGCCAATTTCTGCTACTGGCCCAAGATACACGTTCTACAGATCTTTACAGAAAAGAATTTTCTTTGTGAGCATACAGAAGATGAAACGCAACTAGAATTTCCCCAAAGCTAAAGGACATTTTAAGTCTTTTTTTTTTCCAGAGTGTTTAGATGCTGGAAAATTCAAACACCTGAATTCAAACAGTATTAAATATATGTACTTTGCTTTCTTCTGTCTCTGTCCTGTCTGTCATACTAATGCAGTACTATAATACTCTAAAGATAATACTAGGTGTTAGGATTATTAGTTTGTTAAAAAGTTTTTGTTAAAATGCACATGAAATGGCACATTCTAACTGCTGAAGTAAAGGACACTGAAGAGGTTTGGTCAAGACGTTATTCTGAGAAGCATATACCTATATTAATCTCTGCACTATCAGAAATCACTTTTTTTTTTCGTATTTGGTGCAAGTTTCATGTAACTTTCCTGTGCAAGGCACTCAATATTTTTATCATCCTTCCTCTATCTAACCTCCACCTTTTAAGTTATGAGGACTGTGACATTCTTGTAAAGAATATGATGAATAGGAAAATAACTCCAAAAAAGGTGTGGCAGCTTAAGAAAAACCTTTGCATGACTGAATGCATTCACCTTGTTAGTTCCAGCTCTGTAGAGTCTTCCTAAGGAATTGAATTTACGTGTCTTACTTGCAAAATGCCAGATGAAAAAAATTCTATATTCAACTCTTACGAGCCTTTCGTGGAGTGCAGCTGAGAGTGAATACTGTGTTGCTGTCATTTTCAGATTTATTTTGGAATGGTCTGCTCCAAAGGCATATATATAAACGTATATTTATTTTTATATGTATATGTACATAAATATACATATCAGCTCACACGCATGCTCATACTATGGAAAGGAAGTCCAGGCAATTAAATAATCACAAGAGATAGATTTGTTCCTATGCATTACTAGAAATTAGAGTAAACATTATGCCTGTGGTCTCCTTCAGTTCCCTCCTGGATGGTTCTGTTAGCTAAAATACATCTGTTGTCAGCACTACCAAAAAATAAAATCTATGGTTTTAACTTAAAATGTGATGGGATATTGCCTGGAATGTTTTCTCATATAGACAGTGTTATCTGAGTCCTTCCTTGGCAAGAAGTTCAATCTGAAGACAGTTCTCAGATGGTTTCGGCAGCTTAGTTTGCAATGCCTCTGGAAGCAGAGCTCCTTTGTCCTCTTAAGGAATTCCCCCTCCCCAATCCTTTGTACTTTTTCGTCATTTGGGAAACTCACACTTGACCGTGAAATCTCTTTCAAGTACTATAAGCAGTTCTGGAAATCAATTATAGAATTACCTGTTTACTATAGGCATTAGTGACATAATCTGTGTCTAGAGGACCCACATGCATCGTGCCACCCACACGGCTTTTGCTGATGGCTGCAGCGTGGGATGCTGCAGCGTGGGATGCTGCAGCGTGGGATGCTGCAGCCCAGCTAAGCCCACAGTGAGCGCAGAGATCCCCGAGCCCTCATATTAGTTAGCTGTGTTGGGGGAAGCCACTGCCGCAAGCTGTGCCACTCCAGCGTATGGGGGTAGATTAAGCCTTTCATAACCTATGAAGTGCGCCTAAAAATACACCACACAGAAGAGCTATGTCACAAATTTCAGAGGCTTTTCATTTTTTTTCTATTTTTTTGAGAGACCAGCACTCATAAAGCAGTGTTGAGAGGGCATTATACTAAGGAAGCAAGCAGTAAATTTGTAGGTTTGCCTCTAACAGCTGGTTTGGGAGGGACCAGCCATTAGGACAGAGAAGGAGGAATGTGGGATGGGGGAGTGAAAGGGAGATTGTAATAATACTCATAATTAAAATGCTGCATTCTAGCTGCTGGGGAAAACAGTGCCGCAGATTTCTGGAAGAAATTTGATTCCAAGAAGTGCAAGAGGCCATGAGTGAAAATTCTTTCATAAGCAGGAAGTGAGAGAGGGAACTATAAGGAAATATTCTGTTTATTTTGGCTGCTATTCTAAAAAACCTGGGGTAAAAGCAAAGAGAAATGAAAGAAAGAATATTGATAAATGATGTGTGAAAAGTACCTAGAATTTCTGGACACTGCAAAGCCTAATTATGAACACGAGTAATTTATTCATGTGTTGTCCCGGAACTAATCAATATTTTGCACTTTATTAGGAATGGAAACTTGTGTTGTCTATTTCAAACATATGGTAGTTAGCTGATTAATTGAGAGGTTTGTTCAGTAGTATGACCAGCTGTTAGAAATGTTTTAGTAATTTTTTCAGCATTAAAAGTAAACAGGCCTTTTTTTGTCTTTTTGGCTGGGCTGAATAGGAAAGCACATAGCCAATAAACCTAGATCTTGTTTCATATCCTGAATTTTGTTTTGAATGCATAATAACCCTAAATGTGTTGCTATGTTTCTAAGCAACTTCTCACAAGATGCAAAAATCAGTAGTTATTTTGCTATGTTTAAAAGTTCTTTTGATGTTGTATTTTGCTTTACCAGGTACCCTCCTACCAGCTATAGCCACAGCTTAAGAGACATTTCTTGTAGACCCTTGAGACCCAGTTTTTGAAGAATCTGACATGTATTTTTGGAGTAGGCCTCTTTTCCTTCTGGATTAATGTCAAGGAAGTAACTGGAAAGTGCTAGGGATGCTCACTGATTACTAGCCCAAGCCCTCCGAGGAACACCCCCGCTAACATTGCTGTATTTTGAGCTGTGCACCATGCAAAACCGATGGGCATTATAAAGTGCATATTGCAGGTCATGGTTGAGGAGGTGAATGGAGGGATATTCAAAAGTAGGAAAGGCTGTGTGGCGAGGGGCATGGGACTGCAGTTTCTTCAGAATACCGAATCTTCTAAGAAGTTTGAGGATGGCTTGTGGCCATGAGAAATGTGTTTGTCAAAATGCATCTCCAGCTGTGGGATGGCATAATTCAAGTGTCAGACGCCGCCTTTCGTTCGGATTTGGAAAGCTGAAGTCTGTCCACATTTGTGCTTGATTCCTTGCTGAGCCTGAAGATGTTGCTGGGCCGAAGAATGTCATTGTGTAGTTTCCATTGTCGGCTGTCACACTGCATATGTTTTGGGACTGATCTGAAGTTTTGTTTGACATCATGACTTTTATAAGAATCAAAACCCCCAAATCCCTCAGATGAAATCCATATGGCTTTGTTCACAGGCTGAAATAAAATCATGCTCACAGCCTTTACTGCAACTGAGGGATATTTGGTGGGAGTCGTTTTTTGCTTAATAAAAGCATAACGTTCAAATGCTGGAAATGTGGATATTATTAAGTACCTGCTCTGTGAGAATAACTCAAATGCTGTTTTATTCCCTGCCCCTTTCGTTAGTTCATATGCACGAGAGTCAGATCTGAGGCTGAACATGAAGAACGATCTCCGCAGCCTGGCATGGACCCAGCTTCACTTGAACTCTGTTTTAGACATTATTGGGTTTTTGTCTGCATTTTGGCTCCTTGCAGCTCAGTGCTGAACATTTGGCATAATGTGTGGTAAGGGTTATTACGATACACAGAGGTGAGGTAATTCACATCATTTCTGCAGTGTAGGCAAGTTTGCTTGGCTGCTAGAGCGGTTAAAGCAGGAAGCTTCCCGGTGTGCCGAGATGTTGATTACTAAGGGTCAGGCCTGTGCTCACCATGACATCATAAAACACAACCAGGGGCTGATTTATTTAAGAACTGTCATGTCACTGGTTTTGTCAGGAGAAAACCAGAGGACAGAGAAGGTGAGGGGGAGCACTAGGCTTTCACAGCACGAGATTTCTGTTGAAGAAGAAAACACTGACGGGTCCTTTGCCAATGATATAAGAAATGTTTTAGTTACTCGTGGGCCTGAGGTACGGAGTGGCACTCTTCCCTCCTTTCGCCGAGTCATTTCCAAAATGAAGAAAACGTTAATAGCAAGCCTGGCATGAGAGGAAAGACTGACAAAGCTCTGGCCAAATATTTAGGCCTCCTTAGCCATTGCTCTGGGCAAATCCAACACCATTTGCCATGTGGGAAAACATGCAATGTTTGCATACGCATAAGAAGCATTGCAGTCCCTTCTGAGGTAGTACAGCGCAGAACGAGAAAACCTTACCAGGATGTCTTCCAGAAACAGCCATGGGCAAGTGATGCTTCCACTGTCCCACTGCTGGGCTTCTGTATCGCCTCCTCCCACTTATTGTGCAGGAGTGGTCTGTGGTCCTGAGTAAGCACTCCAAGACTGCTGGAGTAAATGCACCAAACCCTGCCTGAAAGGTGCAAAACTGGCATATAGGTGGTGTTAACCTGACCAGTTCTGTAATGACTTACCACAGAAATATATTCCTTTCTCTCTCCTCACAAACACTGTGTTTGGTTCCTGAACATCAACTCACCAGACACAAAAAACCTGCTTTGTCAAGGAAATTAATATGACCCATGCACTGCAAAAGCAATGGAACTTCCCATTTGAATGAGACTGTAGCATGAGTAAGGGAATGTATTTATAAATGGACAATGCAAATCTCCATACTGATAGGGTACATCTCAGCTTTTCCATACAGCCAGTTGTAAAAACATCTGCTTGGTATAGCTAACATCCCACTTTAAGACCATTTTCCTGACATGATGCACTAGATTTCAGCTTCAGCTCTTTAGCGTATCCCATGGAAAATGTATTGCCGGTTCTTATGCCAAAGAGTACTCAGCGTTTGGTTTGATACCCTATTGACTAAGTTATTTTCGTAGTTCTAGTACTTCCTTTATTTGGCTGTCTCAAACACTTTTCAAATGCGAAGAAGGACTTGCAACAGGCAAGTGGTAGTGTTATGAAGGGTAAATTAGACGCAGGCAGCTTCACTGATTTCCCCAAAGACCTCCCAGTATGGGGCTATAAATGCAAAAAAGGGTACTCCAGATTCTCTGCTCTGGTCAGGAGACTACACAGCCCTTAATTTCCAGTAATCTGCAAACAACCTGTATCAAAAATCTTATTTGGGTTGCAGTGCTGAGAGTCCACAGACATTAGAAGGAGAAAACAATAACAAACCCCAACTGATTGCAGGTGGGGACAAAGGATTGTTCAAGGACATGGGAGTTCTCGGGGTCACTTCAGAGGCAGCCCTTCAGGTCCTGAGTGCTTAATTAATTAATTAACTTTCATTAGGCTTTTACAAGCTATATAGACCCCCACATACCCTTCATCTTTTTCTATGGTTCTTTCCTCCTCAAGACTTGGACTAGCTCCCTGTACCTGGGGGTGAGGAGCTCGGAAAGGTGGGTCAGACCCATCTGGGTTTTTTACAGAAACTCAGGGGATATGCAGAGGAAAGCCAGTGTTGGCAGTATCAGAAGGAGTAACTGATGTCCTCTGGAAGGTTTTGATTATCTGTTAATAATCCAAAAAGCAATTTTACTGTGTATTCCTTTAGGACTTAGCAGTGGCAGCTGTGCTGCTGGTACTTTAAATAAGTAGTTCTGCTGAAGTGAATGTGAACATGCATCCTGGTAGAAGAGATCTTCCAAAGGACAAGTCTTAACTAGGCTAATATACACGTCTGAGTTTCAGAATGCTTTTTGGGAGGACAGTGCTGAGGAGTAGAGTGAAGAAATAATTCCCCTTAAAATGGATTTATAAGCCACCCTTGAATTCACCTGCAATAGATTTTCCATCTTTACGTTAAGATCCTGCTTCAAGGTGATAAGGGCTTACACCAAACACATCTTTTATCCATAGATTGCTCTCATACCCAATTAAAGGCAGTGGGCATAATAACCGGATTTTTGTTCATTTTGTACAAATAGCCCAGGTACTCTAGAAATACATAGAAGGATTTTGCTGATGAGAGTGCGTCAATATCTTTTGACACTGTTACCTACAGGGATGCTGGGGAATATTTTCCTTTCCATATTGCATGCAGCAAAGACAGGTGGAGACCATTAGGGAGGTGCTAGAATCTGTTGTTCACTTTTGTTACTTGTGATAATGACCTGAGCCAGGGAAGGAAACAAATGCATGGGGTGCGTGTTTCCCTTGGTATGCGCTGAAAGCGTGCAGTTTTTAGGTGTAGGAGAGGAGACAGCTCTATCCAGATCCCGTTCTGTCAGACTGTAACAGTGCCATTCGCACTCGGGTCTTAGCTCCTTTGCTCCACTCAAAAATGGTTGTAACTAAAAATCCAGCTTGTTGTATTTGTTGCAGAAATGAACAGGAGAGCAGTGTTGTTTTTTTTTTTTTTATATATTCTGAAAATTCTCCAAACTGCTCAGAGCAGTTCCCAGCTCTGCATCAAGGGGAAGGTCTGGCTTGAGGGAGGAGTAGGTAATTGAAGCTCTAATTGAAGTCAGTGGGAACTCCAGATGCTTTACCTTACAAATCAGAACCTACCCGTCTCTAGTGTTATCTCTTTTTGATTTGAGAAATATTTAGGCCTTGTCAGAATTGTTTCATTAAAAGGAGAAAAAAACCCCAAACTGTATAATTCAAACATTCCTCCTTGTTGCAATCCTGTATTTTTATGGAGAGCATATGGGAAGCCCTGTGTTTCTGCACACAGCAAACGGCAGCAGGTGGGGTTTTTTTGCTCAGAACTGAAAGGCTGCTTTTGCAGGGTACCTTGCTTAAGAAAGCACTTGCTTTTAACCTCATTCAGGGTTGAAGGATTGGGAGCCAAGCTATGAGCCAGCAGCAGCCAGAGGGTTGTGGCTAGTTAGCAGAGCCACAGCCCGGCCATGCCTCCCCCTGCTCCTTCCCCAGGGCTGCTGCATGCTCCTCGTGTCCTGGAGACTGGTAGAGACTAGCAACAGAGACAAGGTAGGTGTCAGAGTGGTAGAGGCTAAAATCAGTCCCCTCTCCTTTCCTTGGAGGAGTAGAGATGCTCAGGCACTGGTCCCTGCTTGAGCAAATATTGCCATGTTGAGTGATGAAGCAAGGTTACTGCCAAACCAACTACTAAAGAATTTTGTTTCTTCAAATAAGATACACCCTTGGACTGTGTGTTTGATCCAGACTGGAAAAAGCACAGGGGCCAGACAGAGAAAGGCTTGCTGAAAAATCTCATTCATCTGTATTTCTGTGTGTTTTTAGTTGGCAAGCACGTATTTAATGGACAGGCTATAAGGGGCCTCCCTAAGTCAGTATAAAGAAATCGTATCTTAATTAACATTAGTCACTATAAAATCACCATGAAGCACAAATTTTACTTGATTTTAGCAGTCCCCATGACAGCCTGTATATAAATCACAGTATTTTTCTTAAATTCACAGTCTTTGTTTCAGACCTTAGTTGTATAGTAATGCAGCTGGAGAATTGCTCCCTGGATATTAATTAGATGAGGATTTTTGTGTCAGATGTGAAAAACTTCTAAAGGACTTGTGTCAATTACCACTGTCCCCTTTTTGACTGTAACTAATTTAGATCTTAGGCTAGTGAACTTTAGACTGGTAGTGTCATTAATTTGCAGTATCACTTTTTAAAAAAAAAAAAAAAAAAAAAGATGAATTGCAGAAGGCCAAGAACTGGCAAACTCACTTACTAGATGGTGACTTGAGTTGGTGGTGACCCTTGGTTGTCTGAAATCAGAAGCCCAGAAATACAAGACGACTTTTTCAATCTTGATCAATGGTGTGTGCAAACCCTGTTTATTTAACTAACAGCAGATAGTTTAATGTTCATCATTCAAAGTGAACTTTTTATAACTTTTTTCTCTAGGTTCATGCTTGCTTTCTGACCCTACTGCTCAAATAAACTGCAGGGTTTGTTGCTCTTTACATACCAGCAGTTTAAGTTCTAAAGCCACTCTTACTGACCTGAGATCAGATAAATACTCTCCTGGGAAGTTTTAAGTTATTTGCTGACACACAGTTGGATTAGGAAGGGTACAATTTTGTGCAAAAGCAGACAAAAGTAGAGATGTTCCCCTCCATGAAAGATCTTTGACCCTGGGTCTTTGTTCTGGAAAAAAGGTTAAGGGAGCATTCTTGCAGCGTGTATGAAAATGGTATACCAGCTATCTTCTCATGAAGAAGCCTAAAAAAATCTACTTCAGCTCTATATGCATAGAAGACCCCAGTCTAAGCCTCACTGGAATTACCAGAGGAACTCTAGTGAGCTTCAGCAGGCATCAGATCAGATTCAGAAAGCAAACCTTTAGGACATGGCTTAGTCTTTTAAAAAAAGAAAGCTTGCAAATTGGCTGCAATGTCTTCCCAAGTCAACTTGGAAAATGCTGATAGTCATGAAGGATCTCTTGCTTCTAATTCTCACAGCACAATAAAATTGCAGAGACAGTGATTGTAGCGCTAAGAAAACTAGATCTTCATACACTTCAGAAGGGATGTGGGTGTGGCTGGGAAGGAGGGGTGCTGCACCAAAAAAAAAGCTTATTTTCTTGTCAAAAAAGGAGTTCTTGAGTGGACTGGACAGAGATCATCTTTGTAGTTTAAATTCATGTGCTTCAATATATTTCTTTCTGCCTCCTCCCACTCTTTTACTTTAGTGTTTTCTTGGAGAGGCTTTTTACCGATCTGAATTAAAGCAATAATATTTTATACTCACAGGGATGCTTGCCTGTTTTACATCTCTGGATGAATGTTAAAAAGCTGCATTACTGCTTTTTCTTCTTTCTTGCTGTATATATTTGAGTGCCAGATTTATCAGTTCTAGTTCTCCCCACGCTGGAAAATGAATTTGCTTCAAATTATAGCTGTTTGAATGAGACCAGTGCACAAATGAAACCCATTACTGTATGCCTACAATAGGGCCAAATCTCTGATCTCAGTTTCAGTTTTGTAAATGAAGAGTTGACTCTAATAACTTCAGTCAAATCACTTTGGATTTACACCAGAGGAGCAGAAATCAGAATCTGGACTTTCATGTTTAGTCTGGGAAGCATTCTGAAATTCCTGTGGATGAAAGATACTAAAAATGTATGTTATTATTATGTTATTCCTTTTCCATATCCCACTTCACATCATAGGACTGACCATATATCCTAGGATGGTTCAACCCACACTTTTCCTAAATTTTACCCCTTTAATTTGATGATTATAGCTTTTTCATGTCATAACTCTACAGTTAAGGTTAAGCAATCATTTTGATTTGAAACCATTCTCTTCAGTAGCGTCCTGGGAAATGTGAATGAAATCTATTCCGTCATTTTTTGAACTAGAATATGGGAAGTTAATCTCTTTCCCATTTTTAATTTATCCAGTCTTTTCTTGCCAGCAGTTTACTTGAAAACTGCTTAATGCACAGTCTGCAAACCTGGCATGGACATCTGAGGAATAATTTTGTATATGTTAAACCTTTGTTAATAATAGTCCCAAGCAAACTGCAAGAGGAGAAACTGCTGGCTTAATGTATATTAAATATAACAAACAACTAGTGGAATAAAAGATCTTTGGAAAGATAAAAAACAATATTGAAGTCACAGTACTTACTATTGTGCAAGCACATGAAGTTATCTCTTCAGAAAAGTTTGGATGCCGAACGTAGTAACTGTCCTTGGGCTTGCAGCTTCTTTGTCTAGATCTGGCAGTCCACAAATGCATATCTGAAAAATAAAGCTTAAGAATTTAATGAAAAACTGAAGCTTAAAGATTAAATGGATGAAAAGGGGAATTTAACATGGATGCATGAAGTTATGGTTCTGGAGCAGACACACCTGAGGCCAACCCTAGCTCTGTGGAACCCTGTAGCTGTACGGGGAGCTGGAGCCTGCGGTACACAGGGCCTCTTACCCATCTCCTGCTGAAATCAGTGGGGAGCAGCCTGTCAATTTAGATTAAATTTCTCTCGGTTAGGCCAAGTTCAGGGAAGTTTGGAAGCATGTTTTCAAGCATGGGCTTCGGTCTTTTTGACCAGAACTTGCACTGTTCTCCTGCATGACACGTGCACATCAAATTTTGTCCCAGAAGTTTGGTTTTCAATTTCTAAAAATAAGTTGACTAGCCCAAACCTTTTTGCATGTCTCAGTTGATCTTAAAGTGCGGATCAGAATGAAACTTGTAGCTCTTTTGGACTTTGGGTGGTTTGATATGACTTTCTGGTTCTTGAGTCAATAGTTTAGAAAAAAATTGGAGAACACATAACAACATTGCAGCTATTCTGATACGTAGTTAAATTTTCTGGAATGATGACAAACTTTTTTCATGACTGGAACCATCTGAACTCAAACTAAGACAAGCCAGGAATAATAGCACTAATTACATTTCCATCAGTAGGGTTTTTAATATTTTCTACTAATGCAATTGTAGCAAAAAGATCGTACCTGAATCTTCTACAGGATTTTTCCTCTTCAAGTGTTTTACAAAAAAGACTGGCGATGCTAAGCCCCTGTTAAATGAGGAATCACGGTACAGTGTGATGGAAAGGGTATCCAGCAGACTAACAGCAGGAATGGGACTACAGCTGACTCTTCATACGGTGAGTTAGCTGTTACACCAGTGCCTTGCTGGTGCTGCTTATTGTCAGAGACAGTCAGACTAAGGTCTGCTCCTATATGGCCTGTTCCTATGGCCCTACCTAAAGAGGAAGGGAGCTGTCTAAGCTCCTCTTGTGGTTCATGCCTTCTCTTGAAATGAAAGCTCACTTTCTCAATTTAAAATTCTACTCAGAGAGAAAAGTAAAACTAAAAATGTCAAACATCACTGGGGTGCGGGGGAAAGTAGCCAATACAAAGAGTGTTTCAAGTGGCTAGCAGTTTGCATAAGACTCCATAAATAACAGGAAAAAAAAAAAAAACCTCTGAGACCTGTAAACCATAATGGGTATCACTGAATGCCTTAGAACATAACGTCCTACATACCAGCAAGCACAGTTTAGTTTGTTTGATGAGGTACTCAAGCATAGAAGCCAAATGGCAACATGTGTAGTAGTGTTCACTGAAGATGAAGTACAACTTTTTATCTCGGAGATGTGACAAGACCAATAGAGGAGTATGTTATCTTGAGATCCCTTAAAAAATAAGCAGCAGCCAATCAACATCTCCCTTTACTATTGTCCTGCTTAAAAAATGCTCATTTCTAATGCATTTGTGAATTGTATACACTTTGCACAGGTCTTTTTTTAAATAAAGTAGTTGTGATGGGAAATGTCCCTACTCACTACTAGTGGTGCAGAACAGCTTTCCCACAGGTGTCACCTATAGCAAGCTCTCCCTGCTGCCACCTCTAGCCAGTCCTGACAGCATTCAAATCCACCCTTTTACACTCTTCACAGAGGAAACAACAGGTCTAGTTGCATCAGTGGGTATTTCAAATAGCCTTTATTGCAAATCTTTTCCAGGCCTATCAGTTTCTTCCGGGCTTTTGCCCTGCGAAAGAGCTGTATTATGTAAACAGGAAACATATAGGAACTTGTTAATTGCTGGTTTATTTTTCTTACACAGCAACATAGACTGCTTTTCTTATTGTCACTGGAGGGATCAAATTACAGTATGGTGCTTGGATGCTGGAGAAGAATGTTAAAGCAGTAAACTGGTTCAGGCTGGAGGAAGTGGGGAAGGTTAGGTCGCTGCTCTGTTGATAAAGCCCATCATTATTTTTTCTTTTCTTTTAAAACTTGCTTGTAGATATTGGTGAAAAGGTTGTTTGGGAAACTGTCTCAAATCAAGGTAGTTTGGGAAAATTGCTTTTCTATTACAAGGAGATGCTTAATGCTGAGGTTTTTAAGCCTGGTTTTGTTGCCTGCAATGGCCAGCATATCTGTGAGGGCTACAGAGCAGTTCAGATTTAATTTTTTTGGGCTGTGCTGGAATCCATATATAGATGCCACCTCAGCCTTGCTTTCAGCTGACATAGATACTCTCTTGAGGCCTTGTGACAATAACACTAACAAAAAAAAAAAAAAAAATCCAAAGAGGATTAGAGTTGGCTCTTACTTGAAGAAAAGATAGAGGAAAGTGTGCTCACTGATAAAGAAACCTGGAGGCAGCCCTGTAAACCATGTGACCACCTGTTCCCAGTTCAGAAAACTCCCCATTCAACCAGGATGAGTCCTTACATGTGATCCTTTAATTGCTGACCAAGATCAGCTTTTAAACCGATGGTAACCTTTATTTTGGGACTAGGCTCTTGGTGCAGTTACCCTGGCTTCTTACTTTGATTATTGCAAGATTCTCTACTACAAGCACAATGGTCTCTGCATTTATTTTTTTTGGTAACATTGTCTGAGAGGTTGTGGTTGGCTCTTAGCAGTGGATGTAGTCCCTTTCTGGCTTTGCTTTCATTAGCAAGCACTGTGAACCAGCTGGAAGAAATCCTTGATAAATATAATAATCATGTACTGATACACAGTTTACTTCATGATATGCCATATAAGATACTCCCAGAGTTTGTGTTACAGTGGGCTGATGCATGACTGAACTTAATGTATGTCCCTAGATTCATATCTGAGAAAATATATAATATTATTGCCCTGCTAATAATAGTTTCCTTATCTGGCAAGAAGCAAAATGATCATTGCTGGGATCTTTAGGAACCATCATAACTTAACTGGAAAATAACCCCATAGTGTGAGGTGACGGACTGTTTCTTGGAGCACATCCAATCAGTTTCCCCAGGGGGGACACCCCTCCAAGTAGTTCTTAGAGGAAAATAGTGGTGTGAATATTTTCCTGGGCGGGAGAGAGAGAGGGTTTGTTGTTAATAGTGTACTATCAGTGCCAGAAGCAGGATATCATATGCTATTGCAATATATTTAGTGGCATTTGGAAGGCCTGAGGAGATAGGACTGTTTCAAAGCAGCAGTGTGTTACAGAAAACAGTCATTGAATCAAAGTGAAAAGGGGAGCTAATGAGACAGAGTGATGATACAATGAAGAGTTTACTAGTAATCCTCAGGCAGTGATTTCTGCTCCCTTCTGAAATTCTGTCAAAATCTCTCACTATTATAGTAAAACATTTCTGAAATGAAGACCAAGACTCTAAATAAAACCAAAATAAATCATGCGGTATAATGAGGAACTTGTCAAACATTTTGGAGAGTAACAAGCAAGTAGCAGGGAATGTTATACTAACCTGGTACTTCTGGTTGGTTACAATTATTGATATAAAAACTTCCTTGGAGGTCTATGGCTCTCTTAGGATGGCCACCTCGTATACTGAATTGCATGTTTCCCAGGCAACAAATGCATTTTGCTTCTGTGCTTTAAGTTTATTTAGGGAGAAATGAGCCCGTCAGGATGTAGGGGACCTAAAAAGGAGAAGGAAGAGGAATAGTTGCAACAGGGGAATATCAAACAACAAGCAGGAAAGAGAATAAGCTTTATTCTCGCTCAGAGCCAGGTCCTGCGTACCTCAGTCCAAAGAGTAGCCCCAGTGAAGTTAGCGGGGAAACCTGTGCAAGGCAAGAGTGAAGCTGGCTCCAAATCGGAGGCATTTGTCTGAAAATGCCTTAGAAGTAGAAAATCTATCAGATTTCAGTTAAAATAACAACAATTCTTTGCAGGTCTGCCAAATGTCTGCAGGCTTCGAGTGATTTATTGTCGAATCAATGCGCGGCGAACGCCGAGGTCTGCCTTCCCCTCTTTCCATGCCAAACAGAGGAACCTTCACAAGACCTTGGCACTTGTCAGATTTAAATCCTTAGGGCAGTATTTCTCACCTCAAGTGCAAAATTCACCACTTCCCTGTGAAAATCGGTACGGCTGAGAATTGTGTGCGCAGAGCAGAGCTCGCTGCTAGCATTTATACAAGATTCGTTATGTGGGTTTGGGGTTTGTGCTTGGTAGTGTCAGAAACTGGGGGGGGAACTGCTAATCCTCCTCCACCCCCTTCCCCAATAAGCTTAAAATAGCTGAGTTAGAGTGCAATCTGGGCCTGCCTAATCTCAGTGCTGTTTTTTAGAAATAATCTTCTCATTCCCACTCTCTCAGCTTCTTTGAAACATAATGAATTGGAATTACATGTAAAAGCCAGCAATATTTCAAAGGGAGGCTGAAACACAATGTCTGGTCTCTAATTAGTTTTGCAGTGTGTGGCCTGTAAACTTGATGATAAATGAAGCAATTAGCCATCAGTGGCTTCAATTAGATGGCAGTAAAAATGGTAACAAAATAAAGTCACCAGCGAGGAAATTTGCTCTGAAAAGTGCTGCTGTGGGTTGGCTTCGAGCTTAACAATGAATTGGGACTAATTGGCTTGTTTGTTCATTGTTTCTCGGGGACAGCGCAACTGCCTAATTAGCGAGCGCTTTCCAGGGCCCAAAGAAAACAGAAAGGGAAGATGTGACATTGCTCCTCTCTCAAGGAGCGCCTTATCTCCCCACGCCAAGCAAATCACTGTGGGGAGAGCACACCCTTCTCTTGCTCCTCTCTTTTGGAAGAGGAGCGAGTTGGTTTGTACCATCTTCCAGATCGTCGCTTAAGCCTTGGATCCCAGAGCGCTTCTCAGACATTCATTGACAAAGCAAACTTCAGCAGAGCCCTCTCAGACCCTTTTCTTGAAGCAACAATCAGAAGTCAGGAGCTGGCTTGCTGGCATTGTACTGGGAGGAGAAGGAAAAGGCAGAGCAAGCCCTGGGACTGCTGAGCCCAGCAGCGCTTTCCAGCTATGCTCCACTGTGTAGCGTGTGGCTCTGTTGGTTTTGACACTTAAGTGGGGGAAAATAACAATGGTACAGTACTGTCCTAGTGAGAGATTCACCAATGTTTTCCCACTTTGACCAGTATTTTATTCCAGGACACTCCCCTCTGTATAAACAGGACAACTTAATTGCTACTGAAAGTACATGATAGGGGAAAGAGCCAGGCTGGCAGTAAAAGCTGTTTTCTGTCTGTGATTCTGAATACATTTGTCCCCACCTGTAAAGTCATGCCTATCAGTGATGATTATTTTAATGGGGGACGTTGAGGCTGTCTCACTTTCCATAAATGCTCTTCAAAGATGATGAAGTGAAGAAGGACAAATAAGATAAAAGCAAAGTGTGAAAACACAAGGGATTTTCAGATCAGGGTTTACGTTTTCAATTAGGAGACTTTGTTATTGAAAACAAGAAGCCAATTTGTCAGAAGCAAAGGCTAATTTGTCTTCACCTCCGAAGACCGGAGGGAAACAATACATCCCGCTCACTCCAAACCCTCTGGCTGGGGAACATGAAAAACACTTGGTTCCAGTTCTCCCAATTCAGCCTCTGTAGGGACTGCGGTACATGTTTTAGAAGATGATGATTATTCCTTTCCAACGGTCGTGGTATCCTAAAACACATCCTAATTGAAATACAGCAACTGGGGTGGGGGGGGAAGTATTGCAGTGTCAACACCGGTTATGTGATTCAGGAGTAAACTAGGGAGAGCTGGTGTCCGGCCCTGCTGATGAATTCTTTTTTGAAGGTGTTAAGCCCATCTGCTTCCAGGAAAGCTATTGTCTTTCACTACAGATTTTACCAGAATGGTACCAAGATGATTTGGAGAGTCTCTGTGGAAATTGCAAATTCAGTTTGATAGTATAAAAATGCTGCTGTGACACATTGTAATTAACACTGAGTTTTCTGCATTTTTTGGCAGCTCTGGGCTGACATCCCTAGTGGTACTTCACTCATGGTGCATTCATTGCACAGCACCCTTAACATTTTACCTAAAGCAAAACAGAACCTTTTACCTGTCAATCTGTGGTGCTGGGTGTCCCTGCCCACGCCTTGAGGAGCCCCATGTATGGGCTCTGCCTGGAGCAGTCCGGGAGGGACTCCTGCCTCCTCCGTGCTCTGCAGAGACTGGTGTACTCTCAAGCAAACATTCCGGAAAGGTAGGATGTGTTTATGTGCAAAGTGATTTCCATTTATATCTTTAAACTCTACTGAATATCTTTTTAAGCTCAGGAGGTCCCTCAGTATCACTGGCATTCCACAGAGAAAGACCAACAACCCTACATGCTCAGAGAATTGTACCTATTTCTCCCTGGGCAAAATGACATGTTTCTAACAGTACCCTGCTTACTGATTAAAAACAACTATCTGAAGAAGAAAAATTAAAATTTCAGTGCCATTCCCTCAGTTCCCTGAGCAGTTGAGCTGTGGCGTTCAGAAAGTCTTTGCGGTATTTCAAAGAACAATCTACCATTTTGCTTCTCTTCGGGGAAGTGTGAACCAATGCAGTTAGCAATCCTGGCTGACATCTGAATTCTTAACAAGAGGAGTATGTTCTTGCAGAGCGCAGAGAAACAACTAAGGCTGCATTGCATCCCCTGCTAGTTGTGGTTATTATCAGTATACATATATTACTAGCAAACTGCTGGGCTGGACGTTTAGCCCATAAACTAAAAATACTTTTAATGTTTTGCTCCTCTGTTCAGAGATTTACAATTGAAAAAAAAATAAGGTTGTTATTTAAAAACAGGCTGCTAAAATGAGACACATAAAATATTGTAGTATTTTTATTATATATAAAATGAAATCTCTGCATTTGTTTTTTATTACTGAGTTACACACAACAAATGAATATGCTCTGAGCCAACAATTTCTACTCTGTTACACATGTGCACTGTGTTCCTCTGACTGCAGTGGGGTTTGACTAAGCCCTTCTACTCAGTTGAAAGAGTAGGCTGAATGATATTAGCTTAAGCAATGAGAGGCAACAGGAAATGGGGGATTTGGGATCTGAATAGTAAAATGTGTCTTGGAGCATGCCATTTGCACAATGGCAGTTCTTGGCATCCAGTGGCTTTGTGCTAAAAATGAGAGTTTATTCCTCAAAAATCTCCAATTTGGGGAATGTGTGGTGGGCTTGAAAGAGCTCAGAACCTCTTGCCTGAATGACACCGCTGGGGCTGGAGGGCAGATGAAGACTTTAATCGCTTCCAGTCATCTGCTTTGTATGGTTCAACAGGAATGAGTTAGAGAGCATTACTGTGAGCAATGCCAGTATGTAAGACATTTTGAATCACTGGTATGTTAAAACCGGTCGAATCTTGGAGCTAGTAATATAAAAAAAATGACTATGATCTTACTGTTTTATCTGCAGCGGTGACACAATACCTTGCCTACCTACTCCACAGCTCCCTGTAGAGCAGTGGCTGAATGCCAGCTAAAATTGCCTAGAAAAACAAACTTTTTAAAAATTCATTGCAGAAGGACAATCACAACAAAATAAAGAACAAAGTCTCCTCATCTTGAAGTAGCTTCTAGGAAGCATGCAGGGTCTGGACCTCCTTTCACTTGCTTCAATATTAGAGTGTCATATATTTGGAAAGATTCCTGATGTACATCAGTGGAAGCCAGTAAAGAATAAGGTCTGATAACTTCATGCAGAGATGAATAACAGAGTAGATATTAACAATCACAAATCTTCCAATATTGGAGGAGAACAAAACTTTTCATTGCAAAACTGTATCTGGATGCAAGCAGCAGAATAGGGGTTTGTCACATCAGAGAGCCTTCAAAAACATATAAAGCAAACAAAATTATGATCAAACAGAAATTTGGGAAGCTGGTTTTTAAAAGGGTCTGAGCATTGCCAGGAAAGCTTTTTTTTTTTTTTTTTTTCCCTTTCCTTTTTTAGTTCCATAATCCATTGACTATGGTAACACCCTAAAGGTAGGAAGCAAGTCCTTGACCCTTTCCACATTGGCCCACAGCGCAGGATTAGGCTGTGTAATACATAAACCATATGTTGTCAAGCAACAGCCTGGCTCATCCTGCATGCTGATATTTGTGTAGAATGGTATCAGTCCACTCTATCATCTCCACCTATAGCTGTGCCTTGGAGACCTGCATTAGTTTCAAATTGGATCCAAACCCTTCAGCCCCAGTTCATGCCAGGCTTAATTCTCGTGTACCTTCAGTGATTACTATCTTCTCTTTAGTAATTGCTGTTACTACTCAGTGACAGCAACAGGAACAAAGACTGGAAATGACTCTACGTGCACACATGCCCGTGGTTTACCATTCTCCCTGTTAATGCAAGATGGGATGTTGAAGATTAGTCTCTAGTTCCTTTCCATTATGGTATCTTTCAGAGTGAGCTGTAAATCTATTATCACTCCAGAGAGATTAGTTATCATTGTGTCTGATTATGAGATTAAAGTATGATTAAGAAGGTATAAAATAGCAGCGGGTGTAAAGTCCATAACGTGAAGAGAAACCTCATTCCAGGATTAGACCATTACCCACCACAGGCTGTTCCTCCATGGATTCACCTGCCAAATGGCTTAGTCAAATACTCATTCCTTGACTCCATTTACTCTCTGGACAGGTGAAAATTGCATTTAATTATAGCCGATGAGCATGGCAGCCAATGAATTAGTGCATGGAAGGTTAAAACTCTTTTCTGACAGAGTACAGGTGAAGAAATCTTTGGATGGGATGGTGTGGAGGAAGACATGAATATTAATATTCTTCAGGGCTAGAACAAATATTATGAAGGATGTTTGTCTAAGTCCTAATAGTCATTCATGAATATAGGGTTATTTAAGACAGATTACTAGGAACAAAGGGTTGCTCAAAAACTAGCTCCCTAGACAGCAAAATGTGAAATGTCTGTTAATTTTTCAACTTACAAAGGCAGGGCAAGAGAAACCTATATATAAATCTAAATAGTTACACATTAAATCCTTAGTTACACATAGTATTCTTTTCACATCTATTCACCTGCTTCTACAAGTGTTGAAGCAGAAATATCTGTATTTGAAGTTTATGAATAAGTTGTATATTTGTATTTATTGGTAATCTACAAATGACGTTAAGATGAATGGAAAAGACTTTCCATTCTTTCAGGGTGGCTCTCCTTAAATTTGGAATACAGGAACATGCACAATCCCTTGACGCAGTGTTTCGAGGGGAAAACAAAGGGTACCAGGGCACCCTTCAAAATAGCTACTCATACTGGTAAGACAGATGTTCAGGTAGGCCAAATATCTTCTGGTGACCATCAT
The DNA here is from genome assembly GCF_018139145.2 of Gymnogyps californianus. NCBI lineage: Eukaryota > Metazoa > Chordata > Aves > Accipitriformes > Cathartidae > Gymnogyps > Gymnogyps californianus. The sequence goes on from NC_059473.1 coordinate 26,941,146, forward strand.
GGGCTAGTAAGTTCTCCATCTGCATCAGGATAGTGAGGAAGAGCATAAGCCCTGATGGCTGCAAGAGAATTTGTTTATTTATTTGTGTGTTTATTGAGCCTGTTCTGTTTTAAGCAACTCAGCCAAGTTTCAGTAATATCTCTGGCAGTACTCATGACGCTGGTGTGAACAGTTTCTCAGAACTTGCAGACGCTTCTTGCTGCTATCCCAAACACTTCCTCTGTGTGATTTGATCTCGCCACTCCATTCCAATTAGGAAATTAATAAACAACAAACAGTAGTTGAGCATTTATTGCTTTTATTTACGTAAAAGAATTGCCTCATTGAGCAAAGGCAGTATTGCACTGAACACTATCCATAAGTTTGAAGTCTGATGTTTTAGCAAGTGCTAAGTTCTGCCTGTTCATGGCATGAAAGTGTGTTTTTCAAGCTGCTTGGAAAAGGCCACGTTATTAACTTTGTCAAGAAGAAACTTAGATCTACTGGACCTAGTTCTCCTTGCTGTCATTACCTACCTACCAGAAAAGTTGTATTTTTTTGGGCTTGTCTGGGCCTCCCAGCTGCAAAGAACGAGGTCTGACACTGCCTAAAAGACATCAGCCTCTGTGAGCAAGAGACAGCTAATGGCTTGAGGTTTGTTGGGACAGCTCTGCAGCTCTGTCCCTGAGCACTCTTTGTCGCTGATGGTGCTGGGCAGAGCCTGAGGGAAGCATCAGAGACAGCTGTCAAATTGTTTGGCTGAGGAAAACTGATGTCCAGTTAGAACTGGCACTGAGATGCAGAGAGCTGGAGGCATCTCAGGAACAAGAGGCAGGTGGTGGGACCCCCACTGTGGGCCCCTCTTTTAAGGGGCTACCCAGATGCTGCGTGCATGAAGGGCATATACTGTTAAGCAACTATTCATGACAGTAATGCTGTAACAAAAGTTTCTTCTTTTTTTTCTATTACTCTACTTTCATTATATTTACTTCTGTGTGCTGATAAGAACCAAATTTCGGTCATTTGAGGTTTCTCTTTAATGAGTGAAAACAATGCCTGGGTGAGCAACAACTGAACGCTTTGAGGACCCATTCACTGTTCACCATCCTATAAGAAAAAAAGAACTAGTAAAACAAAACCTCTTGGTTACCAATGGGAATAGTAAGGGAGACTGAAAGCCCCTCTCCCATCTCTACCTGCAGGACAGCAGAAATAGATGTCAGGCATGAGTATTTGCCTGAAAGTTAGTAAAATATAGTAACAAGGATAGGCTACCCAAAGCATCTCTCATGTATGGCAGATGCTGTGTGTAATCAAGACACAGGACTGGTGCGCACAGTGGAATGATGGATGGTTATCTCATTTAAGCTGCAGTGAATAAAGCTCCGAGAAGGGCTGCCAGGCTCGCTTTTACATACGCTTTTTCTGCAGCCAGATGAAAGTCATTTTCGAAGAGCTGGCAATTGCTAACAGGGTGTGCACCGATGGGCTCTATCCAGAGGTGAAGGCCTTTTCCACAGAGGCTGAATGCGTTTTTGGCAGCTTATGTTGCTCAGAGAAATCAATGGGGTTTTGTAACTGTTTGTTATCTGAAGGCTCTGTGTTATGTTGCGCAGTGGTCTTTAGAGCAAGGTGGATTAGAAGTAGATTAGAATTGCAGTAAATAAGGCTTTGCGTCAGGCTCTTGCTGTTTGAACTTTCTGCAGTTCATGGTGCAGGTCTCCTTATCGCTGAGCTTCTCCCAACCAGGAATCTGAGGAAAAGAGGTGTTTGTAGTTGATGGGCTTTTTTTTTTTTTTTTTTAAATTCTGATTACTTGTATTGCAATATGGAGCAGTGTCCAGAAATCTGACCCCAAATGATTTCTTGGTGTGCTAACATAGTAAAGGCAGATAGTGAGGCAGCCCATACCCTAAGGAAGTTTGCAATACAAGATAGATAAAAAAACTGGAAGGGCATAGAGGGGCATGCAGAGACATGATTTTCTTCTGGCTTTGCAACAGAAGGGAAAGAACAACTCTGATTTCTCCTGTTGACACGCCAATATGCTGCTGTCCATTAGGCCACATAAAAAGTAAATTATGCTGACGTTCTCTTTTCACACAATTACATGCTGTTTGCAGTCCAATACCCCCTGACATCTATCAACAAAATTCCCAAAGATTCAGTGGGGTTGTGATTAAGGCCTGTGAGTCAAATCCTAGCTCTTGGACATAGATGGTGCAGGACCAGATCTGTGGGATGGAGCTGGCTGATGAACAAGCCCTGCCGGCAGGGACTCTGGAGTCTGCCAGCTCCGTCATGACAACGCAGGAGGTGCGGGGCAGCTAGGTGAAATAGGAGAGAGCTGAACATGTAGGGGACAACTGGGTCTTGGGCTAAAACCACTGAGATGGTCTGAATTATAACTACCACCCTGTAAAGGATGCAATTAGTGGACTGTGAAAATAACCAGTTTTAAGATCATTGTGCTGGTCCAAAAGACACTCTATAAACACTATTAGATGGATGTATGGATGAAGGGGTATGTAATTCTGAGATATCATTGAATGTTGTATCAGAGAATATGGATTTTAATGCTAATGCCAGGAGAAGGCCCTGCTTGTCACATGAACAAAAACTGCACTGAAAGGTGACCAAACAAAGGGTGAGCTGGTTACTGCCAGCTCGCAATTTTATTAGGGTATCCATATGTTCTCCTTTTTTTTAAAGTCTTAGTTCCTAGACGTGTAATTACATGAGAATCTCTCTTAGGATTGTTTTTGTTTCCTCTTGTTATTATTCTTACCTACATCTAGCCCTTAAGGAGGAAAGCTTAAATATGCTGTGTGAATACAAATTGCTAAGAAACCAGAAGGCAAATGAAAGAATTAGAAGGGGTTGTTGCTTTGCTTTGGTTTGTTTTTTAGAGACATTGTTATTTTTAGGCCAACGTCCTGAATTTTTTAAGACTGATTCAACATTTTTTGAATCCTTTGGCTTTTCTCGCCTGGTTCTGAGAAGCCTCTGAAAGAAGAGTCACACAAACCCAGAGAATTGGGCCTGTCGTGTGCTCTCTCTGATCTGATTTTGCTGCATTTCATAGAAATCTTCATTCCCACCTGGGGAGGGTGAAGCACAGCTTGGAAGCTGGAGATGAGCTTTCCTCAGGCATCAAAGGTTAGAGGCTTAGAAACGCTTCCCTTCCCTCCTGAAAGGCAAGATGACAGCAACAGAAATCAGAGAGGAAGAGAGAGTTAGGAAAAAAGGAAAGAAAAAGTGGTTGTGATACATTCTGAATACCACTATGCTATTCCTTGGCTGCTGTCCTCTAACTATTAAAACATGCTGTTGGCTAATACGTGTGTTTTATTTCCAAGGGGTTTGCATGGAATTATTCACATTTATGCATTTCATATCACATAAGCCTGGAAATGAATAATAATGGCAGACACCTGATTGTCCCGAGCAGCCTAATGTCAGTCAAATGAATTCTCCAATTCAAACCAACAGTTAGTAGTTTCTGGAAACGGGACTTTCTGATGTGGAAGCAAAATTATTCAGGTTAGATGTTTTAAAATATTGATGGCGTTGTCTTTAGCTCTTTTGCTTGTGAATAGGTACAGTTGGCGTGGCAATTATAATACCGGACATTACTAGGCCTAGGACTCTCACCTCTGTTAGAACAGGCAATTAGAGGAATATTAGTCCCTTACTCTGTGCAAGGCATAAGGCAATTCTGACTATGGAAAAACTGATGACCTCTAATGGATCCGAACACCTGCTTACCTTTCAGCACTTAGACTGAGACTATGGGTTGGATTAGAAGTACAGCTTCACAAACCTTTCTGCCTGTGAACTTCCCACTCGTTAGGGATGAGGTACATTATTTTCCTCAGTGGCTGGCTCTGATCCATCCTTCCTTGCTGTCTTGATATTCCCTCTGGGACTCACCTAACAACAATGCCACTGTTTGTTCAGATTTAAAAAAAAATTTAAACAACAAACCTCACTAGATTCCCTATGGATATTCCCCCCCACAAAAAAGCCCAAACGCAAGGCTTCTGCCTTAAGGACACAATTAAGCCTCCAATTAACAAGTACACAGAGTCATGCTAGAGCAGAGCTATCTTTGTTTATTGGGAGCAAAGCTAAGTAGCTCCCATTAAGCATCCCCTTGGCTGAAACCATTAACACCTACCAGGGTTGCTTTGCATTTCCCCACCGGTGCAGGATGGCCAGTCCCTCCTGTGGCAGGCAAGCAGAATGCTCCTTCATCTCCCTGCAGAATAATTTAGCCTGGCTCCAAATCTGTCCCCCAGCAGTGCCTGGCTGTGTGCCTGGGCCCCCGGGCCGGGCTTGAGCTGCTGGGGCACCTTGCTGGCTGCAGCACACGCTCCTGGGGAAATGCCAGTAAGTTGCTCCCTCCTTCTCGCTGCACCACAGAATCGTTTAGGTTGGAAAAGACTCTTAAGATCATTGAGTCCAACTGTTAACCTAACGCTGCCAACTCCACCACTAAACCGTGTCCCTAAGTGCCATGTCTACACATCTTTTAAATACCTCCAGGGATGGTGACGCATCTCACATCTCCCTCTGCAAACTGAGGGCTGCCATCCCTTCCACCTTTACTGGTCTACACAAACAGTGAGAGTTTCAGAGCATCACGGCCAGTGCAACAATTCGTATATTTTAGAGCCCAGTACCAAGAATGGGTGGAAGATAAGGTCTTAGATGTGGCACCTGATGCTATGGGAATGCACATACATGTGCAGAACTAGGGAGTAGGAGATAGCAAATGGTCTTTTCCATCTCACTGCCTCAGACGAAAAATCACAGTGAAACTGAGCTGCACAGGCACGGTCATATATGTCACATATAAAAGAGAACCTCACCAATGCAGGAAAAAAAATTTGTCAAGTCAAATTTTCCTTATGGGTGCTCAAGCACAGGGTCGTAAGGAGCTGAAGATGGCATTGCCCAGGTGGTTCCCTGGATTTTGGGGTGGTGGTGGGGGGGGTGGGCATGAGGAGCACAGGGTGCCTGGCTCGCTCTGGGGGCAGCTCTGGGACCCCAGGGGGACGATAGCTCCATGATACGCCCTTCAGGAGCCTTTGCCCCAAATCCACTTGCTTTCCTCTGAATGCCTGGATTAGGATGTGCCCAAGAGATGCTATCTTATATTCCTATCATGAGGTTTTATGGAAAAAGTCTATCCATAGATCTAAGCCTAACCAGACTTTGCTGTATCGAGACCCGGCTGCCATTTCCTGCCGGATGATTTGTCCTGTGACAGCTACAGGAGAGACTAATGAAAAATGAGAAGAATGTGCTGACCATCTTAGCAGCCATATTTCACAGTGTGGTTTTGAAACCGTTTGTTTTCTTAACTTCCTGAGGTCAATGGTTACGGGAGATGGATGTCACCACATGTGCTCGTTTGGAAAAATAGCGATGGTCAGGCTTTAGGTTAGTGAGCAGTGTTATAGGAAGCCAAAGAAATTAAAAAATAAAATAGAACAACTTATTTGTTTGGGACATGGTCAGGATTTCAAAAATCTCAGTTCAGGATGTTGATTAGGCAAATTCAGCAGGCCTTTCAATTAATTTATGATTTGTTCCGGAACTGAATAAACAATGCATGAATATTCAGAACTACTTTAGGCTTTTTTTAATTAATATTAAGGCTTTCTTGAAGTCAAGTATGAATACAGACAGACTCCCATCTCTTCCACTGGGCTTTTGATCTCAGCTTAGCATAAAACCTTTTTATTATTCCTCAGGTACTGGAAATGCACTCACTTAGGATACCACTTGAGCACTTGAAGACATGAATTATTAGGGAAAGTAGTCACTGATGTTGTTTACTGAAGAGTCTAAAAACTAGGAGGTTTTAAATAAAATACTTCCATTTAAAATGTTAGACTAATTCAAGCAGCAAAAGTGCAATAGTAATGTTTTTAGCATTTATAAAATATCCTCACTCCTGGCTCCAAAATACTTCCCAAATAAGGATATGCCTCCTCATTTTATGAACGAGGAAGCCTGATGTAATTTATTTATGCTTAAGCGCAGGGCTAAAGACCTGGAGCCAGCTGTTAGCGGGGCCAAGAGGGAGTGCTGGTCTCTGCGCTCCCCAGCCAGTGCCAAGCCCGGGGAGCAGTGGGTCGCCCGGTGGGGGGGTGCCTGTGGCCAGCTCAGAGCCCCCTGGGACTCTAGCAGCTTTAAAGCCCAAATTGGCTTTAACCTTGCGGCTGCTGGATGGAAGTATCGCCCAGCTGGATGTGCTCCCTCCCTGTGGTGCAAGACACCTGGGCACAACCGGGCTGTGACGGTCCACGCTGCGTTTGCAACAGCGGTGCCTTACCTGTATTTGATTCAGTGCCTGTGCAGTATTCCTCTTGCATGGGCGCGCTATCCTGTTATTAGCTGTGGGATTTGTCACACGATACCCACTGGCTCTCCTGGAAGTGATGCAGGCTGGTCCCCCTAGGTAGGGAGCCGAGAATATACTGCTTCTGGCAATAATAAAGAGCAAGGCGATGCTCCCTCCACTACTTCAGTTTCCCGGCTGTGTCATGCAGCGCCATTTGTGTGATACTCGGCGCTGGCTAGCAATGAAAAAGAAATGAACTGGAAGGAAAGAGTATGACAAAAACGAATGGTATGGTATAACAGAAACTGGTTACAACGCATGAGACGCCAATACGGAGCAGTTATGCTTAAAAATGCTGAACAGATGGCATAGGACAATGCAAAGATTGTTTAGCATTACCCTGAGGTATAGTGAAACATTGTCAGAGGTGTGGGAATGTAGTGAGATTTTCCAAAGAGGTCTTCTGGGACTGCTCACACACCCCAGCGTGTTGGCAAGCGTTGGGAGACAAATTGAAACTAATAGCTGAGCAGGTGAGACCAACAGGATCTGCACTCATGTTGTTAAAATGAGGCTTTAATAATACAGAGTGGGACAGTGCCATATATTCGATAGCTATTTTTGTTGCCATTACAAGTAATTTATTTTATGTAGACATCGGAAAAGATAAATTACTAGTAGCAGAGGCGATTAATATGTTAGGCAGAAACACTGCAGCTCTTCTTTCAAATGCCAGTGTCCATACACAGGAAAATTTACAGGGAGCTGTGAAGCTATGGCAGCCACTTTAGAGTGCTAGAAATGAAGGCACTTATTAGATTTAAACCAAACTTGAACAAAATACATTTAAATGAAGGAAAAAAACCTAAACAGTCTACTATTTTTTTTTTTAAAACTTAGCTATTAAACTTGGTTAGTTGCACAAGTGTTTAAAAAGAAAAAAAAAAGAATTACACGGGATTTTTTAATGTTAATTCCTATATTGCATTAACATAATTAAAGAAAAAGTACTACTTCTTTCTTGACTTCTGTCTGAAAGTAGAAGACAAAAGTTGTCAAACATTTGCATGTGGTTTCTGTGGAAACAGCCCAAGAGTGTTTTCAGTTAAAAGAAAAAAATGCTCTAACTTTTTGCAAATTACAGTGGCTAGGGATGTGATGATGCCAGAGAAGTGTTTTCTGTTTTGCTTGTAAAAAGAAAAATTTTCGGAGGTCATATGTCAAACTTGAGTTTTTCCTGTTTTCCACAAAATCGGCAGGTGGTATTCGCAAGCAAACTGTATCTTCTAATTTGGCAAAAATTCCCAAGAAGAAAATATATGGGAGATCTGCAGTTTGTTCAGTGTGAAACTTGGCAAGAAAAATTTTTGCCTGCAAAAATCAGGGCTTACTTATTACATTAGGCACTTTTTCAATATGCAATAAGGACACGAAATGTCTCCTGGATGCTCCCTAGAGATGGACAAAGTTCTCCCTTGAATTCTTTCTTATGAGAAATGCAGGCACATAACTTTTTAAAAGGTTTCCATGAAATAAAAAAGTGAAAGCTGAAAATGTTGTGGGGTTGTTTGGGATTTTTTTATTGTTGCCCCAAACAAAAACCCAAATAAATCACTTTTTGACAAAACCCCAGAAAATCAAAGACTGTTGTTTACTTATTTAATTTCTGCTGAAAGTTTTCAGGAGCTGTTTTCTCTCTGCCTGTCAGCTCTCCTAACCTCCTCCTCCCTTCAGGAAGCATCTCAAGTATCTTTTTTTTCAGGATCGCTTCATAAGTGTGTGTTATTGTTTACAAATATTAAAATTCTCAATGGGAATATACGATTCCTATGAATTCCTGCCTGTATTGTGTTTTTAAAGTCTACATTTATAAAATTAGGCACTTTGGCTGTTAAGTGTATGATTCTGCAGTTCTGGCCAAGGAAAAAACCCTTCCCCGTGAATATCAGATATTAAGACACCGGGACCAAGCCGAATTGCTGTTGGCCTGAAATTCCTTGGGTTTATGACCCTCCATGAGAGCGTGGTTTGGAGGTTGACTCCGGCAAAAGGCTGTGCCCCGGAGGGGGATTTCATGCCTGCAGAGGGCTGGCAGGAGCTGATGCAGGGGACCGTAACCCCCTCATGTGCCCTCCTGGGATCCTCTTTCTAGCTCTCAGCTGCCCTCCGGAGCTCGAGGAGGCTCCTCTAACCCAGCCTCCAGTATTCATGGGCCATAAAATATTTCTTCTTGTTATTCCCGAGGAGAACTGTTACCTGCTTTGCTCTCTAGCCTTCAAAACCTGCATTTCCCGGCGGCTCTCTTCATGCACGCACGAGAGTCCAAACAGCCCTTAGGTTTACTGCAACCCCTTTCTTATCTTGCGGCTCTCTCGACAGCCCCACCGAGAGCCACCTCCCGCCGACGTCTGATTTATTGCTTCTCCTCCTCCCGATGTTACAGTAGGTCAACGCCACACTGAGGCAGTGACAGTCTCCCTGTTGGAGGTGGCTCCGTTTAACACGGCTTTCCTCGGGGAGGTGGGTGGCCCAGCTATGCCAGTGCCAGGGCTGATGTCTGACAGACAGATGAGGAAGACAGTGGGATGTCACTTTGCCTCTTTTTTTGCCTTTTTTTTTTTTCTTCTTCCCCAGAGTTGTCAGACTTCTGCTCGCGGTGTTTTTAAACCAGGCTTCCGACAGCTTTTTAAGGAGGAAAAACTGCCAACGTACCATTTTTTTTGGAGGGTGAAATAGTCCAGTGAAGTGGATGATGAAAATAAATAGCCAAACAACATCATAATGAAACATGAACATTTAAGCAGAGCTTTGTCACTAAAGTCTTTTTTGAATAGTTTAAGAAAAAATTCACAGAAAGCAAGAGAATACTTTTTTTTTAATGCAAGCAACAATAAAATATACAAAGCACAGTGCATCCAGCAGAAAATGCAGCTGAGAAGACCTCTACAGTAAAGCTTCATCTTTAATGCTTGATTTCTCCATGACTGCAGGCAGTGATGCTTTGTGACCATAAAACTGAATCAAGTTTTAAATTAGAGAGAATTAATGATCCTATATCTGATTCTTCCCTATCTTACACCAGGGTATGCAAGTAGTATGGCTGATGTTAGCAGGGCTAAAATTAAAATCCAACATCCAAGAATAAATTCTTCCTCGTGATGCACTTCTGCATTTGCTGAATAGCACAGCTGTCAATATTTTTAAAAATTAAATCAGCAAATTAAGATAGCAATTGTTTCTCATAAAATAAACTATACTGTGTGTCCCAGACAACACATATGTGGGAATTAATCTCAACCAGGCAGAGGCTTATTTAATTGATTAACTTTTAGATATGGTAAGTAACTGCATTGGAGTCAATGCAATACATAAAGCCAAACATATGCTTCATCTTTGCAGGGCTGGAGTCTTAAAGCTGAAAAGGTATAGAAGAGCTGCTTAGCTGGAAGCCACCAAATTTGTAACCTTTCTCTCTCTTACTATGTGCAAAAGCAAATACCTTGCATTATCAACAGCTTCATTTATCATGAATTTAAATGTAGTTCCCAGAAAATAGCTCCCATTAGGATTTAATTAGAAGACACTGCCACTTTTTCCAGCATGTGTTACTCTATTCCTCATGAAGTTTGTGGGAGTTAAGGGTAGGGAACGCATTTTATCTTGAACTGATGCAGGATTCAGCCTCGTACTGCGTTGTACAAATTGTCCCCTGACATTTTAGCCTCAGATCCTTGTAAATGCTCGTTTCAGCATAACATTTCTATCTGAAACATGTGGCATAGATAGATCTAAAAGTAAAAAAGTTATTTCATGTTCAAAAATTCTCCCATCCCACCGCCAGAAGTGGCTTGGATTTGGCTGGTGCCTGCGAGACGTCAGGGACCGCTGACAGCAGAGAGGTGTGAAGGCCAGTGCCTCTGTGAAACCCTCTTCAGCCAGACGGTGTGCAAGGCTGGCAACGTGTAAGTATCTGGCTTGTAATCGGACTCTGAAACTCTTGTGTGGCCTCTCTGCCACGGAATATTTTGATCTAGACGTGGTGTTACAAGGTCTTCAACTTTTCCATGGTTTTTACTCGCATGCTGAAAATCGGTGGCTTCCCAGAGCAATGGCTGTGAAGTGTAGTAAGAGATGCCTACTCTTTCCCCTCACCCCCAGACTTGTTTAGATCAGGGTTTCAGAGCCATGCTGATAAAGGTAATTTCAGCCCAATTTTAGGCTACGTCCAGAGAAAAAAAGTATGTGAAAGCCCTAATTTTTCTATTTGTGGATTTACAGTGTGCTGCTTATTTTGGATCATCTCTGTTGGCAGCTTGGAGTTACTCTCTCATTACATACCATGCTGCGTCATGATGACATCTTGTAGTGGAGTGCAAATAACATTTATTTTTCGGGCAAAATACAGACCTAGTGGTTTCTAAACGTTGTGCTGTTTCTTTTTTTAAGGATTTTTTTATATTATATTGAACCTATGTCAGGAGTAATATTTTCCTGGTGTATACAGTACTGGTGGCACGGCGGTGAGGCTGCCGTGCCTCAGCTGTGCTCGGGGTACGTTAGGATTTTGTGGAGCCTGTTGCATTCCTCCCAGTCCTCCCGTTGGTGATGTATGGGCTGGGGCTCTTGGGAGCACTGGATCTGGCTACCTCTACGCTACGCACTCAAGTAAGCCATGATCTGATCCCTCAGCAGGGCGGCTGTATGGGATGCTTGCTGGCCCGTGATGAGCACTGAAGTACGCCGGGCGATTTTTGGGAGGGATGTGGTAGCTGGCCAGGTACCATGCTGAGAGTTTACCTGGCTGGACGGTAGCCCAGGCTGTGCAAAACCCCCTGCCCCTGAGCAGCCAGCCGGGGCTGCCACGTGCAGGTATCTGGGGGACGGGCCATAGGCACAAATTGCTAAAATTGAGACGATGGAAGCCTGAGAGTGCCTGGCAATTGGTACCCTACTCCAGCAAACGGAGACATTATCAGGTGACAAAAGCTCTCTTGCCAAATGCTGTTGTATCATTCTCTCACTTTACAATATTAGGGGAAGAAAAATTTATGCTTATTCCAGTACGTAAAGGAAAATTCAACTAATCCAGGCTTCTATATTGCAAAATTTTTCACACAAATTCTTTTATTTACTTGTACAGAACATGTGTCACAAATCTGTTAAGTAAGAGCCATCCAGGGTGTGTTTTCTTGTTTGAATGCTGAGTTTGGGCTCTGCTTTGAACAGTAGAATTTGAAAAACTCAGAAATGACCAGATGTATCAAATAATTATATCAATATTATTCCAGCTTCTATTTTATTTATGCATAAAATGTGTGTGTATGTATATCTATTTTATACATATATATTTTTAGACAGGTTATAAATAATTGATTTGGACCATATTCCAAACTGGTGCAGTATTGGTCTTGTTTCAAAGAATGCTATGCAATATATACTAAGGATCTGGCTTTTTTAATATTAAACTACCAAAATATATGCTTGACTTCACACATTCAGCAGACCCACTGCTGCACACAGAACATGAAATAAAGTACATGCATCACAAGGCCTTAATTTGTAAAGTCAAAAGCTCGTATGACTTAGTCCAGAGTGTTCCTTTGTGGAGCTTTCCTATTTTTCATTAAAGATGATGTTCTGTGCTATAAATTCAACAGCTCCAAAAACAAAGAAAAAAAGAAAGAAAAAAAAAAGGAGGAGGAAACCAGAGTAAAAATGAAACAAAATATTCCTTAAAATTAAAAACAGGATGATATTCTTATGCAGGCTGTGAATGTTTTGGACTGATATGTGTGTGTATATATATAAACACACAGACAACTAAACGCTAGTCCAAAACATGCATAGTGCTGTGTCTGCCAGAAAGGAGTTTTGTTAATGTGTGAATTTGTGAACTGTTATACAATTAGACATTTTTAGATACTTTCTATAAACATGTAGATGGTTTACTGGGGGTACTGAAGGGCATAGGAAGATATCTACCCCTATCATCTCTACATTTAGTCTGATTCAGTGATTAAGATTTTCACACGGTCAAATTTGGAAAATGGTTGGAAAAATGTAAAAAGCCTAATAAAAGCTGGTAGTGCAGAGAGAGACCCTGGGATGTGAATTCATGCCTGTAGCGCTTTGGTGCTATGGTAATAAGCACAAGTTTGTTCTCTGAAAGGCTGCCATGCATTTATACCTGCAAAAGCAGTTTCGTTCCCCAACCTTTTCCATGTTTACAACTGAATACTTCTAAGAATAAAATCTGTGCATGGAGAGAAGAGAGAGAAAGTGTTTAACAGGGAGGAGGGAGAGCTTGTGACAAAGGAGCACTATCAGCTAGAGGACAGACACTGCAGCTTTTGAATGCATGAATGTAAGAAAGCGGGATGGAGAGCTGAAGGCCAACACGTTTTCTTTCATTGGAAATCACACAGTGTAGGCAGTAGTCCTTCCAGTCACTTACAACTGTGCTTCCCTTGGACTGTAGACTTTCCCTGTGATCAGGACTGGCAGAAAACATGAAATCAGTTAATTAGCCTTTCAGCTGGAAGCATTTTAATCTGCTGATAAAAATCAGCAATTGGGAAGGGCGGAATGAAGCAGCTGTAATGCTTAATGATTTTTTTTTTTTTTGTGGGGTATATAATTAAATCTCACTTGGGTATTTCTTACTGGTAAAATATTATTCGGGGAATTCAATCAATGTGTTACACATCTTTCAAGGATTCTGGTGCTCTTTGTAAACTATTTCCCTTACAATGACGAATTACTGATCTATCACTCCGGGTTAGTTGGCCCCGCACTCTTACGTGGCGCGGACAGACGAGGCATGTAATTTCATTCCTACTTGCTTTGCACACTTTTCCTTGGCCTGCTGGCAAAAGCCCTCTGGTGCCAGGTCTCACATTCCAGCTGTTGTGCATTTATCTTACTATCGGACAAATACTTTATCATCCCATAATTGTTTTTTGGAATGGGGCTGCAGGGCAGACAATATTTGTGGGAAAATCTGCAGAGTCTGGCTGCGCCTTCTGATATGCTTATGGGATGAAGTGGTTTGTCTCCCCTCTGTTTAGAAAGGTCACATACAAACAGACTTTTGGCTAAAGACCACCAAAACCACTTTGCTGAGCCCAGCTTCTGCGCCTGCCTATGAGACACAGCAGCATCAGCATTGTACACTCAGGGATACGGATGCTCCTCACCTGACGATGCTTTGCTATTTGCAGTACGAACACGCTCCCCGCGCCGCCGCTGCTGCTCACAACCTCATGTCTTTCACTATAATTGCCTTCTGACAGCTACCTGTGTTTCCTCATCTGTTTCCCCCTTTTCCAGTGAAACCTGAAACCAGGTGAAACTTGCTCAGTGTCAGATTTCACTTCCAAATTGAAATTCAAAGCTAACAGAAGCCCCGGGTCTTCCAAGGTTCACCAGCCTCTTGTTAGCCCAGGACTCAGACACATACCAACGTAAGCCAATTTAGGGCAGTATGTGGAAATAATGTGACTCAAAGTCTTTTCTCATTGCTTTTGTCTGTGCTTGCCTTTAAAAAATTTAATTTACTTAGCATCTTTCTCCTTCCTATTTGTGTGTCCTCTATCCGATAGAATATATTGATTGTGTTATTGCATCAAGGGCGTGACACGTCTTAGGTACAGGACAAATGCCCTTTTTTTAATGGGTAGCATAATGATATAAGTTAAAATGTATGACAAAAATTCACATGATTCATAACCGTGTCCAAGACAAACCTCTCACTGAATTGAGAAGTTTTGCTTGGGTGAAAATAAACAGCTATGTCCAATTAGGCACAAAGTCTGCACATGGGGATTATTTTTGGTTATTTTTAAAAAAATAATTTTTTTTGTAAAAAGAAGGAATACCAGCAGTAGTTTACTTTGGATAATTCTGCTAAGCAGCTGGACTTGGAGGAGATTATGTAAGCTGAACTAATTGCCAAACTTCTGATGCTTGTTCCTTGCTAGCCATAATTTAATTCTATATTAAAGTTTCTGGCTTTCACCCCTAGTTCCACATGATCTGTGCTTTGTGCAGGGCCAGGGATGGTGAGTAAACAGTAACTATGGTAATCCTGAAATTCCTCTGTTCCTATGCCAGCCGTTCGACCCATCCACCTCCTAGGTGCATATTAGAGTTGCCTTGAGGCTGTTCTAACTTATGTCTGCTTGACTCCCACAGGAATATTCACACAGCTGGGAAGAACAAGACAGTCATTACGGCACAGGTTTTATTTATTGTTTCAGGGTAGTATTTACGTTGGCCATATTTCACATTTATTTTGAAATCAAAGGTTTTCAAAAGTGGTAATTTCATAAAGAAACCAGACAGTTAAAAACATGGGAGCTACAAAACTTACTAGAGCCCAGTATATCGAAGGTATCCAATTCTATGCATAAGCTGCATTAATTATAGCAATGGGAAAAGTGGGAAAAGCACCCATGTGATAAGGCACCAGCTGTGAACAGTTCGGTGGTCTACAAAAATGCTCCTCCTGTTGCAACTGCTAGCGGAGTGACCCGGGGGGTGAGGGAAAGTCACGGTAAGAAATCTGAACAAAAATGCAAACACAGACCCAGCCACAGAGGCATATTTTATCACTGTTTCAGACTGTGACTTTTTCCAGCATATCAAAATGACTGTCCTACGCTGTTCCGGCGAGATCTACTGTGAAAGATCAGCCCCAGAAGGTCTCGCCTGGTGCCTGCGGTGGGAGTGGAAGTATGAGAGCAGAGTTAAGTTACTGTATCAAATCTGAGGAAAGTTTTTGATAGGAGAAAATAACTGTATTCTTGATTCCCATTGCTATTCTTAGAGAAACTAATGTTTCAGTCACAGCTGGAGCTCGGCTTCTTTCTTTGCCCAGCCCTTGGGAGGGTCACAGGCAAGTCCTGCGCGAGTGTGCTGACATCTGTGGGGCAATTCAGCCTAACGAACCAAGGGGATGGATGCGGTAGGGGCAGAACGATGGGCTGTGTTTGCAGTTCTTGCTCCCCTCTGCAGGGCTCGGCTAGCCCCTCAGCTCTGCTCCGCGTTATCCGTGTTGTCTTTAGCACTGAGCAAGGCTGTTGCCTTTCATTCATACTCACAATTGTTAGTGTAGCCCGAGGGTTGCTTCTTCCTCTCCCCATCCTTCCATCAGCCCGTCTCTGTGAGGAAGGCAGGTGGGGCTCTGAGTGCAGAGCTGAACCGATAACTGATGAATAATGCTGGGACAGGTTAGATGGCAATTTTTTAAATGGACTAACTTAATATTGTGGTCTCCTTTTTGATCCATGGAGTGATTAAAGTGTTGCCATTACTCCTGAAAGAATGTGGAGTTACGGATGGAGATTTTGTTACAGACAATTTGCCAATTGCTGTTTGCGGTGGGAGGTTTGTTCTCCCTTCCCCAGGTAGATAACCAAAAACCAGCATGAGAGCAATGACACACCGACACAGAGCACACCGCAAAGAGCAGTGCACAACGCCTCTTCAGCACAAACTCATGAAATCTGCTGGCTCCTCCTTGAGCATCTGAATGGAGACCCCAGGGCTGGTGGGCATGGGCAGCATGCATCTGACAACGGGGTAGCTATCAGTCTTGCCAAGAGCTGCATGTCTGCTTTCGGCCTCTGAAGCCCTCGCAGATGAGTAGGCACAACAATGAGAAAGCAGCAGGGTCTTCCTTCAGTCCCTTCCTGTCTGCGGTGGTGGTGACACAAGACCTCACCAGCTAATTGACCTGTTCATTGTTTTTAGCATAAGCACCTCTTGTACATCTTCAGATGTACGGATCTTCAGATACCGTCTCCTGCTTTCACAAAGTGACAAGGGCCTGGACCACATTGAGTTGCCAGGCAGCCTTTACAACCTCCCAGTACAACTCCTCCAAGCACATCCTGCCAAAGGGAAAACTGAAACTGAGCCTCCGGTCCCATCCATCCTGCGGCTGACTGATCCCCTAAGGGGTGCAGCGACCTCCCCTTCTGCCCAATAAAAGCCCATATTCCAGTTGGTGGCCTTGTACTCTTACCTCCCTCATCTCCACCCCTTCTCTGAAACCATGAAATATCAGGCTGTGGTATCCCCAGGCATGGAGGGGTCAAACTCCCGTGCTAAAGAAAAACCAGCCCAGCCTTTGGTTCTGCCAACAGTTTTCACAACCGCATTCAAGCTGAGCTCTGCTAAGGTCAGACGTCGAGACCAGCACCAACACCTCAGGTATGGCAGCTGGTGACCAAAACGAGTCATTCTGGATACCATAGCTGGGACTCATTAGTCTCCCACTGGGATAAGCACTGCAAGGCAAAGGGAGAAGTCCTCCAAGCCAGGCACGCCACGGAGGGAAGGAGCCAAAAGCTTTGCAGTGACCTCACTCCTCGCCTGGGATTGAGGTGGAGCCACATGCATTTCCCTGCCAAGGCAGCCACCAGCATGAGCAGAGCACTGGGAGTGCTCTCTAAACTGGTGCAGCTCCTAGAAAAAGCCCTTCTCTTCTCATAACTCAGGCACTGATCTTTCCATCACCACGACACCTCTCTGATGAGGCCCATCGTTTGTGCTCCCGCCTGACCTACACGTCTCTCCTGTAGGCTCTCACCTCCACTGGACTTTTGACACTGGCTTTGCCCAGCCAACGTGCTGGGACTCTTCTGGTGTGGTGTCACCATGGCCCTGCTGGGGCTTTTGGGACCTGCTATGCAGACAGCAAGAACTGGGTTTCAGCCACTGAATACAAAGAAAGAGTTGCTCTTCCCCAGAGAGTCCCTGGCCAGACTCCTGATACCAAAATAGCAATGGGGTTATCTACACGTTAAGCAATGCCAGCACCATGTCTTGTCACCTAGGGTCTCCTTGCCATAACTGGATGTAGCAGAAATCTCAGCATGGGTACAAGACAGCTTAAAGGACTAAGGATGTCCTATGCAGATATGAAGGGCTGTGGGATAAGATTTTCACCATCCCAAAGAAATTCCATAATCTGCAAAAATTCCTGTCCGCTCCTCATCCTGCTTCTCCTACAAACAGTGGGTAACTAGAATTTGAAACTCTGTTTCAAAGGACACTTGCTAGAAATCAAAAAGAGATCCTGGGGGCCCTGTCTGTGGCTTGAGTACTTTCCCCTTAGCTTGATTTGAAATCATTCATTCCACAGGAAAAAAAAACAAAATTTGGGAAAAATGGCAGTAAAGGACAGAGTACAAAACTTCCCCCTCTGATAAGAAGTCAAATTCATTGCTTCATTACAGCTTGCCTTTATTTTCTATTCACTCTGTATTATTCATTAGAAACTGGTTTGCCATTAATTATTAACTGGAGCATTAAAAGGCCAGACTAGGTCTACAGAAAGAATCCTTGCGTTGGATCATCTAGCATGTCCCTACCTGCTTCGGTGGATCAGGTACCTCGCCTCTGAGTTTCACCGCAGGCTCCATCAGAGCACCAGCGCCTTTGCCTGGCTGCATCAGCCTTGTGCCCGTCTCCCGTGTCTGCAGTGAGCAAACCTGTGGGAAGCACCAGCAGGCAGGTGAAAGACCAGGTTCAGAAGAAGAGCAGTGCAATCGCTGACTTACTTACCCACTGGAAACCTCTTACTCTCACATCCAGGAAAGCTGTTTCTTACCAGTCACTTTCATGTCATCTGTGCTAATCGGTACTCAAAAAAGAAAGACTGCTTATTTGCCCTGTAACCTCAGTGGTTCTTTGAGCTATTGTAGCCACCATGGGTCTCCTGTCTGTTTTTTATCTCATGATTTATCTGTTTCCTCCATTTTTCAGAGCTCTCGAAAAGCTGGGTGAGGCACCCAGAGGACCGTGAATGCTGGCAGGACCCCTCGAGAGGTGATGTACGCAGTGCTGAAAGATCCTGCTGGCAAAATCCTCCATTCTCAAACTGATGTGCATGCCGACCCACAGGAACTGCAGTACGCAACCGTGTGGTTCACATTTACACTAATACATAGGAATTCATCTCAGTAGACGATGATAGTAGGTAATAAAGAGGACTCCCCGAAACAACAACAAGCTTGAATTCAAACTATTTATTTATTATCAACAGATTGGTGAATTTGCTTACTAATGATCTAAAGGGCTCCCTCTCATATTTTGACCCAAATAGGTCAGTAAGGTGTCCCTGCTTCACATTTACGCGTGTGGTGGATTTGCTTTTCATGCACCTGCTGTTACTGTTAGGTTTCACTGATGAGCAGAGGCCAAGCTTTTCTCTTCTGAACACTTATTGAATTACATTTATTTTCTTGTGCTTTTTACTTGTTTCTCTGGAAAAGATCTCAGGTTCACAGGCTTAATGCCTGAGTGATCCACAGAGCCCCATTTCCTGCACATTTCAGTGCTCCAGGTAACAAAAGTCATCTCTCTCTGGTCTCTGAAGTGGAAAAGCTAACTGTTCACTTCAGAAAGAAACCCCTTTTTGTTCCTACTTTATTACTTATGACTAACGTCTTTATGAAGGGTTTGCCGTTGTACCTCTGTTCTTGCTGCTGCTGCTGAGGTGTATCACAGTGGGCATTCATGGGCTTTTTGCTATGCTCCCAAGCGAACGCGCTCTTCACAGCATCACTTTGGGCTGCATTGCACATGCCACATTTCAGGCAAAATCCTCATAACTTTGGTGAGACTGTGTACTCCAGATGGTTCTTCCCTGCTCCGGGAGGATTACCCCAACAACCTCAAGGGTGGGTTTTACAAAGCAAAGGGTGCAGCTATCGTCTCTGCAATCTGCCTAGGGCGAGAGTTATCTCCAATTCACCACTGTCTGGAATTGCTCGTTATTGATTCCTGTAAATTGTCTTATTTGTCTGAGGGCTGCCCAGATGAACAGCAGACGCCTGAGAACTCTAAATAGGAGTCAGCCACAGAGTTCAGAGATTAATCTGTCCCTTTGGGGTGCTGAGCAGCCAGCAATCCAAACAGCTTGTTGTAAGAGGCTTAACAATGCAGAACAGCTGATTTCAGATTCATCCATTGAAAACATACATTCATGTTGTTGGATGTTGGAATAATGCTAAATCACTTTAATCTAAACCACATTTGAATACGACTCCCACAGTTTAAAGGGCACTGAATTAATCTTGTGAGTAACGGAGTTGCCTTGTAAAATGCATTTGCGTGATGTTGTAAGAAACTTGTAAGAAACTTGACTGTGAAGGGGGCAGCTCTTTGAATTTGTAAACTCTCACTGTTTAGAAATATATAGCTGTTTGAACACGAGTCTAAACGCAGCAGAATTTGAACAAACTGTTCCTCTGCTTTCCCATATTTTAATGTGCTCATCAGTGAGTATTTATGTATGAACCCTGTAGTAAGCGCAGTCGTCATTTCTCAGCTGTCTCCAATTGGCAGATCGATGAAAAATTTGGTGTGCTCCCACTCAATTGAAAAAAGTAACTAACAGGCTCCTAGGTCATTTTCTCTCAACGTTAATCCATCATTATCACCTGAAGTGCGTTACTTTGAAGACTGAAGAAGGTCCATATTTCAATTTAAATGATGCCTAACAGGTATAAGCTTGACATTTTCAGTTCCCACTAAGGCTTAAAGAGCTGACAACATTTTATTTTGCCGAGAATATATCTTTTCCTCCTCAAGGATTTCTATACAAAGACCTAGCAGTAGGCATGCCTTTATGCTAACCAGAGACAAGTCTAGTTAGTTATTCAGAAATGCCTTCATTTTGTAGGGCTTTAAATTATTGTTGTGTTAGAAAGAAGTTTTTTCTTTTTTTTTTTTCTGTTAAATCATGGGGGGGGTTGTTTTGTTTTGGTTTTTTTGTTTGTTTCCCTGCTTGTAGTCAAAATCTTCATGATCTTGGAAAAGAAGGATGATGCTGGTAGATAAGATACCTGCTTTGTTTGGGAAGGAAATGCAGGAATCCAGTTTTGCAGCAGCCAGATGGGCTTCAGCCTGGAGCTGTCATCTAGCAGAGGTAAAGGAAGGCAGTAGCCCCTTTTGGGTGAAATGGCAGAAACGATCTCTATGGAAATCCTTTTGGAGGTATGAGTTCTTCAAATTTGTTGTGGACCAAGTCCTGCTCTGTGTGGACATCAGGACTGCCCACAAACAGAAGGACTGGGATGTTGCTGGTACCTTATACCCAGAAGGAGTTTGGAGAGGGATCCCACTTTACCAGAATACATTCAGCCCTTCCTTGCCTTTCCACCAAGGCACATGTACGCACAAATGCATGCCAGGTGTAATACGGTTGCCAAAGGTTGAGAATGTCAGGTTCAGTCAGGTCTCAAGAACCCGCAGATGTTTCAAATCAAAATGTTACCTTAATAGGAATAATGAGGTGTCTGAGAGAATATTTTGGTCTGTGCCATTTGAATGCGAAAAATTATCTTTTCTCTACTCTGGGCATTCTGTTCATCTGAGCATCTTCAGCTCAAGCCCCTTCCCATAAGTTATCTGGAGAAGAAAGCTGGTGATTTTTCTCTATGGCAATGATGGGTATAATTTACTACCTTAAAAATGTCCAGATGCACAGTAAGGTATTCTGAACAAATGTCGAGTGGTCTATTTCCAGTGCTGCTGGGCCGGGGGGCAGGCACCGCTCATGGTACGTACGCCACAGCGCCAGGCAGCAGGTGCAGAGCCGCCGGTGGTAGGAGGAAATCTGGGGAAATGTACTCCCAGATGCACTTTATTTCACCTTGGGCACAGCAAAAGCATGTCTTGCAGCAACCAGATGGACTCCAGTCTGGATCTGTCACATACGGAAGATGGTAGCTCCTTTTCAGGGAAAGGAAGGAGCTGCAGCTGTCAGAGACCGGCTGCCTAAAAGGTCATGGGAGAAGACGGAAAGCATTTTTACACAGCATCCTGCTCTTGCTGGGAGAGTCCTCAGAGCCTAGGCCACAGCTTTTGCTGGATGTAATTCACTCTCTGTTTAACTCTGAGGATTTTTTCCTCCTCACTCTACCATTCCTTAGAGAATCTATCTCATGCTGAGCAGTTTTGCATAGTTAATTTTTAACTATACATAATTTCAAAAAAGTGCTTTGAAATAATTTCCTTTTGTTTACTTTATGGGAAAGAAAGGAAAAAAAACCCCTTTCCTCCCAATTATAATGTTTCCTTTACTAACATATTTTGCATGAGATTGTTGTTTTATGGGAAATTACACGGCTCATTAACTTCTAGAATAATTGGTATCCAACGGTGTAATCAAATCACAGGCTATAAATAAAAGGAATTTTAAGGTACAAAATCTTCATTGAGCCTGTCTCCTAAAACATCCAATTTTTGGATGCATCTTGCCAGCGCAGGAGAATCTAATTTATCTGCTTTGCTTGAAATGTTTACCCATCAGAACGACCTATTCTTATGGGTAGCGGAATATTAAATGTTTTTAAACATACTGTATTAATATCATATGAATGCACTGACCTGTTAAAGATTATTCTCAAAAGAGACTAATGAAGACACACACAGCAATAACATTTATAAATAGAAAGGCTGAAAGGAGACAGGCAATTGAGCAAGAATACCAGTTTTTGAACCTGGAACATTGTACAACTTTTTTAGAAGTTACCGATGTATATTTTCCTGTCTTCCATGAGCTGTAAAACAACACTAATCCCATTCTATTTCTTCTACCCATCTAGATTTATACTGCATTCCTCCGTGTGGTAGCCTAACCGTATTATCTCAAAGCATTATATCCATTCGGATATATCATCATTAGGTGATAGGTGGCCCATAAAAATAAAATTCAGTCAGATGAATTTGTAGCCACATATATAACTGTCTGATCCTTATGAGATATTGTTAATTTATTTCCACTGCCTGTGTTGGTGGTGCACATCAGCTAAAAGAGCTGACAATAAGTGCTTAAGACATTTAAATGTATATATATGAAGAGAGAGAGGGAGACATATAAATATATATACATATTGACAGACATAAATATGTACACTTTCAGATGATGTCCTTTGAAGAAAAATGTTTCAGAGGAGACCGTGGGCTCCTCAGAGGATGAAGCAGAGGGCCTAGTAAAAAGGGTCAAGCTTAGGCTTGAAAACCAGTATTTTATATAGAAGGAAAACCATGGATTAATTATATGCATGTGTATGTATAAACATATATGCATGTATCTCTTTAGATCAAAATATATCTTTACATCCTTGCACTGAAGGCAGAAGACCCAGCTAGGCAGATAACATTGGCCAGACTTGTATTAATGCCCCAAGTGTCTGCCAAGTGAAAATCTGCCGAGTCTCCAAGAGTGTAAACCAAGTGCTCTAATCTCTGCCTCCCTCAGCCTCCTTGCCAGAAAGGACACACTGCTCGGAGTCCCTCTTTTGTGACGTTAGAGCTGAGACCTCTGAGGGAGTATCCATAGATATATCATTTCTATTCTCCCCATGTGTTTTAAAATCCACACTCCAAACCCTTGTGCATTGTCTGTTTCTGTCCATCATTCGCAACCGAGCGAAATGAAGGACTATGAATAATGATAATGTAAAAAGCAGCAGGCAAATGTAATCTACAGCAATGCTGGGTGGGGAGCAGCATCTCTGACTAGACTTGGCTTGTGTTTATATGGGCTGCTATTAATAATAAACAAGAGTCTCTACTCCTTTGCCATATGATAAGCATCATGTTCAGTATAGAGTTTCAAGATTTGGATCTGTCATTGAAACCTCTGAAACAATACATACGTGACCAGATCTGAACCATCTGAACTGTTAGAAATACAACCGTTCGGCAAAGTCCTCTACAGAGCCAGGTGCTGCTGCTGTGAGAGCAGCATTTACAGGCTCTCCAGAGGAAAAAGGTCACACTGGGCCAGGGCGGTTTTCAGAACTCAGCTTTCCTGTGGTCATATTGTTAGACGTGGAGAATATTTAAACAGGGTTTATGGCAACTGGCATATCAACTGCCTTGAAATGATATGTATAACAAGGGAACTAAGGAAAGACTAAAAATATAATCCCTAATCTAAAGCATCTGACATGTTTTCTGGACAGTAGTTTGGTATTACCCAGATGTATGCTCACAGAGCTGTCTATGCAAATCAAAAACATCCATCATACTGAAATGAGTTTAATTATGAAAGTTTTGCTTTTCTAATCAAGCTTTAATTTCAGTTATTCCTGATTTCACACTACTTAGCCTCTCCTTTTAAATTACATTCTGCTGCACATCCGTCACGCTAAAGCTGTTGGAATCACGAACACAAAAGAACACAAAGCTGATTCCTAAAGATGGAGATGAAAATCTTCAAACCCTTATGTTTCTAATGGAATGCATTCCTTAATCTTTGCAATATTGTTAATTTGTGAATTTATTAAAACAATGAGTATTAATGAGTACGAGTACGGCGGTGCATGTGTTGTCAGATCCCAAGGACAGTTGAGACCTACCACCTCCCCAGCCCACAGTGCAGCTTGGACAGACTGCTTCTATAAGCCTTAGCGTCTCTGGCAATGCCAAAGTACTGACCTTCCTGAGGCGAGCACTGGGATTTAGTAACACATGCACGAAACCCCACCAGCCTAGAAGAAGCCAATGGCAAGATTATCTTTACGCACGACAATTTCTTGTTTGTGTTAACATGTTGCCCTGGTCGGGGTCTCAGCCGGCCATGCCTGTGCTGCTAAGAGGTTTGGGGTCAAACTCCTGCCCCACGGGAGCGTGGTGCACAGCAGCTTGGGTCCCCACAGCTCAGAGCTGCCTTTCCATGGCCGGGCTGCCTGAGCGAATGCCAGCCGGAGCCCCGCAAACAGCCAGCGAAAAGCCAGCAGTGAGGCAATGCAGGCAAGCCAGGAGCAGGGCTGAGCTTGGTCCCTAGACCCTTTCCCCAAGCAAAGCAAGCACTCTCAGACATGTCCTTGCCAAGCAGGGCACGGGGCACAGAGCAAGGCTGTCCTTCCCCAGCCACCCCAATGCTTTGCTCCTCGGTGGGAAGACATCTGCACGTGTCAGAAAGCTTCACTGCAGCCTGAAATAGTCCCCAAAGGCTACCCATCGTTTAAAACTCGGAAGCAGTGTCGTGCTGGTTTTCTACAACACGTGAGCAGTAAAAGTAGATAATCCCAGGCTGATTACTTAAAATTTGTCAGTTGCACAGTTTATATTGATACAAGATATATTTAGCTGTGGCCCTGCTCATCTGAGACCTTTAAAGGATTTAATTCATCCACAGAAAACCTTGAAGACTGTTGCACTTGGCTGAAATCTGTATTCCTACGACAGAAAAGTGCCTTAATGGGACCTTCATCCTTTAAACAAATGATAATTAGATCACCAATATTCTCTTTTAAAATAGCTATATCGCTTCCATATCCATTTGTTTTGAATTTAAGATGCTGCTGAAGACTCCCTCTGGAATTTCTAGGTTAAAAAACCCCTTGCCATAAAGTCAAGAATATGATGAAAGCAGCTTTAAGCAGCTCTGTTGTGCTTGCAAGTAATTATTTGCAGTGCCGGTTTGGTGAGGGATGTTCATGCCCAGGACACCAACCCAGCTGGCACTGGAGTGCCTGTCCCTACAGCAGCTGCAGAGAGCGGCATATCACCTGCGAGGGAGGACAACCGCAGCGTGGAGGTGATGGTGGCCACGGTGACCTGTAAAAAGAAAACAGTGAAATATCACTTGCTTGCTCCCCTCCCAAGTCTGGGAGGTCTTACGGGAGATTTCCAGTCTTTGGCAAAGAACTAAGCAAAGGCCATCTTTTTTAATGTGAACAAATAGTGTGAGGAGAAAGAATAACCTTTTTTTTTTAATATATATATATACCAGATAATATTATTATTGGGAAAACCATGCAGGTTTTCAGATTCAGATTCTCTTCAGAGTTATGTTGTTGATGAGTTTTTCTAGATTTTTTTGCAAGTGTGACCTATTAGGAGCACACCTCTTCTCAGGTGGCCCTCATCATTACTGCCTGCCAGTAGCTTGCTATCTGTAGTACTGTAGAGGAAAATAGGAAGCAGATGTAATTAACAGATCTGAATTTATACACCCACTGCAGAGTCCTCAAGGAGCTGGGAATAACTAGTGGTTGAAGATGAGTGGTCATGCTCTGGTTAGTGTAAGTATTTGCAGTAAAGCCTGACTTCTCACTTTTTCTGACCTTGAGGAGCTGAGCTGTTGACAGTAAGAATTTATATAAATTAATTTTTTTGCTTCTTAAATTTCATAATAATGAAGGGTCTTAATTATAACTAGTACTTGTAGAAAAGTATAGCCTTACATAAACTGTAAGATGCTTCTGGGCCTTTGTGGGTACCTTTGACTCTATTGCTGGTCTTCACCTGCAGTTTAAGAAATACAGAGGGGGTAAAGAATTAAGCAATGAAGTTATGTGAAGTTCTTTTAACAACTGATGATCTTGCAGTTCAGTATATGACATTTCTTACAACATAAGTGTAAGCTGGTAGGTACAGAGTGATGCAGGAGACCACAGAATCTCATAAATATATGCAACTTTCTTCTTCTGAGTACCTGGGGGAATGCATTTACTGGGTGCTGATACAGGAAGTGCTGGGTAGTCCACAATATAGAATAGTAATGTTTCTATGTTAATTTTCAGTCAGTCATAAAGATTCAAATTAAGCTTATTATTTCTAAGTCTTGTTATGGCAGTAAACATTCTGCCTGTGAGGTTTCATATTTGCTAAGGCACTTCCTTTTTCTTTTTTTTTCCTCCTGTTATTTATTATTCAAGTAAGCTTATTTTAACAGTGCATTTTATTTTTCATTTTGCGAAAATGTGACTAAAGTAGGATGGGCACAGGTTTCCATTCTCAAAAGCCACCTAGAGCATTTCTTTCATGCAGCACAGCAATTTGAGGCAAAATCTTGGTTTTGTAATGAAAATACAGTTACTACCCCAAGCAAGGCTGAATGGTGCAGCTACCCTGATAGGCTTCAGGGTAAGTGGATTCTTAACATTCACTCCAATTAATTCCTATGAATAGTTAAACAGAGCTCAAGGTAGCTTTAACATAGTGTGAAGTGTCATTTTTTGCTGTGAAACCTTCTTCTGAATGAGAACCTGTTTCCTTCAGGACAGTAAGAGGAAGACTTCAGCCTGCGTTCCCCTCTGACCTCTTACTTGTAAAATAACTGTTTTAATTTTATTTTCTCCTTTTGTTTAGAGCTGGCCACTGTAACTTAATATAGTATGGTTTTATTACTACTGCTAAACTTCCTCTGCCCGATAAAAACTGGACAGGTGGTTAGCCACCATTTTATGAGCAGTTAAACCATTTAGCACATCACCACTAGTTTTGCATTAGCACCAACCCTGGGATTCATTACATGGTTCAGCAGTACAGAAACCTAATGCATTATGCCCCAGCAGGGTTCACTTCAGGCTGAATTCTGTCTGATTTTTACTCTTGATATGGATGCAAAAAGTCAACAGTCTTGCAAGAGGTATGGTTACACTAGACAGCTCATCTTTGGACTGTCTCTGTACACTTGCAATGAATCCAGTTAGTGAAAAGTGCTGAACCGACACCAAACCAGAGTCCTCCATCCACCTCATGAAGGCGCAGATGCAGCCTGGGTCTGATATGCAGCCCTTGCTGGGAGGGTGTTTCCCATCCCAGACTGGTTTAGGGGAGGAGGAAAAAAAAAAGGAAAAAATAAGGGGAAAAAAAAAAGGGGGGGGGGGGGGGGGGGGAGAGAAAATAAAAAGACAAGAAAATGTTCATGTTCTCTTAATCATTTGCGCCCACACACACCAATGAAGCTTCCAGCAGCTACTGCTAACCTCTGAGATGGTGTTTGTCATGTAGATACGCAGCCATTAGAAATATGAGAACCATCTGGTTCCTTTCTCCTTGGAGAGCAAACAGCTATCTGCCAAGGTGGGCTGAAGTCAGATGGATTATTTTGAGATAAAAGGCTTGTTTTCGTTCTGTAGTTTCTCTCAGCCACCCAAAATAGCTGCATCTATTTTTTTTTTTCCCTGCTGTTACTAAGTATAGCTATATGAGGGTCCCCCTTTTAGCCCTCTTTTCTATCCGTTTGCCCTTTGCGTCCCCTCCCTTCTCTTCCACTGTTTCCATTTAATTCCAGCGCAGTTCAGTATTTGCCTCAGAGTAAAGCAGTAAAACAGCCGTGTAGTCAAATCAACAGTAAAGATTAATCTTGATCTGTGAACTGAATTTTAAAGAATATTTCATATATTTATTTAAGAATGGTTGCGATTTTCAGAGCTGTATCTCAAAGAAAAAAAAGGGCATAATTTTGAATGACCACTGTTTTCTCATAGACTTCTACCCCAAATAAAGAGTTTTCTAAGAAATGAGACAACTTTTCAGGACAGTCCAGTTCTTAAAGATGACTATATGGATAATCATATATGCAAATGTGGTCTAACAAATCAGTTTGACTTCATTTTTTCCAACGGGAAGTTTTGAAACTTGTAGAATCCCCTTTGGGATGCTGAGGCTGAACCTGCGCCCCTTAAGGCTTCTTTGGCCCCTGCTGCTGTGCTCCTCCTTCTCCTGGAAGCCTGACTTTGGGAGATGCTCTGCCAAGGGTGCAGGAAGGGCTGTGAGACAGCAGCAACGTCCCCTGGCAACCCTGCTCTTTGGGGAAACTGCAAACTGTGTGATGCCAAACTTCCAAGAAATGTGCAAAAACCAGAATTCTTTCTGGCAAGCAGACAAACAACAGTTTACAAGTTGGAAATATATGTATTGATGTTTGATTTCTTGCTGTTCAAACATACTTCGGGGCTTCATTTAGCCTGAGCTCAACTGCTGGTTGTTTATATAGGCTACTGGCTGTTTACATTAGGTCAATACACAGGACGGGCTGTTTATACCAGACCAGCAACAAATTCCACAGCACAGTCTGTGTCTACTGCTGCTTCTTTATATGTGCAGAGCTGGAAAGAAATAAAAATTCGGCTTTGGAAATAAACAAGCAACAAACCCTCCTATGTATGGAGTATTCCCTCTTGCCTGAGAAGTGACCAGCACCATAACTTTCTAATGGTCTGTTCAAAAATATACAGCACTGGGAGTTAGCCCGGCACAACATGAATGGCAAATGATGGGGAAGCGCTGAGAAGAAAGTGAATGGTCCGAGTTGATGTTTGTCTCCATCTACAGGGGATGCCGAAGACCCATTTGTAAGCACTTCTTGGTCTCTATCTCAGCTGCAAACACAGGTTTGCAGTGCGCTTCACTCAGGGTGTAGCTGGTTCCAGCATCAGTAATGCAAAGACTCCTATGTTTAATTTAATTCAAGTGTTTCTGTTCTAAATTACTTCATAGGTTGCTCTGACAGAGCTATGTACAGAGCTCAGATCTCCCACCCTGGATGAGCAATGCTATTTGTATCCTTCACAACACTGATGCACATTTGCAATGCTACTAAAAAGTTTCTTGGCCACAGATCAGTGGGTTCCTGTAAGGCTGTGAGAGATGGTGGGTTTCTGTCCTGCTGCTCTCAGCAACCTCCCTGCTGATCTGAGCTACCACGGCCCATCCCTATGGATTCATCCCAAAACAAAGGATGTCTTGGGCCCCAGCTCCCCACCGACCACCATGGCATTCCTCCTCTGCTCCTGCACTTTCCCAGGAAGGGTGCTGCCAGTTGGAGGGAAGACAAGGGAGAAAGCCCGTCTTTAACTTGCTTATCTTGCTGGTCCCAGCAAATGCGTCAAGAAAGGTGCTGACTGTCCTGATGCTGCTGGGGACCTTCGCCCTGCGCTGGGTGAGCGTGGATCCCGGGAGATCAGAAATATCTCATTGTTTCTGGAAAATGCAAGCTTGATGCTTAAACCTTCAGATCTATATATTTTTTGCACACCTCAGCAGTTTTGTTTGCACTTGACTTTTAACTCCAAATGCATTTTGACTTACTTTCGATTCTGGGCCTGCAGCTGCCTGTGTGCTTTCCCATCTGTGACCCTAGGGAGGAGTGCAATGAGAAAGGGCATAAGGTTGAGCAACACCCATCCAGAAGGGGATTATTTCACCTACTGCCGGTCAGTGAAGCGAGCTGAAGCTAGTCAGCTATGCACCCTTAGCAGCTGATGGAGAGAAGAGGCATCTCCTGAGGGTAATTCCTCCAACTAGACACAGAAATGGGCAAAAAGCATCTAAGCAGTGTCTCATCCCACCTCACCTATGGACTATTGATTACAGAGGAAGCCTAGATGAGTAGCTTGCATTAGATATCTGACTTCTAAGTGACTAAGGCGAAGGCAGAGGAATCCCATCCCACCTCTCAGAGTCCTTTGCGAGTGCCTGTGTGCCTGCGTGCACCAGCCTCACTGGGGCTACCAAGTAAGGTAGTAGCAAACGAGTTTTGTGAGGATGCATGCAGAATTTGCAAGCCTTGCTTACTAATAAGACCCATCAACTACTTCATGTGCCCAGTCCTGCCACCATGGGAGGGTCATGCGGAAACTGCCCAGCCAAGCTCCCATGT
This sequence comes from Gymnogyps californianus, assembly GCF_018139145.2. Classification (NCBI taxonomy): domain Eukaryota; kingdom Metazoa; phylum Chordata; class Aves; order Accipitriformes; family Cathartidae; genus Gymnogyps; species Gymnogyps californianus. Next base: position 26,970,899 of record NC_059473.1, read on the forward strand.
CTGACTGATCTAATTCCCCTGTGTCTCCTGTCTTGTTTTTTTTTTACTTTCAGATGTGCATTTCTGTAACTGTGTCATGCAGGATCAAACATGAGTTATAATGTTAATGGTAGATTTTATTGATAAATAAATTGCTCCAGGAGGGTGCAACTGGTTTAGCATAGCTTACTATTTCCATCAGGAACTGGAAGCCTATTGGGCTCCCCACGCTTGCCCTCAAGCCGAGAGGTGATTTAATGAACTGCCTCCTCTAAGGGTTGGCTTGTACTTAATTCTGAACAAGAAATTACTGCCATGCTAGTTTTTCTGTTTTCCCTGCAATAATATCATTGGGGTGAATTTAATACAGTATCCAGGTTTTGACTGGGTTTTATGTTTCATGTGAGCCCTTCTCAAACACCCCATCGTTACAACGCTGGGTCACAAGGCACCTCATTTGGCAGGTCTCTCCCAAGCGCAGTATTTTTTTTCTCTACCTGCTCTTCTTGTGGCCATTGCTAACAGCCTGAAAACTCACCATCTTGTGCCTTTGAAATCTTCCAGTTAAATGATAAAAGAAAATTGTTCATGAAATAGGCAATGCTGGACACATTCCTGATGGTTACACAAGAAGGATCTGAAGCTCGCAAAGAAACAGAAGCTCTTAAATTTTGGCAGCATTCGGTAAACTGTTTCCCATTAATAAATAACTGACATAATTTTCAACTTTTTACTCCTTTACAGATGCCTCTCACTTGGCAGCCGGCCTCATCCCAGCCAAGTCAGGAGTAAAAACTCCTGATGATTTCAGCTGGCCAAAGGGTCAGGAGGCTGAGGCTGGACAGCTGGAGCTGCAGCGCTCCGGGGGGGAGCAGGGAGCAGCGGCCACTCGGAGAAGCCTCCGTGAGTAAAAAGGTTCAGTCTGATCTTCTTTAAAAAGCTTTTCTCTGCTTTTTAATCTCGGGCATGGATGCACTCCACGGGAATCTGCTTCCAGCGCTGCTTCGCAGACTCCCTTTGCTCATATTTCATCCTAAGGAAAGCAAGCTGCGTGGTACGTGGCAGCTGTATGGGTCAGGTTTGGGGAGGTGAAGAGTATGCATCCAGGCAAATCAATACTTGCCAGAGGGGATAAAGCGGCTGTACCTTTCTTTCCCTCTCCCCTAAATTAGCCCCCCTCAGCCCAGGCATAGGCAGGCCCACACACTGGGAAGTGACGTTGTGCAGCTGCGAGTGTTGCATTCACACCGGGGCTGCATCCATTCCACAGGCCCCGCTGACTTCAGGGGGGAAGAAATGTGTCCCTTGCAGCTTAGGTACCTGTAGCTGGTGGGAAGCGGCACAGGCACACCTAAAAGAGGAAGAATAAAAATCCCACTCCAGTATTTACGCCTCAAGTTGCAGCCCTGGTGACTTCTTGTTCATGGTATTTTTTGTTCCAGTGGCTGAAGGCTGGTAGGAGCAGCGCACAGGCTCCGGGAGGGTGCCTGCTTTTCTCTGAAATTCAGGGCCTGTCCCAGCAATGTGGCACTTACTGGTATCAACCTCAGGGGATCTCTTCTGCGCTGTGCAGGGCTGGGCCTGCAGCTCACACACTGGCCTATTGGTTCAGTGTAAATTTGAAGTAACTCAGGATTTGAAGCACTGTCAGCTGAAGCAGAAATTTGCCCTTGGCAAAAGTGCTACTGTTTGATAGGGCTCTGTGCCTGCTTGTTGAATGTAACAACTGCACCAGTTTTCTAACAACTTTAAATGCCATCCATCAATAAATCCATTGGGCTGCTCAGCTTGTATTACATGCCACTGATTAACTACCATTAAATTAGCAGTTAGTGTAATCAGATATAAACATTCCTTTGTGGCTAAGCTGTTAAACTTTTTTTCCTTTTTACAATTGTGTGTAACACATGTCGGCACGAGACAGGCTCAGTAATTTCACATTACTGCAGCTAAATTATGTTTGTGGGCTCCAGAAACGCTTCTGGTGCTACCAGGCTCGTAAACACCTACCTGGCAGGGAAAAGCTACAACTTCTGCCCCAGAGCGTTCAGGGTTTAACAGGATTCGGCGTAGTACAGTGAGTGAATTTATTACATAAATATGTGCCTGGGCTTTGGACAAGCGATTGATAGGACGAGTTCAGAATTTGATTTGCTGCCATTCGCTGCTGATTTTCACCCTGGGTCACGTTATTAATTGGTGTAAGTCAGCATCCAAGTCGTTACAAGGAGACATGAAAGAAAGGTAGGCATTTGCAGTTTAAAAGGAGAGGGATGTGACTCCATGTGGCTTTCAGCTTCGGGAACTACAGGCTGTTGTAGTGAAAAGTGGATTTTGATTTTTCAAAAGGAGACATTTCATAGGTATTGATTTGTAGAGTAGAATTAACTATATTTATTTTATATGTAACTCTGCATCCTCTCCATTGCTAGGCATTTTTCGTAACTCTTAAAGACAGAAATGAAATACACAGCTGCAGTAATACTCATAAACCACTTTTATACACCTGTGCAATACAGAATATAATGAAATTATTACTTGAAGAAGTTGCTATCTCAGTGCCAATGTTAAATCACAAAAAAATACCAACCAGCAAAAATGTTCCCATCATAGCCTTCCATTCCCTCACAATGCAAGAAAATAGCTAGAACTTGCAGCACACCCAGAAGATGAATAAACTTATCCTCAGACAAAAAAAGGCTGTGGAACAGAATTTTTTAAATGTTTGGGTGGTGTTTTGTGTTGGGTTTTTTTGGTCTGTATTAAATCTGATGATATTTTTATCATTTAGATATCACCTTTTAGATGCTTATATGCTTTAGATTATACTTGTGCATAATTATAAGTGAAAATTTGCACCAACAGATATTGGTCTAAATAAACAACTTATGAGCTGGAAACTGGACTACTAGATTAACTGTTTTAAAAATTCAGTCTTGTCTCTAAAAAACTGTAACATTCAAAACATTTAATTCAAGTTGTTGGGATTTTTTTTTTCCCATTTTAGTTGTGCTGTTTGGAAATACTCTATGGATCGTTACACTTTGATAATATGTTGTCATTTGCTCTCATGGAAACCTATAGTTTCTCCAGCTAGGTTCAGATGGCTTTCCTGAGCTGTCAGCCTTGAAATGGGAAAGCGAGAGAATTCAGCTTAGCTGCATGTGTTGTCTTACATTACGTTTGACAATTTGAGGAACTTCTTATGATACAAATGACTTGGATTTCCAAAACCTAATAGTGGGCCACTCTCCAAATGTATTCTCCCTCACTTGGACTATGAGAACAGGGAATTTATATGGCTGCTCTTAATATTTTCTTCAGCGGTGTAAACCTGTAGAAACTGGATTAGTATGTTGACTCCCTCAATTAACTTTAATCTAATATCCTGCCTATTTAAATTAGTGTAAACATTGGTGTATAGGGTTAAGGGAAAGAGTTGAACTGAAAAAGATTTATTTAAGGATTAGTGTAGTAGCTAAATTAGAATTAAATCCAGGAAGTAAACATCCCAGTAATGCAAGTTGTGGGAAACAGAGACCACAGCAAAGATCAGCGGTTTGAAACAATAATGTGCCACCATGGGAAGAGAAAGGAAGAAGGGGAGAAACAAGTAAATCAAGCATTACTGTACAAATGAGACTCTAAGCCTATTACTGCCACACAGGTTGTGGGGAAACTCCCAATTAAATGCAATGGAAAGAAACTTTTATCCTTTTCATTTTTCTCCCCGATTTGCTTGGTTGAATTACATTGTAGACCAAAATACCCACAGCAATTGGAATAAAAGGATAAATTTATAGAAGAATCCCTGAAGGTACAGAAATTATCAAATTTACTGGCATCAGATTTGCTACAACATCTAGCGAGGGTTTGTCAGAGGCTTTGGACGAGAAAACGAGCCCCCAAAAAAGCGCTTCACTCTCTGTTAGGCAGCACTCGGAACCAAATTTGCCCGGGACATAAATGCATGAATGTTCTCTCAGACTTAGCAGAGATTTTATCTCTGTTCTGGCCAGCAATGCCACGGCAGTTCATACGGGCTGTGGCTGGGCCCCTGCTCTCAGTGCCACCTGCGAGCCAGCGCGCAGCAGGCCAGGACTTGCTCAGCCACACCGCGCTGGCACAGAAACTCTGGTGCGGGGCCCAGCGCCGCGCGAGGCTTGCCCCGTCCCCATGCTCGCTGAGAGCTTTAGGGCAACTGCCGGCTCACTCCCCTGGGTCTGAGAACCGGCCAGAGGTTGCTCCACTTGTATCTGTCTCCTGTATGAATAGGAAGGGTTAAAATCTGAGCACGCTCTTAAATGAGGCATCTCGGGCTCCAGGAGTCCTCTGTGTGCCGAAGGCCGAAAGGAGATGACTCTGCTCTCAGACTGTGGAAAGCTGCCTTCCAGATTTCAAATAAAAGTACTAAGCCTGGCTCTCGGTATTCGCTTAGTAGTACCTCAGATAGAAACATGCCATCTACTGAATTATCACTTTTGGACCTGAATTTTTGTTGGCAATTTGCCTTCCAGGTATCAATTTGATCAGATCCTACTGAATCGGTGACAAAAATGCAGCCTGGGGTAATACGGCTGAAGGCCACTCTGGCTGACTAATTTATAAATTAGGTAAAGGCTTGTTCATTCAATAAATACAGTTTTAACTGGTTTTCTTCCTTTATACCCAACAGCCTTAGCAAACGTCAGATGTCCTCTTTTACCGTCAGTCCTTATCGGCAGAAAAATCAGCCCATCGCCATAGTGCTGCCAAAGAGAGCGGGGGCCCCCGCGTTAAATGAGGCTTTGCCCACCAGGAGCCAGCGCAGCAGCGCTTCGGTGAAAGGCCCGTGAGCAGCCCGAGGAGGAGGAGGAAGGCCTGGAGCTGCGGGCGCCTGGCCGGCAGGGCAGAGCCGGGAGCACGCATGGGGTAATCTGTTCCAGCAGAACACACAGATTGCTTCCCAGCCACGTATATAACTCATTTTTTTAAAATCGTTTTGGCAGTTTCTTTGCGCTTTATACCCCCAAAAGACTGAAATGATCCAGCCAGCTTATTCCAAAGGAAAATGTCTGAATTTCAGCTCCTATGAGCTATTGTCTTGTAAAGGCAGGCAGCTTAGTATTTCATCCTTCTGACTAAAGCAGCTTTTAACAAGCTCGTTCTTGGCAGAAGGTTTTGGACTTAACCATGACTGAAATACATTATCTGTCTTAACAGCATGCTTTGTGTGAACTGCCACCCTTCTTGGCAGGAGATGCAAAGAAATACTGGTCCAGGGGTGACTTGAACCCTCGTAGTGTGTCTTCTGAGGGGTCAGCGAGGAGGGGGGAAGAGTGCAGCATCACTCTTCATGTGACATCTCCTTGCTGGACAGGGGAGATGATAGTTTATGGGGCTGTTACTTCACAGGACAAAAGAAGTCACTCCACAAATTAATTACTCCTGTTCTAATCCTCTTCTCCACCTGCACGCTGAGCACCCTGTCAGGCAAACCTCCCGCAGTTTGTTCTGGGCAGATGTGGATGGCAAATATGAATGCAACAACTCAGTGTTCCTCATTCGCCTTAAAAAAGCACAGCCACATCAGCAGTATTAAACACGCAGTAACAAGATCTCTGGGTAAAAGCTCAACTGAAGAGTTTGCTAATAAACCTCCCCTGTCCATGTAATTCAAGCTTTCCCCCTGCCTGACACCTGTTCCAGCCGAGCTGCTTGGGTTTAGAGCTTCGTGATATTTTTCATAATGTTGCTTGACTGGGCCCTCAGTCGAGGGGTGCTGCTGTGGCCCCGGGGTGCCCCACTGCAGCTCAGGTGATGGAAGTGCTGTGTTGGGGGCAGAGGGTTCAGCACCCGCCCTTGGGGCTGGGAAACCCTCCTGCACCCCCTGTTCTGTAAAGGCTGTGCTGCCCCAGCCTGATGCTGTGAGGCACTGCCTGCCACACGTGCACGACAGAAAGCAGCAGGTTCGGAGAAGGCAGAGGATCAGGCATACGTCCATCCCTAATCACCATCTGCTTTAAGGTTTTGTTGCTCTTTTTCACGGTGTACGGTACCTCACTTTGGGAGTAGTGCCCCTGGGCCAGAAATTGATATCTTCTTCAAGCTAAGCAGATTCGTGTTTTTTGACAACGTAGGAGGACTTGGGTCTTTCATGAGCATCCTTTTATCAGATGCTGGGGAAGAGAGGTCTTACTATAAGTATGAAGTGGACCTGGTCTGTGTAGAAAGGGCAAAATCTGTCCATAGATCAACTTAATGAAGTTCCACTGCATATAAATAATTTAACTTTGCTTAATTCTGTTACCTTGGAGTCCTAAAGTGTTACAAGAGGCCCCTCATTTCAAATGGAGTATAAGGAGGGAGTAGAGTACTATTTCAAGGCTAAGTCCATATACCTGTCTCTGAAAACCCGATCTGAAGAGGTCTCAGCTGGAGTATTAACCCTGAGATGTTCACTGGGCACGTTGGGCCACTCTGGACCCATTTGTTGGCAACCTGACAGGCCCCTCAAGAACATACATATTGGGAGTTTATATTATTTAGACTAACAGAGTTTGCTGCCTCTACCAGCGTCTGCCATCTCACCAGCTTTACAGTAGGCTGGCAAGGGGGAGCTTTTGCTTTACAGCAACAGAAACCTTAAGCTAAGCTGGCAGTACCAACCCTGGTCGGTATTTGCTGGTATCGGTTCTCTGCGTGGCTACAGCAACACTCGTGCTGGCTGGAGGGAGATGGTTTAGCAGCAGGGAGGTGGGGTGGCTAGGGCATTAGAAGGCAGTGCTGCCCCTGTGGCTGGGCTTGCCTGTGCTCATTTACAGTGCTTGTGAAAGTACGGCCTTGATGCAGGACCCACGCCACTCAGTGAGGCTTTTTCTATTGGCATCAACAGATTTTCGGAGTAGGTCTTTGGACAGGATCATTAGGGGAAAAAGCCAATTTACTTGTGATGTCTTACCACCCATCGCATTAATCTTGCGTATAAAAAAAAATCACATCTGAGTAGTGGTTTCCTTCCTTGTTTAAATAAATTCAACTGCTCAGCTTCTGATTTCCTCACCAGAGCTCCACATTGGCCAGCCCTGTTTGTGGAAAAGTCAGCAAGCACGTTTCAGCCAGCGTGGGGTATTAACGTAGGAAGCCAATGCTGGGTCGGTTCTCCTTGTTCCTCTTACTGGCTATAGAGTTTCACAGCCTGGGATATTAGTAAATATTTATGTTTAATTACTTTCTCTTAAGAAAAACAACCACAGCCAAGAAAACTACAGAGCAATTTAATGGGTTTTAACTTGCCACACTAAACCACCTTCTTAAACATAATGAATTATATGAAGTCATCCGGTTTCAGACTCTCTTAAAGAAGTAATTTAATTCAAATAAGGTTGCATATTACTAGCTTCAGCGTCTGAAAACATTTATAGTGCCAGTAACTGTTCCATTGCCCTGGGTTATTCTGCAGCCTGAAAGACAATAACAAGCTAAGCTTAGAAAAGCGTGCTGTGGTTTGGTGTAACTGATAGATGAAATTGCTACGTTCATCGCCTCAAGCGAGAAGTGCTGGGTGAGTGTGTTGGAGTCTCCTTTTACATAAGACAGTCTGGGTTAAAACAAAAACAGGAAAGTAAATAAGGCATCAGCTGCTCAGCAGCATCGTTTTTTAATCCTTTCCACAAGAAAACAGCCTACAAAAGAACCTTCTGGGCTTCTTCCCTCTGGGTCCTTGCTACAATGCTGCCTTTCTTATGTACAGTGATTAGGTTCAGGAATATGTCCTTTGGTCCATTGTTGCAATATAATATAAAGATATTTCTGTTCTCTGGCACCACTGTGGAGCTCATATTCAGGGAGAAAATAAGGGGAATGTCGGGTTACCTGCACAACTGTTTTTTTCCCCAGCAGGTAACTAATAGAAGGAACTAAAGAAAAATACCTGTACTCTTCCATCCAGAGATCCCCAACTGCTGAACTATGTGTTGGACTAGGAACACCCATCAGGATATTTTTTTCCTCATGAGACAAACTGTTATCATTGGTTTGAGTTTGGCAGTTAAGAGCCAGAAGGTCTTGCCACATAGGCTGTAAAACTTTGTGAGGCTTTCAGTGTCCTTTAAATGGTTGTCCTTTAAAGTAATTGCATACTCTAAAGCTCCTTATGGGGCTTAAGGGCTTTATTTGCCTAGGACAATTGCACACCTTGTGAAGAAAGCTGTAATCCAAATCCTGAGCTTGATTCTGCCAACTTTCCAGATGTTGATTGCTAAACTTGTGAAGGCTGCTAGATGTTGATTGCTAAGTATGTAGCCTGCATGTATGTCTATCAACATGTTAGACAGAAGATGCACAGGGAGACCCCCTATATTCTTCATGTTTCTGCGAAGTTTGATACACAACTCATATTTTGCAACTTCGCTCATCTATTATGAGCACATGTAATGAATGCAAAACTGAGTAAAGATTACTATATTAGAAAGCACGGCAAGTGTAATAAACAGCCCGTGCATAAACACAATGCCATCATACTTTAACTGTTCACCATGACTAGCTGTGAAGATAATACTTTGCCAACGTTTGAATAGCACTGTGAGCACAGACAGCATTCAGGGGAACTAGCTTTGATTTCTGAGCTTGTGGGGTCCCAGTGAAATTACAGGATGAGGTTATTTGACACTATGTTCTCCAGTCATCTCCTAGTTCAGATATCTTTTCCCATTGATTAAAGTCTTATCTGAGAACACATTCATTCCCCTTGATTCATACCCCAGCCTTGAAGGAATTCCATGCATTTCAAGTCAACTGATTGAAGAGTGAACCACTGATCAGTACTTGTATGGGTAACAATATCAGCTTTTGGATTGTTTAAAATCCTTGAAGATTGCTTCACAGAATGGCAAAGGATTTCTTTTCAATAACAGACTTGTGGGATAGGGACTGTCCCCTTCCAGGAGTCACACAGCATCTGGCTGAATGGAACCATAAGCTTGCAGGCTCTGCAAACTACGTGACTGTATTAATTTGGTCTGATTGCAAGCTCTTCACTTCCATTCACATCCAACTAGCTCTGACTGCTAATTAATTATGTGCTTTAAAGTTTTGCTCTCACAAAAGTCATCCCTGGGAGAACATTGCTGAACATGCTCGATGAATGTATGATCTCTTCTTTAAAGTAAGCCACGTATAAAGTTGCTTAGGTGTTCTTACAGAAGACTTCTGATAGGATTAAAAGTGAACACAGAGCAATGGAAAAAAAATATTCTTCATTAGAAGGGATTACATTTAAACCTTTCAAGACGACTGATAGTTTTTTCCTTTTAACTCAAACTTGAGTCAGCTGTTGAATGGAGCTCAGAGATTATTTCTTGTCAGGACCTATAAAAAAAATGTGAGATCGCTAAGGCGTTTGAGCATGTTGAGCATGAAATTTTCATTGCTCTCTATGTTGCGTTTTTACTATGTCTAAAAAACTGTATTCACTTCTAAGGGTACTTAGCCATCTTCTAGGAGAACTAATTTCATTTAAGATCGTGGTCAGTAATCAGTCTGGAAATGAAACCATTAATTTTAATGCAGTAAGTGCACGCATACATTAAATTTTATTGCTTTGTCTGAACTTAAAAGGGCAAAAGTAGGGCAATTTCAGGCCAGTGTAAGGTTGCAGGTGCCTGTACTTTACTGCTCACCTCTTAAGGAAGAAGAGCTCAGTGGTTCAAACTTTTAGTCCTGCATGTCACTGAAATAAACTGGAAAGGTGTCAGGAAGATTTGGATCAAGCTTTTGCACTACACCATTTATGCATGAGGATCTTCTCACCTAAAGATACGTCATCTTTAAAGTGCACAACAGACTTGACAGTGTACTACCATTACAATCAGTGATTACACAGATTTCACGAGTCCTGGAACTTGCTACCCAGGCTTGATAAATGTAAAGATCTACTGCGCCAACCATAAATGCATTAAAGAAAGCATAATAATAAGAGCGCAACCACAGCCAAGAATATTTCCGTTTTTTCAAAGGCTTCCAAACATTTTATATGCCGTAAGATCATATGCAGAGTCAAGGCATCGCATTTCAAGTTAGGCAGACATTCAGCTGTAACTCTGAATGTACGGGTTGGAATCAAACACAATATTTTCACATTACTTGAGTTTAGACTTTCTTTGTGTTTTTATGTTCCTGTTCAAAAGAAAGGAAATCCCTGATACCAAGACAAGTAATCTGTGTTCTGAGCCAATAAATCCTCAGGGAATTTGAAGCAGGTAGATTGTAAGAGGCCCTTTTAGGAGTCTGAAAAGCAATGGGTGACATTAGAGGGATCTTAATGAGAGTTGCAGGTGCTCAGCTTTTAGGACGAGGTCATTTCCTGTGTGTTGGCACAATGACAAAGATGGAAGATTGAATGGTTCTTCTAATTCACAACTCAGTAATATATACTCCTTAACTGGAAACGGCTGAAAAGATACCTTTGGAAAGCTCTTGGTGCCCTAACACGTCCCAAACACTGCAGCCAAGTCTCAGCATCATTAAAATAATAGATGCAAATAAGAACCTGCTAGCCAGTAATCAACAACAGCTCCTTTCCCAACACTTATCTTTTGGTTACATGTTTAAGAGACGTTCTGTGGCTTTGTTGCCATCCTGACTTCGGGGGCGGGGGGGGGAACCAACCAGCAGTGCCAATGCACGCCGTTGTATTTAATTTTAACAAGAACAAATGCGCAGGTGGAGACTGGAGAGGCTGAGGTGTCTCTCTCAGCCTTCTGGCAAAGCGCAACTTTGGCAACATGTCCAGCCGTGGGCCAGGCCTAGAACACCATCTAAAATCACCTAAACTTCCTTGTTTGTCTCTTGACCTCTGTTTGTAGTGTCACAGCTAAATGATTCAATACAAATTCCCTTGAATAAACGTGCAAATAAGACCAAGTATTTACATTTCAAATGGATCGTCATTAAGGTTTCAAGCTGTCAATAGGACCAGCACAGGAAAATGTTATTATTAGACCTGAAAGTCTTCAAGGGAATGTGTGAGAAGAAAAGCTAATATCAGGGGACCAGTAATCTGTTCCTAGCCGGCTTTTAATTCTGCTTCGCAAACATGAATGATTTTGAGTGTTGAATGAAGAAGCAGGCTACAGAACCTGCACCATGCGTTTAAACTACAGCTGGCTGGAATACTATATGCCTGAAGGCACCATTTTTAAGTTCAAAGGTAAACATTTGGTTTTTTATAGAGAAAATTAGTTGTACAGCATATTTGATTTAGTATACCACTACCTAGTCCAACTTGTAATTGAAATGTATTAAAAAAATAACCTTACTTCCACTAACAGTATGCAGTTTCCTAGAGAGCCGCATGCTTGCTAGTAAACATCAGTCCTCTGGGCCAGGTCTAGAAGACAGAGGTCAGAACTTCTATAATTTAATATTTTTCAAGGCACCCTAAAGACTTCCTCTTACCTCCCCACGTAAATTGTTTACAGCCTGCTCCAAAGAGGAACTCCCTGGCAGGACTTTGACCATGCCTGTAAACTGATAAAAAACCTCTCCCTGGAAACTTCCCCTGGTGAACCTCGCTGTAATATTTTATTGTCTTCGATCCTAAGTGTATACACAGGGAACCTTTCTGGTAAAAATGCAGGCAATAAATAATGCTGAGCAAGGAGAGGTCTATACATTGAACCTTATTAAGGAGTGATGGTGGCATTTTGTAGATTAAAGGGGTAAAGTGAGCTTTCTAATGCTGCTCCAAATGCCAGCATGCACTGACCTGCAAAGCTGTCACATAGCATTTACATGCAATTTCGGACATTTTACTATGGCCTGCTTAGATTTTATTTCTTAAAATTGTGGGACCTTTTTTGTTTAAGTAAACTTTTTAAAAGTGAGGAAAACCTATGCTGCACAATGAGGTATTGAGAACCATGTGTTCCATGGTACAGAAAGATATGTTATGATTCTTATCTTTGTGAGACTGTGAAAAAATAGTTCTTTGTCCTCAAACTCATTAAAAAGTTATTTAATAAAGAACTTGAAACCATTATCAATATTTACAAAAGAAATGCTTGAGAGCTGAGTTATGTGTTTTGAAATTCACAGAAGGCTCAGTGCATTGAAGCAACAATATACGTGATAGGAAGTATAGCTGACATTTTCCAAATATAAAAACCAGATGATGGAAGGTTTAATTTCTATGAATTGGAGCAGTAGCTGAGAGCCTACTAATCTCTCGGGAATATTTTCAGCCCATCGGGGTGCTCAAAGAATATAAAATTCTCAGCATTTCTGGAAAAGCAGTTGAGATCAACGTGACTTTGCTAGATTCAAAGGTGGCTCCAGTCTTTGACCTAGATTTGAGGACTAAAACAATTTTTAAGTTGGTTTTTTTTTCTGAATAACAGCATATTGGGTTTTTTTTAATTCTCAGGATAAATAAAGCCAAATTATCAGGAATATTTTATTAATAATAAAGGGCTTTTTTACACAAGTATACAGTTTTTCTACTTTCAAAACAATGCTGCTCACTTTATTGGCTGGTATCTATTACGCTTTAGAGAAAGGTGGGAATAAAAAGCCCCCTGCAAAGTGTAACCACATTTGACTGAGGATACATCCTTCTGCAAAATGCTGTGAGAAAAACACCTCCATGGCGAGATGCAGTCATTACCTGCCTCTCTAAGCACCTGAAAGCTTCAGAACCTGAAAAATCTTCAGAAATCCTTTCGACCCTTGACCCAGGGGTGCCGAAACCCCGCTGGCAGGTCAGTCTCCGGCGGCCAAGGCTGCAGGGTGCTCCCGTTCCCGCAAGGCACGTGCCGAGCCGTGCGGGTGTGAGCACCCGGGGAGGGCCTGACTCTGCAGCCATCCTCGGGGCTCAGCCGGCCTCGCAGAGCGCCGCTGGGCATCTCCCCCGGGTCTGTGAGTCAGTGCGTTTACCTTCCTAAAGCTGACGTCAGCAGACTGGCCTTTAAATCCACCTTTTGTGGTGTTAAGAGTTAAACGTGCCCCAACTGCTGGAAATAGGTAGTGCTGTGTGTCTCTCTTTTTTCTGTTCATCATTTAACCAGGGACTGACTCTCAATTCTTTTATGCACCAGCTGATAAAAACCACCAGAGTACAGAATAATTTCTGTAATAGTTTTTAATACACAGCCCTTCATGAGTAGTCATGATGGAGGGAATCCCATCATGTACTGTCCTGCCAGAGTACTCCAGTAAGAGGTGAGGGATAAGGGACCAACTCTGGTCAGGCAGTACAGGGATTCAGGTATGTAGGTCTCCTGGATCACAGGACAATCCTAACCACCAGGTTACACGATGAGGTAGCAGTACAGAGCCTCAGTCTCTGCTTTTTCATGAGAGCCACCTGCCCAGGGGTGTTTCAGGGTCTGAATCCTAAGTGCAGAAGCGTCACCTTTCAGCCTTAAGCCAGGCACCTAACTCCATATTGCACTCCATGCTTGCTGATGCACTTAAGCAGCCCTTTTCTCAGCCTGACGGTTGTCCTGACTCCCATTTGCAGTTAGTTCTCCCTCTTGGGATGCCCAGGCTCTTCTGGTGTGTAACATGAAGATAAGAATCCTGTGAGTGACATGGCACTGTAAAGTTGGCTGTTGTAAAGCTGACGTGCCTCTTGTACATCTATAGACCCAAGAACCTTGGTCTAGTCTTATTCATATCAATATCACTCAAAAATAAGAGATCAGTGCAGAAGCAGGTTAGGATCAGAATCAGGACCGAAAATACTAGGCACCATGTTAGGCAGTAATAACTACAGCCTACGGCATGAGCCCTGCACAAGCACAGCGATGCCCTATTGCCCATGTACTTACTATTACTGCAGGCGTATTTATGTTTGAAAAATTCTCATCTGGGGTCCAACCACACACACAAATATTCAATTAGCAAAAGTAGTTGTGTGAGATGTTCATCTGCATGAAGTGTGAAAATCCTGAACTGTTTCTGAGTGCAGATCCTGAAGTGCTTTTAAACACTTGTATTTTTTTGGGTTTTTTACATGATACAGTTATTTGTTTATACATGATGCTTTGTTGATGCTGTGCTTTTTCACCAGTCAGGGCTATATATTTCCTATACTACAGCAACAGTTGATTTAAAAATATTCAGGCAAAAGACAAAAAAAAATCACATAATTTATTTTTCTTTTTTAATTACACTCCAAGGACTTTAAATCTATACTTTTGCAGGCTTGAAAATGGTCTAACTGGAATGAAGAGATGGCAACAGGGTCACAGAATAGACGCAGCGACCAGTATCACAGCCAAAGGTGGGAGCCTGACCACCGAGTGCATTAGTTTTCCCAGAAGTTTCCAACTTGGTGAGCATTCAATCAATGTGCTAAGGCTGAGCTTTAAGCACTAGTTGGATGAGGTCTAATCCATACATCTGGAAACAGCCTGTGTATCACAGAGAATACGTGCAGAGGAGGCTGCTCTTATATTTGTGTCCCATGTGTTTGCTTTTATTTGATTTTGTATTTGGGTGGGAAAGGGAAGGAGGAAATTCTCTGACATTTTCACATGCCTTTTTTTTTAAGTGACTCTGAGAAACAATTCGAATATCTTGTCTATTCAAACAAGAGGCTGTAAAGCGACCTAACATCTTTCCTGGACGCAGTCTTTGGTTCTCTCATAGAAAGTACCGCATTCTCATCTCTAAGAACCACTACTGCAATTATCCTGCCATCACCCTTGGAGTAGATACCAAAGGCACAGGAATGAATTATAGATCCAGGTCTTCCTTTTTGCCATGTCTTTGTGAACTGGTAGATAGCAAAAAATCATCTTCTGAGTACAAAATACTCTGCTCCTGATCCTTTCCATTGCTCTATGCTGCTGGAACAACTAAGATTCAGACAACCTCCTTCTGTACCTCTCCAGTTTGGCCCTTGTATTTCTGTTCTGACTTTAATCAAAAATTGTTTAAGCCCTCTAAAAAAACTACTACTGCTGCAAAAGATTTTATGGCCCGGCAAAATATCCTCATCAGTATCTTCTACAATCATGTATAAAAGCTCACAGCTCCTAAAGCTCTTCAAGACTATGGAAACAGAGGAATTAAAATAAAAACATTGGTGGTAATTAATTATGCCTGGCTTAACAAAATGCCAGCCTTTTCTAATTGTTCTGGGAGTCAGGAGGAAAGGAATTGGCATTACCCTGCTGGAAGTGGCTCGGTCGCTGCAGCCGGTCGCTGCCGACCTCAAAAGCCCGGAGGAGAAGGAGGAGGAGGAGGAGGCCAGGGTTGAGAAACTGCCATTTCTCTGCTGGCAGGAGGAAGAAGCAGAAGGGGTGACCAGAGGGGCTTGCTGCATGGAGGGAAAAGGGGGTGTGCTGGGAGAAGCAGGCTCAGTGGTGAAGATGGGAAAGACAAGAAGATCACAAGTGGAGGTTGGAGAGATGAGCCCTAAAGACACAGCGGAGGCAGCCGTATCTCCCACCGCACCGGGGCAGCGAGGCAGGCAGAGGGCAGCCACTTCCAGGGAAACGGCAGGGCTCTGCCTCGGCAGTTTGAAGTCAAATACTGGAGTTTTAGTCTTTCTTGCTTTAATGCTGCAGCTGCCCAGAGCCACGGGTTGCCCCAGACTCCGGCCTATCCTGATGCCTCAGAACAAGCTCCCAAAGCTTTTCTTTGGATGGTACTTATGGAGAAAAGTGATGGTGCTAATGGTAAAATGTACCAATTTTAAACCTTCAATCCCAAGCCGTTCAGTGACTTTCACGTTTGCATGACTGCGCACTATGCTCAGGTAGTATAATACTTACTGCAAATGTTACCTTGATGTTGCCTGAACATTTTGCTTCCCATAATAACTCCGTGAACCGTGGCCAGAGAGAATCGCGCCTCAGGCTCAGCAGCAAATACAGCACACATCCCTGGCCTGCAAAATCGCTCCTTTCTGACCTGATCCTTGGCAGAACCGCTGGTTACACGTGCTGGGTGGTTAGACCAGCGCTGCTGAAGCTGTTCCTTCACTTCTGAGCAGGTCCTGATTTGATGTCCATTCATAAAGCCCCAGAAACGAAGCCTATTCACACCCGGAGCCCATCCCCCTGCATTAAAGTATTAGGTTATAGTTTATTAGGCTGAATGGATATTATGTGCATGTGCATGTGGTTTTTCATTTCAGATTATGAAAAAAAAAAGAAGTAACAGTAAGAATCCCAAGAGTGCCCACAAGCCATGAAGAGCTTGGATTGAACTACAAATGCGGGGACAAGGCAAGGCAGTGTGATTCACTGAGAGGGGGGGAGCCCTGGGTTGCCTCCAGGGTGCTGCAGGATCAGAGACAAGTCACGTCCCACGGGCATGTGGACTTCCCACCCGTGGTATGACTCCTTCCAGTTCCCTTTGGGAACAGAGCCCTCTGTGAGCAGCACTGCCAACCCATCTACTACTCTGGGGTCCCGACGCTGGGGACACAGGGCATTTCTAATGTAATACAAATCATCAGATGAAAGAGGGGATTTAAAAACAATTTCTTTTGTGGCTGGTACTTCAAAATACTTTACAAGTCATATCAAGAGGATTTTTAAAAATCTTTCTTTATGAGTTGCTTTCTTTTCCAGAATAGTATCCTTGGAAATGACCCACTGGTTAAAAACAAAACAATAATAAATCCCTGTGAAAAACCGCCATTTGAATTTCCATGAATGTCATTACCTTCAAAAGCCATCATAGCCTGCACTGTGTTTGGGTAGCACTGTGGAGAAGACAGAACAGTTGGAACTGAGGACTGGCAGCAATGAGATTACACAAAGATACCAGGCTCATGTACCAGGCTCAAGTAAAGAGTTTGCAACGTGAATTCAGGCCTGCGCCAGGTCACGATGCTACAGTTCACATCAACATGGTCCAGTAAGACACAGCCACACCGCAAGAGTGAAATCAGTGGAAAGAAAAAGCCCCAGAGTAAACAACTCACCTAAACAACTTGCCCAGAGGCTCAGTGGCAGTAAGTTCAGGCAGCTGCCTGCGCCTTTACCCCGTTACGCACTAGGTGATATGACTGCTATTTTCATATATATATTTGCACCCCAGCTGTGCTGGCAGGTTTTGTTTTTCCAGGTGCCAGGCAGCACCCAGGAGCGGACTTGAGGCTTGCTGCCATGTCACGCCCATCAGACCAAACACGTAATTTTTTAAATGCCTGTGAGAGGTGACCTAGAGCCTTTGGCATGTCCTCAGGGAAGGACCAGCCATGGGAACTCACATCGAATTACTGGAGGAGCTCGTGGGGATATTATTCACAGACTGGTAGAGGGGCCTGCCATGTGGGAGCTCAGTCTTTCCTCCTGGCATAATGAACTTGGGGAACTGGGCAGCAACTGGGAGGAGTGAAAAAGTACCTGAGATGTTTGGAAACATCTGCCTGTCCTCAGCTTACCCACCCTCACCTTTGTACAGATGTGGGACAGGCCCACGTGCCAGGAGGAGCGGGTGCACTGCTGTAGGTTTTGAAGGGACTTTCTAAGCTGCCCTCATACTTCTGCACATGGTACTACCATTTTATTAAATTCTTCTGAAGTTGCTCCTGACCTAAGCTAAGTACTTTTCTATTGACATCAACTTTTACCACTTCACTATTCACCCCCAGGTTATTAATAAAGCATTAAACAATATTGGTCTGAGTCCTGCTCTCTAGGGCACCTCATTATTAATCTCTTTCCCTACTAGAATTGGCCATTTATAACCAGATTTTAATCCATGACAGGACTTTACCTCTCACTTTGTGGTTACCAAGTTTCCTTAACAGTTTCTTGTATGGGTGTTTATCAAAAGGCTTTTGAATGTCCAAATAAATTATATCCTCTGGTTGTTCTTTACCCACTATTTTATTAACTCTTAAGAGTGTAAAAGGTCTGACTGGCAAGATTTATTCTTGTAGCAGCTATGTTACTTTTTTACTTTGCTTGAGACTTGATATTTCCCTGCAGATTGTAAAATATTTAGAGCAGTGACCCTCTGAATCTTGTGGCTTGAAGCAGCACCAGCTATGTTGTCAATGTTTAATTAAAAATAAAAGTGAATGTAATATACTGCTGACTTTCCCAACTACTTCCTTGTAATGAAGTTAAGCTAATAATGTAAAATTTCCATGAGCTCTCCTCTCCGTGTAAATATTTACAGGGTCTTTATCACTGCAGTACCAGATTTCCACATGCATTAATGGAGTTATCCTTCTAACACCTCTCTGATATAAGGAAGCTTTAATCCCAGCTGCCTGAAGAATCAGGGCACACTGACATCTGGCACATAAAAACCAAACTGCTGTGCTTTGAGAATACAGGTTAGGAGATAAAACACCTTCTCCCACTTACAGATGCTGTATTCACAAAAAATGCAAGAATCACCACAATTCGCAAATGTAATCAAAAAGGTACAGTGCCCCAGTGTCTCTTCCCAAGCTCTTTAAACTCCAAAGTTCATTTTTCCCTTTGGAAAAATGCAGAGCACCACAGGTAGAGTCCAAGCTTTTCCTTTTTTGCAGACTGTCTGTGCTTGCAGGTTTTTGCTGGCTCTGCTAGTGACCATTTATTTTGGACTCACACCACACATCCAGTGTTTCATTATGCATTTTTGCTCCAGCCAGAACTAATACAATTGGCTGCATCTCAGCTTGCTTCAAATATACAAGGGAGTGGGTTTCCTGAGAGAAAAGGAAGAAACAACATCAAAAAACCAGATCTTGTTTAAAGTAAAAAGCACTACAAAGATTTTGCCATGTAAGAAAACTTACAAAAGGCTACAAACTCTGCATGTGCAAGGGCCCACCACTGGCCCCACATCCCTGAGGAAAGAGAGGCTTTCCACCCTGCCCTGAAAGCTGACAAGACCTTGGCAAAGCAGGGAATGATGGAGAGGCTGGACATGGAGGACGCCTCAGCGAAAAGGCATGCAGGACATGGACTCGAGTTTTCAAGGGACTTCTGGCCTCGCGGCTGAGGCTGGGCTTTCCAAAAAAAGCTCTCCTTCCACATAAGCAGCCAGAACAGGTGGCCAGGAATTCAAAAGGTTATGAAGTCCTTTAAAAAAAAATTAACTCCTAAGTGTCAAAGGGGAGTGATGTGAGCGCAGAACACTTCTGGAAGAACAAACTTCCCCAGCAGAAGCTCCGAAGGATTCCAGCTCCCACAAACATGTTTCCAGTTGTGGTTTTTAAGTGAGATCTAGAAGCTACCCACGCTTGAAAATGTGGGACTTCTTTTTTGGCAGCCTGGAGTCAAAATCCCTTGAGACCAACAGTGGGACTGGCTTGAAGATGCCTGCTTGTGGGTGTAAAAACAGGGACAGCTGAGGTTGGCTTGGCAAATTTCAGTGACTCCATAGACCAGCGATGCCCATGCAGCCGGGCTGGGAGCACAGAGGGGGCTTGAGATTGCTCCTGGCCAGGTTTGGATGCAGACTCCCATACTGCTCTTTCCCATTGCCCATTCCTGAAACACAAGCTTTGCCTCCAGGATGGCCATGGCTCCTGCAGCAAAAAAATGACTTCCCTAAGGAGCAGTCAATATATTGCCACGATCTTAATCTTATTTAGCGTGGTAGCATGGTTTTAATTTTTCCGTGTTTGATCCCTCAGCTTTAGGAATATTGATAGAAATAGGGACTGTGAAGATCAAATAAAGAGCAGCCTGTTGCATATGAAAAAATACCCTTCAGTCCTCACTCTCTCCGCGGTGATTCAGCTTTTCCAACTGCGCTGCCGAGATAAAAGGCTCGCATGTGAGCAGACGTGTTAGCAAGGTCTGTAATGCTTTCAGCGCACCGTCTTGCAAAAGAGCCTTGGCTGCGGGAGCAGATACCGTCTACTCCTAAATCTCCTTCAGCGGCGGAGAGGCCGGGGGTGCGGGTGGGGGTGCAGAAAAGGCTTTTGCTCCGTTTTCACGCCGACACGGGCTGATTGCTGTTCGCCGCAGCTCGCTGTTGACTTTAGTCGGTAGCTCTGTTTATGCACCCGTGTTGGTTTTTCTGGCAGCGCGTTTAAGGCGGCTGGCAGCCCCTCCTCGCCCAGCCGGGCCGGGCCGGGCCGGGCCGGGCCGGGCCGCCCGGCTGCGCTCCCGCGGGCCGCCCGCCCGCCTCGCCCCGGCACCGCCGCCCTAATCAGTGGCAGACCCCGGGCGCAGGGTAATTAGAAACATGGAAGGGGCTTTCTGTCTTTTGAAATCTGTCTCCCAACATCAAAGTGCTCCGCGCAAGTCGTCCTCCAGAGGTCGGCTCCCGTATCTAAATGAGTGATGTATTTCATGGTATCTGTCGGGAGGGACATAATGAAGAAAACCGGCTTTGAGATGGGGCATGATGTGAAAAACAGGTGGCCCGCTTTAATGGGTTGCGGAGCATCTGTTTTGCAGTCCGGTTGTGTTCCCGTAAACTGCGCAAACACGGTGGGCCGGCGGCGGGCGCGCAACCTCCGCAGGCGCGCAGCCTCCGCGGCGCCAGGCGCTGCCCAGCCCGAAGCGGCGCGTTTCTGGGGAGAGGCAAAGGGGAAGGCAGAAGAAGGGCAGCTCTGCCCCCCGGCCTGCTCTCCTCAAATCACTGCCTCCTCACGGTGACAAGCAAAGCCCGACCCCCCCCATTTCGCTGCAGACCCTCTCCTTCCCGTCCTACCAGAAGAGCGGGCACTGCCTCCACCTCGGGGAGATGTACTCCCGCCTCCCCAACACAGCCACCCCCCCAACGCATCCAGGGGTGCAGGTGCCATGCGAGGTACCCGGCAATGCAAGCTTCCCTCTCTCTCCGCGCTGGCCCCGCCGGGGGCCCTGAGCCGCTCCCCCGGGGCTGCCTGCACCCCCCCGGGGCACCCCCCGCTTTCGTGGCGGCCACGTCCCCTCGGAGGAGCCGGCTCCCCCCTCCAAGAGGTTGTTGGCCTCGCGTCGCCCCCGGTTTGGCCTGTAAGAAATACTGCGCTGAGATCACACCGCTTGCTGGTAACGTTTCCAGGGCCTCCTCCTTCCTCGGCTTGCGCAACCGCTCCGACTTTATTCTGACTCTATCTGTGCAGTAATAGAAAGTGTTGGCTAGCATCAACCAAGCCATAAATCCAGCCGACCGTGCACGTTTTAAGTGCTCACGGGCAAATCGCCGTGATTTCCCCGGAGGACGCGCAGGACGGCAGGCTGCGCGGCGGCTGCGCGCCTGCTGCGCGGCGGCTGCGGTTGGCTCGGGAAACGCGCACTGGCGAACCCCTCCAGGGTGACTTGACCTGCAGCGTGCGATTTAAGACGACTGGCTGGATAATATTGCACGGTGTCTCCTCGGGAGCCCTCTGCCCTTGCCTGGGGTGGGGAGGAAGGGGTCCGCACCGGGGGAGGTCCGGTACATTCAGATCTCCCAAGCCTACCGCGGGAAGGCGATCCGAGCCTCCCGCCGCCTGCGGGAGTGGGGGGATCCCACTCAAAACAGGGAGGGCTGCAGGTGTCCCAACATCTTTGGAAACGCATTTCATATCGTTATGAACCCGCTTGCTTTGCAAGAATTTATCCCGGCCTGCAACCCGTCCTCCTCTACACCCGTGAAATCCCACTGACGGCAGCAGGAACAGGGTCTGGCTCGGGAAATCTGCAACGAAGCTGCCCTGGCATGGCTGAAAGGTAAAAAAACCCGCTGCTCCCGCTAGATAAGAACAGAAACGATTAGGGGGAAAAAAACCCAAACCACCCCCCCATCCCCCCCCCCCCCAAAAGAAAAAACCCTATGGGATACAGCAAGCATAAAAGCCCGGCTCTGCAACACCCGCAGCATGCTTCCCCCCCCCTCTCCGTGGTCTCCGGTCGCCGCGGGGAGGGCAGGTGTCACCGCCCCGGCGGGCGGAGCGAGTACGGCGGGGCGGCGCGCAGCGGCCGCGGGGCAGCGCGCAGCGGGCCTGTGGGGCACGCCGCGCCCGGGAGCCTGCTGCCCGCCGGGTACAGACACCCACCCCCCCCCCCGTGTTATTTTTATTTTAATTCGTGATTACGCCCCCCCCCCCACTTATTTTTATGTGGTGGTTAGTGCCGGGCTCCGGGAGTCCCGCGGGGAAGGGGCGCCCGGTCCGGCGTGCCGCGGGCGGGCAGCTTCCCGCACCTCTGCCCGCCCCGTGTGCGGGGCCGCGGGTGGGCCGTGCCGTGCCGTGCCGTGCCGCCGGTGGCTGGGGACGGCTCTCGGGAGGCAGCGACAGAAAGGCGAGGCTGCTGGGAGAGGCGGTCGATCCCCCACATCCCCTCCAGAGGCTGCCTCCGCCCGCCTCCTCCCGGTCTCGCCGCTGCCTCCGGTCCCCGAGCGCTTCCTCGCGGGTCCGGGCGCCGGCAGCGGGCGGCCGGGGGCTGAGCCTCCCCGAGCTCTGCTTTCTGTCGGCGCTGGAGGAAACGCTGGCGATCACAGCACGCTGGCTCCTGGAAGCCGTCGCCGATTTCTTCCTTTTTTTTTTTCTTCCTCCTCTTTTTTTTTCTTTTTGTGTGTCCGATGTGTATTACCTAAATGGCTCGTCCCTTTCCCTTATTGGAAATGATTTCCCGCTTCCATTGTGGTGAACTTTGCCTCGCCTGACTCTTTACGGCTTTTCTCTGGTTGATGGTCTTTCCTTTGTGGAAGTTTCGCGGGCTGATTGTATTTGTTAATTAGTTGCTAACAGCATCGTAATGTGGGCTTGATGGATAACCATGTCATTAGCACTCACCCCTGCAATTCACATTTCCAACAGGGCAGAGGCTACCCCATGCCGGGACCGTGATTTGTGGCTGTAGCCTCGTGTGGGTGACACGCACCCCGAGCCCCTCTCTCCGCTCCCCTGCCCAGCCCAGCCCAGCCCTCCTCCGCGCCCGCGTTGTGGCGCGACCGAGACCCCGACGATGCCGTTTTCACCCCGGATCACGAACGCGCAGCTCTTGCCTGCAGCCGCCTCGTTTCGCTGTATTTTGGAGCGAGGAAAGAGGTGGGGGAAAGGCATCGGGACCCCCCTCCTTCGTGTGGCTCTGGGGGTACGTGGGTGCTTGTGTTTCCCGTCCGTGTCCCGTCCCGTTGTGTGCCCCCCTCCCCCCCCCCCCCCCCGCGGCTGCCAGGTACGGGGACAAGGGCATCCCGCACAAATCGCTGCTGGCGCGGCTTTCACCGCGCCGCGCGGACACGCGTGGGAAGGACCACAGCCGCGCAGCTCCCGCCTCGCCCGGCGGCAGCGCCCGGGGCCCGCCCTGCCCGGCAGTCCCCGCCGGCGGCACCCCCAGCGCCGCGGCCGCGGCCGCAGCTCCCGTCGGGGGTGGGGTGGGGTGTGTCCGTCCGCCGGCCCCGCCCCTCCCCGCCCCGCCCCGCGCCTTCCCCGCCGGGGGGCTCGGCCGAGCCTGGGAGATGTAGTCCCGGCTCCCGGGCTCGCCGGCGGCCGGCGGGGCTTCCGCGGGGGACTACGTTTCCCAGGCCCCCCTGCTGCTCGGCCGGGCCGCGGGAAGGGCCAGGCTGTCAATCAGTGCGCGTCGGCGGGGGTAGCGAGCCGGGGATCCCCCCCCCCGCCCTCCTCCGCGTCCCGCTAGTAATAAGTGCTTCAGAGGCTTAAAAGCAGGGAGGCAAGTGTCATGCGGGCGCGCCGTAAGGGGCTGAGCTCCGGCTGAGCGCCCGGGTCCGCTCTGCCGCCGGCACAGCCCGGAGGAAAAAAAAAAGGGGGGGGGGGGGAGAAGGGGGAGGAAAAAAAAAAAAAAAGGCGCCTCGGAGCTGGTTCCCCGGGAAGGGGCGAGAGGAGAGAAGCCCGAAAGGCTGGACAAGCCGGCAGCGAAGTGGCGATGAGGCGCAGGAAGACGGCGGTGGCGGCCGGCTGCTGCCTCGCCTTCCTCCTGGGCACCCTGCTCAACGTCCTCTTCATCCCCGGCTCCGAGCACCCGCCGCCGCCGCCCCGCGACGGGGCGCCCCCCTCCCCGCCCGGCGCCCCCCTCTACCCGCCGGAGGAGGAGGGCGGCGGCGGCGGCGGCGGCGGCGGCGGCCGGGCCGCCCTGGCGCGGCAGATCCGCGAGCGCTACGAGGAGGTGCTGCGCTACCGGCAGCACCGGGCGGCGGCGGCGGCGGGGCGGCGGCCGCTGCGGCCGCGGGAGCGGCGCCTGATGGACCTGGCGCCGCCGCGCACCTCGGCGGAGCAGCCGCGGCCGCCGGGGCCGCGGGCCGAGGGGCGGCGGCGGCGGCGGCGGGGCCGCGGGCCGGCGCCTCGGCCGAGCTCTCGCTGGAGCCGCCGCTGCTGGGCTGCCGCGACATCCGCAATGTCAGCGGCGTGCAGTACTTGGGCTCGGGGTACACCAAGGCGGTCTACAAGGCGGTCCTCAACCGCACGCTGGCCGTGGCGCTGAAGGCGGTGGATTTCGGCGGGCACGACATCGCCCACTGCGTGCGGCAGTTCTCCGCCCTGGGGGACTGCTACCGCCTGGCCGCCTACAAGATCGTCAAGGAGATGATCCTGCTGCAGCGGCTGCGCCACGCCAACGTCCTGCAGGTACGCGGGTCCTGCGCGGGCGGCCGCGGAGCCCCGCCGAGGCGGGTGGGTTGCGCTGGTTCTCCGCCGTTTTCTTGGCCCCCCGCCGCGGGCAACCTGTCGGTGCTACCGCCGCCGGCCCGAGCGGGGAGCGGGCCGGGGCCGTGCTGCGGAGCCCCCGAGAGTTTACCGACCCCCCCCCCCCCTCCGTGGGGAGCCGCAGCCCCGTCGAGAGGCGCGGTGGGGGCCGGCGGCTGCTGAGACAGATGTCCCTGTGGGCACGGCGGCTCCTCACCTCCCCTCCCCTCCCCACCGCGGGTGCGCGGGGAAGGCAGGAGGCGCGTCGATGGGCTCTTTCCGCGGCAGCCGCGCACCGGCAGCGGTGCTCACCCCCCGCCGACAAGTGATTCGCCCCGGCGGGGCGCGGCGGGCCCGGGGGCCAGGGCCGGGGAAAGGTGCGGGATGCGGCGCATTCCCCCTGCCGCCTGGTGCAAGGGCTAACCTCACCGGCATCCTCCCGCCACCGCCGGCCTTGCGGCTTGCTTTCTGATCGCTCCTCCTCGTAAACAAAACTGATGCTGAGGTGGGGAAGGGGGCGAGGGGGAGGGCTTGGGGAAGGGCTCGGAGATTGAAAAGCACTCCCCAGATGTGGGAAATAAAGGCCGTCTCGAATGCAAGCGCCGCTTGCTCCGGGCACCCCTGGAGAGAAGGAGGCAGAGGGGGCACCCCTGGCAGGGCTCCGCGGTGCCTCTCGGCCGGCGCAGCCTCTTAGACGGCGCCGGGCTGGATACACGCAGCCCTGGCACACGGATCAGCCCACGGAGTAACCAGCTGGGACAGGCCGAGTGTTAGTCTTGTTAGTCAGTGCGCCGACACCGCGGCACTTGCCAGAAGGGCTGCATAGTAGGACTGTTACACATCGGCATGAATCTCAACGGGTCCATTTGGATGTAAATGCTGGTATGGAAATTCCTGTTGCGTTTCGCATAGCACGAGCGTTGCAGTAGAATAAAAAATGAACGTTAGACCAGACGGTCTCACAGTAGGTGCTTTTTGAACTGAATCGAGTATAGGAGTTTTGTGTTTCTTCTTCAGCAGCAGCAGCAGGAGTACCAGCTCCCCCACGAGAACTTCAGATCCCAACGATCAAAGCTCTCGAGTTTCATACACCGTTCAAAGAAAGGGTAGTCATGATTTATCCACGACAAGAAAAAAGATATTAACCAACCTTCTTCCTTCCTTCCTTCCTTCTTTCCATATTCTTTCCTCTGCGGTGCCAGATCTAACTTAATACATAAGGGGAACAACATCTAGCAGACTACAAAAAGCTGTGCTCCTAGTAAGGATGTTAGTTGCTCCTCTGTTGCTGTGATGAATTCTTTTTGGGAAACGCGTGCTTGCGTGCAGCCATCGTTACTGATTGAGTTGACAGCAGGAAATACACCCTGCAGTTGTAAACGCTGAGGGGATTTTTTTTCCCCCCCAAGATTGTTTTTCTTGATCAGTGGAAGCAGGTTGGCCAGGGTGAGCTTGAAGCGTGTGTTTTTAAAGTTGCGGGTGTTTTTGGTAGGCACTAGTGTTTCTTCCCCGTGTTACTCGTGTGTAGTTTTCTGCTCTGGAAAGATTAATTTGGCATGAATTTGGATTAATCCTCCTCACAAAACGGAAGGGGGCTGCGTTGTCTGTGAAGGGTCCCGAGCAGCCGCCGCGGTGTTTCCGCGTGTGCGGGCGGGGGGGACCCCCGGCAGCGGGCTGGCCGCGCTGCTGAAGCTGCCTGGAGCATCGCTCCCTCTGCAGCAAAGCTTGGAGAGAGCCGCAGTAATTCACTCCTCCGTTTGGTGATGTCAGGTGGGCTCTGGAGGGGGAAGCGAAGGCGAGATGTGGGGTGTCCCTTGGCGAGGAGGGCCGGGGCTGGAGCAGCTGGAGGATGAGCAGGCGCTTCCACAAGCGCCGGGGGGAGAAACACGCCCAGCCTCCGTGCTGGGAAAATGCTCTCATGGGCAAAAATCCCGCGTGTTAATTAGGGCTTCATATTTACATGCCACCCAATTTAAAAACAGATTACACTTAGCTCAGAAACGTGTTTTCAGTTTCGTTCCGATTTTGTCATCGCGTTTTCTTTTGTCTGCTCTCCGGCTCCGTCAGCCCCTGGCAGAGCTGCCTGGCTGAGATCAGAAGCGCCCTGAGCCCCCGCGCATCACCCACCTTTTTGTTTAACGTATTTCATTCTAGAGACGCACGGGGCGAGGTGACTGCGCCGTGAGTGAGGGCTAAACGTCTGATAAGACATTACCTTGAAAGGAGACTATAAAAGTCGACCTGACAGGCTTTATCTGGGCACAGTCGGGGCAGCTGTATGGGCCAGGAATAGGTCTCTGGTGTCATGCTGGAGTCGTAAAACCGGTGCAGAAAATGGGCACCAGCGAGCAACGTGAAATGTATTGATTATGTCTCTGTCTCAAAGGGGACAGGATCTACCGACCTCGAGACTGATTTTTAGCTTGTTCTCAGCGGAAGCCGGCCCAGGGCTTAGAAATCACTGTCCAGGGTTTGCTGCCGAGGCAGAGGAAATCAGCTCAAAAGCCAACATCTCCTCCCCTCTCCTGGCTTTTGACAGGCGCTTCAGCTTTCATTGGAGCAGTAGGACCCGTACTGCCCACAGATGCCAAAGGCACGACACAGCATCTGCTGGGCCAGCAAAGGCCGGGAGCTTTTCTGCCTTTACTCCTTACCATCCGTCCCCCCCCCTCCCCCCCCCCCCCCCCCCCGGCGGCTCCCGGCGTACCCAAATACGAGCCGGCTGCTATAAATAGCTCGAAGGACATACCACCCTCCTGCCACCCTGCCGTGCTGAGGGTGGGCAGGGCTGGCGGGCAGCCTGCAGCGGCCCCGGCTCGGGGCGGGAAGGGGGGAGGCGGGAGGGTTTGGGGCACGGAGGCGGGCGATGCTTTTCCCTCCGCCCCCGCCGCCACCTGCGAGCGCCGCCCGGCCGCCACCCCGCCTGCAGCCGGCGGGATCCCCGCAGCCCCCCGCCCGGGGCCGGAGACGAACCGGGGCTGCTTGAGGCAAGCGGGAGGTCTTCCTCCGCCTCCCCACGCCGCGGGGGGAAGCGGCCCCGGCACCCGGCGACCCCATCCACGCACGCCGCCGGGCCGCCGTGGGCAGGGGAGCGGCGCGGCGGCGGCGGCAGCCGCCCCCCCCCCCCCGGGCTGCCTTGTCCTCCTCCGCGCCCGGCCGTTCCGGAGTATCCCCGGCCCCGGTCAGGGGCTATTCGGGGTGAATGCGTTCATGAGTTTCTTTTGCTGGAAATGAAGTTTCGTGTAGGTTCAGTCCTAGGAAAGGGGGTTTTCCTGTAAATCTCTGGCAGCTGACAGCCTGAAGTGTAGTTTGTAAGATAACAGGCTTGTTCTTTACTGTCTCAGCAGTTCCCATTCTGGCCTGTCTCTTGTCAAAATCAGCTTTTTTTTTTTTTTTTTTTTTTAGCCGTCCATTTAAAAGACTTGATTATTGTACAATATATGATAGAGGGGAAAAGAGCTCTTTCCAGAAAGTACCACTGCCTTCAGACAACATGTTGACATTGACATATCCACCGTGCCCTCTGCCTGGGGAAGGAGCCAGATGTGTCAGCTCTGGCAGATGTGGCGAATCAAGTCTATCAAAAGAAACGTGGAAAACCGGCAAGAGGGAGAGTGGTTTCGCATTAGCCAACGCTGAGGCGAAGGCAGCTTGCCTTCCTGTTTTCATTTCCGTGCTCTGCCCATCACTTGTATGCCCGCCGAAGTGCCAGCGCTGGGCCATCGCCCCCCCTTGCCCCCGCAGTCTGGGGCAGCCCCCGGCCCGCTGCAGCCCGCCGGGGCTGCCCAAGGCTCCCTGGCACGGCAGCCGCTGGGAAGGGCAGGTGCAGACTGCAGTGGAAATATATTTGCTTTGGAGTGGGGAAGAGAGGGGTAGTTCATTAAAGTTGATTTTATAATGAAGGGCACTGGGGAAGAGGGGGAACTGGGTCACTGATTTATTGTAGCAGAGGATTTAGTGGCCCGCTAATTGCTTTGCAGTCGCTCTCTGTCAAATGCGGTGCTTGATCTCTTCCTTTCCCTCCGTGCTGCGGTTTCTTTTCTTGCAAAGTTCAAATGCTGCTGTCTGAATCCTGGCTTTCCGTGCATTTTAGTGGGGAAGATGATTTAGTGTGCTTTAATTCCTCCCTGCCCCTATTTGAGGAAGAGAAGAAAATCAAACCATTTGCAGCTAATTTCAAACAATGAGCGCGATTGTAAAGACACAAAGGCAATGTTTGATTTACTGTAATAATGTAATTATAGCCCTGGAGTATCAGAATTAAGGGTGTTGCCATTCATGGGCATAAGCAGTTCTTTGGAGGAATTCTGTCTTCCTTTGCATTGCTGAAGCTGAAGAGAAGGGAGGGAAGGTTTGAAACTGCAGACGTTTGGAAAAGTGCAAGCTTATTTCTGTGACAGCTATTTATCGGCACTTCTAGTGTGAGTTCACAATGATTCATTTAAGAAGGAGCTACCGCTTTTCTTAAAAACAAACACAAAAGCTCAAGGAAAAGGGTTGGCTTTGTCTGAAGCCACTGGAAGACACCAGCTGCTAACAGAACCAGTGGTTTGCTGACTGACCAGACAAGGCCGTTTCATTTGGCTTATTTAGCTTTAGTGTAAAGTTAAAACACGCAGATGAGATACTGGGATGGCATCCACACTAAAAAAGTCACCATCCAAGTTGTGATGTCAAAGCGGTTTCTGTATGAATTGGCTCAGTTAGCACTAGTATATTTTTTTATTGATTTGTTTTAAATGGTCATGATTACAGTGAGAATATTTATTACTCAGAAAATTCATTGAATAAAATAGTACTGAAAATAATACATCACTTGCTGTTGACAAGTTCAGTAGACTTAAGATGTGCTAGCCAGTCATGATATTTTTAAATACCTCTTTTTAAATAGGATTTTCTTTTCTTTACATGTGATAATTAACAGACATTTTACCCTGATGGTTTCCCTATACATATGCGTAGCCAGCAGGATAGGGCAGTTTTAGTTTTAATGTGAGAGTTAAAATAGTAAAGCTTTGTATACAGTTTGCTTATTCCAAGTGGAAGTAGACAGTCTTTCCAAGTCTGAAGAAAGTCAATATTCAATTAATTTCCAGTGTAAATACATTTACATAGGGAGTGTGTGGACTCTTGAAGGTTGGTCCTTCCCCATCCTTCTTGCATGAATCCACTGTTGTTTTCACAGAAAGGAGGGGGGAAGGGGAGATCAAGCCATGGTGGAAACAGCTACTCAGGGACCTCTTCCCTGTCGCCAGCGGGTGGGCATTGAATCCCCTTTGTGGTGGCAATGGTGCAGGATTCCCAGCACCAAGCCTTGATCTGCAGTTGGCTGGCGTTTGACCACGGCAATTTTGGGGACTGCCGGCCTGAGGAGAGTGCTGCGATTGCTGATACCAGCCGGTGGGTGACTACATGGAGAATTTGTCATTCTGAATTTTGGATGAGGCAGCAGAGGTTCGCAGCTCTTGGGAGCATACCTTTCAAAACTAAGCAGCTAATGAGAATTAACCTTCCAGGCTGCGGCTGGTTGGGGTCTGACCATGCGCTCCACGTGCAGTCATTGGTAGGGGATTGCTGCAAGTAGGAGGGTTGTTTCAGACAGGGAATTTTTTCTAATGCTTTTCTGAAGTAGCTCATTTGAGCTGCTTTTGGGACAGGTTGGCTACAGATGAATGAGGCCACCACACACGGTGCAAGACCAGGCTGACACCATCTGTTTAACTGGCGTTAGGATCAGAGGGACTTCAGGTCCCGGGCAGATGAGCCTACCAAATCCTGTTGAGGTGGCAGGAGAGGTTTGCACCACTTGCTGGCCACCTCCTTCCTCTGGAAAAGCTGCCACTGCCCGGCGAGCAGAGATGGAGCTGCGCCTTTGTCCCGATCACTCCACTGCTTGATGTTCCTGTAGACGCACCTGGCAGGAGATGAGGTGTCTAAGTCACTTGGGCATCCTTCAGAATTGTTAGTGGTGGTCGATACAGGGTGTCAGCACTGGACATTTATGTGGGTGGAGAGAAAAAAGCAGGCAGTGCCACCTACTGATGGCTCGGTGGAGACAGCTCGCTGCTGCTACCAGATGTCCCCACAGCCCCAAGGAGCTCGGGGTGGAGTGGAGAAGGGCAGAGGAAGCAGACGGATGCGGTTTGGCGAGGAAAGAAGAATTACACAAAGTGCTTCTTTAATGCGAGACTGCTTCCCAAAAGGCCCAGATGTTATCCTGCACTTTTAAGAGTGAAGAAAGGATCTGTTAACAAGAACTCTAGAGCTGCTGGAAGCGCAGAGCTGATACAATTGCAAACCAACTCTAACTGTTCGTGTCACTGGAAGGCAAGCTGTACATCTTGATGCTGAAGTCGCCAAATAATGTTTTTTCCCATTGAATTGCATGGGATGGCAGAGGCTGTTCAACTTGTAAAGCTGTTGGCAGGCACAGCTTTCCATAAGGCACGTGCCATCACATAAGTTAAAAGGGCTGCATCGTCCATCCTTTTGAAAGCAGCATTCATAAAACTAATCCCAATCATTTGTTGAATGATTTCTATGATTGCTTCTCAGTTTTATGTGCCATGTAAATAATTCCAGAAGACTCTGGTTTGAATTTCTGCCTCCTTTATGGGAGCTGATGACTTGCAACCTCAACCTCATCCAGTTTCCTTCAGGGGAGCCCAGCACTGCTCCTTCTGTGCAGCGGCTTGGGGAGATCACTGGTCACCACGGGATGCTGTGGGTACGATCAAGTTCTCCCTTGCTCCTTGCCTTTTGTCATAGGAGTGACAATGAGTGAACAAGGCCACTCCACCCCATCAATATCCTGGCCTGGAAATTAGTTATGACCGGGGCAGAATTGCAAGGGAAGGCACGTGGTTTTTAGAGCTTCTCCTTTCACTCCCCAGCCCCTGCCAAGTGTGGGGTAGCTAGGTAAACCTCTTCTCCCTCGTATTCAGTGATAGGACATGTGGGAATGGTTCAAAGCTGCGCCAGGGGAGGTTCAGGCTTGACATTAGGAAGCATTTCTTTACCGAGAGGGTGGTCAAACACTGCAACAGGCTTCCTAGAGAGGTGGTCAATGCCCCAAGCCCCAGTGTTTAAGAGGCAGTTGGACAATGGCCTTAATAACATGCTTTAACTTTTGGTCAGCCCTGAAGTGGTCAGGAAGTTGGACTAGATGATTGTTGTAGATCCCTTCCAACTGAAATTCTATTCTATTCTATCCTTGCAATGGATCGTTGTGGCCCTTTCATACATGCTCTATCTTCTGGTTGCAGCAGTGTTTCGGGAAGGGCAGGTAGGGCTGTGGTGGTTGGCCAAGGAGGCAGGAGATGACCCCTGGAAGGGCACGCCAGGGCTGGCAGAGCTCTGCTCGTCTGGCCCTCTGCTTGCCACACAGACACAGAGAGCATTGGTGGACTCAGGCGTGAGCTGGGGCCATGCTTGAGCGGTTCAGGTAGATGCCTTGTAGCATCTAACTCCCATTGCAATTTTTCATTTCTCTGATGGCTGTGAAAAACTTGACAAGAACTAGTTCTCACAGGCACTGTGCTAATACTAATATTGACTCTAGACTAATTTTAAAGGAGTTGTTATTTTTTGTCACACTCAGCTGAACCACTCAGTTTAGGTAGTAGACACCAAACATGGATGTTTTATATTGTTTTAGGCCAAATTTAGAACAACATAGTTTGGAAAGTGTTACTTTTTTCTTGGACTATGTAGCTGCAGATAGACTCCAAGCTTATTTTAAAGCTCACTGTGATAAAGTACACAGTGATATAACTCAGACGATACCTAAGAAAGAAGAATTATACAGACAGGTCTAATGAATCCAAGTCAAGCTTTTCCGAACATGTGATGCACAGAGGTTATTTCATAGTTTTGTAATGCAAAATCGTGTCATAACGAAGGGTTAAACTTGAGGTGCAGTGGAACTGAATGCAGTGGCTGTGGATGTAGGTCAGGGGAGCTTCTGGTCTGGCTATTTACAAGATAATGAACTGCGCCTCCAGTGATATCAGCCTGTTTCCATTGAAATCATGGTTGTATGAGTGATCTATTTGTCTGCACTGGAAGGCTTTCCAAGAGTAGGCTACTTGTGTGACTAAATATTTGCAGGGTTGGGCCTTGAGCTTGTGCAGTGCAATGCAAATTCAAAGTGCTGTAAATGTTTTTAGTAGAAGAATTTTCCACTTCAGAGTGTAAGGAAAGCAGGGAGAGTAAAAGGGAGATAACGTCACTAAATCGTAAGATTATAGCCAACGTGTCAGAACAGCAGGTATATATGGATATGTATACACATACATACATATAAAATATATGGAGATATCTGTGGACCCCTGCGTATATACCGACAGATATGGTTAGATATACATATGTGTGTGTGTTTCTAAATAATACATTCCAATTTTTCTATTAATGAACTTTCATGTTTAGGAACAGTGGCAGGTATGAGATTCTTGTACCTTCTAGCTCTTCTGGAGTTTAGTGCTAATCGTAATAATACATTTATAAATAAAAGCCTAGGCAGAGCTGTGAATTTAGAGTTTAATATATGAATTACCCACTGCTTGCTCTCGGTTCCAGTATCCAGCAGCAAAGGAAATCCTGCCTCACAGCTGTCAGCGTACACTTTTGGTCCCGCTCTTAAAAGGTTCTGCGTGGTGCTGGGGATGCCCTGTATGAAAGTCTTTTTCCAGTGAAGCTCAGCACTTGGCAGGGCTTGATTGCTAGATTTCAGTGAGGAAAATTAACTCACTTCTCATGCGCTGTCTGTATATATCCTTTGGCAGGAAGGTTGCCATTGGATCGATCTGTGTTAAGTTTAGGCCTTTCAGGGAACTCATCCTTTTTCCAGGGAGATGCATGTTACAGGTTTGCAGATGCTTTGGGGCTGAGTAGGTGTGGCAATATATTAAAATATTTTAATATATATTTTAAAATATATATAAAACATATTAAAATATAGATGCAAATATAATTTGTATATATTACATATAGAAACACACATATGCATATATATGCCATATATACACAAATATATACATATCTACGTACTTGTGTGTATATGTGTGTGTATTTATATATGTATATACCATCAGCAATGAAGGGAAATATTTAAAACCCGAGGGATGAATAGATCTTAGAGTGACATAAACGTCTCAAATCATGTATTGGTAAATCATAGCTGTATCAGGCAGTGCTGGGAGTTCCTGCTCTTGCAGGGACTGTCCCAGTGCTCCCAGAATGAAAGGTGCATCCAAGGACTGGTTGCATAAAAAATATTACATTCACTTTGATAGCAATAAAGTAGCAAGAGCTTCTAAAATGTACTGTTCTGGTTTTGACATGTAGCAGCTCAAACGTTTAAGTGGCTTATCAAATGGCTACCAATGTCAGTGGGAGCTTTTTATTTCTCCTGGGCACCAAGTCAGTACAAAATACAATCTTGATGCAACCAGTTTTGAGTAGGTAACCCTGTGTCCATGTATTTTTGAAAAGAAAGGCTGTGGCGAGTGTTGACTACTGTTGCTCTTCATAAAAGTGGGATTTTTTTAAATTGCACTTTTCTGTTGTGGGCAGCAGTTAGGCCTTACTGTAGTAAGTTTTGGCAAGTCCATATTAAAAGAGACGAGAATTCGGTTTCTAGAAATTACTTATGGTGTAATGCAGTTGAGCCTGTCACTGATGTTACAGCTGGTAATAGTGTTCTTGAAGTTCCCGTTCCTGGAGTCATGGAAATCTCATGTTCATTAAAGAAAAAAGGGGGAAATTTCCAGCTTTTGTGGTTGTAGAGAAAATCTAAAGATTGTGAACATTAAGGGCTAAAAACTAGCAAGGCAAAGAAAAAGAGTCACAATGTGTTGTAATTTTTAGGGAAATCGCATGATCCGTACAGGGGAGTTTTGCCCTCCGGTAGCCAGGGCAGCTATTCTGCTGCAGCCCGGCAGCGGGGCAGAGCCAAGCCGGTGGAGCCTGGGTTGGGGAAGGTGGCCGGAGCCCCGGCTGGGGAAGGTGGCCGGTCCTACCATTCCCGACTGAGCAACCTCTATAAATGAAATGTAACACTTTGGCGGAGGTTCTGGCTTGACATTTATTTTTCTGAAAATCCAGCTAGGGTGCCTACGCTAATGCAGGAAGGCTCGTTGTTCGCACAGACTTACCCTGCTGATGACAGCTTAATAAGCTCCTTTATTTTGTGTTTTTATTCAGTAAGCTTGTCAGCTTTTGTGTAGGGGCTGACCTCTGCTTTCGCCCTCCCCCCCGGCCCAGCTCCCCTGAAAGGGGCACCTCTGTCCCCATAAT
This sequence comes from Gymnogyps californianus, assembly GCF_018139145.2. Lineage (NCBI taxonomy): Eukaryota > Metazoa > Chordata > Aves > Accipitriformes > Cathartidae > Gymnogyps > Gymnogyps californianus. The sequence goes on from NC_059473.1 coordinate 27,005,673, forward strand.
TTGTAGTAAAAGGGAGTTGTAAAGGGAGGTGAACTGACCGGCTGTAGGGACACGGGCTCCTACAAAGCAATATAACTTTTGGAGGGGCTGACCCTGTATGCCCAGCGTGCCTAAAAACTGTTGCAGTCAGCAGGAGTTTTGGGTGCGTAAAGACTAATGCAGGACCGAGCCTTTATGACTGAGAAAATCCAAACAGTGAGGGAAGAATTCAGTAAACAGGGCTACTCAAAATGAATTACGGCACACGACGTGAGAACAAGTCAACATTTCATATCTGGCGTATGTTTTTCTAAACAGACGGAAAGGCATCCCAGTATTGTGACTGTTTGCTATTAGATTCTACACAAAAATATATTGGGGTGGCATTTAAATGCAGTGACTCGAGATAGCAAAAAGATGTGGGACTGTATTTCTTTCCATTCATTTAATTGGAACCATGCTGAAAAGGCGTATGAAAACCATCACTCTTGAATATATCTAAAGTGTAGCTTTGCGACGCTGAGAATGATGTCCAACCTAATAGAATTTCAGATAGAGGAGATATTTTGGCTCATCCTTTGCTTCCAGCTATATTCAGTTTCCCCGTGTGGTTATTTTTCTTGTTATTGTATGCATCCAGCTATCTGTTTCTTACTTCACTGTCTGGGAATACAAACCATTTTGTCTCATTTCAGACCTTAAAATGGATTGGACAAAAACAAAACGAAGGGAAAAAAAGTATTTTGGGTAGTACCTCTGTAGTTGTTTCTGTGTCTTAGTAAGTCGGCTTCTTAAGCGAAAGGCCTAAGAATTACTGTCTTGGAATATTTTGCATCTATATATATTCTGTATTTTGTAACATCTGTATGCTGGGTGGTGGTTCATCAGGAGGGGATGAATGTAACCATTTTAGATGCTTAACTGGTTGTTGGGACTTGCCCAGTTTGTAATCATGGTAATTGCACATACAAATATGGCCATGTAATTACATGTGCATTTTTGCATTTAGTTTCAGGAGTTCGTTTAGAAAAGTATAAATGTGGCCCAATAAATCCTTTATATCTCAGACTTCTGTGCTTTTATAACTCTATATAATTATGTAATAACACTGCATCTGGAGAGGTTTCACTTAAGTAAAAGCAATAAAGAGCTCAGGTTAGATTATATATTTTGTGAGTTAGACCTACACTAACTTGCTCAGTACTGTGTTTTTCAGCTTGTAAGATTGATTAAGTTCAGCAGTACTCGTGCAAGAAAAATTTCTTGTGAGAATAAAGAGCAATTTAACATGAAACCCAAACTGGATCAGGTCATTTAAGCTTCCACAATGACTGAAGTGATTAAACGGGTATTAATATAGTAAAATATACACCAAATACTCAGATACTCGGCAGTGAAGACTTTTGCCAAGGTACAAATAGGATACTAAAATGAAAGAATTACTTACGAGCAAAGTTCCAGCTCTCTGAGAACAAATCTAAATCATTATTATTACTATTGGCATTCATGGATTGAGCTAAAATAGACACAGATTGGTACTGTAATTCATTTCTACTTATGTGTTCCTATGCATATCTATTCGTAAATAGATAATAAGACTAATTTCTCAATGTTTTGTGCGTACAGATATGTATGTATTATGTTTTTATAACCAAATGAATGTATAATTGTTGTTTGTCTTCCATATTTCTATTCCTGGAATGGTTTTCACAAACGTTGAGGATGTCTAATGAAGACTGATATCTTTTTTGTATTCAGTGTTACTGTGAACCAGCAGTTACTGCGATACTGTCATTTCCCAGTCTGGATTGCTTTCTAATTTCCCTTATGGCTTTTTCCCCAATGGATAGTATTACTGTGCTAAAGACAAGAGCTGAACTCCACAGATGATACAGAAACAGATGTTAGATTTTGACACGCAGAAGTGAGGGGTTTCAAACCTACCGAGCTTCATCCTGCCTTCTTAGTCTGCCCCCACACAAGAGAGATGTGAAATACCTAGTAAGAACTGTGTAATCCAGCTCGTCTCTGAGAAAAGATATATATTGTATTAAATATTTTAATTTAATTTCGTGTTAGTTCAGAAGGCTTAAACAGAATTGTGCTGATGTGATCCTCTAAGATAGTTTGCAGCACACGAAGATTTAACTCCTGTCAATAAGCTGCACAAAAATGGTGTCACAGATGATAAGGAACAAACCCAAGTCTGGTCTGAATGGCTCTAGATTAAGAAATGGTTGCTGTTGCAATCTTTGTCATGGTTGTGGCAGTAAAGAGAAAGGTCCCTTTTCCTATTTCAAATGTTCATATCGGCATCTATCACAAATTCTCTGTTGTGCATCGATGCGAAAATCTTTTCGGCATGTTTTAAAATAAAATCTTCTAGCTCTTTTTTTGTTTAGGTTAATGTCCGTGTTTAAGCAGCTGTTTTGAAATACAGTGCCATTTTTACACCAAAAAGAAAAATGTTTACTTCTTCTACATTTTTTGGCACCCTTTTTTCCTTTAAATGTAGACAGCTACAGTCAGAGCTAGCAGAACGGTTCATAACAAATCCCGTATTTGCTGACTTTAGCCCAGTCTTTGCTTTTCTGTCTGGGAGGGTCACAAGCCGTAAGAATGTGCTTGATACTCGAATCTGCTCGCCGCAGTTGTGTTCAGCCTCACCCTGCTCCCTCCAGCAATGGCACTCGCTAGTCTGGCTCTCTGCTTTCCTGGTGAATTAGGGTTGGTCCCCGTTCTGGTCTGCATGAGTCTGGCTTTTTCTGCAGGGCCATATCCAAGTCCCCTCAGCTCAGAGGAGACCACCATCATCTTCCCTGAGCTTTTTAAAACTAGAAGAGGTTTGAAAAGTCAAATTAGTCAGGGCAAGGCAGTAGAGGAATAGCAGCAGGGCATTTTTTAATGCTGCATATTCACACAGACCCTTTTACAGTATCGTTTATTTGACTGGGGGCAGAGATAACATTTAATTTTATTTCATGTGCATGCTGTTCTGGCTGGAAAGTTGCAGTCAGATCCTTATCAGGCTCATTTAACTGCCTCTCTGCCAGGGCTTGGCAGGGAGTTCGTAAAAGCCTGTCCCCCAGCCCTGTCAGACATTGTCCCACTCCATATAAAGCAAGACATCTCTCCTCCACAGTCTTTAAATATTCTTCTTGTGCAATTATTTGTGCAAGTGAAGATTAATCATTCAAATGTCCTTGGAAAGCAAGTACAAGAAGGAGCTGGAGCATAGCTGAAATTGCCATTTAAATGCTTTTACATTGAAGAAGCTACTGGCAGATAATTTGGAGTATTTGCCCTTCTTGAACAATACTGCACACAAACGTCCGTCAAGTATAGCAAGAGGTAATTTCTGGCTGAGATAAGTTTGGGCATTTCAATTGCTTTTCAAGCACTTTTCAAGCACTTTTCAAGCTACTGCATCATTGAAATACACATTGCCACTCAATGCACAAACAGTAGTCCTATGGGAAATGTCATTAAAAGCTATTTTGTGATGTCTTTTAAGCAGAAAATCAGTCTTATTTAGCCAGGTATTGCATAGGCTAAACTAATTTTCCTCAGATAAAATTCTGTTTCTGCATTCATGGATATTTTAAATTTTTTTTTTTTTCTCTTAGACATTTGTGGTGGCTTGACCCTGGCTGGACGCCAGGTGCCCACCAAAGCCACTCTGTCACTCCCCCTCCTCAGCTGGACAGGGGAGAGAAAATATAACGAAAGGCTTGTGGGTCGAGATAAGGACAGGTAGAGATCAGTCACCAATTACTGTCACAGGCAAAACAGACTCGACTTGAGGAAATTAATTTATTACCAATCAAAGCAGAGTAGGATAATGAGAAATAAAACCAAGTCTTAAAAACACCTTCCCTCCATGCCTCCCTTCTTCCCAGGCTTAACTTTACTCCCAATTTTCTCTACCTCCTCCCTACCAGCAGCACAGGGGGACGGGGAATGGGGGTTGCGGTCAGTTCATCACCCATTGTTTCTGCTGCTCCTTCCTCCTCGGGGGGGGGACTCCTCACACTCTTCCCCTGCTCCAGCGTGGGGTCCCTCCCACAGGAGACTGTCCTCCATGAACTTCTCCAACGTGAGTCCTTCCCACGGGCTGCAGTCCTCCACAAACTGCTCCAGCGTGGGTCCCTTCCACGGGGTGCAGTCCTTCAGGAACAGACTGCTCCAGCGTGGGTCCCCCATGGGGTCACAAGTCCTGCCAGCAAACCTGCTCCAGCGTGGGCTCCTCTCTCCACGGGTCCACAGGTCCTGCCAGGAGCCTGCTCCAGCGCGGCTTCCCACAGGGTCACAGCCTCCTTTGGGCATCCACCTGCTCTGCTGTGGGGTCCTCCATGGCTGCAGGTGGATATCTGCTCCACCATTAACCTCCATGGGCTGCAGGGGGACAGCCTGCCTCACCATGGTCTTCACCACGGGCTGCAGGGGAATCTCTGCTCCGGCACCTGGAGCACCTCCTCCCCCTCGTTCTTCACTGACCTCGGTGCCTGCGGAGTTGTTTCTCTCACATATTCTCATCCTCTCTCCCGGCTGCAATTGCTCAGGTTTTTTTTCCCCCCCTTCTTAAATATGTTATCCCAGAGGAGCTACCACCATCGCTGATGGGCTCGGCCTTGGCCAGCGGCGGGTCCGTCTTGGAGCTGGCTGGCATTGGCTCTATCGGACATAGGGAAAGCTTCTAGCAGCTTCTCACAGAAGCCACCCCTGTAGTCCCCCCGCTACCAAAAACTTGCCACGCAAACCCAATACAACATTCATTGAGATAAGATCCTATACAGAGGGGTATGCAGGGGACACTTCACTGGCCTTGTGCTCTATGATGCCCACAGGAGATGCTGCTAGCTAATTTGGGAGTTTCAAGGGAGTGTTCCTCAAATGAAAGGACACAAAAGCTGTTGGGGAGCGACTTCAAGGCAATACAATGTGTAGAGCTCAGAGCCTTGTAAGAAATGCTTACTTTGCACCTCATCCGCAGAGAAACGTAAAAGCATGCCGAGATACATTGCACTGATATTGCCTGGTTGTGATTTTTTTCAGCTCTATGGCTATTGCTACCAAGATAGCCATGACATCCCAGACACACTGACAACCATCACTGAACTAGGCTCGCCTTTAGAGATGATTCAGCTTTTACAGACTTCCTGGGAAGACAGATTTCGAGTGAGTAACAACTGTTTTAAAAGGACTTCTAAGAGAGCGATGAATAAAAAAATACAAATACAAACTCCTGCATGAAGCAGGAGTTATGGACTATGCAGTGCAATTCACATTTATTAAACGTTTGCGTTGCATATGATTACATCTTTGTTTAGAAACAACATTTAGCGCTCCCTTTCTGCAGTATTTAAGATATTGTGCTATTTTGTCTGTCGATGTTATCTAATTGTAGCCGGTTATATGCTTTTTACATGATATCTTGGAACATTTCTTACTTGTTAAAGCTCGAGGCCCAGGATTTTTGGCATTGAGCATTGTGCTCTGCAACTGGGTTTTAAACAATAGAAGGATGTTACATTTCTCTCCTGATCCTTATCATAGGTTGGTTTTATAATTGTTTTCTACTGCTTCCTGCTCTGTTTGTCTTTTACTGGGGGAAGAGTGAAATAAATGTACACAAAACTCAAACCCCGGTTGTCCACCACATTGGCAATTTACCAGGAGCATGAAGGTCACACTTAATTTGTACAAAATGAAGCTAGACTGCAGCAATACTTTGATCAAGGCAGTGCTGTCTCACTCCGTGTATATTGGGATGTGTCGTCAGCTGAGGTCAACTCCCTAAGACGTTGCAAGGGAGCGTCTTCATCTAAAACACTTCGGGTTGCCTGGCTACATCTGTACCAGAAAATTAAAAGTGCGCCTGACTGATCTTGGAGACAAACCAGCAAGGTGCAGCCCACGTCTGTACTATTGAATTCTTGCACTCTCTGAAGGCCGGGTGGCTGCGCGCAGAATGCCCGTCGGAAATGGTCCCTGGGCCATGCTGCCTTCTGGATCGCATCTGGGGACTGTGCGGGAGAACAGCCTTGGTCCCGGATGGACCCGGCCAGAGACCGTGCTAGCAAGTGTGCCTGTGGGATTAAGTTTCTGTGCCCAGGAATGTTCCCTGGCAGAGTTTATTTTACTAATATAGATGGAGCAACTGTGTTCCCTGTGCTAAGCTTCAGCTCCCTTTTCCTGAAAGAAGTACGGTCTCAACGAGCAGTAGAGGTACTTGTGACGGCTCCTGAAATACAAGACCTGTCTTCGGCTCGTGTCATCCAGGGAGTACAAATAACAGACTGTGACGGCAACTACGTACAAAGTCAATGACCAAGAGATATGTTAGATTATGGGTAACAAACAGGGAAGTTTCCTTCCAGCATGGATATTTCTGAGTGAGCAATTGCAAAGGGAGATGAAGGAGAATGAGATGAGGGTGCTGAGCTGATTCACAGAGGTGAAATTACAGATAAAACATTCCTGTGACCGCTGTAATGAAGTCTTAGATAATGTCATGCTCATTAGCTTGTCTAGGATGCAACTAATGCAGACAAGAAGGAGGAAGTAAAATGATGTCTTCTTGATATGTGAGACTTGTTTGTCATCCAGTCCTGAAAACAGCTGCATAAATATTTGACTTTATTCCTACAAATAATAATTTCCTTGTGTTGAAGGACTTGGCAGTAAGCTTGCTCCCCAGATCAGCACCTCTGCGTTCAGCAGAGGTGTGTGATACTGAGCAAAGCCTTCATCTGTGTGCTTAAAGCTTGTCGTACAGGGGCATTTGCAGTCCCAGCCTGGCAGCAGGTACACAGGGTAGCAGCCCGTTGGGGTTGGTCACAGAGGTTCCCAGTGCAGGAGCAGGGGCTTGTTGGCGTGTGAAAAAAGGCAATAATTTCAGATGACAACGTGTGTTTTTATTCAAGCTAAATTCTGGGTTCATTGGCAATTGAAGATGTGTGTATTATAGGTTAGTTTGGGCTGGATGTGCCTTTTATATACAGTGTATTGCAGGATGGCACATACACAAATCCGGTGTCCTTCCAGAGGAAGGAAAGGGTGGTAAAGTCTGGTGTCCCATAACCAGGCCTGTTTTCATCTACACCTACAGGCATCTCCGTGTGAACTGTGGTATCCTGTAAGTAGCATAAAAATGTTCTAGTCTGGTCAAGCAGGGAAATGGTTATAGAAGTGTAAGGTAGTCCTAATGTCCCACAGGCAAAGGATCTGCGAGGGATAACTTCAGACGTGCTCAGCTTTCTTATGAAGGACACATTTAGGTGCTCCCCTGAGTATACCATTTATGCCCTGAGATTGAATTTGGATTTGACTACTTCAATGCACGTGGCCTTAACAGTGTATTTTAACAGAAAACAAAGATTATATATAAACAATAAAAAGCTTGCTAGACTGAATAAGACCTGTTATTAATTTAATACACAGAATAAAAATTCCAGTATTTAACTGTGTTCATATTAATGCTACATTTACATTAATATGTTACATAGTGGACTCTAAAGCAATGCATGAATTGAAAACAGTACTTTGGTAAGGGGGCTGAGTTCAACATTCATCGAGTTTGCTGTCTAGTAATAGTTACTCAAGTTTCTAACCTGCAACTGAAAGGTGCAGCATCAGCACAGAGCTCCCACCCCAGCCTCAAAGTGGCACATGAGGATCCACCAAGGTAGACCCACCAAGGTAGGTGGACCTAGATGCTTACCCTGAGGCACAACGAAGGGTTATGGAGGAGCTGTGGAGCTCCTCTTTCTGGAAATTTGCTTCCTTCTCCCCTGGAAAAAGGCAAACATAAGAGGAACCAGTGGAAAAAAAATTATAAAAGCAGTCAAAAGGCAGGATCAGTATGGAGGCAATACAGACACTGTCTGCAGTTGGAGCTTCAGGCGTGGGTGCAGAGCGGTCTGGCCAAAGCTTCCAGACCTGGAATTTGTAAAAGAGCAGAATCAGGCTGCGTGGTCAAGGCCTATGTGTAATGTGTTATTAAAAGTTAATGCTTTTATTTCTATTAAAAGTAAGAATAGCAACAATGAGCCCTGCTTCAAGAACAGTGTGGGAAAGCACTGGTAAAGAAGCTTATTTTTGTTTCAGGTCTCTAAGGGTTTTACAATCAACTGTGTTAATCCTATGAAAAATACCTTAGTTGCAAGATTCAGTTTTGAGAATGTTATAACACTTACATTAAGTCATATATTTATGAATATATCTTCAGCTGAAGTGGTTTCATTTATATGCTTTGTACTGAGAAAATAACGCAAAGTACCTACGTTTTTGCATTTCAGATATGTCTCAGCTTAGTTCGGCTTCTGCATTATTTGGCTCACTCTCCGCTTGGCTCCGTGACATTACTGGATTTTCGCCCTCGGCAGTTTGTTATCGTGGATGGGGAGCTGAAGGTGACGGATCTGGACGATGCCAGCATCGAGGAGAGCTCTTGCACCAGTAACAGCGACTGCTTCATGGAATTCCCCGCGAGGAACTTCACCCTGCCCTGTTCGGTTGAGGGACGGTGTCAGAGTATGAACGAAAAGAGGAATCTCTACAACGCCTACAGGTACGTGATCAGATAAGGTAAAAGAGAATTGAAAGTGGGCAAAAAGTGTCCAGCATCCTTTATAGTTATTCACATCAACAAGTATGTATTGTCTCAGAACCGTTACCCAAGAGTAAGTGAAGCCATGAATAATTGTTTCATTTGTGAAAATACATAGCGTTTATAACTTTGGAAATGTTTTGCATACTTTGAGTGTGATTCACCTCTCTAGTCTAATTTTACATTGGCTTAATCCCACTGAATTCTTCACACAAGTAGAGATTTTCAGAGGAGTGAAAAAGAGGTGCCTGTGGAGATGGGGGCCCGTTAGCTCTGTGGTGACATGATTCAGGCAGCTCTTCTTCAGTGTGAGTTAAGAGGGGTCATCACGTGTTTTTCACCACCGGCTGAGCAAAGGGCTGGCTTCAGATGCAGAAAGATGCTCAGCTCTCGCCCTGCACTCCGGCTCGATGCTCCCCGCCTCACCAGAGCCTGCCATGGTAGGGTTATAACAGGCCCCAGTGCAGCCACGGGGCCACCGAGACCCTCGGTTGCTGACGATCGGGGGCATAATCCCAAACCTTTGAAAGCAAGGGGTGCTCCCTTTTGCCCCCCTCCACTCTGCCTGCAACCCCCGTCTCTGCGTGGGCGGGCACGGGGGGACTTGCTCCCGGTGCTGCTCCCACTCCGCGGCAGTGCCGTGCCTGCGACGGGGGACGTATAGGTGACGGGTCACGCCAGGCCAGTCGGCCACGCTGAAGAAAGCGTTTAGCCGATGCGTCCATCTTCCAAATTTGCTTTTAACGGTTTCTCTGAATTTACAGTGGAGTCCTTCTGGGCGACGGCTTTGTGTTTGTGGTCTCGACTCTCCCCCGTTGGCCGTCGCTCCCCTCAGAGGGCTGTGGGGGATGCTGGGGGAGCTGTGTCGCTGCTTTCCGGGGAGCCGGTAGCCGATGTTCAGTGCCGCTGCCGCCGCTCCGGCTGACGGACGCTGCTGGGGCAGGCGGCTGCCTTGTCCGATCCAGATAGGAGGATGGAGGATCTCAAAGCAATGCCATAATGGTGTGCTCATTTCTTAGACTTCCCTTTCAAGTATCATGCCATTCACTGCCTGCCAGACCACAGCGAGGAGAGGCTGCTCCAAAGAGAGTCTTCTGCTTTGGTCCCAGGGCGCTCACCAGCATGTGTGTTGCATTAGCTGACCACAGTGAAATGGGCTGCACCACATGACAGCCATCTGCAGTTGTGCAGCGCAGTTTTTAGTGTGTCCTGCAAAATTTTCCATTTCCATTTGCTTGACTTAAAGATCTTGCTTAGCTTGCTAGCTTTTGGTTAAGACCGTTTTACTAGTCTGGCTAAGAAACCTTTAATAGGCACCCCTCCATCTCGGCCGTAAGCGGGGATATGCCTGCGGTGTGGTGGGCTTGCGGCAGGTTGCTGGGCTTGCTGAAGGAAGCAGTCTTTTTCTCTTACAGTTCTTAATATCGCCTTTGAACCGTGCACCAGTGTGTAGCACACGCACAGTGCCCCGGTGCTTTCAGCCCCTGCTTTTGCTTAATTCGATAGAGACAGTGAGTTTTTGTTCAACAGCGGATTCATGCTATAGTAGGCTGCGACCACCCATGCTAGGGCTTTAGCAACAAACTCTGTGCACTTGCCTTGGAAGGCTAAATCCTCACTTCATTAGGGGTAGGCTACTAAATTTCGTATTTTCATGGATGCGTTCTGTTGCTGTAGGGTTAGAGATTGCCCTCAGTAAAGGGTTGCTGGTGCTGTTAGGTAGAAGTCAAAAGCAGCAATATGTCAAACAATGCATAAACCCCTTGTAATTTTAAAATATAGCATGCCCTAGCCTTGAAAGCATAATTAGGCTATCTAACTGGTTTCTTTATGAGGTAAATAATTAAAGGAGAGAAAACATTTTGGAAAAAACTCTCCTATGCAAGAACTGGCCCATCTTGACTTTCAGATGGTTACCTTCTGTCACAAATGTGTCTCTATGGGTTTTCCTCCAAATGTTTGGAGGAACAATTTTCAAAGCATGGGACCATTTTAAAAGTAAGGATAATTAATATTTTGAACTATTAACCAATGGCCGAGACGAATTCTCCATCATTGACAATTCTTAAATTAAGATCAGATAGTTCTCAAAAAGAAAAAAGAAAGAGAAAACAGGCTGTAGGAACAAATGTAAAAGGATCTGACAGTCTGTGTTATGCAGATCACAAAGGATGCCACTGGCCCTGGAATCGATGAATAACAAATGTTCCTGCAATTAAGTTGTGCAGGCACCAGTGTCTGTACGTGTCAGAATTTCACATGTGGGTGTTTGCATTAGAACAAGTCGTATATTTCTATAGCCACGCAAAAACAATAACTTCTGTGACTCGCATCCATCCAGCGTTTAGCAAAGTAAATGACAGCTACTGAATTTTTGCAAAGAACTATTAACAATCAGTCGGACTCTGCTTTATGGATAATCTCTAAGCAAAAAATGTGAAGTAAAATTTACCAGACAGATTATTCATTACAAACGTTATACTGCTCTTTAGATTTCTGTATGTATTTATATTGGCTGTTTCATACTCATCGCTAAGAATACCTACCTGGGGATAATCCTGCTTGGGAAAATCATAAGTACTATTTTTGTAAGGGATGAAAAAGGGAGTTACAATCTCAAGGAAATATTCATTGTGTAAGTCAAATATGTCAGCTCAATAATACCTGTGTCTATGATCAATTTTTGCTATCAGTAACTTAATTTTTTAATTTGTGCTTATGTGAGGCGTCTGCTAGTCTCCCTCCTGAACATGAGTCCCTGGAGGTTTCTGTTTGACAATGTGGTGTCTGTATATGAAAAAGCATTTACTTTGCTTTGCAGGTTAGATGTAAAGCAGGGCAGTTTCCCAATTGTGTTCCTGTTCCGCTCATTACCTAATATTTATGTCTGATAGTTCTGTTTATATTGTCAGATCCTGAACTGTCCATCTCCATCTTAGGTTGCTATGACACTGAGTTTGCAATAGGTAGTAATATTGGCAGAGTAATAGAAATTTAAAGGAACGATGTGAAAATTAAGTGTACTTCAAGTGATGGTAAAGGCATATTGTTTTTTCTTTTGTAATTAAAAATGTTAAAATGGAGAATATACATCCATTAATGAATATCTACATGAATGCATCTTGAATTTAGATAAATGATGAGAACAGAGAAGACATTCTGAATTGCAGTGGCATTAAAACAATAGAAGGCAGCTTTCTCCTGGCAATTCATTTGAAAGTCCAAGAAAACTGTAGAAAAGAAAATAATAGTCAATTATTTGAAATGAGCAGAAATTAGATTTATGCACTTTCAAGGTTTGGAAAAAAACCCAAGACTTCTGGGGTTGATGGCATCCTTTTAGTTTATTAAAGTACAGACAGCTTTGCAAATAGTCACAATCCATGGGGCTTCACAGCAAATTTCTGTATTAATGGAACATTTACACATAGCTACAAGGCAGCCTTGTGTATAACAGCGTGGTCTAGGTATGCCAGACAGCTCTGTGAATAGTCTCAGCTATGTATTTATTTGACTATAGAATATGATTATATTTCCTGAATAGGTCAGTGGCTTATAAGCAATAGGAATTTTATTCCTTATGTTGTTCAGTAGTTACCAGACATTTGTAAACTCTTTTTTTAAATTTTTCAATATGGGTTACTTTTTCATTGCAGGTTTTTTTTTACGTATCTTCTGCCACACAGTGCTCCATCCTCACTGAGACCATTACTGGATAAGATAGTCAATGCAACAGGTAATCACAATAAACACGGTAATGCCAAGTATTTCCTTTTTTAGTGTGACGATCACATTTGAGATGTGGGGGATGCTGCTTTTATGTTCACTGCAGTAGTTCATTGGAATGAACTGCATCAGAACGCAATTCCTTGTGGGATCTGGAGGAACCCCTGTCTCTGGCAAGGGGAATTTGAATGATAAAAACAGGATACTTCCCCATTGCCGATGGTAGCAGCGGTGCTTTTATACCTCAGAAGCCAGAGGCGAGTGACATTACCATAGATCTTTATTAATTACCAAGGTAGTGCGTTTAGGACAAGAGTAGTTGCATGTGCCTGTAAATCTGATTTGAGGGTTTTCGGTGCATTGTTCTAGGGGTTTTATACCTTGTACTGTGTGTATTCAATGGGGACTTTAATGATGCTGGGCTATAGCTAATTAACAAGCAAAGCCTTTGGAGTTCCCTATATTGGCTTAAGTTCATCCCTCATGGGGAGCTCACCGCAGTGTTTTCTGCCTGCAGGCCTGGGGTTCCCAGGTGGACAAGCCAGCCTTTGACATGCCTGGCTCATGTCAGGTGTGAAACCCAATTTGTAGTACCCAATGTACTACTACCCATGAGTAGTAACTCATGGACTTCATGTCCACATCACAATGCCGCCGTAGAGCAGGGCACCGCTGGGCTCTGATGCTTAGGGCTTTAGTCGAATGCAACCTCATTTTGTCCTGTGCAGGTTGCTCCTCATCTAACGCATTCTTTTTCTGTGCTTTTAAAGGAGAACTTCACTGGGGAATAGATGAGACGGCTGCTCAGCTAGAGAGAGTTTTGAATCTGTATAAGAGTGGAGAGTACCTGCAGAACACGACCCGGATGCCGAAAGCTGGTAAATTGGTCTTTCTCGAAACTTAAAATCAGAGACTTTGTCTTTATTTTGAGGTTTGAAAGGGCAAATGTGCAGAAAACAGGGCTCAATGGCCCTTGAAATCATGCACGTGATGATCTGTTTTCTGCTTTTTGCTTCCTGGGAGCCTTCTGAAGCCCTTCTCACTAAATGAAGTAGCTGCACATCCATAGGCATGAGCAGGCTGTACTAGGGATAAGGAAATCCAACGGAGCATTGCTCTCCATAGCAGATTTGCGGAAGATGTTTTTCATCACATCCACACACTTCTCTGCTGTTGGAGTATCAGAACCTCCCCAAACATGAGTTGGGGGGAATTTCATCAAGATGCCGTAACCCTCCGTGGATTTCCTGGGACTTACAGGAATTTCTTGCTACGTAAGCACTGGTAGATGGGAAGAATAAAATTTTTGCTTGCTTTGCAAGGGAAAAATATGGTGTCCCTCAGCTGTCTGCTAGCAATAGAATAAAAAAGAAAAAAAAAGGACAGGATGAAAACGAAGCTGCATAACAGTATCTTTTTCGTAAAATCTCTGCAGCACCACAGGTATGTAAAATGCTATTCAAGCAGCTATGATACAGAGGGATGCATATTCTTCCCGGAAGGATAGCTTGTGGAATTACACACGTCAAAGAAGATTATGTATGATGGAAATGACTGTTAAGTCTAACAATTGAAAAAGCTGTTTTGCAAATTATTTTTGTGTACGTACAATATTCATGTCAAACTGTCAACATAATTGACTGCAAGTTGATAGGAAAATTATGGCTTTGCTGCAAAAGCTCAGTAAAGAGGGAAAGATGGGTTCTAAATGAAGATGAATGTTGGCACAGGGGGTTTGAAAGTTCAGTGAAGCATTTGCTCTGTGAAAGAGACACAGGAGCTAAATTCATTTCTGTCGTAGTGCTGTTAACCTCAAAGGGCCATGACACCAGGGATGAATTTGACCCACTTATCAGAATAATTCAATATTTATTTTGTTGTAAAATTGGCAGGAAAATTGTTGCAGGTGTTCATTTAACTTTCTAATTTTCAGCTTTTCATCACAATCTGTGCTGAGTGATGCCTGTCAACACAGCAAAATTATTTTCAGCAGTACAATCAATAGTACAAACACGTCCTTTGTTGAAGAAGTGCCAGGAGGGCCGAAGTTTTTCTGTGATGCTGGTTGATTCCAGATTTAACTGCCATATCAGGACAAGATGAAGTTTTGAATTTTAGAGGGCTGTCATGTTTATAAAGAATCTCAGGGAGAGAAGCTTAGGACAGCGGTAGTAAATGTAACAGTGCAGGTTTCTACTAATATGGAGCAGAGCTCCGTGTATATTTGGCTACTGTAATAATTACACATTTTTGTGTTAGTTTAATTCTGTAGAGTCCTGGATAATATGACGCAGAATCCACTACCCGTGTTCACGGTTAGTAATGCCCTTCTGTGCAAGGAGCCCTTTTTATTTGTAGGACACTGCTCATGGACTTAGGCACTCTACAGCGTGAGCAAAGATGTTGAAAATCCGTAGATACTTTGTGTAACATATTTGGCCAGTCTACATTGAAGACTGTGAGTGTAATATTGAATTCCTTGATAGGAAAATGTTCTCAACCAATGGCAAGTCTGAGGAATCAGATATCTTAGTGGAAATTACACGTAGATGAGAGGTATTTTCAGACTTAGCTGCCATGCCTTTAAGATGTGCAGGCCTGTTTCTTGTTTGTTCTAAGGCTACTTTAACCAAACAGAAAAGGGGTTGTAATTTATTTCTATTTTAAGGCTCCCTTTCCTTGCCAGAAAAGTATGAAGAAGTCATATTGTGAGGGTGAAAATACACCTACCTACCCATTCATATCAATTTTATTCCGAACATATTCCTTCCTCAAGTGGTATTTGACTGGTAATACCATGCTAGAATTATTTTTTAATATTCTCGATCCAGAGAATGGCATTAGAAATTACCCAGAGATTATGGAATGAGAAATTCTCCTGTGGTTCAGTGAAGTTGCAGGAGAGGGTGACAGTAGTGCTGGAAGGGACTGGTGTCCAAGTGATCAACCTCTTCCACTGGCAGGACGTTCCCAGCTGAGCTGGCGTCCTGACCACTGAAGCCAGGGCTGAACAGCTGAGCAGATTGAATATTTTGTGTAACACTTGGTGGGTAGTAGAGGGCGAGACAGGGGTGAAAAGGGACAACTGTGATACTTTCCCAAGCTGTCAGCTGAGATCCTGCTTTGGCCCTGTTTGGGGTCTAGGAGGACACTGTGTTACTCTCTGAAAGCAAAAAAAAAAAATATTTTTAAGATTGTGGGATTTTTTTGAACCTTTTCTGTCTTGCTCTACAGCATAATGTAAGTTCAAGGAGAGTGTTTTCCAACCCAGTACTAGGTTAAGATAAAACTAGAGATGGTGGTTTGGTTCTCAGGCCAAATCGGAGTTAGTCAGAGCTTTGCATTTGTACGCTGGTGTGCCAAGATCGGGCAGGCACAAGTTCACGTTGATATTCCTCCAGATGATGGAAATCTCACAAAGTGACTTGGCTCCCAGGATTTTTGCTCTCTCAAACAGTAGAAATGACAAGAATTAACGCCAGTCTCCTCTGGCATCTAAAGGGTTGTGACAAAATAGGGCCTTTCTGGTGTGTGATCTATTTTGAAATCCTAAAAGCAGAGCTAGAGGACAATTCAGATCCAAGAATTGCAAGATTTTGTTTTGTTTTCTTTTTTGGGAAAAGAAACCACAGAAGGTTCAGGTAATGGTCTTCAGAATATGTCTTAGGTCTAAATGCTTTGAATTATCCGTTGTCTTGGATAGAGCATTGTAAATTCGTACTAGGAAAGAAGAGATCATGATCTTGGGCAAGTGATCTAAGGCCGTAACTAAAACATAAACTTTGAGGAAACAGTCTGTTATCTATCTGAACCTATGTTTTTGAAAGGAAGACCTCCTCCTATGAACACCATGAAGTGAGAAAGGTGATATTGATAATCAGTAGGGAAGTGACATGAAGAAAGTTCTTGTCAACCCTAGTGTTCCCATAAATAAAGTTTAATAAGATGACATAGTCATATTACAGAAGGTCTTGGATATTAAGCTTTCACTGTGCTTCAGCTGTAAAAGATTTTATAGTGTTGTAAATTATATTATGCTCTGGACTTTGCTTTAGTATCTTAGAAACAGAGTAGAGGCACGGGAGACATTCGATAGCTATGTTGTGTTCTGTAATCATAAATCACACTACTGTTAATGTTGATATAGGAACATTACAGTGTTTAAAACAACACCATGAACAAATACTTTTATATTCCATTGACTGTTCGTCTCTCTTGCTGGAATCCAGAAGAATGTGAATTAAAACAGGAACCACGTATTTCTTCTGACATATGTTATCTAAAAATGATTAAATCGTGCCATTAATTATCCAGATTAAGAAGACTATAAAAAAATCTACTGATGTTCATCAGTAAAGTCCTGCCCTAGTATCAACATTTTTATTACTTCAATCAAGTGACACTGATTTGTACCAACTGGGTGTCTGGCCCTTGAGCTAAGCCCCAGCCCTTCAGTTAACTCAGAATTTACTCAGAAATGCGTGAAATCAGCTAACACTAGTAAATCGGATAGCTTTGTTATTCATTAAAGCTAATAGATGACCCATTATTAGGCCTGAGGGTGTGCAAGCCCACAGAAAAGCATAATTAGCTGCTGTTGTTAGTTGAAAGTACATTCTCAATGCTAAAAAAGCTGGAAGGCTGGACATAAAGCAAAGACACTTTGTGTTTCCATTTGTCTTAAAACAATTTGGCAGGATTATGCTGTATGTAAACATTTACAGTACAACAGTGTTTTGAAAAAAATATTCTGCAGGGTCACTATAGCAACCTGCTTAGGAAATTGTAAATCCACCCAAGAATTACTGAAATGGGGGTGGGTGGGATGGGTGGGAGGGTGTGTTTGTGCACATGTGTATACGCGAGAGAGAAGCTTTGCAAGGTTGCTGGAATATTGATTGAGGCAGTTTGTATATCCTATGGCAGGCCACAATGCTAAGGCTAGAAGTATGCTGCTGAAGGCGCTTGAAGGCTCAGCTGGGAACACACTGCAGCCCAGTCCCGGCAGCCCAGATTCCCGCTTTATCTGGCACTTGGGCGTTTGGTGTTTCTTTCCCAGGCACGTCAAGGCTGCTTTGTGGCCAGCTGAGGGGGAAAGGTGCGCAGGGCTGCAAGCACGGGCAGAAAGTCTCCCTCTATGCCTGCCTTGCACAGAGGGCTTTCGCATCAGCAGCCGGGCAATCCCAGCACGCAGAGGAGTACAGGAGCAGGTTGCTTTGCACCCCTGTGGCCCTGGAAATACGGTGGGGCTGTACAGCTGTATAGTGACCAGTTGGTTGTTGCTCACATGTATCTCCACTGGCGTGCAAACCATATGCCCTGTTCACTGAGCAATGTGTTCTGCTGTCGCTAAACTTCTCCAGGTCCAGCTGGGCAGCATACAGCAAAATGCCTTCTGCTGATGGGTTAGGTCCTCAGCTCCCTTGAGTAATGCTAAAGAAGTCATCGAGTGTCTTTTACAAATCCTGTAGGCATCTGTCTTTAAGCTTAAATACCCCACACACGTGACCCGATACACCTTTTGGCTCGTCCATCATCAGCATAATTGTTTTTATGAGTGAGTGGGCCAGATGCAGCTTACAAGCATCTGTGGCACTAGTTGGGGCTAATTGCCTTCAGTAAATCGGTGTGCACCGCAGAGGTGGCCGTGGGTGCAGAGCAGCTCCGCAGCCCGGTGAGTGGCCCTGGGACATGGGGCACGAGGCAGGAAAAACACTCATGTCCCGTCATGTTAACGC
Source organism: Gymnogyps californianus (assembly GCF_018139145.2). Classification (NCBI taxonomy): domain Eukaryota; kingdom Metazoa; phylum Chordata; class Aves; order Accipitriformes; family Cathartidae; genus Gymnogyps; species Gymnogyps californianus. The sequence goes on from NC_059473.1 coordinate 27,023,727, forward strand.
GAATAAAATGTAAGGGAACATGTCGTTCTTCTCCTTATTTATTTGTGTTTCGGTGACAGCCTGCATACCGATTTAAATATGGCTCTACTGTAAGCACAATAGAAGCATATAAAAAGAGGCAAGCCTTACTTTGCTTCCAGCCTGCGTGCGGGAAACAGCCAAAGGACGAAATACTCACCAGAGAAGCAGGGCTATCTCCCGGTCTGATGGCAAACCCATGTCCTGCCAGGCCTGTCTGTCCTTCCAAACAGTTGGGATTCGTCAGAAATGATTGAAAGCAGAGACACACGGGATACGCCTAGCATGTCATTTTCTCAGACATACCAAAAAATAGCTTTCTGTAGTGCAACTGCGCATACGGCTTTGCGAGGCTCGTTGTCAGAAGCATGTTTAAATGTGAGGTATTGCATGAGGAAAATTTCAGCATAAAATGAAGCATACTAAAAACATAAGTGTATTATTGTCTGTTTAGGATCTGATTCTGTTCTCCATAAGCTCCCTGGGAGTCGGGGGGGACAGTTTGTAGAGCAAACGCTGCTCAGTACCACTTTTTGCCGAGATTGGCAAGATCAGGTTCTTTCTGCTTACTTGTAAGCAAAGCAATTAAAAGCAAATCCAGAGTCGACTGCCAGTGTTCCTCTTGAGAGTGGAGGAAAAGAGGAGGGAGGAGAAGAAGCAACATGATATCTCTCTCAAGGATGAACATTACTGTGTCTGTGTCATTGACCCATGGTGTATTGGCAGGTGATAACTAGAAAAGAGAACTGGGCAAATTTCCAACGAGTAGCTGTAGTTGGTAGTAAAAATGCAATCTGGCTGCTGTGGCTGAAATAAACGGTCATTAGGACTGATTAAAGTCAGATTTAGGGTGATTCAAACAAGCTAAAAGGGGGAAACCACAGGCGGTTTCACATAGTTTATTATATACTTGTGGAGTTATTTATATGATTCAGTCTAGTACAGTGAAAATGAGTATGTTTATAGTTTGTAGTCAGCTTTGGGACAACGCAGGTGATTTTTGATGGAAAAAATTTAGAATAAGGTTTTAAAGCATTGGCTTTCTTTTATAGCTGTTGCACTGATCAGTGATGCTGCAGATTGCTTTTAAAGATGCCTGTCTTACCTGTTACGAGAAGGTGCTCGGTTTGAATATCACTGCGGCCGTTGTGGGGGCTGGCTAGTGCTGCAAGAAACTTCTAAGAAGATTTTGGCCTGATCGAAACAGCGTGTTTTAATTGACCAGAGAAAACTTGTGAAAAATATTTTAAAACTATTAAAAATATCCCAAAACAAAACTTTTGAGGATTGCCCAGATTCAGCATAGCAAGATATTTTGAAGTTTCAAAATGTTTACAGGGCAGGAAGAATGTTTCCTAGTAGGATTTATTTGTGTAACTGTGAGCAGGGAATCAGCTCCCGTATGTTAAGCTGGAGTAAATCTGTTGTAAGTGACATCAAGATCAGGCTTACTGCATTGCATTTATTTGCTTCAGTCCTCACAAAACCAGTAGATGGAGAAAAGGATTCTTTTTCTGTTGTGATACCAGTAGGAGCGTCTTGCATTTCTCCGATCTATTTCTTGCCATTACCTTGATAGACTTTATGTACTCTGTGTCAAGCTACGCGTATGTACGCAAAAGTGTAAATTTATGGCTGCATTTATAGTATTAGGCAAGTATTTATTGGTTTTAAACACCATTAGTCTGGAAATCAACCAGAACTTTGACCTTTTTATGATGTGATTTACTACTGTGAGCCTTCAAATTCCACGGACTCCATTTAAGCAAGTTTCAGGGCTTGGCAGGACAAAAACCTGAGCTGGAGCTGTCTTTAAACCAGTGGAGTATTGCTTAATTGAGCAAGTAACTGCACTGTAGTGACCAAGATGATCATTTAAAGGGGTAGGGGAAGCCCAGCTCTCCTGCGAGCTGGGGCTAATGTCATTGCCGGGTCACATCTCGATGGAGGGGCATCCTTCAGGAGCGTCCTTCTAGTTCATGAGGAGTGCATTTCTTCACAACTCGTACAAATAAGGGCTAAGGGGTCAGCTCCCTAATTTGTCGCTGTGTAAACAAGAGATTCCAGGGATATTTGCCTTCGCCATGCAAACGGGGAAGGCGGCTACCTTGCTCTGCTCGAGTTGAAGTGAGTTTTGGAGAGAAATGTGGTTTCCTCAGACCAGCGCTTGGTTGGTGTTGCAATAAGTTTCTGACCAGTTCTGCCTGTAGTAGTTTAAGAGGAGATCCCGTGTTGGCTTCCTGGGGCGACGGGAGCGCCTGGCTGGTTTGGGAGTGTGAGTCAGGGTGCGGGGCCATCGCGTGTCCTGCTCTCTGCTCCTCATGGCCGCCTTCCCATTGGGATGCTCCTGGGAGTAGGGACAGCCACAGGGCTCTGCTGCATGGTGAGACCACCCTAAGTACTGGCGTGTAGGTTTCCATCTTCTCTTGCACCCACAAGCCAGGACCTCGGCATCACCATCGCAGTTATTGCTGGCCCAACTCCATCGATTAATGCGTCCAGGCTGCCCAAATGATTTACCAGGCTCAGTCACCTTGAAAAAGTCAATGGAAAGGGAGAACTTTATCTCCTACCTCTGACAGAGCCTCAGGTCATGTAAATCACTGCTGCTCTTTTGAAATCTGTTTAGGTCAGCCGAGAGCCTAACCCCTGACAGCTGTACCGGGAACAGTGTTGAGAAGAAAGAAAGTGCTACAGGCATATTAAGAGGCATATCTGTGCACAGAAGAGTTTAAAAATTGAACGATAATTCAAAATAAGGGTCTTCCAGACAGACTCCTGCCTTGCATGGAGAAAAATACATGACGTGACGTGGGGCTGCTCTGCTTAGTGCTCTGACAGCGTGCCGAGGGATGCTGCAGCTCCCTCCCAGCCCCAGCACAGAGCCTGGCAGGCTCCGAGAGCACCCTCGGGAAGGGCCGGGGCATGCTCCCTGCTGACGTGGAGAATCAGGCAGATGCTTGATCTTCTGCTGCTGCAGCAAGTGCCATCATTCTGTGAACATCCTCTGGCGCAGTGCAGTGTTGGGTGGCACTTCTGTAGCCGTGCAAAGAAAAGTTGTGAATAGTCACATTTTATATCCAGTCAACATGGCACGCGCACTGATACAGATAGTTGTAGACGGTGCCGACAACGGTGAATTGATTTTTTTGCATTTCATTTGCACATATCATTTTACTGACCTTGGCTGTGAGGTACAAATGAATACTCAGCAGTTATGGTACAGAGCTAAGAGAGTATTATTCAGTTACATTCAATTATTGTTACACTGTACAGTTGAAACAGAAATTTAAAAAAAAAGGGACTTTACCTATCCAGCCAGTAGCAGTTTGATTTATGCTGTGACTTTTCTTCAGAAGGAATACATATGTATTTTTGATGGAGACATAACCATTTGTAATGTAAAACTGCATTTTTATTTTGTTTTTTTTTCCTTCGTCTGTGTGAGTCTGCATTTTCTGAATTAATGAAAACTTTTTTGCCTTTGATTTAAGTGGGACATGATCAGCTCTGATTTTGCTTCTTGTTTGGGAATGTTTCTTATGATACTTTTAATGAGCCAGGCTTAAAATAGAATGCATTTACTGTATTTGTTTCCCACTATTTCAGACTGTGTGGTGTGAACGAGCACTTGTGGATGTGTACTTCTTTTCCCAGTTGAAATACTGGCAGTTTAGAGTAGTAGACACACTCGCCTTTGACTTGGTGGTGTTCGTACAACATGCTGCCTGAAATACTAGCAGGCTGAATCTGCAATGTCAGGCAGAAAATGCCTGAACCAAAGTGACTTAAGAATAGGCTGTGAGTCAGGGCAGGCAGCTCTGGTTTCCATAATAGATACAATTAGAAGAAATATAGAATGTTATTTATTTTTTTGAATAGGATGTGGCGGGGAGAGACAGGAGGGAACCATCAATTTGTGCGTCTGGACGCTAAACAGAAATGTTTATAAATGATTAGTTGAATTTGCTGATGCATTCATTAGAGAAGCCCCCGTCAGCGGCTGGGAAAGTGAGAGGAGCTGTGAACAGAGAACAAGAGGCAGCTCATAAAGGCAAGTGAGACTGAACGGCAGCCAAGGGAGAGGAGTAATCGGCAGGGCAGTGCGGAGGCGCTGGGCGAGGACCACTCTGACATGCTCCCGCTACTTTTTTTTTTTTCCTTCTCTTCGGAGGCCCATCAAGCGACTCCCCTTTTGTGCTAATCCGAGCAAGCAAAAAAAGTTTGCTTAATTAAAAGCCTGTCTTTTCTTCCTTCTCTAAAGGAGCCGGAGGAAAATAGCATGCTCTTCTGAGGGAGAGGGAGGGCTGGGAACGCCTGGTCGGGTCTCACCCCGACAATCCCGCTCACTGTTAAGAAGTAGGACAGTGAGTCAGTTCATTCAAGTGGATGCTGTTTATTCAATGGGACATTCTTCCTGTAAAACTCCTAATAAAACCAAAGCCTCGCCTACGCAGTGGGGAAGGGGAAAGGGTTTTGTGCACAGACTGTTTATTTACAGACGCTTTCTGGAGAAAAAGGTGAGAAGAAGAAAGGAGGAAAGGAAAAGGAAAGTAAGGTGCAGAGCTATAAACACGTTTGGGAGTAAACTGGGGCTGGTACAGTCTAGCCCGTCACCTTTTCCGTCATATATCCTGCTCCTAAGCTGTTACAATAAAACGTGCCTGTTAAAAACAAGCAGTTTGCTGGAGCTTTCAAAACGATTGCTTTGCTCTGGTTATTTACAGAGTACAGACGGGTGCCTGAAGCTTTTATTCCTGATGAGAACTACAGATGCTGGCCGTCTTACCATCATAAGGGCTGCCTCCTCTCCGTGTTTGACGTCAACGAAGCCATTGAGATCTGTGACAGCTACTCCCAGTGCAAAGCTTTCGTCCTAACTAACGAGACGACTTGGACAGGTAGGTTGCGGATGCTGCGGAGCAGAAGCAGCAGCTGAGTCATGTATTCTGGCTGCTTTAAGTGTTTTAACACAGTTTGGGCAGCATGCTGGGCTGGGCTGTGGGAGCCACCAGCAGCAGCTAGAAGTGGGATAGTTTCTTAAGCTCCAGCTGAGGCAGTTTTGGTTTTGGTGGGGCTTCTCTTTGCCAGCTGTCGGGTGAGCAGGAACCTGCAGACAGACTCAGAGGAGCTGGCACCAGAGGGCTACAGCACATGGACCATAGGTCTCCAAACCACAGGGTCTGAAATTTTATTTTAAAACACAGCAGCAGAAACAACAACAAAAGCCTGTGACCTCTTTCTGCAGCTAAATGTGCAGGACACGGTCCAACATCTGGATTTAAATAAATCGTTCCAATCCACATGGTTGTTGCAGTTTGACACAAAACCAAACAGGTTCTCCCGTGTGTCTAGCTGGGACTTCCCAGCTGGTGTCAGAGATGCCCTGCCGCTGGTGGGAACACTGTGCTTCTAGCAGTAGGGCTTTGGCTAAAGGACAGCAAGAAGGGAGGGTTTAAAACCAGGTAGAAGTAGAAGTAGAACTTCCAGGGGAGAATGCCATTTGCTACCACAACTCATTTTCTTGTCTAACAGAATACACTCGTTGAAAAGAGAAATACATTTTCCAAAAGGTCTGTGGGCCTGGCAGTCCCAGTGTGGTTCCCCTGAAGGCAGGCAGTCGGTGCTGATTGACATCAAGTGGAGAATTGGCCCTGGCTCGCTGCTTCTGCACCAGGCTTGTGCCTATTTCAAGCAACTCCAGAGCAATCTGAGAAACAAAAATGTTACAAGTCTCTGCTAAAAATCTCCGGTAGCTGCAGCTCTGGAGTGGCTGACGGGTTCAAAGAGCTGAATGCTGCAGCCGGCTCCCAACCCTGCGCCCCTTCCCTGCATGCCCAGGAGAGCTGCATGCCCAGGAGAGCTGCATGCCCCAGCGGGCAGCCCCGGCCAGCTCAGCTGGCAGTGTTCCCCTCAGCATGCTGCACCCCTTGAAGGGTAAAGAAAAAAGACATGTTTGTGCCTATAAGGTGCAGTGGACCAAATCCGTGTTCTTTTGTAATCTTCCCCCGAGATAAAACCCCCACTGAAGTTGAGTTTTTCTTCTGTGATGGCTGGTTGTGGACACGTGGCCTTTCCCATCCTGTGACTGCTGTGTGTCGTCTCCACACGCACAGGGCTGTTTCCCTGCCTGCAATTGCCATTTTCTGCTAGGGCCAGGTCAGCTCCCCTGCTCCTGTCTTTGAGAGGAAGGGTGGCTGATGCTACCCACACCTTGGGAAAGCTGATTTAAGTCCTTGCTCTGCTGCAGGCTTTAGTGTGGCAAGTTATTTAGGCTCAGAGGCTCAGCTTTCTGTCTGTACATCTGCAATCACGTGTCTACCCTGTGTGCAGTTGGGTGCTTTAGTTGTGCTTAGCTGAGCAACATAAATACACAGCACAGCCAGGCTTATATACATGCCTAGCAGGTCCCCAGCTCTGAAAGCATCACAAACGAGTAGAAACTTTAGACAGTTCATACGTTTCAGAGTGTTTTAGGCAGTGTACTGCTACGGCTTTCTGCATTTTTTCTGCTTCTGGGTGGTGTGAACAGAGACTTCCATGGAACCTAGAAAAAACTAATTTATATTAACCTTGCCTGTGGCTAACCGGTGACTACTGGGTCATCATGTCAGACTATCTATAGTCAGACTATTGAAGTTAGTTAATATACTAAAAAAGTAATTATTAAGGCACAGGGAAATTCATAGGAAGTTTAGAGCCACTCCTGTCTCAGGTTACAATATTAAAAGCAAATAAGACATAGTAGCAATATTTCTAGTCTTATTTATCATTCCCTTTATGGTGTGGTTCCTGATGCATGAGCACTTGAGTCCCTGAAACCCACAGCATGGAAGTATGCTCAGTAGTTGAGGCATCCCGTTTGCCATGTGAAAATAGTGTTATGGGAGCCCCCTAGAGAGGCAGGCTGGGAGTAAATAGCATTTGATTTTCTGAAGTTTAGAGAGAGGGAAGGCAGAAGCTGAACAGATGTGGAAAGTATCTCTGTGGCCTCTGCTACAAGGCAAGGCAATGACAGTGCGGGTCCATGGGACGGCAGATACTCATCAAGAGGCAGGGATGTGAATAAGATGCCAGGTCAGTAAGCATGGGGAGATACAAGAACTGTGCTGCAGCTCCCACAAATACTGGTGAGTGAAACCCCACCAAATTCAGCCCCCACTGGCCTCGGTTGTATATATGGCAAGGTGCCTTGCACTACCCAGGCTGTTATCACCTGCTGGTGCTTTTTGTATGAGGAGTAGAACCCTTGTTCCAGCTTGTTTAAAACCCAGAGCTACAAAGTGATCAGCAAGAGCTATTTCAGAGAAAGTCGTGTTTAACGTACATTGCACTGATTAGTTTTGCAAAGATTCAAGCATGCAAAGATGATTCTGCTCCTGTACAATCAAATGAATGTCCTTCATCTAAGCCCTGGACTCAAGCCTGTTTTTATCAGTGGGAGAGTCTTTAAATACTTTTTTAAAGATCATGTGAAATTTGTATTAAAATCTTCAGACCTTTCCTTCATTTACTGTGTTAGCTGTGCACAGCCATATCTCGACCATAACTAGATAAGAGTAAACATACTGAAACCAGGGGAGATTCGGTGTCGTTTTAGACGAAAGCATTTCAGGTTTATACCAGTTGAAGTTAAGAGAGAGTTCAGTCTGGGGTTGCCTGAAGAATGCATAGGTTGAAGAAGAATATGAAATGCCAATATTTTAAGGCAGGCAACCTTTTGCTCATCACTTCTAATTTTTTTTTCCCCTTCCCTCCCTTCCCCCCTTGCTTTCCTATTTGGCACAGGTCGGCAGCTTGTCTTCTTCAAGATGGCCTCAAATCATATCATGCCTGATCCTGACAAGATAACATATGTGAAGGTGACAGACTGACACCTAAAGTGGCTCAGTCTGATCCGTGAGTGACAAGAGCTGTTTGTGTATAAATATAGGCAGCTGTTAGGTAGAAGGCGGCTGTGGCCGGAGAGATAATTGCACTATTACTCATTCTAATCTATAGAGTGCTAAACAGAACTTTAAAGAAATAACCTGCATGACCAGGATGAATGTGCAATAAAACAACATTTTGAAAATGTGATTTTTTTTTAAAAAATAAAGCAAAATACAAGATATGATACACTGTTAGGGTATAATTTTGGTTATAAATCAGCTGGCAGCTCTGGCTTTTCTAACCAAGGTTAGCATAACGTTTCTGACCTGTTCATGTGTGTACAGGGATGAAAGTTGATCATTTCTATGGGACGTCTGTATCCTCCGCGCTGATATTTATTTGGGCACGTACAATCACAACAGAGTAACTGAAGCATATCAGTTTGTAAGCTGAATAGCAAACGTTACTGAAGACAATCAGCATTTGTGTTAAAGCTGTCAAATATGCAATGCTGGCGTATTTCTCAAAATGAAGGAATTGGTTATGTTTAGAATTGCAAGACTGTAGCTAATTTTCATTTTTGCTTCCAATGTTATCATAAAGTTTCATTTTTAATTTAAAAGAGCCATTTTGGAGGTCTAGCAAATCACATAAGCATATGAATAGTCCCACTGAAAGGGTAGGGACTTACCCAAGTGCCGAGTGCTTTGCTGAATAGGGATAGGCCTAAGCATATGCTTACAATTAAGCCTGTGCTTAAGACTTTTGTTGAATCAAATTTGAATTGTTCAGGAAGCCACATCTTTGACAGGCTGGCAAAGCAATCCAGCTGGTGGAACAGTACTAGTTTAATGCCTATCTTGCAGTTACTCGTATTTTTTATCATCAAATCCTTGGTTTTCTAAGGCACCGCTTGCTAATTCTTAGAGTGAATGAAGTAAACGACCTTAATAATGTCAAATGAATGCTAGCCTTAATTCTATATAAAATGCGTTTTACAGGCATGGTGTGTCTAGAGAATTTGCTTTCAGTGAAAGCAATAAAGTAATGCTAAAGTGACCAATGTCATACTGTTTTGTAGTTTGTACAGTCAGGAAAAAAAATGTGCTTTTGTTCCTCAAATTGTTTATTTTTGTAAAAAAAAAAAATAAAAGATAAATACAATTTCTTTCATACTCGATTTTTTCTGTGTTGCAAATAAATGCCTAAATCCAGTGAAGACTTAGACATAATGTATTGTATGTAAACTTAAGCCTGGGATATTTTTTCCAGGAATGAACTGAGGTTGTTCCACTGGCTCCCAGTGAAGGGTGTGTTTCCAGGGTACGTGGTGGCTTTGTCTACGCGGTTGCCCATCACAAAGCGAGTGACTGTTAGAAGACAACGCTTGAGCAGCCTTTCCTACTCTGTGGGTTGGGTCACGCTGGTACCAGTCTTTTAACATTTGAAAGGGGCGAGGATGAGAGCAGAACCTGAAGGAATTGCTCATCGGGCTAAAAGTGGTGTATTTTCTTTACCAACGAGGTCAGGGGAGGAGAGTAGGAGAGCCAGGGAAGCCGGGCAGCAGTGTGACCATGCAGGAGAGATGGTCCGACAGTGACACCGTCGGCAGCGGGTCTCGTCTCACCGTGGTTTCTCTGAGGTCACTGATACCCTAATGACTTCTGGCAATTGACTGAAATGACATGCTGTAACGGCTGTAAGTCACAAATTATCAAACGCCCAGCCGTAATAGCTCAGCTGATTGTGTCGCTGTGCACTTAGGAACCCATCAATCATGCTGTGGTAATAAACAAACACTACAGATTCTTTTAAAATTGCTGCATAAATCATGCCAACACATACTGCACAGTTCATTGAAGTGATATGGGTTGTTGGCACTGAGGTGCTGGTATGTATTTTGAAAGTCTTTAACCTCCTGTGACTGCCTTCCCATTAAGCACTGTACACCATTCCAAAAATACTCAGCGTTTAAAAACAATGTGAACGGTTAAATTCTTTAGTTGCATTCCTAGGTAAAAAATATCAACATTTAAAAGAAAAAAAAAAAAGATATCCGGGGTAATTCTTTACTATTGTAGTCAGGTAACTTAGGATAATTTCATTCCATCACTTTCCGCACACCGGAAAGTGTCCCGTTGTCTGACTCAATTCTTCCTTGAAGGGATACTTTGCCCTCACGCCTGACAGAAGTCACCTCCAGAGGCTGAGGGCTTGTGTCTTTTTTCCTCAAATCGCTGGAACTCTCGGGACCATTTCTTGGCTAGTAAGTCTGGCAGTTTCTCCACAGCCAAGACGAGGGAGGAAGAGAGACTTTCTTCGTACTGCCAGAGTTGGCCAGCCAGTTCATCCACCATTGGTCCCTCTTCGTCTTTCCAGTCCGTTACCGCCAATGAGTTGGTGTACGATGATGGTGCGCTCTGTGTAACCTTCTGCCACATGGGTCGTGTGCATCGGACTTCGTCTAGATCTGTGGGTAACTGCGCATCGTCTGGGTCATAATCGGCTAATATCCCTGGAATTAAACAAACTTGCCAAAACAATTTATATCAGCTTTTGCAAACAGAGATCAAGTAAGCAAGAAAGAAACTTAGCTGTGAGCCAAGAAGCTGGATTCTAAATTTCAGCGGTAATCAACTTTATACAGGCAGTTTTATAACTCTTTGAGAGTAAGGCTTTCCAGTGGAAATGCTGATTAAAATCTTAATAAGTGAGGCGTGATACTACAATAAGTGAATTTCATAGCTGTAATAAGCACTGGTAAAAGTCTGAATTGATGGGGAGAAAGTGTCTTTGGCAGCAGTGGGTCTGATTCAGCAAAGTGCCTGGCTGGCGCTTGTGGCATGGAAACCCCTGAGAAGCCACAGAGGAGGAGGAGGAGGAGGAGGAGGAGGAAGCAAGGCACAAAGTGAGCTGGCAGGTCTGGGCCATTCAGCCTGGGAGCTGCTCCACGTTTTCTGTGGAAAAGGCATTTCTATCTGGTTTTCCCCCTAACATTTTGACTGCTTTTTACATTTCCTGGCTTCCTCAAGCCACAAGGTAGAAATATGAAAGAAGACACCCACAGGGCTTTAAACGACTGATGTCTGCGTGCGCGCATGCACGTGTGTGTATGTGTATACATATTTATGTACGTGTCACACTGAACAGGGAGAGCTTATTTCCTCAGTGAAAAACCAATTGGCTGTGCACAAAACGAAGTGCTAAACAGGATGTTGAGTTCATCTGGAGAAGCGAGAGCTGCGTGAAGCAGTGGTGCAGCAGCTCTGCGAGGGGCTGTGCTGAGCGTTCGGTCCAGTCCAGCGCCGCATTGCCGTGGCCGGGCTGCGGCTCAGAGCACCTCCAAAAGCTGCCCACCGGCTCCGTGACGGTTTGGTGAAGGGGTGACACTAGCCCTACCACTGGGAACAGACTCCAGGCAACGAAGCGGGCACTGCTCGGCATCACCTCTGGCCTGACATCCTGAGAGCTGTAGTGGAGACATGCTGAGAGCTTTGGTGTTTGCTTAGACCAAAATAAAAATGTGTCCTTCTATTTTTCTGTATCATCTTGTCTGAGCCTACTGTTTTCTCTCTGGTCATTTTTCAAAGCTTTCTCCCCAACTTCAATGCGTCTTTTTAAGTGGAGAGCTGAGGTCTCATATATTCAACTCCAGAAACAGGTTGTTACAGCTTGCATCACATCTAAGAGAAATCTGTGGTGAAATTAGTGATATCACCACGAGCATTCATCATCCTGAGAGAAAGCCTGAAAACAAGTGGGGCCTGTTGCCAGCTGAGGAGCTCGGTTAAGTTTGTATAGAGAGTGAAGGGGGTTGGATGGGCAGTGAGACACCGGTGAAGAATCTCGGAGACATGTTCTTCCAACATGAGATAAAGGAGTTTAGTGTAAGTACTACTATTCCTAATGTGCTTTGCCCTGCCTCTCCCTGCTTCACTGAGGCATTTTGCTTAGTACTTCTGCCAGCTATGACCACCAAGTTTCCCGTAAGATTTGTGAGAAGGATGGCAGAGTGGGGTGCAGGGAGGACAGCAGCTTGGAGTGAAGGCAGGTCTTCCTATTGCCAGTTACTGTATGTGGTGTGGTAACTGCTGGGGACCACTGTTGTGGAGCAGGACCTTACCACCGTAGGTGCACAGTGAAGACCTTGTCCCTGCCTCTGAAATTCACCTTATCAACTTGTACCACAGCTCATAATAGGTCAATGCAGCCTGGTATTCATACCAAGTGAGCAAAGGAGTAGACTTAGTGACTGATCAGTCAGTCACAGACAAGCATCCTGAAAAACATAGCTACCACACGTGGGCTTGCTCTGCTCCGGTTATGGAGAGCAGAGCCCCAGCAGCTCCCCGTGGGACTGCCCTGCAGGGCTGCTCTCCCATGGCCCGCTGTAACAGACACCTGGGGACATGCAGGAGGCATGCGTTACAAGGAGAATTGGGGAGAGGCAAAATATGTACCGTTATTCCACTTCTACTGGTGCTGACCCTATTAATGTTTATAAGGCCCTGCGCCTTCATGCACTGTTGCTATTTAGAGCAAAAAAGACACTCTTGTTGATAATAATTTAGATTAAGCAAATGATTTAGAGGACTTGTAATTCAAAGCATATGGAAGATGATAGTGAACATCCAGAGATCATGTTATGTTGCCTGTCAGGAAGAAATATATGAATACAGGGATGTTCAAACTTCAGTAGGGAGAGCCTTATCTTGTATTCTTTAGCACTAAATTCTGTGAAGACTAACTAAAACCTACTACCAGGGGAAAAAAAAAGGAAAAATGGAGTGGCAAGACTGTTCACAAGTTTTTCCAGGAAAACACATCCCTAACCTTTTGGTCAAAATGTGAAACAGTGTTGAAAGAAGTCAAACAGATTGGAGTTAAAAAGACTCAAATGAATTTTTCATCAATCGGCTGCAGAAAGAAGAAAATGGGGCTCAGAGAAGAAGAAGAAGATTTGTGAAAACCAGGCAGTATATAAAGACTTTACAATCATACTCTGCTTAATGTTTTTTGAGATGTGATCATTTGATCCTTGTTTTTTTAAGAAAACAGTTTTTTTTCTCTCGCTAAGTTTTAAGCAGGACCGAGACACTTCGGGCTGACTCGGGCTGACTGCCTCTAAGAGCTCCCAGGGCACGTAGGGTCCGTATCCTTCCTTCAGCACAGACATGGACCTTGGCATTTTAACTCTAGCAAGTAAGTTGCTTGCAAGTAAGTACAAGTGATTTTTTTTCAAGTTGACATGGATGCTTTTAAGAGCTGCATTTTAAAAATGTGAAGGAAACAAAATGTTGTATCTCTTCCCTTTGTAGTTGCATGCAGTCAACAATTGCCTTTGTGGAATAGGTGCCCCACTTCCCCATGCAAACTGGGGGGAAATATAATTCAGAAGGAGCCACCCTCATTATGAAACTCTTTGATGTCAAGCCAGAGGGCAAACAAGACATTTATTAGAAATTGTGGCTTTTAAACAAAAAATCCCTGCTAACCACAGTTTTTCAGCAAATGACTGTGACGCTGAGAAGGAAGACTAAACTTGGCTACTTGAAATGATAAAGCCAGAATCTGATCTTACTTAGCTTGATTTTACCAGTGTAATTCAGTTAATCCTTGATTTATGTTCACACAAAACAGAATCAGACTGTTAGATTTTAAAGTATCTATGGAGTAGGAACTTAATAAAACCTGCCTCTTGGACCTAAATGTTTGGACTGTATAAGTGAGGAAAACCACACTGATTTTCCCATATATACACACACGTGTGTGTGTGAGCACAAGTGTAGGTTCCTGTGAGAATTAAACAATGACAACATTGAAGAGTTAACTTACTTTAAGATGCAAGTTTTAGCAAGACACAGCAAAATGAAGACATACTATTTAATAAATAGTCTCAGGAAAGGAATAAGAGTTCTACACATTTACACTCACTGTTTAACAGGTATAATGCTATTCTTGTTTATCATCCTTCTGCCGACTTCAAGTATGCCCTAAGAACAATTTCCAGTTTTCAATATTACAAGTACCTGGCATGTATGAAGATAATGGTACAAATTGGTATTTACGAATTGCAGCTTTCTATAAATACACTAGCAGGAATGCGGAGCAGCCACTCAGACAAATAGATGACCAGGGGCACAGTGACACTTTTAGAAGCGGGTGTACTTAACGTTTTATACAAGACCTTGGCTTTGTGTGAGTTCATGACCTATTAAAAACCTTATATGACTTACTAGCAGGTATTACCTCATTCTTGGACACAAGCTGTTGATCAGCATGAATGCTAGTATCTCTACATGTTTTACCATCCTGTCCTTTAGTCCCTAAGACTAACAAACCTAAAGCCTGTTTGAAGAATGGAAATACTTCAATTAAATGTCAGTTTTTCATCTGTATATGGCTCTACTTTCTGATTCATTATAGAATTTTGATAAAAGACAGCTCTTAAGCAGAGAGAATATTACAGAGGCAAAAAATAATGCTCATTTTGTTGAATAGGCAATGAATTTGCAAACAGACTCTGCACAGTCTACCTGGAGAATTGAAAAGTTTAATGACTTAGATTGTGGGTCAAGGTGGCAGATGTGAAAAGAAATCACCATTTTGCTGCCTTATACTGCAACATATGTTCCATGACCTATAATTATTCTGATATACAGTCCATTTCTTAAAGACCAAGCTCCTAGAATCATGTGTTCATATGGAAACAAACTCCTCTTTGCTTCTTTTTACCAACTACGAAAGAGTATGAATGAGTATGAAGAGTATAGAGAGAACTCTGTAAGTGTAATAATAATCTTGCAATTCAGAAACCACTGTAGCTGTGGTGCAACTGATTCTGCATGGCTTCTTTGCAGTATCACTCAATGGACAAGAGTAGGCAACTAAAGTTAGCAGTAATTCCAAAGTGGATGTTGATGCTAAACAAAAATATCACAGGATGACAAACTTATCTCATTCTAAAAGTAATAGGAAAGGGACATGAGAGCTATATAGTAAAAAAGGTGTAAGAAAAACAGAGATACCATTTATATAATAATATTTGTGTAATTTGCTGTGGGGGAAGAACAAATATGCAGTACCAAAAATTCCACCCTAAATCTCAGGAACAGATTAACTCTTACCTTTCTGAAGTCACCAGCCCATGTAATATCAGTCCTCAGTTTCTTCGGTACCCTTTGCAGTTTATTTCTTCCCAAATTTCAGTCTTCCAGTTCTAGCTCAGAGATGGTGGACTCCTTGTCTGTGACAGAAAGAAATTGCAGCAATGCAGTGACGGCTCAGCCAGCTTTGGTTCTTGCTTCGTGTTGCAGTTCCGTCACCAAAGTTGCATAGAACATGCCTTCAGCTTGCTTGGAATAAATTCCTTAACTACTAGTGTTCCTAATAAAAATTACTATGGACTGCTGACAAAAGCTACCTTTTTCCTATTATGAGATAAAGCACCCTCCAATGCCATCTAGTGATGCTGACAGAATCTTATTCAAAAACCTAGATCTTGTGCATTCCAAGTAAACTTTATGCGTGTGTACACTATGTTGCATACTTATGCTTTCATAGCAAACCCAGAACAATTTTTCTTCAACTAATTTCAGAAGTTTTTACTAATTTACTCAGTTATTTTACTCTACTATTAGTATATTGCCTTTTTTTCCCTTCTGAATTGTCTGGCAATGTAAGAGGCCGCTGAATCTGCTCCAGCTGTCACCTGGGAAGGAAAGTTATTTGGTGCCATATTCCATGTTGATTGCCCTTAATTCAAACTCTGCCACAGGACCATGTGAAGCTGGCTGTTCAGTACCTTCCAAGGGGCATGCAGCTTGCTTTAAAGCAGAGCTCCAAATGCAGAATCCTACAGAAAAATACTAATAATTAAAAAACCTGCACATTATTTATTGTAGCAAACCATATATGAATGGCATCAAATTTCTGTTGCCATGTCCTCTCGGAGCTGTTGAGGCTGATAAGATTTCATACAGCCACAGAAAATCTGGGGAACGGAACACAGAGGGGATGAAGGAGGGAATGGCAAATTTGCTGTGTTTAATGTATTGGACACCATCTGTATTTTATTCAAATAGGGTTATATATTTTGTGAAAATAAAAACCAGCCTCATGAGTCAGTGTGTGCAAGGCAGTCACTTGAATATCTATAATGGGAAACATGTTTTAGGTTGGAAGTTGCAAAGGGAAATCAAATGTTTGAAGTGTCAAAGTTGGAAAAATGTAAAATACGCCTGACACCGTAGCTATTGAAGCCAAAATGAATAAATCATCATCTCAGGAAAGAAAACCCCACCAAGCTCTTGGCTATAACCTTCATTTTCCTACACTCAAATAAAATTACATACAACCTGATAATTTAACCAGACTTGTCAATAAGAACTGATGGCTTCAACAGACACTATCACTTCATGCTTCAGTGTAGACTTCAGAAGCATCCAGTATATTATCCAAGAAATAAATTTAATGTCAAACTTTTCTCTTTAAGTTGATAGATAGAAGAACCTTACGCCGTGGAGCTGATGTAAAGTATGTCATATTGCAGAACACTAGACTAAAATGAAATTAATGCCAGCTCAGTAGTTTATTCCCCATGTACAGCTTTTCCTGAGCAGTTATATAAGAAGTATTTTAGTATCTTTCTAAGTAGGGCAAGCATGACTTCCAAGAAGGAATTTGAGAGAAACTTTGAGGTTACAATAATAGGAGCCTGAGTTTACACTCCAATTTCTGTTATAGTCTCAGTATTGACTCTGGTCAAGTTTTAAGCCATTTTCTCTTCACGTTGGGCTCAGTGTCAGAAACGTGATTTGCAAACATAATAGCACCTATCTGTGCCTGTCTGGGGAAAGTTATTGGGACATAGTGTTTTCTGGCTTTGTCTGCATCAAGGTTTTATTTATAACAAATGAAGTAGCCTGATGGAGAGATGAGAATACTGTCTTTTTAGCTGCAACTTGACATGCAATAATTTGGGCAAACTGAGGACTTTCATTTACTGTTTAAGATGCATACATACCTATTTATTTATTCATCAGAAGGGAATAATCCCTGGAAATTGCCAATCAAAATAACGACTCATTTTTATTTGCTGAAAATAACCTAGCTGGCCTTTTACTTGCTAAAAATATGTTAGCTGATCTAAAGCCTCTGCTGTGCGTAGCCTGAGCTGAATGCACCAGTGAGGGAAAGAGTGATCGGGACTGGATTTGGCATCCCAAATCTCTCTTTCACTCTGGCCCTAGATACATGTTGCAAAAGGCTTTCCTTACCTGTTTAGGCTCTGTACAGGTCTCAGAGGACCATAGCCCTGCTGGGGAGCTGTCGAAGTGCTCCACCTACTCCATCCTCTCTAATTTCCTTCTCTTTCCCAGCTGTGACCCATAGTGAACAGTGCAGCTTCTCGGCCATGGTTTTACACTGTGAGAACGCCCCAGCTTCACCACACGAATTACGTTTCGCGGTAAGCTGGACTTCTGCTGAATGGTGCCAGGTAAGCCAACTGGGCAGATGACACAAATTCCAGTATCTTCTCCCACACTAAGCAGCAATTAGATTTGGAAAGGTCCTGTTGGCTTTCAAAGGATCACGTGAAGTTAGGTATCCAAAGCTGTGGTGACACTGAGAGTCTGTCACCCAGGCAACTTTCATCTGCTCCAAAATGACCCTGATGGGTCTGACCAAAAAGCCAGTCACCCCGGCTGCGGTGTTTGACAGTGGCCAGCAACTGACCCCGAGGGAAAGAGTAAGTACAGACCTGACCTTTCTTCTGACATTCTCCTCCTCTCTGTCAAGCAGCAGTTCAGGATTTCCATGAGGTTAAATTATTAAACTAACTTCAGTCATTATCTACAAGAGTGTCATATCACTTGTCTTGGCAGCTGTGGCAGGACCAGTATCTCCTACTTTGAAAATAAACTCCTCAGCTTTGGCTTGGTGCATACACAGCAGCAGGAAATCGTTATTCTGTGACTGAGTGCTTTTCTATTGACATGATATCTTAATTAAATCTACAAATGGAACAGGTCTTTGGTGTTTTCAGTAATTTTTTTCCTCTGTGAATTACTTTCAATATTTGTTTGTTCGTCAGCCAGAAATGTGGTCCAAGGGAAGCTGGAAACAGTGCTCAGCTTAGAATCTTGATATTAGCACATACAGTCCACACAAGGCCATTAAAAACATATATTTAGCAAAACCTCAGCTTCCACAAAGAAGGTAGGGCTTTTCACCATCCTTGAAGATTAATTTAAGCCTCTAGCAGTGGATGATATTGCTACATGTAGATTGGAATTTTTTTATTACTCATCTCTTGAACAGTTACTTAGGAAAGTTTCTTAAAGCACCTCTGCTGATGGAACTAAAAAAAGTGCAATACTGCAATCTTTTTGACATATATTACTATTATATAGATCTGGACTAAGCAATACGTTTCTGATTTTTCTGGACATAGTTTGTAAAAACAACTGAGGCAGATTCAGTGCTACCTGATCCTGTAGTGCAGGATCTCCTATCTCAGTTGCTGAGTTCTGGTCCACAATTACCGTGTTGAATAAATGGATTATAGGTTGAACTAATTCAGGAATTATGGTGAGGTAATTGAACACTGAATTGGGGCTATTAATGTCAGGTGACTGTGTGGAAATTAAATATCTAATGTGTCTATTTTTTTTACAACATTGCTGTTAACTTCACTGTTTCGAATGCAAGTTTTAAAGCATGTCCAAAATCTCTCTTTTGAGGTCACCTGTTAATCAAATGTACTTACTAGAAGACATTTATATGCATGAAATTGTTTTCCAATCTCCAATTGCACTTAATGTAATAAACCTGAAAAGACCAGCGATCAAAGGTATTAATTACTCTGCTTTGTACACTGAATACCTTTGCTGTAAGTGAACATAAGAGATCTGATCCTCTTTTCAATCTGCATGAAGATTTTATGAACGATTCTTTATCTCCAAATGTCTAAGTTTCAAAGATACAGTTATCCAGCTTTCTGGTAACTGTAGAAGACTACTAAGAACACGATACAAATGGCTAAGGAATTGGACAAGCTGAGATTCCCTTACTCTTGAGAACAACTCTTGAGAACAACTCGCGTCCTATCTCCAAACCAGAAAAATGTTTGTGAAAAACTGCAGGAGTGCAGAAGAGAGAGGAGGAGAGAGTGAAGCCTGCCTATTTGCCCTAAACTGTTATGTTCACTCATGGGACTCAACTCAAAAAGCTCACTGCTGTCACGTGAGGTGCATGAGAAGCAAAGGAGGCTTAAAACATTTACATTATAGCTACTTTAACTTGCCTTTCTTACTCCTTTTGGTTTCTTGCTCTCTATCAAATTAACACTCTCATTTATATATAGCAGTTGTACGTGAACAGATGGCTTAAGTCGGTTTTCTCACGAAAAGGTCAAATTCCCACTGCCAACCCATCCTTTCTGAACTGGACTGCAAAAGGAGGGCTCCTCATGCAGCCTTTGCTCTCAGGCGAGTCCTAGCCCAATACAAACAAAGCCATTGACTTCAGCGTGCCTGCTTGTATGAATAAGGCCTGTAAGATACAGCCTGTACATTCCAAATTGCCTCTTTTTTGTGCCATTCACACCAGGGATTAATATCTGTGGGACGCTTTTGTGAAACCTTCACCCTCTTGCCCTTCCACAGTCCAGCAGTAGCTATGACTTCAAGGATGCAGCTAGATTTTTTTATCCGTACTGCCCTTTGTAAAACAGCCCTTTAGTTGAGATTGCAGAAACTGAAAATTTTCTTCTAGTCTGCAATTTAAAGTCCCAAATTGCCTTTCTTGGAATACTGTTGGAAGGGCTGAAAGCGAGTGCTTTTCATTTCCCACTGCCGGTTGATACTTCCCTGCCCTCTGTCAAAATTTCAAAATTAGAGAATGGCAGCGGCCATGGAATACAAGCTCTCCATTAGCTCACCTAAGAAATGACGCATTGAATATTCATTGTTCCCTATTGCAAAATGTCATTTTTCCATGAGTACTGCTTGAAGCAGTACAGAGAATACATTTGCATAAACCATTTGTCAGAAACAGAAGACTCTTTGTGAAGAACTATTAAGAAACCACATAATCTACTTTTCTGTTCTTATGCAAGTTCCAGGGAGAACACAGAGCTCCTTTGTAAACAGAATCTAAATACAAGTGCTGGGTATGTTTTTTCTGCAATCAAGATTCCATAAATAATAAAATTGGAGTTCAAAACCAGAGGTACCTGAAATTGTTAAATGTAATGTTAATGATTTCCTGGCAGTATTTGAGATTCAGAAAGTTTAACACTATTAATATCCACGCTATTTTGACCGAGCTGAACTCCCCCTCCCCGGTTCTGCTAAATAAAGCTGTAATTAATCTGCAATACAAATTTTGGTATCTCCAGTTCCTGGGGAAAAGCATTTTTATAATACATCAGGGGAAGTTGATTCTGTAAATTCAGTTGTGGGTTTTAATAGCCTTCATAATTCATTGCTGTCTCAATGATTTTCTGCTTTTATTGCCTGTCTGAGCCCTTTTGTCTAGATAGGTGGCCTTGAAGGTTGCTTTTTTTTATGATACCACCTTTCCTCCTTAACGTTTCATTGCCCTCCTCCAGTAGCTGATCTCGTGCACGCTTAAAGAGGCCCTCCACCACCTCCACGATCACACAGATTGGGATAAGTAAGCCCGATAAGTCAAGGCAAACAAAGCCCAAGTGTGGCACACTGAACAGCCAAAGAGATTACTGCTCATGCGATTAACATCTTTTCATGCCCCTTCTCCCACCGCAAGATGGTCTTGTTTCCTTTTCACCGGACAACACAGTTCAAGTATTTACTTGTTGCATTTCCCCGCAGTGAATTACTCGGGCGTTTCTATCATTCCCTGGGAGCCCTCCCGTGCCTGGCTGTGCTGCAGAGGGGAGGCGCAGGGGCAGTGCTGCTCAGCGGGGAAGCACTGGCAAAAAAGCTCTGCACGTGTTTTGCTAGGCAGTCTTGGCAGAGAGCACATTAATGTAATCGCTTTCTGTTTTATTAATGGATAACTCCTTGTTTGAAATGAAATATGAAACCTTTGCAGATAACATATGCCCTCAGCGCAGTGACGGTCATTTGGATTAGCTGAATGCAGCCAGTTACCTGCAATTATTATCAACAAAAGTCATATGGACTAATTATATATCACCTTTAATCCCAGTGTATCAGTCTCCTGCCAGTATTCATTTACGTTGGCCAGTCATGCTAGGTGCTGAGTGCCTCCTGATACCAGGCAAAGTCAAGGTGCCCCAGTGTTTCCTGGGGCAGTGCTGGACCTGGCTGGAAGCCCCACAACACTGTTTTCCGCGTGCCTGGTTTTCCAGCTGATTACATTCCAGAATTTGAATAGAAAATAAACAAATTGATAAAGTTAAAAAAAAGAAAGGGAAAAGTGTATGAACCACCAAATGCAGGAGGCCTAGTTTAAATTACCCACATTTAAATGATTGTATAATGATATTTTATAATTGCACAGTTCTAGATTCAGCACAGTGCCTACACACAAAAGCCCTGTGAGACTACAGTTGCACTGCAGGCTAAGCCCAAGCTTAAGCAGACAGAAATATTCCTCACTACTCACCCCTTACAGTATATCCCAGGCTTGGGGCTCAAATCCTTGATCCATCAACTTCTTAGTTAATTACATCAAATAGCATGCATTCAGCAAGAGGAACTGAGATCTCTTTTTCTCAGGAGCTATAGATAGTGGTACCGATCGAATTCTGCAAATGTCCTCCCCGGATTTTAAATTAATTTATTTGGCTCACAGCTGTTTGGTGTTTGCTTTCCATAATGTTTGTGTGATCAGACTTTACCAACTCAAATATTTGCAGAAAGTGGATTACTGGAAAACTTGAGGAAACACATTTCAACGTAAACATGAAATGACTCCTTCCGGATGTATTCGTTCACATATTCAGTGCAGAAACAGAGCCAAATCGGTCCAAGACCTTTTGGTCAATCTCCTCTAAGCAGCACAACCCAAACGCTCTTATCAGTGACGCCAGCCAAAAATTAAAAGTGTGTCTATCTGATTAAGTGGACTGAGTTGTGATCGTCTTGCATGTATTGAGAAAAGAGGCAAATTTCATCAAACAAGGTCTTACGGGCTTGCCGCAGCCCTGACTGAGGATGAAGGTAATTTTTCCAGCGGGGTTTTGCACTCCAGGATGTGGTGTGCGTCCCACGCCTGCCTCCATCTCCGTTCCCCCCTCCCGCGCTCCCTCACCCTGCTCCTGCCCCTGGTGGGGTGTGCCAGCTTGTGGTAAGAACAGATTTAAAACTATCCACCAACCTCCTTTACCAAACTAACCAAGGAACAAAACAATGCAAATCAGAATAGTATTTGGTGGAAATAGGAAGTATTTAATTTTAGCTTACATTTAATCAGACTCAAGAGGGTTTGTTACATGCTAAATGGAAAGCATGTAAGATAATCAGGAGCAGTAAATGCCAAATGGAAAGCACATAAGATAATGAGAAGCACGCTTAAGTATTTTAAAATGCATTGATGGCAATATCAATATTTTTTTTCATTATTATTTGTTCATTATTTATTTATTATTTCTTTTGTAAATTGCTTTTAAGACACAGTGAAAGAAGTATTTACCTTATGCTCTGAAGTTTTTCAACAGCAGATGAGTTTTAGGCACACATTTTTTCTTATCAGCATACCTGTGTTTTGAACTCTGGTACATAACAGCTCATTCAGTACTAGTCAACAAAGTTGGTTTGATAACTGATGGTGCAAGCAGAGAACTGAATAATTAACTCTGAGGTTAATAGTAGAAGTATATCCCATGTACCTATTCTTCTACCTATAGATCCAAGAGCTTGAAAACAGCTGTGCACTTTAGGCAGATTATTTACTTTTGGTTAGTAACAACATTTAGCTTAGCATCCATGGATTCAACAGTTAGCATCCTTGCTGGAATGCAGAAGCGTGCCAGCTAATAGTGTTTTCTTTTATAGTGTTAATGCTCACAGCTGGGGTGGATCGGGTGGCTTCAAACAGGGGGCTGCCCTGTGGGCAGGCTTTATATTTGAAAAGTGCATGCCGCTCAAAGATCTTGTTTTCATTCAGTGTTTATGAAATATACTGGCTGGGCATCAGAGTACTCACCTTCCAAGACGGTAAAGTTTTGTTCTGTTTTTAAATGTTTCTTAACTGCGGTTTTCTGACTGCCTCTGCAAAGTCCCGGCAAGAATACAATTTTTCTGCTAGATCCTTGAAGTGGTAGCTGTCACATGGGCTTTTCGGGCTGAGATTTTTGAAGTGATTATTGCAGCCAGACAATAACTGTCACCTATATTTAGCAAGAGTCAATCCCAAAACTCCTCTGAAAACCTCAGCTTTTCCAATAAAGTCAAAATTTGGGTTTCTGAACCGTCCGGATGAAATTACTCTACAGAGTGACTGTGCATAACAACGGGTAAAGGGCAAGCCTATGCACATTTTGTGCACTATTGCTCTTCTGGCTGCAGAAACATGGCATTGGTGGAAAGAATTTGGGCAGCCAGCTGGAAAACTTAATCCTGAATATTTTACTAAAAATAAATGATTGCTCTTTAAAGACAAAGAAGAAAGCAGTATGAAAATAATTCTTATATTCAAAGTATGTCCCTATATGTCCCTTTTCAGGGATTTTCTTCTGATCTTTATGTTCCCCATATTCCATATTTATATTGATCTAAAATTGTACCTGCATATTCCTCCTCTCATAAATATGTTAATTGGACATATATTTGTACCGAGAAAATGAGTTACTAAAAAGCAAACGCTCCAAATGAATGGTATAATGTGGCATGCTGCAGAGAGGGGTGATTAACATGACCCCCAAATGCAGGAGCTTCTGGCAAATAGGATTACAAGCTTTGCCCTTCCAAACCCAAACTGGGCACATGAAGTTTTTTGCTGAATGGAGGCCTGCCCAAAGCCATGGTTTTTTGTGAGCTCTTGCATCCGTCCTCTCTTTCCAGGCTGACTTGTGTCCAAAATAAGGTGCTGGCAGTCAGCAAGTTGCCGTGTATCTTGCAGAAGCACTAACTTGTTAGCTGAGTGATGACTCCAGACTCAGCATTCCCTCAGCTCTCACTTGTGACAGTGATTGCCAAAGCTAGTGGTGAACCAGATAAGGTGGGAGGAACAAGCACAAAGTACTCCTTTGGATTCCTTTTGAATTTTTGAACAGTGACACATCATACGGCCTTATGTTCTTTAGATAGTCTAAGGCCATGCATTTGCTAAGAATGAGTGCAGAGTCATTATTTCTCACTCTCTGTTTTCAGGCATGAAATGAAAAACTCACACGTTGTGCCAGAATTTAAGAGTTCGTTACTTTAGCAGCAATCAGGATTACTAAGATCACCTTTTTATCAGGGCCTGGTGGAAGACTAGCTTGGCAGAGTGGCTATAACTTTCAGGAGAGCCTGGGGATCTCCTGGGCTTAAAAGGAAAAGGCAGGACGAGGAGGGCAGGGCAGCGGTTTTTCAGAAAAGGTTAAGACAGTGCTCTGGTGCAAAGGGAGGGAGCGTGATCTGCTGGAGACATCTCTGCCCAAGCACTTAGGGGGACAATTGTTTAGGTGATGCTTGAGCCTCACAATTTCTGAAGCTGCTAGCTCTGCCGGGTTTATGCTTGTGCCACAGAGAAGAATGTAAAGTTGCGGAGGATCCAAACCCGCCTGGTCAGCTGGTGTTGCGGATGAAGGCTTGGGAAAAAGCCACCCACTCTAAACGAATTCCTCCATGACAGATCCAGGGTGGGTGGAAGCATCACAGGAAAGTGGCAGATATGTTTATTTGGGAAGAATTCATTCCAATAGTCCCAAGACACCCATGATATTTAATATCTAAACAGAAGAGTAACCAACTGCCACATGTAACAGCATCACCTTGATTTTAGGGCATCCCTTCTACCGGCTAAATTTACTGCTTTTCCAGTCATTGATCTATCTGGGAATCCTTTTCAAATTCATGTGAGTTTTATTAAATGTTGGGTAATATGTGACCCCATCAAGTGAATGCAGTGTCCACTTGGGATACTTTTGTTCTATTCAAACCTTTGTTGCCAATGCAGCAAGCTCTGCTATGGGCTGCCGGGGGGCGGGCAGCCCGGGCTGAGCCGCGCTTTGATTGATTTGCACAATAGGAACGAAAATATTCCTGAAACTCTTGAGATCACTCAACTCTTCCTGCCAGACTTCCATGAAATATAACATGCAATCAGTTTAGCTTACAGCCAAATTCTCCCCTTTCAGCCCCCTCTTTCCTTTGGTGTGTCAACGAAGATAAATGAAAGAAGCAATAAGGAGTACAAACAGCAGTAGCAACGAAAGCAGCAATTGCTTGTGTAGGGGGGACTCATGGTGCCAGGCCAGAGCAGAACCCACAACAACTTGACCAAACACAGGAATGAATGAAAGGTCCTTTTGAAAGGGCAAAAGAAAGACCGCGTTGACCTCTTTGCAGAAAGAGAAAACTTCAAAGGGTTTACAACAGTTAAAAGACCCAGTTACACGCAGCAAAAAATGACTTGCATTGGACGCTAACACAGCGAAACTAAACAACCTCACAGTAAGAGATATAGCAGAAGGTAGAGTAGAGGGGGCATATTTTCCACTGGAAAAATGTCAAAAAGGCGAATTCTGTCAGTTTGGTGTTAGGTGTAGGGTTCTTTTCAAAGCTGTACATGTGAGGAAAACAGAAGTTTAGACAGAACTCGTAACAGCCTTTGGAAAAGTCAGGCACATGTTTTTTTTTCATTTTCTCACCAAGAAACGTTCTCATCATGTGCTTCTTTTGGAAACATTTGGCAGTTCCTTAGGTATGACAGAAACTGTGTTTGAGGAAGTTAGAACCAATGAAATAGGGTATTTAAAAGAGAAAGCTTCTGAATGATCTGAGCATTGTATACAATTTATGAAAACTATATTGAAAGGGGCAAAAAAGTGCTAATTGCCTGAAACAGTTGCATTCTGCTGTTTTTCTTTACCCGAGGTGCAGGTTTTTTACTTGCTCAATACAGCTTGGAAGGTATTTAATCACACACGTAATTTTAAGCAGGAGAGAAGGCCGCTGGCTGCAGTGAGACTGTTTGTGCTCAGGGTTAAGCAAGTGCATAAAACCTTTTGCTAGACAGCGGTCTTGCAGGGCTCTGTCTCTGAATTCCAAGGATTTGAGAGCAAGTAAGTCACAGCACTTCAATGAACAAAGACTTTCCTCTTTAATCTGCTCTAGTTGGGAAAGATAAGACCTCAAATGGAATCTACTTCAAGACTAGATTACACATTAAGATAAGCATAATACGATAAGCACCAACTGACACAGCTTCTGTAAGGGCAAATTGTGCTGCTCTATCTTTCAAGAATTCCTTGAAAAAGTGCATAAAGTAAGAGATGAAATGTATCTTTCGAACGTAATTTACATGGAATTTCAAAATGCTTCTGACAGGACCCTTTGTGAGAGGTTTTAAAATAAAATAAATAGCAAGTCGTGTTGCCAACCTATAGGATGCTTGGAATTCATAGTAAATAGCCAATTTTAAATTAGAACAGCAATGAGAAAACATGTTGGGCTGCTGTTTATTATTTGAATTATTTTGGAAAAAGAGATTTAATGCAATTTGTTAACATGCTGTATCAGTAACAACTAAAGAGGACCATTAGACACTGCTAGAAATACTTGTATTCGTCCAAAGCATTCATTCTTCCATCCATCTATCAGCATTCTGGCAGCTCTAATGAAAAGTAGTATGTGTTAGAAAATATAATAAACTTCTCATTATCGTAATGGACTTTGATCTAACATAGTTCCCTGAGGAAACAGATATGAATCATTGTGAGTATTACAGCTTAATGAATATGCCTTTCCAAAATAAACTAGCAAAAAGAAGGATTAGAGACATACTTTACAGAAGTAATATTTCACTGTAATAATGATTTAATAGAAAACTATGAATGATACATTCCCAGTTGCACCACAGTTCAGTTTTGGATGCCTCAATATAATTTGAATATGCTATGCATAGAAAGCATCTGGAGAAGAATGACAAAACCAGACAAAATTATGTGAAGATTCACATGAATGATTACTTCGACTATGGGCATTTGACATCCAAAAGACAAGGTTAACAAAATATCAGGCAAAACACGTTTTCTTAAATTTAAGCTTTGGAGTGCCCACATTCAAATTTGTGGGTTTCTTACGTGCTTGAAAGAAGAATATGCTTACCAGTTGCATGGTCAGTCCATTTCAGCATGAGAGATGGGAACCTATTTTCATGAAAGCCATTGACATTGTTTTTCGCAGTTACCTTCTGCAGACTTTTTACAAAGTAGTCCATGAATCCCTCTATCCACAGCCCGTGAGCTGAAAACGACTGGCTTATGTGAGACTAAAATGTGATTTCAAACACAAAATAATAAATGTCAATGAGAAGAGTAGCCATCCATTTCTTTCTTCTTTGCCCCACTGTATAAACATAACAAGACATCTGATCGAACTCAGATGCAGTACATTCAGGACATTTAAATTAAACGAAATACTACTTTATCTAGTATTAATATTAGTCAATTTGTGATTCATTGGCACATGTAACTGCCAGAACACTGACGTAACATTCAAAATTGAATGTGCGTCCTCTGTGGTACCTGAGTAGAAAAAAGTTTGGATTGATTCAGCTTTTCAAATCTACATAGGAACTTTTCAGTTTTAGGACAATTCCTCAATTTTTCCTGACAAAATGTTATAGTCCTGTGATTGGTAAAGATTCTACCATCTCTTTATTTTCCTTTATTTTTGTTTTTTATCCCGAATAGAAGGTATCTTCTCTAAATCTATATACATGTAAAAATCCTATCCTTAAATATGTTACCAGTGATGGCAATTCCATAATATCATTTAGCAGAACTTTGTCCTATAGTCAGTAGTATAAATGCTGTGGGGAATTCATATTCCGATCTTTACTGATAAATAAGATCATATGTTTGGAACCAAATATCAGTTTATAAATCACCATTTTTCCAGAGTGCAGTTGATCTCAAAGTTCAGAATGACTAAGGTATTATTGTCTATTGGGTTGGTTTCATTTGTCTCTGAATATATCAAACCAATAAAGTGAGATGAATGTGTAAGGTAAGACTTTGTAAATGCCCTGTATTAAACTACTGTATTCATATTAGATAAAAATAAGGAGCTACTGCGGCCTTTTCTGCCTTGGTGAGCTGTTATTTTGATACTTCTAAGTGGACAGGAATAAATGGTACATGCTTCAGCCTGTTGACTCACAGTCACTGATTATTCTTATGTGGATAGCTGCAGTAGCATGAAGATTGATTGCGCTAGCTCGTAGGCAGCAGCTGCCATTTACAAATGCCAGCTAGTGCTTCTCATGGGGATTTGTGATAGAATACAGAAATACGCCAGAATTACTTCTATTAGCTGAATACATGCCTTTTTTTTCTCAGTTTGCAGTCACACTGTGTGTCCCCACAATAATCTTTTTTACAGCATTAGCTGATTTCAAGTAAATTCGACAGAGGCAGCTGAAGTTTAAAAGGCAATTAAGTTCTTACAAGTAGTGTCAAAATCAGTGATCAAGTAGAAGAGAGAAAGAGGTTTTTCAAGTGTCCTGTCTAAAGGAGAGGCTGCCACATGTATTTATTATACATCAAGGAATCTATACAACCAAGAAATCTAAATGCTCCAAAAACCAGGGGTTTGCAATTATAAGATGAAAGCAGTGCTTCCTCTAGCCAACCTGGTATATGTGTGTCAATTCATGTTGTGTATCATCTTGTGACCACACAGTTGTGCTCCTTCTGTGGCAGCTTGGCATTTAAGAGGCAAGCCATAAACAAATTCCTTTCTTTTCATACAGATGCAGTTCACTTGATTTAAGATTAACAGAGAAACAATCACTCGGTGTTTTATTTAACAAGGTGTGGTCATACTGGAACCATAACCCAAGTAGTTCTGTTTAGTTTGGAACCTGGTGCAGTATTTTTAACAGTGTAGGGGGGTGTGTGTATATAGATATATGTGCGTGTATATATGTGCATACATTTTATACAGTGTATATCCTATAACCAAGACTATCAGGTTGGGAGCTTTCTTCAGCATCTTTTGTTTCAAACAGGACATATTTCTGCCAGCTTTACTCACAGTGAATACTATCTACTGGTGACTTACTCCATTGGTTTATATCAGATTACTCATGGAGTAACGAGCTAATCAGTAGGAGGCAAAAGTGCTGCCAAGTTTTTCAATTTTATCACAAAGTCTTGTGATACCTGTTTTTTTCTGTGCCCTAGCTGCTGCAATAAGGGAAGTTCATGAGAATCTAAGCTTCCATTAAACAGAGTGACTTGCTAGCCTTCCAGGATGTGGATAAAAGTTGAAAATATGAAGCAAATAACCTCAGAGGGTCAAGAAACGAGAAGTCAAATATAAACATTTTTCTTTCTTGAGACATTCTCATAATATCTCATAATTTTCCAGTGTCAGTGATGAATGAATAGCGGTGTTAGAATTTCTTCCTCAGTTTAAAATGCTATGGGGTGACTTCAGCAAAGATGAAATATAGACATTTGGTTTTCTGCATGAAGAGATGGATCAGCATAAACAATATGTGGGGCTGAAACAACAACAAAAAGTACTATTATGGATTGAGCAGAAACATGGTCCTTCATCTATGACAGTTGTCAGAACTATTAATCTCCTTTCTGGAATCAGATTGCTGAAACTACAGCAGTATCCTTAGCAAGTAAAAGCACATGTGTCTCTGCTCATTCAAGACAAGCATTGGTGTATGGGTTTCCTGATGATGGTTTTACAAAACTTTGTGTTTCAGTGAAAGAGAGACAAAAAGACTGAAAAGCTAGAAGGAGCTAAAAAACAAGGACATATCTTGTATGCAGCCTGGGGAACAATAAAATGGCAAAGCAATGATGGGAAAAGGGATTCAGAACTTTGAAAAGGAGCAGTTTCTCTTCTTTGGTTTTGGGGAACGTCTACTCAGATTGTATAACAAATAGAATTGCATCAGACAAACTTTACTCCATCAAGTGCAGTGGAAACTGATAAAAACATATCATGTCACCCTGAATTTGGCTGTTCTAATGGTTAACATAGCCTCATAATCCTATGCAAAGTGGTAATGGCTTGCTAAACAGTTCACTACTATTTTTTTTTTTTATGTTCTTGTTTGTGTGGACTCCAGTTCCTCATGAAGTTAAGAGGACACACTAAACTTTAAGAAACAGTGTAATAAATTGCAGCAATCTAAGAAACTTCAGGATCGTGCCATCAGGAGTAATGGCCTAACAGAAACAACACATATTTTAAGAAACACTATTAATCAAAATCACAGACGGAAAACCAAGTTTAATGTACTCAGCTTTAACTTCCCAGAAGTAACAGTTTTCCTCTGCTGTGAAGGGTATTCTGGAGGAAGCTACCTAAAAAGAAGTTGGAGCCAAACCTTTAAACAGAAGGTAGTCAGCTAGTGAAAAATTCCCCAGAACCTCTCCGTCATTTCCCTCTCACTTGTTATTTTGTCTTTGGCTCGTCCCCAAAATAAGCCATGTTTCCTGAGACATAGCTCTCCATGGCTCCTGATGTTGTCTCTCTCTCTCCCCCATGGATACTCTCCCCAGTGAGAGTATCACATGGATATCCTCTTTTGCATTTTTTATAGTGTTCTCATCTCTAGCTGTAAAAGATTAAATTAAAAGACTATTTGACCTGCCTTTCCTGGTCAGTGCCACTCTAGCAAGCAATACATCACTGGAGGAATGTCAACTTCATGACCCATTACTCAAATGAGGCGCCAACTAGGAAGAGTGAGCTGAGAGATCCAGGAGTTTTAAATTTATTGTCATGATACCTCTAAAAATAAAATAGACTCTTATAGTGTGGGGAGTGGGAGGCAGAGGAAAGAAAGTTTAGGAAGTCTCTCAGGTCAATCAAAAGCTTTAAATAATGTGACTCTGGCAAGCAGGGTTTCTTTTCACATGAGATAGCTAATTCCGCTAAATTCATTTTCATCCTGAAAAAGGCAGAATCTTTTTTATCGTCCCTCAGTGCAGCCGTAAGATGAGATTTGGGGCTGACTCTACAGCATCAGATTGGATTTGGATGGATGAAGATACACCAATCACTCCACCTTTGTGTCATGAATCGTCTTCCTGAAGCAAGAAAGACCAGTCTGTGACTCAGCTGCTGACCTGCTGCAGTTTTTCAGGCCAGATTGTTTAAGCTGGCTCTCATTTCAGGGGAAACAGTTGGGGCAGTAATAGCTCCAGAAGTTTAGTTTGACTGTCCTGTGCCTACTACAGCGTGGCCATTCTTCCTGCTTCCACACTCTTTCCAACCTCAGGTTTCCTCATGGCTTTCTTGCAGCCTCTCTCCCTGCCCTGTGGTCTTTCTCTGTTCGTCTTTCCTTCTTATTTCCATTTGGCTTTTCCATAAAGATTTCCCTTCTTTCCCTTTTTAAAATTGCATATCCTGACTCATCTCTTCTGAGTCACCCCTCCAGGTATCTATATCCTTGAAACAAATCTGGGAAAGGAAGCAAAACAAATTCTTCATGGACGTGAACTCTGCTCTCTCTGCTGGCACACTTCAACCCTGTTGCCCCACTCAGTCTGATACATCTGTATAAACTTCATACTCTTGCAGAATGGGGCTTTTTAAGGATTTCTGTAGCCAATAGTGAGTTAAATGAGTATTAATAGAGTCCCAAGCCTGACATGCACTTCAGGATGCTACTAGAAGGCATCTGGGGAGGAGGGAGGGCTAATATCTACAAGCCAGGGCACAGTGTTTCAAGCTTTAATGTAGAACCTGAAGTGTCTGGTTCTGATGAAGAAAGGCTGAAACATAACATTTGATGTCGTCAGAGGAACTGTTTGTGCCATTGACAATCCTCTTTTAGGGGGCCTGATGAAAAAAGTACAACCACAAGAGTCTCAAAAGTAAGGCATTAAAAAGATGAGCAAAGGACATGATTTCAGCCTAATCTCCGGTGCGTGACATGCAATGTTTTGGAATGCTCCAGTATGAAAGAAATTCCAGAGACCCTCCAGGACTGGAGGAATTTTTAAAAAACATTAAAGAGTTCAGAGCTGCTCTGTCTTACAGTATTTTCTTTTAAGTGTGTATACTTTCACAGCTTCTGCAGTGCCAAGGATTTTTTTTTCACTAACTTTGTATTAGATCTTATGAAGTAGTAACAATATATTATCTCACTTACATTAATACAGGACAATATAACTACACAAGGCATTTATGAATTAGTCGATCAGACTTTTGAGGGACCCGAGCCCAGTGGAATGGAGAAACACACTGTGCCAAATTCTGCCATGAATTGTACCCGTATGACTCTGCTGCTGCCTGCAGTGGTTTTGGTGGGATTTTGAGGGTAGGAGAGGAGAACTGAATCCAGACTGTTGATACAAACGTCTCCTCGTACATGTGTAATGGTTCCCACCTTTTCTTTCTCATCAGTTCTCCTATGGCCCTTACTTGGATCGCAGTCCTGCTACAGCCATTGCTGGGTCATTTCCCCGAGCTGCTGAGGACCCCTCTGTGCTCATGTGGGATTTGTCTGCATGGAGTTTCCTGTAAGTTTGGGGCTTTTGCTGCTTGGAAAAAAGACAGGCTAATTCATTATGTTTGACCAGCACCCAGAAAAATGAAGCTTTAACTGTAAGAGTATTATGCTACTACTACTAATGATAATATTAATGATAATATTATTGGTACTACATTTTCCTATTACATTATAGTACTAAAATATGTTATTATATTATTTTTATTATTACAATAATTTACTTAGTTTCACTGTGAAACCAATTTTTTATATATAATTTTATATATATAGAGAGAGGGAAACACTTTTTAAAAACCTAGTTTCATAGCTGCTGAAAATGGCTCATTTTCCAGGCTCTGGCTTTTTGCAGGGATAATCCCCAGCACAGTAGTAAGCCAAGACACCGTAGACTGGAAACAAAAGTATATGACTCAAAAGAAAGGCTCTCATTCATGGCAGAATTATTGCAGCCACTCACACTTCTGTGCTGGGACAAAGCAATCTCCAGAAGGGTGTGATCTTGGCTGAGAAGAAACAGTTTAAGTCCAGTCCTCCACCAGTTTTGGTTTATGGTGTCTCACAGGCTGACAGGAAGGTCAGTCCCTACGCAATAGCTCGCCCTTCCCCGAGGAGCCGTGAAAGGCTCTGCGGCGCTCGATCCTCCAGCTCCAGCCACGAAGGAAATGGGCTATCCACACGCAGGCTCACTGATGCAGAGATCCCAAAGCAGCTGCCAGTGCTCCCTGCTATTTTGGCACCTAGAATCCTTTTTTTTTAACAGTACCCTGTAACAGGTATGAAGTGTATCCCAGCATTGCAATTTATAATGCCACAGAAGGGAAAAAAAAGAAATCTTAAAAATGGCAACATGGCAGTGGAATATTTAGCCTAAACCTTAGCAAAATAATTATCTTTGTGTGCTATACATCATGTGATTTATAGTATGGCTTCAGGAGAGACCAAATGAAACCCTGGGGTGAAATTCACTCAAGAAGATCAAAAGTAAGATTAATGAACTGGAATTCTTTACCTATACCATTTATAGTATTTCACCGGACAGAGAGGTTGCTTTTGATGCTAGGAGTCCCACCTATATATTTATATTTTAATCCACTGTTTTTTACATTTTTCATATAATGCAATTTGCATATTTATACACAATTAATATTATGATTTATTATAGTGCCCCCCAAATGTGCCAGATGCTTTAGATACTGTTCCACGTACACACAGTTCTCTGTTTCAAAGAGTTTAGTAGCTGGAGACATAAGCTTGGAAATGTCTGCATTCAGGTATGGTTTTCCTCACTTTACGTGTGGAATTGTTTGCAGGGTTGGGCCCTGTACAAACAACTGGAGGATGGATATTGCAGACCTGAAAATCATGACTCTCAGACTTACTTCAAGGCCATTTTTTTACCATTTTGGAATCAGAAATCAATAGGTTTAACACTCTTCAAATCTAGCTTTGCTTGGAGACTCCTCAGAGATGTAAATTTGGGGGAGATACTCTGGAAATATCTTAATTCTTGTCTCCAAAAGCCATATCAAAATGCAGAGGTATGAAGGGGACCCGAAAGCCCTTGTGAAAGAAATTTCCGCAGCAGGAGTGTGCTGGAATATGGCCATAAGTGTTTCTGTAAGGAGCCTTCTCTACAGAGATTGTGGCAGAACTGGTGATGGCACATCAGAGTGGGATTTACCAGAAATTCCCATTAGTGCTTTGATCGATATGTCTGAGGTAAATCAGGGGTTTCTCCAGTCCTCAGAATAGCGGTACTAAGGTAGTTTTGGTGGGGTCAGCTTCACTTTCTCTTCCCCAGAGCATGAAGTGCCTCCATGAAATGCAGCATGGATGATCATGCACTATTTTTCATACAGAAACACCGTTCATTCCCCACCCAGAGAGCCAAGGAGCGCCGTGAGGCCTGCGCTGACCACAGAGCCTGCCCGTTCCTTCACCGCCCATCGCTGGGCTGTTCCCCTCCAAGAGCGTCACTAACCCAAGCTGGTGCTCCCGTACACCATAATCGCTCTCCGAAAATACTTTTTGGGCAAGCCTAATGGGTTTTTGTGTGGGAGGGCATGGTTGGTCCTCCGCGTGGCGGCGGGCACGGGCCTGCAGAGGCAGCTGCTAATTGCAGAGGCTGGCTGGAGCTGCAGGGCCCGGATGGCAGGGCCCAGCCAGCACCACCATACCACGCTGACCGCCCTCGCTGGGCCTTTCTAAACGTTCCCTTTTCCCCAATGCAAACCCAAATAAACAGAAGTGTCCGTAATGATGATGAATGCCCACCAAAGGCTAAAATAATGTGCAAGTTTCTAATTTGTTTTTA
This sequence comes from Gymnogyps californianus, assembly GCF_018139145.2. Lineage (NCBI taxonomy): Eukaryota > Metazoa > Chordata > Aves > Accipitriformes > Cathartidae > Gymnogyps > Gymnogyps californianus. Next base: position 27,058,582 of record NC_059473.1, read on the forward strand.
AATATAGCGATTTTATTTGTGAGGTTTTTTGTGTGAGCCTCTCAAACACCATTAAACTCATACTCAAATATTTACAATGTGTTTATACTTACCGTGTTCACCTCTGAACAAATTGTTTGACCTTATTTGCAAATGTGTTACAAGAACTCCCAATGACAGATGATCTTTCATAGGAAATCACAACATGTAAGTGAAACTGAAGCTATGCTGCTGCCTTGTGCAGTATATCAAAGCGCTCTGATCTCCCCAAAACATAAATTTGCAGTGCAGCCACCCTGGCAGACCCTGGGTGGGGATGGAGGAGAGTCCTCCTTTAACCCCTAGTGCACAGACGCGCACTTCAGGGGTCAGTTTACGCCATGTGAGATGAGGGCATTTGACGTGCAAAACCTGTGGGGCTGATGCTACCCAGTCACTCAAATCACATAATTAATGTGCTTCTGGGTTCCAATAATAAACAATTCTGATATCTACTCACTACAGCCAAACTTCCCTGGCTAAGTAAACAGCTCTTTGCTTAAAAATGGCTCTTATCCAAAATGAAGTTTTTCAGCGATCAACCAATCCAGCTGTGAGTTTATATTTCCATCGTTGGCGGGGGGACCAACTGGTTTAGTTTCCCACTGATTATGTTAAGATTGAAAGGACTCATTAAAGAATTATTTATGTTTCTGTACCTATAAATTTTATGCTGACGTTTGCTCACATTGTCTCCAGACACAGTAGTCACACTTAAACCGTGTCATTTTAGCTAACTAAATATTATTCTAATTATAGAACTAATGGAAGGTATGGAAAACATGAAAGAAAAAGTGAAGGAAAATTAGGATAATTCAAAATATGCCTTTTTATATCTGAATGGCTAAAAACCAGTCATCAGCAAGCAAGAGGGGACATACTCATCATTGTGTGTCTTACCCCATCGAGGAACTGGAAGGCTCATTAGCAAAATGTTTCCCATTTGCCAACAAAATGTTTTGGTCAGACTCTTCTTTCATTGCTCAACAGCTTTACCAGCTGAGCTCTTAATAGGAGGGATGCACAGCAGGGAAGCCTCTCCTTCCTCAGGTGACAATGTGTGTAACTTATTGGGTGAGAAAAATGGTGAAGAGCCCCCTCTACCTGGTGACCCAACCCAGTCATAGAATCACAGAATCATAGAATCGTTTAGGTTGGAAAAGACCTTTAAGATCATCAAGTCCAACCATTAACCTAGCGCTGCCAAGTCCACCGCTAAACCATGTCCCTAAGTGCCACATCTACGTGTCTTTTAAATACCCCCAGGGATAGTGACTCAACCACTTCCCTGGGCAGCCTGTTCCAATGCTTGACAACCCTTTTGCTGAAGAAATTTTTCCTAATATCCAATCTAAACCTCCCCTGGTGCAACTTGAGGCCGTTTCCTCTTGTCCTATCGCTTGTTACTTGGGGGAAGAGACCAACACCCACCTTGCCACAACTTCCTTTCAGGTAGTTGTAGAGAGTGATAAGGTCTCCTCTGAGCCTCCTTTTCTCCAGGCTAAACAACCCCAGTTCCCTCAGCCGGTCCTCGTAAGACTTGCGCTCTAGACCCTTCACCAGCTTTGTGGTGCTTCTTTGGACACGCTCCAGCACCTCAATGTCTGTCTTGTAGTGAGGGGCCCAAAACTGAACACAGTATTCAAGGTGTGGCCTCACCAGTGCCGAGTACAGGGGGATGATCACTTCCCTAGTCCTGCTGGCCACACTATTTCTGATACAAGCCAGGATGCTATTGGCCTTCTTGGCCACCTGGGCACACTGCTGGCTCATACTCAGCCGGCTGTCGACCAACACCCCCAGGTCCTTTTCCGCCGGGCAGCTTTCCAGCCACTCTTGCCCAAGCCTGTAGTGTTGCATGGGGTTGTTGTGACACAAGTGCAGGACCTGGCACTTAGCCTTGTTGAACTTCATACAACTGGCCTCAGCCCATCGATCCAGCCTGTCCAGATCCCTCTGTAGAGCCTTCCTACCCTCAAGCAGATCAACACTCCCGCCCATGGTATCATCTGCAAACTTACAGAGGGTGCACTCAATCCCCTCATCCAGATCATTGATAAAGATATTAAACAGAACTGGCCCCAATACTGAGCCCTGAGGAACAGCACTTGTGACCAGCCGCCAACTGGATTTAACTCTATTTACCGCAACTCTTTGGGCTCGGCCATCTAGCCAGTTTTTTCTCCAGCAAAGAGTACACTCATCCAAGCCATAAGCAGCCAGTTTCTCCACAAGAATGCTGTGGGAAAAGGTGTCAAAAGCTTTACTAAAGTCTAGGTAGACAACATCCACAGCCTTTCCCTTATCCACTAAGTGGGTCACCTTGTCATAGAAGGAGATCAGGTTAGTCAAGCAGGACCTGTCTTTCACAAACCCATGCTGACTGGGCCTGATCACCTGGTTGTCCTGTACGTGCTGCATGATGGCACTCAAGATGATCTGCTCCATTATCTTCCCCAGCACCGAGGTCAGACTGACAGGCCTGTAGTTCCCCGGATCCTCCTTCCGGCCCTTCTTGTAGATGAGCGTCACATTTGCTAACTTCCAGTCAACCAGGACCTCCCCAGTTAGCCAGGACTGCTGACAAATGATTGAAAGTAGCTTGGTGAGCACTTCCGCCAGCTCCCTCAGTACCCTTGGGGGGATCCCATCTGGCCCCATAGACTTGTGCATGTCTAAGTGGTGTAGCAGGTCGCTAACCATTTCCCCTTGGATTATGGGGGTTTCATTCTGCTCCCCATCCCCGTCTTCCAGCTCAGGGGGCTGGGTACCCGAAGAACAACTGATCTTACTGTTAAAGACTGAGGCAAAGAAGGCATTAAGTACCCCAGCCTTTTCCTCATCCTTTGTCACTATGTTTCCCCCCACATCCAATAAAGGATGGAGATTCTCCTTAGCCCTCCTTTCGTTGCTAATGTATTTATAGAAACATTTTTTATTGTCTTTTATGGCAGTAGCCAGATTAAGTTCTAGCTGGGCTTTGGCCCTTCTAATTTTCTCCCTCACAACATCCTTGTAGTCCTCCTGAGTTGCCTGCCCCTTCCTTGAAAGGTCATAAACTCTCCTTTTTTTCCTGAGTTCCAGCCAAAGCTCTCTGTTCAGCCAGGCCAGTCTTCTTCCCCGCCTGCTTGTCTTTTGGCACATGGGGACAGCCTGCTCCTGTGCCTTCAAGATTTCCTTTTTGAGGAACGTCCAGCTTTCCTGGACTGCTTTGCCCTTCAAGACTGCCTCCCAAGGTACTCTGTCAACCAGTCTTCTAAACAGGCCAAAGTCTGCCCTCTGGAAGTCCAAGGTAGCAGTTCTGCTGACCTCCCTCCTTCTCTAAGAATCGAAAACTCTATCATTTCGTGATCACTATGCCCAAGACAGCCTCCAACCATCACATCACCCACAAGTCCTTCTCTGTTCACAAACAACAGGCCCAGCAGGGCGCCTTCCCTAGTTGGCTCGCTCACTAGCTGTGTCAGGAAGTTATCTTCCACACACTCCAGGAACCTCCTAGACTGTTTCCTCTCTGCTGTATTGTATTTCCAGAAGACATCTGGTAAGTTGAAGTCCCTCACAAGAACAAGGGCTAGTGATTGTGAGACTTCTCCCAGCTCCTTATAGAATATTTCGTCTGCCTCTTCATCCTGGTTGGGCGGTCTATAAGAGACTCCTACCATGATATCTGCCTTGTTGGCCTTCCTCCTGATTCTTACCCATAAACACTCAACCCTATTGTCACCATCATTAAGCTCTAGACAATCAAAACACTCCCTAACATACAAGGCTACCCCACCACGTCTCCTTCCTTGCCTATCCCTTCTAAAGAGTTTATAGCCATTCATTGCAGCACTCCAGCTGTGTGAGTCATCCCATCATGTTTCCTTGATGGCAACTATGTCATAGTTTTCCTGCTGCACAATGGCTTCCAGCTCCTCCTGTTTGTTGCCCATGCTGCATGCATTGGTGTAGTCCTTCCATCCACAAATTTTATGTTGAACCGTTTCCATGGATATCATTGAAGCTGCTGTAAATCAGCAATCCTGATTTACAATATCTGTGTCCAATAAAAGAATCAGGCCAATTACAGTTCTTCGAACAGGAGCCTAAGCAATGTCTGTTCCCAGTTTAGACACAGTCTAGACATCATTCTTCAGCCATCCTAAAGCCTTTCTGGAAGGACAATATTTCATAGTCATTTAATCATTGGCTCTCTGTTGACATGACCAATAAGAAAGTCAATTGGTGTCAGCTGTAGTGGTGATTTTGTGATGGGAACATCTGCCCAATTTATTCCTGATGAGACTTAGTCTCGGTCACTGTTAATTGGGCTAGGATGAAAGCTCCAGATCCTGTTACAAGTCCTTTGAGTAAACTAGTTAGTCACATTTTTTTCACATAGTTTATCTCCTTTGATTTGTAAAATTGCTTCCACTTGATGCTTTGGGCCCAGGTGCCTTTTGAGTAATAATAAAACTTTGCAGCACGCCCCTGACAAATCCTAGTGTTCCTTTCTACCTATCCTGATAGTTTAGGAGACGCTGTATCTTCCTCAGCCCTTCACGGTCCTTTAACTTTTCATGTCTGTTAATTAATCATCCTGACACACAGAGTTCTACCACACCAAAAAATGTTATAAATATCCTATATATAGTTCTCAAATAGGACTAGCAACTAGGGATTTCTGCTTTGTTCTTTTATCACACATATGTTTTACTTTGATGTAAACACTGTTTCAAAAACACTAAAAAGAGCTTTTTCATGTTATGCATAGATTATTCCATAAATATATGCATCCTGTCAGACACAGTAATAATTAGAAATAGCTGTAGTTTCATTGCTAACTCCATATTACTTCAAACTGCTTAGGTTTTAAAAAAGCAAAAATCAGATGCACATCTTTGATTCTGGGTAGAAACTCTTTACTTTCAATTCATTTGCCTGTCACTAGGACTCATTTAATGCTTATAAATATTAATTAAATAGTAAACTCAATAAACTCATTACATTTTTTTTAAAATTTCACATTCAAAATTCACCTGGGTAGAGTGGTTGAAGTTGTTTAAATTTGAAAATGTCCTATGTAAAAATTAAGGGTGAAATTCAGAAATGTTCTTACAACATGCCAGATTTTTTTTTCTCGTTCCTAAAGATTTTTTACTATTCAGACAAACTGAGGACATGTATAAACCTCTGTTGTATCATGCAATTGCAGTCAAAGAAAAATTTAACATCAGAAAAAAAAAATTAAAAACCTGTCAGAGGGAGGATGCATTTAAATGAGTCTTATGTCCCATGCAGCTAGCTCTGTGGATAATAAGACTGGAGTGCTCTGTTAAACACTGACACATTTATTTTTAATTAAACGTCTCTGAGTGCAGGCAGTACTAGATGGTCTCTTGATAACAAAGGCAAAGTTTAAAGGTTTTATTTGCTCTTACACCTGTTCATGCAGTGAGCGTATTTTAGCTAGCAAGCATAGCAGTGCCAAATAACAGAGAAGTAAAACTGGGGGGGTGTTAAACCTGGCTATCACAGGTAGTAGCAGGTTCATTTTCATCATATTTAATGGATCAGATTCAAAACTCAGTGAACTCAACAAAAATATTCACAGTGCATTCAGGATGGACTGGGCATTTTTATATTGTCTGGCGTTAAAGTTCGGTCCAGCTACAAGGAAATCATCTTGGGCACCCTCGAGACCTCGGCAAAATGCTGTAGTTCCAAGTTGCACTTGTCCCTTATGGGTCCCCAGCTCAGAGCCACGCACTGTGGGAAAGCGTTGTGTCTTACCATTAAGCCAGGCAGAGCCTCCTGGCTCTGAACTGGATGGCTTCATCTAGCGATACCTCAGCTGTTCAGCGTCAGATTAGGGCCTGAGTGTCAATGGGCAATTGTGCTTGCCAGCTTTGGGTCTTTCACTTTCAGCCCCCCCTTTTTTTCCCTACCTCTTTTATAAACAAACTTTTCAGGAAAATTCTGCTTTGCAAGTTGTGCCAACTGACATGCTTAGTGAACTGTGTTACCCTGGATAATTAAGAAGAGCTAAAAACCAGGTTTATTACAACAGTTTTAGCTACAGAGCTGTTATTGACACTGTGTAATTATCAACAAAGTAATCTCCCACCGATCATTCTTCAACTTTTATTTTTTAAATACATTAAATGAACTATTGCTAATGCTAATGTCTCTGAAGATTAATGAAGAGGGTTGGGGACGAAATTTTTTTTTAAATCCAGATCAAGAAGTCACATTTTCTGCCAGATGTTTCTAATGCAACTCTAGGAAACCAAGTGGCACATCATCTTAAAAATTAGATTTGGCTCAGTGGGAATTTCCAGTACAATTTTATTTTCTCCAATATTATACCAGCCAGTAAAGAATAGACAAAAAATACTTTGATGACATTGCAGCTACAGTTTTCAAAAACATTCAGATGGATAGCAGATAATCTGACTTTTATGAACCTCACAGTGTGCCTGTGACTTTGGTGTATTTGAGATAATATCATACTTGTCCATCACGAAGAGCCTGGCAGAGACGCTTTCTCTTTAATTCTCCTTTGACAAACACAGGATCTGATCTACTTCCTCTTCTCCCCTCCTCTCAGAGACCAAGGAAATTCTTTCTGTTTGCTCTACTAGCATTCAAGTCAAAAAAGTATTTCTACTATCAGGTACACACTGATGTTGCTCTGATTCAGCATTTTGTGCTATAAAAATTTAATACTGTTAAAATGAATGATGATCCCAGGATTCCCTCTGTTGCTTGGCCCTCCACTGCAAGTGGTGCCAAGCCTGAGAGGGTAAACCAGAGTTTTCCCAGCTTGCTAAGCTCTGCTGAGTCCTGAGACCTCCTGTGTTCGAGGCAGTGGGATCCAGAGTACTCCACCACTCCAAGCTCTTGTGTTTTTATGACCAGATGGAGTTGTGATTCAAATACAAACAGGCAGTAGGATCCCAAAATTTAACTAAGTATCTTAATAGATAAGTGGATAAATCACTGATTACATGCTGTCGATGGCCCATTGTTCATTGTTCAGAAATAAATGCCCCTAGCAATCCTTCAGCAATAATGATATCAGCAATACTTATCAGAAGCAGACTGATGCCTTTTGTACGAATGGCTCTGATAAAGACCTCGCAGAGCAGAGCAGACAACAATTTAACCAAGTGAAACGAACAGAGAGGTGTATGGCTTATCTTCTGTGGCATTTTCCATGGCTTCAGAGTATCTGACAGTGGAGCCAATGGGAATATATACTTTCCATGATAACAGTTACATACCTGGCTTGCACTTTCGATGTCTCCACTGGAGCACGCTCACTCTCCTGTCTGCTGACGCAGGGCAGGACAGCTCTGGTACATGGGATCAGCCGCCACTTCAGCTATCCTGGCCTCAGAGTGCCACGTGATTTAAGACTCTCTCTTAGGATGGTTGTTTTCCACAGCTGCACCTATTGGTCTCCAGATAAATCCCATTTTTTGTCAATAGTTATCACAGTTCTGAGTCCCAAAACAGGAGCCATAGCAGAAACCCCCAGGATTACCACTTGTCACTATTCTGACTGCTAAAGCATTGCTTTACTTTATTTGCACCATGCTGTGGGTTTCCCGTAAGGAAATACTAGACATTATTTTGGGCCTCGTTTTTATGTGATGACCCCCACATTATGTCCATCCATATCCCTCTCCCTGCCCTTCCATCAACACTGTGTAAAGATGGACTCGGGGCTGGAGCCTCCATTGCTGACACCTTAAAATAATCTTACCTCATTTTCTTAGATTATAACAAAAATATTGAGATCACTGGGAAGGACTCTCATTTCATTTACAGTATCTGAAAACAGTGGAGCTTTTCTCTTTCCTTGTCTATCAAAACCTATTCTTGCTCTTTCTCCCTCTATCTTTGCTGCTTGCTTTCCCATCCTCGCATTTTTTTTCACTACAGGCTCTTTGCTGTGCTCATTAACACAGTATCTGAACCTGTGAAGGCTTGCTTTTGCTGCCTTCAAAATAATTGAAACAAATTTACTGTTAATGCTCTCTGAATTTAAGTTTGCACCTACTCCAGAATGAGCTTTCTTGGTATTGTACTGTGGTAGAGCAGCTTCCTAAGAGCAAAAGCAGAGTGCAAAGCCAAGAAGCATTTTATAAGATAGCCTGGATTGACATTAAAATAATGATTCTTCACTCCTAGATGTAATGCTCTATAACAAAACACTGGAGAAAATATTGCAGCACAAGGAGCAGCCTTCCAGTGTTCACTGGATGCCCGCTTGTGAAAGACCTTCTTGTCAGGTCCTAAGAGTGGACGCAGATCTCCTGTCTGAGCCACAGCTAATATGCAGATTCCTGTTGTTATTGCACCGTGGGATACACAAACGCAGATACAGCACTATCCAGAGTAATTCAGTTCACACACACACATATTAAGAAATTGGGATGATTTACAGTTTATGTCAAGCTGAAAGTCAAGTGGCTTCAGGAAAGATTCAGTAAGACTGCATGTGAAGCAGGATAGAGCCTCGTTTGACCTATCACTTGAGCACTGAGCATAGCTATGCTGGAGCTAATGTCCTTGCATGCTTGTGTGACTGATAAAAAGAGCAATCTTACATCCTAGCTTATGAGAGAGAAATTATTAGTCAGCAACTGTATGTTACCTCTTTGGGCAATAATAAGCACCATTTTTGATATAAGCAGTTACCACTAGTCTGAAAGGTTGTATCTTTCAAACATGTAACATCAGTGCAAGAATCTTGCTAGACAGGTTGACCCAATGCTTTCCAAAGATAGTGGAAAGTCCTGCACTGATTTCACTGAACTGAGGCTCAAACCCAATGTTTCCATATATGAAAATGGAGATCCTCATTGCTGCCAGCGACTATGTGAACTACGACTTCTATCTCCTGGTTGACTGTATACAATATGTTGTCAACAGAATAAGCTAACTTTTACATTTGGATCAGGAATTTAAAGTGCAGTTAATAGATATGGAGGTAAATGGAGGATACCTCTGCTCAGTCTTCCAGGTATGGTTCTCGCTTACTGAAAGGAATGAGCTGTGGAGACTTCATCCCTTTTGCTTTTTCAGGTGGGTGTTAACTTTTCCAAACAGCTGTCTGCAATATGTGTGGCCCCATATCTCATGAGAGACATTTTTGATACCCTCTGAGGTTAAGGTTTCAAAAATGTTATTGAAAAAATGTCCCTACTTAGAATATTCTTACTTCGGATAGTTATAAAAAGGGAAACCCATCCCCTGAGTTTGAAATCCACATGTTACTCTCCATGTGGTTCACACATGTGTAACATAGGCATGTTTTTATGAATCATTTGTATATTCCTTAGCCAGACTCCTGTGTTTAAACAAATGTGGAAACAACACAATACAGCTGTATAAGGAATTTTTTGTTCATAAGTAGGATCTATAGATTTTTAAAGCTACACTTTCAGCAATAAAGAAATTGTCCATACTGCTGGAATGTACTTCATGCCTTGATAAAATCTTTCATTCTTTTGGTCTGGAAAGAAAAGACCTACGAACATTATAATGATACCAACTTAGTGTTACAAGAGTTAGTAATAGTCAAGGCTGAAGGTGCTATTCATTACTAAGATATCAAAACAGGCCTGTCTACTTGGCAAGAAGATTGGTTCTGGTGTTGTTTCCAAAATTAATAACATCTTATTAAATTAAGTGCTTCAGACTTTGGGACAGTTGAACACTAAAAAAGACTGAAAAATGAAATACAAAATGTATGGCATTTGCTGGCAGTTCCATCCAAACATTTTTCTATCCCTTTCCCTTTCTTTTAGACCATGAAAGGAATAGCTTTGGATGGTTGCAATAGCATATGAGAAAGTGGCCTCATTTCTTGTACTGGATGATTTAAAATATTACTTCCTGAATTACTGTACTCTGAATCATCCAAGAAGTAAAGACCTAAAAGCTGAACGCATAACCGCTTGCCAAAATCAAGTGCTGAATTTGGACAATGTGAATTTTAGGTGTTAGATGTAAGATGGTCTACCTGATAAATTGCCTACTGTCTGCTCCACTACTAATTTGATGAAAAGATGAGTCAAGTTCAAATTCTATATTGCCAATACAAAGAAAATGAACTGCCTTTTACTGGCATACCATTCAGTCTTATTCCTGGGTCTCAGACACAACGCAGAATGGTATTCTGCTCCCAAGAGACATACATGACTGCTTGGAAAAGAGTAATTTGTAACCCTCTCAGAGGGGTACCACACACTACCTTAACAACAGTGTCTCTGACTGTGCTGCAGACCCTTATGTTTCTTCTCTGCTGAATTCACATCCAAAGCAAGTGTTGCACGAACACCCAGCATGTTCATCACCAGGTTTGGTATCTAGGACAAAATTTCTTATTCCCTTCTCATCTTATTTTCCCGCTGGAAAGGTAGTACTGGACTTGTCCTCCTGTAGGGTCCTTCAAGAAAACTAATAAACAAGCATCTTGCACAGACATTATTATTTTTGCTTAAATTAGGTTTTGAAAATCTAGTTAGTAGCAGATTTCCAAAAAAGTAAAAGTATTTTTTCCACAGTGTGAAGTCAACCCAAAATACACATGCCCATGTGAGCCCAGTTAACGAGTTCCTATCACTAAAACAATCAGTAGTTATTCTAGCTGACTGATGATTAAACATTCTCTTATTAAAAATACTGGTTGATTAAGATGATCCTATACTCTCTATGGAAAGAAAAGAGAAGACTCTTCCCATAAAAAAGTAAGAAATAAAATAAATGAAGCCAAAATTAGAGTTTGCACTTACTTTCCACAAATTGAGCTTAAGCAACATTAAGCATTTGTGTCTAAAGTATAGTTACACAACTCACTTCCAGAGAAGGTGAGAAAACACTTCTGAGTTAGCCTAGCACGGGGATTCATGCCTTTGAAAGTAGGCAGTTTTATACAGTCTAATAATACGCACTCCTTGTTGAGTAAGGAAGAGCAGTGCTTCAGATGCAATATTAGATATGCTCCATGCTGATGTACCGTTTTTTAACCCTCAGCATTTTTAATGGCAGCTAATATGTACCAGGGCAAATAGATCCACAAGGGTTAGACACTGACAAATTGTCTACTCAAAGTTAAATGGGCAAACTCAGTCTTTCAGAAGGAATTGCGTCTGATGCTTTTTCACCATGTAGGACACCCTACATTTCACTGCAATTATCACCGACAGTTTTAGGAATGTGCACTTAACTGAAGGCATGAACCTTCCCCATCTAATGGTGTGGAATTCAAATCTGTATCTAAATTATTCTAGAAAAAATAATATCACTGGTTTAGTGGAGGAATTCTAGCCTTGCATATAAATAATGGGTTTTTCCATTCCATAGCTGCATTATAAAAAAAAAAGAAATGACAAGAAAAAGGAATGGAGAAAATTTTAACAGATCCAACAATTTTAACATGTAGAAACCCTGACTGAGGTGTTACTTAACTCCCTTTTTTTACTCCATTTAAAAGATTTAGGTCAGTTTAATTGAAAAAAAAAAAATTAAGAAGAAAAGCCAAAGCATGTGATTTTAGAAATGTCCTGATTAAGTGTTTTGACTTTTGTGGATATTTTTTCTGGTGGGTTTTTTTTTGGCTGAGATGTTGCCAAAGCTGATCTAGATTTTGTATTCCTTAGGCTGCATTTTTAGTCTGTGTATTTATGTCATATAATTTTGTTTTCATGCAGTGTTATCAGAAGATGGAGAAATGTAAGATACTAACAGAGGCTAAAAAGTGTCCTGACACTGGTACCAAATGAGAATAAATGAAAGAATTCCCCAATTTTTCCCCCAAAGAAAGAAAATTTCTGATTTTTTCAGAGGAACCTGGGTTGTAAAGGGTGGGGAAGAAGAGTTTCATCGCCTGACAGAATAATCTAACATAGCTTCATTTTGCTTTGCTAAACTTTTTAGCAAGGAATTGCACTGCTGAAAAAACTTGCTAGAAGGAAAAACATCACTCCATTATTCATTATTTTCCCCCTTCATTTGTGCTCAGAAAAGATAAATTTGAAAACTCTGAGAGCTGGAAAAACAATTATAAAGTAAAGGCCTCTGTACATCTTCACCTACAGCAAATTCACCAATGAGACAAACAATAAGCTCATTACGTTTAGTCATCGAGTCCAGCTTATAGATATCTTGTGTTGCTAAAGCAGTCAAACCAGCCAGAGCTAAGCACTCGCTCTGGCCTGAGGTCTATATAAACATCAGTAGAACAGCCTCATATAGATCTGAGGCTGGGACTGATTCAACAGAAAATTTAGTAAGAGACATCTTGTTGGATTGCTGGCAGGATGCGCAGAGTCAATATTTGTAATAGTAATTAGTTCTGGAACTGAGACAAGTGACTTGATACACATGTTATGGCATTGTCCTTTAGGTCTTTCCTTTTGGAAGTAAACAGTTATGTTAATATAATCTTGCACAAAGTCTCGTCTTCTCAGTCCTAAATTTCTTTTATAAGGGAATTTGTCTAATTTACCAGCTGCTCAGAGGACAGCTTTTTCCTAACAAGTGAAGTATTCCTGTGGAAGACAATCAAAACTAATAAAGACTGGTTGTTAAAATTTAGCAGTAAGATTTAAAAAAAAAAAAAGCATGCTGCAGACTAACATTGAAGAATGCATTTTGTCAATCAGAACCAAACACTTTTCAAATAAATGCTAGCTAGACATGTTAAGAGGCCAGCTCCTTCCCTTTGGAAGCTTATTCTGAGACTTCTGCTTGGAGACTACAAAACCAGATGGAAGGAGTATAATCATTTAGTCTGACCTCCAGCATAACTTAGACATAGGACTTTCGTAAGCTATTTCTCATTCCAAAAAAGCATCTGATTTAGAAAACATTCTAGTCCTGATTTAAAATGGCCTATGATGGGAATTCACTACAAACTTATTAAGCTGTCCTAGTGGCTAATCAGTCACTGTACAGAATTTGTCTAGCTCCAGCGCTCAGAGAGTTAAGCTTCTTATAATTTGATCTTCTGCAACTCTAATGAATTACAACATTTGTGTTGCCAAGCAAGTCACCCTTTTATATTCTCCTTGACACAGGAATCTGTTGAGTTCCTGAGTGTTTCAGTATAAGGCAAAAATTTCAATCCTTTGTTTCATTTTTCCTAGTCTTTTCTGCACTCTTCATGGTTCCTCAGTACTCAGTACAGAGTTGGACCACAGTTCCAAAAGTAAATGTATGGTGACTTTCCTTGTCCTGTTTATTAGTATCATATTTCTTCATCTAACCCTCAGATAAATTAACTCTCTCAGCTGTAGCACAGCATTAGGGACACCTCCAGACCCCAAGTATTTCCAGAGCTACAACTTGCCAGATGTAGGCTGCTGTCTTGCCAGCGTTCACTTTGCAGAGCTGGGTGTTCTGCACTTGGCCATACTGGAACTCAGATTTATAGCCATGCCTTTTTCACACAGCGGTCCAAGTGACTCCATATCTGTGACCTGGTTTCCTAAGTATTTGCTTTCTGTGTCATCTTCAACGTTCTCATCAAGTAAGCAGTCAGGGATCCGACTGCTCAAGCTTATTTCAGCTCTGTAGAACTAAGAATCGATTCTCCTTTTCTCATTTCTCTTTGGAGACCTATTCAGTTGTCCAGCTTCAGGCTATTTCATAAGGCTGTATAAATTTAGCAGAGTGCTCATTTCTTATTCAAAATGTCACTGGGTATTAACATAAAATAGCTTTCATAAATCTTGCTATATTACACTGATACTACTTTTATCAACCAAACTTGTTGCTTCTTGCCTCTATATTTAGAAGAGAATATTAGACTTAGGCTTTTCCTTTAACTAGTTGACTCTAATTAAATAATTTTCCTTTGCTTATTTATCTGTAAAGTACAATACCCATTATTCAGACCTATTTCTACCGTGTATCATTCACCATGTTTAAATATTGGCATAGGACTGGCTTTGTCCATCTCCGAGTAATTTCTGGAAAGTTTCGCAATTTCCTGAAAATCTAGAGTTGTGCTGAAGTGAGTTCACTTGCCTTTTCTCTTTTGAATCTTGTAGGAGGTTGCACTGCTAAAAAATGTTCAACTATTGTAATTGCTATTTATCATGTTTCTTGTTTACTTGTGTAAGGAAGATTATTTTGCTTTCATTGAATGATAATAGGTGTATCAAACCCTAAGATAGCATTCTCCAAATATAACATTGAGCATTTAGTTATGGGCCAATAGTTTGTATTACTGACTTTATCTGTTCCTTTATTTCATACAAAAACCCCACATAACTGAAGATTATAGCTCAGAAAAACATTAGGTTTTAGGATCAATTCCACCTTTCAAATTAAAATACTACATCTGTGTTTTTTAAGAAGGAATTAATGAAATGTTTAATTGTATCTTAAGTGCATGGGTTCAAAATGATTTTCCAGACATGCATACTCTCTCTTTCTCTGGAAAAAAATACAGTTATGGCTCAAATGCTGCCATGAGCTCCATCCCAGGCCTTCCACTGGAATAGGCAGCAGAAATCTTATGCCCATTGATTTGGCCAGAATTTCATAGATCTTTGTTTTGTTCTCTCTTCCCAAAGCTGTCAAAACAGAGAACCGCAGTAAAGACATTCCTGATGTGGCAATCCATCTGACATTTAGTGTCACAAGATTTCTCTTCGGATGCTTGAGAGCATCCTTGGTAAGATGGGAGCCACACCGGTTTGTCAGCCTGTCGTGTCTAGTGTAACCTCTGTGGTGAACCCGGCGCTGCAGCTGTGGAAGAAATCCAGACGTGCAGAAACCCCCTGGGAGCAGGGGCTGCAGCGCCCGGGAGCCGCTGAGCCTGTTGTTTGAGGGCTCCAGTGTACTCAGCCCGAGGAGCAGAATTCCTCCCATTCTGCAACAACCGTGATTGTATAAACATACAGCAGGTCCTGAATAGGTTATTCAAGAGGTAAATACTCTTTTATAACTTATTTATACTCTCACGCTTTCCCTTCAGGCTGGTGATGATCGGGTCAGAGTTCTGTGTGGTAACAACAAAAAGAAACTGGGATGGTGTTTTGGAAACAGGATAGCCCATCTATTTCTCTAGGTACCTTTACTTTCAGATGTTTAATAATAACTTTAGTCCTTAGCAGGCTTTCAGATTGCTTATCAACCTGCAACGAAACCAAGAAAAATAGAAATAAGAAAAATGAACAATTCAATAAGCTGTAGATAAAACTCACAGCTAGACTTCTTTCCAAATGGATTCCATATGGTGAGTCAGATTCTGCTTTCCATTACATGAATATAAATCTGGAGTCACTCAGCTGATTTCGCTGGGGTAACTGCATTGAAAACAGGCAGCAGAATTTGGCCCCATGAGTAGAGATACAGCTTATCCTATTGCTGTTGATGTTCTTGCAGTGCACCAATATACTTGCAAATATTCAGTTCTGTCGCCACATGTTAAATGTTCTAAAACCCTTATTTTGCACTTGGTAGGTTAGCAATATTTGGGTGGCTAGAACATAGAGTCAAGGTGCTCCTTGAACTCGTTTTTTTCCTTGCTAAATAGTAACAGTATCTGCGACGAGCTGAGGATAAATGCCTTTTGGAAAGTGAGTGTGGGAGCCATTTGATAGTAATCAGGAAAACAAGAAGAAACTCTAAACCCTGATTTTTCTCTATGCATGAGAAAAAGTTAAATAACTTCCTCCTCTTTTTCCAAAGCCCAGCAGCCGTGTTCAAAAACCCAAATCGCATGCTTCTAATAGAAATCTCAGCATGGTTAAAAAAAATTAACGAGTGTTCATTAACTGAATGTGCTAGGGTTCAGACAGACAGCTGAGTTATGGCAACTTAATAAGTTACTGCCTGGCAGCAGAGCTGCAGTAACTGTTGGTTACTGGCCATATCTGTCTCAAGTCTGTCCCAGTTGTAAACTGATAGAACGTAGATTAAAAGTCAGTGAGTTTTAATCTTGGTCTTTCTGCCTCCACCTCCATCAGCTGGAGAGCACTGACGCTATACTGCAGCTGATGATAGGTGGTAACTACATAGATCTCTGTCCCTTCTAGTGACCAAAACATAGCAGCTTTATGAATTTGATACTGTATCCAAACTAATTTCTGATTGCTGAGCTATGACTCAGTCCCTGCACAGCTGGAATTAACTACCAAAACCCCTCGTGTATTCCTCATGAGTCAGATTCTGTGAATTTTTATTCACATAATTCATGTAACTAGTTACGCTGAAGACAGCAGAAGTATTTGAGAGTACAAGCCCATGTCCATGCACTAGCCATGAGATCTATTGAACCTGTACAGTCTCTTTGCCAGTGAACCCTAACACATGTAATTCTGTGTCTGCCAGGAGCAGTTCCACACCAGCAGTAGGAGGGTCTCCAAATGATTGCTGGAGGTTAGAAGATAATGCTGAGTGGAGGCTGTAGAATGGTGGAATGGCTCATCTGAAACATGTCAGAAGCTGCTACTAAGTTTTTTCCCCCCTGAAAGAAAAATGAAAGCAAGCTAGAAATCAAAAAGCAATCTGAAAAGATAGCAGGAACTGTCCCACTCTAGGGTTGAATGACAGCTGATGGTCCCTTTCAATGAATGTTTTATTTCCTCACCTTCTCCTTCTCATCCTGCCTCTAAGCTGAGGTTGCTCTTTGTTGTCCAGAGATCAAAGGATGTACAATCTACAGCCACTGATTTTAAGCAAAGGAGCTTTAGACAGTGTCTTCTTGCTTTGTAAGTTTAACTAGCTCTAAAATGAAGAGTTTGTGTCTCTGCTAAAAAAACTCATACTGAAATTCAAATGCAATTGAAGAAACTGAATTTGCAGTATCTGCTTAGACACAACTCCAGATGCCATTAAAAGAGACCAGATGTCAAGTATTTTCTGTTATATTCTAAAACAAGGGGCAATAAAAGTTTCTATTTGACTTTACTCATTTTAACCTAATGGTGAATCACTGTGCAGATATGCCCACATATTTTAGCGATATAATCATGACATAGGAGGTATGGATGCTCTACAGCATCATGATAATACCAGCGTGTCGAAGACAGTGTTGAGGGAAATGATCTCCAGATTCTCTATCTTCATTGTTCTGGTCACAGATGAAGACTTGGTTTGACAGATACACAGGACTGAATTTTCCCACAGTTTCCACCAAAAGAGAATGGGAACTGTGTGCAGTGGGGGGGGGGGGCAGAATCACTCTTGTTTCTTATTCTACGTCACATACTTGATTTTGACAGGGCTAAGAAGTTCTTTTATATGTTCATTTTGATTACTGAGAAAAGTACTAAAAAGGAAAGGTCTGTGCTTGTGCTTTATGCAAGAGTGAGCTTCAGGTTTACCTCTCGCCTATCTCTTAACGTAGCTCCAGCCTCTGTGAAGCGCTAAAGAAAGTTCTTCATTTAAAACATATGAATCCTTGGACAAGATTGCTACCATGCTTCAAGTTGAATACTTGCTTGAAGATTCCTCTGGACCAGAGCCCGAACGAACTGACAGCTATATTCTGTCAGATGTCATTAGGGTGATGCTGGGATGGATACATGTCTCATTTTGCAAGTTTTCCAGAACCTCCCCAGTGTGGTGGGTTGACCCTGGCTGGACGCCAGGTGCCCACCAAAGCCACCCTATCACTCCCCCTCCTCAGCTGGACAGGGGAGAGAAAATATAATGAAAGGCTCGTGGGTCGAGAAAAGGACAGGTAGAGATCAGTCACCAATTACCGTCACAGGCAAAAACTCAGCTTGGGGAAATTTATTTGTTACCAATTAAATCAGAGTAGGATAATGAGAAATAAAACCAAATCTTAAAAACACCTTCCCCCCACCCCTCCCTTCTTCCTGGACTTAACTTTACTCCCAATTTTCTCTACCTCCTCCCTACCAGCAGCACAGGGGGACGGGGAATGGGGGTTGCGGTCAGTTCGTCACATGTTGTTTCTGCTGCTCCTTCCTCCTCGGGGGGGACTCCTCACGCTCTTCCCCTGCTGCAGCATGGGGTCCTTCCCACAGGGTTCAGTCCTCCACGAACTTCTCCAACGTGAGTCCTTCCCGCGGGCTACAGTTCTTCACCCACGGGCTACAGTTCTTCATGAACTGCTGCAACGTGGGCCCACAGGGTGCAGTCCTTCAGGAACAGACTGCTCCAGCGTGTGTCCCCCACGGAGTCACAAGTCCTGCCAGCAAACCTGCTCCAGCGTGGGCTCCTCCCTCCATGGGTCCACAGGTCCTGCCAGGAGCCTGCTCCAGCGTGGGCTTCCCACAGGGTCACAGCCTCCTTTGGGCATCCACCTGCTCTAGCATGGGGTCCTCCATGGGCTGCAGGTGGATATCTGCTCCTCCATTAACCTCCATGGGCTGCAGGGGGACAGCCTGCCTCACCATGGTCTTCACCAGGAGCTGCAGGGGAATCTCTGCTCCAGCGCCTGGAGCACCTTCTCCTCCTCCTTCTTCACTGACCTTAGTGCCTGCGGAGTTGTTTCTCTCACATATTCCCACTCCTCTCTGTGGCTGCAATTGCTGCTGCGCAGTAACTTTTTCCCCTTCTTAAATATGTTATCCCAGAGGTGCTACCACCGTCGCTGATGGGCTTGGCCTTGGCCAGTGGCGGGTCCGTCTTGGAGCCAGCTGGCATTGGCTCTACTGGACAGACAGGAAGCTTCTAGCAGCTTCTCACAGAAGCCACTCCTGTAGCCTCCCCCCCGCTACCAAAACCTTGCCTTGCAAACCCAATACACCAAGAATATTCCATTTCCATTAAAAAAATGTTTGTGAAGTGAAATCACACAGCACCACATTTGATAGCTTTCCATGAATGTGTTGAAAACATATATCTGGCCTGTCACTCTATCGTGGATGATCAAGATTCTGCTTTCGATGGGATCGTTCCTTGATTTGCAGCTGGTACCAGGTGTGTGCTGGATAAACTTTAGGTAGACCTTTACTGATACTGTATATTTCTGAAGCAGATCAAACAGAAATTAGAGAACCTGGCAGTGTTGTAGGAGAAATAAGCATTTCCAGAAAATGACATTTTCCATCTGTTTAATTTTTTTGTGGTGTTTGGGCTTTTCTGTGGTTTTCTGGAGCTTGCTTTGTAGCACTACTAAGAAAGTTGGTGTTTCAGGCTTCCTGGGTTTCATGAAAACCTTTGTTTTGGCTTTGGTTCATACTCAGGAATTCTGCACTGAGGGTTAGGGTTCAAACCCCAAATCTCAAAGCAATTCTGTGCTAAAATGATTGAGCTTTAGGCTGTTTATTTGTTGGAACCAGGGAACTTTCACCCAAACCATAGCGTCACTGAGGGCTCAACTGAAACCTGACCCTAGTTTTGCTAAAAAGCATCTCAGTTTTCTAGCTAGGTGTATAAATGAACAGCACAGTCCTATCTGCGCATTTCTCACTCACAGATAATTTTATCTCATAACACACCACCAAGGTATGAAAATATTTTCCCTGACTCATGCAGAGCTTGAAATGTTGGTCTGAGAGTAGATCAAGAGTATGTTTATACATGTAGGCACACACGGACAGAAACTTGCCCATGCACTGACCTGGCCAGCCAATGCAGGTTTGGATTTGAAAGCCATAAAGTTGAATTTTCATGATGCCAGAGTTGTCCTAAATGGGCAGGTGTTATTCAAATACAATGCTGCGGTAACGCAGCTGTATAAATTTTACCCAGGATCTGGCTTGTGCCTCAGCATCTCAAAGGAGGATTTTGTCTGCCTGTCTATTCTTGTGTGATGCCTCACAGAAAACAAATGGTCAAGCTAGGAGTCAAACTGAGGCTTGCTGTCCTGCGTTGGTGCCGTCCGACATGGCACCCGCATAGCCATCCTGCCCTCCTCCCTTCTACCGCTCAGCTGCAGAAACTTCAAGTCTGAAACCTGAAACTCCTGGGCCAGCCATTTTTGCACAGCTCTCTTCCTTCACAATCCATCCATTTGGGGAAGGAATGAAAGCTCACAGTCTGCCTCCTCCTCAAAACATTTCAAACTTTCACTTATCTTCACTTAGAATAACTTTCCTGACTGGAGCGGGAGTCCAGGCAGTCCTAATTTGTCCATTTGCCAGAACACTTTGTAAGCAGTCAGCCTCTTATCTTTTGTGTGCGGAGGGGGAAAAAAAAATGACCTTATTGCGCTAGCAGGTCATGTCATAGGTCATCCTTTCATTCTCCTCACAATCAACTACATTTGCAATCAAAGAGACAGCACATTTTCCACTAGCAAAACGCTCCTTTCAAAAGCAATTGGAATGCTTAGTGTGCACCACGCTTGTCCCGAGTCCATGAATTTTTAGGGGGAGAAGAGAATTAGGAAAACTGAAAGATACAGTGGATTTTGATCTCCCTGTTTCACAGAGGGATATAATACTATATTGCACAACAAGATGCTTTTTCCTATCAAACCTTCAGTAATTTCCTCTTGGGTTTTTTTTTATTTCACGATTGTCAGAGCCATCGCGAAGAGTGGGGGTCAAGTTTGTTTGCTTTTTTCCTTGTAATTTAAGCATTCCGTCCTGTCAGGGTTCACTTTCCAGTGACCTCTGAATTCATCTAAAATTGCCCAAAAGAACCCGAGTGCATACAAGTGTGGGAACTCATCTGTTTGTCATCTCCACCCGGAGCAGACCTGCAGCACAGCTTGCCATTGAGTCTAAGTAGAAAGGGTGAGCGTGTCTGTGCTGGCAGCGAAGGCTCGCAGGCTCTCTGAGCTGTATAAAGTTTGGTTGTTAGGCTTGGTATTAACAATTAACCTGAAAGCAGCCATTTTTATGACCCAGAGTTTCTTAAAAGAGTAGCAGCTTTTCGTGCCTTCAGTTTTATATGTTTGATCGGAGACATCATGCAGCTGGTTTCTGTAGAACCAAGGTGATCTCTAGGTGCATTTGAAAATCTTAGGGTGTGCTTTTGTTTTAGGAAATACACCTGCATTACCTGACACTGAGAACAGAGCAAGACCAGAACTAGGAAAAGATGTGTCTGTAATTATTTTCTTCTGGAATTTTCTTTAAGCTTTTTTAAAACACGTGATTTTTTTTTTTTGGTAGGTGAAGGCTTACATGTTTTTATTCCTGTAGTCTGTGAGATTGGATGATCTCCGTCTGTTTCTCTTGTATCTTTTCAGCTAGCATGAATAGAAAAACTGTACTTTCTCCTTTATTATCATTTATTAATGAACTGACTGTGTATTTAGAACATTTGGGTCTGTTTTAGTCTGTTCGTAAGCCTCCATATATGGTGAATTTATTAATGGAAAAATGGTAGAAGTAAACTAAGTAGTAAAATCCTCATATGTTAAACAGCTGTTTTAAATATGAATATAGTGTATATGTAGCATATAAAACCTTCAAAAAGAACTCCATGGAATGCTGGAATTCAGTTTTACTCCATTTAGTTTACAGTGTAGGTTTGCAGATATTATACAGAAGTTTTGAGGGAAATTAGGTAAGCACTGGATTTAGGGCAAATTATTTACAGCAAGATATTTATTTGATTAATTTAATTCCTCTTCTATACATGAATTACTTGCAAACAAATTTGTATTTTATAAAATGACTTTGTTATTCAAGTACAGCCAGGTCCATTGAAATCTCAGAATGACTCACATCATTGACTCCAGTGGGCTTTGAACCAGAGAGCCATCCAAGCTCTCTTGAAGGTAGTAGGAGAAGGACTGCCTCCTCAGTGAGTGTATCTCAACCTCTGTATTTTTTGCAAACTATTTGATTACTGTTTAGTTCAGTGGTTTTCAAACATTTTCAACTTCTGGTCCTCTAGCATTCATCTAGTGAAGGTATAGCACTCTGCATTTAAGCCTGTGGACAATTTCTTCTTGCCTTCTTTGTCACTTCTCACAGACTCTCAGAGTAGAAGTAGTGCATGGACTTCTATGGCTCTGCAGATCACAAGATAAAAAAACCCCACTTTGTCATAGACTAATCTGTTATTCATGAGAAATGAGCAGTCATTCAGTTACACAGACCTCACTTCTCAAATCCTCCCAAAGTATTTCTTTGAAAACACTCTTAGTTGAAACACTGGTGCAAATGCATATCCACAATGCAGTAACAAAATGTTTCCTTTCTGGGAAAGAAAGAAAGAAAGAAATTTTCATGACTTTCACATGACTGTTTGGGAACAGTTCTACACACTGATCAGTCTCATAAAGCTCTGCCATATGCCGGTTGGTATTTCCTCATTTCCTTATTTTTTATGTGTTGTTTTGTATGCTTGACAAACAAGCGATCAGATGAAAAAAAATAGCCTTTGACCCTATTTTCAGACTGACAGCTAGTAGTTTCATATTTATTTAGACAGATCCTGTAGGGAACAACCCTCCCTGGTGCTCATTACTCAGTGGACTGACATTTGCACCCACTTTGGAAAGCTTTAAGATCACTGATCCATGCTAAACCAGTACATTCCAGCGAACTCTTGTGCCAAGGGGCATTAGTTCTAACACATATCGCCTTTCAGGACAGGAAAGAAATGAAACGTTATTATCTAACATCAGTACATCTTCTTTGCCTTTGGCTATTGTTACAATAAGCAGATTCAATTAACTTCTTAATTTCCTTGTCAAATTTTTGGATTTCTCAAAAGCAGGGCATGCTAATAACAAGTTCAGTGAGATTCCCATCTTTTTGCAACCTGTTCAGCTCCTCAATGTGTTTCGTTGAAACTGTAGCCACCATACACCTAAAGGTGATATGCAAAATGGAGAAAGGGGATCGTGCACCTTTTACTTCTGTAAAAGACCTGATTTATTAATTTATTCAACATTTGTTTCTTTGTTGGTTGTCTAAGAAAACGTGAATAATACCCAGCTTGATCTGTGAGCGTTTTTCTGGAACACTTATTTGGTCTCAGTTGAATTTCTTTTCGATTTTCCAGATCCTCCAACTGATAGGCTAAAATTTCGCACAGGTATCTTTTGGGGCATTTATATTGAAAAGATACTGAAAAAAGCAAGCAACATAAAATTATCTAACAGGATCGCTAAAATTAAATTCTCCCTATGGACTGGCCTACACTAGTTTAGTTATTTATGTCTCTGATTCCAGTTTCACAAATAACCACTCAGCTAATTTCAGTCAGTGAATAACAAAGAAAACCTGAAACAATAACTGAAAACAAATAGTTGGAAACAGAATGATCTAGGTACTCTTAGCTTTTTTGGCACATTTTAACAAATACTAAAATACACCTACTCCCTAACTTGTACCTCTGCATCACTTTTTAATTGTAAACTTTGTTCAACTGCACTACAAGTACCTTCCTGATATAGCTTGCATGTGATGTGACATGAACTTATTCATTTGATTGACGTTCAGCACGAATGGCACACTACAAAATCAGATTATTTTATTTTAAAGTTAATTATGTAATTTCTTTCATTAGGTTGTCTAATTATTGCTTGTATAAAAGTTGTTTATCCTTATTGGAAATTGTCCTAAAGCTAAAGACTAACCTAGATCTACACTGTTGTTACTTAGATTCATTATTTTTTTCTGTCCTAGTCATTGCGAGACTGTTCTTTCTTGTGCTACCTTGTACATGTTTGAAGACTATTATAATTTCTCTCCAGTGCTGTCTTTCTATGGGTTTACCTCTTCCTTGAAATCCACTGCCTAAAACTTGGAACAGAACTTCACTTACAGTTTTGGCAGCACTAGTCAAAAGGATTGTTACTTGTTTCCAACAAAAGCATTTATACAGTGCAATATGATGTTTTCCTTCCCTCCCCCCCCCTTTAAGTTTTCAACTGCATGGTCTCATATCTAGTTTGTAAACCACTATTATCCCCAAAACCTTTTCTGCAGAAGTGATCATTACCTGTTCTGAATTTGTGCAAATGGTTATTCCTGTTTAGAGCCCTGCCATTGTGCATATTAAATCGCATCCTACTACTTTTTTTTTTTAGGATTGCATCCTACTGGACCATTTGACCACTTCCTCTGTCATTCTGAAACCTAGTCTTCTTCTTCAATGTGCCTGCAGCCCCTTTAAGCTTTCCCATTTCTTGAAAATGTAAGAAGCAATTTTATTAATGAAAATATGAAACTGGCCCAGGAGGGATGCCTAGGAAATGCCACATTATACAGCCTTGTAGTCTGCCAATGAGCCATTGCTCATTTCTTTTTAAGTATGCTTTTTCAGTCAATTCTATACAATAGTTTTGAATCATATAGGCGTCTGTCTTGGATCAATTATTTTTTTTTTTTTGTCTCCCTAATTTGCTTATGGTAATGTCACCTGAGACAATATAAAAAAGTTTCCTGAAGTTGAGATACAGCATCTTATGCTGCTCTTCTGCCCACAAAATCTCTTGCCTTACTAGTGTGGGAAATAAGGATTGTTTGACATGAATTGTTCTTGACTAATTCATGTTGGCAGCTACATACAAAGCTAGGGTCTATAGCAGTTTTATGGGAAAAAATATTTTGCACACAGAGGAACTATTATCTCCTATGAGTGTTCCTGAAACTCTCATTAATTGCAGTAACAATCACACTGTTAATGTTGCCAGCTCTCAGGATTTTATCGTGAGTCTCACAAGTAAATCCTTAGTTCCTGTACTCAAATGATTATCTGGGAATCCCAGATTTCTTCTTTGTAAGGCTGCATTTCTAGCCTTATAAGTGGACAAGTACTTGATAATGTGACCTCAAACGGATTTCAAAGGCAGCAGATGTCGTGGTTTAAGCCCAGCCGGCAACAAAGCTCCACGCAGCCGCTCGCTCACTCCTCCCCCCTGATGGGATGGGGAGGAGAAAATACAACAGAAAGCTCCTGGGTCGAGACAAGGACAGGGAGGGATCACTCACCAATTACGGTCCCAGGCAAAACGGACTCGATTTTGGGGGAAAAAGAAATCAGTTTAATTTGTTACCAATCGAATCAGAGTAGGATGATGAAAAATAGAACCATATCTTAAAGACACACCTTCCCCCCCGCCCCTCCCTCCCAGGCTCATCTTTGCTCCCGGTTCCTCTACCTCCTCCCCCCCAGCGGCGCAGGGGGGCGGGAATGGGGGTTGCGGTCAGTTCGTCACACTTTCTCTCTGCTGCTCCTTCCTCCTCGGGGGGGGACTCCTCACACTCTTCCCCTGCTCCAGGGTCGGGTCCCTCCCACGGGGGTCAGCCCTCCATGAGTTTCTCCAACCCAAGTCCTTTTCACTGGCTGCAGTCCTCTGCAAACTGCTCCAGCGTGGGCTCTCCCATGGAGTCACGGCCTTCTCTGGGCCCAGCCACCTGCTCCAGCGTGGGATCCTCCACAGGCTGCAGGGGAATCTCTGCTCCAGCACACCTCCTCCCTCTCCTTCACTGACCTCGGTGTGTGCATGGTTGTTTCTCTCACATCCCACTCCTCACTGTAGCTCCTCTTCTTCTTCTTCCATCTTCTTCCTCTCCTTCTCCCTCTCTTTCTCTTTTTTACTGTAGCTCTTCTTCCTCATCCTCCATCTTCCTCCACC
The DNA here is from genome assembly GCF_018139145.2 of Gymnogyps californianus. Taxonomy (NCBI): domain Eukaryota; kingdom Metazoa; phylum Chordata; class Aves; order Accipitriformes; family Cathartidae; genus Gymnogyps; species Gymnogyps californianus. Next base: position 27,084,077 of record NC_059473.1, read on the forward strand.
TTTTTCCTCTCTCCTTTTTACTCTCACCCTCAGCAGTCTTTTCCCCTCCTTAAATACGCTATCACCGAGGTGCAAGCACCCTTCCTGATTGATTGGCTCAGCCTTGGCCAGAGGCGGGTCTGAGTTGGAGCCAGGGAAGCTTCTAGCAGCTTCTTCCCATCGCTGATTGGCTCGGCCTTGGCCAGAGGCGGGTCCGAGTTTGGAGCTGGGGAAGCTTCTAGTACCTTCTCACAGGAGCCACCCCTGTAGCCCCTCCCTCGCTACACAAGCCCAACACAGAGACAAATAGTAAGAAGTCAACGGTGACTAAGTGTTTTTAAAATCTCATGATTTTGGGACACTTGAGATGCTTCCAAGCGTGAGAGTTGGGATGGCTGTCATGACATACATCAATTCAAAAGGCAATGCTGCAGAAAGCTATATCCTCCTTTCTTAGCATTCTGCATGAAGGAAATAATATTCTAGTGAGACACTTACAAAGTAGTGGAGATGACCTATTGCAGCAAAACCATTATACCAAAGTGCAGTTCATTCAAAAATGTAGAGCTGCTGGCAAGGCAGAGCCAATAATCACTTCTCTGCCTGTTCCACTCTGACTTATTTCTGTAGTTTGTTCTGGCCTATTTCTGTTGTAAATAACATAAAAGTAGGTTATGAATGTAACACACTCCAGAAGAGAAAAAAAAAACATTTTTGTCTGCACAAGCTAGGCTACTGCTTTGTGAGCACTTTGCATGTACTTGCTTTTCCTAATCCGTGTGTGTCATCAGTTTTAGTCAAGGGATCACAGAACCCCAGACCAGAACCAGAATCTTGAAAGACCTCATATTCCAGTTAAACATGTACGTAAATTTTAGATTTTGCAAAAATGTTCAACCCAAACTACTGAAAACCTGGCAGGCATTTGGGGACCTAAATGGGAACTCAGCACTCCAGAAAACCTTGCCCTAAATTAGTTTATCTTGTGGTTTGTGGGAGTCTTTTGCACAGCAGCAGGGGAGAGAAAGGTATGCTAAAAGGGAGGCAAATGTGGTTGCAAAGCCACGGAAATTGGAAGGGGAGGTAGCGAGGGGCAAGAAGGGAGGAATAGGAGCACCTGAAACAATCTTCTGAAACTGTGGATTTCAAGCACCCATTGCCCTTATATCCCTCATTTGTCCATCTATTCTTTCATGCTGTCTGAGATCAGCTTTATGAAAGTTAGAAATGTGTTTATGTAAGCTATAGCCCGGACCAGAGGCAAGCTTTGTGCTGCTCCAGCCAGCTCAGGGAGCACTGAAGGGAAGGAGGTGGGGAAAGGGGCTCCCTTTCAGTTTGCTTTTTAAAGCTGCCTCCCTGTGGGTTTCAAGGCTGAGATGGTTGAAAATCAGCTACCAAACACTTTGATTTTCAAATACAAAAGTTAAAACATGGCCAAACTTGTAGATACTTCCATACTGTAGAAGAGGCTGGGTATGTGCCTACCTACATACCCGGCCACAGGCATAAATAAAATGTTACGGGCATAAACGTGGGCAGAACCTGCTATAACATACTTTTTACCATTCCTCCCCTCCCCAAAGATACTGAACTACACACTTAATCTACCTGAGAGTTTCTTTTTTTTTAGCATCACCAAGCACAATAACATCAGAGTACTACAGAGGTTAATCAGGTAGACATAGTAAGGTTCATAAAGGTCTTTGGGAAACTTTTGTTCTTAGTTTCCTGTTTATATAGTAGTGTACCTTGTGCATATTTGTTCTGTAGGGTCTTTTTCTTTTTTTTTCCCCTGATAAAATATTAACCAAAAAAGCTCTAAAGGTGCTCAAAGTCTGGATTAATTTGCTTTCTGGAAACGTATCCACAGCCAAGCATCTTTGATTGGGAACATGGTCTCATGCAGCTTTTGTCAGCTGGGTTAAGCAGAAAAGCACAGCTGTCTTACTAGGACGTGCATAAAGATGTACTTGCTGATGGTTTAGGTTAGGTTTTTAAAGCATGTTTTGTTTTGGTGAGGACCTAGGTATTAGTATGGGGGTGTGTTAGGAGCCTGGCAAGTAGAAATAATTGCTTGACAGAGAAGATTTAGTAACACTAGACTGCAGTGAATTTTCATGTAAGCAGGCTGTATTGCTCTGAGATAGCGTGATGGCACCACAAACCAGGAGATCTGAGTCCTGACTAGTTTATACTTTGTAGATGTTGAAATAAATTTTTATTCTGTTTCATCTTTCCTGTTTGGGGTTAAATTGTCCAATATCCTTGTGCAGATGTGTAAGGAGGATGCTAAGGACTACTGTATTCAAGGGAACTTCACTCAGATAATAGGCAAGGATTTTCTGAAGGAACCTCGTCTGATTCCTCCACACCTTTGAGCATAGCTGGCTGAGTGTGCTGCAGGCCCTTCGGGCAAAATAAGATGGTGCAGGCCGTGCATGCCATTGGAAATGGGGTAGAGAAGGGAGGGAGTGGAAATGCTGGGATCTAAAGAGAACCAGATCTCCTAGGCTTTTATAGGAATTTGGGGGGAAAAAAAAATTTTAGTAGTGTAGAATGCGCTAGAACAGCAGACTTGAGAGTGTCCTCATCAGAGTGGGAAACCAGAATTACACTAATAACCAGGTCTCTTTCTCGCAAGCATCAGCAAAGTAGAGACCGTGAGATCTCTTCCCTATAAACCTTAGATTTATCTGTATTACGTTTATCCATACAGTCTAGTTATAGTCCTAGGTAGCCTATATTATTTTACATCAACAAAAAGAACTTTAAAATGGCCTTAGAGTATGCCATAATGATGCATTTTATGTCTTTATTCATTGGTCCCTGTGCGTGAAGTTTTATTGTATTGTATTTAGTAATATATGGCAGATATAAAGAGGCAAGAGACACTGCAGATCTCAGTGGTTCATTAGTCCTGCACTTTATCGTGTTTTAAAACTTCTCCTTCTCCAGACCACAAAATAGCTTCCTCCTGTATCGTGTGTATTAAGTGTGAATCCACAGAGGGAACTTTTAAATGTTGCTGCTCCAGAAATAATGATTCCTCTGTATCTCTTCTGGTATAATTTATTGTTCTGGAGGAACTTCCCTGTGTAAATGCCTAGCCCTGAATACAGTCACTTTTATCTAGAATCCAGTGCATGTATGTAAGTAATTTTGGCTCAGCTATAAGGGCATGGTTAATGAAATAGTTTCAGAAATACTCATGTGCTCTGTTTCCTATTGTAAAGGCCCATCTCCCTCGTTAGTAGGTACAGAAGACTATTACCAGAAATCCCAGGCCGTTTTCAGAAAATCCTTAATGAATCAGTCTAGGTGGGCATTTGCTCCTGAGATAATATACATGAAATGTCACCAAAAAAGGAATTATAATAAGCAATCCTCAAGAGAGTGCAAAAAAAGTCGCTGAGGGCTTGGTGCCATTCCTCTCAGAGGGAGGCCTTTCCTCTCCTGGTGGAAAGAGGCCAGATGCTGAATTGGGAAGAAAAGAATATGAAATAATATTTTTCCTAGCATGGTTCCAGTACCTGGATGATGATCTGATGGCTTGGATGGGAGTTAATCCAGTTTTTTAACTGGACTGACTTTTCTGATGGCTTGGATGGGAGTTAATCCAGGTTTTTAACTAGACTGATTTTTTTTTAATAGAAAAAGTAAAGAGATTTGTTTGCCAGCAGGGGACAAATTTTCATGCTGTCAAATTAAGCTGCTCCTCACACCTAGTTTTCATTTGAATCTACACCACCAATTTAGTCTTGATGAGATGGGCCCATAAATCTCAGCCAGAAGAATTATACGACCTATTCATTTTCCTTCTGCCACAGCCACCAGCATCCTCTGCTATACTATTCTAGTGGTAGAAACTTGTGAACCACTGCAGCGACAAAATACTCCGGTCGTTCAAAACCTTACCCTGCCCAAGGGCTGAGGGTACTAGAGGCCTGACTACCCATGGAAGCGTATGACTTAATCAGCTCTCGCTCCCTCTGAGGTTAAAATGATGAGGCATTGACAGGCTGCAAACAGGCTGCCGTGGCTTCCAGCGCTGCCTACCCTCTCATAGTGTTGAAATGCCGGGCTGCTATGACACCTCCCAGGGGAGCAGTGCTTCTGCTGGGTGAAAACTGACCCAGAAACCTCACCCTCATCCTCCCAAGCCAGCCAGTGGCCCTTCTGTGCCTCTTCAGTCCTCGGCATCTCTTCGTGGACCTGCTTACGGCCGTGAAAAATATTCTCACTGGCTTGAGTGCAGCTGATCAGTAGAGCAGATCTGGCCATGAAAGGCAAAAACGAGCTTTGTGTGAACAGTGGTCCTATAAGCAGAGGTTGCTCGTATCAGTTGCAGCTGCAGGTCTGGCCCCTGGAGCACAAAAATGGAGGCTGGAGGAACTCCTGCTCTTTGCTTGCAGGACCTGTGTTTTAACAGAATTATCAAGTAACAGGCTGAACGCAGAAGTTTGTGACGCCGTCAAAATAGGATGGTCTGGAGAGGGTTTTGTCCACCTGAAGAAGTGTTGTATCTCTCATTTGGGTTACAGCAATTGCCTTGTTATCCTCCAAGGTGCTGCACATTTTATACCCGAGCAGCACACCCGAAGTCACATGCCCAGGTAGGCTTCCATCTTGTTTTCCAGAGCCGTTAAGTTCGGTGTTCATGAGCACTGGGTTAACCGTAACTTCCTCAGAAGTTATTTACCAGTTCCTTGTTGCTGTGTGACTTTCACTAAACTACATGCCTCGTACGAGTCCACTATTTTATCTTTCAGCACCGAGGAACAGTTGCTGCTGGACTCAGGAGACATTTATCAAAGACATGACTGCTGATTTACTACAAAGGGCTGCTGAATTCCTCTAGGAACTGTCTTTTGGCCCATTGCTATAAATTTTGCACTGTAGAATTGGCAGACTGTAACAGCTTTTTGTAACTGTGTACTGCAAAAAGAAGCCCTGACCTCAAAAGACCTAAATATTTTAAAATAAGAAGTTGTGCAGTGGTTTGGGTGTTAGGCTAAAATGTAGAATTAAAATATTGAATCTCTTGGATATACAGTAAGACACATTGTCTCTTTTTCATAAAAAATTAATCTATGATTATCATTTTTTAGACATTTTTTGATTTAGTGATGGGGTTTTGTGCCTATGGAGCCAAATGCATAATCACATGCTGCATGGCTCAGTATCAGTGCATGGTTTTCTTCTGAATAATGAAGCAAAAGTGCATTTAGCTACCTGATTTTAATTCTTTTTAGTATTCTTGTGTTCCAGACTAGGAACAATATTAAAGACACAGCTGCATGCCTGAGAACAGTTGAAGCCCAGTTGGCACAGGGGCTGGTTGTACCCTCCCATTTTACCACACAAACAATCTGGATACAGGAGAGGAAGCTCTAAATCAGTGATACAGAGTGGTACAAATGCCAACATTTGCTTACATAGGGATGCATACAGAGCACTCCTGGGAATTCACGGTCAGGCAGGTGTTTGAACCTGTAAAGTAAAGGCGTGAGTTTGCCTTTGCAGCACACTAGAGATGCCAGTGGAAAATCTGGGACATTGTAGGACAACCTGGTGCATGGGTCACTGTTCAAAGCCATTTGAACATTATAAAGATAGTGTTTTGTAACCAAGAAAAGCAGACATATGCCAGTTCCTCTTCACCTGGTCTGTCTCCCTCCCTGCCCACCATCCCGCAGAATATTGCAGAGGGTGTTTCTGCAGTTATGTTGATGTTCTTGAGTGGAGCTTGGACGATCTATACAGCCTCACTGCTGGGAAGGGACCATTGCAATGAATTCCCATTTTATAAGTCGTTTTGGGAACAGGAGAGTTGGTTCAGCTTTTGTATATGGGGCAACTGGCCAGACAGGGCAGACTGATGATACAAAGGAGTGATAATGGGGGGAGAGAGAGCATCTGGAGACAAAGGAAAGTCAAAGACACAGAAGAAGCTGGTAGCTATAGGAGAAAAGGAGAGACAGAGAAAATCAGTAGGGAGTGAAAGGTGAGGAGTCTTAGTGGAAAGAGAAACTATGAGAAGAACGAACAAAACAGCAAGGAGACTGACAAAAGATGCAGCAAATAAAGAGTATGTGAAGAGGGAGGGATAAAAAAGAATATTTCACATCTGCTCATGGGGTTCAGATGACAGTTCCTGCTTAAATTCATGGTACATGTGTGAACATGCAGGTTCCCTAGGTGACTTTGAAAATCTCAGCCAGGAAATCCAGCCAGCCAGCAACAGTACCTCAGACAGGAAGCGTTACCTCTAGAAAAGCCAGTTCAGGAGCTGAATCGCATCAACTGGCCAATTTTATTTTATTTTTTAATGGAAAAAAATGAGGTTAGGAAAAGAGAAATGGCTGCTGCTTGTCTAATAAGGGCATTTCAGACTGTGTACATGCTCTAATATTTTCCACTGGAGGAATACAGAGCCTTTCCTCATTTCCCATCGCCTTTTGGGACTTGTATTCTGCACCGAACTTGGCTTCTTCTCTTGGCATCTCCTTCTGCTTGCTTTTGTTTTTCTTCTCTGTCTCCATTGCACAGGGAAAGGAAGGAAGCCGCTGGGTGCTGGGAAGGAGCCTGCCGCCTGCCCCCTCCCTGCCTGCCCTTTTCCAGGGGACCTCGCTCGGAGAACTGGGGAGGCTGGCTCCATGCTGCATGAGCTTGCCATCAGCTGTGACCTGCGCTGCCTCAGATTTCTGTGGTATTTGCAATAAGATGAGTAGATGTGACTGTACCTCTTTTACTAGTGCTTCTGTAAAGCTATTAGTTTTGCATTATAATCAGGTGCAGAGTCTGGCACTGTCGTTGTGCCCTTCCTAGGCGGGTGGCCATTAGCCGTGGCCCTGGAAGCGCAGGAAAGGTGGCTCCCGCAGCCAGGTCTGCTCCCTGCACTGGCCTTCTGCATCTCTCCCCCATTTTGGAATCAATGCTTACCATCAGGTTTATAAGATGCTAATACAGGGCAGTTTTTTGACTGCTACTTAGCATAACCCCTCCTTCCCTTAATATAATTCCCATCAGATTTAGGGTAATACTCTGGTTTGTGAATTTTCACACCTACAATTCTACTTCTTCCGCTCTATACATGTAAATAAGGGGTAGGACAGGTGATGGTCTGCAAATTTACCAAAAAGAACAACCAACAAAGTTCATCAGCTGGAGCTTTAAAGGCAGCATATTTAACACACATGGCTAAAATCAAATGTGCACTAGCTGTTGGTTGAAATCACAGTATGTTTTCATCAAAATACGGTTCTGGAGGTGCTCTTCATTCCTGCTTTGCTGGCTTGCATATTATAATTTAATCCCAAAATCCAGAATTTGGCTCTGTCTCCACACAGTAAGTGGAAATCTGGTTCTTTGTGTTTCCCTAATTTGTATTATTTATAATAACAAAAAGTCTCCTGAGCTGGTGGTAGAAGTCAAATGACAGACCCTTCACCTATTATGCCATGTTTTTTATCAATTAGCTTGCTGAATATTCCAGATGAAACCAGTGTTTGTATTGGCCAGAATCCGGGCTGTACCTGAAAAAGTATTTTAGTGAAATGAACATTAGGAAAGCTTTGGAATATTAAGCCAAAAATAGATTTTTGTGCTTAAATAAAATACTCTCCTTAGCCCGTTGCACACATAGTGTACTATTAAGCTGTTATTTCAAAGACTGGCCTATTTTCAGACTTTCAGCATCTGTAAAAAAATTAATAATGATAAAGAGGGAATTCATATTTTCAGGCTTTTAAAAAGCCCATTGTGTAAGTCATCAGCCTTTACAATAGGCATCTGTCTGAAAAATATTCCTCAAGCTTTCACATGAAGTGGTGCTGTGTTCATTAAACACCCTGCTTTTGTAGTCCCCTCTGGTCAAAGATAAAATGCTTCTGAAGAGCCTTCCAAAGTAGATTTGTGAAACCACATATATTTCTGTCTTGAGGAGAGCCTACCTCGATGCTCACAAGCTACAACAGACACGGCATTTATTGATGGCTGCATCAAGAGCTGAGCAAATTTATTTCACATGAGTAAATGTTTCAGACGAGATGAAGGATGGGAAGTGAATTATCTTCCAGGCAATAACTCATGCTACATACCCACATGCATTTTACAGAACTAGGCTAAGGGACTACTGGGTATGTTAGGACTGCAGACGCCTTTTGTGTTTTCTTTCCTTTTTAGGACATACTAGAGCTGTATAATTAAATGGAGATTATTGGCAACATTATTTAGCAGTCATTATGGAGTCATTAGGGTTCTGCTTGGGCAAGAAGATAAGTCCCCTTCCTCTCTCACACTTAATGCTTCTATCAACAGCTTAGAAAAGTGGTTCACAATGAATTGCTACTTAAGTAGTCCTATCTTCCTCTGCAATCTCCCTCCTGTTGTTCTTCCCTGTGGGCTAGCTCAGAGGGTCAGTACTCTTAGCTTGCCTGATGTAATGCAGACTTTCCGATAGCTTTTGGCACTTTGCAACTGCTCCTGTAAAAAAAAATAAAAAAAAAAGAGGAAAAAAAAGGGACTCACAGGGGATGATGGAGAAAGAGTCACTGCTGATCCAAACAGTGATGCCTTTCTTGTACTTTGTTCTGTAAGTAACAGACTGCGCTGTGTTAGGTCGCTCTCTGTAGGCTCCTCAGACACGGCAGCGCTCTCCTTCCTCCGCAGCAGATGCTTCACACCGTGACATTGCACAAAGCTCCGGCTTGCTCCATGAAGAAGGAGTTATGCCACCTAACTGCTTTCCAGGCTCCGTGGCTCTCTGGTGGCTGCTCTAACACAGGCTTTTTGAGGGCTGGATTCCCTCCATACCACATGGTGGAAGTGGGCATATAGTCTGGTGTCATTACATAGTGGTTAATAATTCTGCAAAAGTGTGTGTGTGTGTGTGTGTACGTTAGAGCTGGCCAGAAAAGGAAATGTCTGTTTTGTGGGAAATTCCAGGTTGTCAACATTTCATTTTGTTCTGCGCTGGAATGAAACATCAACATTTCCCAATACCTGGCAAAATGGGAAAGTCTGTGTCGGTGCCTGCCTTCCTGCCGGTCAGTCCCTTTAGCTGCCAGCCAGCCAGCCAGTGCTGTGCAGCGCCCGGGCACCAAGCACCGTGGGCCTCAAGCATGCCGGGAAGGGGGCAGAGGGCTGCCAGCTGGACAGGCTGCCCGGGGAGTTTCCAGAGAAAGTTTAATGAAATCAGCATGCCGCTTCTGACAGGCAAACAAACAGCTCTGTATTTTCAAAGCAGACCATTACCGTGTTTTGTTTTCTTACGTTTTAATTTGAAATTTTGTTTTAGACAAGGCGAATCAAATGTCTCTTCCTTTTCAGTTGATCACCTGATAAACTCCAAACCCGAGAGGCCCAAGAAATGCACTGACTGAGAAGCAGAATGGAAGACTGTGCACGTATGCACAAAAGAAGTGGCAGTATTTTCTGCTCTTCCAGGACAAAATGCTCTTTCAGAGTTGTGTGCCCTCAGCTGGAGGATGTCGCAAAAAAGCACCCAGCACTTCCCAGGATAAGTCCTTTAAAATAGGAAAAAAAAAGTAAGAGTTTTAATTATGACTTTTCTTTTTCTACTGGAGCATAACTGAGGATTTAATTTTATAGGCTTCACTGCTGAACACTCCAACACTTTCTGTTTAATGCATATTGGTGCAGAGGTGAGGGGTAAGAAGTGCATTACACCAGTGTGGAGCCAGTAGGGGCTAATCCTGCGAGGTGCTGAGCACTGGCAGTTAGCAGGAGCCAGGGCTTACCAGTCAGAGATGGAGGAATACATTTCCACCTTAAACCAGTAACAGTGACATTCATTCTTACTGTGCATGTCTAAACCAAGTTCCCGGGTACAGTCCCACACCCTGGCCACCGCTGAATTTTGTGGCAGGACACAACCTTTTCTCCCTTGTCTCTGCCACGTCCTCCCCATGTCCCCTGAACACCAGGCCCATGCCTCCCCGGCACTGGACCTGGCCACCGATGCTAACGGGAACTTTGCCGGTAATTCCAGCGGTACCAGGCCTTTGTTAGAGAATTTTGCCGTCAGTTTTAATGGCGGTAGGATTAGACCATGGAGTTAATATAAGATGAAGAGGCAAGTGTTCTGGGACATTAGCAAAGCAGTATAGATGACTGCAATCTACTGCCCTAGGGTAAGCATCTCAAAATACACTTTTTCCCTAGAAATAAAGTCTTTCCTCTATTTTAAAAGCTTTTTCTTTTTTTTCCTCAAATGAAAGCAATGCTGTACCTCTCACTAAACTGTTGGACATTTCCTTCTAAGTAGATGTGTATATGCTGTTGCAGACACCTGCCTGAAGTATTATTTCCATTATACCTCAGAGATATTTAACAGCTAAGCAGTGACAAAGCTCTGAGACAGATAAGATACTAAAAACATACATATATATACAGAAAGATGACATTAAATTTGAATAGCAACCTACCATAGAGCTTTGATTTTAAGAGGGAAGTTAATATAATGACAAAGCAAGAAATCTAATATGCAGAGCCAGTGACTTCTCCATATATTTTAAATCCTGCAGCTCATCTTGTGAGTCAGTTGATCCCACTGAGTATGTTCAGGTCTGGTCTGAATTGCAAATGGAGCTCACCCTGGCAACGTTATTTTGGAAACAGCAGCTGGGCAAATGGCATGCAGGGCGGACAAAGCCCCAGTAAGGCACGTGTGAAGGCCTGAGCAGAAGTGGCAGAATTTCATAGTCATTACTGCAAACTTTTTCACTGTTATGCATGAGTAGTGACAGGCTTGCATTGTTAATCAGAGTAATTAGGATTTAGTTGAGGCATGACAATAACCTGTGCCTCATAAAGGCCTGAAGGCAATCCATTTTCTTCCCTTTTCCTAGGAGTCTCCTATTGTGATTCGTAGATAGCCCAGCAGGAATGCAATCAGGAAATCTCCAGTGAATCAGTGTCCCTAAATCTTCAGGCTTGACAGGTTGAAGTCTGACAAGCTATTAGAAAAAAGTACTCATCATTAGGCTGTCTAAAATAGACTTAACTTGTTTCTGTCTGTATTCATTGATTTATCTGCAGAATGATATTGTTTGAAGCTTAGATTACTCATGCTGCCGCCAGCTGACATAGCCTGTATGATAAAATGACAAAGCGTGTCTCTGGCTAAACATACAAGTCTTTCTGTCTTTGCTGTTTCATTGCTTTTGACTCATTCTATAGTAACAAAAAGTTGGTTCAATATTATTGTCAGAAACAAAACCAGAAATATACTGAATGGTTTAAAGCAATTTTTGACCACCCCAAACCCTAGTATCTCTGACAAATATGGAAGGATAGTGTCAGCTTTCCCCAGATCATTTCAGAGCAGTGATTTCTAGGCTGTGGGCTATGCACGTTGCTTCACGGAGTTCAGAACTAGGCTTATTACAAAATCTCTGATAAAAGCTCTCCTTTATGCATGTCTTTTCCTCTCCTAAGCAATGTTTTAATTAAAAAAAAGAATTAAATTTAAATTTTATTTAAAATAAACTGATTATGTCTATAATACATTATTTGAGTTGTGAGATTTACTTCAGAGTTATTCTTATACTCTTCTCAAGCTTTCATACAAAAAAAATCACATCAGATTGGAAAATTTCTGAACAGATTTTTCTTGAACAGGATTGCATTCTTATTTGTCATTTACAATTCCATCTGTTTTTCCAGTCTTCCTGTCTTATTTCTTCCATTTTTTAAAAATTACTAGCTTTCTTACAGGATTCAAATCTCGAAGTGGAAAATAAAGAACTAATTCAGCTCTTCTTTCCCATTGGCAGGAATACTGTCATCCTACTCTCTTGAAAAAAAGCATCTATTTTGCACCATTATGCATGTAGAACATATACGCATAAGCAACCTTAAACATGTATTTGTATACACTTGCATATACATATACATGTAGTATGTATGTGGTACATTATCTACATAAATTCTCCTGTTTGTGAAAGACATGTAACATGACCTCTAAAAAGAAATAAAGATTCACTTGTTATTTAAAGCAGATAGATAGAAATACAGAGAAGTAGCTTCATAAATACTTATTTACATTTGCAGATATTAAAGAAAAGAAATATGACATGGCACAAGCATGGTCATATTCCTCCAAAAGGATCAAGGGATACTTCACGACATAGCAGTCAAGTCCCAAGTTTTATGGAAACATGACATTCTTTGTATTGCATTCTTCTTTTTAGTAGCTGCATTAATAATATGTGCCCCTTCTTACATTTACATTGTGTTGTATTTCCATTTATTACTTTAAGAAGATCCACGTATAACTTGCTAAGAGAGACAGCACAAAAACTCTGTAAGGTTTTCCTAACGCTCTGCACAAAGGCTGAAGCTGCAGTTAGAACTTATTGTGGCTTATTTGTAGTCTTCACACACGGATTTGCTGAAGGAGGTTTACCATACTGCATCTTGCACAAAAGGTGAAATATATGCAACCAAACTGATGTTTCCATGTAGCCAGGCATCACAATCTAATCACGCTTCAAGTTTTTCACAAAGATAATTTTAAATCCTTTTGCAGAGGACAAAGAATTCAATATGGCACCTTGATCACAAATTGTTTACTAGAATTTAATATAATAGAAATCTACATTAATGTACTTTCAGGAACAACCAGAAATACTCTCTTCAAGTTCTTACAGCATGCCCATCTCTCTGGTATGTGAATGTATAATGCTAGGTACTACATTAGCCCCCCTCCTCCACCCCGATGATGCTATGGATGATGTTAATGTAGATCTGTGCAAATTTATGAAACAAACACTGATGGAACATTAACCTCTGAGCTAGTATGTGAATCAGATGGAGAAGGTTTTTCATGACAGCTTTCCCTAGGCCCTTTCATTTTTTTATTTTGTTGTCTGATTTCTATGCTTAGTGAACATTTAAAAACCATTTCAGAGACTTTTGGGTTCATTAGTAACTTATAAGTCTCCACCAAAATACTTCTGAAAAATAGTTACTTGGGGAATTATATAAAAATGAGGAAGCTCTTTAAGGGAGAATTGCAAGTAGCAGTTAAAAGAGTAAAATATTTGCAAGTAGCATGCATACTTTTAAAAGAATAAATGTATGCCAGTCATCAATAGCATTGATAAAAATGGACTCTGAATGAGCCACAGCCAGAAGCAGCAGCTGGCTTAGTTAAACAGCAGTGTAATAGACACCATTCAAAATGAAAAGACATCTTCCAAAATATGGAAGCTGTGTCCAAAGAAAGAAAACAGAGGAAGAGTATAATCCTCAGCAAAATAAATGTTAAACCACAGCAAAGCAAGCCAAAAATATTAGTGGAAGCAACTTGCAGAAGTAATGAGAGCTAACAGTAAAGCCTTTTGTACATACATCAGAAGCAGCACAGTTGGACAGTTAGCAGGATGAGAAGAAGCAGCAAAGGAAGATAAAGACATTATGGAACAGCTAAATGAATTATTTGCACTAGTTCCCGCTGTAAGTGAGGTGGGAGTCTTTCACACTGGTGTCATTCTTTACACAGAATGAGTCTGTGCAAACTCCCAGATTGGAGTGTTGGAGATTTTAGAGCAAATCGGTACCACAACAGGTCAGTAACAATAGATGGTGTTCACACAGGAGATTTGGAAGAATTCAAATATGAAATTGTCAGTCAATCAACTGTCATTGTGACTGATCAAATCAGCACCAGTGTCAGGATAACATGAAAGGTATAGATAATGGGAACAAGAATAGTCAGAGGAGTTTTCTGTAAAGGACTCTAAAAAGATAATGCCCTTCCACTTGCAAAAGTGATGACCGAAAGGGTAGCATGGTGAAAATATCTAAAATTATGAAGATACGAAACTTTTGCAACAGTACAGGAACTAAGGCCCATCATTAGACAACAGGAAAATATAGAAAAAGGAAGTGATTTTTTTGTTCAGCACATCATTAAATTGTGGAACTCCTTGCTGTGGGATGGATGCTGTGAAGGACAAACAGGTGAAGTTTTTTTCCCCTGAAATTACTGGATTAGACAAATTCGTGAAGATCAGATGCTTTGTTGGGTATTAATAAGTGGTGGTTTACATGCTGCCTCTGCCTCAGGAAGTAGTTAAGTTGCTCAGTGTTGGAAGATGGGAAGTAGGCAATAGCTGAAGAGCAGACACGCTGAAGAAGGGTACAAGATGAGCCCTACCTTAATTGAACCTGCTGCCAGAGATAAAACACTGTCAAAGAGACATTGGTCTGGGCCTGTGTTATATTTCTTATGCTTTCACCCCATGAACTAGGCTTTTTGTCTTTATAATTCTCCTCATTTCCAGGGATGCTCGCTTGTGTGATAGTTTTCCTCTTCTGACTGGATGACTGGGCACAGCCTTGGGCAGGAGAAACATGAGAGAGATACCTAAAGGAGGAGCCTTTTGCAACCTTTGAATAAAAATCTGTTAAATAATCTCATCATTTTCTGTCTACCTTCAAAAATAATGTGATTCAACAAACAAAACAACTGACCACAGTGAATTTTTCCACAATGTTTTTTGCTTTACTGTGTAAATAGTTTAGTATTACCAGCTTTTATCACCTCAGCATATATTTAGCCCTGTCTTTGCTTTTGGGTGGGGACAGGAATGGCAGGTAAGTTCTCCCACTGGTATTGCTTCTGACTTGAAGATAGCAGAATGTGATTTATTTTCTTTAGCCACAAGACCACGACACAGGACAGATAAAGTGGTTTGCTCCTGTGTATGCAGGAAAACCTCCAGCCAAGCCAGAAACCAAATCCAGGATGTCCGAGTCCCATTTCCCACCCTGACCATTGGAATGTCCTCTGTAATCAGTAAGAGTGTGCAAATCATTGAGGTTTCACTTCAGAATCTATTCCAGGTATATTTGACTGTGATATGTCTTTTTAAAAAAATGTTTTCCATGCTCTATCATCAAAAATTTCAGCTTGAACACAGTTAACTCAGCCCAAGTTTTGGAAACAAGATTTAGGCCCTTCAGGGGATTGTCCTTCCCTGGTGTTGTTAATCCTGTGGTTTTTAAGGCATTTTTTTCATAAAAAGGAAATGTGTTTTGTTTTACTTCAATGTTTACAAGTGTTTGTCTGGGAAATATAGGATTATAAAGGAACACATTTCAAGCACCACGCTGGGTGTGTTAGTGCTTTGTATTCTGCTACCACATCTGAACTTCCTTCATGTTGTGTTTCATAATGTCCCAGACAAATAAGAATGAGATCATATTTGCTAGAATTGTTTAATAGTCCGTGGTCTGACCCTGAAAAAGACGAGGCACGTTAGCTTTCCGTCACCCTGGATGGGAACGGAGGTTGCACAGCATCTGGCAGGATGTTCTCAGCACCTCACAGAATTTGTGCTTTTAACTTAAGTCCCAGACCACATCTATTTTCTTCAATATACTGCAAACATATAATTACAGTTAGCACAATTGGTACTTTCACTTTTAACTAAAATGCCTCTACCCAGCAGGCAAAATAATAATGATGAGATGACATTGTGATGAATGATGATGCCTCCAACGAAGTGCTTGAGCCGTAAATGGAAAGAGACAGTAAATTTCATCCTATTTTTTGAAATTGCATATACTGCAAATCCATTTTAAATGAAAATTAAATAATGCATTTTAAGCTACAAGTCACAATAGGCTTAATGCAATAATGCATCAACTTCTCTTGTCCTCAGTTCAAGTCCTGGCAGGGAGTTTCAAGACAATGCCTAATAAAAGACACATTGATTTGAGGGTGGTTCCCTGTGATAAGGCTGTTTCCAGTTGTAGCTCTTTGCAGGCTTTCATTTTAAGGAATAAAGAAGAGGAGGTGAAGCCAGCAAATTGGGTAAAGAAAGATAAAATGTGCAAAACACAATGTGTTTGGGGCACCCTTGTCCTGCTATCTGTACAATTGTACAGTCCATTGATTACAGTGGTATCTTTCCTGACACAAATTTACACAAATGGAACAGCATCAGGCCTTCAGATAACCATGATTTATGCCCTTCCTGGCAGTCACAGCAGATAACAGTGTTAAACTATACCTTCTCCTGTTTAAACACATTGACATTTGTGACATAAGATATTCTCTTGGAAATGACAGGTACGATAATTTTGTACCAAGGCTCACACATAGATTTTAAGGACTTGAAAACAATTGCATGTGTAAGTTTTTAATTGTTTTCTTTTTCAGGGTTCAAACTGGACTAATTTTCTATTCCAAACACACAACATTAATGAAATAATTTACAGACTGATTGAAATGCTCTCATTTTTCAAAGAAGGTTTTCTGGCTGAATGCCAGCTTTTCAGTAAATGGAAATACTCAATAAGAAGGTCAAATTATTTCAGAAAGGCTTAAATAAAAATATTAAAACTCCATCAGAAAAAAATCATAAGCGTGTTTTTGCAATGAACATGAAATACATTATCCATTCACATGTTCATTCTTTGAATGGCTCTAAATCCATTACCTATTTAGATAATATTGACAATAATTTCATCATCTGAATTTCCTGAACCTTCAGACAAAAAGAAATGTGTTTTTGCTTCACAGACTAGGACACAGTCTTCCTGGGGGGGAATCCTCTTTCGGGGTTACTTCTAAGGATTCACCACCCCTATCATTTGGCAGTTCCTGATCTCTGAAGGAAGAGAGCGAAGCCCGTACAAGCCGCCGTTCTGTCTTTCCGTATGGCTGACACGCTCTGATCCCCAGTACCAGAGCAGTAATACAGCTGAATTAACAGAGGGTTTGTCTATACCACAGTCACAGAAATTCCTTTCCGGATTATGGAAAAAGTGGTTTCAGGGAATCTGTCTTGTCTGCTGAAAAAAGATTTAATGAAAAATTGATGACCAAATCGAGTGCTGGTCTCTTCTCAATGAAACCCTTGTTTGAGCCAAAATTCCCATAAGCGTTAGTAGCGAACTTGAGTAAGTTTAGAAGAGCAGTACCAGCTGAGGAATAACTGCAGCACCATGTTTGGAGAATGCCGTCCGTTTGCTCTTGCTTTATAACATTCCTGAGCGTGGTAAGCACTTGAGATTGCCACTGCTGGGCATGCCAGCTGGCTCGCCTTCCTTCTTCTGTTCTGCAGAAGAATCCTGGCAAGTGAAATATTTTCAAAATGTGTTTCTGACACAGTGGTGGAAGACTTACAGCTATTGTTTGAAACAGGCAAGAAGAAATAGCTATATGTGTTCTCCTTGTTGGAAGAAATCACATCTTAATGAAAAAGTTCTGGATTTTCCCTGCAGAAGATAGGTGTATTTTGAATCTTTGCAATGGAGACAACCTGAGCAGACTAGTTTTAGTGGAAATACTTGTTTTGGTAAGTAAGTGAGGAAATACAATTACTAATGCATTTTGCCACTTGAGTCTCTCTTGACAAACATTCCGTGAGGATTATAATATAAATACATAACTGCTTTTCCTCATTTCAGCATGCCACTTGTGAACAATTTTGTCATAACAAACCCCATCTTCCCTGCTTTTCATTTATCTCCCTAAAATAGAAATGGTCTTTTTCCATTTATCCTGCTAGAATAAACATCTATTAATTCTCCCAGGTCACAAAACCTTCAGCTTCTGAAGGTTAGAAATGTCTGCACAGTATGCAGCTCCTTTGGTTTAGTTCTGCCTTGAATCAACTCAACAGAAAATGTCCAAATATTTGCCCGGTAATGGGAAAAATGAATGTAATTGATCCACGGCTCTTATGTACAACATCAAAGTACTTAGAGACAAGAAGCTATTGTAAGACAGTGACTAATAACTGTATGAGGGGATTTCCATTAGCAGGCCCACAAGGAAGATGATTCTAGTTTATGAGTGTCTTGTGGAAAGTTAAAACTGTCATGAACTATACAAGGAGTTTTTAATAAAACCAAAGTCGTGGAAAGAGGCATTGCTTTTTATATGTATGACCCTGGGATAGCCCAATTAAGGTCAGATGCAATCATAAATTACTTGAATCCACTGAATCCTCCTTAAAATCCTCCTCTAACACAATTTAGAGTCTTCTACCCCAAATCTTACAAAACACTGTATTTTTGATAGCTGTGTGGGTAGCAATGAGCAAACTGAGTTACAATGAATAGTTCTAAAATCTCATGGGACGTAGTGCTCCTTTCCCTTACTCCAGAAAATGCAACCTCATGGAAGTGTAGCAGCTCCCAGCACAGTGCTGCTTGTGAGGCTGCCATAGGTGAACTCCTGAGGTACCTGCTACTGATATCTAGACAACATATTTAAGATGAAAGAAAAGAGAAATAAAAGACTGAGCAGGGAGCTGATTCTGCCAGCTTTGCCTTTACTTTTACTTTGCACACAATATTTAAACAGTGGCAGCAAATATCTGGCCCTGCAGAATCTCCTTCTCAGTTGTATTTTCATAATATTCTCAGATGAAAGTTGCATTTCAAATTTTACTCTGGCTTAGGAAGCTTGTGCTGTTGTCAACATCTACTTAAATTATTATCTTAGACTCTTACAGATCATAGTTCATCTTTACTTCTGTAATCATACTTACATATGCAAGGAACATATATACATGCATGACATTTCTTCATATGATCCCATACATCATCAGAATATTCACTGCTAAACCAACTTTGGATTTTTTTTCCCCATGAGCTAAACTGTTCATCTCAGAAGCGCATATACAGTGGAAGGGGGAAGAGAGAGTAAGAGCATCCTTGTCTTTTCACAGTCTTCGTGGATGGCTGAAGTGCGGGAATCGGGGACCAGGTCCACAAGTCTTTGCCTGGAATCAGTGTGAAAAGAGAGGTAAAGAGCATATTATATCATGAATTTCTTCTCTTTCTCTGCATTCCCATGGGGCTGCCTGGTAGGAAGGAAAGGAGATAGCTTGTGCCCTAAAAAGGCACATCACAAATTCTTCCCCATTTGTGCCAAATGCTTGTAGTATAAAGGATTGCATTTTTTCTGAGACACAGTGCTTTGGATGTGCTCCCTAATGTGGTTCAGCTTCCTTGCTGCCTCTTATTTTAGCCCATGCCTTAACGGTATAATTTAACCTTAAATTAGAGGCATATTTTACCCTTGTTTTGTATGCAGAAATTCCTTTGATGTAACTGGGAGCCCCGTGCAAAGATGGAGGGTTTATCATGGCCCTTTGAATGCATGTGACATGGCAATTTGTCCAAGACATATTCTCATGCAAGAAGAATGGGATCCCATTGTGGGAAAATCTAGGGCCAAACACTGCACAGAACTGACGTCAATAGGATTGAACACAGTGTGAAGTTATGGCAAAATCTGATGTATTAGCTGTTTGGTGCCAGTGGCTTTTTTTATGCATCCACTACTCTTAGCATTGCTGATGGAGACTGCATATCATATTGTCCTGAGAAACCCTGACTCTTGTTGCAAGAGGATGAAAGGAAGATGATCTCAAGAGTCCGAGTGACCATTTTAATTGGATACATGTGGACAGAGTTCAATCCAAAGCTCACAGAAAATTGTGGAAGTGATCCTGATGGCTTTTGGATGAGCCCCACTGTGAAATCTTAGGATTAGGATTTGAAACAGAGTCAGTGAGCACAGAAGCCACTGTCTTACCAGATGAAAAGACATGATGCAGTTTTGCAATTGAGCATGCTCTTTTCAATCAAAGCATCTCCAGGCTCTTTTTATCTTTTTTTCTCTTCATTCTTTCTTAATAAGGCAAGTTTTGCTGACCTTTACATGGCCTCTCACCAGAGACTCCCTTAAAGAATAAAGTTCTGAGCCCCAACTTATCTCCTACAGATACCTAAATAAAAAATACAAACAATTTAAAATAGAGATGTAAAACTTACCACATCTTCTTATTTAGGCAGCAATTTCATCAGTGTTGTTCTAGCCCTTTGGCTGTAACAGTGGTCACATCTCCTTTGTGACCTCTCCATGGGGTCTTAATTTCTAGATACATATAAATTGCATTTATTCTTTTAGCACAGGACAGGATAATGCAGTGGAAGACAGGAGGGATTGGTTTGAAAGTTCTGGAGTTTATGAAAGGCATGTGAGATAAGAAAATGTCAAGGAAAACAGATCATGGGCAGAAGCAGATGTTCAGCTTACAGCCACATCTTTGATCCTTTCTTCTTTGCATCTCTCTTACATGATGTGTATACAGAGACAGTATAGAGCCTACATTGTTAGTGTGCAGAAGTGAGGGGCATCATGGACTCATAGAAAGATGGGTCTGTAAGAGGATTGAAGGGTGTCATAGAGTCAATTTTTGCAGTGTTTTCTCATGAGAAAGTAGGTCCCATGTCAGCTAGTGTGCAATCAGTACACAGCCTCTAGCCCACATGTATAGCTACACAAGCAAATCTGGGTCAATAGCACTGCTAACCTTGAAGAAATATTTTTGTGTATGGATGAGAGAATCGCTAGGAACAGTACCTGTACCAGAGCCTGCAGAACTCTGCAGCAAAGACCTAGCCGAAGAACTTGAACAATGCGGTCGGATGATTTATATCAGGGTGAGGATCTGGCTTTAAACAGGCAGAGGAAGAGAATTTTGAACATAAACAACATAAACATTTAAAATTAGTTGAGACTTTTGTTAGAAAAGCAATACTTAAAGTGCTGCAGAGAGCATGTGAATCTCCTTGTACCTGTGCATCAGCTTTCTGGATAATGTCTTCAGTATCTCACAGGTACTGAAGCTTGCCAGCTGTGTGTTTCTGCAGCTGCTTTTTATTGAAAGACACAATAAACACTACAGTCGTGTAAATCCTCTATAAATAGCTGGAGCAAAAGCCATCCCTGCACCCTGTTCAAAGTTAAACACCATACTAACTCCCTAGCCTCTCTACTAGCTTGTAAATTGAGTATACTAATAGTTACCCTTTTCTAAGTGTTTTGAGATCTTCTAATGAGAGATGCTATATACTAGTAAAGTCCAAAACATTAAAAATAGTTACTTATTTATTTCTCATAATTTCTGAGCCATCATTTCCAATCCACCTCCATTGTTCCCAGCAAGCAACTAAAATAATTAACAGCAGACAGCCTATTAAGAAATGGAAAGTGTTTTGGTTACTTGCTATTTGTGGGTACGCATTGTTCCAGCATGGGAGCAGCCAACTGCATTTGGGAGAACTTTCTGCTCACCACAGACATTTTACCTCCAGTGTTTACCAGATTCTGAATCTGGAAAAGTTCTGAGATTGTCCAATTTCTCTAAATTTCAATGTCCAAAATTATGTAGTCCACAATTAATAACTCTGCCTAAATAAACTCCATTTAAGTGTCATAATTTTTTTCCTGTTTAAGCCAATCTTTTTTCCTCCCACAGATTCTCTATCCCCAACCCCTCCCTTTACCCCGTGGAGCCCTTTAGTTCTCTCCAGAACTTTTGGTGCAATCATTGATCAGGGGGTAGAGATCACTGTGATGCAGGACATGTACAAAGCAACAGAAATACCAACCAACTGGCATTTTATGACCATAAAAATAAAGTAAAAGCAAAAAAAGTAACATAAAGAAAAGCCTGGGTTGTCCTACACACAAAGGACATCTAAGACTTGTCTGTGTGTGTAAGACTCACTTTAACAATGAGACTTTTCTGTCAGACACTACAAAGCAGAGGATGAAGGCTGCAGAGACAGCGGTCAAGTGGCTGTAGACAGGAAGAAGACTAATTTTCTTTCAGATGTGTTATGGGTTAAGATATCATAATGAATCAAATTTACTTGGCCTTTGTTTTGAAATTTTTTGTTTCTGTTTCAGACCTGAAGAAGGGCTGCTTCTGTGCCTGCAAGTTTGGCATTTGTTCTGAGGATATTAGTTGTTCTAATCAAACATATTATTTCTACTCTCGGATATTTCCTATTTTTCTATAAGCAGAAAACTTATCGTTGCTAGGGACATCTCTCTCTCTCTCCTTCTCTGAGCTCTCTCCATGAGGTATAGCTGGATCCAGGGCAGATCTCAGGAGACTCCTTGAAGCCCAAGATTCAGGCCTGGGTGGTGCATGATGGAGACAGAAACAGCCAGGGCAGAGCCTTCATGCTGCTGGAGTGGTCTTACTTGAAAGGAAAGTTATGGTTTTGGGAATGGGGTAATATCTGGCATGGATATCTAGAAGGACTGAAAAGAATAGACCACCTTGAGAAGACTTCTCAAGAGAGAGATAGGAGGATGGCTGAAATACTTGTTCTCCTGGGACCAACACCATCCTGCCTCACTGCCAAATTTCAGACCAGAACCATTTAAAATTAGAATCTAACAAACTATTTTCTAGTACAGCCTTTATATCATTCCTCGATATAATTTTGTTTGTGGTCTAGACAAGCCACAGCCTTAGTGCTCCGCTTGCCTCAGCACTGCTGTTGCTCTTTGCACATCTCAACACTGTGTTCGGGCAAATCTACCTGATGATGTCAAATAGGGACAGAGAACTATGGCAAGCAGGTAGCACAGACAGAGTCCATATTGTCTTCACAAAGAATGCTTTCCATGAGGTATCAGCTGCTGCTTTTAATTAAAAAAACAGTTAAGTGGATTCCGGCCTGAGAGGAGCAGCTTCACAGATACTCCAGCAGTTAATCACATGCTAACGACGACGATAAGCATAATGGGCTCCACGACTGAAGAGCCTGGCGGGAGGTTATTATAAAAATAACTGTTAACTTTTCTCCTGCAACCGCCTTGCAATGCTACTTGGAGACAGAGGGTTTCTGTTTGCTTGGCCCATGGCTATGACACCGTGTAAGTCTATCCCGCAATGCCTTGTCAGTGCTCCTCAGCCCGGAGCCACCTGCGACTTCAGGCCGCCCCAGCCCTGCTGGGGGTGGTTGCTCTCCTCACTGATTTTGCCTTTGGACTCTCTTCTGGAGTAGTTAACAAGGCAACCAGCTGGGATTGCCTGTCTGCGGAACTGTTTGGAGACCACTAGCTCATTTAACCAAAACTATCCGTGAGCACCACAATGGCACTATTATC
This sequence comes from Gymnogyps californianus, assembly GCF_018139145.2. Taxonomy (NCBI): domain Eukaryota; kingdom Metazoa; phylum Chordata; class Aves; order Accipitriformes; family Cathartidae; genus Gymnogyps; species Gymnogyps californianus. The sequence continues at coordinate 27,107,022 of NC_059473.1, forward strand.
TTTCAGATAGCTTTTGGGGATAATGACTTGATCCAGGGGATATCCTGTCTTGATTAGTCACTATGCCAAAGACTAATATCATTATTGATACATGTAACAACATTGAAGGTGTCAGATATATAGTTACAATTAAAAAAAAAAAACAAACTCTCAATTTCATTTTCTAGATCATCAGTTAAAAAGTAGGAAGATTTTAAAGTGGACTGTAAAATTCTGCAAGACACAGTCCCCTCCCTGCTGCCTTTTTGCTTGTTCTATTTCTGGCCTGCGTGGTGGAGAAGATGATTTCTCCCTGGTGAAAAATAGTAAATGAATTATAAAAGCATGCATTGTAATTTTTTAGGAATGGAATATGCTTCACACGCCTACTGAGTGATGTGCGTGAAAATCCATGTACTGTACATGTTGCAGAAGAAGGCTTTTTTGTAAGATTTTTTTTTTTAATGACCTGTGCCTAGAATACTAAAATTGAAACCTTGCTCTGGGTGGTCTTTATTTTTGGCTGAAGCCTCCTAATAGTTCCATAAATATTAATTTATGAAGAACGCAGAACACAAGTGAATGTAGAACTGACCACTTTCTTGGTGTTCTCATATTACTTATACTGTATTATTATTATTATTTGCTTATAGAACAGTGGGAATACTGTTAAAAAAATTAAATGGGACTTTTATCATTGAAAAAGTTTGTGGTTTGCTTATTTGGATCAAAAAAAAAAATCAACTGAGCACATGCAAATAAATTCAGAAATAAAGTGCAACAGTACTAGTTTTGACACCAGCCCCATTTGTTTCCTCTGAAATGTTTTGCCAGTCCAGCAGCCAGATATTTCAAGAACAGCCTCACAAGTGAAGATTAAATGTGTGTGTTTTTATAAAACAATGACATCTTGTTTTCAAAGCCCTGCAAGCTTAAAATGGATATTAGAGCAGTCACATATAAACTGCAGTTCCCAAGGACAACTGTTTAGCTTAAGTGCCATTTAATGTTCTCCTAAATGGTTCCGCTGTTTAGTGTGCAATATATCTTCTAGATTAGACCTTTAATCCTTTACATTGTGCTTGCTGTGTCAAAGAGGGCTTCATGCCAACTTCTTCCTATTGGTGGGTCTCTTTCTCTCTCTTTTAACAGGCACATGAAGAACATCAAAGTCTTATGTTTTGCCTCTTTGAATCCAAACAAGAAATCCAGTTAAAAGTTCTTGTGAACTGAAAACTTTAAACAGTTTAATGTGTTTCCCCCTTTCTTTCTGCTTTAATTTTAGTGCTTTTATGAGCACAAAGAAATAGAAGAAAGACCAAAAATAAGTTTATAAAGTACTGTTTTTTTAATAAATGTGAAAAATTGATATAGGTTAGCTGGGTACATATAATGCTAATGGGGACTTCAGAAGGCTACAGCTTTCACACCTCAATGTCTTAAGGTGAAGAGAACTCAATGCCATTACAAATGCAATACACAAAGCAGAGAAATCATCTGGTACACCACATTTAAGCAGAGCACGGCATGAAACTAAGCCCAGCTTGGATGCTTAAGGCACATGACTTTTTGCTGAGCCAGCAGTTGAGTGGACTACCCCGAAGACCCTCATTATTGATGGACCTTAAGCGTAAGTACTGCTTTGCAGCATAAGTCAATAGTGGGTTTCCGGAAGCTAGCTCTGAATTTCTTAGTCTTGGCTATGCTTGCGTTTGCTCCTGAGAGGAAAATAAATTTGCCCTGTATGGCCTAAAAAGCAAAAACATCTGCTGGTATTATGAGCAGCTCTATTGTCCAAGTTCAGCAGCAGGGAGGTCTGCACTTGTTCAGTTCTGCTTTCCTGCTAAGCATCGAGAAAGCCTATGGGGATCATTATCAAGGCTCCCGAGGGCAGCAGGGGAATGAATTCACCAATCCAACAGGTAGCCAAAAAAGGCCACCCTGATGTCCTGGCTAGTAGCAAAATATGCTACGTACCACGCAGGGGACCCACATTTGGGAACAAGTTTGGAACACTTGCTCCAAAGCCAGTGATGGACAGCAGCCACGGGCTAAGGGAGGGACTCAGCTTCTGGGAAGGTTAGCTGTGGTAGCTGGCAGTTGGAGGACATGGAAAGCTAATACTCAGTGGGTGGTGAGGAGGAAAAAATGATGGTGCAGATGGAGTGCTTGGTTAGAAGAAATCCCACCTCACTTGGCCTGATTCATTAACCTGAACGTCTGTCTAAAGGAGAGAGCGCGTTCCCCTGGTTATTGCCACTCACTGTAGTTGCTTCATTAGTTGCAAAATGGCTGTTCTCAGATACCTGAGGCCCAGCGTAGCTTTTTACTGTCATTTCTGTTATCCTCACCTACAAACATGTAAGTTTGCTTTTTAATTAGGGGCATTGAAAAAAGAAAAGAAATACATTTCACTTATCTTTTACTTGCATTTCTGTTTTTTATTTGGGAGCTTATGAGTAAGAAATACATTTCATATTTGGGTCCAGATATACACACACCCAAAAGCAGAAGTTTGTCCCAAAATTTCTATTATCAGATGTTATTCACATTTGGACTTGAATATGAACAAAACACGTAGCCAGATGCCAACTATGTGAGAAGAAATGGAGTCCAAGTAGCACTGACTAGGAAGGAAAACAGACAAAACCCTTCCTGTAAGCACGGGACCTCCAGGTCTCCATCCCAGCTGATGTTTCTGCCAGCACTGAGGAGGAATCCCTCCAATCCCCAGGTTTCCTTGTGGACCCTTAATTTTTTTCTTTATAGGCATAGGAGGGAAAAATAACATGGGCTGTGTTCTCCTGATCCCATTCACTTAATACTACTTCTTTGGTTTTACTGAGTACTGAAAGCTTTCCAAACCTGCCTGGCAGGCCTGTAAGAAAAGGCCTTCCAAATTTAAGCCTTTCCATTCAGAACCAGGCCTCAAGACTGAACCCAAGCCCACTCTTACAGTCATTTGCAGCCTATATATGACAATATTTACACTAATATAATTATATTCCTGATAGAATCAGCTGTATGGTGATTTTTTTTTCAATACGGTATTGTTGTAAAGATGTCCATGGAGGACAGTTTGATGTGGTAGATATCCTGTCAAAGGGAGAACAAGCAATGGTTGAATTTTTTAACGGGATATGTTCTTTTGTTCATAGAAAGTTGTGCAACTTCTTGCAGTCACAAAGTAATTGCAGCTCAAAGATTAGCTAAGTTAACTCTGGTAACTTACTCAACGAAATGCCAGTAGATAGGGTCATTGATCTCTAGCTGGAAGTATACACAGCTCCTCTAGTGATAAGGGACTGTAACAAAAATAGAGCTGTCAGGAACTGTGAGGCAGGGTAAAGCATGTCCATCTCACTCTGGACAGAGGTTTTACTTACCTGTTTTTAAAGATCTCCGTGAAGAGGCTCCACATTTGCTTTAGGCAATCTTTTCCTGCACTTGACTTCCCTCAGTGAAAATGCTGCCCCGAAAACATTACTCTAATCTTTCTTACCACAGTATTTCATGCTCCTACTTGAACACATCACTTTTTTGTCCTGTCTGCCTTGCATGTGGGGATTAGCTTGTTCCCTTCCTCTTTGCAACAACCTTTCATATCCTTGAATACTGTTTATCACAACTCCACTCAGTCTTTCTTCCCTGTGCTAACAGACGAAGGAAATCTTCAGTTAACAGGAAGATGGTGTAGCTGCCTTTCTATCAGCCCACCCTCGTCTTGACTGAGATAAGCAGGATTTGGAGCTCTGGTGAATTTTGACGAGCACAACAGCCCCTTGAGGGACTTTCTGAGATAACGCAGCGCTGAAGCTGTTCTAATTTATCTTGAGGATATAACTGGATAGCAGTCATAATCAGAGTGGGGGGCATATAAAGATAGCCAGGCTGTTCCTCCTGTGCCTCTGATTTGTGCTGCACACAGCTCAGGCAATCAGAGTATTTACCCACAGTAAAGTGGTGATTTGACATGTTCTGCCCAAAGAAGTATTCACGATATCCAAGACTTCAGCTGTGGGATACCAACCAGCGTGATATCTTTCACATTTCTCTTGCAGGTTATTTAGCTATTCCATTAACTTTTCCATTGTATCTATAAGACGACCCATATATTTTTTTAAAAAGAAAATATTAATATAGAAATTACCTTTCATATATCGCCAAAACCAAACAGTGTCTAAAGACTTCTAACTTAACAGGCTTTAAACTCAGTACTAACAAATTTACGGATGATGTAAAATTGGTACTCATGCTAGGAAAGCTGCATATTAATGAGACCATATTGGTATCAGTTTTTAAACATTCTTCTGAAAATATTATTTAAAGATTTTGGGTTAGACTCACTAATGTATCTTGGCTTCTTTGTGCAGCTCTAGTGATGCAAAACAGCTACAAACCAATTTAATTGGTTGGTTAGCCACAGTTTATTACTTCTTTGTGCTTCTGCAGTGGTGGAAAATAGCCAGTCTGTATCTGGTTCTCAGTCTCTTATTAATCAAAGGTATCCAATTGCCTCCCACTAAGGCATTTTGTGTGCTCTATAATACACCTTAATCATCATCTTTGTTACTTATATTCTGATATGTAATAATTTTAATTTATAGTAAGCTTCAGCCTTTAAAATTTTACACAGTGATGGAGACTATCAATTTATATACCAGTGGGTATACTGGAGAAAGACTTGAAAAGAGCACACAACCTATGTCTGAGAAAGCCTTTTAGATGGCACTATTCATTTAAATAGCATATTTAAAAGTAATTTCAGAAGATGAGTGTAGAAAACCACCCACTAAGCACTTGTTCTTTGTGTGTATATGAAAGCATAACTGTACTGCTCCCTAAAAAGAAAAAAATTATTTCAAAGATAACATCTTCCTTACTGAGTAGGCTTCCCATCAGCTATAAAAAATAAAAAGGACAGATGCACCAGATGTAAGGATGGATCCATGTTAGTGGTAGCCCATAACAGTGTGGTGGTTTAACCCCAGCCGACAACTAAGCACCACGCAGCTGCTCGCTCACTCCCCCCACCCAGTGGGATGGGGGAGACAATCAGAAAAAAAAAACAAACCAAAAACTCCAACAAAAAACTCATGGGTTGAGATAAAGACAGTTTAATAGGACACAAAGGAGGGAAAATAATGATAATAATGATAATGATAATGATAATAATATGACAATAATAATACTAAAAGAATTAGAATATACAAAACAAGTGATGCACAATGCAATTGCTCACCACTCGCCGACCGATGCCCAGGCAGTTCCCGAGCAGCGATCCGCCCCTCGCAGCCAACTGCCCCCAATTTATATACTGGGCATGATGTCACATGGTATGGAATATCCCTTTGGCCAGTTTGGGTCAGCTGTCCTGGCTGTGTCCCCTCCCAACTTCTTGTGCCCCTCCAGCCTTCTTGCCGGCTGGGCATGAGAAGCTGAAAAATCCTTGACTTAGTATAAACACTACTTAGCAACAACTAAAAACATCAGTGTGTTATCAACATTATTCTCATAATAAATCCAAAACATAACGCTATACCAGCTACTAGGAAGAAAATTAACTCTATCCCAGCTGAAACCAGGACAAACAGAAAAACACATTCATCTGAAATACACCATTGTGCGCATGCTGAAGCCTGGAGAACTGTCGATGTCTATGCTTTCTTCCTACGCACAGCTGCAAAGATAACACTGTCTATTGTTCAAGGGCTCCATGGGGAATTCCTTGTAACAGTTCTGTTCTTTTAATTCTTATTAAGGTTTACATCTCCATTTCAGTTGATGATCAACTTGCTAGCTGGGTCAACTGCTGGCATAAATCCCATCAGCAATTATAATTTTAACTTGACAGTATCATTCCTGTAGTGAGAGAGCATGTTGGGGCTTTACAGTGAGTCTGGCTGGATCATGTTCCTTTTTTCTGCCCCTATACTGCATGAAAGAGTTCTTCCATTCTTACCTTCAGCTGCTAAAATTCCTGTAATGACAATATACTTCTATGATGCACTAAAATAGTAAGGACAATGATATGATACCCTCAAACTGAAAATGCCTTGAGGAAGAAATATAGATGCATAGGCTCTTATCCGAAGATTACTGAAATCACTGGGAGGTTTCTCCGTAAATTTTAACAGACTTTGGATCTGGCCTTGAATTATTTATTAATGACTAAACCAGGCAATGCACTTTCTCCAGTTTAGACAAACCTTCTGAATCTGCCAATTAGAAATTTAACAGGAGTAGTACCTTCTGGTGTCTTTCAGGATTCACTGCTCTTACAAATAAAGGCTTGCACTTCTAGTCTGTAGCATTGATAAAGTTATCACAGCTTAAACCAAGTGTCATGTTAAAAACAGTTTTCAGGTCACCCGAGCTGTAGTAATAGATGTCTTTGGAGATCAGTTCTGCCAAGTTGTGCTTCTCTAGGTTCCACTTCTGTGCCTGGAGACTTGCAGTGATTGCTTGGAAAACTCTTGCTAGACTTCAACTACAGAAGGGTTTCTAATGATTTCTTATGAGAAACCATACTCTGGACTATGCAGCTCAAGCAAGCTTAAACAAAGTTTGGCAGGGAAGTTGTCTGAGGTTTGAATGGAGCCTCCCAGGGGGATAGGTGCATTGAGATAAGAGCAAAGAATAAAGCTTGTTTGAGAGTGTTAGTGGCCAGAACTTCATGGCTGTAAAAGGGGAATTTTAACAGGTTTAGGCTTTGCAGTCTACACCTGAGTTAAAAAAAGGGTTGTCTCCCCAAGCTTCTGATGGGCGTACCTATATGTTTTTAATCTGAGCAGTGCAGATTTCAGCCTTGCATTGGCGTCCCTCTATGTGAGAAACAGGAGTTAAGTCCACACAGAGACTGCAGACCAGATTTTCTTGTCAGTAGCATTAATTTAACTGGAGATGATACTGCAAGAGGAGCATGTTCAACTTGGAAAAAGACGGTGGAAGTGAGAAGAGAGCTTCAACCTTTTTCAAGAAAATGCGCAGAATGTTTGATATCTGAAAGTGTGCTACAGAAGAAGTGCTTGCTGTTGGGTACTGGTATAAATCTTTACTCTTTGAAACATGAGAGCCTATTAAAAGTCAGCTTTTAAAACTGTTTTGATTATCTTAGTACATTCAATAGTTTTATCATATTCTGCTGTTATTCTAACAAAGATTAACTAGCCCATTATCCCACGTATGAAGTGCTTTAAAGAGTTTTGGACTGTAGTATCTGTGGAATTACTAGGTGTTGCCCTGAGAGGTCATGGATGGAGAAATCTCTCAGCCTATGAAAGCTATGCATGCTTCAGGAATAAATATATCAGCAGGAGTAAATAAGGGCTCAAATGGAAAGAAGGGGGAAGCAAAGAGAATTCCTTCTCATTCATTAGCTATTCAAATATGATCGGATTAAAATGACTCCTAATTTTTTCCAAATTAATTACCTCTGCATGGCCTGAAATCCTTCATCTGAGTTATTCATGCTGAGGCAAAGCATTTGCTATTGGACCATTTAGCAAAATCACACAGTTAATCCAGAAACCATCTGCAGTAACGTTACAATAGTTTTTGCACCCTTGTTCCCCATCAGCACAGCCACTCGGATGAGAATGGGAGCTCCATTTTTTCTTACTCTCCCCGGAGTCCCCAGAGAGTTTTTGAGTGATGCTTCATCTGTATGAAAAGGAAAACAAACCAGGAAGGTCAAAGTGTCATTACAGGAGGATATGCTCTATGCATTCTCAGCCACAATCTCTTCAGTGTCCAGAATATTTGTCTGTCTCTCTGTTTGACAAAACTTAGAAAGCTAAGGTGCAATGCACAAAGCCACCCTATTTCATAAAAATCACACAACTGCAGGATGTTCTATATGCTCCAAGAACTGAAAGTGGGCAGAAAGGAATTATTTGAGGCATATGATGACTGGTGGTTTTTTAATTGATATCCAAATCTGGGATTTTTCTGGACAAGAGCTGAAATCTCAACCCCAAATATCCTCAAGTTTGGGGGGAATTCTGAATTCAACTCCAGATGTGGATAGGGGAGTTTATCTCACTTCTTACTGTGAACAACTGACTGGAAAAATGAAATTCACTAATCTAAAAGTACCAAAATTTTTACAGTTGGCTGAACTAGACTCCTTAATCAACTTTTTCATTTGGGCAACATTTCAGATGCTGAGTGGGGCTGTTTTTCAAATCTGCAACTTTGTATTTCAGAATATTCTTCCCTGATCAAGTCCTTCTCGTAAGATTTCTGAGTAGTATTGTTTGTTTGCAGGTAACATCAGCCTTTTTCTGAAATTTGTGTTACTGTCTCAGTTGGGTCATGATAGGTCAAGAAAAGAACGCAAACAAAATGCGCCTTGCCTTGATCCCTCATCATCTTTTCTAAAGGGAGGTAACGAGGTTATTCTGAGGGCTATTCATCATTCCTCTGGTGGTCCAACCACTTCACTTAGTTTATGATTTGCTGCCAGTGAAGCTGTATCAGCACAACGTGCGGTGTTGCTCTCAGGTTGACAGTGACAGACCATTCCCTGTGGGAACAGCAATATGCACTGCAAGGCAGGTACTGACTTAGCAAACCTGATGAAGATAAAATGTTACCAGTCTGGCAAGATTTTAAATTAAATGGCAGTAAATGGAAATAAAACTTCCATTCAAGGTCTGAGTAAGAATTCATAGGGCATTAATAATTTTGCTGGCAGATCAGCAAAGGATTTCTTAATATCGTGACATGATTCTCTTGATTCGAGAGGAAACATCCTGTAAATCAGATAAGAACTTTTCTAATGACCATCCAAATATATTTGAGGGAAGTGACAATAGACCTGGAATCAGTTTTTCTTATTTATATTCTGGCCATGCACACAGCATCTCTTCCATTGTAGATGTCTGTCAATAGGGCTAAACAAAAGTCCTCACTCATGAAACATTATGGGAGGTAATCTAAAGAAAATGGCTTATGCAGCTGCCCACTGGTAGTTCTCAGATTCTTTTTTCTGTGCTACAGTATTATAAAACCATGGATTTTATTGAAGATTTTTTTAAAAACAAACTCTGGACCTTGAGTTCTGATGTTCTTCATAACTTTTATGCACCCTTGATAATGAGAATGTAAGTGCAAACCACACAAATTCCTGTTCCTGATGGTTTTGGAGCCCTACCTCACTGCAAAATACAGCTGAGAAAACAGTTTAAGAAAATCTGGCACTCAACCGACCATAAGAAGTTCAAGTGTCCTTAACCAAGCCTAAATTGTTGCACTAGGATGGGTCCCTGGGCCTAAATCTATAAGCCTGCTAACTTCAGCCTATGTGTCCAGACCTCCATCAGTAACGTTTAGCCAGTTTAACCACTCTGTAACTGAAACATAGAGCATACAGATTCCAAATGCAATTTCAGTCAAACTTTGGAAAGTTCATAATAATACCTCTTCTGTAAGTGAAAATTTTTAATTATGCATTGAAACGCTGTAGACTGCATGGTCAAAAGTCAAGAAGTTGTCGTCTTCTGTACTCAGGAATAGCCTTGCTATAAATGGGGGAGAGAGGGAAGAAGGGATTTTATTACCCACAATACTATTGTGTGGCATGGAAACAGGATCCAGAGTTAATGGACAGAGTATAAAACTCTGCAGTTCTTCCCCCCATAAATCTGTACTTGCATGTCCTGTGAGCGCACACATGCATGTGCATGTGCTGACGAGCACAACTAACTGGAGCATTTGAAAAAGTTTATGGAGAAAGGCAATACTTTATCTCTGCTGTAATTTACATCTTTATGTGAAGAATGCCCTTTTATATGCTATACATAGCTTAATGAGTTGATGGTGGTGGACTCACCAATGGGTGTTCTCCCACATGGCTCCTAACTGTATTTACCATGCACAGAGAAAAACACGATACACTTAATAAAAGAATCACAGGGCTTTTGTTTCCACAGGGGACTCCTGGCTTTACTGGTCAAACTGCTTCCAGAGATGTCAGCAGTTGCAGAGCCCTTTCATATGCTGAAAATATGAACCCACACCATTCCAGGCAGCATTTGTGTTAGCAATGGAATTTTTAAATAGAAATAATTAGTTTTGCTGGCCATGGTTGTTACATCTGGCATAAATTTGCCCCAGTGAACCCTATTTTTAAAAAACAAAGCATCTGAATTGAGGTTCCAGATTATACTAGTTACTGATCTTTGCAAGCCTAATCCATTCTTATGAACAACGCCTCTGTGGTGTTTTCTTCCCCAAAGGATACAGTACGGGTGCAACCCAAGCTTTATTGTGCTTAATCTGAACCAGAAGTCTGAGCTGATTATTTTAAAAGGCATGCTGTTTCTTAAAAGTGATTTTTTTCCTGTCTTCATGCTGTGCTGATAAGAAGTTATAAGTGGATCTCTTTAATGTTTTAGGCTGCAGTGATACAGAAGAAGGCAGTGTGCGTCTGGGGGCTACACAGCCCAAGGTTAAGCCAGTCAATGTAGCAACAGTAAAGGCTGCAAAAAATTGCTCTTTTACTTTGAAGCATACTTACCACAGCTTTTCATTTCTGGAAACAACTCATGGGGCAAAATTATGTCTGGTTTACAAAGGTGCTAAACAAGGGCGGAGGAAAAGACCTCACAGTCTTTCAGCACAAAGACCTGAGGTCTGTAGTGCTGTTGACAATGACAGTAAGTCCAAAGTGCAGGGAGGGCAGGGGTCAAGAGATGTCCCCTGCACCCCTTTGAAGGACGCCTCTACCCAGCACACCAGTGTAGCCTCAATCAAATTCTCCTCCCCACCTCTGTCTTCTGACTGGTGCCCCCAGTGATGCCGGAGAGCACTCAGGTCCGAGCAGGTCTAAGCTCTCAGGGGCCCACAGCAGCAGTGTGCTCCTTTATCTCTCTCCACTTACGGGGGTAGTCCATTTGCCCTGAGCAGCCTCACTACAGCTGCAGCCATAACTAGTTGCCCTGCACACTGATCATTTCAAATATTGGGTTTACCTCTGAGTTGCTGGTCTGTAATAAATAACGGGGTAGCTAATACGTAGACAGATCTTCAGTCAGTGCTGGATGTGAAACAGCAATCTCCAGCAGTGAGGGAGTTGGCTTTAAGGTACATTCCTGGCTCATTCCAAACTCTCATCGGTCCAACCACATTTGCATTGCTGCAGTGAATGGTCCTGCCTATTGATCTCCCTGTAATCAGTTCTCTCTGCTAGACAAATACAGGTACTATAAAACCTAATTAGGTGTTTTTACTGTTTAAATACATTTGTCAGTAAGATGTGCCCTCTGTCCAACATACATTATTTGCAAGTCATAAAAATCTCCTTTTGGTGATAAAAATGTCATTTCACATAATAATCTTATTTTTTAACTAGCAAAAGCAGACAGAGCAATCTTCACAAACACTGGATTGCTGGGCTCCCTTTATTATCAGCAACTAATGTTACCCAGTGTCATAAACAAGGTAAGTAGGCAGATACTAAAGTAATTTCATCAGCTGTTTTAGAAACCATTATTGATTCTCAAATCAGTAATCAGGTCTGTTTCTATTTCTAATCCAATAACATGCATAAGTGATAAGTTTGTAGATATCAGATAATTTGTCAAATCCTTGGCATCCCACGGCTTCATGCTCAGATATCCAAAGTGATTTTAATGTATCTTGGTTATGCCTTTATTATATCATGATGTCAGAATCTTAGCAATTAAGGAGCTGGACTGAAATCACAATACTGAAATCACATACACACTGCATGTGCGTGTCCCTCCCCACAGACCTGCGATCCTTATTATATCTTCAACAATGTTAAATGCGCATTTATATATTCATGGAAATTAGACATGAGAATGTGAAGTATCAACCAGCAGAGTCTCAAATTCATAATTAAATTATTTTGTTAATTATTTTTCATGCTAAATCAGCTCCCTGAGAAATTTCTTTCATCCTTCTTTTGCACTCCGTTTTATTGCTAGCAGCTCCAAATTGCAAGGAAACTGGTAACAGATCTTTACTTCTTGTGTTCAACCAGTCGAAGACAGGAATTAAGATAACCAAACTTAATCAAGTCTGATTTATCCACAGTTATACAGTTACTGTTACTTCTCCTGATATATTTTTTTTAGCCCTTGGGATATATAAAAACAAATCTTATACGGAGAACAGAAAGCTAGTGCTGTCCTTTACAACCTCAGACCAAATTTTCAATGATTAGCCAGCTTTAAGCAGAGCCAGATGAGACCTCCCTGTTGCCTGCTGGACACGTCCTTGGTATCTTAGGAAAATACTGTCCTGTTACTTTAGAAACAGAAGCCGACAACAAACACTGAATGGAGGTGGCCAAGAAAAGTGACAGTGTTAAATGACTGTGTCATAGCTGGCAGAGAACTAGATGAAATTATCCAGGCTTTAGATAGCTGAGATCGAATAAGTTCTCAAGCAAGTTGCAAAGCAAGAGGAAATTCCAGTAAATCATTTACTTAATGAGATCAATGTGCAACAGATCTTTTTTCTCTCCTACAAAGTTAATATTAGTATTCTGTTATCATCCTTTTTTTTCCTGTTTGCTAAGTTATCATGTGAGATGCCAACGGGGTCTGGCACTGTTTGGGGTCTGATATTACTCATAAATATACTGTGTGAATTAGGAACAAGTGCTGGACCCGGCAACTTATTTTTTTTGTGAAACACTTCTCTGCTGAAAAATGCAAACTCTTCAGAGTTGTGGCCAACCAGTATACTTACTCCCATCAGCTTCCCTGGTCAGCTGAGTAGGAGCCAGGATTATCAGAGCCTCCAGATTCCCAATTTGATCCCATTCCTACCACCAGGAGCTTCAGATGCACCTTTTATTTATTTATTTTTAATATTTGTGTTTTGTAACAACACATTACAGAATTTCACTTCCGTGAAATAGTTTCAGTGTTTTTGCTTATTACTGCAATTTGGAAGGAACATTTCCTAAAATCCTGAGATTTTTCACATATGTACAATTTTGCCTCCTGGCCACTTCAGCAACCACACTGGAGTCAGTGGAATTATAGCTCCCTTGCCCAGTTAAAACTGCTCAATGTTCGTGGACAAATTCAAACCTTGTGTTAGCAAGCAGAGTTTCAACCACACTTGTGGAGGTTTCAGAGTCTCAGATTCCAGCCACTTTTTTGAAAGTGTGCAGCAGGCAGAGGAGAGAAACCCTATTAATGCCACCGGTGAGGGAAAGAGAGTAACGTGAGCTCAAATGTTGTTAGACACCAGAGAATCCACATGGAAGAGAGCCCAAATACATGCTCCAACCACCTGAAAAACTAAAGGACAAAGGTCTATAAAACTTAACATGAGAATTTGCAGGAAATCAGCCCTCTTTGGTCCCAGTGTTCTCCGAACTACCTATTTATAGGCTCAATTTTCTATGTACACCTTCAGTAACAATAGCCAAAACAGTATCATTGTGTAGTCAAGGACATGAGGACGACAAGCACTTTTGCACAGCAGCTCTTACAGCATCGTCCTTTGCCTCTGTGTCCCCCTGCACACTCTACTGCTTCAGAAATCAAGTGCTAAAGATGAAAACCTACACAACTGAAAAGAAACTTTTGCCATCAATGTGCAACTTAACAATTCCACCCCACACAGGTTCTTGTTACCCCCTTTGGAAGCGTTAGTATTTGATTAGTTTGGTCAGCCATCTAGTGTTATCCATCAGGCAGTGGGAAAGGAATAAGCTGACAGTGGTGAACAGTTGACATTTGTTAAGTTTAAGAAAAGCTTCTTGCATGATTTGGAGCAACTGCTTCCGAGATCTGATTACTGTTATCCTTCCCCCACCTTCAGGTTTCTGCACTGCAAGTAAAATTAAATGGTGGGAGGCTTGTGTCCGTGTATGCCCATGCATGTTTTTGCTTAGGACCTAGGACAAAGAAGCAGTAATATGGGTGAGAGGCTCACATCGTTATCCCACAGACCCTTGAAGCTGGCAAGGGCTGGTCCTGTCCTGAAAAGACGCCACATTGCCAGCCCCTGGCAAGGGAAGGGAGGAAGCCTCACAGGGACAGCCGGGAACAGGGGAAGGACGGGGAAGGGTGTCATTCTGGCTTCAAAAACTCCTGGAGCTGAAGCCTGATGATATTTACAGCATTCCCAATGCTTTTAGCTGAAAACAGAAGAGGCAAGTGGTTTGAAGCTGCCTGACTATAAACACAAAATCTAAAGGAGTAAGTCAGTAAATGAGCAAAATATACTGTATATAAAGGGTCTTCAGGTCTTTGTTTTCATTTTCTTACCCTTAGAACACTTCTGTGGTTATTTTCATCCACTCGCTAAACCCTCTCAAAAATGTAACGATGTGCAAGCATTTGGAGGCTTTCTTTCTGTTTGTTTATTCATCATTTAACGTAATCCCAGACTGACTTTAAAAATCCAGCTTTTTAAAAAAGATTCAGTTAGCTAATATATTTGTTTTAAAATGACAGGGTGAAAACGCATCTGCTATATGACCCCCCCCCCCTGATTTTCTTTTGGAAATACACATTATATAACAAAATCAAACTCATGGAATCAGATCTTCAGGTGAAATTATGGTACCGTAGGTATCTCAAAGACAGTGGGACAACCCATGGGATGGAATTTCAGGAACAGTTAATTATTTGCTCTTTAAAAAAATATCATTTCCTTTCCTTAACGAGCCAACTTTCAGGAAATGAGTACAGAGAAGGGAGAAGAGAGGAAGAAATACAGTATTCTGGAAGCTAAAAATCTTGTTGGTGTTCTTTCTGCAATTTTTGTGGCTAAGACACTGAATGGATTCCATAAGTGAGATTTTGTCAGCGTGCCAAATCTACATGGTCTTCTATCTTTTAAAAAAAAGCCTTTGATTTTCACAGACTCCAGCCCAGCTTGGGACTTGCGTTTAAAAAAAAGCATATCCTGCTGCTACAGGAAATATTTTTCTCAACACCACTGTATTTTATTTATTTTAATCGTATTTAAAAAAGAATATTATAGAAATCCCAACAGTACTGTTATGCATAACCCAAAAGAGTTCGTTTCACCTATTTACAGGAGAAAAGCTCACAGGATTAACACATTTGGAAATGATGTGAAAATGCAAAACGGATTTAAGATTTTTTAAGAAGTCCAAGTATTGAATGCTGTAGGATATGAAACTATTAGCTTTCTTCACGTTTGGAGGAAGACCATACAACATACTGAATACAGGGATTGGTTTATTTTATACTGGATTACAGAGGGTACTACTTCATTTTCTCGTAGAGAAACTTATTATTAACACTGTATAAGGCAATTCCAGCAAGCTTGAGAATTGGATATTGGGCCAAAATTAAATCTCCATGTTTGCATATAACCACACACTGACAACATTCAGGTTTGAATAGTTTAATAATCTTTACTTCTTATATTGGGCCAAGTTCAGATTCAGAAAACCCTTTTCTGCAGATGCAAACTTTCGAGCTAAGATCTACAGTGAAAGGTTTGGGTTTCTTTTAATATATCATCCCTATTGGGTTTCTTACAAGTCGTCTCTGAGAAACCCAAGTTCACTGTTATTAATAAAGAGGTTTTGAGAAAGTATTACCAGGCAACCATCATTATTGAAGTGTGCTGGACTACTGAAGTATGAGGCTGCAGCAAGAGAAGGTTGTTACAGAAAACCGCAGTGGTAATCAGCTAGAGTAGTAGTTTGTACGGAATGCTCTTAAATCAATGATGTAGCTACATATAAAATGTGAAGAAAAAAACCTGGATTATTGGTATTTTTATTGGTGATATGTGACCTGTTTTATGCCCTGCATATTGTCATCCCATAATTCTTTGCTTCACCAGGTCCCAGGTCCGTAAATTGCTCAAAATAGTCCTTCACCGCACTGGTAGAAAGTTACCAGCAAGAATGGCCCTCATTTAATCCTGGCAGCAAATTAAGACATCTCACTTCTGATCTAGAGAAATGCGTCCTAATTACAGAAGGCCAACCAGACTACCAACCCAGCTCCCCACAGGTAATTCAAATGGAGAAAATGGGAGAAAAGAGGTACCAAGCAGCCAGCCTGCATTGCTCCTTTGTTTACTGAAAGCTACAGAAACAGAGATGACTGGATGAACCTTTGGTTTTTGTTATCTATTCTCTAGGAAGTCCTTGTTTTCATGGGTCAAAATCTCTCCTGACAGGGTCCATTCAACTGATAATCATCGGTGTGGGCCTCAGTAAGCCATGGGGTATCTTAAAACCTAAAGGGATGCTTAGCATATTCTGAAAGGCTAAGCCATCAGGAAATGTTTTTGGCAAATGTCCCTCAGGTTTCCCAAATTACCCAAATTAATCCTGGTTCTGAAAATCAGATATTTAAGAGGTCCAAAGAAATCATACATATTCTTTTCAGAGTCGGGTTAATTTCAGAAGGCAAAGATATTGCGGTTGCTGATTGATTTTGACAAAACTGCTGTGAAATAAAACAGATTTTCTAGCACAAACTACTTGTAATTTGTTCAGTCCTAATCAAACACAAGAATCTAAGAATTTGAGCATGGAGTCATCCAAGACAGACTTTGAGCTTGGAGAAAGGTGCTTAGACTGCTGCAACTGAGTAAGCTCACGTAAACTTGCTTAGGTGTAGACAATACTTTTTTCCACCAAATTTTTCAAATTCCAATAAAATTATCCGTCTTGTTTTTAATTCTGATTCCCCGTGAACAAAACAACAGCTACTTTTACTGTATCAAATACTGCAGTCCATTTCAGGCACTGCACACATGTGAGGTAATGATCCAGCCAAAATGGAGTCTGTGGCAAAATAACGGAGAAAAATATTTTTAAGAATCTGTGGCCAGCATATTTGCTTTATTTTCTTTACTACCTTTTTAAACCATCATATCCTTAAGTTGATTTTAAGTGAAATGTGTGCAGAGATATGTTTAAATTTAATGAAGTAACCCCTTATGGATGGTGAAATGACTTCCTAATTACATTTTATGTTCTCATGGTTCTTGAGTATTTCATTTTCCACAAATGGAACAGATTTATACGAGTTCACATGACAGCTCTAGCTCGGCAAGAAGTGACCATGGCTGCCAGAGAGACTACTTAGCCTTTAGATACATCGGCGAGGTAGTACTGTATGTTTAATAGAACTAGGTGTAAAGTGATGGTTCTTTTTTCACTGTTTATTGCTAAGCCAACCTGCTATAAAACATTGATCTCTCAGATACAGGAGACACATGACTCCCATGCCACTAGGTCCAGTAGGCTTAACCTGCTGAACCCGAAGTGCTAAAAGGACTTAAAATGTAATCATTAGTAGATTTTTGCAAGCAGCTGGTAAAACAAGACTTCTAGGCAGTCAGGGTGCTTTAATTTATTTCTTAATCCTGCCAAATCAGCAGAAAAGTATTTTAACTTAGTTCCACTTGGCAGACAAAAGGTAGGATTCCAACAAGACGGCACAAGAGAAAGCATCCGTGCAGGTGGAAAACGATAAACTCTATGTAGTGATGGCTATCATCAGCTCTGAGGTCCACATTTCTAATCTTGCTCTGGAAGAAAAAAAAGTAGGAGAAATACTATATCTCGTTTTGGCTCAACCCTGCTAGAAATAAACTATTACTTTTTTTCAAAACACCAGCAGTATTCTGCTCAGCCTTTCCAGCCTCTATTAAATGCAGCACATTGTACTGAGACAAAAGAGATCAGGGAACTTCCCCTTCTTTCCTCCCCATCCAACTCGGAGCTCGTTTGTCAGCAAGAGTTATTGCCCTAACAAGCAACTTACAAGTCACCCATTTGTAGTTGTTCACTTTTCACATTAAGGGAAAACATCGCAATGGGCAGCCTTTATGACCAGGTTTCCCATTGTTTAAGCTTGACCCTGCCAGTGTTTGCACACAAGACGTCAGGGTAAATGATAAGGACTGCACCTCTGAAGACAAACAAAACCTACCATCCATGGAAATCAAATTCATTATTTTTTTCTTGGTTGGTACTTTCTTTCCAGATTTTTGGGATACTGAAATACATCATGATCCTGGTTTCTTGTCGGTTCATCCCTAAATGAACAGTGAAATCTGTGGTGCTCGTTAACTATAGGTATTGACTAGGCTACAGTGATTGCTGTACAAATACGTGCCACACACTTATTTTCATGATCTCATTTAGATGATCTGTTTAATTGAATGCAATCTACAGACTTGATCTCTTGCCATGTAGCACACACAGGAAATCCTGGAATAACATCCAAAGACTGCGTTGGACTGAAAGTGAAAACCTTTGGTTTCACATGCTGCCAAATCTTTTAAAGAAGCAGAAACTCACAAAAAGAAAAGCCCTTAGTGCCCTTGAGATAATAATGTGCAGCTCTGGCTGACTGGACTGATATTACCTGACCTGAAATTTGAATTAGTTCTCATGAATTAAATGAACTATTGATTGATTGACTGGCATATAAAAAGAACCTAAAAAGCAAAATGCAATGGCTTTTAAAGAAAACTTGTGAGAGAAATAAGAGGGTGGACATGAGAATAAACCTGTTGAAAGTATTTGCTAGAGAGGTTTTGTTTTACTCCTGTATTAAAATGTTACAAAAAAATCTCCAGTCTATTTGCCTTTGACACTAAAAAAGCCCTGATGAAAGTGCATGTCATGCTTTTAATATCATCTGCTATGAAAGCCAAACTTGGGGTGAGGTTTAACTGCCAAAATTTCCTGAGTGGGTACAGAATTCATGGGTGCAGGTTCATTAAGTCTCATCCATTACACTATATATTTTGCTCAGTTGGCAAACAGAGGTGTTTTTCAGTTTCAAATCCACAAAGATCTGGCAGTCAAGTCAAGTCTTACCATCTCATGTGCCGAACAAGCACACTGCAAACCAGTGTGGTTTTTCAGATGTTGCTGAAGGCATATTCTAACCACAGCTGATGTTACAGAGATAGAGCTAGCGGCATAATTTGGCTTGTGTTATCTTTATTGTCAGTGATGATGCATGAAATAAAAAGAGCTCATGGAGAGCTTGGGGAGTTTTTAGTTTGGAAAAATATCTTTCAGCTGGAAAGTGAGTAAATGTAGTACATATTCAGTGGGAAACAATAAATACAGACTCTCATAAAGTGATTATTAGAGTCATTTTTTAAGGACAGAATTGGTCTTCCAGGTAGTGTCATCTACAGCTACCAAAACGTACTCATAGGGCTGCATAAACAGCTTCATTTATAGATTCAAAGCCACAAGCCACCCACTATTTGAAGAAAATTTTCCATACTTGGAAAATGCATGCAATATAAGATTACCATGCTGGTTATCAGGATTTCAGACTTCACAAAAATTTGCTGATGTTATCCAAACGTAGTCTCATTATCTATCAGAACAATTACCTGTTCAGTAAGGACCAGATACAAACAAAACCCAGAGAAATTGGTGTAATAGTCTGCAGTGAAAGGGAATACAAAAAGCTATAAATCCATTCACATGTAGAATTTCTGAATTCTAAGCAGAAGTATACTTGCTCGAAATATTATACTTTTTAGCAGTGTATTCTTATAGTTCAGTCCTCTTTTTTCATTTTATAACAAGGAACTGCTACAGAATTGATGTCTTCTGTTTGACTATAAGCCATTAATTTTGGAGTGTATTTACACAGAAATTGCTCTGGCACATTTTTGTCGTTACAAAAGTAACTGTGAAATGGAAAGAGTGGAGCTGCAAATGCGAGCCACTTCAGAAACTTAACTTTGTTGTTTAAGCACCACTTTCTAAAGATGCAGTTTACTTCCCAGCACTGAACATGTCCCTGGGCTTTTGCTTCAGACCCCTCCCCAGTCAGAAGAACTGTGATCCCAGGCTCAGAGGCAAATAACCCCCTTCCTGAAGGCCAGCAGAAACCTCCAAGGTCCCTGTCCCCGGGAGGAAGGACATCAGGAGGATAGCTGGGTACCCTGTACCGCTGTGTCCCCAGGAGATTGCTTTTACAGTAGGACATTGATGCCCAGCTCACACTTGATTAAAGCCTGAACTTGTGCCTGCTATACCTCTGGAAAAGAAGGAGAACGAACTCAGCAGCAGCTGTCTGCTGTGGTGCTCGTGGGTTTGTTTTGTGTTTACGTCAAGCTCGGATCCTGAGACTAGACTGCAAATGTTTTCATGGACAGTGCAACTACTGCAGCAGTTAGTCAGATCAGCTCCATTTTTCAAATTTCTGTAATGTTTTATATTCTGACACCTGAAAATGGCTTTTAATTGATCAAGTGCAGTGGGTCTGTTTGTTTTTCTCTGACTAAGAAAGAAGAGAGAGGAAAAACTGGAACAGGAGCTGCTGAGTGATTCGACGGCAACCGGAGCTGAGGGACACGAGAAATACAGCAGAGACGGCAAAAGACTAGTCCTGGTTTTGTTACACAAAAAGGATATAAGAGCTTAAATTTTATAATACAGGGTGTACTAAATCGTATACCTTAGCAACTGAAATTAACATCACAACTGGAATTTGTTAGAAAGCATGAAAATTGCATTTAAAACAAATGTCCATACCTCTGTAGGCACATATGTACAATTTACATACCCTAATACATACTTTAATATGGAGACTGCATTTTGCAGTTAGGATTATAAATTGTTCACTTAGAAGTGCCGGGAGTTAGAGGAGAGAGAAAGCAGGAATAAAGTTCTGAACATGTAGGACTCCAGGATTAATACCCTCTAAACCATACCTGATTGATGCTCTCAGGTGGGTACACATAATTCATATGGAGTATTTTCTATGGGAAGGGACATTCCTCAAGAATGTGAGAAACTGAGGTAGTCATCAGGCTGGACCAGAATTCTTGCATACAGAAATTAAATGAATTCAGCAAAACTCTGACTACCTCCTTTGCAACTGTGGCTACACAGTCATAATGACTGCACATGAATTTGTGAGGAGCAAAATTAAATTGAAGATCCACATCAATAAAGTGGAGTTCAACGGCAAAGGAAGCCTCAGGCAATGAATGTCTTAGAATGAAAAGGATTATTTATTAAAAAATCTCTAAATTGTTTCTATTAGCACTACATAAGATTTTCTGAAAGTACAGCAGAAATTTTGGCTACAAAAATGAAATATGAAACTCCTCCTGCCTGCCAGTTTTAATCAAATATAGAGCTCAGCCCGAACCTATGCAAGGCTGAAATGATGCTGCTGGAAGTGAAGCTGGCTGTCTCCCATTAAAGGCCTGCAAGCTTTTTTTTGTTAAGGTTGTGTGAAGACTTGGAGTCTTATCTGACTCCTTACTGAGTCTGGATGACTGGGCAGCATCCCAAAAATACCTTCTCACATCTTTAGCTTTATGGGGAGTTTCATCCCTTCCTCCCGCTGAGGCCACAATATCCTCTGCATTTGTTACCTGACGGCTGTGTTATTACAGCCTCCTGTTTCTGAAGCCGAATGTAAGACAACGTGCCGGCTCCAGATGCGGCAGAAGGAGGCTGTCTACCTCATGCCTGCCTTAAATCACTGTAATCACTTCAGGCCAGTGCTCAGGTCCTTCTTTCAGCTCCAGGTAATTCCTGATGCCAGTTTACAGCCTTTGGTGTATGAAGCCCTGCTGCAGTTGCAAACCACTGAGGCTCAGAACAAAGCCTTTGGGACCTAGGGACAAAACATGTTTTTGAAGGCAATCCAGCATTGGAAAAATCTTTCCGTGAACATCAGGTGAATATAGCATCTGATCGAGTTTAGAAAACAAAGGAAACCTTCCTCCTGGAGAATGCTTTCCATCAGAAGCACTACTTGCTTCAAGTTTTAAACAGTTTCACTTGCCTTCTCAAAAAGCCACCAAGCACAGACTGAGTTTTGAGCCAAAAAAAGCAGAAATGCTAGATACTGCAGAGATTCAGTAGCTATTTCACTAGAGCTGCAGACCCACGTGCAGGCTAGATGGTGGAGGCCAGAAGTCACCACCTTCAGGCTGTGGTTCAACGTTAAATTTCTAACTCCTAACACCAAAGACGGATGACAGAAATCACTGGTCTGGTGCAAACTCACTTAACCAATGCAACTTCTGATGGGTTATCTTTGCAGCAACAGGCTTCAAGCTTAATTAGGCACCAACTTTCACCACACTGCCAGCATAAAACTATCAGGAAAGCATACAGCCAGAGTAAAGTCTCTATCATGTGCTCTGCCAAACTTGACAGAAAAGTGATCCTGTGCCCAGGCCTGATTTAAGTCCAAATTTCACTGCTACATAACAGCAGTGTGCACAGTTTCAACAGTAATGCTTGTGGAACTAATGCTTACCTTGCAATAGGTTTTTTTTCATCATATTTTAACTACTGCTTAGCTCTGATCTTGCTGTTGCTACTGCCTAAGGGTTTTGCCCTGTATACATCAAGTAACAGAGTCTTCCCCAACCTTGTGTGGATTTATACATACAAAAATACATATACCTATATGCGTATATTGCGCCTTATCAATTGGGGAACAAAGTTTATGCGTGATCAACAAAAGAGCCCAGCATATACTTTAGTCTGTGTCTGCCTAAAACTTTTGCTATGGAGTCACAGATCAAACCAAACACACGATCTCATTGACAAAAAGTAGCTCATCAGGCATAATTTAGAGGCTGCTGCCGTTTCCACCCCAAGGTCTCGCCCACCAGTTGCAAATCTTCATGCTTCTTTAAGATTTCTTTTCGAGCCAACTCCTTCATTTTAACCAAAGTCTCCCTGTAGTTCCCCATGTACTGTTCAATCTGGCTGTTGGTATTCTTCCTCTGTCACCCCATGACCGAGGCGCAGATGGTCGTCTTCCCCTGTAGCACCAGCAGTTTGGGGCAAGGTCCCCCCCAGAGAGCTGTGCGCAGTGGATCCCCACGCGCTGTGGGCACTCACACTCCCAGCTCAGCGGGTGGGGGTACCCCAGCCACCGGCCCAGGGTGGGCTGTGCAGCAAAGGCAAACTGCACAGGCTAGATTATGAAAATCGCCCGTACTAACGCTTAACGACTGGAAAAGAAGCGCGAGAGCTTCAGGCAATGGTCAGTACTCAAAGACATTTGCAGGGATTTAAACAACACATCCTTTAAATTCAAGTCTTCAAAGGAAAGAGTAAAAGTGAAGCACAACAGTATGCATCCTTCTCAATTCAAATTTTGTAAGAACAGCACAGAACATCTCCTAAGAGTATCTATCACTCAGTTGCTGATGTGATTGCCATATATCCCTCTCCTTGATAACCCTTCTGAAGCACTGTGGTTCAAGGTCCTGTATTAGTTGAGCATTTGAGGTCTTCAGCTGAACAGAGTTTCAGGATGATGGTAATTTTTATCATTGTTAAATCACTTACGGTACCAGTTCTGTGTAGTTGACTAGTGTGGGCTTTGCAGTAATGCCTGAAAATGTGTAGAAGTGAGTAGTACTCTGTTCAGACTGCCAGACAGCCAGAAATCCTGAAAAAACATCAAAAAGAAATCTGCAAGTTTGTCCCAGGAAAAAAAAAATCAGGTAGAAAAACAGGAAATGTCTGTGGAAAAACAGACATATGGGAGCTCTAGTTCTTCCATAATCTTCCAGTAGAAGAAGTCTGGGCAAAGAATTCGACTTCTTGTAGGGTGGAGTTTTATCAATTTATTAAAAGAGTTTAATGATGTGTGAAACCTGGACTGGTCCCACATAGTCCCTCTCACCTAAAAGCTACTCATAGAACAGGCTTCCCCTGTATAAGTGTATAACAAAAAGATGGCTCATAGAAGAATGAGTTGAGTGTATTTATTTGTACTTGTGAATTCTTGATGTGCATATACTGTATAAATACACATGCATACAGCTGTGAAAATTACTATGGATTTTTTAAAAAAAAATATAGCCAAAGGATACTTACAATTTATGGGTCAATTCACACTGCTTCGGAAAAAAAAATAATCTAAATGATGTGTTTCAAAAGATTTACTTCAACAGATAAAGTACAGGTTTAACTTCCAAGATCTAAATTATTATTTTAAAGCAGCTGTCTAGCAGAGCTGAAGTTAGCTTAACAAAGGGGCTGGCTGAAGATACAGCTCTTGCTCATCTTCCAAAGTACTGAAATAAATAGAATATTTGACAGAGAGGACTGCAAAATTGGCCATTTTACACTATTCACATTTTCAGCTGAGAGGTTTATAAAGCTTTTACCTTAGATGCTAATTGATAATGTCAGTTTTAATGAAGTAAGATAGACATACACATTATAAAATACTTCTAGCAGATAGACCAGAAGGCAGAGCAGGTTATAGAGAAAGACAAATAGAAAAGCTTGGTTTATTGAGCTCAGATTATGCCAGTTGTTCAATATGTCTTAGTCTCGTAGGTTCTTTATTCCTTCTGCAGAAAGAGTCCAGAACCCTTCAAGAAGTAATTCAAAATGGCAAAGTAACATTTTTCTTTACCTCTACCTGGCAAATTTTCAGAGAGATACATTTACTGGATGGAAACTTCCTGCCTCGACTGGCCATCCGTTAGTATGAGTAATGAGCAATCCATCCATCATTAGGGTTAGTAAGTTTTCCATTTCATCCTCTTCCCCCTTTAAGTGCATGATTTAATTCACAGCACATAAACATTTATGCAGAAACCTTGTAAAAGCAAAACCATGCCCAGTATTTCGGTCACATATGAGACAACTATAGGCAGGTGGAGAAACTCACTTTAAAACAAACTCATGTCCAGTGTTTGTTCACAATATCTAATCTCTGTATTCTGTGTCTGTGCCTAATTTACATTAATCTCCTTCTCTTTTTTCCCCTCTGCACATACCGATTTCACACTTGGCACTGCTTGGAGATAGAGCTGCTACATACTTAAGAGGAAATTTGTTCCTGGGGCAAATATGAGCTCTGGGAGAGGTTGCTTTATCAACTGGGTTATAGGCCTAGAACTTGGTATCTCCCACCTTCAGTTCCCTGTCCTACTGCAGACTCCTTCATACCCTGGCCCATGTCACTTTGGGGATGCCGAGCTGCGAGAGCTGGGTGGGTGTACGGGGAAGAGGTGGACCGTGATATTTGAACATCCAATATTCATCTCAATGCAGAAGCAACTGTCTTCCTGTTGGAGGATGCCTGAAATATTTCTAGCTTTCTCTTTTTAATGAAGTCTTTGGGTTTCCTCTTGCCCCTTAGAGCTGAGGCTGCGGCATCTCACTGCAAGGTGGGTCTAAGACCATCCAGATGCTGGGGCACGCACGAGGGGCTTCAGATGGCAAAACTGCAATGATTGTGTGGCCAGGCGCTTGCCCTTTCTCTGCTGGGAAAAGCAACAGATTTTACAGTTCAGAAGTGGGGCCCTTCTCATACCTTTGAGACATGGCAGGAAATCCCTTTTAGTCAGCGTGAGTTTTCAGCCACCTTTTCTGGGTTTTTCTTTGCCTCCTCGAAGGTTAGTGACCTCATTCTACAGACAGTGCACTTGGGGCAGAGGTGGTCAGTCTTGCCCTGCAATTCCAGCATCTGAGGAGCTTTTCATAGACTTTTAGTGACTGTCTTAATTTAGCCTGCAGCTAAACATGTGGCTATTCTCAGTGAACCCTTATATGCTCTCTGCCAACACTTAAGAAATCAACCCTTCCTTCCCATAAGTAAATCTGATTTCCTTGCCCATTCCCCAAAATCTACCCACGAAACTGACTGCTTGCTTGGTGCAAGTAGAGGGTAGTGGCAGCAAGAGCCCTGAACTGCAGGAAGAGCTGTGAGGCAAGGCAGAGCAACACTTTTTCAGTGAATACTTGCCGAGCCAAGAATACTTCAAACCCTCCTCCTCCATCACCTTTCCTTAAAATTGAGATTATTAATGAGTCACACTTACATTCATATTCCTCAGAGCTCTGCTTTAGAGAGAAACAATAGCCAGGTCTCCCTCTCCTTCCTCCTGGGTGGGCAAGCAGCACAATGCTAAAGCATTATCACATCAACTGCTGGGCTAAGAAGCTTGACCCAAAGACCTGTGCCAGTGAATTATTTTCCCCTGACATACAGCTTAAGGCTGAAGATTTGAACACTTAATTGGTGCATTTTCTGCAAGGCTTTAAAGGCTTGGCAAGGTGAGATTCCTGCTAATCACTGATACAGCTGGGAAACAGCTCCTGCTGTGCATCACCAGCAGCCTCCACCTACAAGAATTTATTGATCTCCTGGAGCTCAAGGGACTTGTATTATCTGAAGATGTTAAAATAATTTCTAAGTGAAGTTGTCCAAAGATTGTGTTTCAAACATCCTTCATAATTTGTATTCACTGAGACATGTAACGGCATAGATCTGTTAATGTATGTAAAAAAGAACGCCACAACTTTCTCTCTCACATTATCCTGGTGAGGTGGCTCTTTGTTAACCAGGAAAACAAAACACATTCCCTGTAACTTTTGCCTTTTCCTGCAAGAGTTACCTCAGCCCTTCTCTACAAGCAGGCATTCACAAAATTAACGTCTTTACAGCACTTTTTTGTCATTGAAACTATCAAAAAAACCCCCAAATACCTCCATCCTAAAGACGGGTCATTTGATGAGAAATTTGGGAAATCTTCATTCATTATTAGAACCCCTGAAAAACAATTATTCAGAGCATTCATTTTCCATTTTCATCCTGCCATTTTACTGTATTTATTCCTCTGAATTGTAAAACGATGATTTCTGTAATATTCCACACATTTTGCTGGCACTTTACTTTCTCTGCAAAAAGTTCCCTAAATAAATTACATTACTTCCATTCTTGCTGATTTACCAGTTCTATCTTGTCAGAAACCTTGTAAACCCCCTCTTCACTGAGCTCCTGTGAGCTGGAAGGAGTTCTGCACATGAAGGATTTGCAGGACGGGCGCATTATTGCTGCAATTCTGTTTTGCCATGGAAAAGTATTTTTCACATTGATTCAGCCAAAATGATCTTTTTATAGAGAGGACAATAAAACTAAAGAGAGCAGTTACTGTATGCATCAGAGAGAAGAGACTCGCCTTTGAAGAAAACTGTATCCAACCACAAACTGACAACTATTCTTACAAGTGAAAAACGTGGTTCGCACAGGGCACACCCTTGCAGTCACACTCGCTCACACACACATAGAAATAAAATTGATACAGTCTCAAAGTATTAGGGCTGCTTTGGAAGGCATTCCGCAAATATTTGTAGTAATTGAATAAAGTCAATCAAATTTCATTTTCTTAAACACGTAAGCACAGAAGAGGGAAGCAGAGGTTGGAAATGTTCAAGGAATGCATGTTTAGGGCCCTAGTCCCAAAAAGGTAGGTATGAGTATAAATGCAATTTTAATCTTTTTTTGGTTTTACTTCCATTAGTTTCCCTTTCTCCTTTCCTCTGCTAAACACATGTGAAATTTGGAAGATGGTATAAAATTCCTCTGTCCATTTTCTCCACTCACCTCCATTGGCTAGTAGTTTTATTTTTTAAGTTTTATAGACTTCAAGCCTGCTTTTAGTCCTGGCATCATGCAGGAGTTCTGTGAGAGTCAGAATAAGATGATCCTCACCCACAACAAAGAACAATCCTGACAGAGATAACGCTGCTTTTCTTTCATTCTCTGTTTACACTAGCATCACCCGTGGCTTTGCAGCACCTTTCTCAAATTTGTAAATGACAAAGACCTTCAAACAAAACTGGGCTCAGCTTCTTAAAATATCTTTGACAACTTAATTAACTTTGCACACTGGCATCTCAAGACTGTCAATTGTAACGTAGTTCAAAGATCAATTAAAAGATCAGTTCTTTTTCTCTGTATATGGGAAAGTATTTTTACACTAGCAAATACCAATTTACACTCATTAAGTTCTGTGAATAAGCCTGCTGACACGCTGGGGGTCCCATTGAAACGCGCTCTTCACAAATACAGTAGGTGTAGTGTTTACCCATTGCTTAACTGTGCTGAATAAGCCCTTTGACAAACAAAAGCATTCTTGCTGGCCCCAATTATCAGAAGGTGCACTATGTGCACTCCGCTGCAGTCATTCACCACATTTTCTCATCATCCTACCAAACAATTTTTAATTAATAAACTTCCCAAACAGTTAGGACTAAATCCCTCTGCGCAGCTGTGGTGTAAAACCACTAGTGTCAATTGCTGTAACTCACTGGTGTAGATTTCGTGCGTCTCATGTAATCCCAACATCCCTTAGCGTGGCCCTTTTCCTGCTCTTACACTGTGGGTAGTAAACGTTCAGAATTTCATGTCAGGACAGTCATGCAATCCAGCACACTGGTGGGCTTGCCAGGGCTGGGTGCTGCGGGTGCAGCCGTCAGCAGGCAGCTCAGCTGCTCTCCCTCCCCCTGGCATGGGCAGGTGCTGCCTGGGTGGAAGCCATTTGTGATAAGCGCATGTCCTTATATTGGTAAGCTGTAACTGGGAACTGTTTGTGTGCCTCCATACAAAGTGGTTCTCATGGCGTATTATGTGTCATAAAAATCATCTGTCTTTTCTTGACGACTATTTTCTGTCTCACTAAGGTTCATTTCTATCCCAGGGTGCAGCAATATCAATAAAGTTAATTCTTCAGACCCTTCCATGACTTACATTATTTTATGTTTATTAGCGCATTTGGGTTTTGGAGAGCAAACGAGGACATCAGTGGTGACGTTTTGGGGGTTCATGTGCTTGGGACTTTACCATGGATGTGTATAAAATCTATTGTCCAGCTGAGGGTTTCATTTTGCTTGTATTACAGGCTGCCAACACATCTCTGACATTTCAGTTTGCTACACTGTGCTAAGTCCTGCATTCTCTTGACTTCTCACCCATCCCACTCTCTGCCATGGGCTATGAATCTAGAACAAAGCTTGAACATGACAACAAATGAAGTTTGGGAGCCAGAGGAAAGAAATCAGAAAGAAGATTTTGCCAGCACTGTACTTAACAGCTTTTTTCCCACAAGCACTATAAATTTTGTGTGACCAACTAAAGTTGAACAAGATGGTCATTTTGTAATCCACACAGCTTTTACATGCATCTATTTAAAGGTGTATAAACAAATGCATACACACATTCGTATCTACATATGCACGTATGTGTGTGTTCACCTACTTGCATATATATAAAATGTGCAGATGTGGGAGAATTGTATGGTGGTGTGATGGGATAAATGAGCCTGACACTTATATGAAAACTTAGAGTAAAATTGGCCACTGTTTGAATGAGCAAAAAAAGAGATGGTGGCCTTTCCCAACAGGTCATGCGTCTTCTTTACAGCACAGAGGTACGTACTCAGTATCTTTCACTTAAGCAGTGGAAAAATTATTTGGAAGTATTTTAAGAAAAGAAGGAAGGGAAATTCAATTTTATTTGTTTATGTTTCTCTCTGTAAAACCTTAAATATCAAGAATCTAACTATATGAGGTCAGAAGAAAGCACAAAAAATTCTAATAATGATCTAAAGATTTTAGATTTTAGCTTTACCGGACACCTGACATGAAGCTCTTCAGAGTTGCAGGATGTCAGACTTTATTGTTGTAACACATGTAATGAAAAGAGAAATGCTCCATAATAATTTCTTAGTAGTATTTGTTAATGTTGTAATTGGGATGTTTACTGTCTGAATATATTGCTTTGGCTAATGGGTCTATAAGGAAAAAAGAATAGCTCAACAGAGGCCTCTTGGGGGTATCAAGAGAAGTCAGGCTGCACAAATAATTGACAGAAGATAATACAACTTTATGGAGTCTATACACCTAAAAATCCTTTTTTTCCCAAATGCTTCATTCCTATCGATAAAAGAAACAGCTATTTGAGTGTAGCAGGCTGTCTGCTCTTTGTAAACCTAGTCAAAACCCTCCAAAGGAAAGACCTGCAAGTTTTCAAGCTTTTTGGCTTCAAGCTTTCCAAGCCTTTCAAGCTTTTGTGGTATGGTAAACATACAAAATATACAGGACAAAGTAGCCTTCTGCCTAGGCTAGGACTGCAAATCCTGGCATTTTGGGTATTCAAACAGATCAGAAAGAGTTCCTGTCATGACAAAGATATATTCAGATATTTTAAAAGTTCTGGGTTTTTGGGGGGGTGGGGGTGTTTGCTTTTGTAAAAGGACTCTCTAGGTACATCTATACTATTCTCAGACGCAGACTTGGCAGTAGCTATGAAGAAGGCCAGTTTCCTGCTCTGTCTGTCCTGACCGTGGAGCCAGGCCACAGGCATCCCCTGCCGAAACATCCCCTGCTGAAACATCCCCTGCTGCCTCCTCCACAGCCAGATTGTCCTGAGACCCCCTCAGGCCACCCTTGCAAAGAAGGGAAAGGACTGCAGGACCTCTGCTCATGGAGGACAAATACACTTAATATTTAACATTTCCTATACGTTAAAAAAACAGCGCTGTTACGGCAGTACAAGAAGGGCAACTGACTGACCTCACAGCAGGCTTTAAAGACAAGCAGCCAGGCAGTTCTCACTGCCCTACACGATAGCTTTCCTCTATTGCAGAGCAAAACAAGTCACCCAGTGTGCAGATGGGAGGAGCTCACCTGAGTTGAATTTTGGCTCTTTCTATCACGAACAGACTGTGCTTTGTGCAGGTTTCTATTCAACCGCAGGAGAAAAAGCTTTCTTCCTTAGAACATTTGAAACAAAAAAGCAAAATAAAAATGCATTTCTAACTGATTGCCCTATTAAAATGCCTCAGGATTGTACAAAGAAAGAAAAAGATTTTTTTTTTTTAACTTTTTTTAAATAACATGCAAGTGCTGAGATAATACAAAGCTGGGTGTGCTGTGGGAACCTAGACAGATCAGACATTGGATATACACTATTTGTCTTCTGAGTCTTTGCCCACACAGAGTTTTCTTGCAGCTACTAAACAAAGGTCCTGGGAAGACAAAACTCTCAACCAACCACATTTTGTTCGGGAAAAATATAATTCTTTAAAAGGGTTTCTCTATTTTGTTTTTTTTAAGCAATCCAACCCCATCCTTTAAAGTGACACTTCAATAAAATATTCTCAAAAGGGATAACATCTTTTAAATCTCTTTTTATCCTGTAAAACAAAGAGTTCTGCCCATCACAGTGGGAGACGCACACATGTCGCCTGGCTGTGTCTGACTGTCACATATCACACAAGGATCAGATGGGCTTCTGGAACAACCCAAAACGTCTATATTGTAATAGCTCTAGTTTTCACATCCTTGGCTGATTTTGTCATTTGTTCTTGATTATACAGCTAGCAAGTATAGGTAGCTGCTATGGCAGGAGTCATATAAACATTGTAGTTCTACACTGCAAATACTCTCAAATAGAGAGTCCAACTCTCTGTTTTGCCTTCAAAATAAAGTGTGTGGTATAATTTCCTTGCCCTCGGGGATAATCAGTCCCTCCTTTTTGCATACTGCAAAATCCAGTTTTCTATTAGTCTAACCACTGACACCAGTGGTTACAACAGAAATAAACAAAAGTAGTGCAGAGATGAATGAGATTGTATGGAGTTATATTGTAGATATTCCCCCCAAGGGTGTTAGTTTCTCCCCCGATGATCTTTTTTTCTGCTACTGTTATGGAACTTGCAGGTGAAAAGAATTTTCTAAAACAGACCTTCTCAACAGCAGAAGGATTCAGGAGAATCCTGAGTCTCTACGTCACTCTCAGAAACACGTCATAGCCCTCTTGGCATGTTTTACCATAATCGTAGATCACTGGAATAATTTGTTTAAACTGGAATTAAGATTAAAGAGTAGCATCTCAATGACATGAAAAGCCCGCTACCATTTCAATCCACTTTTAAACAATCAGATGAGTTGTACATAAAGATATCTGGGGATCATTGCAGCAGAGATCAGCTTGCTTGGTCCTTGAAAGGAAACATTTCTTTAGAAGAAATAAATTAAGAACTGCTGTTATTTGAAGTATTGGCAAAAAAAACCACCACAAAAACCTAGACTCCAAACAATGCAGCAGGGTTACATGGCTCTGTGTTTTATTTCAGGCAATTACTGATCAGGGAAAATCTTGTGGTAAAGAGGTGAGGAGGACTCAGGCATTCGGTGTCTAACGGGCTGACACAGACGTCCTGTGTTCCCACTGCAGTGACTTTCAGTCTTGCTAAGATGCCCTGAGGCCTTGTGTTTGCGTATGCTGGAGGTCATTCAGAGCAGGCACTCTAACTCACAGGTCACACTTGCAGTATGCTGATTAAATTCCTCCTGGTTTTTGGTCCCTGTATCTATTCCCATCATTTTAATGCTACTTTTCTTCTCACAGGAGTGATGTGAGGCTACATGCATTGATGTGTGTTATATAAGTCATACAAATGCAATCAAAAACAAACACAGGAAGCTTAGAAAATAAGATAAAAATAAAGTGGCCCAAATACACCAATTCAAAATTGAATTTTGGAGTCAATAACTCTGGTGTTTTATTTTAATTTTCCCTCTGATTTTTAGTTGAATACGTAGATGACTTGCAAAAGATCTATACTCTAATATTCCAATTTGCTGAGCAAAATCACAGTTAACACCATGTGTTAAGGAAGATGCTGAAAGACTTTTTTAAGGGTTTTTTCTTTTTAATCCACTGAAAACAGTTTCTCCTAATAGGCCTTTTTTTTAAACCGAATAGAAATGATAGTCAACAGGCAGATTTATCTGATGTCACTCTGAGTTAAAGCACAGAATTTTGCCTAAAGGCAGAAGATAAAATCAGCAGTGTACCTATGCCCAATTTTCTATATGCTTTTAGTTTATTTCAACGAGAAAATAAGGGAGTTCCTTATATCTGCTTTTAAAGTGGACTGTTGACAGGGTGGTTCTGCTTTACCCTGCTTCTCTTCCAGCTTGTACATTTATCTCTTTAGCTTTCTGAGGCATGTTGTCTCTCTTTGTTCTGATAAGAATAATCCGCTGATTCTCCTTCCTTTCCCTGCAGTATTCATGTGGAGGCTGGCATAAACTGACATCCGTACGGCATTCATCCCATTGAATGGCACTAGGAGCAGTGTGGGACCGTGGGAGGACAGGTCAACTGGATGACCCTTGGGGCAACCGGGCTGACTCTTACCCCCAGAACTGCTGACCGCTGTCACAGCACAGTGTAATCACATTTTATAACATCACCCTTTAGACCTTTTCTGTTGGGCACACTAAGTGGTTTACACCTTCTCCTGGGACACAATCCTCCAGAGATCGTACATGTACATTTTAACCTGATTTCCAGGTAAAAAACTTCTGACCTGGCTCATGCAGCCTTTGGTCAGGTGGAGGGAGACTTCATAAACAACAGAAGAATCTGGAAGAAGAAAAGATTGGGATGGAAAGCCAGCTGTGCATCTTAAAAGTGTTGACATCTGCAGAGTCATCTGTGCAGACAGACCCCATCTGTAGGGGTCAGTCCTACCCTGCTGGAATGGTGGGTTTGTAGGGAAAGGACAACGTGATTAGCTCTTGATTTCCTCTCTAGATTTGCTGACTTGCTGTCTGATATATTGTTCTCTTTGAGTGCTTTGTGGAGTTCCGATCAGTATGGAAAGCACCATTATTAAGCCTTGAAATCCACGCTGGTTGCAATCGTACAGACTTCAGCAGTTCCAATTTAATGCACTCTTTAGGAAGCCAAAGACTATTTTCTTGCCACCGTTCCTGCAGTAGGCATTTTTATCAGGGAACTAGAACAGTGAATTCGAATCTACAAGACTTCCTGTGTACCTTGCTGTAACGCAGGATAGAATATTTTGAAACTTGTATGAAATTCAACTGGAATTAAAAAAGAGGGAGAAATCTGAGGAAAAACTTAAAAAAAATCCCTGTCTCAAGTGTATTATGATACTGTTATTCAGAAGACCCTAAAATAGAAAAAGCACCAGCAATTTGTCCACTGCTATTTCTCAACTAATAAGAAAGCCTATAATATTCATTTCTACTGCCTTGCAAATCCTAAGAAGAATTTTCACTGTTTAATGGCATTGCCAAATCAAAATCAATTGCAGCATAGCGCTAGAATGTGCCTGTGAGCCATTGCTGTTTCCATGCTCAATTTCAACATTCTCCTTATAGGCATTTCATTATAAAAAGATGTTGAATACATAAAAAAGTAAGTTTTATTTCATAATAGGGGATGTGTGTTTTCTGTCTATCCTCATGCTCACAGAAGGGCAGAGGAATTTGCACAAGAGGCCAGAGAAAATGCTCAACAACAAATTGCTATACATCTGAACATTCTAAACTACCTGTTTACTCAGAAAACCATTTTGTGTGACATTTCAGTTGTCTATTTTTTGAGAAGCAGGCAAACAAAGAGAAGTTGTTTGCAAAATCAGCAGTGAAAAATTGATTTTAAAAGTTTGGAGACTGAAACTCTTTCAACACTGGCTTTTATAAGGAAATACTGTGGATAGACCAAATCAGGCTCTGATCTTCAAAGTTAAAATTAATGGGATCACTCTTACACTTAAAATTAACCAACTGGTAAATACTTGAAGGGCTGGGATAAAAAAAAAAAAAACCCAACAAACAACAAAACCAAAAAACTCTTTCTTGTAATTAACAGTGCAAAGAGATATTTTACAACTTCCTTGTAACTGTGCAGTTCTCATTTACGGTATCTGCATCCAATGGAGCTTTCTTTACATACCTCTACAGCTAATCAGCTTGTTCACTACAGAGACTTCTGCTCACAAATATAACCACCCTAAAACCAATTTTTTCTCTCCTTTGTTTGGCTGCTAGTTTCAAAGATCCCCATTGTTTCTTCTTTTCTTTGTTACTCCCTAATGCTACTGCCACGCTTATCTATTACATTCAAGAAAGCTGCTAGTTTATGGCACTGGCATCGGAATCTTGCCTCTCCATTCCCTCCATGCCCTAACCTCTGGCAGAAAAGGAGGAGGAAGGAAATAGCTGACTGAAGGACAAACTGAGGGAATGAGAAGGACAACAGTTCAATAAAAAGAGATAAGAAGCACATGGGAAGTGCACAAGGTCATGATTCAGGGATCACTGTCGTGAAGATGACTGACATGGAGACTGACCTGGGTTAAAATTACCTCTTCTTTTTTTTGCTTCAGTATGCCTTCAAGTTGGTATGCAAAGGGGATCAATCCCATCACATATTTAGAACTTGCAAAGCAAAGCTCTTATTTTCTGCTCTGGAAAGAAGAATGTACTGCCACATCACTATTTTTGTCTGAGAGTGCCTTTAAGAAACTTCCTTTAAGGTGTGATACAGTACAAGCAACCCTACCCCAAAAACTAGGTAAGGGGATTTTGTTCAGCAAAGCAGAGCTTGAACTCCCTATTACGTCAAGACGCGTAATCCATTTTTGTTGCTTCATATAAGAAAATAATGTGTCCATCAGTCAGTGAAGTTTCTCCTATCTGTCAAGTGACACTCTAGTCAAGGCTTAACCTTCTCCCCTATAAGAAGATAGGTGAGCATCCTTGTCAAACAATTAACTCCTTCAATACAGCATTCAGTGTTTGCTTACAATAAGGCCCCTCATGCTCACTACATCATTTTCAGCTGAGAACTTTCTTCTTGCATCCTCCTCAAGTTATGCCCCCCGATAACCTAGGGGAACATAACAGAGGAATGACTAACACCTTCCAGCCTATGTAACCCTTGATGTGCAGTGATACGGCCTTTTGAGGAATGCAACAGAGTGAGATTTCAAGTTGCCAACAACATAAGGCCCCAGTAAGGGCCATTCTCATGGCTGAGACATTGATTGCAGAAGGGGATAAAGCTATCATCACCACAAAGCTGTGTGAGTTCATTCTCCACACCATGCGGTACTGGATTACGATCAGTGAGTATCAGGCTAACTGTGGTGGGCTGCCCATCGTATGGGGGCTGCTAGCTACAGCTTTGGCAAAACTGCTTAAATCTGAGAGTCCCATTGCCTTACTCCTTCCAGACAAGGCTGATTAAATAATCTGAAAATGTCTACGGGCATGACAACATTGTGGAGGTCTTCAATATCAGCATGACATTCAACACAATGCATCTCTATTTAAAAAGTTAATTGAAATCCCCATGGGTAAAAAAAGCTTATGTAACATTTGCTTCACTCATGACTCACTGCGGGATACAGTGATGACTCCCGGCTCACTGTGATGGATAGGCTTAGAACAGCAGTGGTTGACATTTTCTACATCTTGGCCCTTTAGTATGTTTTATGTTTGCACAGTTGCAATGAACATTCTCCACTGCCTTTAATCCTGGCTGATAAATGAAGCATGAGTCTCCCTCTAACCTTGGATATTCTCACAGCTGATGCTTGCTTGATATGATCTGCATTTTTCTGGGGACTCTGTTGGAAACTGTCCAGTTAGCTCTCCCCAGCTATTGAAGGAGCATTGTCATTGAGTGCTTAATGTTTTTCCTAAAAATTATCAGGCATGCCTGCTTTTTTACCATACAATAGTCATAAATATAATTTAACCAGTTTCCCAGGTTGTATAAAATCTGTACAAAAAGGTCAAGAATTGAGTCGGAAATCCTACAGCAAAAGGCAACAGAAAATCCTTGGATTCTGTCTCACTGCATGTAAACTGATTTAAATCTAAAGCCATGCAGTCGATCTCTGTGTCTCAGTTAAGTATTTATACATGGAAAAAGCAGTCTAATTCTGATGTCATATCTGGAATGAGATGAGCGTGAAAAAGAAAATG
Organism: Gymnogyps californianus; assembly: GCF_018139145.2. Lineage (NCBI taxonomy): Eukaryota > Metazoa > Chordata > Aves > Accipitriformes > Cathartidae > Gymnogyps > Gymnogyps californianus. Next base: position 27,143,572 of record NC_059473.1, read on the forward strand.
ATAATGCTAGGAATAATTCCTCCTCCTTTCTTTCTCACATGTCAAAATTATACTTGAGGAGCACTTGTGATATATGGTTCTCCATGTATCTTTCCCCTTCTAGTTATAACCTTTTTAAAGCACACACTTTACTAACGAAAAAAAGCTGCAGATCAAAGCATGACAGTTGACACCACGAAAACAAAGAGACAAGGTTACTGGAACAAAACCAAGAAGCAAAACTGATGAAAAGCCTTCAAGTACAGAGTGGGCTGATGAAAATCAGTGTGCGCTGCATGATTTCAGTAAAAAGGGGATGAAATAGAAGAGAAGCAGGAAAGACTGATGAAAAGCAAGGGCTGAAGACTTGTGAAGAAAGCATAAGAAGCTGATAGCTCTAGACTTGGGGTTTATAACCAGAAACTCTGTAAGGCATTTAGAATTTAATGGAGAAACCACTGACTGTGGCATCAAACCACAAGACAGAATGAGGAGGAAGGATAGTGAAAAAAAATCTCCTCTCATGGGTAAACTAAAAGTACTCAGAGAGGTGATAACAAACAAACCTTTTCACCATTGATCTGAGTGTATCTGAAAGCACATTGCTGTGTCTCTTGCTATTTTTTGAGCCCTAAAGATGGCTGGACAGCCCACAAAATGTGTAAAATTAGCCAGCAGCTAGAATGGGCTCTGATTCAACACATGTATATCTTCAGCTTCTTTTCCTGAAGCTCCTGTCAACCCCAGAAAGGAGTATTAGAAGTTATTCTCTTATATTATAACTTACTTCTCAGTAAATCTTGTGCTATCATAGCTTCCTCTGTGTAGGTAGGAAATGCAATTGCATTCCCACACGCTTTGGTGATAAATTCAATGAATAGTGCCAGAAAGACATTTCTTTCCTTATAAATTTCACCACACAACTTCAGTACATGGAATTAGGATCCCAGGAATCCCAACTCTTATGGCATTGATGTAGCCACTAAAATATTGTCTTGCCCTCCACCATCTAGCATGTAAAGTGTAGATGAATGAACCTTTTAATGCTACCTTAAAAAGCAAACGAATTTTAACCACAGAATACTGCATTACATTAAGGTCTTTTTAAAAACCATAAAAGCAAGGAAACAAAGCAAGGAAGACTTTTATGTTGCAGCTGCCTTGAATTCTTCTGTCATGCTCAGGTACTGTTGTACCGTGTGTTCTTCTACCTTGTAGGCATCTGTCAGTCAGCACAGCAGACAACATGAATGACATGAGGATATTGCAATGAGAGTTTAAACAGATTTCTGTCTGAATGCTTCTGTCACTTCTAAGCCATGATTTAAAGACAGAAAGAAAATCTAAACCAGTAATTTCTAGAACTTGGCATATTGAGAGGATTGCAGAAGAGGAAAATAAGTTTGACATCAAACCACACTGTTTGTACCACAAACATCCAGCTGATAAAGGATGATTCAGTCAAAATAAGAATTCCTCCCCTGTGCAGGCATTCAGTCCTGTTCCAGTTTTACCCCTCCTAAATAGTGCCCAGTGATTTAGTTATACTTTTGGTAATTAATTTTTTTTTTTTTTAAACTGCAGTTTTGGTAAATTCAAAGCTAGCCAGGAACTGGAGTCAGATTCACTGAAGTTTCAGATAAGCGAAGGGCACATTCCCAGGCTGTTGAAAATACCATTCCCTTTTCTGTCAAAAAGGATTTGACCCCATGGTATCCACATTCACCAGAAGGAGCCCTAGCTACCACGCTGCTTGCTGAAGGCACCCCCCCACACACACACTGGGCTGTGCTTCCAGGCCCCTTCCTCCTGCCTCCTGCCTTCATATTAGACCTGCCGAGATGCTGATGAATATGCCCTGTCTTCAGGGTATTTGCTGCCGAGGTGGAGGCAGAAAAGCTGGGGTACTAGCACCCTTCTTTCCTTTGCTCTCACAGGAAAGCTGGCCAGGGCAATGTGTACCCACCCACCACATTTCAAGTGGCCCGACAGTGAATCTGGGGGAAGACAACAAAAGAGCAGAGATTACAAGTTTATGTTATGTTCAGGGTAGATAGACAGTAACAGGAAAAATATGTCATAAATTATTATTCTGTTTGTGAGATTAAGATCACTTGAATCATTTATATACAGCAGGAATATTACTTGTGATCCAGAATATTCTATAACATTAGTCAAATAGTTCTTGGGACTTCAGAGTCTTGCCAGCCCCGTGTCAACGGGAGCAGAGGATATCAATATATTTGAAGGTGTCACCCAGATGGGTTCCTTGTTACTATAATGCTTCAGATACCAGGCGGGCTTAGAAGATGGGGCAGCTGTCATCTTCTACCGGCTGCCACTCAGCAAGGGCTCTGAAGCCCAACAGGTCAGCTGTGTATCCCAGGCCACAATATCAACTCACATAAAACATGTTACCCTGTCAAAACAGGAGCTCATTTTATGTGCCACCTGCACACTGCATTAAAATGTCCCATAAGAAAGGAAAAATTTAAAAATAGTATTTGTACCTTTTGATGTAATAAGCAAAGTCTCCTGACTACCATATGAACTCAGGACTTAAACAGATTTAAAATGGCATCATATAACTTGCACTGAACAGAAAGATTTTTAAGTTGTACCATGCTGTACATCCACTGGATCGTATAAATTCAAATTCAGAAATTTATTTATCAGGGAAGACGAAGAAATTGCCTTTCCTTCAGGCTTTCTGTCTTCTGAATGATAAACTAAGTTACTCCATAGTACCATGCAGACAGTAAAAACAAAACAAAAATACCAAATCAAAACCAACACATAAATATGTGGGAATGTAGAGATATTATTTCTCTTCTGCTTCTTTATTGTTCTGAAATTTCATTAATAATTCCTGAGTAATGAAATTTTGATGACTTTTAGAAGCCCCATGAATTACTTGCACAGAATAATTTCTGTTAAAGAAATTCTTTTTTGTTCATTACACACAGTGACATTTCTCATACAGAGAAAATCAGAAGCACAGAATACGGAGCTAGGGAGTTGTGTTTGGACAAATGGTGCAATTTTTACTTTTGATCACTTATGCAATCTGAGGCAAAAGGACATTGCACATTAATACTTATAGAAATTAATTGGAAATGCACTTTTGTGAATGATTACTATGCAAGATTAGGACTCCTTATACATAGGACCCGCGCTAGTAGAATCTGTCACCTGAATATTCATGGGAAAATGTGAGAAAAGTGCAATCGGGTGAAGTAAATGTTTCCAGAATCTAAGATGACTAGTGTAGCACAAGTTTTCCACTACTGATTCAGTGCTATATTTTTATATTTTGCAAAGATCAATAATGCCTTGCCATTCTTGATGACGTTCATTTTAAAACAAAACTACAATAAAATTTGACATTATTATTAACCTGCTATTTAAACCTTCTGAGATTAATAGATAAGATCGTTAAATGAGTGTTCTCTGTTGAAGCTATGCAGATTTTGCTACATAAAACTGATTTTTTCATTTTTCTTTATTTGGACAATTAAGAATTATTTCATTGGCTCAATGTGAGATGGGCTGTACTGGCCCATTGGATGTGATTGTCTTCAAGTGCTGTTCTGGTGCTGTAGGATCTAGTCAAATGCTGTCTGTGTCACAGACTCTACCTTTGAGAGAAAATACATCCATACAGACATTTCTGCCCTGCAGCAGTCTCTGCCTGAAGACAAAATGGCAGTTCCTGCTGAAACAGGGTGTGGGAGCCTTTTGCTTTAAAGCAACTCTGAGAAAATAAGTCAGAGCAAGCATGCTGCATCCACCAAAGCAGGGCTGAGTCTGGGAAACTGTAATAAGTGGTAGCTCCTGTTTCTCACACAACATCTGCTGCAGTGGGTATTTCTCGACGCGGATGGTTAACATGCTTGCTCAGTATGATTCAGGAAGCATCTTCTCTGTTTCACTGGAGGAGCTCTGCTTCAAAGTGCAAACCTACTAGTCACAGGAAATAAGAACCTGAAACTTGCAGAGAAAAGGATGTGGAGTAAACGGAGAGCTGGCAGATGTAGCTGCATGCCAGGGATGATCCCACCAGTCCATAAATATTGATGACTTTGCAGTCTCTGAATGTAGATTATTCAGGACCCCGAAGCCTGCAGCTGCACATTCACAGCTTGCTGCTCTCCAAAAGAGCATTCCTGACCTGAGAATGTGCATACGCCTGTCTGAGAATCCCCCACTGCTCTTTATAACTCTGCTGAAACAACACTCTCCTCCTTCTCCTGGAATTTATATTTTATCATAATAATGCAAAAGGGCAAATGAAAGGCTTGTTTTGCAAAACCCGTTTGCCCTGCAACAGTTAGAACAGGTTGCTATAAAAACAGGTTGCTACAAGAGAGGAGATAAAACTCTTCCCTTTCTTCTCCTCCTCCGTATATTTTCTTCATATAGCTACTTTTCATCTAAGACTATTTAATAGAAATAAGCAGAAATATCTAGATAGCACAGTGACAGTTCATTCATGGGTGTATCATGTGTAACCTACATGTATTTGGCAGATAGGAGGCAATAGTATCAGCAAAGGGCCATCTTAGTTTGTCCACTTCCATTTGGGTATGGATCCAGTTAAACTCTGGGACTCAGACATCCTTAAGAGAAACTCATTTAAGATTCAGGCTGGATCCTAAGTTCAATAAGCCAAAACTGGACCTGACATTCTGGGGATAATAAAGAAGTCTAGGAAAGTATTGAAGTCCAAACAAGGACAAGCCACGCCACAAAGGATTCAGCAGAGTATTTCACCATCTCTGAGAAAAAGTAAAGTATTAGGAGCTCAGAGAGCCCATCAGGGGTTGGCTCATGTTTTAAGGATAAAACTTAAAAGGGTACTATTTTACTCTAATTCTATGACAAAAGTAGCAATGGCTTAATATTTGCTTATCACTTCAAAAATAAATAAATAAAAAGAGTTTATTTTTTATTATATATTACATATGTATGCATGTATTTATGTAGGTATTTATAGCTCTATATGCATATACATATACATGCAAACTCTATTGTCATTCTTCAGGACACGGCTATCACAAATTCATGCTTAAGGCTTGATTTTACCACATTAAGTAAGGTCTTACTCTACATGTATTTTTAATGACCTACCTGTGCTCTCAGTCTTCTGTGTTCCAACAGGGTCACGATCTCTCAATCAGCATTTGCAAAAATACTCATAGGTATAACACACCATTGCTTTACGTGTTCTGAACATGGCCCATGTGGAAAAAAGGCCAGAGCTCAGGCTATTAAACCAGATCTATTCTGGACAACAATGACATATGTTTTAAATTTTCACAGGACTTCAAACACGTATAAGGGCTTTCCTGAGGAGAGATGCTTCCCTTCACTGGGGTCTAGTACAGAAAGTGCAAATTAAATTAGGAGTGAAATTGGGCACAGGTGTGTAGTGTTGCTGCATCTTGTAAGTAATCTTGTGCCTCACCCCGCATCACAGAATTATCATTTCACCGTAGGCATTTTTGCAGAGTGTGTCAGGCACCACAGCTCACCTATTCATGACAGGAGTTTGCTGTTGAAACGCGTGTTAAAAAGCTTGGACTTGACTTTCTGTTATAGATTACCAGTAGCTTTAGAGGTTAATCAGTTAATTGGCAATTATTTTGGTATACTACTATCACCTTTCTTTTAGGTGCCATTTAAATAGACATAAAAATGTTTTGCGTCTGTGCTGTTCTCAGCTCCTTCTGGAATCAAACTTCTCCGAGTTCAGAACAGTCCTTTCTAATGCAGCTGTGCTAGGACTGATCTGTGCGTCTTTCTCTCTGGCTTCAGTGTCCTGGTTTTGTTTCCAGCTAAATGGCAGTGCAAAGTCAGAAGCAATTCCTGTTGAGCGTACACATGCAGCTGACCTGGAGATTTGTATGGAAATCTAAAACTGATAAAATAGTTTTAAGAAACTCTTCCATGGACTCCCACCAATGCATGTCAAACTGTCTTTCTTCTCTCTCCTTAGCTCCCTTTTCTCTTTTTCTCCTTTTCCTATACAGTTTGCTTACTTACAGTAGGGTCATCACTAATGCCTTCCAAAAGTTTACCAGAGTTGGTGAAAGAGCTCTTTGTAAACCAGAAGCAGTAACATCTCATGCTGAAAGTACATCCAGACACAGTACACAATATAAAAAAATGAGATACCAGGTTAGAATCCAAATTTTAAAAAATGACCTCTTTTTTCAACTGCCTCTCTTGAATCATTAAGCCACCCAGATAAAATACATGTTTGAAAACTTGGGACATAGTGATTCATTAGTGCTAGTGCTTTCTGTTATGGAAATCTCCGGGACTCCACACAAGCTGCAGCACTAACCACCTGTCAAGATAAACCCTGGGGGACCTGAAACTGCAACTCTTCTTCAAGGAAACCTACTGGATTGGCACATGTTCTTTTGCAGCTTAGGCTTTGTCCTCTGGCTCTCTGTTGGCTTTCCTTTCTTTAACAATATTGTTACTTGCACACTTGCATTAACGTTAATTCACTTTTATTTAACGTTTTGATGTTATTTCTGTGTACTCCAGTGCCTCAAGTCAGGGTTTTCTGCAGCTAGACAAATCTTCAGTTTTGCTTGACTGCAAATGATTCATCCTTTCTTTAACAATAATATTTATTTCTACATTCACTTCATAAGGTCTTAGTCTGTTGACACCAGCATGGTACCATTACCAATATATAAACAAAGAAAAATTATAACACTGAGACTGAATCAAACTTGTGCATAGTGTCTGTGGTTGAATTTTAAATGGATGCAGCTCCAGAGAGTTTATCCACATAAAAGTAATAATTAACATTCCTGAAGTAATAACTGCTCGGCCACATTTCAAACTGCTAGCTCAGACATTTGCATGCTTCCAATATGAGCACGATATGGCTTAGTCTTAAAGCTGCCAAAGCACAGCAGGTTACTCAGCATGCATAAAAAGAACTGACATTACATTCAGCAGGGACTTTATCTTGTTTGAATAATCCTCCCTACAAGATTATTTCAGCATGCAATGTGTTTCATTTAAGCAAAGTCAGAGAATGCAAAATAATGTGAAGTAATTATGCTATTAAATGTTGCTATTACTTTTTTAAGCCCTCTGTCTCAAAGCATAAATAGTTTTCTCAAGGCTGACAATTGTCAGCAGAAGATCAAATGCACCTCTTGAGTAACCTCATTAAAAGCAATGACGTTCCCTGAAGATTGAGGTTGGTCCCTTATGCCACTACACTGAGAACTAGGAAAAACACAGGAATAACAATATATTATTTGCTTCCAATTGGTATTAACTTGCATTTCTAGAACACCCCAACTTGAAATTCTCAAAATATTTTACAGTCCTCTATAGAATAGAATAGTTCTGTTTATCAGCATCTAGCAAATAGCTAGCGATACCTCTCTGTGCTGAGATTCACAGCTGTAACTGCATCCTGGAGATTAGCACCTGCCGATGTCGGCCAGAGCATCCACTTTGGTTGCAATTTCACCAGGCTCTCTGTGTTAAACTCCTCTGGTCAGGAAACAGAAATGACACCTTCAGGTAGATTTAAAGAGAAACAGATGTCTAATGTTTCCCAGTAATTTATGTTTTGAAAATCTCTCCCGCAGCGGCCAACGAATCACAGTCCGGCAGTTTTGAGTTCATCCCTAGTGCCCAATCCAGGCATGACGCTGCAGAAGGACTTCCTGAGCAAGTATGAACAACTGCTGCTTCTGAGGTCTGATGGCAATCTCTTACAGAAAAATATAATGAAGTACCAGATTTAGCAATGACTGTGAGCTATTCACCCAGTAGACTGTAATTATCTCTGATTACTATTTGATGATCAGCTATGCTCAACATGAGTTTGTAATCTCCTTTCTTTACACCCTACAGAAGGCGGCAATGTAGCATTACAGTGAATGAGGCAACTATTGTAATTTTTATTGGAAGTACCAGAGAGGCCTTTTGTCCTTACATACAGTTTATTCCCAGCCAAGATCAAAGCATAATGAGGAAAACAAGAGAGAAGAAACTCAGCCACAGCTGCCATTTGACAGAACATAATCTTGCCACTGTCCACAAAGACGTTCGTAAAACCTGTGTTCACTTCTTAAAGTTGTATTACTTTTTAACAGTTTAACTACAAACACTTTTTTGCCTTCCTGTATTACTTTCTGTTTATTTTCATGGTTTTTTCTAGTGCCCCAGCCCTCAACAGGAAGCACTCCTCACAAGCATACCTTATGTTGTTGTGACAATGTCACACGGCTTATTGTAGGAAAGACTTGCTGGGATTTATTAGCTCGAGGGCTACTTACTAACCCGACATGAAAAATCCTATTTCAGACTTCGCAAATGAGTATATTATCCAGTGAATGCCATCTGAGCAGTTATGCAGAGCCAGTCTACTTGTACTAGCTGATATGAACATGTCAATCTGGTAAAGCATTGGTACTTGTATGTAAAGTTAAGCTCCTGAGCAATTACATATGAGCTAGAGTGCTATGTTGGATTGGAGCCACAGGACCTGAACCAAAACTCATGGAACTTGATCAGAGTATTTTAAATAACTTCAGTGGATTCTGGATCAGGTCCATGCTGTCTGCTAGAGGTATTGGCTACATTTTTCCAAATAAAAGAAGTTAGGAATAATATATCAAAACCTTTGATCCAGGACTAGCAGGCCCAGGAATTAAGACTCAGTCCCTTTATATGATGAATTTACAGATTTCCTGACTTAGGAAAGCATGAAAAACACTGACAAATACTTATGTTGACATACAAATAAGTACAGGAGACCAAAGGGTAGAAAAGGCATTTTAATCCTCTAAAAATATTGAACCATTCCAGAGCAGAGAGAGTCTAATGATTTCAATCCACAGTTGTTTATATAGCCCTAAACCCTGTATCCATGATGACATTTCATTTTACATCATTTGTTTCTTTAATCAGTTGTGTTTCATAAAAGCACTCTTTCAGCCAGGTCAGCAGGGAATGTGCTGAGCTACCATGAGCAACGACCGGAGTCACTGATTTCATCTGCCTGCTTTGCGGACTGAGCGTGTCCGTGTGATCACAACTCAGCTGCCCGGGGACTGCTGTCTGAAGTCTGTGTGTATCCCAATACATTACCCAGCTCAGGCTTTCAGCAGCAGGACGTGTTTATTCATCCCTGGCTATTGGTTTAGAGAACACTCTAAAATTGGGTTTGGATTTTTTTTTATTTAATCCTTTCCAATGGGGCCAAGTCTTGCCTTCGTAACTAAAATCACACAAACATCTTCTTAATGTCTGTGGCACCCGTTGTCTGTGCTGAGAGTGTCGTTTTTGACCCTGTCCCATATTAGTCAAGTTGGTCCTTCTACCGTGATAATTACTGTAGTCTTTGAGAGCCTTCCAATACTCGTTAAACAATGTGACTTCATATCCCTTACATGTCGTTTCTTTTTTCATCTTCCCCCAGAGGAGATATGTATACAGTAGAGCACCTTGGACACAGTGTCTGTGGCTTGGTGCTGTATGTTTAGCCAGTTTTCTCAGGGCAAGTTTCTTTTGGAATATAAATACAGTTTCCAGGCTCAAATGGGGCAAATATCTGACAAGTTAGCTGGCTATGCTGAAAACACTTCATTCATCAAAACTAGTTACACTCACCAAAACAGACAACCGTATGAAAAACTCAACATATACATATATATAAAGAATTTCTTTTAAGAAAACATTTCTTTTACAAAACCAAAAGAATCTAACATGCCCCTTAGATTTTTAACAGGTCAGCTACTAATAGGTATTTATAGCTGCTAAAACCTGTTTTCAGCGTTGAACCAAACAATCCCCTGGCTCCAATTACTGTTACCCAGAGAGTAGCTGAGAAGGTAGCAGCCACAAACAGAGGAGGCCAGACAGAAAAGAAGAAAAGTAATTTATTGATTCTTCTGATCCCTCCTGGGCTTTTATTATTGTTGGATGGTTTGAGCAGAACCATCTCAGATGCTCCTGCCCCTACTTGTGTCCATTCAGATTTCGCCAGCACAGCTCTTCTTAAAAATAGCCAACAAAATACTAATAAACTAATTCATCTACTTTGGGGGTTTTCAAGCAAAATTACCTCCAACGAAACATTTCTTTTACCAGGGTGCATGCTTGCATCTACTGAGTAATCGTATGAAATTCCTTCCATCTTCTGTCATCGCACCTGATTAAACATCACATAGATACTGTATTTCCAATATTTGTATTATTTTTATACTGATCACTTGCATGCTAGTACTAATCAAAGAGCTCCAGCTGTAACTGCAAGAACACTGAACTTATTGTAAAATACCAGACAGAAAGATAGTCTCTGTTCCAAAGACTGTATGTGATTTAAATTGGACATGGACAAATGTTTCCATATTTCTCCTGCTATCCTTGCCCAAGTGACCCCCAGCGTAGTTTTGGTGGCCTGAAGCTTCCTGAAATGCCCTACAATCTGTTATGGCCCTTGTGACTATTTTGAGGCACCTGAAGGTGCTGCAAGACCACGAAGAAATCTTGCTGCTGAGCCTACTGCTGAACTCTACCTCCTTCCACTAGAGATGGGCACAGTTTAGCACAGATATGGTTAATTTGACATATCTAAGAATGTAATATCTGTATCGGTTTCTCGTTTGATTTACAACTGAAGTCAATAAACAGGATTCTTTTCATGGAAAATTAACTTTGTGATTTTTGACACATGATTGCTGACTAAGGAGAGGAAATAGATTTCAGTCTTTTATCAGCACTATAGTGTGTTGCATCTTCATACAGCAATCAGTGAAGTAAAACTAACTAAATAAAATGCATCTCTCCCTGAGTACAAAATGTATTCATATGCTTAAAGTGTTAGTAATCTGTTAATTCACAGGAATAGAAATGCTAGGTTGAATGATCCAAGGACTTTCTTTCCTTTTTTTGCAAATCTTTCCAACCTACTTATGTGTAAAAGGCAAAAATAGTACGCATGTTTTGTAGCTTAACAGCTAAGTTTGATACCTACCTTCCTTGAAAAAATATTACACTGAATCTATTGCTATTCTCTGGCTCGGTGCCTACTTTTTTGTCATTTGTTTCTCTCTATATTTTGATAAAATATCATGCTTCTCCCTGAAAAAATCTCAAAGATGCAAAATGCAGAACAATGCTAGAATACCCTAGTCTACAACGGTATTTTCTGAAGATGGTGATGCTATTAGCATGTGTGTCTGTTGTTAGTAGAATTATTCTAGAGACAAATATTGCCCAAATGACATGAAAGAATCTGGAAGGAACTCAAAGTGACTCAAAACTTACTCATTTATGTGCTTCTTGGGTTGCACTTACAAACAGTAGTAACCAAGATGTTCTTACGGCTCCCAATTCCTCTCCGCCCTGCAGAATCAGTAAGACGGGTTATATTCTTTCTTGCAAAGCGTTAGAAGGAACTGTTTACTACATTTCCATCCATTAGACTCCAGAGCTTACACAGGTGTCAGAGGGCATTTTTTGGCCTGCAGGCACTTTATTGCTGTTAAAGATGACTGAGGGGGTAGAATGCCACGTAACCTCGGTGACATGTATTTATCAAACTGGCAACTAAGAGACTCCTATTTATAGTGTTGTATGTAGATCTCTGGAAAATAACAATCCTACAAACCCACAAGCTCATTTTTGTCATTTTTTTTTTCAGAGCAAGGCTCTACTCCAAGGCTGGAAAGTCTATGAGACTCCACAGGAGTGTTACCACGGAGTTTCATGGGCTTGGGCTCAAGCCGTAAATATTTAAGTGGAAATAATAAAATGAAAAACAAAAGATGGCCAAATGCCCAAATGAAACCATCTAGAGCCTGCATGAGCTGGAGATAAGGCTAACGTGACATTCAAGATAAAGTAAAAACAACATATTAATTAATACATTTTCAGCTCCTATCACAACGCTGCACTTGCCTTCGTAATGGAATACAACCTTTCTTTTAACATTAGCTTTCCCTCAACAAAAGCAGCTTTCAGCAACCAATTGGGGGGAAAAAATCACATATTTTGTTTTAATAAAATAGAACTAGCAAGGACATAAAAATATGAATTTTGAAAGCCAAGCCTCGGTTCCCCAGTGGGAGGAAGTTCAAGTGTGCCAATTTCCAATAGCTCTGGGTTGGGATGCTGTGAGCATGCATGGTGTTTATTGACTTCTAAATTAAAGCAGTCAATCTCAAGGAAAAGCAGAGTAACGGAGGCCATTCTTTCAGTTTCACACCGTGTGTGTAAAATAGTAACAATCAGCAAAACTTTACTGAACGAACTGCCACCAGTGCAGCCATAAGATATTTTGGAACAGGAAAATGCCATATAGCCAAATGTGCCACCCCTTCTTTGTTTATCTTATTCTACTTTTCTGCTTTTTTCACTGTATCGCTCAATCAATCCCATCCTTCTCCATAACCGACAAGTAACCCTACATGTCTCTTGGATTGATTTATATTTGTTACTCACTTCAGTCATTCTCCTTCATTTGTTAATTTTTTCCAGATGACTGTTAGTAAAACTGTGTGAATAATCCACAATTAATAATTTATGCAGCAAATTTAACTTCTTTTTATGTTCTGTTTTCCTCCAACAGATTCTTTGTTAGAAAGTATTCACCCACTATGGGCTGGCATTGCAGGTGAGTGCCTGTGTAGCTACTGTTAAGCAAGAAATGCAGTAGAGGTCCCAGCCTTATCCTTCAGACAAAACTACTGTCCACCAATTATCAGGAAAACAAAATAAGTTGAGATGTCTGGGGTATAGCTCCCCCAAATTCTTCCCATCTAAGGCAGAAGAGGGGAGTATGCCTTTTTCCTTTAACTTGTCTTTTCCTTCCTCTCGGTGCCCGGTCCAGATCTTACAGGCTCCAATATCTTTGCTTAGTCACACTGCATTACCCAGTATTTAAGCTCCAATTAGTTTTGATTGTTCTTTTTCTGTTGAATTATCATAGCTTAGAAACATAAAGTCCCAGTCACAAAGCCAACATTAGCTTTCTGCAATAGTTCTGCAGTTCCCTGCTTCCATGACTGTTCCTGCTAGGAAACTTGTTACTAGACTATTCCAGCTCAGCAAACACAAAACACAGAGGGGAATGAACACGCAGCCCACTGAAGCCCAATTCAATAACTGCTTCCGTATTTATTGCTCTGGCGCATGCTCAGGTTTGTTTTTACAAAATTTGCTTTTTACAAAATAATTTACCTAGTATCTCCATTAGCTTTCTCACTCTGATATCACAGGAGGAAATGCTGCCCTTCTGTGTGTCTGCAAAAACGCACACACGTCGGGACAATTGCATGGTGAGGATGCATCTCTATTACCCTTAAAACTCCTTTTTTATTTTCCCAGGGTTCTCCTATGACCTTTGAATGAAAAATGTTTGCGGCTTATACCTTCTTATTTTACACAATTTATGCAGACATTTATATAGGATTAAATTAGGTCATGTTAGGAAGGCAGGCACTTAGACACCACAGTGTTCATGAGAGACTGTACTACCTATGTGCTGTGCGACATACACTGCTTAGGAATAATTGGTCAAGCCTGTCCTCGATCACACCTGCGTGTGACTTCCCTCCGCTTGCACAGATCAGACACGGCAACAGGAAGCTACTTATTTATTAGCACGGACTATATTTTCTAATACAGTGACACATTTGATCTAATACCTACCCTTGCAGCTGGGCTTTTTGGTCTGTAGCGCAGATGGATGAGCGGTGGCACACACACAGAGTCTGGTTTCTACCTGCAGGTGAACGTTTGGATTTCATAACATGCTGGTTTGCCAAAAGTCACACATGCGTGAGGGGGAGAGGGGAAATGGAAATCACCTTCAAGTCTCCACTTAGGTAATCCTTCTCTCCCGCAAACACTGTGCTAGGAGCTTAGGACGAAAACAAAATAAAATTCTCCCCATCTCAACTCCTTGACCTCATTTGTAAGGATCATATTCTCCATCCTTGTTCAAAAATAATACAAAAATCCTGTAAGATGATTGCTTGGCTGGGACCGTGATGGCACTCTGTAGGTTTGGGGCATTTGTTGGCACTGCAACTGGTACGAGTCACGTTCGGTAGAAGATGAAGAGGTGGGTTGCCAGGTCTGCCACCCTAATGTTTGCTGATTAAAAAGCTGATACAAATCCTGTTGCTATCCAATTATTTATCACGTATTTCTTTGGTAGAAAATAGAGAAGATACTGAACAGCAGCATAACCTAGTTTGGTCTAGTGGGTCACGATTTACACTCATTTACTGCTGTATTAAACAAGCCATCAACAATGTAGTTCAGTAGGACAGACTTCTAGCTCTGCTTAACGGAGAAGCTCCAGTGAAGGCAGTAGCATCACTTCGTATTTACATGGAGGGAACTCCAAATGATCTTCTGTCTTTATAGCTTTTAAATTTGACGTGCATTTCAGAAGTGCTATTGTCATTTTCACAGAAATTTTAAACAAAATGTCAGACATGTTATTTGCACGAGTGTCTATAAACTGTAGAGACCATTTATAGAAGACGATCCTGCCATGTCTGGATAGGTAAAACTCTAAAACATAAAAGGTTCTTCCCTGATGTACTGGGTGCAGATGCCCAGGCACTGGCAGCAGGGGCTGTGGGGCCTCCTCTGTGAGGAGAGGCTGGGGGTGCCTCATGCTGGACACAGCTGGTTCCAGCCGGCTCCAGCGGCCCCACCGAAGGGCGCAGCTGAGCCCCTCGGCCACGGGTGGGTGCCTCAGGGAAAGCCTGTGTCAGAAAGGACAAAACACTGCCCAGCAGTGAGGGGTGAGGGGAAAAGTGTGAGAAGCAGCCCTGCGAGCACCGAGGGGAGAGCAGGAGGAGGGGGAGGAGGTGCTCCAAGTGCTGGAGCTCCCTATCTTGACCCATGAGCTTTCTCATCCTATTTTCTCCCCCTGTCCCACTGAGGTGGGAGTTAGTGAGCAGCTGGGTGGGTGTTTGGCCATTAGCCAAGGCTAACCCAGCAAACATGATTCCTAAACAAAGCACAAAAAATACATCTTTGGCTCACTTTCTTTCAGCCTCAATAAGCAGGTGGTTGCTGCATTTAAAAGAAAGAGCCTGGGCCTCTGTTTTGTTATTGACTCTTTAAGTGGTTTTTATGAAACACTCAAAAGCACTCCCACATGAAACAGGTCATGGTTAGGAAATTCACCCAGAAGGGGAGGTCTCTCCTCCAACGCCTATTTGCACATTTTGATCAGTGACCATAAAAATCATAAACATTTCTTTGAATAGGGACTGGAAACTAGGTCTTCACCCTGCCATCTAAGTAACCTGAGCAATAGGCTACACAGGCATGTTCCTTCTCCTTTCACATCTCTGGGTCATCAACTCTTTAATTCCTTCGTTTTGAAAAAACACTCAGTGTCATTAAGAAAACTATATGCCACTCATTTTCCCATGGCTTTATGGTTAGGCACACTTAGAAGTGAAAAGCTGTGGGTTTGAACATCTAACTGAGGAAAGCATAAAAGTCATGTGTTCCCCATTCTGGGCAAGCACTCTCACCACAGCATTCATACACAAACACCATGTACCATCATCATGACCATCTCAAGAGAAAGTGACCACGATGACATTTTTGTGAAGGACTGGATTATTTTGCTGCATGAGTCTCTGGAAACACCTACAAGATAAAGCTCCTCAAGAGACTTCAGTAGAACAAAAACTGTTCTCAGGATGTCATTTGGGCTGACTGGGGACACAATTAATTAGCTGATCAAATCAGGCCAGTTTAGACCTGCACAAAATTCTAGGGACAACTGACATTTTTACCAAAAGAATTAATGTCTTGGGACCCTTGAAGGCTATTGCAGAGAAACAGTCATTCTTAGGCATACAGTACTTTAGGATGATAAATTATCCACTGTATTTACGTGATTTCATTGGGGTTTTTTTCATTGTATCATTTACTTCTTTTAGCACCTACTTTAGGAAATGAATCATGCCCTGAAAAAACTTCGTTTCTTTCCACTGACTGAAGACAACTTAGCTTGGATGTAGTTATCCACAATGTAGGCATCAGTATGTTCTGATTAATCCCTCCCCAGACACATACAGAACAGAATTTACTTTACTGCTAGATAGCAGCTGAACAGGCCCTTTTGAATGATAGTTTTGGACTTAGACCCTCTTGTTCTAAAAAAATGATGCTTTGACCACTTAAGGCTTGTCCTGGACCCTGCCTTTGCTGACCTTGTTGATGAACATTGTGATATATGAATAAAATGGCATATAAACTCTTACTGTGAAAGTATACATTTCATATAGAATAATTGTATGCTGTGTTTGATAGAAATTGTGGAGCAAACTGATGTTTCACCTTCTGCTAAAGGAATAATAATTTCCAGGTTTTCCATCCTTATTGTGACTTAAACAATTTTGCTTCATTTGAAGTTCATACGCTGAGGGGATAGACACAAAGTTTAGAGTGGGAATGACTTTTAAGACAATGCTGTGTTAGAATGAAAACCACTATGCTACTTTAGTAGTTAAGCATCTGAGCCTGCTTCCACATGAATTGGACATTTTCAGAGGCCTTGGCAAAGCCCAGCTAAACACAATGCTCATTCAGTTAATAAAAAGTGCTGCACTTTCTCTCCTGACAAATCTGACTCCTGAGTGCTTATTAATACACAGTATTGCAATAGCTTACCTTCTAGCTTCCTAATGCAAGCAAAAAATTCAGAATATCAATTTATTAAATTTTATTCATTAAAAACCCACATTCAAAATGAAATGAGTCTCAAGACCCACACTTTTCAAGACAATTGATGTATGGATTTGCCAGACCTATCACTTTAGCACAGAGCCCGTTTTTGTCCTTTTAATGTCACAAGTATGTGAAACCCACAGCCATAAAATAAAATTCAAATAGGTCTAACAGTCAAGTTTGTCTAGCTATTTTTTTCCCATAGAAAAAGTATTCAGTGGATTGCACAAAAGTTCCACTGAGATCTGAACTGCTGCAGTATCAATGGGCTGGTGAATTTCAAGGAAACACACAATTCTTTATTGTAATCATCTTTTCCTGTGCACTGCTTACCTTTATACACATATTTGATTTGGAAGCACTCATAGTTTTCATACCTTCATTAATCATTTGGAATGAACACTGGGGAGCTTTCGGGAAATTTAGGGGGATGACATCATCACCAGGATCCTGAAAATAATAATTAAAAATGACAGGTGAGCACAACCGGGAAATAAAGCTAAATTGATAACATATTTTGTCTGACTAATTACAGCTTTTTAACCCACAAATCAATATGAAATTGTTAAAATACTGCTGTGCAGTTGCTATTCTATGAGTACAACTTCAGTGTGAAAAAATATGGAAGATATGAATACAATAGACAAAATGTTGGTAAGAAGAGGTCTAGCCTGAAAATGTTAGTTCAGCGCCTTCCTGCTATGGGTCATCCTGGGGAAGTCACTTCTATCTGTCTGGTTAATTTATGAAATGATCCAATGCTGTATGTGCATTTCTTGTTCTCCCCCACAGGACCAAAAGATGCTGCATGCCTTCCCCCTGACCTCATCATTAGCTGCACTGAATCTTATAGTCAGAGCGTTCAGAAGAAATGAGAAAAAAATTATGAAGGAAAATGGAAAAAGATTTACTACGAGAAAGTGTCTTGGACAAATATGTGCAATAAATCACAGGTCACTGAACTGGCCTGTAAGCAAACAGTTGTTTAGCAAAATAAGTAGTTTATGCTCCTCTTATCAGGAATGACTTCATGAGCATTTCTAGAATTCTTAACTGAGCACAGAACAGTTGATCCATCCTGCACAGAAATATGGCTGAAAAGTGTCCAAGGTTTTATTACTTTTCCAGAAGAATAATATGTCCTGGTTTTTCCAGCTGCAGATTGGGCAAGTTCCATTTAGTGAATGTTTTTAAATCTCCCAAGTATTAATGTTAGAAGTAACACAAGATTCATTAGCTGAGCTTAAAGTAGTTTTTGGAGGTGTGCTTGATGGAACACGAGCTCATCCATGATGCTCAGAGGACATGGCAGATTACTATTCATACAAAAGGGCAACTATTTGCTAACGTATACATCAGGAAACTTTGGAGCCAGCCATTGAGATTCAGGACAACACTGCGTCTGACTGAACACTAAAGTTTTAGCATTTTGACATTGCTCTCAATTTTCTTGGGTTTTCATCCAGAAAGCAATGATTTAAAGACTAAAGGCTCTGTTTAGCAAAAATGTTCCACTGCTTTTGCAATGCTTAAGCCAAGAATGTCATGAAACAGCTTTTTGGCACCCAGATGAGCTATTAAGCAGCAACTCAGCTGGGACCCCAAACCAGGTGCCTCCTGCAGAGAGCACTCAGGAGGTAGACTTTTCATGTTAACAGCTCTCCCCAACCTTGCTCCCTTCCTAGACTTCATTCAGGACTGTGACCTCTCCTTCTGCAAAAGCAGTTCTCAGAAGTCAATCTTTTCAAAGACAAATGGTCTTCCTCCTGAGCTCCATATTGTCAGTTATGTGACCATACTGACTTCCCACCCAAGATAGGTAGGAACTCCCTTCCCGCTACTGAGATTGCTCACAGCTCTTTACACACAGTAGGTAACAGCACATACTGAAATTAGCATGATTTCTGGACATGAGTTGAGTAGCAGTTAATCTGCAGCTCCTCCGGAGACCTGCTAGCCCCCTGAGCTGAACTCTGCATGTTCTGGAAGTTTTCAGTGGGGCCCATTTGGTCTTTTCATCACTAGCCAAATTTCATGTGGTCATGAAGAGAGAGGCAAATCAAAAGGGTCCTTATGAAAAAAGGAAGATAAGAAAAAAATAAAGGCTCAGTTTCACAGCCATGATTAAATAAAACAAACACTTTTGCCATCTGATTAGAGGTGAAGGAATACTTCCAAAAGTATTTGCTGAAAGTCAGCTAAAGATTTCAGCTGAGGGGGAGTTTGGGGGAAGGGTGTTGGGAGGGTTAATGAACCTGCCTTGTTTGTGTTTTTGACCTCTTTTCATTTTCTGGAAATATATTGCAGTAGCATTTGCCAGAGTAGTAGGCTGTAAATCAGTATCACAGGATATTTGCAGAACATCAGATTCAGGACCGCAAGTGCTCACATGTGAAACTATTCAGAGCAATCAGGCTCATCCAGAAACCAGGAGCTTGTAGGTGTCTGGTCAAAGTAGCTTCAGCGCTGAACGTTTTGCTGTTTGCCTTACAGATAAAGCAATAAGCGGTTTCAGTGTAGGAGATGCATTCAAAGTAGGCGGGCAGGAACATTAACGTCTAACTGAAGGTGTTTTCTATCTTCATTTCTCCTTAAGAGAATAGTAGTCTCAGAATAAGACCCCGACAACAGTGAGGACCATCTTAATGCTCTTAGTATCAATAAACAATTACACTGGTAAAATGCTCTTGTATTTATTAAGTTTCAGCTCAGAAAAGGAATATTTGAGAAAAGTAATCACCAGCCAAGGGGACAGGTGGCAGGGCTGATCTTTTGTCAAAAAGGCCATATTAGAAGGGGAAGCAATTTAATACTGTGTCAGTGCCAATCAGTATTGCTTTCATGGAAGACTGTAAACAGAGGACTCTCAGGCCCTGGCTAATTAAATCACATGGAGATATTGCTAACAGATGGTAAACACGCGATTAGTCATGGCATCTTTGGTGTCCACTTTAACATAACTATCACAAAACATAAAAGGATTATACCGTTAGCTGCAAGAATTGTACAGTTCTGAAATTACTTACACGTAATGTATTCCTACATTCACCATGATAGTTCTGCCCTACAGAAATTTAAGTACCATGTTCATATTCTGTCTGGTAACTGTAAATTGTTCTGAGCAGAACAAACCGACATATGTACAAATGTCTGTGCCTTTGGGAAAGCAAGACTTAGCTCCATTTTTTATGAGATACATATCCTTTGCTTCAGTTCTCTGTTGTGAATGTCAATACTTTGTTTCTTCCTTTCAGAAACATTATGAAACGGACAGAGCAACTAATATTACTCACTGAGTAATACTGCCGATGAGCCTGTGCTTCCTGTCCAGCTCTTCCTTGTTGAGGAGAGAGTACACACATGGAGCTCCAAAGCATCAAAGGCTCATTTTATAAGTCTAATGTTAAAGTTATGTGCTGTTGCAAGCTAGGCCAGCTCCTAAAAAGCATGTAAAATCGGAGTAAATGGAGCCCAGTCTGGCAGCTGTGAAAACTTTCACTGCTAGCGCAGCCAAAGCAGATGCTTCAGCTCGGAGTGGCGTTCAGCAAAGCAGCCGCCAAGCTCCGGGTCGTCTGGATGGAGGGTCGTCCAGGCTGGCATTCAGTGCCAAGGCTGCTGTACACCCTGTCCCCTCTGCCGACATTCAGATGTGCTGTGTTTGGGTGTTATTTACGTAAAGTGGCAGAGCTGGAAAAGCATGCGGTGATAAACCTGGCATGTTCCAGAGGGAAGACACTTAAAAGAAACAGCATGTAACTAGATTATAGCTCAAGTAATCCCAACCTTCAAGGGAGCCTATAAACTACATACCAAACCCTCGCACAGCTGAAAGCCACAAAACACATACCACATACCTCAGAGAGGATAAGAGGGGTTGATGGGTGGCAATAGCAGTGGTTCTCCAGAGTCTCTTGGCTCCAGCCTGGGAGGGTCTGGGCTTGGTGTGCAAGCAGGAGCCAGGATGGCCCAGAGGTGTTGGTGCTGGCAGCCCCCGCCGCCTCTGTTTGCCAACAGTTGGTGTTCAGATGCTCCAGCACATTTTGTCTGAGCAGCACCTTGTTGCTGGTCTCTTAACGTGGCCCCAGCACAGAAGTTCAAGTGTGAAAAACTATGCATGTGTGGTCGGTGTTTAGCCAGCCCTAACACAGAGGGACACCTGACCACACTTTTTACCTTCTTCTCAGGTAAGGAATAAAAGACAAAGCCAGAAGATGAGAAATTTTTATGTGTTGAAGAAGAGAAAACATTTTCAAAAAGACAGTCACTGTGTTCCTTATGGCTGAGATAGAGCCCGAATCCAGTGGGAGTTTGGCTGTTGGCTTCAGTGGAGCAGGTTTGAGCCTGACACATTGCTAACACAAAATGTTCCCAAAGGGCCTGAGCAGGATGACTCTCCAGCTTGTAGGACAACCTTGGAGAACAGGACGACTAGAATCACACGCAGAAGTTAAAAGCAGTACAGAGCAGAGAGTGCCTGAATGGGAACTCTGAACACAAGCTTTGTAAGTCAGAACCCTGCTAGGTCTCAGCTTTATCCAGATCAATTTTAAAACATAAATACATGCATAATATTAAATAAGTGGCAGGTCTATATGACTTTGTACACAGTAAGCTAAAGCAGTTTCATATGGTAACTAGTGAAAGGTGAAATCCCAAGTGGGTTGGTCTAAACTGAGTCTAACCCCCTGAGAAAAAAAGGCATATTTACTGTCCATGGATGGAATATTCTGTTTATACTAGGCTATATTAGGCTGTGTGATGTGCTTTGCTTTTTCCACTGCTTTAGCTGCGCATTTTATCATACATTTCCAGGTGGTTTCCTGTGCAAAGTTCAAAGGAGTCTGAGAATTACTGAACAAAGTTGTTTTTCCTGGGTGAAAAAATAAAATGTTTGAAATGCTTTGCAAGGTTAGTTAATATACAAAAACATTCACATTAAAAGATCAGATTCCAGTCCACAGAAATTGATTTCCCTATTATAACAGTAGGAAATAAATGATGCATATAAGATAGTGTGTGCTACAGGAAAGGCTAGTAAAGAAGACTTCTCAGGGACTGCCAATAAGGCATCCCTTTTGCTTTGGTAGGTTTGCTGTTGCTTTTTCATCAGATAAGAGAGAACAGCACAGAAGACAAAGGGTAAATATAACATGGGCTTTTTCTTCCCCTGTAATCCCTGCTCTGCTCAGGTATTTCTACTGCTCAGGCTCTCTTACCTTGCCTACCCATGTTAGCTCCAGGGATGGTTTGGTATTTTCAAAGTTGGCTAGGAGGAAAGAAATCACAGACCACCTCTGAGAAGGAAAAGAGAATCAATGCCCCTTTTGTGCCTCCTGGAACTGCATTGCCTTTTCCCAGAGTATTTCCCAGGATGGCCCATTCTGCACCCTTCCAACACGAGCTCTGAGAGCCTTGATCAGAGACACATCTCTGGATGCTCTGAAAGACCACAGTGATTCAGAAAAAGCATTTTTCCCTTATACAGGGCTTTAAAAAAAATAGCAGGTTTTGCTCAGAACGAAGCCAGATTTTTGGGCTTGTTTCTGGCTGACTACCTATACATACAGGCTGGGTTAGCTTATCCTCAAAACACAGCATTAAAGTTGGGGATAGAATATTTGGCAGTTACATTTAAGATGTAATGAACAAATCAGTTTGTCATCAGTTTGTAATGGTACAAACATTTGGAGTATTGCAAGACAGCTTGAATAATATTGTGCTCTCCAAAGTAAAATGTTAGCATTTGGTTAGTGGCAACAGTGGGTAAAAACGAATTCTTGTTGCTGGAATGTTACATTTCTGTGAGGTTAACCACACTTTGGCCAGCATCAAGCCAGAAATTAGCCTCTCGGCTGCTAAGACGGCAGCTTAAATGTGTAGATTTGATAAAGAAATCCTCCGTGGTTCCAGCTGCTTGGGCCAATTCAGAGAAAGGATAAGGGAGTTTAGCATTAATTTAGACTTGGTTAAACTAGATCTAAAATTGCCCCCCCCCCACTATGTTATCAGTACCAAAATACCGTCCATCTGCTCATTATAATTGTATACCTTAATCAGAACCGGAATTCCTCAAATGAATGCATACAACTCCAGTGAATGACAGCTGGAGTCAAGTTTGAGTGCAAGTGGTTAGCATCAGCTCTGCTCTTGAGGCAAAGCTTGTCGAACCAACAGGAGCTAGAGTTCCTGCATACCTCCCATTATAAGGACCAGTTTTTAAATATTTATGAATTTGCTGAATTTAAATCATTCAGGCAGAACAGCTTATTCCTGCCAAATTTGTTTCCACTTATACAGTTCATTAAAGCAGCAGAGATTTGTGCACGAGTGTATATCTAAAAAATTCAGACCCTACTAATGACCCAGGCATGGTCACTGGTTTTACGGTGAAGAAACATCTGTATTTTATCTGGTTCCTTTAAACATTTAAAGAATCTACAAGAACTTTTTTAGCCTATAACCAGTCACTCCCAGTCCGTGACAATACAAAGAGCCTGCACATGCTTGATACTGTACTCTTGAAGTAGTCCCTTTGAGTCTTCAAAGGACTGTTTTTTTCTGATTGCTGAGTTTATAATTTCATTTAAAAGGGAAAACAGTTTTGCTTTCAGCAAGATGAATCACCATAATAATTTTGACAGAAATTTCTTTAACTTAAATGGGAAAAATGGCAGTTCATTTGTCATTGGCTTCCCAAAAAAGAAAAGTCTTCACAGATATCTTAATTTTTATCCTAAAAATTACCTTTTATCTTTTATTTGTATCAACCTATTTGAGGTCTGAATTATTTAAGGGACCAGAGATGTGACCATTGTCCCATATACAGTCTTATTATAATTAGGAAACAATACTGAGCCTTTAGATACAAAAGAGGAATCTGTGATCTGACTTATGTGATGAGTTAAAATAAGGCTTAGCAAGTCTTAAAGTACTATTATCGAAGAAGGAGTTTGCAAAGGTTGTCATATTTGAACACACTCATGGGTTTTTTGATCTGCCCTTGTTTCAGTAAAGGATATATTTGATAAGAGAACGAAAACTGTTTATTGATTATTAACACCAGTCAGGACGCACAAGACTTTTTAGTACATCATTAAGCATGCCCTCCAAACATAAAACAATATACTCAAGTTGTTAGTTGGGCTGTGTCTCATGGAAAGAATGGAGGGAGGGAGGGAGGGAGGGAGGGAGGGAGGGAGAGACGGAAGGAAGGAAGGAAGGAAGGAAGGAAGGAAGGAAGGAAGGAAGGAAGGAAGGAAAAGAGTGAAAAAGAGTGAGACAGACAGACAGACAATGAAAGAGGGAAAGAAGGAAAGAAGGAAAGAAGGAAAGAAGGAAGGAAGGAAGGAAGGAAGGAAGGAAGGAAAAGAGTGAAAAAGAGAGTGAGACAGACAGACAATGAAAGAGGGAAAGAAGGAAAGAAGGAAAGAAGGAAAGAAGGAAGGAAGGAAGGAAGGAAGGAAGGAAGGAAGGAAGGAAGGAAGGAAGGAAAAAGACCTGTACACTGTCTCATAAAGACAATTGCAAGGAAATAGCTACAAACATCATGAGTGCGAAAAATAATTGGAGAAGGGCATTTGTATTTAGTTTTTATACTTAGAAAAGAAAATTTTACACTATTCTTTTTGTTAAGATTTTATGAATGATTTAAGAGGGTCATGGAGATAAAAAATGGGAAATGAAGTGTAAGTGTTATTTGAAAAATAAACAGCTTCTTGGTTAACAAGGCAATTAGGTGCCCAGTCTGCACCAATGTTTTGCGAAATCAAAATTCCTTTTGATTTCATGGGAGTCAATGGGATGGAGGAAACTAAGTTACTGATTATGAAGCCCTTCAATAATTCAGGAAAGATCTTGCTCCAAGTTAATTGGAGCTTTGCCATTGATACATAGCAAACAGGCAATATTCTACCTGTTCTGTTCAGACAGCTTAATACATAGTAATAAAAGAATAACCTCCATATACAGACTCTAGCTACTTACCGTAAGAGGACACAATATAAATTACCTACAGCATAGAGACTGATTTGAAGATGTGAGTCTGCATCAGTATTAAGAAAAGCATTTATTCAAACACAGTTAACATGAGTATAGGATACACTAACAGATCCTGTCTAAAAGATGCTGTTTTTCAATAGTTAGGGCTTAATTTCTCTGACAAGGAAATTGTCTCTGAAAAAAATGTTTCTGTTTTGTTCTCAGCTGGGCTAGGTCAGATTTGCGTCACAGAGAATCTGCACCAACAGTTGCACTGGTGCAACCAAGAGTGGGGACACTGCTTCCCCGTGCAAAGGTGCAGCTGGCAGCCAAGGGTGGAACAAGGGGGAAGAAGGAATATTTTAAGCCAGTATCATCACTGAACATTATCACTGAATACTTGGTATTGTAACACCAGGTCCTAGATATTCTGTAGTGTGCTAAGAGTTTGATATTAAACAACTAATAGGATGTACCTATTTTTAAACAGGATTTTCTCAGTTTAAAACATAGGTAAAAAAATAACTCATACCTCTTATGACAAACTTGCAACATAAAGCCATCCCCAGTTAATCCCAGATCTATTATAATCACACTGGTGTAAATAGAACTAGACTGTAAAAATCTCAGTTAAAAAAGTTTAGATTCTCATTTAAAAAAGCACTTAATGGAAGCAAAATTTAAAAAGCATCCATTTCTTGTTGGTATGAAATGGAGTCATCCTTCCACTCATAGTTAGGCATCCACTCTGTCCAAGTGTCTTCCTAGACACTGGGATCATTTGTGTAGCATATAAATACCCAGTGTGGGAGCATTCTTCCTAGTTTTAACCATATGTTAGTCAAGCTCTGAGAAAAATGAAGAATTATTAATTCCACTATGAGGTGCTTATTATCACAGGATCTGGATATTTTATGAGCATGGCTGAATTTATCTTCCAGCATCTACCAATGTAAGGCATAATGTTGTTCCTGTTTTAAAAACGGGAATAACCAGGAGTGGCTGAGTACCTAATAGGAGACGACTTGGACCTGATTTTTTGGAGTACTTAACATTTTATAGCATGTTATAGTTTCACAGCACAGCTTCTATTGACTCAGCTGCCTTTCTGAGAGCTCAGCACTTCTAAAAGTCAGACCTCAGGTATCTTGAACCGGGTGCTCAAATCTGAGGAAAACACAGTCGGTGACCACCTGTGAAAGTGCTGGTGCGTAATTTGCCCACCATTGCCAACAGCTCACTAGCAGGGCAAGGGACCAAATTCAATTCACCAAAGTGGTAATCTGCTCTCTAAAGCACAAGATTTTCCATCTTCTTTCTACATATCTGCCTTACCTTTGGCTTTATCAAGTCATGGGCAGGAGTATTTTGTCATAGATGACTTGCAAACATTGAAGGCCACTTTTGCTAAATACTACAAATTCAGTATAGCTTTTCTATGTGGTATTAGATAGACACAACACATTCTGCAAGATGCTGAGAGCTTTTTGCAAGACACCAGGCATGTTCACTTACTACTGAGCCTGGCTTGGTGACCACGGACTCAGTTGTGCTGACTGCAACTTTGCAATTTTAAATGAAATCCCATCCCTGCATTTTACTTGCATCAAGATTAAAGGAAGACATATGGAAAGCACAAGGCAAAAATAAAAATAAGAAGTAGAATTGTCTGACATTTCCTCTGTAACACACCGTTATATTTTGATATCATGGGAAATCAGCCTTTGTTAAAATACTATACAAAATACTGGCGTGAAGCTTCAAAACAGAGGTAAAAGACAAATTCTGAAAATAGAGGTGACACACACAGTATCCTACACTTAAGCCCAAGGAAACCAGACAAAAAAAGCACTATAAATTCAAAAGCTACATTAGAAATATTTATATGTCTTTCTTTTGGGAAAAAGAAACAAACATACACGTGCAAACAGATATTAGGAGAAAGTTTGCAGTTTGTGTTGCTACTTTCTTCTTTTTAGAAGCTTTTATTTTCTTTTATAGTATTGTATCAATAAAATAGCATTACTTCTGTCATCCTTGTCATTCGGACATCAAATTATTACCTCATAAAGCCATCACACTTATATTGTCATACAATGTTTTTCAGAATTGTTTTTCATTTATTAGAACTGACAATTCCTGCATAAAACCTTGTTCAAATAAACTTGATACCCACTTTAAAGCCACTAAGACTAAAGCCTGTATTTTCCACCATGGTGTAAAATCTCTGATCTTAGCAATACACATGCACACAAAGCTGTCCTGAGACTTCAGGTCTCTACCACCAGTAAAAACCGATCTGCCCAGGACAAGAAGCAACAGTCTTCTGTTGTTGTGATTGTTTCGGTGCCTGTTTGCATCCCTCCAGAATTCGACATATCCATGGCCAATATTGATTCTACTGATTCCCAGCTCGAAAGTGCTTTGTCCCCACCAAAGAGCTATTGACTTAATCCATTGCCTGAAAAAATGCAGATACTGCAAGATCAGAGCACAGTCTGCTCGTGGAGCTGGCTGCAAAGCAACCTGCTCCCACAGCGGGGAAGAGCGGGAACGCTGCTTTCGGTGACAGCCCACAGTTAGATGGCCTTAGCCAATTGTGAAACCACACAGTAAGTCTCCCTTTCTTCACTCCTAGCTAGGCCAGCCCAAAGCACAAAACCCCAAACCTTTACTAACGATATATTATGGCTGGGAACTGAAGCATGCGCAGAAGTGTGTGTGTACACAGATAACGGCATGTTC
Organism: Gymnogyps californianus; assembly: GCF_018139145.2. NCBI lineage: Eukaryota > Metazoa > Chordata > Aves > Accipitriformes > Cathartidae > Gymnogyps > Gymnogyps californianus. The sequence goes on from NC_059473.1 coordinate 27,171,031, forward strand.
TCAGCTAGGAACTTCACACAAGCCACTGAGGAAAAGAGTAGCTGCCGTCTCGTAGCTATTCCTGCCACAGGAGAAGTTCCTTCTTTTCATTCAGAGTGAATCATCATATGCGAGTTAACTTACAATAAGAAAATGCAGAAAATATTTTCAAGAGTTGAAAAAGTTTAAAAAGTTAAACCTAAAAATGCTGCGAGTATAGAAGTAAAACATTTCAGCATTTCTGATTGTTTTTGCAAACATACAGCTCAGCATTTTATTATCTTTTTTGGACTGAGTTGCATGTGGAACAGGATCCATTTTTTTAAACCTCAAAAATTACTGCAAGATGAGAGAGAGGGAGGAAGAAATGGTTTCCTACCCAGCTCTAGTTAGCCCCTTTCCTGGCTGCGC